>NW_026137624.1:2768577-4152866 GCF_009805555.1 Andrographis paniculata
GAATCTCATTTACTTTTTGCGTGTTAATTGTTTAATATTAATTATTATATGAAAATGTAATATAAATTGAGAAAAAATGACAAAAATACTTATACTAGTGTCTTAAAATACTATTATAATGATATTTGTTCAAAATATAATATAAATATAAAATTATTTTTAATGTTAAGTACAATGACGTAAGAGATAAATGAAACCAGTATTTTCTTGTTGCATATAAGAAGAGATCCTCTTCTAATTTTATATTTAGAATAAAAAAATTCATCTCAATTTTTTTTATTCTATATCATTATATATATGTATTATTTTTAAATCATAATTTTTTTTAATTAGTCCATAATAAATTAATGTTATTTTTGACCAATATATTCAATATTGATATTATTTTATAAAATATAAAATTTGTTTAATTATAAAAATATTAAAATTTTAAATATAATATTCCCTCCGTCTACTTAATAAGTTTACATTTATCTTTTGCGTCATGGTATTAAATATTAAAAATATACTTATATTTGTATAATTTTATATACAAAATGTTATTATATTTATATTACAAGACACTAATAAATGTATTTGTCATTTTCACTTGATTTGTACTGCATTTTGATATAATAATTAATATTTAAATATTAACACACAAAAAATAAATGTCAATCTTCTAAAGTGGACGGATGGAGTAATATAATTAATATAAAATAAAAAAATTCATAAATATATATGATGTCTCATGTCTCTCAATTAAATAGAAATAATGGCACAAAGAACACTTCTTGCCAATATCTGCAGACATGTTACATAAAGAACTAGCAGGATACACAGTACGATCAATCAAAAATATTTGCAATGTTTTCGATCAAAAAAAAATATATTTGCAATGTTAATATAGTATACGAATTTTTGTCATTTATTTAGGAATAACAGTTCTTTATAAAACATAATATTTAATAAATAACTGACTAAGAATTTTAAAGAAGAGAGTATTATTGAAAATAAATTATAAAAAGTTAGTTTAAAAACAACAAATTAATATCTAATAATAAAAGTTGTGATTACTTTATATATTTGGAATAAAATATATTATTTTCGTCTCAATACAATAGTTTTGTTTACTATTTTTGTCCGTCCAAAAATAATAGTCTTATTTTCATAAATAACCATGACACCATAAACTAACCCTTATCTTTTTTTATTATTACACAATTGTCACTACTTTTTACGCTAATACACTCACAAGGGCAAAAAAGTCTTTTATCTATATCGTATAACAACTATCAATATAATATCAATATTCCTTAAATCTCGTGTCCAACCCAATTAAGACTATAGTTTTGGGACGGAAAGAGTATAATATAACTAAAATAATATAATGTTAAAATAGCAATTTAGTTTATTTATGAACAACATCAATTAAAATATATATATATATATATAAATTACATATATAATTTGAGTGTGTTTAGAATTTTAATGATTATGGTGAATAATATTATTTTATTAAACTTAATCAAATATTTACTATGTATTATTATACTCATTGTATAGTAGGATATTAATCTCTCCTTTGTGAGTAAAGTTAAATAATGATAGAATGATATTAATATTAAAAAATAATTTGTTTTTTAATAAATAAATGGTTTACTATTAATCTTATTATATATATAAAAAAAATTTTAAGAAAAATTGATTAAATTTATAAAATAATCAATTAAGATCATTATTGAATAATTTCATCGTATAATTTTACAATTTAATAAAATAATAATTCATCCGACCATTTCTAAGGTGGTCATTTGCTTTGGCAAGTAGAAAAAAGAATATTAATAACTTAGTAATAGTTGGTAGTATTTAATTGTATAAAAATAAAATTGTACTTATTAAAATAAATAGGAAAAATTGCAAAAAATATCTCACAAGTATATCTTATTATCATTTTTGTCTTGTATTTATCTCGTTGGCAAAATATATCTCACATGTTTGTAAAAGTCGCGATTTTCTATCCTTTGACCGCACGTGGCTGCGCGTGATTGCGCGTAAGGGCACGTAGTGTGAATTTCACGCGCGGAAAAATGATATAAATAGCGACTTTTTTAAACACGTGGGATATATTTTGCCAGGGAGATAAATACAGAACAAAGGTGATAATAGGGTATAAATGTGGGATATTTTTTGCAATTTACTCTTAAAATATAATGATATATACTAATATAATAGTAACTTAATATAATTATATAAAATTATAATTTGTAGTTATCGATTATTTTGTATTTCTTTAAACAGACAATGTGTATTTGAATAAAGATATTACTATAGTATAATATAAAGTGAATTATCATATCTTATACTTTCTCCGTGCATCAATCTCAAATCCCTTTTTTTTACTTAAAATTTGAATTTAATTTGCTGAATAAATCCAACAAAAACCGAATGATCATGTATAGGTATAATTTCATATTTTTCCAATCAATACTTGTACATGTTGGTTAAATTCAATAAATAAATAAGTATATAGGTTCGTTTTTAGAAATAAAAATTTTGTTATGTACTTCATTTATATACATATTCTTTCAAAAAAAATAAAATTATTCTTACCACATCTTGGCGCAATAGACACTTGAAATTTGCATGAAACACTACATCTTTATTCCTCATGCTATCATCCAACTTTTCAGTCTTTTCCTTCAAACTATGTTGCTTTTAACTCCAATCTTGGTTATTCGAGTTCCGCCGATGCTTCCCTAGACTCCGGGTCTAGCATTGATGTTCATCGATACTTTTTGGCATTCACCCAACTACTAAACTACACATTGTAATTCACACCGTTCTTTATAAAAATAACAAAATTGTCTGAAACCCATTCGAGCATGCAATTCATGGATAGTTTAAAGGAACATGAAACTTAAAGACATTACCAAAAGCTTTTCATTTTGAATCTATTACATATTTTCAGGTTGTTATGCTTAAGTGTCTTCATATGTACGGTAAAGTACATAATTATATATTTTCATTGCGATTATTGTAGGTGATACACTTTCTCTTGTCAAGGTCTTTGTGCATTTTTCCGATATTTGTTGGAGCAACTACAATTCACGACGTTTTCCTTGAAGATCCTATTTTGTGGACCTACAAGGATGTACGGATTACTTTCATAACTTTCATATATTGTTATCCAATACTTCACTGATAGTTATAAATACATGTGTTAAATATTTATATTATATACGATATTTGGTTGATTTTAATTGGATTCTATCTAATTTCTGTGCGTTTTATTTATTTGTTGTATGCAAAGGGCAAATATCAAATTTGGTGTACTTAGAAGTAAATATGAAGAAAAATTCAGATTTGCACCGACTAGTTAATCATGGTCATGACTAACTCCACCCTCTTAACATCAGAAATTAACTAAAGGCCCAAAAGCCCAATGGTTACAAAATTAGGGTACAAATAAAATAAAAAAGAGAAGTGCCCGCCACTTTTACACATTTGAAAGAGAACACAGTACAGAACAATCCTAAAGAGAAATCGCACGAGGGCAAGAAGGAAAAAGATTTTTCCAAGAAAATTTCAAGTTTTTCCCATCAATCTGATCGATCTCAGACGATGTTTATTTTTATTATCTTTTTTCTTCCTCATATGATTAGCGAGTAGATTACTTTTCTAATTTATGAGTGAAAGAAACAACTTTGTATGGATTTGTGAGATTAGACTTTGTTTTGATTTTATAATATATTTTTGGTTCTTAAGTATTTATGTGGTTTCTGATTTTAATATTTAATAATCTATGATTTCGTTGGGTATTTTGGCCAGGTATTTTAATTCAATTAAAGATTAATTGTTAAACTAAATTAGGCATCTGTAATTGCATTTTAATTTAGTTCAAGTAGCAACTAGGGGCAGGTACCATTAGGAAATCACATAATTAATTTTAAACAGTTCCACATAGGTATTTGTTAAATTGAATTAAGCTCTTTTAGTTTGCAAAGGGGTTAAGCTAGTAAATTTTTTGTGGCGTCACTAAAGTTCTAGTCTAATTAGGGAAGCAGTTAATGGACATACCTTGACTTTCAAATAAGTAAGAAAGTGTTGGTTATTAGACATGTGTTGGTAAATATAACTAATTTATTTAAAAGCCAATGAAAATAAATATTAATCAATGATCAAATCGACTATCCAAGTTGTCAATTTTATTCATAGTTTGGAAGCTTATTTTTATTGAATTTATCTTTTAGTCGTAGATTTTTAGTTTATTATTTTTATTTTTATTTTTATTTCCATCTTCCAACTCCCATTACTATACCTATATATTAAAAATAAAAAATAATACCTTTTTGATTCACTGAGGAGACGACCCTACTTCAGCTATACTACGTTATTTTTATTGTGAAAGTAGGTTTATTTTATTTAAATTTTGCAGCGTGTGACAAACGTCTATCATTCATAGATATACGACGTAAACTAATGTCAATACTATTGCTAATTGCAGCTTATGCATGGTGCATCACAATAACTCTTGAACCGTGTCTACGGATTCCTTAACATTTTGCCACCGTTTACCATATGGTTTGTTTGAATTAGACGTTTACGTATAGTTGGTTATTATGGTCATGTGAACTATTTGTGATTTAGTTGTTTAGACCTTTAGAGTTAACTTTCGTATGATAGGAACTATTGTGGTTGGATTGATGGATGTCTCTATTTTCAAGTTCTTACTAGGTTTAGTATTTGAATTGCTTGCGTTTTGTTGAATTGTATGTTCTTGCAAAAATGTTGATTGGGATTATTTGATGTGTTATTTTTATTTTGGTTTTAGGTAATGGATTGTGAATATTAAGTATTTCAACGTTAATACTTTATGTTGGGAATCAGATTTTACATTGTCTAGTGTTTGCGACTATGGCCGATTGCAATAATTATAGTAATCATATATACAGACTTTCGCTTGTTGTATGGGGTACCAAAGCAACTCCGGTTATGAACAATTTTAATTGTGTAACAACTATTATATTTAATGTAATATTGTATTTCCTTAACAAAAGAAAGATAACCCGTAATGATTGTATTTTATTGGATGTTTCTTGTTATGGTTGTTTTCGTTGAAAAAAAACAATGTAAGTTTTTATCACGAGTTAATTTTATGTAATGAAAACTATAACAAAAATCAACTCTGACAAGTGAAAATTCTGAGTTTTAGTAACGAGAAAAATGACATAACGAATTGTGTGACAAAAACCATTGCACACGCGAGGAAAGCCTGACATTTGATTACGAGAAAATAGTCGTAACAAAAAGCGTAACAAAAGCTCGGCCCCAAGGGACGTTGACCGACAATAATAATTACAAAAATTTGCGTGGCAAAAAATATTCATTACATGAGTAGACATTACGGATAAAATTTGTCACTACGGCGTAGTAAAAACGCAAATTGCATGAAAAATGAGTTTTAGTTACACTTTTTCAACCGTAGCAGAAAACAAATTTTTTGGTAGTGAGCCGAACCAAAGCCACAACCTTCGATGTTGTCTTCCAGCTCGGTTCATCAGTGTTTTCGACATCAAATACCATCGAATAGCCTTCTTCTTCCTCTTCATCGCCACTCGTTTTCACCACCATGGAAGCTTGCTCACATTTTTCTTCTCCGGTAGACCAGCATGTTCGTTGTTGTTACAAGAACGATTGAAGAAAAAAATATTAGAAATCACTATGTTGATGTACATTGTACTAGCAGGGGAAAGCCAAAGCCGGATCTGAATATGTGTTATGTGTTTATATATACCAAAAGAGTAGATATTCTAGAGATATATCAAACTCTTCCTTTTCCCCAATTAATTATTACACACCTGTTGTTAATTGTGAAAGATGAAGAAATAGAAATATGAAAGGTTGTGTCCCATATGTGAAACACAAATAAAATCGCTCATCTTTATTTATATTTTGATCTCAATAACAATAAGTGGACCAAATGGGATATAGATTGGATTGGGCTTGGTTTGGTTTGTGCTTAGTTTGGACATTGACTTGGACTAGCTCATAATTATTAATCAAGAGTTGGGTCTTGGACCTTGGCCAATAACATTGAAATCCAAGTAATTTAATTTTATATTTTATCAAATTAAATATATTTGACTAATTAAACATTAGATATAATGGATAAATTAAAATAGTTGCAACTGAATGCAACATGCATAAATAAAGTAGGGGTCGTAATGAAATTTAAACAATTTACATATACAATACAACCTCCTCATTAAATTTTAATTCCACTGTTTTTCAATTTCCCATACGTAACTTTCCCGCTCCAAAAATTTTCTCTCAAAAATCCTTCTACGAAATTTTTCTAAAACTCCTATCTCCTCATTCGGTTTGTGCAATCTGTTATTCTGAGTGATTCATTCAATATTGGGAGGCGATCGGTGGTGAGCCGAATTTGCTTCAAGGAAATCGTGTCTGCGCAAGGCTCGTATCTGATCTAAATCTGATATTCAATTTCTTTATTAGATTATTTTTTTGTTTTGGATTTCGTCACTTCTCAGAACTGCTAAAAAATTTATTGATTCAACAGTTTTCACCACTATGGAAACATGTTCACATTTTTTTTCTTTGGCAGACCAGCATGTTCCCTACTGTTACACAAATGATTAAAGAAAAAAAAATTAGAAATACACAATGTTAATGTACATTGTATTGGCAGAGGAAAGCAAAAGCCGATCTGAATATGTGTTATGTGTTTATATATACCAAACGAGTGGATATTCTAGAGATATATCAGCCTCTTCATTTTCCCCAATTAATTATTACACAGTTGTTGTTAATTGTGATACTTCGATTAATTTAAGATTCAATGATGGCTTGTACATATTGTTAAGTTTTGAAAGAGGAAGAAAATGGGTAAGAAGTGGAATGTTGTCCCATATAGGAGATACAAACAAAATGACCACTCCTTATATTAAATTTAGCCCCATCAAGAGTAAAAAGGAAAACTGGGTTTAGGTTTGGGCCTTGTTTGGGCTTGGCTTAAACTAGCATATATATATATATATATGTGTGTGTGTGTGTAATCAAGACTTCGGCCGTGGGGGCTCGTGGATCAAGCCCAAGTGCCTAAAATCCAATTACTGTTTTATTTTATTTATCCGATTAATTTATTTTGACTGACAATATTCAAATAATTAGATAATGAATTATGGTTGGAACTGAATGCAACATGGGTGCGACTTGTATCTTCCTCTTCATGTAATTAAAATCCTTAAAATATGAAATATACAAAAAGATTTCTTCATCCCTTAGAAAACATACGAAAAATCAATTTCTCAGAAAAAAAAAAAAAAAAACACTTTTCAATTCTTTGCAAATTAATTTTCTTCTCAAATTCTCTAGAAAAATTTTCCTTGCAAACTTAGTTCAGTTTGTGGAATCTGTCATCCCGTAAATAATTCATTCTATCCTGGGAGGTGATCGGCGGAGGGTCGAACTCGCTTCAAAGAAACCGCATGTTACGCGATGCTCGAATTTATTTAAATCTGATATTCAATCTTATTCAGATTTTTTGATTTAATTTTTATCACATCTCGGATTCGCTAATATTATCCAACAATCTTGGAGCGAATTCGTGGTGAAATTTGAGATGGCTGACGAAATTTCCAAATCAACGATCAGATTGCGTCTGCCCAAAACGTACCTAAAGATGAAGGAATGATCGATGCTACGTGAGATGGAGGCGGCAGAAATATGAACAACGACGTTCAAATTGGTGCAGACGAGGAGGAGAACAAAAACGTTACCTCAAGCGAATCTCACACTCAAGTTCTCTCTGTTCCACGATCTCAGCCACCCCGCACAATCGGTGAGGTTGCGGAAATTGCTACTGCCAGACGTGAGGCGTGTGACATAGCCATAAGAGCTACTGCCGAGAAGACTATGAAGGCAGTGTACAAACAGACCTTCACGACCACGATAGAGGGAGCGCAGCCTATTGTTGTGACCTTCAACTAGCCTATTGCTTGGGGGGAAAACAGGATCCTGTTGATACCCGCATAAGACAACCTGTTGTTGTTCTGCCTCTTCTGCAGCATATGGTTGGAGGACCTGCGCAGGGTCTCATTGGATATTCCGGACATCAACTAGATGACTTGAACAATATACAACATGTTGTTGTTGAGAACCATGTAATGCAACCTGTATTTGCAGCCTTCAAGCAGCCTGTTGCTGCGGTAGCCCAAAAGTAAGAAAAGTTCAACTGGCAGAATTTTAAAACATGGCAATAAGAGATGTCTTATCGGACCATGTTGAAGCTGACAGACTAGCTGATGCAAAATGCACCTGTTGTGCCTGAATGATCCTCGGAAGAACAGAAAGTACAAATTCTGAAAGGCTGAAGATGCTCAAATTTTATGTGCAAAAATAATGTACTAAACGGCTTGAGAGAATCCCTGTATTGTATCTACCGTCATGCGCTAACGGCTAAGCAGCGCTGGAAGATGCTGGAGAAGAAGTACATAACTGAGGATGCTGGTGCTAAGAAATTCATAATGGATCGGTTTTTGGATTTTAAAATGGTTGACGGAAAAAGTTTTAGGAAATAACTTGATGCATTTCAGCTGATTCTGCATGAAATCCAGGCCGAGCAGATAGAGCTAAATGAAGCTTTCAAAGTGGCAATGATAATTGAAAATTTTCCGCCTAGCTAGGGTGATATCAAGATTTACTTGAAACAAAAATGAAAGATTTGGACATGGCGAGACTGATCAATCGTCTCCAAACTGAAGAGGAGCATAGATTAAACCTTGCGAACAGGGAACATCTTGATGTTTGGCAGCAAGGCCAATGTAGTCGAACATAAAGGCCAAGGCTCTCGTTTCAAGATTGCTCCAATAAACAATGAGCAGCCTGGAAAGAACTAAAAGCCTACAAACAAGGGCAAGGAGAAGATGAAGCCATATAGCGACATTGCAAAACCAAAAAATACCTTTAAAGGCAGCTATTTCAATTGCGGGAAGGTCAGACACTATTCGATAGTCTGCAAAGCGCCGAAAAGAAAGAAAGATATGAGTCAGGATCACGTCGAGACTGAAGAGGAAGAGCCACTCGACCTGAAATGTATTTTCTCTGACGCAAATCTGGTAGGATCGAACAATAAATAATGGTAGCTCGACACGAGAGCAACACGCAACATCTGCATAGACATGAATAAGTTCTCCTTGTTAAAGTGTGTTGAAGAAGAAACGATGTACATGAAAAATGTTGCTCCTGCTATTGTCAAGGGGAAAGGAAAGGTGCTTCTGAAGATGACGCGTGGAAGATTTGTGACACTAACCAATGTTCTGTGTGTGCCAGCGATGACGAAGAACCTGGTTTCGGGGACACTCCTGATGAAACATGACTTTAATATTAATAAAATGCTGATAAAAAAAAATTGCGTAAATCAAGAGTGTATGTGAGTAAGGGATATGTAGAGGATGGTTTATTAAAATACTGTATTAGGACAGTGATTGAAAATGAATAATAAGTTTGTTGCTTATATTATTGAGTCATCTAGTTTATGACATAGTTGATTGGGTCATGTTAATTATGATTATATATGTCGATTGATTAACTTGAACCATATTAAAAATTTTGAATTAAATAAATATAAATGTGAAATTTGTGTTGAAGCAAAACAAACCCGATCATTTTTCCAAACGATTCACCGTAAAACTGAACCACTCGAATTAATTCACAGTGATGTGCGATTTGAAATTTGTACAAAGACGTGGTGGTAATAAATATTTTATTATTTTTATTGAAGATTGTACAAAGTATTGTTATGTGTATTTACTCAGGACGAGACATTAAGTAAATTCATTTTGTACAAAAAATGAAGTAAAAAATCAACTTAACAAATGAATTAAACGAATTCAAAGTGATAAAAGTGGAGAATATGAAACTCCGATCGGTTAATTTTGTGCACAAAATGGAATAATTCACGAAGTAACTCTACTATACTCACCTCAATCAAACAATGTTGCTAAATGCAAAAATTGCACATTAAAAGAAATAATGAATGTGATATTGTTAAGTTGTGGACTACCCCAAAACATGTGGGGGGAGGCAATTTTAAGCAGTAATTATCTTCTAACTTAATACCTCGAAAAAAAGATGGAAAAGATCCCTTATAAGCTTTGGAAAGGTCGAAGATCATCTTACAAACACATTCGAGTGTGGGGGTGTCTAGCTAAGGTAGTGGTGCCACCTCTCAAACGTGTGAGAATCGGTCCCAAGACAGTGGACTGTATTTTCATAAGATATGCACATATCACTACTACCTATCGATTCTTGGTATTCAATTCGAAAATTTCGGATATCCCAAAGAATAAGATAATAGAATCAAAAAACACATCATTCTTTGAAAATGTGCTCCCTGCGAAGGTAGGCGTTGAATCTAGTTTGGCCAACCGAAAACACGGAATTGTGGACCAAGGTTGAATGGAAATGTATGAATCTGAATCTTAACCAGGTCAAGAACCTAAGCTTAGAATAAGCAAGCGAGCACGAGTTGAAAAGTCGTTTGGAAATGACTATTAAACTTATCTTCTTGAAAGCGAACCTCAAGCATATGTTTAGGCGATGAGGTCTTCTGAAGCACCACTCTGGAAAGAAGCCGTAAAAAGTAAAATTGATTTTATTCTTAAAAATCACACTTCAGAACTTGTGGATCTCTCACATGGTTTGAAACCTCTAGGATCAAAGTAGATATTCAAGAGGAAATTAAAACCAGACCACATAATAGACAAATACAGGCCATACTAGTAATTAAAGGCTACAGATGACGATAAGGTCTAGATTACTTTGATACATATTATCATGTCACGAGAATAATATCCATTATAGTAATCCTTGCGATAGCCGCTCTACTGAATCTTGAGGTATAACAAATGGATGTGAAAACGGCATTTTTTAAATGGAGATCTTAATGAAGAGATCTACATAGAACATCCAGAAAGCTCTACAGTTCCAGGAAAAAAAAAAAGAAAGTCAGTAGACTTGTGAAATCACTGTATGGACTTAAACAAGCTCCAAAGAAATGGCATGAGAATTTTGATCATACTATGATGGACAGTGGTTTCAGAATCAATTAATGTGATAAATTGTAAATATGACTGAGTCAGTTTATGTGATTATATGCCTTTACGTAGGTGATACACTTATCGTTGGTAGCAACGATAATATCGTTAAGTCTACCAAATATATGTTAAATTCAAAATTTTACATAAAGGACATGGGTCTTGTTGATGTGATATTAGGAATTAAGATCAATAGAACCAAAAATGGTCTAATTTTGAGTAAAACTCATTATGTAGAAAAAAATCCTAAAAAAATTCAATAACGATGATACAGGAATAGCGAGAACTCCACTGGACATAAGTATTCATTTATCCAAGAATCATGGAGAGGGTGTATCCCAAATCGAATACGCACAGATAATTGGAAGCTTGAGGTACCTGATGAGCTGTACTAGACCCGACATAGCTTATGTTATAAGCAAGCTGAGTACATATACGAGTAATCCTAGTCGTGAGTATTAGAAATCCATCATTCGTGTACTTAGGTACTTACGGTACACTCGAGATTACGGGCTGCACTACAATAGACATCCAAGTGTAGTAAAAGACTACTCAAACGCAAAGTGGATATCTGATACTCTCAATTCGAGATCAACTAGTGGATATGTTTTACACTAGCAGGGTGCAAAAATATCTTTGAAATCCTAAAAACAAACAATTATTACCAAATCTACAATAGAATTTGAGTTCATTGCATTGGATAAAGTTAGAGAAGAGGCATAATGTATTCGCCACTTTCTCGAGGATATTCCAGAATGGGACAAACCTATCCTACCATAACCTTCTACTGCGATAGTAAATCTGCTATTGGCAGAGCAGAGAGTACAATGTAAAATGAAAAGAATCGACACATTCACCGTCGACACAATTCAATAAGGAAACTGATCACAACTAAGGTTATTCTGATAGACCATGTTGCATCAAAGGATAACCTAGCGGATCCACTAACCAAATTGTTAAATCGTGAAGTAGTTAACAAACTTACTAGAGGAATGAGGCTCAAGCCTGCTGAAATATAAGTCTTATAAATGAAAACCCAACCTAGAAAGTTTGGAAATCCCAAGAACTAGGTTCAATGGGAAAACATGCCTATCAAACTTATGTGTGTCACTGTGGGGGCTAATAGCCTCAACTCATTCCTGTCTGCGAATAGTGACAGAGTAGGGAGGATAGCAAATAATTGCTTTAATGATCACTACGCGAGTATTGAATCACTCCGAAACTTAGAAAGATTACCTATGTAAGAGAGAAGTGAGGTCGCTTCAAAGGAAAATTGTCTCAGTTCTTTAGAAACCCTCGCAGAGCCAGGATGGGTTCCATGGCCAAAACGGACCAAACAATGAGAACCGAACTAGACACATGGATTTTGTATCGGTATGTAGTCCACTTACTAGAAAACTAAACAATTCAAAGACAATGCATCCACTGGAGAGTTGGTAAAGGCTACGTACTGTTCAAAGGAAAGTTCAAAGTGAAACCTACTTATCCTATGCAGAATTCATCATTCTTTCATCGAGTCATCGTCTCTCCTCTTCATGTGGGGGATTGTTGAATGTTGAAAGAGGAAGAAATTGAGTAAGAAGTGGATTGTTATCCCGCATAGGAGACATAAACAAAATGAAAACTCCTTATATTAAATTTAGTCTCATCAAGAGTAAATAAGAAAATTGGGTTTGAATTTTAGGCTTGGTTTGGGTTTAGGCTTGAGCCTTGCTTGCGCTTGGCTTAAACTAGCATATATATATACAAATGTATAATCAAGACTTGGGACTTGGGTCTTAGCACTGCGAGGGCTCGTAGGCCAAGTCCAAGTTTCTAAAATTGAATTAATATTTTATTTTATTTATCTGATTAATTTATTTTGACTGAAAAAATTCAAATAATCGGATAATGAATTACGGTTGCAACTGAACGTGGGCGCGAATTGATGAGATCATATCTTCCTCTTCACGTAATTAAAATCTCAAAAACACGAAGTATACAAAAAAATTTCTTCCTCCCTTAGAAAACATACGAAAAATCAATTTCTAAAAAAAAAAAAAAACTTTCTCTTCAATTCTCTGCAAATTTTATTTTCGTTCCAAACTCTGTGCAAAAAACTTCATTCCAAACTTAGCTCGGTTTGCGGAATCTTCCATTCCGTTAATAATTTATTCTATCTTAGGAGACGATCAGTGGAGGGCTGAATTCACTTCAAGAAAATCGCATGCTATGAAAGGCTCAGATTTATTTAAATTTGATATTCGATCTCATTATCAGATTTGCTTATTTGATTATTGTCAAATCTCGGATTCGCCAATATTATCCAACATATATGACTCCTTGTTTTACTACATTTGTAATATAATTACATATATTAACTAAAAATACAAAAAAAAATATTTTTTAAAATTAATATTGTAAAATTCAATAAATATTTTATTTCTACTATATTATTATCATGCACAAAAATATAGTACGATTTGATTAAAAATCTATATTAATTAAAGAACTTATAAAATAAACCCAGAGTCACTTTTACTTTTTACATGTTGATATTTGAATATTAATTATTATATTAAAACCTAGAACAAATCAATGAAAAAAATGCAAAAATACTCCTATTAGTGTCTTATAATATTAATATAATAACATTTATACAAAAAATTATGCAAATATAAGGATATTTTTAATGTTAAGTATAATGACATAAAAAGTAAATATACACTACAAAAAAAATATACATTAGCGAAGGATTTTTATAAGGAATTTTATATTCCTGGCAAATACCGATGAATTTTGTTTTTACGAAGAAATTTTGTAAGAGAATTAATTAATTCGTAATTAACGAACATAATTTGCAAGGAATATAAAAATTCCTTGCTATTAGCGAAGAATTTTGCGAAAGATTTATATTCCCTCACAAAATTACAAATTAGTATTTTTATTAATAAATAATATTTTTTAAATTATTTTTAAAAAGGATTGAAAGTCAAAAAAAATAATTTAATTTTCTTAATAAATTTTAGATTTTATTAAATTAATAACAAAATAATTATTATGAAAATTTATAAAATATAATATAATTTTTAATTAAAAAATACAAATATTTTTAAATAAAAAAATAAACATATTTTTCTATTATAAATAAAATACTTATTTTATTATATTAGTATTATCATTTTTTTTAATATAATAAATAAATAATAATATAAAATAATTTTAATTACAAAAATATTATTAAAATTATTGATACCAAACTTCTAACCTAGCCGCCACCTTTCGTTTTTCTTCTGCTTCGTCTTTCTTCTTCTTCTTCGTCTTCTTCTTTTTCTCCTCTTTGTTTTTGTTTTTCATTTTTTCCAATCCATCTATTACGAAGAGTTAGAGTTCTGATTTACAATTATTGGTTTTGTTATGTGTTCCTAAGATGTCCAGAGCTTCAAATTAACCCTACATATGATACGATGGAGAAGAGAGTACCCGAAGATAAGCTCTAAATCCTATGGTAATTTATATATGATCTGTTTTTGGAGTTCTTATTCTTATATATATATATATGTGTGTGTGTGTGTGTGTTTTATGTCTGATTGTGTGTTTGTACGTCGAAGTGAAAATTAAGTTGTGTGGAGATACATCCATCGCCTAATTTATTCTCTTTGTTGCTCTTCCTTCTTCATTTGCAAATGTGCTGCCTGAATGTCTATTGATTGGAATTTAGAACAACTTTTTTTGTTGTTGTGATAGTTAAGTTAGGAAGATTATATCTATAAAATTTGATATGAAGCTAAACTCATGTATAGTCTGTATTCGAGCATGCATTATCTTAAATAGACATTGTCCCAAATTTCTTAGAATAACATAGATATACTATATAGATGATCGAGAGCTATTTTGTTGGGAGTCGACTCGAGGTTGCACATGTATTGTAACTAAATTCATGATGCTGTTGAAGAGTTACTCTGATGGACTTCTAACTGTCCTGCTTAATGGTTGAATATCAGGGAAATGAGTAGTAAAGTTAAAATGTGACTTCAACTGTCTATAGATTCAAAGCTTGTCCCTTAAACAGAAAGGTTAGTATCTATGTTTATGAATGATCTTGCATATTTTTTATTCATAGCACATAATTAAGATTTAACTACTCTGTTTTCAGATCCTTGAAACAACGCCATTGTTCCCAAAGAGAAGCACTCGTCAGGCTCCTGATTTTCAGGTGAGTGGCTAGAATAGGTTTCCTTCATAGCAACGTTTGACTGACATGATTTTGTATTGATATGCATGTATATGTGTGTATATTGGGTGACTGGTGTTTCAGGAATTTCACTTGAAGACATCAGAGAGGCTGCACAGCATAGCTCATCAGTTTTAAATTCCACCTTCGAATCATCCTGATAAGGTTGTAATTGGACATGATTCTAGTAAGGGTTATTAAAATGTTTATATGATTATGTGAAATCTTCGTGATACGTAAATCCATCTGTTCATTTTCCATATGGAGAAATAGTGTCGAGTTAAATATAGAAATCCACTCATTGTTACTGATATTGCTTCTTTTTTTTCTTTTGTTCTTCTTTTTTTTTTTTTTTATAATCTTGGAGCAGGTACTAAAAAAATATTCAACTGATTTGACAACAGAATGCGGAAGCACAGAGCCTGGAAGGTAGTTTTTTGAATAGTGGATTATGTTAATAATGCCGCTTTTTTTTTTATTTAAACTTAACTTCTTATCCATGCTCGACTGGAAAAATCTTTTAGTTTTTTGAGGTGATAAGACATTAGGTTCTTTCGTATTTGCTTGTTCGGGGACATTTCATTCATCTTATTCTTGTCTGCATATGCCAATTTCGTTTTTTCCACCATTATGTTTGGTCTTTCAGTCTGTTGACTCCGTTCTATAAGAGTTTTATGACCACCATTTGACCATTCATGTCCTGTAACATGTTTGTATCTTATGTATAAGTTTCCATATTTTTCATATCCAGCATTATGAATATTGCTTCGAGGACAAATGGTGGCCAGTCATCTCACAGCTTCAAAGCTCAGGCCTTCAACAAGAAGGTACTCTTCTCAAGATCATTTATATGCTAAATACACTATAAGGGTTATTAAAATGTCTGCATGCACCAATTGTCTTCTCAATATGTTTCAAACTTAAAACAAATTTTCAATATCAGATTTTACCAAGCAAAGGGGGTGTAGGAGTTTTTAAAAATAGTAAGAAGGAAAGCACAACCCAAATGGTAATGTGCATATAAATTTATATTCTGGTTTAATCTTACATGAGATAGTTGATTCATTTGAAACAAGACGAACTAACGTTGTATCATCCCCTTTGTTCACAGGAATTTAATTTCCAAACAGAGAAGAGGTTTCATACCATTCCCCCAGTTGAACTCTTCAACAAGGTAAACAACTATCATCGAATATTCAAGCTACTGTTACGGTATTTACACCCTGATAAATGTTTCCAAAAAAGAATAAACTACAAACTGTTGTCTGTGCTTTCTATACCATTGATGCCTATAATTAGTATCATCAAAGACAATGTTGTCTGTGACACTTCTCTCTTTTTCGCAAATAGCTCTCTCTGGAATCTGAAACACAACCAGCTGCTAATCCTGATATAAAAGAACATAGTCTGCCCTGCACTAGAAAAATGTTCCTCGTTACTGTTTTAGTACCACTTAAGACTGTGTTTACTATGGAGGATTAGATGGGACTATTTAATCCCAATTTCTGCCATATAGTAAACACACCTATGTCATTTGGTCTTTTCATATTTTGATAAAGTTTTTCAATACAGGGGCCTTGAAGACAACTAAAGTGGTTGTATCCCGTGAGATAAGGAGGTGTGCACAATGCTGAATCCTTAACTTTAGCAGTTGTTGCAGGTCAAATAAATAAACCATGGATGGGAGATAAGTGGTTGCAGGGATGTGGATGAGTGTTAAACAATCGTTTACTTTTGGTATTTTATAAATTGATGGAATGTTTCCTTCATATTTCGTTTACTTTTGGTATTTACTGAATTGATGGAATGTTTGCTTTATTTTATGTTATCATATGGCATTGGAGATGAAGTTTATTTTGTATTACATGGTGCTTACTATTTGGATGGTTAAAATGATTTCTTATAATGTTATTTTGTACTTGTTTGAGACAAGTATACGAATTTAAAATGAATATATTGTTACTTTGTAATTATTTTGGAAGTATAGGAATTTGAAATGAACTAGTGATGATAATTTGTAAAATGATTTGCGATGGATATTTGAGAATGAATGAATTCCCTTGCAAATTTCGAATCAATTTGCGATGGATATTTACGAAGGAATGAACTTCCTCGTAAATTTTGAATCAATTTGCGATGGATATTTGCGAATGAATGAATTCCTTCGCAAATTAGCGAGAGAATTTTTTCTCGGATCCAAATTAGCGAGAGAATTTTTTCTCGGATCCAAATTAACGAGCAAGTGTATAGTGATGACATGTATTCCTCCGCAACTTCTCTCGCTAACATGTTTTGCGAATGAAATAATTTGATTTGCGAGGGAATTTTTCCCTCGCAAATTAAGAGTTTTTTTGTAGTGATAACCCTTAAAGGTGGACGGAGGAAGTATTAAAATTAATTTTACAATTATTAATAAAACATAATAACAAATAATAATAATAATAATAATAATAATAATAATTGCACAATATATAATATATAATAAGTTATTAGGAATAATAACTAAAAATATGTATTTATTAAACCAAAAATACATGTTGACTATATTAATAATCAATCAAGGTTATAACTAATAATTAAAAGTAAAATCAAAATCAAAATTTCATTGTAAGTTTTTTACAATATAAGAATAGAAATATTAAAAATATTAAACCTCCGGTCACAAATCTATCCCCACACCACCAGCCATCCGACCTAGTTGATTTTGATTCTAGATTGGTTATTTGGTTAATTGTGTTTTTTTAGTTTTGTTTAGTTTGAGTTTGTTAGGTTGGTTTTATTTGGGCGTTGGGCTTGCTTTGTATTTATATATATTCATATATATTGGGCTCTATGTGGAGGTTTTGTTTTATTGGTTATGGGTTTGGTTGGATTGGGCTCTACTCGAAGTGGTCGTAATGTTGTTGTTGGGCTGGGCGGTTGTTTCTTGTATTGGGCTTTGTTGTGGTGTGATGGAGTTTTCATTTGAGCTGGACTGGTTTTTTATTGTTGGGCTTGTGGGAAGTGGGCCTGGTCGGTGGCTGGACTCCTGAGGTGGGCCCGTCTTTGTTGAAGATTGGACTTGTTTTTTTTTTTTTTTTTGAAATCAAGCTCTGGGCTTCCTATCTTCCTACTGGGCCCCGAGTGAGATGGGCCGTTGCTGCTTGAAGAAATTCTCCCAGGCTTCCTTACTTTTGGGCCTTTGCCTTGCTGTTGCTTTATTTTATTAGTCCTTACATTCCACATAAATTATTTAATTTCTTTTTTTTTCCACATAATTTATCATTTTTAATATATATAATTATACATTTTAATTACATTACATTTTAAATTTCATAATTTATAATTTATAATTTTTTTAATTTTAATTATATTAGTTAATTATCTTAGTATTAATCTATATTTTTTTTTATTATTAATATACTTATCAATTATACTTTACTTAAATTATATTGTTCGCAGTAACTTGGACAATTTATCCGGAATGGATGAAAAGTTTTATTATTATTATTATTACTTTTATTATTATTATATATTTACTATCTCATTCTTTAGGTTTTGTATTAGTTCATGTGGTTTTGTAAACAATTTTTTTTTCTTTTTTGAAAGATACAAAAATAAAATAAAATACTCTCTCTGTTCATTAAAATTAGCCTATTTGGACTCGACACGAAAATGAAGAAAAATAAATATTTTATTGAAAAAGTAATAAATAGTTAAGGGTATTTTTGGAAATTTAGTTAAAAAGTAAATGAATAAAGATAATGTAATAAAGTTAATGGTATTTGTTGTAAATAAGTGTCGAATAAAGGGTAATAATTAAAAAAGAAAGTGAGAATAAATTTGGCGGGATTTTTTGTTGTTGTTTGTTACTGAGAATCGTAAATATACTATTAAAATATTTAATTGTATTATTTTTATAAATATTTTGTAGAAAAAATAATAAATTATTGTTGAAAAGAGTGATTACTATTTTGCTAAAGTAAATAAATCTAAAATCTCATTCAAAATATTTATCATTATCAACAACTAAATTCAATTTATGTCTTTATTGTTAGTATTTTCTTTTAGGAGAATTTTATGTATTGTTTAGATTAAAAATTTTATAGTTACCTTAATTAACTATTTAATGTAGTAAATATTTTATAAACTTACGCCCAAAAGAAAGTGAATTTATTCCATTTAAGGGACGGCATCGGTGTTTTTACTTGTAAGATTATAGTTTTTGGTTTTGATTTTGAACAGTAGAAAATTTTGAATGTAAAATTAAATTTTAGTGTAATCAAATAAATAAAAAATAAATGTTTAATTTGATTTTTTTTTCTCTAAAAAAAAAAAAATCAAATAGTAAAATCATGCAAAAAAAAATTCCTCAAGACAGAACCTGTATTTTACATGTTAGATTTGTTTTTAGTTTGCTTGTGTTGATATTGCTAATCTAACTGTTAATCAATTAGTGGATATTGCATGCGCATAATAATAATAATAATAATAGTAAAGCTAAAGTAAGCATGTATAACAAAGCGGGGACAAACTTGGCACTAAAGTATGGGAATGAATCATGATTCATGATTAATCTTCGAGTTAGCCTTACTTATAGCCGTTGTTAGATATAAGAGACGGATATATCATATGACATCTATGATGATCTAACACAGTCAGCCTTCTTCTTCATCTTCTTCTTTTCATTGGTTTGCTATTATCAATCTGGTAGAAACATGTTTTTATCTTTCTTTGTAACAATGGAGCAACACAAAATGAAGAACATGCCCACTGCCCACTACACACACAACACTACACTGTGCTACTGAACTGATACTGTTTTTTTCTCTGTCTCTTGGTTCCTATGGAAAGCATGAATAATAGTAATAATAATATTCCCCATTGCGGCCACTCACTTGCTGCAAATAAGCAGAGGAGCTTCTTCTCGGATTCCTCCTCCTCCGATGTTGTCTTCACTTCTCACAAGTCTGTCTACGACGATGCATTCATGGCGGCCCCCCCAAAGTTGGACTTGGGCCGTTCCACCCTCGCCCCTCGCCTCCAAGACTATTCCGAGATTTTTGGCGCTCTTCACACCCCCTCCTCCTCCTCGTCTATTCCTTTACTCCATCTCGACGGTGATTCATTTTCTGACGCTTTTACTAATTATACTGAGGTTTTCGGAGGTATTAAAGGCTTTCCATTCACTCACTCTTTTGAGGATTTCTTCGGGCAGTTCGGCGGTGAATATGATTCTTCCGATGAGCAATGGTACATTACGTTACATTACATGCCGATTAGATATTCGCTGTTTTGTTCTTCTGAGTTCCTTTGCTTGCACTACTTGCGCGTTCTTGCTTGTAGTTGATTTAATATGCAATTATTAAAGCATTTGAATCGAAAGGGGTTGCTGGATGAATTGGTATGAAAGGAACCTGATGCTGGATTTCATTCTTTCTGGTCATTTGGTTAACTAATAGTTTAGGATTTAGGTTTCCGCATTGCTTCAACGTACGTGATTGAAAGTTTTCTATAACACCACCCCTCCCTCCATGGAAATAGTTTTCTATAACCTTCTAATAGGATTGAAAGTTGAGTTGGGATTATCTTCCATGGAAAGAAATTGATATGTACTGGTCTAATTGCGATGGTTTTTTGTTGTTATGTATGTCATAGGAGTCCAGCAGAAAGTGACTCTGTGTCAGATGAGTTAGATCCTCGTGGTGGCTCTGATAACACTTGTAGGTTATCAGATGGTGAAGCTCACTGCTTACAAGAAGGTAATAACGAGTTCAATGAAATTTTTAACTCATCTAGTCTGAGATATATGAGAACAGTGTCAAATGGATCCCCTCATGTTAATATTACTGCTGTTTCTCCACAAATTTCCTCTGAATATAAAGGTGATGTTTCATGGCGTGTGGAGGATAAGCACTGCCCGATGCATGTTGTCGAACATCTTGAGGAAACTGAAGAATTTGGTGAAAGAGTTGATGAAACAAAAAACATCAAGTATATCTTGTTGAATACCTTTCATGGTGGCTTTGATCCTCAAGTAAATGATTTCAACTCCCTAGAGAATCAAGGACATCCTGCCTGGGATAAACCATTTGTCACTGTATCAGATATCAGCCTAAGAACCAAGCCTTCACAGTTGCCACCTCCTTTGAGACCTCCACCAGCCTTAGTTAAACTCAAGGATTCTATTGGGAAAGTGGAGTCTGATAGTTCGTCTAGTTTGTTTGCCATTAAACAGGATGATGGAGAATTTTCTGAGGATGTTAAAGCCAAGCATCAAAGTGAGGAAGACTCCATTTCGAGAGGGGACATGTGTAGCATTAAATCTGTGTGTATGAGCAGTGATGAGGATGAATTATTTTGTTTACAAGGAAAAGTAGCCACAGGCTCTGCACCTATTATTGAAGATGGAATAGGATCAACAAATAGCAAAGAACAAACTTTGAAGTCCTGTGAACTGCCTTCTTTTAACCATATTATCGATAGGTCTGTTGGGAATGCTGCACAGAGGAAAGCAACAGAAAATATTGGGGTTATTGAAACCAAAATAAACAGGCAGGCATTTGATATGGTTGGGGATTGCAATACTTTGATGCAACACGTGACTCAAGATAACTGTAGGCATCAGATATCACCTGACCATGCGGAATTTAACCAGAAGGATAACAATAAGAGACCTTTAGAGTTAGAAGAGGCTTCTGAAAGGAAACCAACAGTAAGATATCAACAGACTAGATGGGATGAAGAAAATGGATTGCCTGAAATGACTGGAGAGTATTGCATTTCAAACTGCAAGCAGCAAAAGGAAAACCAATACACAAGGTCGAACAGTAGATTATTCGGTAAACTGAGTGGTAATTTAAGTGAGACTGAAGAATACGGCCAACAGCTTGGGGAAAGTGAAATTTTACGAATAAATACATTGAGGGTGGAACGGCAGAAAAGATCTGAGGATGTGGAAGGAGAAGAAACTTCGGAGAGGGTGAAGAGGATACCAGTAACTGAAGAAATAGAGAAACAATGCACTGAGGTCTCAGAAAATGATTATGATAGAAAATTGGAGACTGCTGAAATTAAGGAGAGCAAGATACTCATTGAAGAAGATAAGGATGATGGGGAGAGTTTCAATAACTCATATAGAATTTTGAGTAATGAGCAAAGCTTACGGGGAGTTGAGGAAGGCAACAAGTTGCAAATGGAGGCTTGTAAAACTAAAGTGAATGAGATACCTACAGAGGTTGTTGAACAAGCTGAAAATGACAAAGAACACAAGTTGGTTCATACAAGTGAGGTATTTAAAAGGAGAAGAGATGGTCCTGAAAACATATATAATGAAAGGTATACAGATATTGAGAAAAAAGCAGGTAATGAGGAAACTTTTTTTGAATCAGAAGGCACTTGGAACATTAGTACAGATGCTTGTGTGCAAGCAAAACTAATTGGAACCATTGAAGAAAATGAGCCAGTTGAGAGTAATGAGTATGAAAGAGTACTCAAAATAGATTTGAGTGATCAACCTTTCAATGATGTGGATCAATTAAATATTCTTTCTGGTGGATGTAAGCTTCCTAAAGTAATAGAGGAGGGTATGTTCTCTGTGAAGCATGATTCTATTCAAATTATGGGATTAAACCAAACAGAATCTTCTGAGGGATGTAAGGAGTTGAGAACTGGATCTAGCTGTAACATCTATGATGCTGAAGCGGTAGTGGATGATACGTTGGGAACGGACATTAATAGGTATGATTCACATGATGGAAACACTTGTATCCTATCAAGCAGTGTCATGGATTTACATAATTCACCTGAGAAGATGACAGATTCAAGTCTTAATGAAAGCAGGGGATTTTCATGTGTTGTCCCAGATAACAGATGCTCAGAGCTGAAATATGGTCTTAAGGCTGAAAGCATAACATCTACTAAGGATGAAAGATCCGGAAACACAAAAGGAACTCAAATTGTCAACAAAAAGGAAGATACTGAAGATACTTTCACTCGATGTCAGGAGATCAGAAACTCTCTCATATATAGAAGTAATGTAGAAGATGCTCCATTCATCTTTGGACCAAGTGAGAATCCATTGTATTCAATAAAATCTGCTAAAAGCCAAAGGATCGAAATGAAAGACAAGAATATCAAAGACAACCTTGCTAACCAAAAATATAGGGAAACAATGACAAGGGAAAGTGATTCAAAAAATGATCATATGAGAAAAGTAGAAGAAGAAAGAGAGCGAGAAAGGGAAAGAGAAAAGGACCGGATGACTGTTGATAAAACAGCTCTTCAAGCTCATGAAAGATCATATCCTGAAGCTCGTAAAAGGACAGAAAGAGCTGCAATTGATAGAACTGCTGCAGAAGTAAGGTTTCGGGCAGCAGACACTTATGAAAGACTAGAGAAGTCATCAATAGTGGTGAGGCTCAGGACTGAGAGAGCTACTCATGAGAGAGCAACTGCAGAGGCTCGGCTGCAAGCTGTTAAAAAATATAGTGCTCAGGATCGTGGATCTGAAACCCATGATCATGCAGAAAAGTATGGGGCTGATAGGTTTTCTGCTTCTTTAAGATCTGGCTACACTAGACAAAGCTCCTTGACTTCTGTGAGTAGCTTCATTGCCTTTATTTGACACCCAAGGTCAATTGACAATTTAATGGAGTTTTGTTGGGTGTATGCCAGGATTTTCGCTTCCGAAGTACTTCAAACATGAATGTTTTGCAGCATTCATATTCTTCAGCACATTTTGGTATGCAAATCTATCTTTTAAACTTGTTTTAATTATGAGTTTACCTTCTTTAATGTTTGATTCGTTACTTTATAGTCTTTTAAGGATTCATTAATATGAAAATTCTATATTGCTTCTAAAGTCTTCCCCTTAGCTTACACTTGTTGGAACTTGATAGGGACTGAAGGTGAATCACCCGAGAGATGCAAGGCTCGTTTAGAAAGATACAAGCGAACAGAAGAACGAGCAGTATTTGCCTTCTTTTTATCTCTGTGATAGTTTCATGTTGAATTAATTCATCCCTGTCAAAAATGTCAAACTTGTTGGCATGTTTCAGGCAAATGCGTTGGCTGAGAAAAATAGGCGTGATCTTCTTGCTCAGAAGGAAAGAGAAGAGAGGAATGTATGAGCAACTCCCTCATGCTTTTTTCTTTGATTTTCTTATTATTATCCAAGCTTGTGTTGTATCACACATCTGCAGAGAGTTGCTGAAGTTTTGGATGCTGAAGTCAAGAGATGGTCAATTGGAAAAGAAGGAAACCTTCGGGCACTGCTTTCAACCTTGCAATATGTATATTTTCTGCTTCTTCCATCTCTTTGTTAAAATTAACAACTACTTATAACCGATTTATTGTTTATAAATTTTCCAGCAGAAAACGATTTCATCATGTGAAATTGTCAGAATTTAACATTTTTCATTTAAAGATTAATAAGTTTTTAACTGTTATGTAGTTCTAGTTCTCATTTAGTTTCCACATACTTTCATTAAAAGGAATCTATTAAGCAAATTTGTTTTTCATGATCAATCTTTTTGTTTTTCACTGAATGCTTCTAATTTTGCCAAAGCTGCCCACACATTTTTGCCTTTGAAACCATGAACATCTACTTATTCATTCTTACTAATCTTGCTAGTACTTGGCTGATGAAAAGGGGATAGATTGTTAGTTGTGTGTTGTACATTAATTATACTTTATTTTCCATTGCTTAGAGGTGATGACTAGGTTGATTTGGTTAGGTGTTGTCCTTACAGACCAACTTACAACATGACTGAACTACACGTAAACTTATTTTGTTTTCTTGCTAAAGAGGCTAATGAGTTAGATTTATTTTAGTCTCGATAATAAACATTGTTAGATTAAAATCAATTCATCAATCTAGTTCGGTGTTTGATAAATCAGCACAATTGTCATATAGAAGCTGAGTGTTCATTATATGCTTTTCACAGATCCTTGGGCCAGATAGCGGCTGGCAACCAGTTCCTTTAACTGAAGTTATAACTTCTGCTGCTGTCAAAAAAAGTTACAGGAAAGCAACTCTTTGTGTCCACCCTGACAAATTACAACAGCGGGGAGCGACAATTCAACAGAAGTACATATCTGAGAAGGTTTTTGATCTTTTAAAGGTTAGTGGCTATTAAATTTTTTGCTTCATATTTTGATAGTTTATTTCAGTTGCCCTTGAGTTCAATAAGATATAAAGTTTGATGCGCAATTGAAATGAGCAATATATGTTACTAGAGTGACTAGTGAATAATGAGCAATTTAATCTCTTTTCAGCATTCCTGGAGCTGAAAAGTATATGCAGAAACTAAAATAAAATCAAGAGAATGCAAGAATTTAATGCAGGAAAGTAATAAACTCAAACTTCCAGAATTTAAAGACATGTAAACCACATGGAGTTGAATACAAAGTAGATTCCAGAATTTAAAGACATGTAAACCACATGGAGTTGAATACAAAGTAGATTCTAATAAGGCTACTAGGTTCGGTCGGGGGTTTATGCAAAGTGCACTTGAAGAGTAGCGGTTGTAGGTTCTCATGTTCTAAAAAAAAAAAAAAAAGTAAAGATCCTAATAGATAAAAGACAAAAAATAGTAAAAATTTTGAGAACAAAGGACTAGATTTTGGGTATCTTCGTGTGATCATTTTTGTCCCTCAAACCATTCCTTATAAATCTTGTATGGGCTAATTGATTTACTCTTAGAATTTAGGATGTTTGTTCTTTTAACTTTCCCATCATTTGGCGAGGGAGACTCCTATATTTTCATCCATTTGACCACTTCTCCATGGCCTTCTTTATCATTTGAGCTTCTTGTGATTTCCTTCTCTGGATTGTACAACTGGGCCTCCCTTATAGTATTTTGGATTGATCTTTTTTCTTGACATTCTTGAGTTGAGGCCTGTGTGAGAAATTAGGTTTGTTTCACTAACTTAAAAATTACAATAGTACTTACATTACACATGTATATACACATAATCTATATTGAGTTATAGGCCCACAATGTAATTAAATACTAATATATATATATCTAACATAATATATAACACCCCCTCAAGTTGGTACATAGATATTGATCATGCCTAATTTGTTATATAGATATTTGAGGCGAGGGCTAGATAAGACTTTGGTTAGTAGATGATGTGGAGCAAGGTGTCGGGGTGGCAGAGCCACGACCGTTACTGGTCTATAGCGACAACGTCGCAGCTAGCGGGCTGGGTCGGCAGTGGTTTAGTTATTTATCCCTATTATTATATTATTTGTATTGCCTTGTTTTATTAGTTGTGGGCCTAATTGTTGGGCTTAGGGTTAATCGTTACTTAAGAATGTGATGAAGACATTGAGAGGGGATTTTTTAATTATTGAGAAAAATAAGAGGAGCCTTCTGGCTATTGGGCAAACGCGTCGCGTTTGTTTTTCTTCCAGTGCCAACAATTGGTGCAGTGAGTGTGGACACTCACCCGGGATGACGAACACACGCAATGAATAGAGATTTGAGGATTTGGAGAATAGGCAGGCGGAGATCAGCGCAGAGATGAAGACGTTGGCGGAGAATTAGGCTAAGGTAACCGAGTAGTTGAAGGAGATTGCTCGTACCTTGGCCGGGCTGACGGCTTTTGTCGTTTCCATCGCGGCTGCCTGTTCAGTGACAAATGGAGGTGCGGGGACGTCGACCACCCCGCGACAGCAGGCGGGCGAGGATGTGGTAGACTCAGCCGCGACCGAGACGGGGCGTGAGATTCGGGCTGAAGTGAAGAGGGATCTGACGCCACCATCGTTGCCCTTCTTTGACCGGGTAGATCCGATCGGTTGGTTGGCGAAGGCCAATCAGCAGTTCGAGTTGCACCAGACAACCGAGGAGTCAAAATTGGCGACTGCAATGGAGGCGATGGAGGGATCGACACTTTACTGGTTTTCGTGGGTTCGATCCAGAAAGCCAGATATGACTTGGGTGGAATTTTCTCGGGCTTTTACAAACTGATTCGACGCTCGTTTCAAGGGAAGCCCCTTCGAGAAGTTAGCAGCGGTTGCGCAAATGGGCACAGTGGAGGAATACTCTAACTTGTTCGTTCAGTTGGCCAGTCAGGTTCCGGGGTTGAGTGATGAACATTACTTGAGATACTTTATGAAGGGGTTGTCAGAGGAGGTTCGGGGTTCTCTCCGTCTCCTGCGGCCACCAGATTTGGAGACGGTGATGGACCTAGCAAGAGATGTGGAGTCGAATTTGGCAATTGTGAGTGGGGGCCGAGATTGGAAGGCTAACAGTAGTACGTCCGTGCGGCCTGCTTCTTACGGCCGGCCTACGCCAAGGTAAAGTTTATCCTCCAGGCCAAGACCTAATATGTCTCAGTCGATGGGATCAACAGGGTCGTCAGGCCCAAGACCCCCGCAGCGAATTCATCCAGCGCGGTCAATTTCCGGGGTGCAGTCGGCTGCTCCATCACGATTCTCCCGCATGTCTCATCAAGAGATTGCAGAACTTAGAACGAAAGGTTTATGCTTTCGCTGTAAGTAAACATATATGCCAGGGCATCAATGCCTTATGCAACAACTGAATGTATTGATGGCAGAGGAGGACGAGACGTCAGATCTACGTTGTTTCGAGTTTCACGGTGATCCTGATCAGCAAGGGGGGGGGGGGGGAAACAGCCGTAGTCGTGCCGGAAGAGGGGGAGAAGGAGGAGGTTGTGTTGCCAATGTACTCGATGGCGGGGTTCACCGGGCCGCGGACCTTGCGCTTCATGGGAGGAATACTTGGGCATCGAGTTACGGTGTTGATCGACAGTGGCGCTAGCCATAATTTCATCTCGAGTCCCGTGGTGGCGGAGCTCGATTTGAAGCCTGATGAGTCGAGCCGGTTCGGAGTTCAGCTGGGCGATGGGCGGCGCTTGGAGTCGGTCGGGATATGCCGCAATATTGGGTTGTCAATGGCTGGTCTCGAGTTCAAGGCAGATTTTACGCTTTTCCGCTAGGTGGAGTAGACGTTATCCTTGGGGTAGCGTGGTTGGCGAAACTTGGGGAAGTTAAGACAAACTGGGCCAAATTGACGATTTCATTTGTTTTTGAAGGAAGACGAGTGCAATTGGGGGGAGATCCAGCTCTCTGTAGGGGACCCATTGGGGTCCGTGCGTTGGTTCGAACAGAGGAAACAGAGTTGTTGGTTATGGTAGTATTGGGGGCGCCGCTAGGGGTGCTGGAGCTTGCAGGGGAGGCTATTGTAGATGTTATAGCACAGTTTGAGAGGGTCTTCGGTGAACCAGAGGGGCTGCCCCCGATTCGCAGTATCGAGCACAAGATCGAGTTGGCGCCGGGTTCGGGGCCTGTATCGGTAAGGCCATATCGCTACGGTCAGGTGTAGAAGGACGAGATTGAGCGAATGGTTGCGGACATGCTCCTAGCCGGAATAATCCAACCCAGTGTTGTTGGTTAAGAAGAAGAATGGTAGTTGGCGTTTCTGTGTGGACTATCGAGAGCTCAATAAGGTGACAATGCTGAATAATTACCCTATTCCCGTTATTCAGGAACTGTTAGATGAGCTGTTGGGAGCGGTAATATTTTCAAAGATTGATCTTCGTTCCGGATACCACCAAATTCGAGTAGAAGATCGGGACATCTATAAAATGGCGTTTCACACTCATAGTGGTCACTATGAGTTCCTAGTTATGCCATTTGGGCTGACTAACGCACCGACAACCTTTCAATCCGCTATGAATGATCTTTTCCGACCTTATTTAAGGAAATTTGTGCTGGTATATTTTGATGACATTTTGATTTACAGCAGGTCCTGCCAGCAACATAAGGAGCACTTGAGAGAGGTGCTACAGGTTTTACAAGATAATCCGTATAAGGGGAACATGAAGAAATGCTCATTTGGTTGCTCGAAATTGGAGTATCTAGGTCATGTGATATCAGCAGCAGGGGTAGAGATGGACCCAGAGAAGATACGGGCGGTGGTGGAATGGCCTAGCCCTTGTAGCGTCTGTGACGTTAGAGGATTTTTGGGCCTTACCGGTTATTATCGCCGGTTCGTCCAAGGGTATGGGCAGATCGTACGACCCTTAACAGATTTGTTGAAGAAGACCGCTTCTGTTCCGTTCGCTTGGACAAAAGCGACCGAGGGGGCGTTTCGAGCGTTAAAATTGGCTTTGACAACGGCACCAGTTTTGGCGATGCCAGATTTCCAGAAGCAATTTGTAATTGAGTGTGACGCCTCCGGGTCTGGGATTGGCGCGTGCTTATGCAGGAGAGGCGTCCAATCGCATACTTCAGTAAGTCATTGGCGGAGAAAACCCTTACACGGTCGGCATACGAGATGGAGATAATGGGGTTGGTTTTAGCAGTGCAGCATTGGAGGCCGTATTTGGTGGGTCTCCAGTTTACGGTGAGGACAGATCATAGCAGTCTAAAGCACCTCCTGTCACGGAAGATCGTTATGCCCTCTCAACAAAATTGGGTGGCAAAATTATTGTGTTATGATTTCGTTATCGAGTACAAGCCCGGTGCGGCTAACTCGGCGGCAGATGCGCTCTCTCGGAGGGGGAGTGAAAGCATCTTGTTAGCAGTCAGTAGTTTAAATTGGGGTGAGTTGGCGGATATGCTATCCGAGCAGGCACGTGATAGCTTCGTTCAGAGCGTTGTTGCTGATCTCCGCCGGGATCTGAACAGTCGACCGGGGTTTGAGACAGTCGGTGGAAAGTTGTTCTATAAGGGCCGCGTTGTGTTAGCTTCTTACTCAGTGTGGATTCCAAAACTACTCCAGGAATTCCACGATCCCCCTTTGGGAGGCCATGTAGGAGCTCTACGGACGTATAAAAGGATCGGTTTGAGTGTTTATTGGAGAGGCATGTTCCGGGAAGTGCAGGACTACGTAGCAAAATGCTTGATCTGTCAGAAAGAGAAATACGAGGCTCTAACATCGGCCGGGTTGTTGCAGCCGTTACCGGTTCCGAATCTCATTTGGGAGGATATTTCAATGAATTTCACCACCGCATTGCTGAAATCTCAGGGGTATAACTCGGTGATGGTAGTGGTTAATCGTCTCTCCAAGTATGGTCATTTTATAGCTCTAAAAGGTAATCTCACGGAAAGGTCGGGGCCGAGGCCTTTCTGCGTGAGGTGGTTTGTTTGCATGGAATTCCGCGGTCCATTGTCAGTGACCGAGACCCTTTGTTTGTGAGTGTCTTCTGGAAGGAACTTTTCAAGTTGTCGGAAACTCAGCTCAAGTTTAGTTCTGTGTATCATCCCGAAACAGATGGTCAAACGGAGGTGTTGAATAGGGTGTTAGAGACTTATTTGCATGTTTTGCAGGGGAGCAACCAAAGAGGTGGGTGAACTGGCTGCCCTGGGCGGAATATTCGTACACTACGGAGTTCCAGACGGTAGCAAAATTTACTCCATTTGAAGTTGTGTATAGGCGACCACCCCCTACGCTCCGGAGGTACTTACCAGGTGAGTGTTGCACGGTGGCGGTGGCTGAAATGCTTCAGAGCCGAGATGTGATGTTGACTTGTCTGCATGACAATTTGATGCGAGCGAGGGAGAGAATAGTACGTGCGGCCAACTATCATCGCCGCGATGTCAGCTATGAGATTAGCCACCGGGTGTTCTTGAAGGGGCGTCCCCATCGACAGACGTCGCTAGCCGACAAACACCACAAGCTCGCCGAAAAGTTCTTTAGGCCATTTGAAGTGGTGGCTCGCATTGGCCCTACTGCCTATAAGTTGGGGCTGCCAGAAACCAGTCGTATTCATCTAGTTTTCCATGTTTCGCAGCTTAAGAGAGTGTTTGGTGACCATGCAGTGGAGGCCAGCTTACCAGATTCCTTGGAGTTGCCTGAGGTGCCTGTTTTCGAACCCGAGGCGGTGTTGGCAAGGCGGAGCGTGGAAGAGGCTGGCGGAGGTAGAACAACTGTTGGTACATTAGGTTGGTCGGTCGGAGGAGGACGCGAGGTGGATGAGCAGGCGTGAGTTCCAGCAGCAGTTTCCCTGGTTCAACCTTGGGGACAAGGTTATTTTCGAGGGTAAGGGAGTTGATGTGGAGCAAAGGGTCGGGGTGGCAGAGCCACGACTGTTACTGGTCTACAGCCAACAGCGTCGCAACGAGCAGGCTGGGTCGGCAGTGGTTTAGTTATTTATCCATATTATTATATTATTCGTATTGCCCTGTTTCATTAGTTGTGGGCCTAATTGTTGGGCTTAGGGTTAATCGTTACTTAAGGATTAGATGAAGACATTGAGAGGGGATTTTTTAATTATTAAGAAAAATAAAGAGGAGCCTTCTGGCTATTTGGCAAACGCGTCGCGTTTGATTTTCTTCCCGTGCTAACAGTAGATCTCCAACTTGGTTTCCTGTTTTCACATTACCTGCGACCACTACTCTTTTTTGGATCTTCTTCCTAATAAAATAAAGTCAACTTCAATATGTTTGAACCGTTCATGGAATACAAGATTTGATGCAATGTGAAGAGCTGCCTCATTGTTACACCATAATTGTGTTGGGGCTAAGTTTTAAAACCCACTTTGTCATAAACCGACAAATCCAAATAATCTCTCACATACGGAATGCCCCATCGCTCGATATTTTGACTCAGAACTTAATCTTGATACCACATTTTAGTTCTTGCTTTTCCGCAAAACCAAAATTGCCACTTATAAAAACACAATATCCAGAGGTTGACCTACGATCAACTTTCGAACCCGTCCAGTCAAAGTAAATAAATAAAAAAAACATTCAATGTGATCATGCCCATAGTTTTTGTTTTGGAGTACCCTTTGAATATCTCAAAATTTGTTCCAAAGCCTCCTATGTTGAACTGTAGGTGCACTCGTAAATTGACTTACCATACTTACCAGATACGTTATATCTGGCTGGGTCACAGTGTGATAATTGAATTTACCTACTAATTGTCGATATCTTTAAGGCTCCTCAATGGCTTTTCCTTTATAAATATTTTGATTTGGTGTCATGGGTGCACTAGATAATTTAACTCTAATCTTTCCCGTTTCAGTCAATAAATCAAGAACATATTTTCGATGAGAGGAATATACCATTCTTCTTCCAGAACACTTCAATTCCTAAAAAACATCATAGCTTACCAAAGTCTTTCATTTGGAATTTCAAGTGGATAAATCAAGAACATATTTTTTTACTCGTATCGTTGTCGGTGACAATAATGTCATCCACATACACCACAAGAAGAGTAATGTCCGAATTTGTACAACGATAAAACACCGAATGATCTGATCTGCACTTTATCATCCCAAACTTCTCAATTGCATGGTTTAACTTGTCAAACCATGCCCGAGAGCGTTCCTCAAACCATATAATGATTTAGCAAACGACACAATTTTCCCAACTCCCCTTGAGAAACAAACCTTAGATGTTGCTCTATATACACTTCATCGGCGAGGTTGCGGTGAAAGAAAGCATTCTTCACATTTAATTGCTACAACTACCAATTCTGACGAGTAGCCAAAGAGATCAGTATACGAACTGAAGTCAACTTGATATCTGAGAAAAAATCTCAGAATAGTTCACACCATAAGTTTGAGCATACCCTTTAGCCACAAGGCGTGCCTTGAAGCGAGCAATAGAACTGTCAGAGTTAAATTTAACTGCAAAGACCAACTGATATCCAATCTATTGTTTCCTTTCCTGTAAAGGAACCAACTCTTATGTACCATTAGTGTCCAGTGCATTTATCTCATCAATCATAGCAGCATGCCAACCAAAATGAGATAAGGCCTCGAAAGAGACTTAGGGATAGAGATAATGGTTGTCACAGGGCTCTTTTGTGGCGCGGTGTTGGTGGATCGCGATACCACCATGGGGATAAAATGGCGAATGCGGCGCACTATGTATATATAATTATAAATATTATAGATCTTTAAAAATCATACATTATTAACTTCCTATTAATCTTCAAAGCTTCATATGCGTTAAATCATAAAAAGAAATATAGTACCATAAAAAAAAATTCTAACCATCAAACAAAACAAAATACTGTCCATAAATTTCTAAACCATCAAAATTATCATCTCAAATTTCAACAATCAAATAGCTCAAGTCCACCGCTACCACTAGGAATATCTTCCAAATCATCATCATCATCATCAATGCCATCATCTAATGATACATCTTCATCGTCTAGTTCTTGCTCTATCAATACCGAAGTTGATGCTTTCTTAGGACGTCAAGAGTATAATTGTATTGATGAACTCGATGTGTCACTGATATTTCCCCTTCTAGGAATATTGCGGCGTTCAAGATTGGCCGATGCACCCATGGTTTTATCAACATGACTCCATGTAAGATCCTCTCCTGAATGAACTACATCATTGGTGTCGAGAACCCACTCATTATCCCATTCAAATTCCTCCAACACCAAAAGATTGAAGTTTCTTCGTTCTTCACGCCTCTTTTGGAATCTATTCGCAAATTTTTTATTGTATTGAATGAGAACTAAATCGTTCAATGTCTTATGCTCAAATCTATTTCATTTTTTTCGTGTGAATCTAAAAAAAAATAAACTATAATATATCAGTATAATCTAATGATAGATTAAGATTTAATATATTATATATATAAGTAATTAAGTACTTACAAAGTCGAATAAGCTCCAATTGTGTTCATACCCGGAAGACGAACAACAAAGACTAATTATACAAAAGACAAATGATTGGAGCTCGAAGTGAAGGCCTCCAAAAGCATTACACCAATCAACTAAAATTGTAAAATATTAAAAAAAACATATTTAATTTGACCTTTGAAGAAAATTGAAAAATTAAATAAAAAAAAATAGAAATTATAAAAATTAAGCACTTACGAGGACTTTTTGTCTTTTGTTGCTTGATAGCCAACTATTTCTGAAGCTTCCCCTCATATTATCGTAATCATCGACTTGATCACAGATCTTTGTTTGCAATTCATCATCCGTGATCATCATAGCTCGTGCCTTACTAGCATATGCATTATCACTAACCTTGAGATCAAAGTACTTGGAAGGATTAAGAAACAATGTAACCCCATACAACTCGATTTGCATTTTATCCTCTGACTGACTATCGATAATATGCATAATTTCTTTCAACAAATTTGGCTTTTTCTCAAAATCTTTTTCGATTTTCCTTTTAGCTTCATTCATCGCTACTGTAAGCTCCGGCATCGCTGGCTTCTCATCCCCGTCAACGATCCTCAAAACAATTAGAAGTGGATGCGATGCTTTCATATAATACTCCACGCGAGTCCAAAAGGGAGAAGACAATACCGCGTTTGCTACTAATCTCCCGGCATTTGTATTAGCCAATTTTGATGTAGTCCAATCTTCGCTAAAAAATAAACTTCTCAAAGCATCCTTGTGCTTATATAAGCTCTGCAAAGTAAAAAATGATGTAGCAAACCGGGTAGGTCCAGGCCTTGCAAGAAAACTGCTGTCCGTCTTCTCCCGCATAGCGTTAAAGAGCCTTATGTGCTTATAAATCAAAGCAATGAGCTGCACAAGGAGTCCAATATAAAGTGGATATGCGTTGCTCCAATAATTTATCCGCTGTCTTTAAATTAACACCGTTGTTCGTTACTATACGAACCACGTATCCTTTGCCAATTTCTTCAATTTTCATCTGAAGTAAATCCGCCAATAATGATGCACCTGAGCTTGGCTTGATGCATTAATCGACTCCAAAAAAATGTACCTTTTGGGCTATTGACGAGGAAAGTAATCAAATGTCGCCCTATTTTATCCGTCTACCCGTCAACCATAAGTGAACATTGGTATTGCTTCCAAGCAATAACATGTTTTTGCTTCAGTGTTTATGTCTCTTTCACCGCCTTCTCCAAAAGAGGAACTTGTAATTCATAATAACTTAGACCTTTTATACCCGGTCCCATCCGCCCCGCCGACTAAATCATTATCGCAAAACTTCGAGACTTTGCCATATTAAATGATATGTCATTTTCATAAAAAAAAATCGGCAATGTATTCATGTAATATTTCGATTTCCTTCTTGCTCCTTGTACACGTTTCTAATGTTCTTTGAATTCCACTACTCGTTTTGCTATATCTTTTCTCAATTCTTCCAGGGTTTTTCTTAGCATTGAGGCAACTGAATTGCTTTCTTTTCCACCCTGTGATGACATTAATGGAAAATTTAGAACATATTGCAAACGGTTCCTCTTACTCAAGGTACCCGAACTAGGATAAGAAACTGAGTCGTGCGATATCTTGTCTTGTTCTTTGCACATTCACATCAACATCGTCATCAACGTCGTCGTTGTCATCTAACTCAACACGACTAGACTGCTTTCCTACCGTTTTTTTCTTTAGGAACTCTCGCATCTCATTCTAAATTTCTTCGGTAGTCTTTGGACACTTTTCTACGTCTCCATAGTTTTCCTAGCAAGTGTTGGTTCAGTCTCTTTATTCCCGATCGTACTTGCTTCTGGTAGAGCGAACATTCTACCAAATCTCTATTTTCCAAGTCCGGTCAAAAAGTATAGTTCCAACACGGATCATTTGAGTTGGCTTTTCTTTTTGGATCCTTGGATGGGTCTAACTCTGACGGTTCACTTTCGGCCATAGCAAATGAGATTCTATATATATTTTTATATCAATATGTCAAAATAATACAAAATAAATAAAAAATTTGTTTTATAAAATAAAAAAATATAAAAAGTATGATACAAAATAAAATAAAATAACATTAAAAAATAAAAAAAATATATATAAATAAATATCACTAAGTAATTAACTAATAATAGTAATATAATATATACGTTGTACTATTAATACTAATATGTAATAATCGAATAATAATATAAAAAATAAATATAAAATAAACCATATAATGATATAAATATCAATACGCAATCGGCCAACCAGCGATTCTGCTAAAGAAATCAAAATTCAAACTCAACTCACCCAAATATAGATGACGACCGGCGCGGTATTGAATGGCGGACTGGAGCAGCAGAAAGTAGAGAGTTTTACAAACAGCAGCAGAAGAGAGGCAACAAAACAATAAGAATCAAATAGATTTGATAGGATTTTAGATTTAGACCGGTTCAAGTCTGGTTCAGGTAGGTGTGGGCCTTAATTCGGGTTAGGACTTGGATTGGGCTAAAATTACACACCGCGGAGTTGCCATGGAGTCGCCATACCGCCTTATGCCACAAGGCGGGGCGGTGAAGCCTGGAGCTACCCAGAGAGAGTTTGATAAGGTGCCTTGCCTTCTAAGACGGATGATGACATACTATTTGTAATACCTCGGTTGGCTCAAGTCGGAGTATTACTAAAAAATTTGTAGGAGGATCGATACGACGGTTGAGTAAATATAATGAATCAAATGTAAATTAATAGGTATATGCCAAGACTGATATGCCGATACCACATGATCATTTGAAAAGATAAGTTAAACGAACTTACACATAACACATAATAGCAACTCACACACAAAAGTCTTTTTGTGCATTCTTTATGTCTCACTTTTATTCTCAAATAATTGTGATGAACACATCACGAAAAAAACTCTACTAGACCCTAATTAGGGCCGACTCGACCCGGTTTACCAACCTTGTTACATCGCTTGGTTTGCTTTGTTCATTAATGAAATACTGGATTTGATGCAATGTGTAGTGCTCCTTGATTATCACACCGTAATTTCATCTTTGTCGCATCACAGAGTTGAGTTCACAAAGTAATTGTTTAATCCAAAAAAGCTCACATGTAGCTAAGGCCATAACGTGATATTCAGCCTCAGCATTAGAATGCGACCATATTTTGTTTATTACTTTTTCAAGATATCAAATTACCTCCAATAAACACACAATAGCTAGAGGTAGAATGTCTATCGACTGGAGACTCTGCTCAATCAACATTTGAATATCCAACAATTTCGGGGTGACTGTGATTTGTATAAAGTAAACTTTTTTTCCAAGAGACCCTTGAATATATCGCAATATGCATAAGTTCCTTCGAATGAGAGTCACACGGATACTGCATGAAGTGACTCACTACGTTTACTGCAAATGATATAGCTGATCGGGTGATAGTGAGGTGATTAAGCTTTCCAACTAGCCTTCTATATCGTCGAACATCAACACCAATAAATGGTTCCTCCTGTCCAGGAAGCAACTTTGTATGTGGATCCATAAGGGAATCCAGAACCTTACATTCATTTATACCTGTTTCTTCCAACATATCAAGATCATACTTTCTCTGAGGTAGAATAAGACAATCTCAAATCCTAAGGAGTACAGTAGTGGTCCCAAGTCTTTGGTTTGGAAATGTTTGTGTAAATGCTCCTTCAACTTTGCAATACCATCTATATCATCTCCAGTGATGACAATGCCATCAACACACATAATTAAGTAAACACATCGTCTATCTAATATATGCTTAAAGAATACGGTAAGATCAGATGAAAATTGCGTCATACCAAATTTTTGAATAACAAGACTGAAGCGTCCAAACCATACCTGTGGAGATTTTTTCAAGCCGTGGAGTGAGTGACGATGGCGACATACAAAGTCAGACTCCCCTGAACAACAAAAACATGTGGTTGCTCCATATAAACCTTTTCTTGAAGCTCACCATACATAAAGGCATTTTTAATATTAAGTTGATAAATGAGCCAACCACGTATTGCTGCCATAGAAAGAAAAATGCAAATATAAGTCGAGCTTTGAGTCAATCAATGCGACCATTAGGGCCAATCTTGGCTTTATAAACCCATCGACAAGCTACGAGTGTTTTTTCTAGTGTCAATAGAACCAACTCCTAAGTACTGTTAGCATGCAAAGTAGAAATTTCCTCCACCATGGCCTGACACCACCCTGATGACCCAAAGTCTCACGTTAAGAGCGAGGAACTGAGATGGAGTCTAAAGCAGTCACAACACTACACATAGAAAGAGATTTACAGTGTGGATTGAGTACCTTGACATAGGACGAGAGGTGATGGCTGAGTCACAACCGGGGAAGATGACGGAAAAATAGATGAGTCATTAATGGGCGCATAAGATGTTAAAGTGGGTATGTTCTGACGTTGCCATGTATGCTGCTATAGACCTGGAGTGGAAGCTTAGGAATGGAGGCCACTGAAATAACAGTCATAGGTATTGAGGATGAAGTTGATGACACTGTGAAGTATGGTGATGACTCAAAGAATGTGACATCTGCACTAAGGTAATATCGAATAGTGAAAGGAGAATAACATCTATATCTTTTTTTAACCCAGGAGTACTTAGGAAAAACACATTTGATTGATCGATGACGTAATTCGACCAAACTTAAAGAATGGTCATAAACAAAGCACGTATAACCAAATATATGAAGAGATGAAGAGTATGATGATACATTAGGCTGAAGACATATAATGGAAATCTTATGAGCTAGTGTAGTAGACGGAAGACGATTAATAATATGCATGTTGTAAGGATAGCATCAACCCAAAACAAAAATAGGACATTATAAGGTAAAAGTAGGGTACAACCTGTTTCTACTAAATGACAATTCTTGCGCTTAGCCACTCTATTTTGTTATGGGGTGGAAGCACAAGACGACTGATGAATAATCCTCTGAGAAGACATGAACTCACTAAATGAGTGGGAAAAATATTCTCTACCATTGTCACTTTTAAGACCCTAATAGAGGTGTGGTATTGCGTTCAAATTTCAACACAAAAGCTTTTGAATATAGTAAGTAATTTAGACCTATTTTTCAATAGATAAACCTAAGTACAGTTACTGCAATCATCAATAAAAGTGACAATATTGAATACTTAGACTTGACCTAGAAGGACAAAGACCCATATATCAGAGTGAACTAATGCAAAAGGTGTTGGAAATAGAAGACGAGAATAAATCAAATAGGCTAGGAAAAAATGCTTAAAGGATATATTTTCCGACTTTTTTTTTGTTTGATATCAAATGACAAACATGAATGCATATTTATAGGTCTAAAGGTACATCTAGATGCATCTATGATTAATTAGATGCATGTATGACATTTGAACTATATTCATACATAACTTTAATAGATATATGTACATCTTTATATTGATGCATTGTTCGATATATGTATGTATTAAATGAAAATACCAAATAAATAATTCCAACACTCATCTTTAATTTGGAATATTCAATCGCATCTTAAACTTCTCGAATTTCTCCAACGTCACCCGCCTTTGTAAGAAATCAGCTGGTTGATCCTCTGTCCAAATAAAATTCATGGATATATCCTCCTTACCGACAAGCACACCGATGATGTCGAATGAAAAATTTGAGTTAAATGATGGCTCAAAAGTAACATAAGAGAAAAAAAAAAGACTCACAAAAAATTTGGCGTTGGCAGCAATGGTGCCACACGGCGACGGGAAAATAGTGAGGCCTATCTAAATCCTAATTGGCTCTGATACCAAAGTATGTTGAAATTTTTGCAAACTTGTTGTTGGAGTTGCCGAGTATGTCACAAAAAGAGACCCTGATCATTTTTTTGGATGGTGCGGATCAAGGAAAAGATACCGTCACGCGTCTACGAGGCAATGAAGTATGCACAGTGATTTATTGAATGGAGCAACATGACTAGAATATGGATTAGAATCCTAAGGAATTCCTTCCTTAGAGGAGTGGGGAAGAAATCCTCCCAGAGATAAGTAGGAGAGAGCAAACCCCTCGAGCTAGTGATGTTGAAACTGTTAAAGCTTAGACTAAGGCAAACATTGTGGGGATGAAGAAGCTAGGGTCGGCCATACGCGAGAAAGTAAGACCAACAGACGAGCAAGTAGCATGCACGATGGCTGGAGACAAAAATGATATTGTACTTAAAGGGAGAATATATGTGGATGCAAAGATAAATGGAGAAACCATAGCATCATGATCGACACAGATGCCAATGCGAACTACATAAGCCTTGAAGTGGCTCGTAAGATAGGTGATGAGGCTAAAAATGTGTGCTGCTTTTACACAATTCACAGGGAATTTATATTTGAAAAATCAGTGAGTGGAAATTATAGAAAACGATCAGATATAGTAATTTTTGTGTTGTAGACCCTGAGTAGTCATCACAATTATTTATACTCTTTTTACTGGTGAGTTTTCAGGTCGAACACAAGGATTTTAAGTCATGAATTTCAACGGTGAAGATCTTGTAAAAGCGACGAAAATACAGGAAGAGATCCGTTGTAAGCGGAACCAATCAGCTAGACTACAAAAAACGGTAAATAAAGCGATAAAGATGGAGTGAGCGAGAGTGAGCGAAGCGAAGGCGGAGAATAAAGTGCCAGCGATAACCAGATGATCGGGACATGAGCAGAAGTGGGGATCAGATGAACGGGACATGGATGAATGACGGTTACCTAGTAAACGGGACATGAGCGAGCGGCACATTATATGTATACATATATATATATATATAGATGAGCGACCAAGAGTGAAAGAGAGATGTTGTGTCTGAACTGTGCGTTACTAAATGGATAGATTTCCCTGGAGGCAATGAGCGAGCGATGAAGTTGTGTTATCGGAAATATATGTATTCACGGAGGCGGTGAGAAGGAAGTAGTGTAATTATATAAACTGAATATAAAGAATTCATAACACTGGAATTTTTGACTTAACAAGACTTGAATGACACCCAGATTCAAGATATTATAAGAAAGAAACCCTACTGTCATTAGGAATCTCCGCGACCTAATAGACCACCGCCTATGTCTAATTAATTTTCCCGAAATCTGCCTCATTAGTGGCTTTACCCTTCTGTTACTTCTTTTTAATCAAAATTGAATTCAGAACAACAGTTAAGCAGGTCAACAAGGCTCCCGCGTACTTAACTACATTGAACTACCTTGAGACCGCTTTTGGCGCATAACAAGGCTCAAATAATCAATTCTTCTTTAGCTCTAAACCAGTGAAATGGAATTCTCTAATTTCGAACTTTATATAAATGTGTAAAAATAGTGGTAGAATTTAGGATGAAGAACAGAATGATATTTTATTATCTACTACGAAAGCATGAAAAGACTAACACTATAAAGCTGTAAATGAAAGCAGTAATCTAATCTAAGAAAGCTGGAAAGACTTGGCCAAGGGAGGAGAAGAACTCCTACTCCCTTGGCCATTTCTGTGGAGAACTCTCTTACAGGGTTAGAGGAAGACCACTTGCTGCGTAGTACTTGCTAAGAGTGTTTAAAATCGAAGTATCGATTCCTCTTTACATAAAGATATCTGGCCCTATTTATAGCAGGTGAAACGGGACAGTTGCAATCAGTTGTTGGGCAGTTCCAACCGCTGGGCAGTTAGGCGGTTGTTGGTAGTTATTCTGTTGAGGCAGTTACTGGCCATAACTCTCAGGGCGCTTGCTTTGATTGCCTTGAACTGTAGGGGCGCAGATCTTCCTCGCTTGCCGAAGGGCTGGAGGGTATCAGCGCAACTGTTTTTTATTTGCATTCACGCCTTTTGGAAAGAGCCGCTAAATCAAGTTCTAGTTTAGGTGAAGGAAGTATGACTGCCTTACCAATAGTTGAAACTCAATCGGGAGATGTTTCGGCTTATATTCCTACTAATGTAATTTCCATTACTGATGGACAAATCTTTTTATCTGCCGATTTATTCAATGCTGGAATCAGAGGCTCGCTTGTGCTGGCTGGAAATGGAATGGCTGTACCGCTGCAGTTGGAACACTTAGTTGGAATTTGGTGATAGTCTGCAGCGGTGGGTGTCTGGGCTGTCGCTTGCAAGCGGGAGAGGCTGTCGCTTGCGGGTGGTGAAGGCTGTCGCTTGCCTCTCATGCCTTAGTATTTTCATGATATATTCTGGGCGCTTACGAACGGAGGTGACTGTCGCTTGTGGCGTCTGCCTTAGCTTTTTTGGCACCAGATTACCGCTTAAAAAGGCAAAAATCGTTAATAATCTCAACAACGAATTCTGGATCATGCCAAGCGATATATATCAATAATGTATGCCATTGATGAATCATTGTGATGGTTTTTATACAGAAATTCGAGTAATACATAGTTTTGTCAAGCTAAGAATATGCTCCTATTTGGAGTTATCAAACCTCCTCACATTAAACCTTTGTTCGTCCTTGAACAAACTGCATCAAAAGATCAAGAGGTTATACTGTTCACTGCAATTAAGAAGTGTTGCCAACAAGTGCCATGATTGGGAATAGAGTGAATCTCAAGATAAAAAGAAAGAAACCATAAGTATTCAGCTTTGCCATTTGATTTAACAAAATTGGAGTTATCCAGGTATTGTCAACTTTGCTTGGTTAGCGGGGAATGTTTTTTTGATTTAGGAAACCTTCAGCCGAAGGGCGTGAAGTTTTTTTTTTTTTTTGGATCGAGAGTTTCAAACAAAATTATGTCTGCTCAAGATCTTATTTGATGCTCACACGCCTAGGCCTTTTCAGTCCCTTTGTAATGATAGGTCCTCCCTGCTTCGCATGCATTGTATCTTAAACCATATTTAAGGACTTCTCTTTTCAAGTTATTTCTTATGAACACAGTCGAAAAGCATAGGTTCGCTTGCCCTACTGAGTATGGGAGAGTTGAAACGAAGGGGGCACTGATCTTCACAAGTCTTATTCGCCGTTACTTAGTTCAATGCTAGTGTTCAAGTTATTGTGAAGTTCGAAGGACCAGTACTTGGTCTGATGTGCTTAAGTCATCTAACTCTACTCTAAAACATATCACAAAGTTAACTCAGCTGGATATCACAAGTATTTCACATAAGAACACATACTTCAGGTTAGGTTAGGCATACAATAAAGAAAATTTGTCACTTGTTACCAAAAAGTGTTGTCTCGTTGATCAATGATATGTACAGCCCTTGCCATTCTTAAGGTGTGTAAATGGGGGAGGACCTTTCTTTACTTTCCTTTTTCCGCTTGGGGGTCCTCGCCCCTGAGGAAGGTTTCTGGATATCTGCCGCACTAGGTCTTCCAATCGTTGGAAACTCCTGGCTGTGTCAAGCAGTTGTTCCATAAGAATGGCGTTTTGTTGGGTGAGAGTTGCGAGTGCTTTCAGGATTTCCTGCAGCGTCGTACCCATGCTTGCAGCTTGAGTCTCTAGTGCTTCTACACGTTCTTCTAGTGCGGCAGTCGCTTTCTTTCGAGTGGCCAGTTCAGCACCCAGACTTCTAGCATATGTCAATTATTGTCTGAGTCATCATGTATTGGGTGAGAATGGCTAAGTCGAGTTCCTCCAATCTTTCTTCAATACTTTCCAGAGATGAGCGGGGGGCTGATGGTTCAGCACCCGCCGCTGCTGGTGACTGTTGCTCGGACTTAGCCGAACTGATTTCCACTGGCTCTTCCTCCCGAAGGGAATCAGGTGCTGGTTCAGGGGTGACGTCCCTGAGGAATACTAGTTGCCTCGCTGCCTCATACTCCAGCTGCTCTGCTTTCTTTCTCTCCATATATCTCCTAAATCACAGCTGGAGTTGAGTCAACGGTTTTCAGTATTTGAGCAGCTTGTTCGATCTGTTGTACTTCGGCGAGCAGCTGAGCTTGCTTCTCCTGCAGCTTCCTATCCTGCTCCTCCTCCTCCTTCTCTATTAGTGTTTTGTCTGATCTGGCTGAGGGAGGAGTCAGAGTCTTTGCAGGTGTCCCCATCCTGGTAGGTGTCTTTGGGCTGCGTGGGGACACTTGTAGGATATGAAGGTTTTCAATTACTGTCTCCACCTCCTCGGCTTCATTGGCAGCTTCAGCGGTTGTGGCAGCGGGGACCTCGGCTAGGTATTCTCTGTATGACTCCACTGTGACATCGATCCCGCCGATGGTTTCTTCAGTAAGTACAGTCTCCCGCTCCTCCTCAACTTCAACAGCAGTAGGCTCTACCGCTCCCGGCTGGTTAACGGGTGCGGCTTCCTCGCCTGTTCCAGCAGCAGTTGGCTCACCTGCCCCCTGCTGGTCGAAGGGAACAGGTTCATCGCCAAGTGGACTCGGCAGTGGTGACACCTCCACCGTCGCAGGCCTTACTGGCGAAGCTCTTTCAGGTTGAGCGGTGGGTTCTCTGATGACGATCCCCTTCCGTAGTTTGGAGAGGGGGATCGTGTCTTCGCTTGACTCTACATCCACCGCTTTTCCCTTCCCTTTCTCCTGCCTCGTCGCTCGCCGAGGGGGTGTTGGATTTTTTCGTAGTGCTTCCTTGACCCTCGGCTTCTTGAAAGGCGGCGGAGCAGGGTCTTCTTGCTTCTTTGACCTCTTCTCGCCAGCGGCCGCTCGTGGCGCTTTTCCTCCCTTATTACTCCTGGCCGCTTCAGCCCCGAATAGATACTCCTCTATCTCCCGAGCAAAACAGAGGGCTTCCTCTAACTCATCGCTGGGGGCTTTATTGGAGACTGTTCTCTCATAATCGGGCTCGGCCTGAGGTGTCACATCCTCTCTGATGATTTCCCCCCCAAACTTCATCTTCCTTTTGGTGGAGGGGGCGCTGCCGCTTGCGCTTTCCTCTTTTTCTGCTTGGGGATAAGAGTAAACCCCTTGGACTCCAGCCAGGTTTTGTGGAACGCCGCTGGAAACAGCGGCTTCATTTGTAACTCTGGGGCTGAAGTGGGCAAATCGACGCCCGTGCGCCGGCATAGTTCTGTGATCAGGGTCCCATGGCCCAATGTTCTGTCTCCGTTTCTTCGATCCCAGATGTCTATGCCTATGATCGCGCCCAAATCCACATCAGCATTCTCCAGAATTGAGCGAAGGGCAAGGAGGTAGTCAGGACGGATGTCAGTGGTATGTGCCATGATCATTATTTTGCTCAGCGACCACTTCTCCCATTCCTTTTTGTCTTCGTCCACCGACCCAAATTTTAAGTCCCTTTTCTCGTATACAGGGGTGGTGGCGAAGGTCCTGTAAAGTGTCTGCAACTCAAGTGAGCTGCAGACCTCCGTTGCCTTCAATTTATCTCTCATTTCCTAGATGGGGTAGTGGTGTTCCCATCCCAGAAGTCGGTTGATCTTCCTGGCTGAGCAGTCTACCCATTTTCCCCTGATGTAGACATGCTTTAGACTCTCAGCCTGGTTCAGATTAGCGTAAAACTCCCTCACCAGCGATACATCCACTGGCTCACTGGGGTTTCTGATCAACCACGACAGGCCCCGCTCCTCCAGCCAGTCAGAGAGCGAGTCTGTGATCTTCTCGGGGTCAAATCCTCTCTCGTAGAGGATCCCCATTGCCTTCATCCGCTCATAGGCCGCTGCTGCATCAATGTTGGAAAAGTGAAGTTTGTCAAACTGCTTGGACCTCAACACATCCTTTGCAGCATCGACGGCATTCTTTTTGGAGGTTTCGCCTCTGAATGCCTTCATCCTCCTCAGCGGTGCCTCTTGGCAGGCAAGTTTGTCCCTCAACTCTTTCAGCTGGTACTCTTTCAGCTCCTCGTAGTCCAACCACCAGTCGCTCACTGGATACCCCTGCTCTGTTTCTTCAGTGTATTCAAATCTGAGGTAGTCCTACGGGAACTCTGGAATGAATTTCCTGAAGGGCAGTGACTTCAGCTGTCTGAGCTTCTCCCAGTCCTCCTTAAGCTCCAACACTCTCCTCCTCTTGTAGTATGCCTCAGGCGGCGCTAGCTCTACAAATTCTGCCCCTGAGGTTGTTATCACCACCTGACGTCCGTCCGTGGACTTGATCATTTGGACTCTCTTTTCTATTCTCTCTTCAACCTTCTCGAACTCCTTCTTCAACGTTTCTCGCGTGACTGGATCTATTTTGTTAAGCCTGTCCTGAACCTAGGGTTTCCAGAATTATTGTTTAATAAACGAAATTTATGAATCCTGCCTTACTGCTTTAAAATGCTAACAACATTAATGTATAGGCAATCATTTTCACAATTTCAGTGATTTTAACCCTAGATCCTCCCCCTTACAACGAAACAGAACACTACTGCGAGTGTTACATTGTGAAAAAGGGAGAATCACATAACAACACAGAACATACAGATTATTGCAAAATTGAACCATAGGAAGCAAGGAAATTAGTTATTGTATCTAAATCCAAGAGATAATAGACCTAGATTCACAGAAATCAAACATATAAAGAGTTCCGCAAAAATGACAAACAAACAGTTATCGCGAAAATAATTTGGGATTATGTGTACTAAGGTTAACCTAGATCTTACCTTAGATGAAGCTATTATTGGTTGAAATGTCGAGATTTTGAAAAAATTTTGGTTTGGAGAGTGGCGGTTACTAAAGCGTCTGGAGGAAGAACTGTAGGGCAAAAGTGGAAAATGATTGGTGATTGGGGTATTTACAGGGTTTTCTATGGCTCATCTGGAGGGCAAGCGGAGCGCTGCCTAGTCTATTATACTTACTTATAAAGGTATAAGGGAGGGTGCGGGTGAGCGAGTAAAGCAATACTTCTATTCATCTAAGTATGACACGCAAGTGGTGATGGAAGCGGTACTGGGTGAGCGATACTGCTCCCCCAGTGAATATCAGGGTGAGACAAGCGAAGCGATAGATGGCTTGGGTTAGGCTTAGGTTAGAAGTTAAAATGCTAACATTAGACTACTCCTATAAAGCGATAATCCTATTCTAATGAAAGCGATAAGAAAACTGTAAACCTATACTATGAAAGCGATAAGAATTATGAAATCTAAAGCGATAAAGAAAACTTGTAAATTTTAACTATGAAAGCGATAAATTCTAAATAGGAAAGCGATAAAAGAAAGCTGTAAAATTGGCGGATATAAGATTAGGCTTCTGGATTTTTTTCACGAAATTCTATCATCGAACGAGCTTCTGAACCTCCATCAGATTAAAATCTGCACTGGCCTGCTGCAATACAGGCCCTTCGATATACAGTTTCAGTCTTGCTCCATTCACCAAGAAGGAGTTTCTTTCACCTGGGTTTCCAGATTGTTGATCCTTATGGCTCCACTTGGCAGCACTTGCCTGACGATATACGGCCCATTCCACCGTGACTTCAATTTCCCTGTGAATAAATTGAGCCTAGTGTCGTATAGAAGAACCTTGGATCCCACAGTGAATTCCTTCTTCTTCAACTTCTTGTCATGATAGAATTTCATCCTCTTCTTGTAGAGTTTAGCACTTTCATATGCAAGATAACGGAACTTAGTCAGATCGAGCAATCTTTTGGCGCGCTTCTCCTGTGCTGGGAGAAGATCAAAGTTGAGATACTTGATGGCCCAATACGTGCGATACTCGAGTTCCAGAGGTAGGTGGCAGGCTTTTCCATATACAAGCCGATAAGGGGACATTCCAATTGGAGTTTTGAAGGTTGTTCTATATGCCCACAGCGCATCATCCAATTTTTTTGCCCAATTCTTGCAACTTTTATTTACTGTGGTTTGGAGGATGTATTTGATTTCTCTATTTGAAACTTCCACCTGACCGCTCGCTTGGGGATGATAAGGGGTAGTTAGATGCTGGCGAACAACATATTGTTGAAGGCAAGATTGCAGCGCCTTATTCACAAAGTGGGTGCCTTCATCGCTTATTATCGTTCTGGGGAAGCGGATCACTGATCGAGCATCATTAGTGGTGAGCGCTTGCGTTTCAACCCACTTAACTCACATAATCCACCGCCACCAGAATGTATAATTTCCCATTGGAAGGCGGAAAGGGACCCATAAAGTCTATCCCCCAAACATCAAATATGTCCACAAACAAGACTCCAGTTTGGGGCATCTCATCTCTCTTCGAGATAGATCTCAATCTTTGACACTTGTCGCAAGATTTGGCAAAGGCATCAGCATCTTTCTGTAGGGTAGGCCAAAAGAAGCCTGACTGCAAAACTTTGGCCGCTGTGCGCAGGCCAGCGAAATACCCTCCTACATGGGACCCATGACATTCATTCAAGATCAGCGGGATCTCAGATTCCGCTACACAGTGACGGATTATCCCATCTGCGCCGATGTTGAACAAAAATGGTTCATCCCAAAAATAGTCCTTTGCCAAACTGAGCAATCTCTTCTTTTCCCTTTGTATGGTATGTGCTGAAAACTGTCCTGTAGTTAAGAAATTGGCCAGATCCGCAAACCATGGCTCCTTCGCTTGCACCAGGAACAACTTCTCATCTGGGAATTGTTCGTTGATTCCAGGAGATATGTCCTATTCTTGGCTTAACCTACTGAGGTAATCTGCCACATGGTTCTCTTTCCCCCTCTTATCTCTGCTTCTATGTCAAATTCCTGGAGCAACAAAACCCATCTGATCAAGCGGGCCTTTGTCTCATTCTTCTCCATCAAATATTTAATAGTTGCATGATCAGTGTAAACAATGGTCTTGCTCCCGATAAAATATTGTCGAAATTTCTCGAAAGCGAAGACAATAGCTAGCAGCTCCTTCTCGGTTGTAGTGTAATTCTTTTGAGCGGAATCCAGTGATTTGCTTGCATAATAAATGACATTCAATTTAAATTCCACCCTTTGTCCTAGTACAGCGCCGACGGCATAGTCCTTTGCATCGGTCATCAGCTCGAATGGCTCACTCCACATTGGTGCTGAAATTATAGGAGCGGAGGTCAACTTCTCCTTTAGTATTCGGAAAGCCTCCTCACATTCGCTTGACCATTGAAACTGAGAATCCTTGCACAACAGTGATGTAAGTGGTTGCGTGATTTGACTTAAGCTCTCGATGAAACGGCGGTAGAACCCCGTGTGTCCAAGGAAACTTCGCACTCCTTTCTCGTTCGAGGGCGCTGGCATCTTTTCGATTACACTAACTTTCGATCTATCCACCTCAATACCGGCAGATGAGATTTTATGGCCTAAGACAATTCCTTCATTCACCATGAGATGACACTTCTCCCAGTTCAACACGAGATCAGTCTCAATGTAGCGAAGAAGTACTTTATCCAGGTTGTTCAGGCATTTGGAGAATGTCTTGCCATAAACCGAGAAGTCATCCATGAATACTTCTGTGCAGGAGTCCAGGAGATCGCTGAAGATATGGTACATGCATCGTTGGAAGGTGGCCGGAGCGTTGCAAAACCCGAACGGCATCCTTCTGTAAGCGAAAGTCCCATATGGACAAGTGAATGTAGTCTTCTCACAGTTCTCCGGTTTGATGGGAATTTGATGGTAGCCTGAGTAGCCATCGAGGAAACAGTAGTATTCGTGACCTGCGAGCTTCTCAAGGCATTGATCAAGGAAGGGAAGCGGGAAATGATCCTTCTTTGTGGCAGAATTCAATCTTCTGTAGTCGATGCAAACCCTCCATCCAGTGACAGGTCTTGTCATGAAGACCTCCCACTCGTCGCTTGTCTGTTCGACAAAGCCTCATTTCTTGGGAACCACCTGTGTGGGCTGACCCACTGGCTGTCGCTGATAGGGTATATGATTCCTGCATCGAACAGCTTGATCACCTCCTTTTTGACTACCTCTTGCATATTTTCATTTAGTCGCCGCTGAGGCTGTCTGCGTGGCTTAGCATCAGCATCCAGCCTTATATGGTGCATGCACACCGCAGGGCTGATTCCTTTAATATATGTGATCTTCCATGCAAACGCCGTTTTTCTTTTTCTGAGAGGTGAGATGAGCTGAGCCTCTTGGTCCCGCAACAGTGAGGCGGAGATTATCAGCGGGTAACTCTCCTCCGGGCCAAGGAATATATATTTGAGGTGTTCAGGTAATTTCTTCAACTCATCCTTTATGTTGGTGTCGCTGGCTGGTTCCCTCATCGCTCGTTCAATGGATTCAGTGAGCGCTGGTGTGTCACCGCTTGTCTCAACTGAATCCTCCGCAGCTTCCAGCTCAAGCGACCCGTTATCTGAAATTTCTTTCAGATTTTCAAGTGTAATAAGGTTCTCAAAAGTTATTATTTTATTTAACTCATTGACAAAATCACAAATTTCTTCCCGAGGTTGACGCAATGCTGAGTTCATTGAAAATGTGACTTCATCTCCACCAAAGCTCAATGAGATTTCGCCTTCGGCGACATTGATCGTGGCTTGAGCGGTGGCAAGGAAAGGTCTCCCTAATATTATTGGAATTTTGCGATCCTCGCTCATTTCCATTATAATGAAATCTACAGGGAAAATAAATTTGTTTACTTGCACGAGTACATCACGAATGATTCCTTTAGGTAATCTTATTGATTTATCGGCAAGCTGAATTACAGTTCTGCATGCTTCTAATTCATAAAGCCCTAATTTAGAGAAAAGCGAGAAGGGCATAAGATTGATACTTGCACCTAGATCACATAATGCCCTAATCGGCTCTAAATTTCCTATAGTACAAATAAGAATAAAACTCCCAGGATCGCTTAGTTTCTTCGGGAGGTCCTCCTTAAATACGGCGCTGCACACATTCTCCAGCTGCACCGCTGCCGCTTCGTCAGGAAATGCCCGCTTTCGGTTGATTATATCTTTGATGAACTTAGCGTAATGTGGCATCTGTGACAAAGCATCGGCAAACGGTATAGTAATTTGAAGACTACGAAAAGTGTGCACAAACTTATCAAATTCCGTGGAATTGTCCTTCTTCCTAAGTCGTGTGGGAAAGGGGGTTCGAGCCAAAGGCTGAGCGGGACCCTTTTCCTTCGGTTCAGGCATCCGAGCGGCTGGTATCGCTCGCGGTTGGGATGGACCTTCCTCCCCAGTTGGAATCTGTACATCTTCATCCTGCACAGGCGCGTTAGCAACAAAAGGGTTAGGAGAATGATTAATACCTCTGTCTGTCAGCGGTGGTGATTGTGTCCGCTTCCCTCCCCTTGTTTCGATGGCCTTCGCTTGGTTCGGGACAGTCTCGACTGTCCCAGGCAACGTTCCTTTCTGCTTCAGCTTCATAGCTTCAGCTATCTGCCTGACTTGTATTTCCAGCATTTTGATCGAGGCAGAAGTATTTTTTTGGAACTCCTGATTCGCTCGCTCTGTGTTCCTCCAGAGCTCCTCCAGATTCAGCGGTGCTTGGCCCGCTGTGGGAGGTTGAGCGAATGCAGGTGCCTGCTGCGAAAAGTGGGGGGCTTGAAAGTATTGCTGTTGATGTGGATAATATCCCCCTTGATGATATTGTTGCGCAGCAAACTGTTGTGGCCTCTAAAATTGTTGCTGAGGACGCGGTCCAGTGTGGCCTTGAGCCTGCCCCTTTTGGAACTGCTGTAATTGAGGGGCATTTCTGCCAGCCATATACTAGACCTCCGCTGGGTTCTGAGCCTCTTCAATTGAGCACTCAGCAACCTGCGGACCTTGTTGGTCTTCAAAAGCTCTTTCCTCACATTTCTCGGCCTCGTGCGGCGTCTGTTTTCCTTTATTACGCAGGTCCTGCTTCATGAGCTTAGACAGCTCCTTGACTTGGATCAACAGACTGTCGATCCTTGCATTGTGAAAAACGGAAGCGGGAAGTTGGTATAGACCCCTCGATGGCTCGGGCCTGTTGGACTTTGGCCAACTTGACTGATTGGCCGCCATTTTCTCGATCAAAGCCCTCGCTTCTGAGGCACAGCGCCCCATCAGCGAGCTTCTGCTGCTACATCCAAGGACATTCTTAATTCAGGAGTGATTCCTGAGTAGAAAATTTGAAGCTCCATGAAGTCCGGAATTTCATGATGAGGGCAGTTGCGGAGCAATTGTTTGAATCGGCTCTAGGCTTTCGGAAGGGTCTCATCACTTGCCATCTTGAAAGTGAGTATTTCATTCCTTTGGCGAATGGTCTTTGATACAGGATGATATTTACTCACGAAGGCTTGCGCTGCTTCCTTGAAAGAGCCAGGAATGGGATAAAGGTTATCGAACCATTTCCTGGCTTCTCCAGATAGTGAAAATGGAAACAGTATCATCTTTGCAGCGTCCTCTGTGATGCCGTGAGATTTGGAAGTGGCAGCGATCCTCTTAAAGTTCTGTAGATGCTCATAAAGGCTTTCGTTGAGCAGCTCATGAAATTGGCTCTGGCTCGCTAGGCTGACGAGCTGGTTTCACCTCATAGTGGCCAGAGCCTCTGGGCGCAGAACTTGTAATTAGTGTATGATCCAGAAGGGACTGGTAATGAACGTCCATGGGGACTTCAGCAAGCGGGCGTTCAGCAGCCCTGTGTCCCTCAGCCCTCTGGTAAGGCTCAGCAGTAGGTGGTGGATGAGTGATGGTAGCGGGTATCGCAGCGGTGTTGGCAGTTTTTGCCGCTTGGGAAGCGATAAACGCCCCCTGCGCAGCTTGAGCTTGCTCCACCTGAGCGAGGTGCGCTTGCAGCCCCGTCATTCCCTGTTGGATGCTACTAAGGGCTCTCATTAGTTGCTCCTCAGTCGGTGTGAGCGCATGGGGAACAGCAGCAGGAACCACAGTGGGGATGTGGAGGGGCACCTCCTGCGAAGATATAGATGTGGCAGAGTTGGAAGATATCCCGGCGACAGTCTGGAAATCGGGTACGACAGTAGAAGGAGCTGCAGCATTTCCTTGGTTCGCCATAAGTTTTTCTCGAACTTGCTCTCTAAACAGACGTTTCTGTGATCGAGCAGAAAGAATAGGACTTGTGGGACGCTGAAAACGCTTCGGACCCCTACATAATGATAGCCACATCAAGGAAAAAGTTAGCAAAATTAGTACAAATACAAAAATCATTACAAAGAATTTAAAAGTAATTTATGGAGCTTCAAAAGATCCTCAACCAGAATACTTTTTATGAGTTTAAAATCCCCGGCAACGGCGCCAAATTATGATGAGGCTAAAAAATGTGTGCTGTTTTTACACAATTCACAGAGAATTTATATTTGAAAAATCAGTTAGTGGAAATTATAGAAAACGATCAGATATAGTAATTTTTGTGGTTGTAGACCCTGAGTAGTCATCACAATTATTTATACTCTTTTTACTGGTGAGTTTTCAGGTGGAACACAAGGATTTTAAGTCATGAATTTCAACGGTGAAGATCTTGAAAAAGCGACGAAAATACAAGAAGAGATCCGCTGTAAGCGGACCCAATCAGCTAGACTACAAAAAGCGGTAAATAAAGCGATAAAAATGGAGTGAGCGGGAGTGAGCGAAGCGAAGGCGGAGAATGAAATGCCAGCGATAACCAGATGATCGGGACACGAGCAGAAGTAGGGACCAGATGAACAGGACATGGATGAATGACGGTTACCGAGTGAACGGGACATGAGCGAGCGGCACATTATATGTATATATATATATATAGATGAGCGACTGAGAGTGAAGAAGAGATGTTATGCCTGAACTGTGCGTTACTAAATGGATAGATTTCCTTGGAGGCAATGAGCGAGCGATGAAGTTGTGTTATCGGAAATATATGTATTCACGGAGGCGGTGAGAAGGAAGTAGTGTAATTATATAAACTGAATATAAAGAATTCATAACACTGGAATTTTTTATCTTAAGGGATTTACAACAAGACTTCAAAGACACCCAAATTCAAGATATTATAAGAAAGAAACCCTACTATCACTAGGAATCTCTGCGACCTAATAGACCACCGCCTATGTCCAATTAATTTTCCCGAAATCTGCCTCATTAGTGGTTTTACCCTTCTGTTACTTCTTTTTAATCAAAATTGAATTCAGAACAGCAGTTAAGCAGGTCGACAAGGCTCCCGCGTACTTAACTACATTGAACTACCTTGAGACCGCTTTTGGCGCATAACAAGGCTCAAATAATCAATTCTTCTTTAGCTCTAAACCAGTGAAATGGAATTCTCTAATTTCGAACTTTATATAAGTGTGTAAAAATGGTGGAAGAATTTAGGATGAAGAACTGAATGATATTTTATTATCTACTACGAAAGCATGAAAAGACTAACACTATAAAGCTGTAAATGAAAGCAGTAATCTAATCTAAGAAAGTTGGAAAGACTTGGCCAAGGGAGGAGAAGAACTCCTACTCCCTTGGCCATTCCTGTCGAGAACTCCCTTACAGGGTTAGAGCTCTCAAAAACAGGAAGACCACTTGCTGCGTAGTACTTGCTAAGAGTGTTTAAAATCGAAGTATCGATTCCTCTTTACATAAAGATATCTGGCCCTATTTATAGCAGGTGAAACGGGACAGTTGCAATAAGTTGTTGGGCAGTTCCAACCGCTGGGCAGTTAGGCGGTTGCTGGTAGTTATTCTGTTGAGGCAGTTACTGGCCATAACTCCCAGGGCGCTTGCTTTGATTGCCTTGAACTGTAGGGGCGCAGATCTTCCTCGTTTGCCGAAGGGCTGGAGGGTATCAGCGCAGCTAGGCTCGCTTGTGCTGGCTGGAAATGAAATGGCTGTACCGCTGCAGTTGGAACACTTAGTTGGAATCTGGTGATAGTCTGCAGCGGTGGGTGTTTGGGCTGTCGCTTGCAAGCGGGAGAGGTTGTCGCTTGCGGGCGGTGAAGGCTGCCGCTTGCCTCTCATGCCTTAGTATTTTCAGGATGTATTCTGGGCGCTTACGAGCGGAGGTGACTGTCGCTTGTGGCGTCTGCCTTAGCTTTTCTGGCACCAGACTACTGCTTAAAAAGGCAAAAATCGTTAATAATCTCAACAACGAATTCTGGATCATGCCAAGCAATATATATCAATAATGTATGCCATTGATGAATCATTTTGATGGTTTTTATACATAAATTCGAGTAATACACAGTTTTGTCAAGCTAAGAATATGCTCCTATTTGGAGTTATCAATAGGCCTAATGTGAGCACCAATATCAGGAAAAATCATAGGAGTTGACGGGAAATAGATTTCCTTGATTGCAGCAACCCGAGACATACCAATCCAGACTTCAAGGATGTGCAGGAAGATAGCCAAGCACGTGCACCAGACTTCAAGGATCTGAAGGGAAGCACTCGAGGAGTGTGTAGTAGAGTCGGTGATGCACAAAGAAGGGCACGGAGGATCTAGTCAACCAGTATTTCACCTTGGCTAAGGTTCGAGAAGTCAATCTATGGAGGCAATGCCTTACTCAAAGACGTCACATAGACGATCCAAGAAACATACCAAAATATTATGCAAGTTACGGAAGCCGGAAGAGAGGCACTTGCCATAGACAAAATTGTCACCACCAATGTGAGTGGCGTATGGTAAGGGCGATCAAGTTGTGGGACACAAGGGATGGACACTGCTGAGGAAATATCCAGCACGATGGCGGGAGCGGGAGTTGTCTGAGACAAGAACTAGCCGAGAGACTCAAGGGTTTCCGTCTCGGACCAAGGAGACAACTGAACAAACAAATAGAATTGTGCAGTCTTCATAAGCACAGAACAAAGACACACACAGAACAAAGAGTTGCAGAACAGAGAATTTAGAGAAGAAATTATTTTGTATATATCATAAACGTCCTTTGCATCTGCAATCTCCAACTGAGATTTATAAGCAAGCTAAGGACCATTGGAATATTATGTTAGACAAATATAACAAATTAAAATGAAGGACCACACAACACTGCAACACTACAACAAATTAACAGACTTGTAACAAACTTGGTGAGCTGGAATGAGAGATACACTGGATCAGCACAGTCATAACCATCATTCTTCACTTCTTTGTCATCTTCATCTTTAATATTTATCACCCCATCCTCAAGCTTGACATGGCAAGAGTAACCCATATTGAGCTTGAAAATCATATTCTTTTACACTAGAGGCTTGTATCCTCTGGTAAACACATCTCAAATTTGAAGATAGGATGGCACATAAGCTAATCTGATATTTTCTTTGGCAAAATGATCACGTATAAAGTGACAATCAATATCAATATGCTTCGTACGCTCATGATGAATTGGATTTTCTTCACTTCTTCTTTGGAAACAATGGCTCGATATTCAGCTTCTGCTGATGATTTAGCAACTATAACTTGCTTATTTGTTTTCCATGATATCAAGCAGGGATCAAAAAATAAGCAAAAACCTGAGAAAGATTTTCTTGAGTCCAAACAACATCCCCAATTTGCATCACAGTAAGCCTGAAGAGTTGAATTTTATAATTTAGGAAACAACAGTTGCAGATGAGTACTTCCTCTTAGATATTTGAGGACACGTTGAAGAGCCCTCCAATGAAGATCTGTAGGGGAATCCATAAACTGACTTCGCTGTTGGACAGAGTAGCAGATATCAGGTCTGGTAGTGTTGAGATAAAGCAATTTCCCAACCATTCTTCTGTACACATCAGGCTTCACCAAAGGTGTTCCCTTGTATTTTTGCAACTTACTTCCCACAACATAAAGATTGTCAACTGAGGTAGTGTTTGCCATATTTGCCTCTGTAAGAATATCCTCCACAAAACGGTGTTGAGATACTGACCCTCTGCACATTGTTTTATTTCCATCCCCAAAAACAGATTTGCGTGTCCCAAGTCCTTGATTGTAAATTCGTAGTGTAGGAACCTTTTCACATCTTCAATGATTGATGCTTCATTTCCTGTCACAAGTATGTCATCAACATAAACTAGCAAGAAAGTCAGCTTATGATCTTTTAAGCCAAAACATACAAGCAATGATCATAATTTGACCGTAAGAAACCATAGCTCGGCAACTTTGATGTGAATTCTCTATACCATTGTCTGAGAGTCTGTTTGAGCCCATAAATTGCTTTTCTGAACCTGCATACATGTCTGGGTGGAGCTTTATATCCCTATGGAGGAGTCATATAAATAACTTCATCCAAATGACCATGAAGAAAAGCATTATTGATGTCCAATTGGTAAACTCTCCAGGATCTGTGTGAGGCCATTGCAAGCATGGTTCTGACTGTGACAACCTTTGCAACATGAGCAAAAGAATATGTGTAGTCTTGACCATAAATTTTCAAGTATCTTTTGGCAACTAAACGTGCATTATACCTTTCAACACTGCCATCAACCTTCCTTTTATTCTGAAAATCCATTTACTCGATATAGGTTTGATACCTGCAGGGAGTGTGGACAACTCCCATGTGTGATTAAGCTCCAAAGCCTTCAATTCATTGTTCATTGCTTCAATCCAAGCTTTGTCCAGAAGAGTTTTTAGAGTAAGAGGTTGGTTCTTGATCATGAACAGAAGAAGAAACATGCCATACATGCAAATTAGAAAGGTTTGGGGGAGGGTGGTTGGTGTTGCAAACATAGTCCTTGAGCCAAAATGGTTGTTTGCGTTCTTTTGGAGGTAAGCTGAAGGGTGATTCTTTGTGTTGATCTGAAGAGTTGGATGTAGAAGGGGAGTTTGGTTCAGTAATGGGACTAATAGGTGAGATAGGATCAGGGCTGGTATATGAGGGTATTGGATCAGATGATGGATGAGAATTTGTGGAAGCACTTTCAGTCTCAGGCTGAATGAGAGGAACATATGTGAGAGGCTGATCAAGGATGGGATCAGTCACACTGATTTGAGAGGGAAGATTAGGAAGAGAGAGAGAGGAAACAGAGGCTGGTATAGAGGCAAAGGGCAGGATGTTTTCATAAAAGGTGACATGCATAGTGACAAAGCTTCGATGAGAGTCAAGATCATAAACCTTGAATCCCTTTTGGCCGGATGAATGTCCAAGGAAAATGCACCTCAGAGCATGAGGTGACAACTTGTGCAAATTGGAAGTTGTATTTGCAATATAGCATAGACAACCAAACACTTAGGTGATCATAAGTAGGGTTGGTTTTGTACAGACGCTCTTAAAGATTTTCCCAATTTAAAATCACCGAGGGAGCTCGGTTTAGGATGCAAGTGGCATGAAGAAGGGCATCACCCCAAAATTTGATAGGAAGGGAGGCATGAAAGAGCAAAGATCGAGTCACTTGCAAAAGATGCTTGTGTTTGATCTCTACTCTTCTATTCTGTTGGGGTGTGTGAGGGCATGAGTGTTGGTGGACAATGCCATATTTGGCATACAGGGCTTTACATTTAGAATTCAAGAATTCAGATCCATTGTCAGATCTGATGACTTTTATTGGACTTTCGAAATGAGTTTGAACATACAAGATGAACGCTTCAATGACTTGGATTAACATTTTGTTTATTGTGCAAAAGGTAAGTCCATATAGCTCTAGAATGATCATCAACAATAGTCAGAAAATAATGGCAACCATTTAGAGTAGTTGTTTGATAAGGACTCCACGTGTCCATGTGAATCAACTAAAAAATAGAAGCGGCACAAGAGTCATTTTTATTAAATGAGTGTTTAGGCTGTTTAGCTTTATGGCAAGTATCACATGGCTTGATATCACATTGGGAAACAAATGGTAGATGTTTCAATCTGCTGGCAGAGATGTGGCCAAGTCGAAAGTGCCAGAGAGCACAATCTTCTACGGCAGCAACAACAGAATGAGAAGAGCCAAGAAGGATGTAGAGGTTTTGCATTTGATATCCAGCATTTGATATCCAGTGGCCAAAGTGATTCTAGATCTCTGGTCCTATACAAGGCATTTATCTTTTGAAAACACAAGAGTGTAGTTAGTGTGTTTTAGGAGATTGCTTACAGACAATAGGTTGAAGGTGAAATCTGGGATAAAGTATACACAATGGAGAGTAATTGCAGAAGCTATGGTAACAGCTCCTTCAAACTCAGTTATTAGGTGAGAGCCATCAGGGAGGTATATTCTTGGTTTTTAGGGGAGAGGTTTCAAGGAGGTAAACATGTTGGCATTTTTGCATATATGGCATGATGCTCCATTGTCTATTAACCAAGAAGTGTCACCAATACTCAAATTATTCACAAAAGAGAAATTACCTGAGTATTCGATGTTTGAGCTATTTTGTCTGGTTGTGATGTCACCTATATTTTGCTGCATTATCTTCTGAAGTTCAGCTCTGATGAGTGCTGCAAAATCAGGAATAGATGAAGTATTCTTCACAGAATTACCAGCACCAGCTCTATTTTTCTCCTTCTGATCAATCACCAGGTTGTTGGCTTTTCTTTTCCTCCAATTCCTTGAACCAAGAAGGTACACCATGTAAGGAAAAACATATATCCCTTCCATGCCATGCCCCTTTTTTCTTGCAGAATTCGCATATCATGTTCCTTTTCTCTTATTGCATCTTCGTTCTTTCAGCTAAGGATTTGGAAGCCTTAAAGTGCTTGGGAATAGCCAAGGCATTGTGTTCTGTAGCTATATAAATTTCTTTTTGTTTCTCATATTGCACAACCATTGAGTATGTTTTGCTCATGTTGGATAAGGGGTCCATCATCAAAATCTGACCCCCGGGCACTTTCAAAATTGTCATTCAATCCTGTCAGAAATTGAATGACCGTGTCACAATTCATTTTGCTTGTCAATTTTTTGTGAATCCCACGGGTGCATGAACCGTAGGAGCATTCTACCGGAGTGTCCACCGTGAGAAGTTCTTGCCAAAGCTCATGTAGACGAGTGGCATATGTGGCTATGGTATCACTTCCTTGCTTGAGGGATGATTTTGATCTTTGTAGCTGGAAGATCAAGCTTCCATTTGACTGTCTATAATTCTCTTTGAGAGTTTCCTAAAGAGCCTGGGATATGGATACAAATATAAATGCACCTTGTATATCTGGACTGATCGAGTTGATAATTCAAGTCTTGACTAAGGCAACAACCTTCACCTAAGCTTCATGTTCTGGATCATTTTTGTGCATAGTTGTCAATAGCGAGCTATAGCGGCGTAGCGTAGCGGAAAGGCACTCTGCTGCTACGGCCGCTCTGCAGTTCCGCATTTACGCAATAGCGGTGTAGCAGCCTGTAGCAATACTCCGTTATGTTACGTTATATCGCTATTGTAGCTAATTGGATTATTTTTTGACAGGTAAATAATTGAAATCTAACTTAAACTTATAAAATGTACTTTTTTATTATAATATAGACAAAAAAAATATTTATCTTAAATCTTAAATTAAATTTTTAAATTCATTTAGAGAAAATAAACAAATTAGAAAGCCAAAAGTTGCAAAATTTGATTTATATCAAGTATAACCAAAATTTGTTAGATCATTATGGTAGCAATTATATGATTGGTCCTATTGTTTTGAATGATTCCAATGAGTGGTTAATTAAAAAAGTTGATAATTGCGAAGGATAAGTTAGTCTTTTGACAATGATAATTTGACCAGGGGAGTTGTTGATGCTAATAGGTCTGTTATCTACACTAAGATACAAACATCAATACATCAATGAGAAAGAAAGCTACAGGTACTTCTAGCTCTAAAAAGGAAAATGATATTATACAAGGTGAATAAATTGATGAGAATGAAGAAGAGGGAAAAAAAAATATAGACAAAAATAATTAAGTAATAAAGGAATAAAATTTTGAATATATCTCTATTATACAATAGTGATCTAATTTGTTTTGCTTATATAACTATCTAATAGTTATGATCATATATATATATTTTGACATTTTATTAGTTTGGGTGATAATTATGATATTAATTTATAGGTTTTTCTTTTGTATTTTTGTTATAATTTTGTATAAATATATATATATATTCTTAAATATTTAAATAGCGGTCATACCGCTATCTGCTATTCCGCTATAGCATTTTAGATATTAACCACTAGGCACTGCTATCCGTGATTGACAACTATGGTTTTGCGTGGCCTTGGAGTTTTTCCAATAATAAATCCACTTCTCTTTTGCAATGAGAGCATTGAGGACCCGGTGTGACCATGTAAAGTAGTTGGCGCCATTAAGAGGAACTGAGGATAGAGCTAGATTTGGTTAATCACCACTAGATAATTGCAGAGCTTCTGGAAGGCTTGATTGAGCAGCGAAGAGAGAATGAGCTGCTAGTATTGGTGGCCTCATATGGCTGAAATGTTTGTTGTTGGTGGTGGTGTTCAGTTGTTGATTCGTTGTTGGAAGTCATGAAGAGCAATGAATCATTACCATACTTTGATATCATGAACAAACAAATAGAATTGTACAGTCTTCATAACCACAGAACAAAGACAAACACAAAATAGAGAATTGAGAAGAAGAAATTATTTTGTATATAGCAGAAACGTCCTTTGCATCTACAATCTCCAACTGAGATTTATAAGCAAGCTAAGGACCACTGGAATATTCTGTTAGACAAATTTAAAAAATTAAAATGAAGGACCACACAACACTGCAACACTACAACAAATTAACAGACTTGTAACAAACTTGGTAAGAGCAGCTTGATGATGCTGCGAACTTGTATACACTGGATAAGCACAGTCATGACCATCATTCTTCACTTCTTTGTCATCTTCATCTTTACTTATCAACAACACGGGAATTCAAGGCATCGAGGATGATGTCTACTTCAAGTAGTTGGGGGGGGGGGGGGGGAATGTCACGTACCAAACATATGGTCGAGGATGACCGAGGCAAAGCCCTGAGATGACCGAAATATTGCCTGGAACTAAAGCTATGACCTAGGGAGCCATGAAGAGGCGGCTAGGAGGCGAAGGCTAATGGAACCTCCTGGAACATTCCCGGAGCACCTAGATTACCCTTTGACTGAGTTAGATGTCTATCCGTTCGACTTAATCTAGACTTATTCCTATTTTTTGTAATAGACAGCTTATCCGATTATGGATATACTTTAGCTTATGTTTTGGACCGGTTTGTTATAGAGTTTATAAATAGGGGAACACCCCATTGTAAACCACCATAAATTTGAGAGCAGTATACACTTTACTGAATAAGAGTGAACCTTGTGCTTGCTTGCTTTGCATATTATGTGCTTGCGTGTGAGGCTATACGTTAGGTTTTCATGAGTGTTGAGGAATTGTTATGCCGACTGGAGGGTATTTGAGGAGAAACCATTCAACCCGTTACACATGGTATCCACCCGATCCATAAACTCATCGAGATGGTGCAACCCTCAAATTCTAAATCTGCATATTGAAGGATAAGTTTGATCCGAAATTTGGAAGAGTCCCTCGCCAATGGTCCTGTACAAAAGGGTTGATATCATCTTCTTCTGACTCATCCTCATTATTTGAAAGGTTTACAGAATCACCATCTGCATCCATCTTAGCCTCCAAAATTGCTTTGTGTTCATCGAGTTTCTAGACTTGCCTCTTTAAGTTGTCATTTTCCACTTTGCAGAAATCACGTTGCGGACGGGCAGCCTCATCAGCAAGGACGTCTGCACTATGATTCCTTCCATCTTGACCCTGACCACCATATCCACGACCATAGTTTTGTTCGGTCACTGCCAGGGAACGTGTTGCTCTAATGCTAATTAATGTCGATGCACGAACTGAGATAGCTGAAGAAGAGATAAATGTTGATCAAAATTGACAGTATTTTACAAAGAGAATGAAAAGTTGAATGCAAAATGATGAAATAACACATTTATAAACTTGGAAAACCTAAATCCCAAAAGAAGTACACCCAAAGTAGGAATAATTGCATAAATCTTAAGAAAAAAAAAACCCAAAAGCATACCATCGTTGATTTGAGGTCCTAAACGATCCAAGCCACATCACAAAAAGACAAATTTAAAAAATAAAATAAAATCTTCAAATATAAAGATTGGCAAGATTGCTTCATGAAACTATGATCTTTTCACATGTTTATGTTTGTGAACTCTATTTAATATATTAAATGTGACCGGTTTAGTATGTTTGCTTGTGACATGGATCCTTAATTGTAAGTAGAATGCACGATCATATTGACATGCAAGTTCACAATATTGGAAAAAAAAATACATGCATGAGGGACTCACATTTTTGTGTAACATATATATATTATACAAATTATATATTTCAGATGATACACTAAATTATCCATGAATTTTTGTGTATGTATGAATGATGGTAGGTCGGGTCATTGATCAGTTGTGTTGATGTGTTTTTGCGTCTGCAGGAAGCTTGGAGCAAGTTCAATTCAGAGGAGCTTTAACTAATAGTGCAGGAATTGAGAGAGGTAGACAACAAGCACTGCAGTAGGAATGATTTGATGATATGCTGCAATCAAGAATGTTTTGAAACCTACCTACCTATACATCTTTTCTTCAAGTTCATATGATATATATATATATACACTAGTGCTTGTAAGCGGCGCGTTTGTTTTGTAATGTAACATTTGCGGCTTCAGAAAGAACAAAAGCAATGCCATGTTGGAGGGCAGGGGATTCATAATCTTGCAATGAACAACCACAACAATAATATTGCCATTTTTCTAGAAGAAATTGCTTGTCTTTGTAGGAGTAATACTCCATCTTTCACTACAAGGCATAATACGATTGTAATAAACAATGGAACAAGTTGGACCTTGTTTGGAAATTGGAAATGTTTGAATTATTGAGCAATAAACTAACTAGTTACTATTGCATAATAATCTTAGAAGAATAAACCTCAATGAATTACAAATAAGCAATTCCGATTAGAGTGGTTTAGATCTGAAACAAGTCACCCAAATCCAAATTCCCGAATCAAACTCAACCAACATTTACAGTTTCACCGAATTGAATATCCAATGTTTATTTCAACACAAATTGACACCCAGGTCTGTTCACTTGTAAGATTATAATTTTTAGTTTTAGTTTTAAATAGTCAAATTTTTAATTGAAATAATTAATTGATGTGATATAAATATATATTCATGTGATATTTTGAATGTAAAATTAAATTTTAATGTAATAAAATAAATAAAAAAAATGAGTGTTTGATTTGATATTTTAGAAGAAAAAAGAAAATTAAAATAGTAAAGTCAATATAAAAATTCAACAAGTAAATACACTCTTAGAGTGAGCAATTATAATAGAAGCTATAGAAGCGCAATAGATTACCAAATATATATATATATATATATGTATATATATAAAACAAAAAACTGGCCTGGTTCCTTTTTTTCCGGACCTCCCCAACCCGGTTTCGACCTATACCAAAGCTAAAAAATTGTAGAATTATTTTTCAGGTACTTTTTATTATTAAAATTAAATATAAAACAAGATATAAATGGTACTCTTTTGGTCTATTTTTTAATGCCTTATTTGATATTTACACGTATTTTTAAGTCATTAAAGTTTTTATTATAAAATGATAAATTTGTCCTTTATTTTGTGTAAAGAAAAAAAAAGTAAATAAAGTCTGTTAATTCTCCTAAATAGGAAAGTAGGATAATAATTCTCCCAAATAAAGTAAGGATGTATAAAAATAGAAATACAACAATAATTGTTGTACATTTCAAATAAGAAAGTAGGACGTTAGTTTGTGAACTGGGATAATATGAAATATATATTATACTTCCTCCGTCCATACATAAAATATACAATTTCTTTTGGCCAGTTAAAAGTAGTATATTGATATTTTTGCCATTTTTTTTTGTGTAAAAATAACGATGTGATGTAAAGTAGGAGTATTTGTGAAAAAAAATAAGGTATTTAATAAAATATTTATTTGTTCCAAAATAAAAATATGTATACTTTCTAGTCCGGAAGGAGTATTTAATAGTAAAATATTTGAAAATTACAGTACAAATAAATTAAATAAATAAATGTTTAAAAAAATTCTTTTTAATTACTGTATAAAAATAATTAATTCAGTATCCGGATTTAATTAAGTGATTAGTGAGCACTTATTTCTTCAACAAGTTAGAGTGTGTTTATTTATATTATTATTATATTTTTATTTTAGTATATGAAAAAAATATTAGTGTAATATATATTTTGAATAAAAATTATAAATAAGATATAGTAATATTTTTTGTAAGAAAAAAAAAAAAAAAAAAAGCTTTCAGTAATATACTCCCTTCGTCCCACTTCTCATATCCATTTTTCCATTTTTCGTTCGTCCCACTTATTTTATCACTTTCCCTTTTTGGAAAATAATTATACACTTTAATTTTATTTTTAAAAATTTAATTTATAATTTTTTTAATTTTAATTATACTAATTAATTATTTTAATGGATAATTGGATAAAAGTCCCAAAATGCATAATGAACTTTAGATTCAGTCCCTTTTGTTTGAACTGCAATCTCTACTTTACATATAATATTTGTTTTAACTCCCTGTTTCTTTTTTTTTTACCTTCATCGCCTTCTTCCTCCGCTTACCCTCACACGATTATTCGATTTCTCTCGCTTAATTTTTTGATAGTTTACCATAGTATCAATCAATACCGGCAGCCACTTAAATCTTACATACGCTTCTTTCTTCCATGGAGGCTAGCCGCCGGGAAGTCAAAATTGAGCAATGTCATCGGAACCCAAGTAAGCACAACCTTATAGTTGTAGTGATTGATTTTTCCGATATAGAGTTAGAATCAGGAAATCAGACAAGAGCTATGGATGAAATCCTCAAATTTTGAAATAAGATGAGACTCAACGCAATTCCTAACCCTTTTTTTCAGTTTTTTTTTTCAAAACTAAGACACAGATTGTTGGGATTGTGTCTGGGTTCATAATTTTTTTGAGAAATTGGAGATTCGATCGAATATTAAATTGGGCAATGTGTTGATCAATATATACTCGAAATATGGCTGCATTTATTTTGCTGAGAAGATGTTCGACGAAATGCCTGAATGAGATATAATAACACGGAACGCTATGATCTCCAGGCTTGCAACAAATGTTGCAGGAAAAAAAGGATGTCAATTTGTTTTCGAGGATGGAGGACTCGGGAATTCATCTCGATAGGGTGACGTTTACTTTTTCTCTCGTGGGATGTATATATTTGGATATGGCGATTAAAGGATTGGATTTGGTGAGGACTTTGCGAGATGTGTATGACGTCGTGCCCAAGATCGAGCATTTTGAATGCATTATCAATTTTTTAAAGCCGGGTGGGGCTTGTCGGATAGGGAAAAAAATTGATTCAAATGATGCCATTGAGGTCGGAGGAGGCGGCGAGTTTGAGGGCATTGATGAGCGGGTGTTGTGGCGACAGGGAGGTGGTGACGGAGCGGGTGTTGTGGCATTGGAACGGAATAATGAGACGTATGTGTTATCTTCCTAATGTTTATGCAGCGGTGGGGAGACACGGTTAGGCGCAGAGGGTTTGAAAGACGATGAGTTGGCAGAATGTTGAGAAGACATCGAGATGTAGCTCGACAGAGTTATTCATGATTTTGTTTCCAAGGAGAAGACGTATTGTAATGTGAATCGAAGAAATGATGCTATGACTCGCAGCAAATAAAATAGTCACGAAAATGTGGACGTTGTGGTTGTCTCGGGCACGTCAAAAGAAATTGTAAAGCTGCGGTACTGTAGGCCTTTTGAAGTGTAATTTTTGTTTTTGTTCTAAACGTCCTTTTTGGTGTGTAATTACATTTGGCATAATTGATAAAAATGTAATGTGGAAGGTAAATATACAATAGCAAGATTCAAATTGTACAGAATTGTTGTTGTAATTTGGATATTCTGATGGTATATGAACATGAACAACGGGTATGTGACAGTTCTCCTTTGTGTATGATAATTCAATGACACAGGTTTCAAATAAATGAATAGAGACACACGAATTATCTGGGGGAGTATTTAGTTGATCTATCGAAGCACATTTGGTGGTAGCGTATTACTGTCCCAACAATATCAGTGTGGTCTTGATAATTAATAATCGCAGTGACATAAAGTACACGAACATGCTGTGTTGATCATGTCATATCGGTTAGAAACATACAAATGAGGATTAAGTCTTAATCTTTTTCGGAATCTATGAAGGTTATATGTTAAATCCTTACATGCATTAAATGGAGCCATGAAGGTACACAATTCGAAAACCTTGCCATAAGATTACATTGTTCAGTTACACGTTAGACTACAGAAGGTACACAATTACTAGGATTTTGTACACCATGCGAGTTTGGGGGTATGGCAGACCCGCTTGGAGCATTTGCCTATCTAGTTGAGTCATGCGCTATGCAAGTATGCTCCTAACCAAATGTTGTTGTGTATGAAACAATTTGGATTAATCATAATAAGTCTAATGAATTTCAATTTATGACATCAGTCATTTATACTAACAACCAACATAATTTAATTTACTTACTCATGACTTGTTTAGTCATTTACAAGTCAAGGTTGGAATATTATCATACAAATTAACTAATTATTTATGATTTGTTTAACCATTAATAGTAAATATGTATTGTTTATCTTTCCATACACTTTGGGGTGTTACGAGAAATACTACCATGGTTGAATTCATTCATGTTTACTGTCATTTAGTGAATATTTTAAGCAAAAATGCATATTCTCCCGCTATAGGTTACCAGAGCATATGTAATCGTAACTGAAGTATATATTTGATTGTTATTGTAGGTACGTAATATCTTATATAGGGTATTTACATTTATGATTCTGGTATGTAACCATGTGAGCCGAGTATAAACCTCAATATAAGAGATATAAATAATGATTTCATAGGCATTAGATTTGTAGTACCAGGTATCTTCAAATGTAATTTATTTTAGTCAATCCCATGCAGGGGGTCCAATGCGCGAACTCGGTGAGAGTACTTCCTCTCTCTACCTTTGTAGACCAAATATTGTTTTGTGTGCTACGGTGTGTATTACTGGGTAATAGGTCTAAATAACCAATCAATCCATGGGAACAGTGGTATATGAGTAACAATCAACATAACTTACCCTAGTCACTCATTACTTGTTTAACAATCTATAGTAAATCTGTGTTGATTACAGTTTCATACACTTCGGGCATTCATTTAAAGTATGCAGGTACACAATTACCCACTTATGTCATAATGTTATATTTTCTATTTACATGAAAGCAGAGCATGGGTACATAATTTGATAAGAATTGGTACATTAAAATCAATAGGGGGTACATCGGAGCCATGCTGAAGTACTTACCAGCTCAACCAAGTTATACTTCTTTGAAATGTTTCTGGCTAATTGATATTGAGTTTATAAGTGTGCAGTAGTTTGGATTATTATGTCATGGGTCAAAATATTTTAGACAAGATGTGTTTGTCCTATTACGCAAAAAACACTTGAAGTCCTAATAGTAGATTACGACTAGCGTGTTCACTTGAATATTGTTGTGTGTGCTACGATGTAGATTACTATGTAATGAGTCTAAAGATTTTCAATTCATGACAGAAATTATGTATTCTAACAACTAATATAATTTAACTTAGTCATTTATGACTTGTTTAGCCATCTACAAATGAAGGTTATAGTATAATTCTACATATATCATACAATATAATTAAGTCATTTTTTACTTGTTTAGTCATCTATAGTAAATATGTTGTTTATCTCTTTATATAATTCAAAGTGTTATGGAAATACTATTACAATGAATTCATCCCTGATTACCGACAATAAATGAATATTTTGAACCGAAAATGGTTGGTTACCTAAGCACAAGTTACCAGGGTATATATACCCGATATTGAAGCATGTGATACCAACTTTATCGGTACGTAAGATCTACGCTAGGGCATATCGGTATTTGATGCAGGTATGTTAGTATGTGTTCCGGATACAAACACCGACGTTTAAGGTATAAATAATGGTTGCTTAGGTATTATCTGTGTAGTAACAAGTATCCATGAATGTGTTTGATTGCAGTTGATCCTCTTATGGAAGGGCCAATTCACGAACTCGGTGTGAATACTTCTTCTCCCAACCCCGATGGAAAAATTTGGGCATAGTACGTTTACATTCGACAGCACATGCCCACACTTTTCAATGGCAAGACAATAAAGCATGTACAAGTAACAACCAACATAGTTTAACTAAGTCCTTTATGAATTGTTCAGTCATCTACGGTAAATATGTATTGTTTATTCATTACGTAGATTTCTGGGATTCACGGGAATACTATAATGATACCTTCATCCCTGATTACCGACAATAATTGAATGTTTCAAACAAAGAACAATCGGTTTCTGAAACACAAGTTATCAGGGCATATATACTTGGTGGAAAGGTTTGGGCATGATACATTTACATTCAACAACTTATGCCATATTTTTCAATAGCGTGATTACAAAGCATGTAACGTTATTCAATGGGTGTAATATAATTACTTTATGCGTCAATAGAATATAACCGGTTGGATCTGCTGGTATATTTTATTGTAGTAAGTGGTGTGTAACTCTATTACACAAGTATATAATGAAATAGTAGAGGTTTGTAAATATATTCTGCAGGTATATTAATAATGTACTGAGGTATTTGATGATGCAATTCTGTAAGAACGAATGATAAATATAATATCATGTTATTTCCATGGTATTTGAATTCTATTATTGGGTAATCATTTGGTCTTCTAATAGCTGATTAAAATCCGTTGTTGTTGCTAAGTACAACCATTACCTATATAGCACAACTAAACACCAAATTTCCACATCCCACACAACTACATTGCTATTATAAAGTTATATACGTTAATATTACATGTATATATATGTATTCTGCAAGCATGTTGGTAATGGAATGAGCTATCTGGTGATGCTAACATGTGGGAACAAATGGTAAAAATAATATCATGTTGTTTCCATAATGTCAACTCCGATGTTGAATGACGTGGACTCCGGGCTAAAGTTATTAATCAAAGCAAGCAGGCGGTGCCACTACAACCTTATCTTTGGGTAGTCTAGAAAATGGCCGAATTGAGTCATTTTGATGGCTCTAATATGTTCATCCAATATGCATTTCTTCATTTTCTCCACCTTGTTATGAAAACATGGTACTGCAAATCAGATGATAACCTATTTGTATTCTTTCCCCAGTTTGTAAATAAATACCACCAGTTCACATTGCTCGAACAATAAAAAAAAAAAAAAACTAAAATATGCAACTTCAGGTAACTAAACAAAATGTACATCTACAAAATTAACAAAATTCACAAATTAAATAAATAAAATAATCCAAAATTGGTGCCAAAATAAAACACTCAACTCGGTGTATCTGGGCAAATATACGAACGATTTCAAATCCGATTAACAAATAAAACTACATCGATCACTTAGGGCTTCTCAACACCAAACCAATGCATACAAACACGGGACCAAGACTTACACCTCAAATAATCGAACAAACTACGGTATAATATCAAGGTCAACAAATCAAAACTTCTCAACAGATCTTACTTCTTCGAGCTTGTCTTGGGGGATGGGAGCGGTCAGCTGTTTTCTTCACACTTTTGCACCAAATCGGTTGTTACTTAATTGCCGGAAGTTCAAAAGCATCGGTTTGCCTAGAGATTGAACAAAAAGGGTTTAAAATCGATGTGGGGGGAGTTATGAGAGGTTTCCTGCCTTTACCCTTATTAAATCGTAAATTAATTATTTTTTTTTAAATTCACAAAAAGAAAAGGTACGCGATTTCTAACTAGAAGTATATAAGGTTACAATAGAGGTAGAGCGGGAAGTAATATAGGTATATATTACAAAATTTGAAGTATTGATCAACTTATTTCGAGTACATATTGCGTATATAACGGTGATTGAGGGAAAAATACACATTGGGGAGCTATAACAAACCTAATTCATAAAGTAGGGACTGCAGACTAACTAATTTCTAATAGGGACTGAATTGCAAGTATATTTGTCTGACAGGGATTTTAATCCAAGTTTCCCTTATTTTAATTTTAATTTATAATTATTTTTATTATACCATATTTATTTTCACTAATATATTTTTAATTATTTACTAATTATACATTTCCTAAATTTTCGTATTTACAGTAATACAGGCAAAATATCCGGGACGGAGAGAGTAAAAGATTGAAACATATATAAATGAAAAAGGCCTTAGTTCCCTTTTGTCCTAGGCTATTCAAGAAGCTCGACTAGCTAGCACAAGTTGTCCTTAATTATCGGTTCTCTCTCACTTAGCCTGTGGTCGAGCTAATTAATTTTTACGAATTTGATGTACAAACTGCTGTTCCCTTGAATGTTGTTTGGCACCTACCCTACAACTTAGTAAGATATTACTCCACCTACATGCTCGTATTTAAACTATGACATAGAATGGTAATTGACATGTCTGTTCTTTACTTCTTCAATTTTATTTAATGAAAAATATTATTTAAATATAATATTTGTAGTGGTAGAAACTATTTTACTGTAAAGTATACAAAATAAAAATAAAAATTTAATACAAATAAATGACTTTAAAATGAATTAACAGATGAGCAATATTAATCATTCTTGGAGAGTTCTCCACCAAATGTCTTACAGGGAAAATTGAGTGCTTATTATACTTATACATCACTAAAAATCTACAGGATCTGTTGTTGGCTTTTTTTCCATTTGAAGTTAACATCATGCTCTCAATCATTAACAGAATTAGCTTCCGGCCTCTGTGGGGCAAAATAGTTGTCGCAATTTTTTCTTTTTTTTACTATTTTATTTCAATTTCATCACATTTCGAAGCATTAATTTTTAATTTTTTTTATTTAATCAAATAGTTTGATTTTTTTTTATGTATGAAATAATAGTTGTAAGAACCAACTTGTTGACCGATTCGGAGTCACTCTATCCCCTCTGATTCCGCTTGATACTGTAGTGGAAATATGAAAAAATAATAATAATAATAATAATAATAATAATTGAGAAGAAAAATAAAATAATACAACTATAGTTATACTTAGGATAAAAATTTATATTTTTTATATAAATATTTATAACAAAAATTATTATATAGTATTATGAATTAAAATAATAAAATAAAAGAATAAAATAGAGTAAGGGATTTGAATTGAGAAGTAAAATTACATAATTAAATTAAAACAATATATTTTTACTTTTAAAAAATGGGGGAAAATGGGCTTGGGTGCCCCTAGTCCATACCTCCGTCCCACCAACTCTTAATAATTTTTTTAAAAATATTATATTATATGAGACTTAGTTAAAATCATTCAAAAAAATTTATTTCTATTTTTTTTCATAAATAAATATATTTATATACATTTAAAACTTCTTATTTAAAATTAATTTATATTAATTATAAATAAATATTTTTATTAATTTTTATTATATAAAATTTTATTCTCCACAAAATAATGATCATATTGTATATATTATATAACAATATAGTTTTTAAAATAGTTAAACATATATTTTTATTTTTTTTAAAATATTTATATATTTAAATTATAATCAAATATTAATTAAATAAATCACTTTCAACTAATCCAACTTTCTACTTTTGTGGGGGGTATTTTACTACCCGAAAAAGGTGTGTTTGGTGTTGATATAAGGTGGCGCGGCGTCATGTAAACACAATTAGCAGCTGAAGTTTGTACATAAATATGTAAAAAATACTTTTTTGGCGCAGAAAACAACACCTTATTAGATCATATAGAAAATATTGAAATTTTTTAGATATTCAATTTAGATTTGGATTTGTTTTTATCTATAGATTAAGTTGTTTAGATTTGAGTCAATCGAGTCAGTATGCATGCTTACTTGTAAGCTTCTATTTTGATTATGACTAATAATACAATTTTATAATTTTCTTAAATACTTTTCACATAGTATCAGACCCTACTTTTTTTTCATATAATAGATACAATATACTAATTTGCGTTTCTCTGGGTACATTTAACCTGGAATGCATTCGGAGGTCTCCAAAATTTGAGATTTTTTCTCTAGTTGCTAGTCTTTCCGTTTAGAGTCTTGGTTTTATTTGCGTTTGAATTTGAGAGTCATGTCTGCGATCCGTCTACAAAAAGTAAGAACTAAAAGTAACTTGTCAGTCTTTGTTATAAATGGAATATGTCCCTATTTATAAATTTGTGCGATCGGCAGTTGCAGAGCAGTTGAGCGGCGGTTGAAACCCATAGATAGTTAGGCGGTTTGCGGCAGTTAATCTGTTAAAACAGTTGCATCGGCTATAACTCCTTGGTTGCCACTTCGTTCACTTCAGAATGTAAGGGCAAAGATCTTCCTCGCTTGCTTGGGTGGCTGGAGGGCATCACCGCAGCTGAAGCGGTGTTGTAGTCGCTGGTTGGTAGTGGAATGGCTTGACCGCTAAGAGATGAACATTTAGTCAATATTTGAAGTGGTCCACTCTCGCTTCTACAGCGGCGGATGTCTGATCACTGGCGCTGGTGCAAGCGGTAAGAGCATCACTTGCCAAGCGGGAGTGTCGTCGCTTGACTTTCAACACTTAGCTTTTATGGACCAGAAACATCGCTTAAAATTACCAAAAACGTTAATATCTCAACAGAGAAGCTCTAAATCATACCAAGTGATGCAAATTAATAAAGTATGCCATAAATCACATATTGTGATGGTTTTTACATAAAAATTCAAGTAATACACAGATTTGTCTAACAAAAAATATATTGTTATTTGAAGTTATCAGAACTCAAATAAGCAACTCACTTTCCAATCCTTTCCAAGAATTTGACCTTTATGTTGATCTTCAACGTACACAAAAGAAGAAGAAAAAGTAACTTTAAGTCTCTGCTCAACTAGTTGGTCAACTGATAAAATGATTAAGATCAATTGAGGAATGTAACAAGTATTAGAAAATATATAGAAGGTAAATATACAAATCCAGAGTAAGTGATATTCATGTAACTTTTATTAATAGTTTGAATACATGGTGGATAGGACATATGAGATGCAATGGTCAATAGATGAAGTGTAGGTGCTCTATGATTGTTGCAGTCGGAAGTGAAATACCACCAATGCTAACTGAAATCTCTGTCATTAAAGGAAATGAATTGGAAGCCATGAGTTGATATAAGATAGCAAAAATATTCTGGAATATTGCATATGCAGTTCTAGGAGACAAATGAGTATTCTAGAAACCATATAACTAGGTCAACATGGTTGAACATGGAAATTCTGAATAATATTTTATCAATGATAGTAACGACACTTCACCACTATGATCAATATTCATATTTAATCATAAAGAATAATATTTATCAGTTTCCATAATAAAATTTAGTTTCTTTACAATTTACAAATAATAAACCCAAATTAGAGATCATATTTTGATTGGGTTACTACAATCTAAAAATAACTAAATCGAAGTTAATAGAGAAAGTTGAAAAGAAAAACTTTTGAAATGGAAAAATAAATTACAAAACATACATATTATCTTCAATTTATATTTCTCTAGAAATACATACATTTTAGTCAAACAATTTAGTTATTTTAACTTATATAACCATGTCTTCTAATGCCACGGAGATGTCTTTAAATACATCGTATGCACATTATATTTTTTAAAAGTTTTTATCTAGTAAAGCATAGAACTTTTTTTTCATTTGGCCGCAATCAAATTACCTTTATTGAGTTTTCATTTTCTAGAACTAAAGTAATTATTATCATATCCAACATCTATAAGCATTTGAATTGAAATTAAATTAAATTAAGCATTATGAACAAGGTTGATTTCACTAAAGTAACAACTGCATACCTATGTGATTTGCAGGTAAACATCACCAGTTCCAATAATATCTAACATGCAGAGTATAAAAATATAAGGTGTGAAGTATGTCTTCTTTGATGTGATATGCATTATAGCATGACTAACTATTATCCGCATGCCCTTATCGAACATGCTTGCATCAATATTATGAAGATATGCAATATCATGGCTAATAGTTATAGTGACCAAATCACCATTATCATAGCCTATTTTTACATGTTTACTATTTTTGTATTTTGTTATCATTCTTATATTGAAAACAATTAAATTGAGTATGGTTTTTTTTTTTTACCACAATAGTGACACTTTATATTGTTGTATCAAGACTTAAACTTGTGCATACTTTCCCCATGTGCTACACAAGCCACAAAGTAGTAAAACTATTTATGTTGAATCAAATAGCCGTATTTCAACTATATATTAGTACTATCTTTTTTTATGTTTTTTATTTTTTATCACTTCACCTTATGTTTTTCATAACATAAACTTTGTAGTGAGATAAAGTGTTATGGGTCTTTTCTCATTTCTTCATTAAATATATCAGTCTAAACTATTTTATACGACATATATCATTAAGGAAACAATGATTATGGAAATATGAAATAGCTTCTACATGTCTTGTTAAAAATTAAATAAAAACATTTAATAAGTCATCACAATGTCATTTAATAATAATAATAATAAATAAATAAATAAATAAATTTACCCATATTTCTCGTAAAAATACATATTTACTCTCACAAAATATCTAAAATATTAAAAAATTACTTCATAAAAAAAAACATTATAATTTCCTATAACACTTTAATAATTACCAATAACTAAGAAGCATAAAAACATATAATTATTATTACTATTCTTAAATACAAAAACACACACGCGCACACACAAATGTATTATTATTTTGAAAGAGAAGTTATTTTTAATAATTTAATTTCATAAACTTGTAGGACTATAATATTAATACCTGATCTAGAAGCATAAAAGAACTTCAATTTTTCTTTTAGAGTTCTCACATGTGTCCCATTTTTTAAAAATAATATTGAAATATTGGTATTATTATATTTTTATTTTTTTTTGATAAATCTCAAAATCTCATTCTTCATTATACTTGACTTCTAGGAATTGCTAGTGACAAATATTAAGAGTTGCAAAAGTGTCATATAAATTAAATCCTTTGTATCACCATTTCATACATAGTAACTTATTTCATTACGTAGAATTATCTTCATATGTGTCTCAATCAATCATTCACACAATTCAAACAATTAGTTATTGTGCGCTCTAATAGTATTTTTATAAAGGAAGACCCAATGCAAGACTCATAATTAATAAACAGTAATAATGTAGTAAAAATAAAATATCTCTTTGCGAGAATCATTGCCGAGAACTAATCAAAATAATGAATAATTTTATTTTTTATTTTTTTAAAAGAAATATGATCAATTTTAAATATTGAAAATTCCTCCATATAAAAGAAAAAACTACACATCGTCTAAATTAAGGGAGAATCTACTATGATCAGCCATATGAAACAAGAGATCTTCATAAATATCTCATATGGTATTTACAAATAGCTAAAATATTTTTTATAAATACTTCCAAGTTATAAACAAGAAGATGAATATTCTTACAATGCAAACTATTTTTGTGTAACAAATTCCTCTCAAGCTAGATATCTGATTGATGTTCTAAATGATTAGAATAGCAAACAACATGTATATAACTTAGTGTCCAAAAATGAGCTAAATTCACTGACTAATGACTTCAAAAATCAAAGAAAATTTCTACTTAAATATTTTTATATCCAACAATACTAATTCAATCATTCTTCACACATTTTAGAAATACTAAATTTGTGTATAGAGATTAAGTTTGTTTTGTCACAACCTTAGTCAAATTAACAGTTGCTTCCTAGCGTATAGACTAACTTTTAAATAGCAAATGATATAAATTAAATTTCAATATAAGTGAGACAATGTAAAATTCGTTCCATTTATATATTTGTTACAAAAATTGATCCTCATTTTAGATAAGTTCACGTAAAATTTGTTATAGTTTTAACGGGTTTTGTTGATGTAGCTATTATGAGGTTTTATATGACATTAAATATGTTTGTATATCTCAACAATACAATCATGTTACTCAATTTATGACTGTGTATCGTAGAAATACAATTGTACGTGTTAAAAAATGACAAATTTCTTTATATGCATAGATTTATACACATCAATGGATGTCTTTTAGGCTTCTAATAGAATCATTAATTGTTGGATATTTAAAAGGGTGAAAGGGAAATTTTGAAAGTCTATCCCACGTGAGAAACATAAAGAGTTTCATATTTCTTTATATGACTCAATACCACACTTATAATAAATGATAAAATTGATTTTGACTAGAGATTGCTTGGCCTTTGGTTTGATTGGGTACTTAGTTGAGCTTGAGTTTGGACTATATTAATGGTGAAAGACTGAGCTTTGAGCCGTGGGGGCTCGTGGACCAAGTGGATGGAGCACAATAATGATCAAATTAATTTTGCATTTATATTATTTAATTTTTGGATGTTTGATTGATTAAATCAAATTAATTAGATTTAAAATAAAAAAGATTCAGTTGCAACAATTGCAACGTGCAAACTCATAGTGGAGTTTTTTGCGGACTTTGTGGAATGATTATTAATATAATTAAACTCTCTTCTCTACCGGTTTGAAATAGAACATCTAATCCAACGAGAACTCACTTATTTTTTCTTTAAAAAATCAATCCTTTTGCACGCAAACAAAAAAAAAAAAAAAAAACTTTGTTTTAAAATCTATTACTCGATTTTTGATTTGGATAATTGTTCATCTTGCTTTTCAATTTTATTTCTAACATTAATATTAGTACTTTCTAAAATTGGGTCAATGTCATGAAAGGATATGGCTTAAGTGGAACGGAATGGAATGGAGTGAAACCCGACGGATCCGGGGGTGCTGGGACAGAGCCCCTGAGGCGGGTCAAATGGGTTGTAGGGTTCATTTTGTATTTTGCGAAGTTGTTGACAATTGTAGATTGCACCACAAGAAATATTCATGGGCAATAGAAACGACACACACCCGAGGACGTACGCGATCTTTTCGGAAACTCGTAAATTTTGACTTTATTTTTTTATCATTGCGTGTGTTAAATCCTTCAAGTTATTAAATAATATTATATTGATATATAGTAGAAATCAATAAAAAAAATATAAAAATATCTCTGTTAGTATTATATAATATAAAAATAATAATATTTGTTTAATAAATTGTAAGTGATAAAAATATTTATTATATTACCTAGTTAGTATAATTATTAAACTAAAAAACAATACATTTATTTTGGTAGTGATAAAAATGAAATTTTGAACTGAGGGAGTAAATTCATTTGAGATACAACAAATTTAAAACATGAAAAAATATATATATATATATACAGAAATTATATAATATTACATATGTATAGCATTACACACACACGCCACACACTTATATCTATATATATATTTACATACACAATATATATAATATTATATACAAAATATAAAATAGTGGTTAGCGGTAGAAGTAATTAATATTTCTATTAGCTAATCCTATAATAATATCACAACACGTTATCAGCACGATTATATATTTATTTTCGCAAGGTAATATTTTATATTTTATCTGTTTATTATGTCTAACCTTGCCAAACAAGAATTTCCTCCCCCTCCTTGTTTCTGGCCAAAATTATATGGCATGGGCTCGCGATGTTAAAATGCATCTGGCATCAATGGGCTTGGAAAATACCATTGCCCGGGATAAAAACTCCCCGAGCCAAGATCGTGCAAAGGCCATGATCTTTTTGTGCCATCACATCGATGAGGCACTGAAAATGCAGTATATCACGTTGGAATCCCCACTTGAATTGTGGGAGAGATTGAAAGAAAGATATGATCATTTGAGGCTGACATTATTGCCAAGGGCACGAAACGAATGGCAAAGCCTACGGCTTCAGGACTTTAAAATAGTCCAAGAATATAATTCTGCCATGTTTAAAAAAACATCACAGCTGAGCCACTGCGGCGAAAATGTATCTGAATTTGATATGATGGAGAAAACTTTCTCCACTTTTCATGCCTCTAACATGGTTTTGCAGCAGCAGTATCGCGAAAGAGGCTTCCATAAATATTCTGAGCTGATCACCTATCTTTTGCTTGCCGAACAAAATAATAAATTTCTGTTGAAAAATCACGAATCTCGGCCGACAGGTGCAAATCCATTTCCAGAGGCAAATGCAATACAGCCGGAAAATCCGGTGCGTGGTCGTGGGCAATTCAGAAATCAGCGAATTGATCGCGATCGAAATCAGAATCGCAGACTGGGCCGGGCAAACGCACACAGTCACAATAATTATCAAAACAGGCCTCGATATGTGCCGAATCGGCGTTATAATGACAGAAGGCCGTACAGACCTCAACAGAGGTTCAACATCGGGAGAAACAGAAACAATGACGAGGAATGCACCCGGTGTGGAATCAAATGCCATTGGGCCCATGTTTGTTGCACAGCCAGTCATTTGGCTTAACTGTATCGGGCCTCAAAAGAAAGGCAAGGAAGAGTTGCTACCGAAACAAACCACGCTGCCCACGATGACACATTTGACGATGTGATGAATGAAAATATCACGCACCTGGATGCCGATGATCTGCTTGACATAGCTGATGATGTTAAATGATAAAATATTGTTGTATCTATTTTGTTATTTTGATGCTTTTTTGCTCCCCTTTTTGTATTACCCCTTATAATATAAGTCTATTTTGATTATGTTACTAATATATGTCTTTTATTATTTTTACCTTCTTGCAAAGATATGGATGCCAAATATTTTGGAGCCGATGACAATATATGCCTTATCGACAGGCTACGACTCACAGCATTCTGAAAAACAAATGTTATTTCTCCTACCTGAATATGGGAAAGACCACAATTGTTACTATCAGTGGTGTATCGAAAATGATTGAAGGCACAGGAAAAGCTACTGTATTTCTCCCAAAATGGACAAAAATGGCAATTGAAAATGCCTTGTTCTCGAGCAAAACTCGAAGGAATTTACTGAGCTTCAGTGATATTCGGAAAAATGGGCATCACATTGAAACATTGAATGAGGCAGAAAATGAGTATCTCTTGATAACTCATATTGTGAATGGCAAAATAATTGTGAAAGAAAAATTGCCATAATTTTCTTCCGGCTTATATTATTAAAAAATTAGTGCCATTGAAACATATCACATAGTAGACCAAATGGCTACTAGCGAATTTAAAACTTGACACGATCGACTTGGGCATCCTGGCAATGTAATGTTGAGGCGAATTGTCGAAAATTCAAATGGCCACTCATTGAAAAAGAAAAATATTTTGAGTCCGAATGAATTTTCTTGTGCTGTCTGTTCCCAAGGGAAGTTAATAATCAGGCCATCTCCAACAAAGGTTGGATTTGAATCCCCAGCTTTTCTGGAAAGAATTCAGGATGATATTTGTGGACCAATAGATCCACCGTGTGGACCTTTCAAGTACTTTATGGTACTAATCGATGCGTCAACGCGATGGTCACACGTATGCCTGTTATCTACTCGTAATCTAGCTGTCGCTAGACTACTTGCACAAATAATTAAATTGTGAGCACAATTTCCAGATTACCCGATAAAGAAAATACGTCTAGATAATGTTGGAGAGTATTTATCACATACATTTGATGATTACTGCATGTCAATTGGGATTATTGTGGAACATCATGTTCCCCATGTACATACGCAAAATGGCGTCGCTGAATCCCTTATCAAAAGATTACAATAAATTGCTAGACCATTGTTAATGAGGTCTAAACTTTCCGTATCATGTTGGGGACACGCTATATTGCATGACAACCCTCGTAAAAATAAGACCGACAAGTTATCACTATTATTCCCCTACTCAATTGGTTTCTGGAAAAATACCAAATATGTCTCACCTGCGAATATTTGGGTGTGCTGTTTATGTGCCAATTACACCACCTCAACGCACGAAAATGGGACCTCAAAGAAGGTTGGGTATATATGTCGGATATGAATCACCCTCGATCGCAAAATATCTTGAACCAACAACGGATGATTTATTTACTACGAGGTTTGCAGACTGTCATTTTGACGAATCACATTTCCCGACATTAGGGGGATACAGTAATCAACTGCAAAAAGAAATTTCGTGGAAAATACCACTTGAATTTTATCATCGTACGAAACATAGTAAACTTGAAGTTCAAAGAATTGTGCATTTGCAAAAAATTGCAAATCAATTGCCTAATGCTTTTAATGATGCTGCCAGAGTTACGAAATCATATATTGCAGCAGCAAATGCACTAGCCAAAATAAATATCCCAGAAGGGAAAGTGTCGAGTGCTAATGAGCATACTGCCCGCGTAAAACGTGCCAGACCATTGGGTTCCAAGGATAAGAATCCACGAAAAAAGAAAATTGTAAATACTGGTGAAGAGATTAACAATAATCAGATGCCTGAAAAAGTTAGTACAACCCCTGCAAAGGTTGATACTAAAAATGCTGATGAAAGTGATGATGAAGTTATTGAAACTTCCGTTAGCTATACCACCAGTGGAAAATATTGGAACAGAAAGAAAACAAATATTGATAATGCATTTGCATATTTTGTAGCACTCGATATAATGAAAGATGACGAGGATTATGAACCAAAATCAGTTGATGAATGTCGGTAAAGAGATGATTGAGCAAAATGGAAAGACGCAATTAAATCTGAATTGGACTCATTGAAAAAATGGCGAGTATTCGGCTCTATAGTCCAAACACCGGAAAATGTGAAACCTGTTGGTTATAAATGGGTGTTTGTGAGAAAAAGAAATGAAAATAATGATATCACAAGATACAAAGCAAGGCTTGTAGCCCAAGGTTTTTCCCAGAGACCGGGTATTGACTTTGAAGAAACATATTCGCCGGTCATGGATGGAATATCATTCAGGTATCTGGTGAGCCTGGCAGTAAACAATAATCTTGATATGCGATTAATGGATGTGGTTACTGCCTATCTTTATGGCTCATTAGACAATGACGTCTACATAAAAATCCCAGAAGGGATTAACATACCTGAATCATTCAAATCAAAGCCAAAAGAATCATATTCCATCAAATTACAAAAATCTTTGTATGGGCTCAAGCAATCGGGCTGAATGTGGTACAATCATCTCAACAAAAGCTTAACCAAAGAAGGTTATATAAATGACCCTATATGTCCATGTGTTTTTATAAAGAAAAATGAGTCTGAATTTGTAATCATCGTTGTATATGTCGATGATCTCAATTTAATTGGAACTCCTGATGAAATCCAAAAGGCTATTGAATATCTGAAAAAAGAGTTTGAGATCAAAGATTTTGGAAAAACCAAATTTTGCCTTGGTTTGTAAATTGAGCACTTGGAAAGTGGAATCTTCATCCACCAATCAAATTATACCAAAAGGGTACTGAAACAATTTCTGATTGATAAGTCACATCCGCTAAGTACCCCAATGATTTTCAGGCACTCGATCCAATAAAGGATCCATTTAGACCAAAAGAGGAAAACGAAGAAACAATTGGCCCTGAAGTGTCATATATGAGTGCTATAGGCGCATTAATGTATCTTGCTAATAGCACCCGACCTGATATATCATTTGCTATAAATTTATTGGCAAGATTCAGTTCATCACCTACTCGACGACATTGGAACGGGACATTTTTCGCTATCTCCAAGGAACAATTGATCTCGGGTTATTTTACTCGAAAGATTCTCGACATGAATTAATTGGTTTTGCCGATGCAGGATATTTATCGGATCCTCATAAAGCCAAGTCGCAAACTGGCTATATATTTACTTGTGGCGAAACAGTGATCTCTTGGAGATCGATGAAACAAACTTTAACTGTCACTTCTTCAAATCATGCTGAAATATTGGCAATACATGAAGCTAGTCGAGAATGTGTTTGGTTGAGGTCAATAACTCAACATATTCTGAAAAATTGCGGGTTAATACCTGACGATAAAATTCCCCCAACTACATTGTATGAAGATAATACGGCTTGTATAGCCAAATTGAAAGGGGGTTACATTAAAGGAGATATAACGAAACATATTTCACCAAAATTCTTTTTTACTCATGATCTTCAGTAGAATGGTGAAATTGATGTGCAACAAATCCGATCCGATAATAATTTAGTGGACGGCAACATTTGAAAAACTGGTGAAGAAAATTGGGATACGTCGGTTAAGGGATCTTAAATAATGCTCAGATCAGGGGGAGCGAATCGATACAAGAATGTTGTACTATTTTTCCTTCACTAGGATTTTTTTGTCCCACGGGGTTTTTTCCTAGTAAGGTTTTAACGATGCACATTCTTTGTATTAAAGTATCTAAGGGGGAGTATCATGAAATGTACACGTAATAAATTCGTGTATGAATTCTAGATGCTAATTTTATTTGTCTTGATTTAGCTACGTAGGCGATTCGTATGTATTGTGTAGCCTTCCTGTTGTCTATAAATAAGGTCTAATTAATGAATGAAACACACACCCCCAAAATCTTCTCTCTCGTGTATTACTTCACTCACTCTCTCACTTCATTTATTACTCACATAGCTAAAATACATATTACATATCCATACATTACTACCCTAAAATACACACAACACATACATATATATAGAATTACACAACACGCCACACACTTATATCTATATATATATATTTACATACACAATATATATAATATTATATACAAAATATAATAATCTCACAAAACTTTTCTTTTATTATTATTATTTTTTCCTCTTAAATAGCACTATGAATGAAAACAACCATAAAAAAAAGAAAAAAACGGTAGCATATGAAGCACGTGCCCCTCTGTGTGAAGGAGCATTGCAGTATTTACATTATATTAAAGTCTGTCTTTTAGTGTTGGCCACGCGCTCACCGTCCATTCTCCGGTCAAAACTAGGCATCGTAGGTATTATTCAACACGGATGGATGTCTGTCGTCTCTCCCTATATTTATGTGTGTTGTGTAGTAGTAGTACTACTACACATTACAATTTGCAATAGGGTCATCCCCAAATTCCTGCACATCAATTATTGCACAAAACACAACACACACATACCAAACCAAACAAAACAAAACAATCGCAGTACCAAAGATGGCCACCGCTTCTTCCATCTCCGCCACTCTTCCGGCTACCAAGCTCCGGCCGACCGGCGCCGCTTTCCTCCTCCCCCAGAAGGCGGCGCTTCCATTCCGGCCGTCCAAGCAACCATCTCTTCTCTCACTCTCCACTCGTAACAACAAATCAATATCAAAATCATCCATATCCTGCTGCGCCGCTGCAGATTCCAGATCCTGTAAGTGCCTCCCATCCGATCATATCTCGATTTTTTTCTCATTAAATAACTAACAAACAAATGATTAAATTTTAGCCACGAAAGTCCAAGAGCTCCACCTCTACGAAATCAACGAGCGCGACCGCGGCAGCCCCGCCTACCTCCGGTTGAGCCAGAAAACCGTCAATTCCCTTGGAGATCTCGTCCCCTTCTCCAACAAGGTACTTTACTTACTGCAATTATATACTATTTACATTACATATGCTATAATACTAATAGTACTGTTGTTGTATGCATTTATTATTAGATATTTAATTAAATAAGATGAAAGAAAAATAAATAAATAAATAATCAAATGAAATAATTTGTCAAGTTTCATTTATTTGATATACTACTTCCGTTCCGCCAAAAAGATTCATTTATTTTTTGCGTGCGTGTTAATTACTGTATAAAAATATTGTACAAATAAAAAAAATGACAAAAATATCTTTATCATGCTATGATATTTATAAAAAAAAAATTATACAAATATAAAATTATTTTTAATGTTAAATTCGTAAAAGATAAATACGATTTTAGAGTGAGTAATATATATATATGGTTTACTGGTATTCTTCTATCCAGATAAATGATCTGTGGATGAACTAATTCGCTTTAAAAAAAACTGCGATCTAAGCGATGCTCGAATTTAATTTCACATTCTATCTAATTCGTATTTTTGTAGCTTTATCTAAAATTTAGCCAAAAATATTTTTCAAACTTAAATTGATGTGTACTCACTCCCTCACCGCTCACCGACCAAATCAGATATACACCGGCGACCTGAAGAAGCGGGCGGGCATAACGGCGGGGATCTGCATTCTGATAAAGAACGAGGCGGAGAAGAAAGGCGACAGGTACGAGGCGATTTACAGCGTGCACTTGGGGGACTACGGCAGCATATCGGTGCAGGGGGCGTACCTGACCTACGAGGACACCTACCTGGCCGTGACGGGGGGCTCCGGAATCTTCGAGGGGGTGTACGGCCAGGTCAAGCTCCAGCAGATCATCTTCCCCTTCAAGATCAAGTACACTTTCTACTTGAAAGGTATCCAGGATTTGCCGGCGGAGCTGCTCGGCGATCCCGTTCCGCCGTCGCTCCAGGTCGAGCCAACGCCGGCAGCCAAGGCCTGCGAATCCGGCGCCACCATACCCAACTACAGTAACTAGATTTTACTATGATACAGAGATCTATCTAATCTGGTCTGGAATGGAAGGGATAGTGCGGTGTGGCGTGGTAGGGGCTTGCACTGTGATAATTTGTGTGTGATGATGGTGACTACATGATGTGATATGATTTGATTTCAATTGTTTTCTTTACAAAAGTAAAGTCCCACGTGGATGTTTTGTTTTTATTAAAAAATATTGTATTAATATATTTTAGTAAGAAGAAGTGGCATAAAACGTGCAAACTTGTGTTTATTTTATGAATAGGTCACACTTTTTAATAAAATCGTACGTAATTTATCAATTCCTACTTTCACATATATAGATTTATTTGAATTTTTTTTTTAAAATGTAAAGTAAGAATTTGGTTGATAATATAAACATTAATTTTTACGTTGAATATTGCTTTTGTGATATAATAAAATATATATATATATATTAAGTTGAAGTATTTTGATTTTTTTCACTAATTTGTTTAAAGTTGTTGTTAGTAAATATCTGTAAAATAGTCGGATATCGAATTTGTTGCACATCGATTTAATTATTTTTTGCAAGTTATGAGTAAACAAAAATTTTGATAAAATATATTTTGTTCTATCTCCTCTGAAATATCTCTTTTATTGAACCATACATGTTATATTGTCTTCATATGTGATTGTTGGGAGATTTTCATTTTCAAACATTGACCACAATTCTTTTGAATAAGATGGGTAATTGATCTCAACCAAACACATAATTGAATATGTAATACCCCGTAAATTAATTGCCGTAAGTTCTCTGGAGCTCGCCGGAGTCCGACACTGGAGTTGGACAATATTATTTTGAGTTTTTTGTGTAAGAAATTAAGGAATTGAATTTAAATTATGAGTAAAAATTGAGTTTGGACCAATTTGGGCCAAAATAGAATAAAATAAATAATAAAGACTCTAAGTCTTTTATATTTAATAAAGTATAAAAAAAAAAAATAGAGGCAGCAGACACGCAGGCCGCCAACCCCCTTCGTCCTTGGAGTTGTCCTTGTCCAAAACTCTATCCTCTTTGGAATTAATCTTAAATAGATGATATGTTGTAATACCTAGACCCTTCTATTGATTTTTTCAAAATTAGTTTTAAATGGGTTTGTCCTAAAAGTGTTAGGTTTTGCTAATTTTTTCTAAAAGGTTGATTATAATCTCCCATAAGGTTTTTGTGAAGATTATTATATTATTTTAAATTGAAAATTGTAGAATTTGTAGAATGAGTTTGAAACCCTAGTTTTACCCTAACCGAGTTATGATTTTTTTTTTTAAGAAAAGATTTATGCCTATTGGGATGAAAATATTTTTTGAATGTTTATTCGGAAAATTAAAGTGAGATTATAACGAACTTATTGGGTTTTAATATTCCACTTTTTGGTTGGGTTAAATGTTGACGATTGGAATATTTTGAGTTGAAAGTTTTCTTTTTGAAATTTGCATAGGAGCATGTTAAGTATTGGGTCAAAATGGTGATTAAAACTACCCACCGAGTCCGATCAACTCGTCGATTGTTTGGATGATAAGACATAGTCTTCCACCTTTGTGCCTTGCAAACATGTGAGGGTATACCGGTTTTTAGGATAACTAGCTAAACTCAAATCGGATCCCGAATGGGCTAGGTCGAGGGATCGATATGACAGGTTCCCTTTTAGGGTAATTCTGAGGTGCTCGTTATTCACAATGAAAAAGGTCTTTGGACCGTCATCCGTGATGGAATGTTGGATTGCGTACAATCCCCTCTTGGTATGTTATATTGGATACTAGAGGGTTGTGGGCCGTTTGGCGCCCCTCACAAACTAATAAATAAATTGACTTATGTGTACTTTTGGGCTTCGAACCCTTAGATACACATTGTGGAGCTTTCCTTAAGGGTTGTGACTCTATGTTTGTTATGTGTAACTATGTGACGTGTCATACGAAGTAATAAGATTGAAAAATCAGGTCAAGCCGGCCCTAATTAAGGCCTAGTGGATTTTTTTCGTGATGTACTCATCACAATTATTTGAGAATGAAAAAAATATATAAGGGAGGCGTTAAAAGACTCGTGTGTGTGAGTTACCTTTATGTGATATGTTTCATCTTATTCAAATTATTTTTTTCAAACGATTTTGTGGCATTATACCGTATTAATTTATCTTCTATTAATTGTGCTTACTCAACCGTTGTTTTGACCCTCTTCTTAGAACCTTTTTGTAGGTGATGATACTTGTATTATACCTAAATGATACATCCACATCATGTGATCCATCGGGGGGAACTATAACTACTTTACCTTCTAAAATGCTTTTGAAATTCATTAATTATGTTTAAAGGCTAATGTCTTTTGAACTATTTTCAACTTATATTTTTTACTCGAACTTTACTTATTTAATTAATAAGTCGGTGCGCTTTCATTTTAAATCCCTATTTAGTTGTTTGTATTCATTGTTTTAGCCTTAGCGCCACAACGTAGGGCTCGTTAGTTGATGAACAAGCCTTTTGGTTGTTGCGTGACAGTGACACTCCGGTTTGAGTTGGCCGAGGTGTTACAAAATAACTAATACTTTGGTATGATTAGATGATCCGTCGGTTATTGTCTGTTTGGTAAATTTCCAGGAGATTCACAATATCGCCACAGGTAAATATATAATCGGTTTGTAAATTTGCTTTGTGCGGGTCAAACAAATACCCAGCATTGACATAGCCTAATAATTTGTGTCGAGATTTATTCGAATAAAATAGGCGAACATCACTTGTCCCCTGGAGATAACATAAAACATGTTTAACCTCATTCCAATATCGTTTAGTAGGAGATAGAGCTAAATCTGTCAATAAATTTACTGTAAATGCAATATTTGACATTGTGCTATTTGCTAGGTATATGAGTGCATCTATTGCGTTGAGATATGGTAAATCAGGACCAATTATTCTTTTTATCATTTTTTTTTTGTCTAAATGGATCCTTGTTAGGATTAAGTGATCCAACGATCATTGGTGTATTCAATAAATGTATTTTTATCCATATACAATGGTTTTAATACCTTTTGAGTATAATTATTTTGGTGGATGAATATTCTATTATCCACGTATTCAATTATAAGACTAAGACAAAACTTTGTCTTCCAAAGTCTTTGATCCCAAATTCTTTTTTTTTTTTCTAGATATTTCACAGCTGATTAGAGTTTTAAAGAGTTCCAGTAATATTGATATCATCAACATATACTTTAATAATCACAAATTATGACCAATTTTAGGGACTTTCATATAAATATTATTTTCCAATGAGTCCATCAGGTGCATGTCGAGTTTTTCATGCACTGTTAGGTTTATGAGGTATTTGAATATGATATCATCCATAATTGGAGAATATGTTTCATCATAATCAATCTCAGGTATTTGTAAGAGTCATTTGGCTACAAGTCTCACTTTGTATCTGATAATTTCATTTTTTTTTATTTTTTTCTCACAGATACCTATTTGCATCCAACTGGCTTAACATCTTTTATTGTTTGAATTATAGATCCAAAAACAATTCTTTTGGCCAGTGGATCTAATTCAAATTGGATCACATCTTTCTATTGTGGCCAATTATTTCTTTTCCGACATTTATCAACTGATGATTATTCAAGAGTCTCGTCATTCTCCATTATATCAAGTTCCATGTTATATGCAAAAACATTATCAATGAATATTTCCTTTCGCTTCCAACATTTTTTTGTAGTTGTGAAGTTAATTTGATTTTCAATAACTTAATTATCTTATAATGTAAGCTCTTCAGGAGCATCCTCTTCAAGGATTTATTTCTTGTCGGTACAAGTTGTTAGAGATATTGAATCATTTATCAATACCTTTTTCTTTTGAGGATTTTTATTCTTAGAATCCACAGGTCGGCCACACTTCAGATTCATAGAAGATCCATTGGCTCTTTTGATTTGTTCTTCTGTGACATTCATTTTCTCCGGTGTATTTGTTACAGGAATATATGATTCGGTGAATCTGCTTGAGTCATTAAATACATTCGGTAACTGATTCACAATTTATTACAAGCGTATAATTAGTTGTACTTCTAATTCACACTTTCGGTAACGAGGATCTAGGAAATTCATAGGTATTTTTCAAGAATTTTTTTTTTTCAGTTGATTTTGTTCTCCTCTTAATATCGGGAAATTAGTTTCTTCAAAACAACAATTTGTGAATCGTGTAGTAAACAGATCACCCGTCAATTTCTTTTGTCAGTTGATTCGGTTCTCCCCCTATTGTCAGGAAATGAGTTTGTCAAAATGAAAGTTTGTGAATCAAACAGTAAACAAATCACCCATCAATAGTTCGAGGTATTTGATTATCGATGGTGATTCGTATCCGGCATAAATTCTCAAACAACGTTGGGGGCCTATTTTTTTACGTTGACGTGGTGCAATCGGCATGTGAATTGCGCATCTAAAAATCCTCAGGTGAGAAATATTGGGCTCTTTTCTAAATACTAATTGTGTTGGGAAGTATTTCTGATAGCTTGTCAGTCTGATTCGCATAAGTGCTACTGCATGTAATATTGTATGTTCCCAAGCAAAAACGGGGAGTTTGGATTTCATCAATAATGATCTGAAAATTAATTGCAGTATTTTGATAAAGAATTTTTTCAAACCATTTTGAGTGTGAACATAAAGAACAAGATGTTCAACAGTTATTCCCAAAGTCATGCAATAATCGTCAAATGCTTGTGATGGGTATTCACTAGCATTATGGAGACGAATTTTCTTTACTGGATAATCAGAAAATTGTGCTTGCAATTTAATTATTTTTGCAAGTAACCTTGCAAACGCTATATTACGCGTAGATAGTAAGCATACGTGTAACCATTTTTTTATGCATTAATAAGCACCATAAAATATTATATGGCCTACATAGTGGATTTACAGGTCCACATATATTAGTTTGGATTCTTTCCAAAAATGATAAGGATTCAATCTCAATTTTAGTTAGTGACGGCCTGATTATCAATTTGTCTTGTGAGTATACATCACACCAAAATTCATTTGATTTCAAGATCTTTGGATCTTTCAATGAATGACCAATGAATTTTTCAATTATTCGCCTCATTATAGTATTTTTTAGGGATGTCAATGGGTCCGGGTAGACCCGAAACCCGACCCGGACTCGACCCATTTATTTGGGGTCGGGTCCAATTATTCGGGTATTGGGTCCGGGTCCGGGTCCGGGTCGGGTATTGTGTACCCTTATCGGGTCCGGGTCAGGTCTCGGGTCCAATGGTGGACTCTACTCGGACCCAAACCCGATCCAAACCCACCCGATTAATATATTATTAATATATTAATTATATATTTCATTCGTTCCTTAACAATCTATCTATTTTTTTATTTGGTCAGTCCCATAAAAAAGTTTTCATTTCATTTTTTAGTAACTGTATTATCTACCTAACATTACAAATATTCTTTCAATTTACAATATATTACACAAATGTCATTACCTCTATATCATACAATACTAATAGGGTTAGTTTAGTCTTTTTACTTTTATTTCTACTATATCCCCATATAATACTAATGTTTATAAAATTTCGTACAAAAAACAAATGGATAGATAGATATGGGACAGAGGGAGTATATTAAAAAAATTAATTTAATAATATAAATTATATTAAAAATATATTTTTAGTTTTATTTATTATTTATTATTTTATTATAATATTTTTTAATAAAATATATAAATTTTAATATATGTCGGGTCCGGGTCTGGATTCGGGTCCAATTTTAAGTTAAATTTTAAGAATAAAAAAAATTCAGGTCTATCGAGTCTTGTCGGGTATTGTTCGGGTTGAGTCCGGTTTAGGTTTCGGGTCCAACCATGTGTCTTCGGGTCGGGCCTCGTGTCCGGCTGAACCCGACCCATTGCCATCCCTAGTATTTTCAGGATGCCGGAGACGATCGTGTCAAATAAAAAATTCATTAGATTGTGTAGACTTTAGGTCTACCATATGCATTTCAATGACATTTATTTTGGCATAATACAAGCCAGAGGACAATGAGGGCAATTTCGCAATTGCACACCTATTTCCATTGATGATTTTTTAATCACCAAATATTCATTATTTGTCTCGTTCGTTGTTTCAATATGATATCTATTTCTACGAATATCAGTTAAACTCGACAAATTTCTTCGAACTTTGCTCGAGAACAGTGCATCTTTATTTCAAGTCCGGCTCCTTTGAAGAAATAGATAAGGGCTCTTCCGGAGCCTTCATATTGTCGCACTGCCACTTATTGTGCTGACTTTTGATTTTCCCAACTTCTGGTGGAAGAAATACATTTTGTATTTCAATATAGTGTGCGTAGTTGATAACTCCAAATATGAGCATATTCTCAACTTGACAAAACTGTGTATTACTTGAATTTATGTATAAAAAACCATCATAATAACTTGTTAATGGTATACATTATTGATCTATATCGCTTGGCATGATCCAGAGTTCGTTTGTTGAGATTATTAACGATTTTTGCCCTTTTTAAGGGGTGTTCTGGTGCCAGAAAAGCTAAGGCAGATACCAAAAGCGGCAGCCACTTCCGCTTGCAAGCGACAATTATATCACTCGGAAAAGACTAAGGCAAGAGAGGCAAGCGGTAGCTTCCACCGCTCGCAAGCACAGTCTCTCCAGCTTGCAAGCGACGGCCCAGACGCTCACCGCTGCAGAATGACAGCAGATATTGACTAAGTGTTTCAACTGCAGCGGAATAGCCATTCCATTTCCAGCCAGCACAAGCAAACCTAGCTGCGCTGATGCCCTCCAGTCCTTCGGCAAGCGAGGAAGATTTGAGCCCTTACCATCCTATGCAAGCGAAGCAGGCACCCTAGGAGTTACGGCCAGCAACTGCTTCAACAGAATAACTGCCACCAACTGCCTAACTACCTAGCGGTTGGAACTGCCTTATAACTGCTTGCAACCGTTCCTTTTCACCTACTATAAATAGGGTCAGATATCTATATGTAAATATACTTCGATTGGAGTATTTTAGCGATTAATTTCCTACGCATTCTAGTTATCTTCCTGTTTTTCGAGAGCTCCAATCCTGTAAGGAAGTTCTCCACAGGAATGACCAAGGGAGTAGGGATTTCCCTTCTCCCTTGGCCAAGACTATACCGTTTACCTAGAGTAGCTTACCGCTTTCAATTACAGCTTTGTAGAACTAGCATTTCCAGTTTTATTAGTAAATAATGAAATATCATTCAGTTCTTCATCTCTATTTCTTTCACATTTTCTTCATACTTATATAAACTTTGAATTTAAAGAACTTCAATTCACTGGTTTAGAGCACGAGAAGAATTGATTACCTAAGCCTTTTCGTTTGCCAAAAGCGTTTTCAAGGTAGTTCAATGTAGCTAAATACGCGGGAGCCTTGTCGACCTGCTTAACTACTGTTTTGAATTCAATTTTGATTAAAAAGAGGTAATAGAAGGTAAAGCCACTAATGAGGCAGAAGTTGGGATAATTCACTGGGCATAGAAGGTGGTCTATTAGGTCACAGAAACTCCGTAGTGATAGTAGGGTTTCTTTCTTATAATATCTCAATTCTGGGTGTCATTGAAGTCTTGTTGTAAATCCCTTAAAGTCAAATTCCAGTGATAAGAATTCTTTAAAATTCAGTTTATATATTTACATTATCTCCTTCCCCCACTTCCGTATTATACATATACCTCTGTTACAACAGTTACACCGCTCGCTCATTACATCTATGAAAACCTAGCCATTAAGTAACGCACAAGTCAGACACAACATCTATCCCTCACTCTCCACCTCTTACATATGTATACATATATACATTGTGCCATCCGCTCATGTCCCGATCACTCGATTACCGTTGGCACTTCACTGCTCGTCTCTGCTCCGCTTGCCTCCGCTCACTTTTACCGCTTTTATTTACCGTTTTCCATATAATAAAATTTGGATCCGCTGCAGAGCGGGTCCTTTACTGCATTTTTCACCGTTTTCTCAAAATGTACACTTGATTTGAATTTCATGACTTAAAATCCCTATTTTCGACCTGAAAAATCCCCAGTAAAAAGAGTATAAATAATTGTGTAACTACTCAAGGTTTACAACCACAATCTTTTACTATATCCGACCGCTTTCTATAATCATTCACTCATTGATTTTCGAATATAAATTCCCTGTGAAAAACATACAAATTACGTTTCAACAAATTTTAGTTATCAATAGTCGCACTATCAATTATGAAAATATTGTTTCTCTTTATAATATGTATTTCAACATATGACATCCATATTATTTTTAGAATAAAATAAACAAAAAGACAATATATTTATTTAGCCGATGAAAAATAAAAAATGATCTAGAAAGAGAGTTATTACAAAAAGTAATAAAGCAATAAACTACATAATCACTTGGCACCTTCAGTGTGCTTAAGAAAGTCTACTTTATCAAGATGCATAAGGTCGTTGTAGGAAATCATCAAATGTGTCATCATTATTCTGTTCAACGATATTTATGTCAGCAGACGTGTTTTTCAGGATATCATCATATGTATCATCATTATTCTGTTCAGAGATATTTACGTCAGCAGACGTACTTTTCCCTATCAGCGAGGCAAGGTACAAATCAGCCAAGTGCTTAGGCGTTCTACAGACGCACGATCAGTGTCCCTTTGTGTCGCACATGTGACATTTATCTTCATAATTTCATTTTTGCTCGTCATTCTGCCACTTCATGGGCTTGTATAGTTTATTTCCATTATTTCGACGAGGCTAAGGATGGTTGCGTCGTTGGCCTCTTCCATATCTCCCGTCTTTATTGTTTCCACAATCTAAATTTGCATACTATACTGCATTCACTTTAGATAATGGGCTGGAACCTGTTGGCCTGGATGCATGATTTTTTAACAACATTTCATTGTTTTGTTCTGCCAACAAAAGACGGGCAATGAGATCAGAATATATTTTGAAGCCTCTCTCTCGATATTGTTGTTGTAAAATCAAGTTCGAGGTATGAAATGTAGATAATGTTTTCTCCATAATGTCACTATCATTAATATTCTCGCCGCATAGGTTCAACTGCAAAGTGAACCGACATGACAGAATTATATTCAGTAACTGATTCCAAGGTCTTGCAACCTCAAATTATGTCATTCGTTGCGGGCTTTTGGCAATACAATCAACCTTTCATCGATATGATGTCGGATGAATATCATTGCATTTGCTCTGGTTTGATTGGTGGCATTATTGCCTCTTACAATCGTTTCACCTAGGCCCATCGATTCTAAATGCATTTCAACATCCATGGCCCATGATAGATAATTTTTGCCAGAAATGATAAATGAGACAAATTCTTGTTTTGCAATTTTAGTAGTGATAATAATATTAAAATATACCTACTATACCAAAAAAACTGATCGTACTGATAACGTATTATAAATATTAATATAAAAATAACAAATAGGAATATAATTATTCCTATTTTTAATCACTATTTGTATATATGTATATGGTATATATATATATATATATGAATAAATAAGTAGATATATTAAAGGGAAAGAGCGAGACGAGGTAGAGAGAGGAATGGATAATTTTTCATTCCACAATCTATGTCTATTATGGGCAAATGGATTATCTAAGAGCGTCTGGAGTAGTTTACTAGAAGACTTGAATATTAAAAAGAAAGAAAATTCTTTTATAAAATGTTCATACAATGGCTTTTCTCTAGAAGTGAAAAAATTGAAAGACTTGAAATTAGCTATCACATCTCATCTCTTTCTTTCTCTTTTCATTTTATTTCTTTTTTTCTCTGTCCTATTTTTGTCTGCCACCCTCTTTCTCTTTCCTCTTTCTTCTTCTCATCTTTTCTCTTTTTTTTCTCTCACCTGAAAGTTGAATCGAATTAAAAGCCACTGTAGTATTTTTTAAATTTTCGGCAATTTTGAATTAGCAATTCTTTGACGCATCATATTTCAAAGACTTTGTTTAAGAAAAAGCTACTAGGATTGCTCTAAACACAGGGTCACTAATTGACCATTATTGTGTCAAATTAATGAGCGATACATTGCATTGATTTCTTGTACAATAGTAACTAAATATAATTGGACGACTATTTGTATATATATAATAACTAGTTAATAAAAAAATATATTTTTTCCTCTGTCTCTCATTCAAATTTATATTCATTTTTTTTTAATTGTCATTAAAAAATATTTTCATTTCATTTTTAAGTAAAAAATTATTACATTTTGTACTTTTTTTACTATAAAAGAAAAAAAAGTAATAATTATTACTCATTTTTATTAAAACCATTATACATTTGCACGACGAAAGGAGCATAAGATAAATGGTCAAAACTAGAAAATATAACTCTTATTGCTTTGAAGCAAAAATATTGTATATAATAAATTTTGTTTGACTAGAATTAAACAAAAAAAAAAAAAAAAAAAAAAAGAGAGAGAAGCCCCTATCATCGACTTTAGAATAATTCCAATGTTCGTTCTTCTAATCACAACAAATACATTTCATCTTCGTCTTAGCCCACGTTCTATCTCGGCCATAGCAATAGCATCCAGAGAGGGAAAAATATTGGTAAACTATAAAACTAACCAACCAACCAACATGGAATAAAGAAGCAATTATAATAAATGTCAAATAATACATTAATTCATTCATTCGCAACATAAACATAAAGAGCAGAGCAGAGCACAATAAGAATAATAAATACTTGAGGGGAAGGGGAAGGGGGTTTTGGACCGGACCACAAGTCTTTGTTTCTTTCTGCATAACTCAATCCATCCATTAAGTCTACCGATCACATCACATCTCCTCCTCACCCACCCACCCACACAAGCAAGCACTTTTCGTTTCTATACTAACACAACAAAACCCACTTCATATCATATCACCACACCATGTTCATCTTCATGTTGACATTGATACACTCTACTGTACCTTAGCTTCATCACTGCTGTCCTCCATCGCCTTTCGAGCTTTCCTTGATCTCATCCCCACCATCGTCCTGATATCACTCACAGACATACACATACATACATGTCAGAAAAAGGCTTCGAGTTCTCTAATTTCTACATGTATTATTATTATTATTATTATTATTATTATTGTTTGGTTTTGTTTTTGGTTTGTTATCAGTGCGTATGTACATACCGCTATATCAGAAGTCCAGAGAGTCAAGTTGTCCCGGAGGAGTTGCATGATCAATGTGCTATCCTTGTATGATTCCTCACCTAATGTATCAAGCTCCGAAATTGCCTCATCAAAAGCCTGCAAAAACCGAGTAAATCCCATCCCACTCATCAATCAACACCATGATATCTCAAAATCAAATGAAAGTAATATCTCAGATGGATTCTTGATTGACTCCCAAAAGGGATGTTGATCTCAAAAACGCGAAAAAGTAATAATGGTTATTAAACAATTAAACTGGGCGTTGCACTGAATGATCGATCCATCAATCATAAGAACATACCTGTTTTGCAAGGTTGCAAGCACGATCTGGGGAGTTGAGTATCTCATAATAGAAAACAGAGAAATTCAGTGCAAGTCCCAGCCTGATGGGGTGGGTTGGGGCCAACTCAGCCACTGCTATATCCTGCATAAGATAGATAGAAGAAAAATTTATTTCAGAACAAACAATAATAAAACAACGACCAATAAGTGAATTTTACCTGAGCTGACTTGTAAGCCAGCAAAGTGCTCTCAGCTGCTTCCTTTCTTTCAGCTCCGGTCTTAAACTCAGCCAAATACCTATGATAGTCGCCCTTCATCTTCAAGTAAAAGACCTTGGACTCAGAGGACGAAGCCGATGGAACAAGATGGCTCTCGAGAAGGCTTAAAATTCCATCACAGATCTTGCTGAGCTCAGCCTCAATCTTACCACGGTATCCCTGGATGATATCCACATGATTTTCATTCCCGCGACTCTCTTCCTTCTGCTCAATGGAAGAGATGATTCTCCATGAAGCCCTCCGAGCACCAATCACATTCTTGTAAGCCACTGAGAGAAGGTTCCTTTCCTCTACAGTGAGCTCATCACCACCAAGATTCTTGGCAACCTTCTCCATAAATTCAACCATTTCCTCGTACCGCTCAGCCTGTTCGGCCAACTTGGCCATGTATACATTATCTTCACGAGACATCTTTCAACTTCGAAATAGTATCTTGAACCTGCAACTTATACAGTAACCTCATACTTAAGCATGTATACTGATTTTTTTAAATAGATGGAAAACAGCACAATGCAAAACCAGACTTCATATCTAACAGTAGTAGAACACAAGTATAAACAAGACAAGCGTGTATACAGTAGATTCAACAATACAAATCAGATCCAAGTCAAAACCACAAGCTTCATATCTAATCTAATAGTAGAATACAAACAAAACACTAAATGTAAGCTTCGCAAGGTTCACTTTCACCATAACAAAGACAGTACCCGGAATCAAAATCATACGATTCTACACACTAACCAAAGCGCACGAAGAGAAAGAACCCAAAACAGACACCAGGCTCAAAACTCAGAAACACAATCCTAATCAATTAATTATCTTTCCGGCAACTTCACCACCACTTCTCCAGCAATCTATGGTAGATAAATCAGTTCAAATAAAACCAACTTATCGAAGGAACTTTATTATACTCTCTTTCAATCTCCAGTCTCCACCAACTTAACAAACACGAATCCAAACCCACACACCAAAAATCAGATTCCAACGAACAGTCAATCATAAATCAAATATAAAATCGCCAGATCTGCCACTCAAACACACGATCCCGATTAAATGCCACAATCAGAAAACAATGCCAGAAAATAATTCAAAAACCTTTCAAATCTAGAGATCTAACCCTAAACTTAACTCTACTCCTAATCCAAACCCCTGCTATACTAACAAAATCGGGTACAACGCTAAAAGAATATAGCAACAACCGAAGTCAAAATAGATAGATTATAGTAGCGTACCAGATTTCAAAATGAACTTCTCCTCTGGAGATGGCAGTTGACTGTAGGGAACGGAGGATTGGTGAGAGAGAGAGGTGCCTGTTATATATAACACGCGTTTGAAGGAAAGTGAACGTCTCCCCAATAAGACATTGACACGTGTACGATCCACCTGCTATTGCAAAAGACTCGAAATGGAATACGCTGGCTTTCCTGCTCTTTCGTAACCCGGCACGTGACATAGCGTGCCGGTGATGAGCGGTGCCGGATTCACACACATTTCAAGTTGTGCCGAATCGGCCATGACCGGCCCAGAATTGCTTACAAATAGTATTATAATAGATCTGGGCTGCATCATAAAAATATATGTACTCTCACCGTTCCACGGATTAGTCATATTCCTTTTTTTGCATACAGTTTAAAAAATATTGTATTATTTAATTAATTTGTTTGATTTAATATTTATCATTTTATTTATTTGAAATAATTTTTATTTAAAATTAATTTTCAAAAAATATTATACCAATTATAAAATAATACAAGTAATATAATTATAAAAATAAATACAAATTTTTTTATAATTTTTCTAAGGATCTAAAACTTCAAATATCTTCTAAGGCCAAATGTCTCGGTAGGGGCAAAAGAAGAATGAGAGGAAGGGCCAAAAATAATAATAATAATAATAAATAAAAAGATAAATGTGCAATATTTTACATAAAATTTTCCAATAAATTTACTCCAAAAAATATTGATTGAGAAGGGTGTGTTTGTTTATGAGATTTCCTACCAATTTACTATTCATCAATTTTTTTTTCTCTCAAAAAATTAAATCAAACATTTATTTTTTATTTTTTATATTACTAAAATTTAATTTATATTCAAAACATCACATCAACGTCTATTTAAATTATATTATATAATTATTTAAATTCAAAATTTTTACTATTTAAATCCCAATTCAAAATCCAAACTCTCAAACAAAAAGATGAGTCGGTATGTTTTTTATTTTTATTTTCTGAAAAAAAAAATTTAATTTAAAGTTTACTTAAAACATAAAATATAAAATCAATTTTTTTTTTAATTTACAATAAATTGACATTAACATTTAACATTATGGTAACATATATTTATATTATGTCAAAAAATTGTCAAAATTAATTAAAATTTAAAATTCAAATATGTAATTATTTTAATTTTTTTAAAAAATAAAATTCAAATTTTACTATTCACTAAACTTTCCTTTCCAAAATATCAAATTAATTATTTACTATTTGTTTATTACATTAAAAATTAATTTAAAAGTCAAATATCACATTAATATCTACTTATATACAAATAATTATTTAAATTATAATTTTATTATTTAAAATTTAAATTTAACTATCAAATAAATCATAGGTGTACAAGTGTTAGTAGTTATAAAATATAGTTAAATTTTAATTGAAATTATTAATAGTTAATTATTACTTTAAATGGAAACGAGACTAATTCGATAGATAGAACAGAGATAATATTATCTAATGTGGTCGTAAATAGCTATTACGGTGGTTCGAACCTCTTCGAACAGGACCAGCCCAAATAATTACAATGTATTTATTATTATCATTATTATTATTGTTGTTATGTTTAAATATTTTTGTATTTATTTAATATATTATTTCAAAATAAATTTTAATATATCTTTAAAAATTATTCTATATATAATTACTTAAAATATTCATTTTATTTTAATATATTACTTAATATTAAAAATTCATATTCAAATAATTATTTTATTATTATGTATATAAAAATAATAAATTTATTTAAAATAAAAATATAATATATATAATAAAAAATTAGTAGGAATTGTTAATATAATAAATATTCTCTCCGTCACACGTACCATGTTCACGTTGCCGTTTCTGTTCGTCCCACATTCCATGTCATTTTTTTTTTTGAAAATGATTACACACTTTAATCTTATTTTAAATTTTTTAATTTATTTTTTTAATTTTAATTAAACTAATTAGTTATCTTAATCTTAATTTATAATTATTTATATTATAAAATAATTATTTTCACTAATACATTCTTAATTATCTACTAATTACATGCCTTCTAAAATACCGTGTCTACAGTGTAGCAAACACGGTATATGGGACGGAGGGAGTATAATATATTGGTACTTGTATATTATCTATATGATTCGTGTGTATGTTGTGGGTAATGTATATTATTATATGTACTTACTTCATCTTATATTTATTTCTCAATTTTTTTTTACGAATATTTAGGAATATTAATATTATATTAGACTATAGTAAGAATATAGGTAAAAAATAATAAAATTTCTTTAAGGTAAAATATTATTATAGTGGTATATTTGTAATATAGTGTAAGTTTAAGGGTAATTTTAATAGTAGTTAGGTATTAGGAACACTGAAAAAAAATTGATATTTTATTTTGGGACTAACCAAAATAGAAAAATAGATAGATAGTTAAGAGATGGAGGGAGTATAATATTATATGTATATGAATTACTATTGAAATGTGACTTGGATTTAGCGGTCCACCGACCCCGAACCAAAGCGAAAAGACTGTTTCAATTTCCGTGGTTCCTTTTGGGCCCATCTTAATTAATAAAAGATAGACTTAAGGTGTTTTGGGGTGCTTATAAATAGACAGCTACGGTTCCTAATCGTACGACAATGATTGTAACTCTCTGAATCAGTATAATAAAATCTTTTTGGTTCCTGCCCATTAACGTAGGTTGATACACCGTCATCGAACCACGTAAAACCCCTATTTTCTTTAGTTGCTTTTTTCTCATTTTTTCTCATTACAAGTGGTATCAGAGCCATATCTAATTGATTGAAGATGTCATCGTATAAATTTGATCTTGAGAAGTTTAATGGGTCCAATGACTTAACGCTCTGGAAGGTTAAGATGAGGGCACTTTTGTTTCAAGAGGGATGTGTGGCTGCGTTAAAGGGAGAAGACAAGTTTCCTAATGACCCGAAGAAGGAGATGAATAAGGAGATTTTGGCAAATGCTCTTCCGCGATCTTTTTGTCAGTTACTGATGAGGTGTTACGGGAGGTTATAGATCAGACGACGACTTCTGGGTTATGGGATAAACTGTGTGAGAAGTACCAGAACAACTCTCTCACGAACAGGCTATATCAGAAGCAACGACTTTACACCCTCCGGATGTCCGAAAGTACTCAGGTAAAAGATCATCTTGATACCTTTAACCATAATATTCTTGATCTTCAAAGGGTTGAGGTTAAAAAAGATGATGAAGATCAAACCCTAATTTTACTTTGTTAACTACCTAGATTATATGAGAATTTTGTAGATATTATATTATATGGTAGAACTACAATTTTTGTTAATGATGTGAAAGATGTTATTATGTCCAAAGACTTGAAAAGAAAGGTTTCTCTTGAAGCGGGTTCTGGTTCAGGTCTGTTTGCAGATAGGGGAAGACCACAAGAGAGGGGTAACGGAAATGGGATGCCGCGTTCAAAATCAAAATCCTCTAGCAAAGTTAAATGTTGTCTTTGTAAGGAGAAGAGGCACATTAAGAGGGATCGTCCACAGAATAAGGGAAATACAAAAGTTGAGTCTAGTAACAATAGCAATGCTGCTGTGGTACAAGACAATTCTGATGATGGGGATCTTGGTGAAGTTCTGACAGTGTGTACAGCTAGTACTACTGATACATGGATTATGGATACCGGTGTTTTTCACCATATGACGTTCTCTCGTGATCTACTCACTTCTTTCAAAGAGTGGAATGGAACGGTGAACTTAGGTGATAGGGTTCTAGCCATAAAGGGGAGCGGGATAGTGCATATAAAATTACATGACGGTAGTGTCAGGAAATTAGACTGCTGGTGTGTTCCTGAACTCAGAAAGAATTTGATTTCTTTTGGCACTTTAGCCAAAAATGGTTTAAAATATCATGGTGAAAGTAAGTGGGTGAAAGTTCTGAAATGTGCTCTAGTAATGATGAAGGGAAAACTACAGCATGGAATTTATTTTCTGCAGGGCAGTTCAGTGATGGGAACGGCGGTGGTATCCCAGTCCTTGGATAAACATGATAACAGGACAAATTTGTGGCACCGTTGATTGGGTCACATGAGTGAGCATGGATTGTCTGTGCTGAGTAAACAGGGTTTATTTGGTGGAGATGTGACAGGTAAAATTTAATTATGTGAGGCTTGTGTAAAAGGAAAGCAACTCAGGGTGAGGTTTAGTACCGATCATCAGACTTCAAAGAAATTCTAGAATATGTTTATTTAGATTTATATGGTCCATCTCCGGTGAAATCGCAGACGATTGTTCTTACTTTGTCACTTTTATAGATGATTATTCAAGAAAAGTCTGGTTGTACTTTCTGAAGACTAAATATGAAGTGTTTGAGAAGTTTAAGGAGTGGAATACCATGGTTAAAAAATAGACGGGTAAACAGGTCAAGACTCTAAGAATTGATAATAGGTTGGAGTTCTGCAACGCTCCATTTGATGATTTCTGCAAGAAAGAAGGTATAGTAAGACACCACACTGTACGACACACACTACAGCAAAATGGGGTTGCAGAGCGAATGAACCAAACCCTCAAGGCATGTGCAAGGTGTATGTGCATATTTGCTGGTTTATCTAAGCAATTCTGGGCTAAAGCAGTTAACACTGCTAGCTATCTGGTTAATAGATCTCCATCAACTGCAATTGACTTAAAGACTCCTCAAGAGGTATGGTCTGGTAAACCCTTAGACTACTCTAATCTAAGAATATTTGAATACCTTGCATATGCTCATGTGAATTATGGTAAGCTGGAGCCGAGGGCGGTAAAATGCATATTTATATGGTATGCAATAAGAGTTAAAAGGTTATCGACTATGGTGTACAGAAGGTAAAAATCCTGGTAAATTTCTTATTAGCAGAGATGTAACATTTGATGAATCTACTATGCTTGATCAGAGTAGAAGTTGTGAAAGTTTTGCAGGTACAAAAGATTGTGGTGCTGACCAGAAGGTGGAGTTTGAGACTCCTGACAGAGTTGCGTTAGAGGAAGAGCAGCAGGATAATACTATTAATCAATTCGATCAACCAAATCAGTCAAAACCTCAACGAAAGCCGGTTGAGGAGGAAGCTGATGACACTGGTACTGGGTTGAAGATTCCATAGCAGCTAGAAAGAGAAAGAGAAATATTCAGAAACCAGTTAGGTTTGCAGGATATGTCAATACATGTGACATAGATTCTATGGCTTATGCATTAGCGGTTAGTGTGGTGAGCAGGTTTATGACTAATCCGGGTAAAGCTCACTGGGGGAGCTGTAAAGTGGATCTTGCGATATTTGAAAAGAGCGTATGATATATGATGATAAAAGCCATGGTGATGTTCTGGTTGGCTATGCAGACTTTGATTACGGAGGTGACTTGGTGAAACTGAAGGGTATCTGGTGGGTGCTTATAAATAGACAGCAATAGTTCCTAGTCGTACGACAATGATTGTAACTCTCTAAATCTCTAATTTGTCTTATGATTATTCATGGCTTAAGCATACATTTTTTTTTTTTACACTCACACTCTCAGCAGGAATTTCGAGGAATGTCTCACCACTTGAACTACAAGGGTTTGACCTTAAGCATACGTATTTATAGTCATACATGATTGACTTTTCTTTGGACATAAATGCATCCACGAGGACAACGATGTATACATTGTGTAGGGTCTACATAATGCATTATATAGATACTACGTGTCATAACAGGAATAACTTTGTTTCATTCCAAAATAATAGCAAGTACGGATGATATTGACACAAAACAACATAAAATAAATATTATTTAATATTTAGATTTTATATTTAAATAATTAATTTAATGATTATGTAAATAAAAATAATATATTTAAATGGAATAAAAATATAAAATATTTAAATTAATACATCAAAATTTATTTGATAAAAAATTGTGTAGAAAATTACATTACAATAATACCAAAAAAAATCTATGAAAAATTAAAAAATAAATAACATAGTTAAAATTATATTTTTATTCCGGATGAAGGATTGGTCGATAGTAAGATAATTATCATTGCTCATTAATTATGTTTATCGTACGTATAGTTGTATGTATAGTTCTCATAGGATATAGTTCTCATAGAATAATAATATTTTGTAAAATCGTATTCATATCCTTGTGCATTTATTGTATTTGTTTCAAGTTGGACTTTAGTTTAATATCCCTCTTTATCTTCTTCTGAGCCACCGTCTTCTAAGACATTTTTCACTTTTTGTTTTCGAGCTAGTGTTTTATTTCGACATTCTCCATCAAGCCAATTCTTGTATTCAATGCACATTTTCAAACTGTGTTGACTCAAGCATGAGCTCTTTGGTAATGCTATTACAGTTTTTTCGCCTCAAGAAAAAGTACTTTCGGATGCAACATAAGACAGTTATGATGTTAAAATATCACGATTAATAGCCAAAAGTGTTGGAAAACTTTATTGAACTTTCCACCAATTTAATACATCAAAGCCATCAATATCATTTTCCATAGATGAATTTATATAAAGATGTCATTCGGATGCAGCCACTTTATCTGTTACACAAAATTTTTTTATAGTTTTTAGGGAAAATTGAGATTTGCTCTGTATGTATGTTAAATTATTACTTTTAGACATAGTTTTTTATTTTTGCAATTTAAGACAATATGTGAACACAAGATCTTATTCTTATCCTTTGGCGCCAAAAATTTATTGTGAGAGGCACGTGCGCCTATGTGGAACTGCCGCTGCAGATGTGGACGTTGTCAGAGTTGATCTGGCCTATGACGTGGACCATCGGCGGCAACGACATGAAAATTTGATTTAGAAAAATGAGATTTTAATTGATTCAAGAAATTAAGATCCAAATCCAAAACATATAAACTAATGACTAACTTCTGCCCTACTTCTTCCTAATGTGATTCACGGTTTTAACTCTCGCATTTCCATAGGCCAAAACAGTGATGACGACGACAAAAATGTCCTCTTCCCCTTCAACAACTCAATTCCATAACTCAAAATATTTACTCTCTTTTCCCTATGATGGACTCGTCGGAGGCTTAGAAATTTGTCAACCCCGTTTGAATTGGCTTATGGCGGAGTTTTTGGCTTCTATTTCTAAAAAAACAGTTTGTATATGTTTGCATTTACTTCTGTCTAAAAGTAGAAGTAGTTTTTTAAGCTGAAGAAAGCTTTTTTCATAATCACATTAGAGTAGCTTTTGAAATAAGACAGAAGAAACATTTTTCAATTAAAATGATTGTTTTATCTTTTTTAATAATAATAATAATAATAATAATAATAATAATAATAATAATAATAATAATAATAATAAATACTATAATATAATATAATATAAAATAATTAATTTATGTATTATATTTTAATAAAAATTAAAAATATAATTAAGTATTATTTTTAATTTATATATTATATTTAGATTAAAATTTAAATTTGAGATACAAAATTTAAATAGAAGTATATAAATTTTTTAATTATACTAAATTTATTAATATAATTTATAAAATTTTAAAATCAATATAAAATACAAATAATTTAATACTATTATATTGTAATTTTATTTTTAATTGGTATATTATCCTTAAAATTAAATTTTAAAATATAAATAATCAAATTTAAAAAATATATTTTTTATACTATAGTTTAAAATCTTAAAATAAATTATGAAATTTTTATAGAAACATTATTATATTAATAACATGTCTTTTTGAGTAATTTTAAAGGTTTAAAAGCACTCTCAACTCTATAACGTTCAAACAGTTTTTTTAAAAAAACTATTTTTATAATCATTTATCCAAACACAAAATTGAAGTACTTTTGGCTTCTTCTTTTGATTTTACTTTTGACTTATGCTTATTTTTTAAATCAATCCAAACGGGCCCTTAGTTTGGCATTTGGAGACCCAACACGACCTGAGATAACGATACCCAACACGACCCTAAGACAACGATACCCAACTCCTCTTCTTCGATGAAAAGAACCACTGCCAAAAAACAATCTATTTGTAGCAATTTTATGGTCCGTAATAATAAATTTGTAGCAAAAAGTGGTTTTTGTTACAAAAATTGTCGTGACAAAAAATTATATTTGGTCAACTTTTATTTTTATTTTTTTCGCTTATTTCTTTGTACCAAATACAATTATAACGAATATCATCCTAAATATATTTATTATGTTGGTCAAACCGTAACAAAAGAATAAATATAATATTTATATATGATATATATATACATCTAAATAAAATTATTATAAAAATTTTTAAAAAAATAAAAAGAAATATGTAAAGGTGTGATAACACTTTCACAAATCGGATATACACACAACATCTGAACATTGTTTATAATTCGATGTTCATTTATCCCCAAATCGATTACCATCCCTCCTTAACCGTCATCAAACAATAGCTTCGTTGTCGGCCACGGTTCCACCGGCGATGGCTGGCTGTTGTCAATCCGAAAGATAATCCTAGGCTCGCCCTTATGTTTCTTTGGGTACTTTTTTGTGTCGCCTCGCTTCGGTCTCTCCCTAGAAGTCAAGTGATTCACATCTTGGCTGCGCAATATTTGTTTTTCGTCCACCTGTTGTCAGGTTTTTGGGTCTCCCTTTCCCCGTCTGGTCTCCCCCATCGTTTTTGCAAGTATTGTGGTGTTTCGGTGCTTTGGTATATGTATATAATTCTTGTGGGTTGTCCTGGCTTGGTTGAGGTGGCTTGTTGAATGAGGTTGGTGTCCTGTGATTGAGGTTGGGTCCCATGGATCTTGGTTCGTCTTCCCCGTGTCCCTCTTTGGCTGATGCAGTGGCTTCCAATTCACGCTCGTCCGCCAACTGCTCGTCAAAATACCTCAACTGCTTCTAAGTCTTTCATTGATTATTTGAGTCGGTTATTTTCTACACTTTTACTAGATGTAATAATTGTTTAGCTATTGCCTTCTAGTCTATTACAATTTGGAACTTGCTGCTAATTATAAATTTTCCTTAGTTGGGAAATTTATTTACAGCTACAATTTGCACGGATTGTAAAGGTAAGTTGGAGAGAAACCCTTTCCATGTGTCATTGTCCTCTATCATTGTCTCACTGCTACAAAAAATATCAAACAATCGGATACAACCTATGCATATAGGGGTTAATAATTAACTTTGCTACTGAATGTTAAGTATGTGACTGAATTGTTGTGGTTTTATTCTGTTTTGGGGTTCAAGGTTGTCTTCAATATATTATCATTAACTACTACTTATCGAGATGCATATTCCCATAGATATATTAAATGCTTTATAGTTGAGAAAAAATGACTTGCAATTTCTATTTGATTGCCAAGGGTTCTCTTACATTTATCCATGCTATAATGGTGGACATATTTCAATTTTATTGGCATTAGCATTGGTTTTTGTATAAAATAGAGACATCAATTTTCAATATCTTTCTTTTATCTCATGGCTTGTTATTATCTGTAAATGTTGCAATGGAATTAGTTGATAGCTTTTATTGATTTTTTATATTTTCTCTCTTCAATCCAATATATGTATATACAATTATATTTTGGAAATATTTACGTTTACTTAGCTTTGATAAAATTAACTAATGTTAGGAATGTTTAACATATCAATAGATTGACATCTAATGCTTAAACAATGGATAGTTTTGGTTCTCTTCACTTTGTTGTTCATTCTCTATCCACTTGGTTGTTTGATGTTTAGGAGAATGATAATACACTCTTGTATAGCATTTAATTGATTTGACAGTATCTGAAAGTTCCAAAACTAGTACAATTGGGTTGAAGAGAAAAGAGAGTTCATAGATAAATAAAAGCTTATTTACACAATTAATTGGTTTGATTAAATTTTTGCACAATTTGAGCATTCATATGTTTGTTATGAATTTACTCCAACAAATTTAACTTTTTTGAGTCCATGCATGAATATTATATTTCTATCGTGATCTAATAATATTTATGACATTTACATAGGTGAATAAGTCTAGGATATATTGTTGTGCTATTTGATGTTTTGCATTTAAAATTTCTATTTGATATGATATTGTATTATAATTAGTTTCTTTATAACAATTTTGAGTGCAGACAGTGAAGTGTGTTGATTATTTCAAAGCTGAGGATAGACCAAGAGAGTTTGCTAACATATGTATCACCACCAAGTGGATGCATGCATCAAATAATTCATTGATATACCGATGCTTAGAAGTGAAATATAAAGAGGTGAGGCAAATGTCCTTTACTTGTTCATTCATTTGAGATTGATTGTTACAGCTGGTGCTCCTATCAAGAATTTCTTGGATCTTGATTAAAAAAGGGTTTTGGTTTATTTTCTTGTAACAAGACTCTTAAATAACCAAGTTTTCCTTGCTTTGCAGTGAGAAGAACCACCATTGTCTGTTTTGCGTGTTCAGTACCCCGAATGGCCCCATCATGGAGTTCCAAAATACACTCTTGTATTGTAGACTGTATAAGCATATGATGAAGCACTAGATTTTTATCATTTTTGAGTTAAGATGACATGCTTGCAGTTATCCATGATTATTCAGAATTCAATAGAAACAATTAAATGAAATTCATAATTTTTAATTAGAACTTATTATGAAGTGTCCAAGAGCATAAATGGAATATTAGATATGTCAGACATCACTAAGATGTGATGTTTGCAATTTTATTCTTAGAAATTGAGGTTGTCAGCAATTTATAGTCGGAGTTGATGTTGGTGTATTGACTGACTTAAACTAATAGAAACATGAGAATTTCATCAACTTCATGCGTGTTGCTTTTGAAAGCGTAGTTATGATGAAGGTGATAGGGAAAAAGCTTAGCTCAGTTAAAGACATAATCTACATGTTTGAGATGTCCTTTGGTGTTCAGTTACTTCCGTCAGGGCATACTAAAGAATTTTAATATTTCGCCATTTGATCGGCATTGATTTGTTGTGTGAAACATGCCCTAGAACAAAATATACCTTATTATTGCAGGTTTACCTGAGTCAAATGAATATATATTTATTGAGGCTAATGGTGGTTTAAATCTGCAGAGTACATCGGTATATTTTCGTGGATAACAATGTTTATGTATCATGTTAAAATTTTGATTTTTTATGTTTGGGAGTTATGGAAATGCACTATCTCACTGATTTTGATGTTTCTAGATATGCAATGTTGTAGCTTTTGCAGACTACCTCAATGCAACCCTCATTATCCAAAACTTTCATTTTCACAACATTAGGAGAGATCTAAGGTTAGTTTTATTATTGCATGACTAAGAAATACCTTTATGAGCAAATTTGTACTTACTCTAGTCGTTGTTACTGGAACAAAGATGAAAATTTATGTGTATGCATGCGAATGTTGGTGGTGATATATACTAACATGATGGTTAAGGCAAACATATCTATTATGTTGGGTTCAAAAGGCATCAGATTTAAAGATTTTGGTTCTTGGTTCTATATTTAACATTTTATTGGGTTACTTATATAGTTTGGATTCACTAGCCATATGAATGAGATACAATAATTTCATTGAATTAGACTCAATAAAATTAATAATTTTAGATTATATTATTTCAACTAGACGATTGATGATGTAATTTATCAATAAATTTAACCACCACACTGAACTTTTTCTATTATATGGTAATTATTTGATTACCGATAAAAAAAAAAATGTGTGGCTTAGTTTTGGTTTTCTTATGTATTTCCATTTTAAGCGAGTATTATTGTTTCCACTTATGATTTTACAATGCTATTCTAGATGTACATGTTTCATGTTTGATTCATCCTGAAATTCACATTGTATCGTTGATGGTATGTTTGATTAGTCTAACCTAGTTTGACAGTTCAAAGACATACATCATAAAATTCAGCAAGCATCTTTTTAAAAACATTCTTTTATTACACTCACTACTTTTTGTAGCTTACTTTCTCTATAATATACAAATATATGTTATTTATTCATTCTCCATTTTCTTCCGTTGATTCACATGATGACTGATAGTTATTTCGATCCATTCTATTTCCACCTATATAATGATGCTTTTGTAGTATGCTTTTATGATGCAATAGGTACCAATAATTAACCACTAAATAATTATTTGTGATATTGCATTTATTTTAGCTAACTATCTTCCTTGAGTTCAAGGTGGTGAATAGTAATTTTTCAATTAAGTGATATGTAAGTATAATGTATGAGTTGAGTTATAAATAAATATTTTTTAATCTAATATTCATCCATGTTGTTTAGAGATATCATATTTCATCATAACTAGCTCTTATTTTATATTTTTATATAGGTGATACCTAGCCATTATCAAGGGATTTGTTACCGCAGTTACAGTCCCGGAGACCGCACTTATTCTCCCAAGTAATGCCGGAGCGAAGATCCTCGATGAGGTACTCGACGGAGATAACATCAAGTGCACTTACAAGGATGTACACATTTTTTTTAAAATGTTTATTCTTTTGTGAATTAAATTACTTTAGTTGCTGATATAATTCTTATATCATTGGAAACACATTGCATTGGTTCGCTGCCTCTGTGATTTTGCACTCGATGAGCTTGATCGTTCATAACTGTATTTGTTAGTCGAACTTAGGATAGTACTGTAGTTTGATACCATATCTATTTATTCACGTATTACTTTTGGATTTGGGGATCAAGTGTTAGCAAGTTGTTAGTTAGTTGTTATGCTGTATGGCATGGTGATTTTTGGAGATGCTTTAAAGCACTATTGACGTCTAGTATTCTATTTTTGACATAAATACGAATGTTGTTGGATTGATGTCGTTTTGTAGGTATGAACAAGGATTTCAGATTAATTATAATAAAATTATGTTTTAAATTATTTGTGAACCAGATTGATCCATAACATATATTTTAACAATTGGAATTTATACGTGGCGACAAAATCCTTATTTGAGGTATGGATACCTTTTGTAGCGGATTTTTACTTACATACAATAGCCGGTACAAAAAATATTTTACGTTTGCATTAAATTTGTGCTGAATTTTTGGTTGCGGACAAATTTCGTACAAACAGCTCTCTGACAGGACACTACTTTTGTAACACATTTTTTCTTATGGACAAATATTGCAACAAAAAGCTTTTTGAAAAGATTCCATATTTGTATTGCATTTCTTAGGAGGTCCCGGAGACTGACGTGTGTGAGTTCCTTGATTCCATTTGGCAACCTGCATCTATGGTTAAGGTAAATGGCTAAATATCATACACCTGATGGACTATTTGGTTTTGCCTAAATGAATAGGTGATGTGGTTATTGAAATGAATTTGCAATGCGGCTCGAATGTGATAACATGGTTATTATACTAGGATGAGATGAATTGATTTGAGAATGACGTGTGTGATGAATACCTAGGCTGAGACATGTTATATAAATTAATTGATACATGGTGTGATTATGTGATTAATTGATAATTATTAATTATTGGTGATGCCGGTATAGGATAGCCATTGTTGTTGATTTAATGATGATGATGTAGGCTAATTACCGATTATTAGTGATGTTGGTGTAAGCTGACCATTGTTGTTGTTTTGATTACGCCTGTATAGGCTAATTACCGATGATTGGTGATGTCGGTGTAGGCTGACCATTGTTGTTGATTGGAATACACTATTGTAGGCTAATTATTGAAGATTGGTGATGCCGGTGTAGGCTGAGTATTGTAGTCGTTTTGATGACGCCGGTATAGGCTAAGTATTGACGATTGGTGATGCCGGTGTAGGCTGAGTATTGTAGTCGTTTTGATGACGCCGGTATAGGCTAAGTATTGACGATTGGTGATGCCGGTGTAGGCTAGCCGTTACGATTGAACTGAAGATTTTGGTGTAGGCTAAATACATCTATTAATGATGCCGGTGTAGGATAGCTATTGTGATTGAAATAATGATGTCGGTGTAGGCTAAGTATTGATGATTGACTATCTCAGTGTAGGCTAGCCGTTGGGTTAGTGTGATGATGTAGGTGTAGGCAAGTTGTTAGACGGGCAATGTCGGTGTATGCATACCAATGTTGTTGATGGAAAGTGAGCCATTGACAGGCTTTATGATTTGTTGTATTCCTGACTAGATATTAATTTTTTACTCATTTTTGCTGATGATTTTTCATGGGCAGCTACTATTCAGGGGTGTTCAAGCCACTAGTTTTATTGCATAGGATAGGGACTTTAGTACAATTATGTAACACTCCGGCTCAAAAGCCACACAGACCGGGTGTGTTGGGATTGTAAACTGACTTCACAAGTCAACACAAATTCTTTGAGCGCGTTTGTTCTCACTCACGCACACCCTTGGAAATTTACCAATGGGTCACCCGCCTCTAAATTGCCCTAGAGCAAACACGTTTAACTCTAAAATTCTTTTAAGTGATTTTTTGGAAAGGAATATGCACATTATGGACACGTTTCATCAATCGATTTAAACTCTATCCATCTCTATTCAAATTCGGGTCATAGATCATGCAAGCATAAAGTTTTGACCACACGATGGTTTTTTGTTGTTTTTTGATACCTCATCATTTCTATGGCATTTGAGAACTCTATAAAAAATAATAATAAATATAATAATAAGTGAGCAACCTTTTTTATCTTGCATGTTCTTGTAGCTATGGTTGATGGTTGATAATTACAACCTCTATAAGAGAGTCCTCCATGAAATAGAGGAATTCAACGATGAGGAGTTTCAAGTCCAATCCATATATAGTTCTAGATCTTGAGGTACAAGATCGGATGGAAGACGTCAATTTAAAAGATGATGCAAACTTAAGGATGACTTGGGTCACCACACTATTATATCAAAGGGATAAGGAATGCCTTATTGGCCTCATATGGGAATTCAGTGATTATTTCATATGGAACTACGACAAAATGCCAAGGTTGGCCTGGAGCCCCATGGAACATTGGCTTCTGACCAAACCCTCTTGATACCTATACAAACAACCTTCCAAGAGATTCAATCCTGACATAATCCCTATGATTAATGAAGAAATCGAGAAGTGGCTCAAGACCAATTTTATTTGCACATGTCATTACCTTGAGTGTATTTTCGACATTTTCTTATTGATAAAGAAGAAGAGGAAGTTGAAGATGTGCATCAAATTTTGGAACCTTAATCTCACCATACAGAATGATGAATATATAATTTTAATAGCCGATGTAGCCGATACAACCAAATATATTTGGCTGAGAATGATGCACACTAGATGGCCTTTCAGTGTTTAGGGGAAATTGGTATTCTTGAATGAATTGTTATATTTTTTAGTCTCAATGATATGGTAGTGAAATTTTGAGCATTTGATGACCACCTAAAGGACCTAAGAAACGCATTCATTCATATAAGACAATATGACCTCAAAATGAATCCTATGAAGTGAACATTCAAAGTCCGAGTTGGAAATACTTTGGTTTCTTAGTTCATTAGAAAGGAATTAATGTTGACTCAAACAAAACTAAATTTGTCAAGGAGCTCGTGCCTCTTCAAATATCAAGAAGCTTCAAAGCCTTATGGGAAAGAAAAATTTTATGATAGTTCATCGCTAAGACTATTGGAAAAATGAAAGCACTCGAAACATTTCTTTGAAGCAATCAATATTAATTTAAATTTGGACCAAATAGTAGGAGACGCCGCTTGACTAGTACAAACAAATGTTGGCCTCTCAACTAGTTTTGATACCATCAGCCCTTGAAAGACCCTTATATTGAGTTGTACGTAATTGCAATTGAAAAGATCATCGGCTAATTCATAGTACAAGATGATATAAAAGGGCAAGAGCTTGTTATATATTAATTGGAGCAAAACCTTAAACAATCCTATGGTGCATTACATTTCAATCGGAAAATTTTGTTAATCATTGTACTATACATGTATGAAGTTAAAGCAATATATTATTCCTTTTGAAACTAAAGTGCTATGGAAATTCAATTGGTTGTGTTACCTCTCCGAAGTAGGTTTGTTTTATGCAGCCACTTGGTTTAGTGAGCAATGAAGCTCAAATAATTGGCCCTTATTTACGAGCCATTGGGGTTGTTAAAAGATAGACTATTGTTGGTTTTTTGGCTAAACATTGGAGGATACTTCAAAGTCCAAACATATTTGCAAGACATATAGGGTTTGGAACAATAGAAAGTTCTAGATAGTGGCGGAACTAATATTTTTCGTTAGGGGATACTAATTTTTTAAATTTTAAAAGTACTCCTATTATAATCTATTTATTGTCGGATAACAATTTTGATATCATATTTTGAAAATCTTGCAGAATTATAAACTACAATGAAGACAATTATACATTGTTTTGTAATATTGTTTAAAATACATTATTTTAATTTTTAAAAAATCATCAAACATCTTTGATTAGAGTTTTTTTTAAAAAAATATTTTTACTATTCTTTACTCCTAAATAAATAAATCAAATAAAAAATTTGTGTAATATAATAATTTTAAATGTGTATGGTTTCAAAAAAAAAAAAAACACCCTATTTGTTTCTTATTTTTATATTTATAAAAAAATAATTTTATATTTAAAATATCATATCAACATTTATTTGTATCACATCAAATAATTATTTAAATTTAAATTTTACTATTTAAAACATAGACCTAAAATTCAAAACTCAAAACAAACACATTATATATATATATATATATGTTTTAACATTATTTTTTACCATTATGTACAAATATATATATAATAAAAATACACTTGGGGGAGGGGGGCAGCCCCCTTGCCCCCACACACATCCGCCACTAGTCCTAGAGAGACCATTGGTGCAAAGGTTGTCATCAAAAGTCTCAATAGAAAAATGTTGCAATTATTTCACCGATTGCTTCGAGAGTGCATCGACAACCAAGCCGAATATAAGTCACTACTACGGCCATTTGTTTCATGGTGTCTAAGAACGTTACAACTGTCCTCATTAAAGATAGCTTGCAACTAGTCATTTTCTAAACCCTAGGGAAGTTTATATATTGACATCCCCACATTCAAGACCTCTTGTGTGAAGCTCATCAATGCAGATAATATAACAATTTGAATGGATCATTTTCAGATACAGTAACTTATGAGCTTTTATTTTTCTTTTTTAAGTATCAATTTGAATTGGTTGAAGAGAGAGTATATATTACCGGTAGTAATACAATTTATACAAGATCCCTCGTGAATGGATCATTTTCGGATACAATTTATGAGCTTTTTGTTCAATTCTATTTTTTTTGTATAACTTTATTTGTACATATATCTTTTTTTTGTAACATAAGAGTCTGTTATTCTTATTTTATTTATCCAATATGAAAATTATCTAAGAAATTCAAAATTTCTTTTGCTATTATGCATTTCTAGAATCCATTTCTTTTTTACTTTTTCTTTGCAAAATGAATCTAGTTTTAAAACCAATTTCTTTTGTCTTCATTATCTATTCTATTAAATTATTCTTCTAGATTATTTATTTGAATTTTAATACGAGGATTCATTATTACATTTATATCATTTTTCATTTAAGATATTGTTGGTGATGAAGGTAGTGAATTGATATGTTTTAGAACTGGAGTTCTATAATTAAACCATACTAGATTTTCTAAATTTTAATTAATCTACTTTCTTCGAAAAATGATTGCACAGAAGGTTCATTGATTTTTAAAAAGGATATAGAAGATGAATAACTTGTTAATTCTAAATGAATTAAATATGAGAAGTATTGTTCTATTATTTTATTAATTTCTTTTCTTTCTAAATTTTTAAGATCTTCTGAAGGTATATGAGATGCAAGAATTTGAAATTCATTTGGTATTGTTATTTCATTTCATTTTAATCTATGGATGAAAATAGGAGATTGTTCACCTTCTACTTGTAGTAATATTGTTTCTTCATTGTTTGTAGGATTTAAGTTAAAATCTAAATTTAATTGAGAGGTTATTAACCTAAAATAGATTTTATATTTTATTGCAAAATTTTGCTTAATTTTCTAAATTTGTCTCATTTAAAATGAATGTCTAATATTAATGAATTTAATATTAAGGGATTTGTTAAGTCTATTGTCAAATTTAGTGAACAATTAAAGAATATTGAATCATTACAAAAATACCTCGTACTTTATTTTTTACGGTTAAATTTTTTTGTTATATTAAAATCTGCACAAAATATTTTATTAATATTTGGTTGAAAACACACTTAATTATACAAATAAAAAAATAAAATATCTTAAATAATAATTTTAGAATAAAATAAATAAATGAATTAGTAACTTATCAATCATTCATTTAATAGTTTGTTTAGACAATAGTGTTTCTTAATTTTACAATTACAAAAAACCTACAAAATAAAAAAATTGATCATTTATTTTATTCAAAATTTTAAAATATTTATCTATTTTATTTATATAAAACTTAAACGTAATTTAATGCATATTTACAAGCAAACATTATATTTGGAAGAAGAAATTTTTGTGTGTGCTTTAATTTGAAACAAGAAAATTCAACACAATAAATAAAATATGAATTATTTTGTAAAATTTAAACACAAAATAATATTATATAATTCAAAAGTCCACCACCACGCTACCATCCCTTACCACCACACTATCAGACATCTTTTACAAACATTGTGGAATGAAGTAATTAATATGCATATTGGTGGGTGGGTTCAAATGAATTGTGAACCAGCCCACCCATACCTTCATGAAAAAAAAAAAAAAAAAATGCAAAACTGACTGATGTTTTTTCCCTGGACAATCAAGAGTAGAGATGTTTTTTTCCCTGGACAATAACAAATCGAGCCGTTCGTAAACTCGGCTTTGTTCGGCTCGATTAAAATTCGTTCGTGAATGTTAACGAGCCAAACAATATAAACAGGCTCGTTTAGTTAACGAACGAACCCGAACTTTATTTGTGAACATTTGATTAAATAATATATTTATTATAAATATTATATATATATAATTATAATTTATAAATAAATAAAATATTAATTTTAAATATATAAATATATAATTTTATTTTTTTTTTATAATTTATATATAAATTTTAAAAAATAAGACAAACGAGTTCGAACAAACTTAATCGAGCCTAAACGAGCCGAAGACGAGCTCAAACAATAAAAATTCTTAACGAGCCGAGCTCGAACACAACGAACGAGCTCGAAGGCTTAACGAACGAATACGAGCCTTGTTCGTGAACGTTAACGAACACTTAAAATTTGGCTCAACTCGGATCGTTAACAGCTCTAACCAAAAGAAAAGTAGAATAGAATTACGGAAAACCAAGGACAAAAAAAGAAAACTAAACTATCAGTATCTTCTTCAATCAATCAATGACAAAGAGCAGCAGCCACTATAATAAGGTAGGCAAGATATCAGTTCAACCTTGGCATGGTTAATTGATAAGTTGGGAGATCAATTTCCGTACACACTACCAACTTAACTAATTTCTACAATCACATGATGATCAATTGAAAACTCCCTCGCCTCGCCTCGCCTCATCTCATCTCATCTCATCTCATCTTGTCTCACTATTATTATTATTATTATTTGTACAAAATAGCATTCATAACCGATCAATATTGTTAAGAACCATATTCTGCTCTCATTTTCATTCTCATGCCCATGCGTTGGTACATATCATCATGCCGCGTCCCGCTACAAGCAGCAGTTTCATACGCAACTGGAGAAGCAGCACTACTATCTTCATACGCACCTCGATTATTATAAAAATTGTAGCTTTGCCCTTGATGGAGGCTTAGGCCTGGTCGCTCATAGATATTCCTCTCTGGAGATGAAGCAGCAGCAGCAAAGTATGTATTTTGTGGAGCAGAGAATAGCTCCCTCCTGCTCAAGTCAGATAGATAAGGATCTGGATATGGATCCCGGCCGCTCATGCGCATTCTAACTCCTGCAACCTCCTGTTTACAATAAATATTTATTAAGCACATTTCCCCCTAAGGCCTTCTTCAACAACACAACATAAATAATAATAAATGACAGCCTTCTTATGAAAGAAGGAATATATAAAGTAAGATAATATTAGCCTGACAATTTCCCGACTTCTGTCCAAAGGAAGCAAATTATTGTGACCAGATATTTGTGGATCAACCAAATTCGAATTCACATATATTCTCTCCATCATCCAATTGTATGCTCATTTGACCGGACACGAATTTTAAAAAAAATAAATAAAAATAAAAACTTTTACTTTAAAAAGGGTATAAAAAAAAGTAGAAAAAATAATATTTTTACTTGAAAAAAAAAGAGAATAAATATAAATGACAACAAAAAAAAAAAGAGTAAGAATAGATTTGGATGACATAAGGAGTAGTAGATATTTCCATGGCCTTACAACAAGTGAAACTAATTCTTCCGCTAGTGAAATGAAACGACCATACCACCATATTCTTTTACTTGTCCATTTTGTTCATTTTCTACTTCCTTCAATTTTCCTTCAAGATTTTCACTCTTCTATTTTATCTCCTATTCTTTTTTTTTTAAAAATAATATTTCTTCTTTCTCGTAGGCATTGTGACAAATTGAAAAAGAAACTGAATGCTGTTTCCTTTAATCAAACTATCAATTTTTTCTCAACAACTAGCCAAGGAAATTGTAAAACAATATAATGATAAATATGAGAGAGTTCTTCCACAATGACAAATAGAATAATTTCAAAAACATTCTGCATCAGCCAAGGACAACAATACCTGGAAAATTTCAAGATCCTCAAAGAAACAGAAGAGGAAAAAGTGGCAATGACCCACATAAAGCTTACAATAACAACAGCAGCTACAACATCAACAGTATTTTCTTGAAAATTGATTTTTAAGAGATTATTAAAATTTCTACTATTCATGAGCACAAGTCAATATTAAATTAATATATTAAATTATTCAAATAAATTTTTAATAGCATTTTAATAAAGTCGGTTGTACTTCAATTCAATCATTATGACAGTATTAAGAGTCTATATTATGAATCACCTATGCATGCTTGTAAACTCCTTAATCCTTTTTAATAAAATGCTCAAATAGCTCATATTTAAAATAAGTCATCATGGTTTAGCTATAAACCATAAGAAATACAACATTTTAAATGAACTCTCCAAAATGTGCTCCAAGTATCATCCCAATTTCGATTATATTGTGACAATGATTTGAGGCAAATCTTACCTCAGTCCAGTGGACCCCTTCCATTGCTGATACAGAAGCAATTTTAGCTTCATTGATATCCTGGTACCTGAAACAAGGACATAAAGAATTGACCAAATATGCAAATATAAAATGTTACATGCATATAGTAAGGGTTTTCTATGATTTACACCAAATAATAGCCTCATTAACAACAGGAAAAATAATAAAAAGAAAAATAAAAAAAAAAAGAAAAAAGAAAAAAGAAAAAGAAAAAAGGTGTAGAGAAGCAATTGTGGAATATTTTGAAGAAAAAAGTGGACTTTTCTTTATCATACTCCCTCCATCCCGGCTACCGTGTCCAGATTAATGTAGATACGGGAATTTAGGAGAAATATAATTAGTAAATAATTAAAATGTATTATTTAAAACAATATACTATAATATAAATAATTATAGATTAAAATTGGAATAACTAATTCGTTTAGTTAAAATTTTTAAAAAAAAATTATAAATTAGAAACTTTAAAATGAGATTAAAAAGTATAATCCTTTTCAAAAAAAAAAAGTGACATGAGATGTGGAACGTATAAAAACGAAAATGTGCACGGTAGATGGACCGGAGGGAGTGTTAAGTAATGATATCAATATCAGAGTTTACATAGAAAATTATCAAAGGCTAGTTTCTAATTATATTAAAAAGGCTTAAAACTACTTGAATAGTAAAATTAAAGGGGCAAATTAGGGGAAGCTTCAATCAGTTGTAAACAAAAGAAGCTGTTTGAGATATCAACTTGCTCTAGCGCGATAAAAGCTCAATTCATAAGTTAAACAACCAAAGCTCAACATAAATTTTAGCTTGTCACATTTATGAATGAGCTCCGGCTTAGTTGGCTATGTTTAAACAAATTCATTAGTGTTCATTACGACAGTAAGTCGATTTATTCCGCATTTGAAATATTTGCTTTAAATTATTAAACTCAAGTTTAACCTTTACACAATACACAGTCCAATAGTTTTGTTAATTTTCTATTTTTTCCCCAATAACAATGGCATATTTAACACGAAGAGTCGAGTTTGAATTTGATTTCAAACTAAAATCTCAAAATTAGATAATTGATTAGTGAGCCAAATCAACCTCAAATTCAAACAGCACTTGTTTAACATAAACAAAAAACACAAGCCAAGAACATACATGAATAAACCTGATTGAGTTCATGTCATTAACAGATTCTGCTTCAATAATTTACCTATATTTAGAGTGCAGTATAAAATGCTTAGAAGTAATTAGTACCTGGTAGTATGAAGAGGAGTAGGAAAACCAGGCTGTTCAAAGTTGCAGGCTCTTCCTTGAGTGGCATGAGAAAGAGCAGGAAAACTTGGTAGTTCAAAGTCGCGAACAGTACCATGAGTAGTATTAGGAGAAGGAAAACTTGGGGGTTCAATGTCATGAAAGAAACCCTGATTATCAACAGAAGTGTTGGTGTGATACTTGTCATATCAAAGTGCCGTTTGAATTACTTAAATAGCAAATATACGTGTTCAACAAGTATATACATACATACAAATCATATATCAGTGTTCATAAAATAGTAAGAACACCATCATCATCGCCATCAAGTTAGGGAAACTTCAGAAAGTAACGAAACAAAGAGACCTCAAAATATAATTAAACTTTTTTGGGTATGCATTCGCCATCTTTACCTGTGTGCTTATGGCCCAAAAAATATTTTTAAAGGGTTGAAAACTACTTTATGACACAATACTAACAGGCAGCATCTTGGAAGGCATGAGGTACAGACAATGAAAAAGAACTAATACCCGCATATGTTCATAGCTTACTGAGCTTCCAGCTCTAGCAGTATTCAACGGAGGGAATCCACCACTGTATAAATCTTCGGTGGGGCAATATCTGGGGAGTGGTCTTGCTGGAGCAGGTTCCCCTTTAGAATTTGCATCACGCAGACATCTTGTTCTAAGTCTTGATGCAATTTCTATTAAGGCATCTTTAGCCATCCCAAAACTTCCACATATCTGAGGATCAAAAGCATGATACATCTAGGGTAGTACAAGAAGAGAACAAAAAAGGTAACTAGAAGAGACATCACCTGAATGAGTTCTTCATCATCCAATGCACATTTGGGCTTGTTATCCCTTGAAAATATGCGTATGTCTGCATTGATTCTCCTCCTCATATCATTGATAATATGGCCTCCTTGCCCAAGAATACAGCCAACCGTATTCGATGAAACAAGCAGTCTTGTTGTTATTGTTCCCTGGTCAGAAACTTCACTTGTTTTATCTTGAAGATAAAGAATAGCATCGATGGTATGAGATCTTTGATCCCGAAGAACCTGAAAGAATCTTCAACTCAGTCAAAGGCAATTTTGAGCTGACAAAAATTCATCCAAGAAAGTAGAACGAAAACTAACCTCAAAGGAAGAGACACGAATTACTTTTTCATATGACTCTCTAGAAACATCCTCAACAAGGATACTAGCTCCTGTATCCCGCTCTAATTGCCTGACAGAAGAACCACCCTTGCCAATCACTCCACCGATCCTGTCAGCTGGGCAAAGCATTTTCATAGTGAACTCACTTGCAACATCTCTTTCATGTGGAGGAGTTGAACCATTAAAATCTTCAGGACCTAATCCAGATGGATCAATCCCATAGTCTCCCTTGCAAGCCATAGGGTGCATCCTGTGAGCATTGGCAGAGCGCTCCAACCAAGCTGAATTTTCAGTGGGATGATCATTTCTTATTGGAGGACCAGGCAGGTCAAATCCTTGACTAGCATGACTTGAAAATTGTAAAGGAGGAGCATCTTTACGTGGATTCTGATGCAGAAGGGTTGATATTTTATACAGTGTTTTCTTAGTTATCGCAGCTTTACCTGATATCTAAAATGGAAAACATCAATAGTAAAAAATTGATCATAGCATGATAACCCAAGAAAGATCTTGAACCACTTGTAGCATTACATGTGACCATGTTAACTGGCATAGAGTTAAGAAAATATTCCTTAAACCTTCTGCTTAATTAAATGGAGAAAAGAGAACACCAACAGTAACAACAAAGAAAAATAAATCTAGAAGATGTATGAATGTCAATAAAAGCTCTTGAATTTTGCCAAAAGTCACTTTTATCTGGAAAATTCTGAATAAATAAGATAAACATCCTATTAACAAAGTTCTAAAATGCAAGCAAAGTCCACTAGTACCGGAATTGAAAATAGAGAAAAATAAATCATACATAATGCTTTTACATAAAAAAAACAAGTGTTTAAAGGTAGCTGGCAGGCATTCTGTTTAGGCTAGAAGTTTCAAACTTTTAATACTTGCCCTTTTACTCCTAATAGGATAGGCCATAATACTATAGCTATCCATGACGACACTCTAAGCTTGAAAGAGAAGAAACATGCATCATTTGATGAAAGCACAGAAGTCCACTAGTACCGGAATTGAAAATAGAGAAAAATAAATCATACATAATGCTTTTACATAAAAAAAACAAGAAGTGTTTAAAGGTAGCTGGCAGGCATTCTGTTTAGGCTAGAAGTTTCAAACTTTTAATACTTGCCCTTTTACTCCTAATAGGATAGGCCATAATACTATAGCTATCCATGACGACACTCTAAGCTTGAAAGAGAAGAAACATGCATCATTTGATGAAAGCACAGAAGTGCAGTTGCCTCCTAATTCTATGGATATTTTCAGTCCCCGACAGAAGAAAAATGCCAATCTTATTTCTATCCATCTCTGCACTTCAATCTGCGATGAGGCAAAATAACAAATGTTTCACTAAGTAGTTATATAACACAGATTTGGTTCAGAATATGCAGATAAGCATGCCAGGCAATCCAGTAAGGCTAGTCCAAGTATATGCATAATCACACAATGGGCATTTGGCCAAAGGACGTTGCTTTCTATCTAAGACATGATTTAAGCCCAAAAAACACAAGAAAATAATCATATGGATTAGGGTGACCATAAAATTTTACTTGCACTAATTCATCACCGCTCATTGCACAAGCAGGTAGATGTTCGACAGGAAGAATGCGTATGTTTGCACCAGTCTCGCTGCGTAATCTTTGGATCACATCTCCTTTCTTTCCCAAAATACAGCCAACAGTATTATTTGAAACCAAAAGGCGAGCAGTGACCACAGTTTCATCCCTACTCCTATTGTCAGCTCCAAGAATTTCTTCTTTGACTATTTTGTCAAAAACTTTTAGGAGAGCATCTTGAGCAGCACAATGTGGCTCCATAGAACCATATCTTCTTTCATTGTCTCTGCCTCTTCGTGTTTTCCCATATTTATCTGAGGGACTAAAAATTGAAATCACCCTCTCATCTGAACCAGGAACAGAATCTGAAACTGTAATCTTAGCTTGAGTCTCTTCTCTGAGGGCTCTCACTATATCACCACCCCTTCCAATTACACTACCAATCTTTTTAGATTGACAAAGGATACGATAAACTGTCTTAGACAAATGAAAAGCTTCAGATTCTTCCCTAGGAGAATTACGTTCTCTTCTTTTAATAGGGCCTCCTGTTCTCTTGAACTGAGGTTGAGATCTTTTGTTGACGAAATTTCTCCTACTTCCTTCCATGACTTGATAAAATGTTCCACTGCAGTTGATTATTGCTTTGCTACTCTATTCAAAACTAGAGAATGAAGTCATGCATAATGACACCTGAAAAGGGAGAAGCAACAGAAACTTTAAAAATTTGGAATCCATGCAACAGAATTCAAAGACTTCATTAGATATACAGCAGAAAACTTAATTCAAGATCAAATTACATCACTGGAAAATGCGTGCCATAATAGATTTCTGAAGCCACTTCATCAGAACAAAACTCTCAACCCCCAAGCTCCTTGCCATCGAGGAAAGACCAACTTCAGGTCAAGAACTTCTATCCCTCAGTCTTGGTAATCCATTAGATAATTGAAAATTTCATAATCACAAACATCTTCAATTTTACCACCAAAATAAATTAATAAATAAATAACTAAATTCACGGGACCAGTAGTTGATAATGTTTTTGGAAAGAGCCGTTCCTTGAAAACTATATATACAAAAATATAATACTACAAACAACGAAATTGCATATAGTTAGATTAGCGACGCCTAATCCAAACACTAATATTGAAAATATCAAACTGCACTATCAAAATGCACTCACAGAAATACATATAAACCCCACCACGCCCTAGCCCAACTCAATCACCCGCAAAAAAAGCACCGCTTTTTCTCCTCACGTCACAACACTAAACCGCTAGCGCACACATATGCATTAGGAGCAACATTCTTTCTCCAAAATAGTCCTGAAAATAAACGATCAATATATCAATTTCAGCTTTGGGGAGATTAGGTTTTTTCCATTTGACAACCTATATATATATATATATATATATATATACAAGCAAAACGTACCACTCGAAGAATACAAGATTGAGATTCTTCTAGGCAATCATGCGGTTGCCGCGACGCAGCGATGTGAGAGAGAGAGATCACTACAGTGGAGAGGGAGTCTCTTTTGCACTGCAACGATAAAAGCCTCTCCGATACACAAATTCTCTGCCTATGTTTAGGAATGAGGGATGGTAATATGGTACTTTGGGACGGGGTTTCAGGTTCGGGCCGTCCTCAACCGCTCAGGTTAGGATGGGGGCATATTTGGATTATAATTATATAGGGTCAGTTTTACTATTTAATAAATTATTTTTTTAAGAATTTTAAATTAAATATTTATTATTTTTATATTATATTAATCTGATTTCTGATAATTAAAATGAAAAATCTAGACAAGAAAACAATGAAATTGACACAAAAAGCCATCAACACCAATTGAAAAGAAATGAATTATTTCAAATCACTCTAAAATAATTTGATTTTGAAAAACTACCTTAATTAAAACACATAAACTTGAATAATCAAACAAGTAACATTTTATAAGAAATATTGATGAGATTTTTTTACAACGATAAAAACTCTTAAATAATAAATAGTAAAATGAAAATTATAGACAAAAAAACACATTTAAGTAAACATAATAAAATGTATTTTGTCTAGTAATGAATTATCTAGTAGTGTGAGAGTGGATGATGGTGAGGTTATGGTTCGTGAGATTGAATCTTTAAACGATTTCTATTGCGTTTCCTGAAAATTCGTAAATTTTTTGTGTAGTATGTCTTGATTTATTTTCTTGATTTTATATGATGGCTATATATTTAGGTTGAGTTAATAATCCATAATCAATTGAATAATTGTATCCGTAAGTGTGATTATTTGATCCAATAACAATAAGATGCTTAAAAACTATTTTAAGAAGTTATGATATAGTTTTGATAATCCGGCATAGGAATTAGCAAATCGTAATAGGACTTTTCTAGGATTTAATACAATTGAGAGATTTTAATTTGTGATTGTACTTGAATTTCTTTCTTTTAGTTAACGGTCATACCTTAATTAACAATTCAGTAAGAAAATTGGAAGGTAAACGTGTGTGGACATCTATAACCAATTTATCCAAAGATTTAATATATAATGTATGTAATTGATTATCAAACTCGTGGTTCACTTTTGAAATAAATCATTGGGTTTGACATTTTTATTATTTTTATCGATGTTCTTGAATTATTAACTTTTCTTAATTCTCATTACCTTTTTTTTTATTATTTTAGTTCAGGATTAGATTTAATGTTAGAAAATCCTCATTCTTTAATTGATTTCACAGAATAAAAGAAATAAATCAACTGATCTCTGTAAAGATGACCATATTTGTAATACTGCAATTTGTCGCATAGAAAGTAAAAAAATTTTATTGTATGGCTAGAATGTTGCCACCGACAGGAACCCGACAAGGAAAAAATCTCAATCAACATAATCAACCAAATTTCCTAACCGAATTCATACCATAATCAACAAAATTTCCACCCATAAAAATATCTAAAAGGCACAAAAAATGAACTAATCAAACCCCTAAATTAACATCTATGGCAAATCGAGGAACTTCTTGACCCGATTTAGCCATAAACCAACACCATTGCTTCGTCAAAATGAAATCCCAAAACACTGAATGCCTCATCAATGGAAAAAGGAGAACACACAATAGGTTTAAAATAAATGCATTTTAAACTGTGACTTACAAGAATGTTTGAGTTCGTTGGAACTCCTTCGAATCGGAAAATAAGCCTCGAAAAAAAATAGGTAAAAACATTGGTTTCACAGGTTGAAATTAACATTGAGAGTTCAAAAAAGGAAAACATGCCACCGGATGGAGTAGTCTTTGGGGGGTGACATCGGTCGGACCGTCAATTCGGACTTCATTCGTCGCGGAAGATGGTTATCGTGGGAGGCGTTCATAGGGGATGTTGTTGCGGGAGGGTGTTGGGAGTAATAAAGAATGAAGGTTAGGTGAGGATTATTTAGTTGAAAAGTATAATGGTCAATTGGATTAAAAAAAAAAAAAAAAAACTAACACCCTTAGTTAAAATTGATAATAATAATAAAAAAAAGGTATGATTTTTGGAAACACAAAGTGGTAATACGTTGTTTATAAAGTATATGGGGAATTTACGCCGATTTTCTAAACCACAAGTGGGATTTAAAAACTTTTTCCTACATAAATGACTAACATTAACCCTATTTAAAGACGTTCGAAAAACTTATATAAGGTTAACACTTATCGACAACTAGCATCTAACTTTCTAGCTAGTGGATCCACCCCTCAGGTTAGTTCCATAATTGTTTCCCAATGGTGCTCTTGACAGCCCTTAAGTTGTACAATAAAAATTTATATTCTACTAATTAGCAATCTACTGTATAACAAGCATGGTCGTCTCTACAAGGATCGGTTTAATTTTTTTTTTTTCTTTCACCTATTAATAATAAATATGGGGAGGATTCATTTAGACTAGAATTAAAAATTAGAACTACATTACTTTGGATAATAATAATTAAAAGCCTAGCTCAATGATTGATTTAGAAGTGAACTCATGTATTTGATCCTTAATTGCATATTTTATTCTATTAAATTCATTGATAAATTGATTATAGAAGTCGACATGCACCAAACTTCCAGCATTTCCTTACCTAATCGTTAATCAAGGTACAATTGTTGATTAATTCCCTAATTCAAGAAAGAAATCAAGGTATGACTACAAATTTAAATTTTTCAATTGTATTTAACTTTTAAAAAAGCCCAATTATATATGATTCACTAACACCTACTCAGGGTTATTTAAATCATATCATATAATTCATAAGAGAGTTCGTAAGCATCTTATCATCACTTAGATTGAACAACTACACAGTTGCGGATACAATAATTCAATTGATTATATAATATCGATTTAACCTAAATATCCGGCTGTAATAATAGTTCTAAGAAAATAAACCAAAAATACTTTTTACATAAACTTTACGAATACAAACAAAGAAAATAGAAACTTTTGATTGAAAGTAAAAAAATCTCACCAATCACGAAGTTCAAATCTCCACTCTAGGGACTAGAAATAAAAACCTAGTTACATATAACATAAAAAAAAAAAAAAATAAGAAAAAGGATTTTTGAGCATCGATGGTTGACTATGGGTGGATTTTTCTCTTGCCGGTATGATTTTGGTGCTCGTCTTGCTCTAAGGTGATCTTTCTTGCGTTTCCAAATCCTTTCCCTACTATGCATGAATTCTCCTCTCTTTATAGCCTTCTTGAACTCTTATAAACATCCAAATTTGACCTCTTTGGCCAACCGAATAACTTATCATATATAACTTCATCGAGTATTGGAATTTGCATTGATTTGGAATTTCTTCCATCTTTGAAACCTCAAAACATGGTAGGTTGACTTTCCTTGTGTTGATATTATGTACTTTCCTTTCAAATATTGAAAACTAGAATCCACTTGTTTGAAGAAAGATTTCCATAACTTGTATATATTCCACAATTGTTGGATTCCGGACAAGTAGTAGCGTTTAGTCATAGGCATGACTAAGCAATGATTTTTTCTTGTTTTTGATTTTTTTTTTCTTTGTATGTCCTATTTGGATATTACCTAAACTGATATAAAATCAATAGAAATTTATCTAAAATATCAATATATACATATTAAATAATTATGCAAGACATAATATATCAATCTGCCACACTTAAACAATGTTTGTCCTCAAGTATGTATTGTAGAGTCGCATGAACTCACATATTTTAATCTTTCAGAGACACCGTTAACGAAAACAACTTCACTAAAGGCAGAATCTACCAACCAAACCATCATTACCAATTTTTATTGGATGTATAAGTGTATCCACTCATTTCTCAAGAAAAAATTCTGGCCCATCACTCGAATTGCATGCAAAATAACAACTACACAAATTTATTCTTAGATCACGCATCCCTCGCTAAAATGAAACCTAATGCAAATAATGCAAGGGTCTTTATTATGGATTGTAATAGGGATAGGGTTTAAGGTAGGAAAAATCTTTGACGGCTTATAGAGACAAAAATAAGATATTGTAAAGAACATTGCAATTCTTTTGTGCACAATTATCACAACTTTTTTCCCATCTATTAACTAATTTCAATCTGTATTTTCTTATTTTTTTCATGCATATATATTTTATATCCTTTTTTTTTTCCTTTTTTTTTACATATTTTCTTCTTCTTCTTTTTTTTTTTAATTCCTTTTCTTTTCCGACTTGTTTATTTTCTTTCTTTTGCACTCTATCAAACTCTAAACAAGTAATAATATGCATCACTCCAAACATAATTTTCTATTGTCAAAAGATCAAGCAAAAGTTGAATTTAGTACAAAATAAATTTTTTGGCTTAGTGAAAATTATGTAATCATCGAAAATAATATGGGTAATAAAGGCTTAAATGAGCTTTCTAATTGATAAATTTTACTCAGGGTAGGCAAGAAATAAAGGCCAAAAGGGTTTCCATAGTGCCCTCGTCCTGTTAAATACATCAAGTTTCTAAATGCAGGCTTAATATGCATCACTGAACAAGTTTTAGAATATCAAAATTCAATAAAATTAATCACACATTGAATGAAATAAGCATTAGGATGGTGTGCTTCATTAGGCTCAAATTCTCACATAGAACGCAATAGTTAGGCTAATCTTGGAATTTTCCTAGTTTAGTTCCTTCATTAATCATCTTAGACATCTAATCAAAACAAATCACATGTGTCACATTAACAAAAATTATTCAGCCCTAGGTGCATCAAAAAGTTAGGAAGAAAAAATAAATTATGTAAGTTGTTCATCCCCCCACACTTTACCAATACTTTGTCCTCAATGTAAAACTATGAAATGGATAAAAAAAAGAGGGGGGCAATAAGATTTTGTTGGGGTGATTAGTGGGCGGACCCAAAGATGGCGTTGGAGGCAAGATCATTCCATTAGAGTCGAAGGAAATAAAAAATCCCGCAATTAAAAAAAAGTGTGATGAATGAGTTAATCATAGACATGATTAAGAGGCTTGAGTGGTTCTGAAATGTGTTTGCCCAAATAGAGTGTAAAGTCACGTAATCGTAGGCATGACCAAGGAACAAATTTGATTCTGAAAATTTGTCTACCTACACAGAGTGCGAATTTTCACATGGTCATGGACATGGCTAAGGCCAAACGAATCCTCTATTCTAAAATTCAAATTTGATCTATTTTTTTCAGAACAAAATATGTTGCACTTCTTGATAGAGTATCAGCAAGACAAAAAACACAACCAAATCAACCAAGAAAATTAAATAAAATTAAACTATAAAACTTAAAGTGATTAAAAGATTAGTTTGCCTTTCAACAAGCACCTTTCTTTAACGTCTTTGGCTAGATATAGTTTTGTTCTTAGTCGTTTGGTGGCATAACAAATTGTCTTTTTCACCTCCATTTAAAATTCTTTCTACGTTTCTTGAGTCAATGTTTACTGATGGAAAATATTTTTTTAAAACCTTTTATCATCCCTCGAATGGTTATGATCCAATAAATTTGGTGGCTTCGATCTAATTTTAAGAATTTTTTACCATTTAGCTTTAAAAAATCTTGCATTAAAGGCTCAAGAACACTGATCGCACAAATAGTGTTAGAATCAATGTGCACATTATCAAATATATTAAAATGAATCTTATTGCCAAGAAAATTCATTGTTAATGTACCTTGTCACACATTTTTATTTGAGTGGTGCTCAAGAATGTTCACCCCAACAAGAGAGAGGGAAATGATTAATGCATTTCTCATCATTCATATCTAGCACATAAAAATTGACTATAAATATTAATTCATTAACTTGAACTAGAGTATCCTCTTTCAATCTCTCTGAAAAGGTATTCCTTTTAATCCGCTAATTGAATTATAATTCACATCTCTTTGAACAACCCTGAATTCATAGAGTCATTACATCGACTTCGACATAATATTTATTGCGGCAGCTAAGTCTAGCATGCCCTTTTTAATTTTAGATTGACCTATTTTTCAAATGATAGCAAACATACCTGGATTGTTGTATTTTGGTGGAATTTTCCTGTGTAAAATTGTCAAAATGTTTTTTCCAGCCACAATGTGTTCATCTCCTCTTAACCTCCTTCTATTGATGCAAAAATCCTTCAAAAATTTGGTATATCAGGGCGCTTGCTTGATTGCTTCCCACAAGGTGATATTCAATTTGACCTTCTTGAAAACTTTCATAATCTCTTTCCTTTTTTTATTCTGATCCTTTTTCGGCTTTGCCAACCTATGAGGAAAATAAAAATTTTTAATATTTGAAAAATAAAAAATTTCAACATTTACCTTATTTTTTTCCTTTATTGTCTTGATTTTTCTCATTTGGAATGATGGGTTTAGGATCTTCCAATATTTTTTCACTCCTCAATTCCAAGACACTCGCATTCTTCAAATTCATCTTGGGTTGTGTTAGCCACTTTCCTTTTTCTTTCGTTTTTAATTTATGAACTTCACTTTATAAGGGTGTGTTTTTTGTGGGTTTTAGTTTTTAGGTTTGAATTTTTAAATAGTAAAAAATTGAATTTGAATAGTTGTTTGATGTGATATAAATAAATGTTGATGTGATGTTTTGAATATAAAATAATTTTTTATTATAGTATAAAAAAAAATTGTTTGATGTGATATTTTTGGAGGAAAAAAAATCTGAATAGTAAAAACCTGTGGTAAAATCCACAAAAGAACACAACTTAATTAACTTATTTGATTTTCTAAGTTCTGAATGCTACTCTTTGTATCTTTCTAGAATTGTAGAGTATCCTATTGAAGTTAAAAAGTATTAGATGCCATGCTTTTAATCATATCTTTCAAAGACGTACCTTGATTCAGTGGTGGAAGTGAAGGTCAAAATTGTTGAGGCGCATGTGCTTGGAATCCTTGTTGATTAGCTAAAAAGGTTGCTTGTTTGCACAGTTCATATTAGGATGATCACGCCAACCTGAATTATATGCATTCAAATATGGATTGTAAGGTCGACATGACACTAAATATCCGTCTGCATTGACTTCTATAGGACCTCCTTGGTGAAGTGTAGGGCATGTATTAATAGGGTGCTCCGAACTCAAACATATACTACATGAATGATTTTATCGAAAATTCCCCATGGCTAATTTCCGAACAAATGACGTCAACTCGGATATTTGTTTTTTGACTAGTTTTATTCTTTCACTACTCACATCTTCGATTCCATTTACGGGCGCTGCAATACGGATGCCAAAATTCTTGGTATTTACAGCCATCATTTTGATCAAATGTCGTGTCTCTCTTGGAGTTTTATTCATCAAGTCTCCTTTACTCGATGCATCAATGATGTTCATTTCTATTAAATTTAACCCTTCAAAAAATATTGAATCAAGATCTTATCGGGAATTTGATGGTGTGAACATCTAAAGTAAAACCCATTGAATTTTTCCCAATACTTGTATAGGGATTCTCCATGTTGTTGTTTGATTCCAAAAATCTTCTTGTTCAAATTTGCAACTCGAGAAGTGGGGAAATATTTTTCCAAAAATTTCATCTTCATTACTATCCAAGTAGTGATGCTCCCAGAGGATAGTGAATACAACCAATCTTTTGCTCCATCCTTTGGTGAAAAACGAAAATCTCTCAACTTGACTTGATCCTCGGTTGCTCTCAGAGGCTTCATGCTAGAGGAAATAACTTTGAAATCCAACAAGTGCTTATAAAGCTTTTCTTTTGACAAATCTTAGAATAAAGACATAAGATGTATTAGTCAATATTTTAATTCAAATGGGGGCATCATCATTAACATGAGGAAGAGTAATGCATAAAGGATGATGATTTACATTAGGGACAACTAACTTCGTTAATGTACGATTTATATCGGTCATATCAAATTCTTCACTTTATTTGAAATCACTCAAATTAGTGCTCAAATCAACTTTGATCTCTAGTTTGTTGCAGCAATCATTTCACAATTCTCTCAATTTCATGATCAAATATCAAGATACATGTGCAAGAGAAACGAGGCAGAAAACACAACAAATGTTTGGAATTGATGCTAGTAACTAATAACAAGTAAAAATGAAGCAAAAATAAACACTAATCTCCAGAAACAGTGCCAAAAATTGACAGCCCTCGAGTCGTGCAATAAAAATTCCTATATCATCCAAACCTAATTCAACTGAGTGCTTAATAGTTACTATGTATTTTGTAAAAAATCCAACTCAAGAATTATATTCATAAAAAATACTCATTCCGTCCCAAAACAATAGGAACATTTGGGATGAACAATTGAAAAATAATACTATTATATTAATAGTAGGTGTAAAAGTATTTTAAAAGACTAAAATACCCCTACTTTAATTATTGTGAAAAAATGGGGATAGTTTTGTAAAAAGATGGAGAGGTAGTTACCAAAAATAAAAATAAGACTATTGTTTTAGGACATAAGAAAATTGCAAAATGAGACTATTATTTTGGAATGGAGGGAGTATTTTTAACAAATTTAAAATGTCCAACATTATCATATTTTCGATGATATAAATATATATTTTAACATATGTATTAAGAAGACTTGATTGCAATATTTCATTTTGGAAAGAAAAATTCATAATCGGATTACCAACTTTAATTTCACAACGTATTACGAATAATCTTTAAAAATAATTATAAACTGAAATGATTAATTATGAATAAAAAAAATTTGGTAAAGTATTACCTCATTAAAAAAAAAAGGATTAGCTTTATGTACATAATTAAAAATACAAGCTACATATGCATCTGAGCATAGAGAGGTGGGTTCATTTTGTCAAACCTTCGCTATAACATGAATCAAAGGCCCTTCGCATCAAATTCCTTACACTAAAAAGTACAAACGTCATTACAAGAAATATGAAAATAGGAAACTTAAAACTTATTCAAATAATTATAAATGAAATAGTAGTAACAATATAACATGCGGAAAATGTGGAAAATTAAGTTACAAAGCAAACAAATGTAATCTAAAAAAGAAAATCAATGAAAATTTTCAATATACAGATTTAAAACATAAAATGGTATTATTATTGATTCAAAGTACTGATAATGAGAGGGAAGAGTCTGATTCAAGTAATAATAATTCATGTAATACTATGTGTTGATGTTATTTTTCAACAATAAAAGTAAAATCTGAAAATAAAGAAATATCTTCGAATTTGATAGATGAGTGCCTGAGATTAGGGATCTTTAAACACTGTAGAAATACATAAAGTAAAATAGGAAAAATAAAATAAAAGACTGGAAAATAAAGTGGTGATCCCCAAAAGCAGTTCTCTTGAATTTTTTTCGATTAAAGATGGTTTTTTAGGTAAAAAAACAAACCTTAAATAACCCCTTAAAGAAGCGGTTTGAACCATCATTTGGTCGGTTACAGCAACTACTGTCAACCGTCCACCAAGTTCTCCTCTGTTGACACGTGTTGCAACTTCCTTCAACCGTTCGCCGGTTGCAACTTCCTCCAACCGCCCCAGAACTGCCTCTCACGACTTGAACCATCCCAGAAATGCCTTTCATCCGACCTACACATCCACTGCCATGTCCCTTATTGCCCGACTTCGTTTCGCCCGACCTCTGTGCCACCCGATTAATCTAGAGACTAACTGGTCGCTAAACCAAACGATTCCTTGGCCGCCCCGTCAAGCGACCACCATCTGGTCTCTTGTCCGACCACGTATCGTCCGTCTCATTCTTCTTCGCCCGACCTCACTTGGTCCGAACTCTGCATTAACCGACCTCCATATCAGCCGACCTCCGTGTCATCCGACTCAACCGACTGTGGACTGCCCGACCTGCTCAACCGACTTAGGACCATCCGACCTATTTAACCGACTGAGAACCAACTGACTGCAGACCAACCAAATGTGGTCTCGACCACAGACCAACCGACCTCGGTCCCGACTGTAGACCAACCAACTGTGGTCCCGACCACAGAACAACCGACTGTGGTCCCGACCACGGACCAACCGACCTCGGTCCCAACTGCAAACCAACCAACTGTGGTCCCGACCACAGAGCAACTGATCGGCTCTATTTACCTTATCTCCTTAGAAGGACAGACTGTCCTCTTGACAGACCTCCGCATCTGTCCATACTTCTTCCTCTTGACAGATCTCCGCGTCTGTCCATATCAATTCAATTTCAAGAGAAGGGAGAAAGGCAAACGCGAAGAACAAGAAAAAAAAAATTACACCGAATTTGTTAAAAGCCTAGTTCAAGTATTTTTTCGTATTCACAAATTAATGCTATTTTTACTAAGTAGAGAAAGTTTTGAGTAGAAATAATTATTTAGTAAATTGAGTAATATTTGTACTTAATTGTTGTTAGATACGATACTGGAATCGTGAAAATGGCTTTAGGAGTCAGGGTTACTGACGGTTTTGGCAAATTTCAGGTAAGTAAAAATTCATTTGCAACTACAATGCATAAATATATTATTTTGTGAGTTATTTATGTTTGATTGATAATATGTGAATATCAGAAAACTGTAATATGTGATTAATATTCTGTGATTATATGGTTTGAGCATGCGAGCTCCGTATATAAATTGGTTCCAACCTGTGAGCTCTGTATGCGATATGGTTGAGTCTGTAAACTTTATATTTGATGTTGAAGGAGTCTGTGAGCTCCAAAAATTGATGTGGTTTGAACCAGTGAGTTCAATAATATATGTATATTGTGAAATATGTTGCATTGCATTTTCATTAAGCATGCATATCATGCATTGAAATGAAATAAGATGGTTTTACTATGTTAGAACGCTGATTATACACCGAGGGCGGGAGAGGCGGCCTGGGAAGAAAGGACCTGGGGAAACCTGGTGTAGGCTACCTGGTGTAGGCCACCGTCTATTGTGACTTTACATACTATGCTTAAACAATGCATTCGGAAGAGGCGACCTGGGAAGAAGCGACCCGGGGAAACCTTACGAGGAAACCCGGTGTAGGCTACCTGGTGTAGGCCACAGTTTGATTTGAATATGTGGATATTGAGCTCTTTCCGGTGTATAGCAGTGTGTCTAGGGGCCCTGAAGAGTATTTCATAAATAAATTGATGATTTCAAACGAGAGCACATTCTGCATATTGAGAATTTTGAGATAAACTTCACATCATGCATAATTTCTACTTACGGAGATTTATAAATCTCACTCAGTTTATGCATTGTAGGTAATCCTGATGATATATGACTTGATGGTCAGACTGGAGTAGCCGTGGCGCTCTTACAGGCATTTTGAGTTACCGTGTACATAGATGACGACCTGTGGGCAGGACCGTGGCTTGTTTTGCTTCCGTTGTTCTATATTACGTCTATTTTAGAAGTTGTATGGTGTTGTTATAAATAGTATGTCGATTGTGTAGTTTATGATATGGTTTGAGATCCTTTTGGTGAATTTTGACAGACTACTGTTGAGTTATGTTATGTTTTGCTGAAATATATATACACATATATATAGCAGGTGAAAAAGTTGTTATATATGTAAGTAATTAAGAGGGATTATAGCATGTTTATCATTTACTTATATGTGAATTGGCATTAGTAGTATAGTGTAAGTGGGGTCGTGTCAGAGTGGTATCAGAGCACAGTTAGCTTTCTGTAGATTGTCTATGTACACGAGCTCAGAACTTGAGAGAGAGCCCGGCTACACCCAGTAAGTGTTTATTTAAATTTTGTTTATATTTATCATGAATTATATTGACTTTAGACTTTACTTGATAATGAATTGGTTGTTATTAAATGATTTTATTGAATGGCGATTGGTTTCCATGTTACATGCTCTTCTGTGTTTCAAAATTAATGAAGATGATATGTGGTAAAATTATTCCTACTATCGTACTTCTACATAATGCTACTGTTACTAAAATGCTATTGTTTGATCGCCGCCATTGAGCCGCTACTACAGAAGTGTGTGCTCGTGAGCATGTGTGATCGTGCATGTGTATTGAGGTACAGTACATGTGTGGTAGTAATGGTACTTGTGGGTTTAGGTCTGTGTTTAAAGTTTGGATAAAAACAGTTTTAATTATCTTATATATGGTATACTGTGAATAATACGAATGTGAAACGAATCGGGTACATGTTTAGTAGGCTAGAGTCAAGTTATTTCTTGTTCCTACATTATATGTACTATGAATTATATTGGCCATGTGGTGTAAGATGAGTGGTATTGTTGAATAGATATGGTGAGAGAACAAGGTGAAAGTAGTGGTATGGAAAGAATGCCTGGCAGACAACACCGATTGCTGGGGTTGATCGGGATGCTGTTATAGCTCGGCTGACAGACTTAGTTGAACGCCAGGCGCAACAGGTTCAACAACTTATTGAACAAAGAAATACGGACAACCTACGTACTGATGTGAATCAACGACAACCGCGAATAGAGCCTATTGAGTTGGTGTGCGAGCGATTCCGTAAACTGAATCCACCAATCTTTGAAGATGCTACCGATCCTTTGGCTGCTGAAGACTGGTTGAGAACCTTAAACAATATGTTCCAATATAGCATAATTCCAGATACAGAGAAGGTTTTGTGTGCTTCCTTCATGTTACGTGGTAGTGCGGGACACTGGTGGGACACAGTCAAAAGTATCGAAGATGTTGCTGTAATGACCTGGGAGAGGTTTAAGGAGATTTTCAGAAATAAATACTTCACTGCTCTAGTCAGAATCATGAAGATGAATGAATTCATACAGTTGAAACAGGGAAACGTGACTGTTACAGACTACCTCTGTAAATTTGAGTAGTTATCTAGGTTTTCGGAACACATGGTCAGTACTGAAGCATTAAAAGTGGAGAGATTCCTTGAAGGTTTGAGGCCTGAGCTTTATAGAGATGTGAGTATGGTGGGAACTCAAGGAATGACTTATGCACAAGTTGCAGAGAGAGCACAAACTGCTGAACAAGCTGAGATCCGAATAAAACATGCACAAGAGATGAGACGTCAGTTTCAACAACGGCAAGCACCACAGTGGGGCGGAAATAATAGAAAAAGGGCATGGCAACCTCAATCATCAGGACCATTCCAACCCCGACAAGGATAGAGACCTGAACAAGGAGGACCAGATAAACGTCCCAGGGTGGAGCAAAGAGGAGTACCACTACCGCCGCCGCCACCACCACGACCTCTGTGTCGAAATTGTGGTAAACCACATTTTGGGATCGTAACGAACCGAAAACTTGTTCTTCTTGCAGACAAAGGGGACATATGACTAGTATGTGTCTGAGAGCACAAAAGGACCAAGGGAAAGTACCAGCGCGAGTTTTTACGATGACAAAGAAAGATGCAGAAGAAAATCCAGTTGTCACCGGTAAGCTTTCTATCTTCGGTACTTTGACTTATGTGTTATTTGATTCTGGGGCTACACATTCTTTTGCATCCACTGAGTATGTGAGAAAACTGCGTAGAACACCTAACTTAACTGAGGCTAAATTCGATGCGATGATTCCTTTCGGTGATACAAAACAAACTAATCAGATACTGTGAGGATGTGTTATTCCTATAGAAGGTAGAGAATTATATGCTGATTTGATCGTGCTGGACATGAATGATTATGATGTGATATTGGGTATGGATTGGTTATCGAAATATGATGCTACAATCGACTGTTAAAACAAGAGTATTGTATTTCAGTGTGAGGGTGAAGAACCATTTTCTTTTATCGGGATGAAGAAGCGTTTCAAATTTCCTATAATATCAACTGTTAAGGCACAAAGATTACTGGAAAGTGGTTGTGAAGGCTATTTGATAAGTGTGATGGGTGTCGAGGGGAAACAGTGTCCTACTGTTGGTGATGTGTCAGTAGTGCGAGAATATCCTAAGGTATTTCCAGATGATCTTCCAGGACTACCACCAGATCGCGAAATTAAATTTGTGATTAAGCTACAACCTGGAGTGTCATCTCTTTCTAAATTACCATATCAAATGGCGCCGAATGAATTGAAAGAACTGAAAGTACAACGGCAAGAACTACTAGAAAAAGGTTTCATTCGTCCTAGTTTCTCACCTTGGGGAGCACCAGTCTTGTTTGTTCGAAAGAAAGATGGCACATTGAGGATGTGTATTGATTACCGAGAATTGAACAAAACCACGATCAGAAATATATATCCTTTACCCTTAATCGATGATTTGTTCGATCAGCTACAAGGTGCGACTATCTTTTCGAAGATTAATTTGCGATCTGGGTATCATCAACTGAAGATAAAGACATAAGACATTCCCAAAACAGCATTCAGTACGAGATACGGCCACTATGAATTTCTAGTAATGCCATTTGGACTGACAAATGCCCCAGCAACGTTTATGGATCTGATGAATCGGGTGTTCAAAGACTTTCTAGACAAGTTCGTTATTTTATTTATTGACGATATTTTGATTTATTCCAAGACTGAAGAAGAGCATGCGATGCATCTGAGAAATGTGTTAGAAGTTCTAAAAGAGAAACAGTTGTATGCAAAGTTCAAGAAATGTGAATTCTGGCTAGATCGAATTGTATTCTTGGGACATGTTATATCGGGAGCAGGAATTTCAGTTGACCCAAGTTGAAGCCATTAATAACTGGCCACAACCTACAAATCCATCAGAAGTGCGTAGTTTTCTCGGACTGGCAGGATATTACCGTAGATTTGTGGAAGGCTTCTTTAAAATTGCTTCTCCTTTGACACAATTGACTAGGAAGAATGTGACATATAAATGGACAAAATCATGTGAACAAAGCTTTCAAGAATTGAAATGACGATTGACATCAGCTTCTATCTTAGCAATCCCAACTGGGACTAGAGGTTTTAAAGTTTACAGTGATGCTTCGAAGAATGGTCTCGGGTGTGTATTGATGCAGAACGATAAAGCGATCGCTTATGCCTCCCGACAGTTGAAAGAGTATGAAAAGAACTACCCTACACATGATCTGGAGTTATCAGCCGTGGTGTTTGCACTCAAAATCTGGAGACATTACTTGTACGGTGAACGTTGCGAGATCTATACCGATCACAAAAGTCTGAATTATTTCTTCACTCAGAAAGAATTGAATATGAGACAACGAAGATGGTTAGAACTTGTGAAAGATTATGACTGTGTGATCAACTATCATCCTGGTAAAGCTAATGTTGTGGCAGACGCATTGAGTCGAAAATCAGTAGAAAGAGTGGCAGCTATGACTTTAATTCAAAAACCTGAACTCCTTGACCTACAGAAGATGAACATTGAACTTATTGAACCTGGGCTTGTAACAGCAAAACTTGCAGCTTTAACACTCAGACCGACATTGCTAGATCGAATTCACACAGGACAACAACATGACGAGTACTCTGCTAAGGTGAAGAAAGATATCACTTTAGGTGAACCCTCTTATTTCCAGTTGACAGAGAATGACGTACTCCGATACATGAACCGGTTATATGTCCCAGATACTGATAAAATTCGTGAAGATGTGATGGCTGAAGCACATTTGACACCTTATTCTGTACATCTAGGAGCCACTAAAATGTATAAGGATTTGAAATTGTATTATTGGTGGCCTGGTATGAAAAGGGACATTGCTCGATATGTACAACAGTGTTTGACTTGTCAGCATATCAAAGCAGAACATCAGAGACCAGCAAGAACTTTACAACCCTTGTTTATTCCAGAGTGGAAATGAGAGAATATTACAATGGATTTTGTTACAGAGTTTCCCAAGACAGTCAAGGGTTATAATGCAGTCTGGGTAATTGTTGATAGATTGACTAAATCAGCTCATTTTCTACCGATCTGCACTACATATTCTATGAATCGTTATGCTTAGATATATATACAAGAAATTTTTAGACTTCACGGTGTACCCCTCACTATCATTTTAGACAAAGACCCCAGATTTTTATCTAATTTCTGGAGGAGTTTGCATAAAGCATTAGGGACTCAGTTATCTTTCAGCACTGCGTACCATCCACAAACAGATAGACAATCAGAGAGAACGATACAAATTCTGGAAGATATGCTTAGAGCTTTTGTGTTAGATTTCCAAGGTCAGTGGAGCAAATTCTTGCCTTTGATTGAGTTTTCTTACAATAACAGTTATCAGTCTACTATCGCAATGGCACCATATGAAGCACTGTATGATAGAAAGTGTCGATCTCCATTACATTAGGATGAAGTTGGGGAACAAAAACTTTTGGGTCCAAATTTGATTCGAGAAATGAGTGAAACTGTAGTGCAAATTCGGGAAAGAATGAAAGTTGCTCAAAGCCGAAAAAAGAATTATGCTGATAAAAGAAGAAGAAAACTAGAGTTTGAAGTGGGTGATCAGGTATTTCTAAAAGTTTCTCCAATGAAAGGGGTAATGCGGTTCGGAAAGAAAGGAAAGCTTAGTCCAAGATACGTGGGTCCATTCTCCATTACTAAAAGAATTGGTGAAGTGACCTACAGACTTGATTTGTCTACATCCATGTCTCAAATACACAACGTGTTTCATGTATCAGCATTAAGGAAGTACATAGCAATTCCATCACATGTTTTGAAAAGTGAACCTACAGAGCTAAAATCAGATCTAAGTTAAGAAGAAGTCCCGGTAGAAATTCTCATGAGAGAAGTGAAACAACTTAGAAATAAAGAGATTTCATTAGTTAAAGTACTATGAAGAAATCGGTCAGTAGAAGAAGCTACTTGGGAAAGAGATGATGAAATGAGATCTAAGTACCCAGAACTCTTCAGGTAAGTTAAATTTCGAGGACGAAATTTTTATAAGAAAAGGAAGATGTGATACCCGAGGTTCTCACTACTCATTGGCCAATACATATTTCACATTTTAGGTGCTAGTAAATTACTTATATATTAACTTGTTTATAATTTGGTATATGCTTTACCTGTTTATTAATAATAAGATATTAACATAATTTATCTTAGATTCTAGTAGGATACAAATATATTGGATAAATTATTTGAATATTAGTGGTGTAAATTAAATATAGATCACTTGAAAATTTATTATAGTAATTAAATAAAAAAGTAAAATAAATAGAATAATTAAATAACTAAATATAATAATAATAATAAATAATAATAATAATAATAATAAATAAATAAATAAATAAATAAAGTGAGGCGGTGGGGTGGGGTAATAATCCCCACCCCCCACCTCATCCATATCAATTCAATTTCAAGAGAATAGAGAAAGGCAAACGCGAAGAAGAAAAAAAAAAAAAAATCACGCCGAATCCGTTAAAAGCCTAGTTCAAGCATTTCTTGTGTTCACGAATTATTGCTATTTTTACTAAGTAGATGAAGTTTTGAGTAGAAATAATTATTTAGTAAATTGGGGTAATATTTGTAATTAATTGTTGTTAGATACGATACTAGAATCGTGAAAAGGGCTTTAGGAGTCGGGGTTATTGACGTTTTTGGCAAATTTCAGGTAAGTAGAAATTCATTTGCAACTACAATGCATAAATATATTATTTTGTGAGTTATTTATGTTTGATTGATAATATGTGAATATCATAAAACTGTAATATGTGATTAATATTCTGTGATTATGTAGTTTGAGCCTGCGAGCTTCGTATATAAATTGGTTCCAGCCTGTGAGCTCTGTATGCGATATGGTTGAGCATGTGAACTCTATATTTGATGTTGAAGGAGTCTGTGAATTTAAAAAATTGATGTGGTTTGAACCAGTGAGTTCAATAGTATATGTATATTGTGAAATATGTAGCATTGCATTTTCATTAAGCATGCATATCATGCATTGAAATGAAATAAGATGGTTTTACTATGTTAGACTGCTGATTATACACCGAGGGCGGGAGAGGCGACATGGGAAGAAGCGACTTGGGGAAACCTGGTGTAGGCTACCTGGTATAGGCCACCGTCTATTGTGACTTTACATACAATGCTTAAACAATGCATTCGGAAGAGGCGGCCTGGGAAGAAGCGACCCAGGGAAACCTAACGAGAAAATCCGGTGTAGGCCACCGTTTGATTTGAATATATGGATATTGAGCTCTTTCCGGTGTTTAGCAATGTGTCTAGGGCCCTGAAGAGTATTTCATAAATAAATTGGTGATTTCAAACGAGTGCACATTCTTCATATTGAGAATTTTAGATAAACTTCACATCATGCATAATTTCTACTTACGTAGATTTATAAATCTCACTCAGTTTATGTATTGTAGGTAATCCTGATGATATATGACTTGATGGTCATACTGGAGTAGCCGTGACGCTCTTACAGGCATTTTGAGTTACCGTGTACATAGATGACGACCTGTGGGCAGGACCGTGGCTTGTTTTGCTTTTGTTGTTCTATATTACGTCTATTTTAGAAGTTGTATGGTGTTGTTATAAATAGTATGTCGATTGTGTAGTTTCTGATATGGTTTGAGATCCTTTTGGTGAATGTTGACAGGCTACTGTTGAGTTATGTTATGTTTTGCTGAAAAATATATATATATATATAGCAGGTGAACAGGTTGTTATATATGTAAGTAATTAAGAGGGATTATAGCATGTTTATCGTTTACTTATATGTGAATTGGCGTTAGTAGTATAGTGTAAGTGGGGTCGTGTCAACATTCTTTTTAATTTAGCAACCAGTTTTTCTTAATTATGATAGTATAATCAGGAGCAACACTAAAACCACATTGGAACCACCTAATATCACACGGTTGACCAATAGATTTACGAGTTTACTAGGTCTTGTCAATGCTTATGCAAGCAAATTAATCAAAAAAATACACACAAGATGAAATGAACTTATAAACCAAAAACCATACCTTTCCCGTGGCTCTGATACCAAGAAGATGAGAAGTAACTTCAGGAGTGGCAAGTCATCTGGAGAAACAACGACCAAATGATGTAGAAGCAGAGTTTGCAGCTGACTTCTTAGGGGTTGTAACTACAAAAGGAAAGTGACAGTTCATGCCACCGATAACATTATACTAAATATCAGGAAGGAGGATTACCTGTAGCAGGATTGGAGCCGGTCACCATAACATCCTCAGTATCTGAGGTAGGGGCAGTCTCGTCATCTGAGTGTTCATCAACTTATTTTGCCAAATAAGTAATTGGGCTCTCCAGTAGCAGTCGATCACCAATATCCGCCCACCAGTCCTTAAAGGATGGGGTGAATATAGGCTGAAGCTGGTAGGGAAAGTATGCCAACGCTTCCATTTCCAACTTATAGGAACGCCATGGTAGGTCGGCGGAGGGGATGTCGGAGTAGACTTTGATAGGCGGTGGAAAAAGATACCTAGCAGAGGGAATGTCTTAGGTGAGGCCGAATTTTCGGGCTAGGAATTAGGTTTGGTAAGCTTTGTACATAAAGAATTATAACGCAAAGTGGAAGAGCAACCTATTATTAAGGACCGAGCTGCAAAATATTTATTCCAACAAACACTGGAGCGGAGGCTTTGGGCAAGATTACCGTCCCTCAACCCGAGGAACCAGGAGGGACCACAACTGTTGTCGGATAAAGGGCAGAAGAACTCATATAGTCTTATTAAGGAATGCAAAAAAGGAGTGGACAATGAAATGACAATTGCCAATAGACAACAGGCCAGAGATGAGTAAGTTTCCCCAAGGATGAAGAGGGACATGACAGACTTAGGTTGGCTTGGCTTGTGGATTTATGAACTCATGGATATAAAGTCTCGCTCATAAGTCCAGAAACCATAGAAGGCCAACCACGTGAGGATCCTTACCAGGGGACTTCACCATCTTACTAAGCAAGTCATTTATAGCCCGATAAGGAAATCTTAAGAAGTAAGAAGCCAATTTATGGTATGCAGAATCAACTCCATTTTCTTAACTACCCCTTTTGAAGAAAAACATACAAAATATTTGTTGAACCATAAAAAATAAAGCATTATTTTCAAAAGGCTCAACATCAACGATTAAAGTGTTTTTAGTCATGAATTGATTTAAAATGGTCTTGTTATTGTATGGCTTGGGGAATTCAAGAGGGGCGAACATCTCAAAAACCATAAGTGGGGGTTCTAAGTCTTTCATAGGTAACCCAAAAATTACAATGACATCTAGGATTGTGAGGCTCAAAATTTCGAAAGGGAAAATAAACGCATTTAGTTTGAAATCTCAAAAGTAAAGCAAAGCCTTTATGAGTTCATTGTCACGGGGAAGTTGGTAAGCACACAGTGAGATCATGTCATGGATTCACAAATCCCTCCAACTACGGCCAAACTGAGGCTTTAATCTATCTACCTATTTGCTAAAACCAGTAGAGTTGGTCGGAATATGCGAAAATCTTGAAGGAAAAGAATCAATTTTTTGTCATAGTTGGGTGAGTGGGAGGTTACTTGCCTCAAGAATGAAGTCCTTCTAGGCCGTGGAGTCAACATCATCCTTCGCCAAAGGAATGAGTCATTGGCTGCCTACAGGAAGAAACCGTAGGGTAGATGGCGAATTGACCATCACCGGGATTGGTAGATTACTATTAAGGGGCTGCGGAAAAGTGGATGAGCGAGGTGTTAAGCCGTGGGATGGAGAGTTTCTGCTGGATGGTGGTGACTTGTTGGATGCCATGGAAATCTTGGGAAAGATGAACAAGGAGAAGTTGAGAGAGAGAAGAGGCACGATGAAGTAACTTCCCAAGAACCCTAAAATGAGCTGTTTTAGGTAGAATAATGCGAGTTATGGGAGAGAATGTGTGAGGAGTTGAGAGGACTTGAGAGTGAAGTGAGGTGATATTTTCTTTCCCACCTTTGGAAGCATGTCGCATCACATTATATCCAAAAATAGGATGAATTAAGGAATTAATTTTTATCTTATTTTTAGAGGAGGCAATATGTTGTGCCCGAAAAATTGTGATGGTGAAAAGGCCCGAGAAAAAGTCCACATGGGGATAGAACAACAGCCGCCGAAGAGGCCCACATGTGGGGGAGTTGGTGGCCCACGGTTTTGAGCCAGTTGAGGGTGGCGGAAGAAGAAGCCCAGATAATTGTGAAAAAAATTCGTTGACTTACGAAAGTTTGGAAGAGTGAAACGACTGCAGAAAAAATATGATGGAGAAAGGGCAATTAAGAACAACTTAGGAGTTACCTAAGGAAGATTAATGACGAATGGTTAATACGAAATTACTTCCATTAATGATTAAAATGGTTGATTAATGAGGAAGCTCAAATGAGTGATCTTTGAGAAATGAATAAATCATAAATTAATGAAAGGGAGTTTAAGCATTCCAAATCGAGCTATAACAAGAAAGAGACGGATGATAACAAAAGAAGGTCCCAACCAATCTAAAATTTTCAAATTTTTATCTTTAATTTTTAATATTTTACATTTCTTACAATTTACCTTTCTACAAGTTTATCAGGTTTTTTTTTTAATTTTTTCTTTAAATTTCGCTTGTACTTTTTATTTTTTTCAGTTCAATAAAATTTTATTTTTAAGCTTTTTTCTTTTCATTTCTATCGCGAATTTCCTGCTAATATCATTTTTGCAAATACAAAAGATTACCGATGAACTTTTTAGAGTATCCTAGAGAATCCTTAACCGTTCTTCGACAAATTTCATCAAACCTCGTAAGATCCCATATATACGAATATCCGTATATAACGAATTCTTTAGCCTCCATTAGAGTGATGCGATGCCCATGAAGTAGGTGGTTAATACCATGCATATTCTATACGAAAACAAATTTCAATTGTAGAAATGAGAAGTTGGGATAAAATAAAAATAATAATAATAATAATAATAATAATAATAAAAGATAAAAAATGTTTAAGTGCAAACTATCATAAACAAATAACTAGTACAATAAAAAATAAATAAAATTACGCTGAAGATTAAGACCAAAAAAATTTGTGTACAAAAATATTCAGCTCCAACTTGTCATTTGAATAACTTAATTTATATAAAAAAAAAAAAAAAACATATAAAATTGTGGATGTCACATGCCACACGCTAGTAAACAAATAAAAAATGAATAATGATATTCAACATGCATCAATCATTATGGATTCAAACCATTTCATTACTACAATTGGAAAAGAGATCTATCCTATAATAGTTTTTTAATCTCCTCTCTCCCTCTCTCTCTCTCTAACAACTCCAACTAAACTTGTTTAGGAATAAACACCTGCTTGAATAACTCGTTCCAAATTGAATTGATTATTTAATGATAATAATATAATTAGACAATAATAAAGAAACTAATCCAACAACCATATGGGATAAGCACGAATGACGTGAACACAGCCGCTCCTTCTCATCTGGCGGGCCCATACATACATATATATAATATACTCTCTCAATTCCGTCGCAAATGATCTATTTTATTTTATTTTTTTTTATTTTTTGCAAAAGATGAATTTTTTCAATTTCCGATAACTTTATCAATTTAATTAAATTAATTTTACGGATAGAATTTACTCAAAACTTCTATATTTCTATTGCTCTTTTCAATTAACATAATATATTTTTTTTATGTATCTTTAAAACTCTTTATTTTTTATTTATTTATATTATATAAAATTTTATTATCTATAAATAAAATCATATTGTATATATTTTTTTTAGATATAATTCTTAAATTTTTTAAAATATCAATAATATTATTTATATAAAAATAATAAATTAATATTATATGGTATTATTAATAAACTGATTAACGTTATTTAAAAAATTGTATTCCTGAAAAAAAAAAAAAAAAATTCTCGATGTAGACGAAGTATATATATACACATGTATAAAATAATTAATTTATAAATAATAATACTACTATATTGATAGAGGCGCCCACAGTCCCAAACCGGATTGTCCAAAACCACGTAACACTGGCCGCCTGTTTTGGCAATCCACCCGGCAGGCGGTTTTCCAGAAAACCGGGAGAGGGTGGAGGTAGGCCCCCTTCACGGGCTCCGCAATACGCGGCGACTCGGGAGCAGCTCCGTGGCATCCACGCGCAGGTTATTGGGCTTTTGGTTTCTGAGTCGAGTGTGTCCACTCGCGGAGATGGCGCGCGGGTAGAGGGAGTATTGATGATTTTGAGACCCGGTTTTGTAACGAAAACGCAGCTGGGTTTGACATTGGGAGGAAGACGACAAAGGCGACCATGGAATAGAATAGATTAATTAATTAATAAGGAGTGAGAATACAGTATATCAAAACCATTAAATCAATCCAATACGATGCAATAATACACTGTACTAATAGTCTAATAGTATACCTACCCCCCCCTCCCTAATTCCATGAATCTGGCTAACATAACAATTAACAAATACCACTACTTGGAAAACAAAAACAACTGCGTGTCCACCCCTTGTTTCTGCTTTCTGCTAAATCAACAGCCCCCGGATTATTTTTTTATTATTGATATATATATATATATATATTTACGTACAGCTACACAACCCATTCCCAAATTTCAATTGATTTTAGATTGTGTTGGATTTTGGAACGTTTGTGAGAATTTCTTCTTCTGGTTCGAGAGAGAGAAAGAACATAATTATTTATTGAGATAATGCGGTTGAGTTGCAGTGGGTGCCGTGTGCTGCGGAAAGGCTGCAGTGATGACTGCAGCATAAGGCCTTGTTTGGAGTGGATCAAATCGGCGGAGTCTCAGGCCAACGCCACCGTCTTCCTCGCCAAGTTCTATGGCCGCGCCGGCTTGACCAACCTCATCAATGCCGGACCCCCCCACCTTCGCCCAGGTTGGTTTATTTGTTTGTTTGTTTGTTTGTTTGATTGTTTCTGCTTCTCTAAATGTCTGTCTGTCGTGCTAGCCAAACGCGGTCTTAATTATGAATCCATTTTCATTCCTGATTAATTTTGCAGCTATCTTCAAGTCTTTGCTGTACGAGGCGTGCGGGCGGATCGTCAATCCGATATACGGTTCTGTGGGGCTGATGTGGTCCAGAAACTGGGACCTCTGCCAGGCCGCCGTGGAGGCCGTGCTGAGTGGGGCGGAGATAACTCCGATGGCCACCGACGCCGCCGCCGAGGCCAAGATCGGGAAAGCCTACGACATACGCCACGTCAACAAGCAGCAGGAGGATAACTTGCTGCTGCATCGGGTCCGGTCCCGGGGCAGGTTCAAGAGGTCTGGACCCAAGCCCAAACCGGGTCGGGTCTGTGTAGCGGAAGACGACAGTAGTCATAGTCATAGTCATTGTCGAGATGAGGCGGCGAACCGGTCGCCCAGTCACGGTTCGTCGTTGAGCCACCAGTCGGAACCGGCAGCGGGTCCTGCCGTGGACCGGGCGAGCGAGAGCCTGGGCTCCGCCGAGACCGCCGAGCCGGAAGCGAGCGTGGACGCCGGCGAGGAGATCGAGCTGGATCTGACTCTCAGCTTGGAGCCGCCGGTTAAGCACTGTGCAAAGCCCAAGGCTAATTGATGAGCCTTGCATGAATTCTTGATTTCTTGGTTGGTTGGTGGGTTAATTTTTGGACTTTTTCGGACTAATTACTATATATATTTATAATCCTTGGTTTTTAATTTTCTTTTTTTTTTTTTTTTTTTTGCTATATAGAGAGAGAGCTGTACAATGATAAATGCCTTTAATTTTGATCAATATGTACATGAATGAACAGAAAATCTGTAATAGAGGAGGGAAGAGATAGTAGGAGAAATGATAGAGTTGAGTTGGCAGGGCAATGGGCACATTGGTATTGTGCTGAATATAATGTGAATGACTTCGATTTCGATTTGAATGTGTCTCGGTTACTTGCTGTTTGTTAGGAACGATTGCCAGCAATAATGAAAACAAAAATTGAATATATAATATACGTACAATTCATAATTATTATAAATAAAATACAATAAATTATTCTAAAATACGGTCTAAGATATCCAAAAATGAGGATAAATAGAAGAAGAGAGAAAAGGAGGAAGGAAGAATTGGTTCTGAATGAATAACAAACGGTAAACAAATAATTTTAATTATTTTTTGGGTTTTATAGTTGAAAAACTAAATAGTGATGTGAATGTAATAAATCTATTATGATAATTGATTCATAGATTGAAAATGTCTTTAAAAAAGAACACAGTTGTGTTATGATGATCGAGCTGGCTGGCCTTTTTTGTCAATGTACGTACCTGCAATTTGATCCTGCTTCTAACTTAGGGTTGATGAACATGGTAATGTTGATCATCTCTTTCTTTGAATTCACCCTCACCGTGTGCTTTGTCTCTTATGTTGACGACGAAGACACCTGGGAGGATCCCAACCCCTCTTTCTTGACCTGCAGGCCTTTGACGCTGTTCACCCGGTGGAGGACCGTCATCGTGCAGGCCGGCATTAGAGTGCAGCGTAAGTTTGATGACCTTCTCCGGGCAAGGCGGATAGTAGGCCATCCTCATCGCTTGCATCCCATCTTTAAACATGTCCGCCATTGTTGGCGCCTCCACCTCCAAGGCTTCTGTAATGACTAATGAGCCTTAATATTTTCACGATGTCAGCTTGGGACGACACATCTATTGTTGGAATGTAAATACAAGTCTCATATTGTAATTGTTTATGTGAATTTTTAACAATAAAAAATAAAATTAAAAATATATTTCGAAATTAAAATAAAAGAATCTCAAAGATATCAGATCTTTAAAACAAATTATATAAAGAATTAGAAAATACACTAAAAACTGAGAAATTTAAAATAAGTGATCTCCAATAAGATTTTTTGTGTGATGATCGAAGATCCTTTTTTCATCATCCATTAGTTAGTTAAATAAAGTCTCACTTAAATCGTCCAAAATCGTCTCTGAGTCGGTTACCCAAGGTCGTGTACTAAACTATTTTTGGTTACCTTGTTCACACGAATGTCAGTTATCTTTATCACTACAAAAAAATAGTATATTTGTAACGAAATTCTGTCTCTAAAGTTCACGTAGCTAACGCAGTTTCATCCCTAATTCCGTCTCTAATATCATTAGTAATGGAAAAAGTAGATTTATGAACGAAAAAACCTCGTTACAAAAATAATATTTTCTTGTTGTAGTGTTAGGAAACCTTCTGCCGACACATAGTAAACCAAAATCACAACCGACCAACCAACGGTTTCAATAAGTTCTTTCATAACCACCCGACTCAGTACTCAAATTCGGATGGGCCCCCTTATCTGATGTGCCGACCAAACGAGTTTGATGGTATGTTGGGTTCATTAAGTCGGACCTACCAAAATTCACTCATGGTCCACTACTGGCCCACACTCTTTCCTTATCTTGGGCCAAAGCTCTAATTTTTTAGAAATTTGTTCTCAACAACTTCCCCCCTCTCCTGACTTCCGAACGTCATACCTTGACCGTCATGAGATAGGATGTTTGGAAGTCTAAAACTCAACGCAACAGTGTAATCATTACGCCGTTTCGAGTCCAATCACAGAGTTTTACCAAAATATTTTCCTTCACAACAACTCACTTCCTCTTCGTCATTTGCTGAATCCAGTCTTTCATCTTCCTCAACACGAATCACTTCTCATTTGCTTGCGCTTTATTTTCTATGGTGAACCAGTACGTTCCCGCTCTTCGATAGTTCCAACTCCGAAACGCCCTTCATTTCATCCAGAATACTTACCCCTACCATTCATCCATAATGTACCACTACTGAAGATGCATCCCGAATGCGGAAGATTCTCGAACAAGGAACCCCCCTCGCCATCCGAAATGCTGCTTTCAACCCAACTCACCTCCTAGATATTATCAAAACCATCTCAATGACCCCAAAGGTAGCTTTCGCACCTGGCACTCCAGGCTACTACCCACTTCCAGGAACAATGGAAGCGCCAAGGGATTGATAAGGTCATTCTTCTCTCCACTAAGGCACTTCACCTCCATGACAAAGTCCTATTAGGCGTGGCAGCTTTCTGGAGCTAAGAAATTTGTGTCTTCCTTCGACCTGCAAATTCTCTGAGCTCAACATTGATGGATATAGCTATGATCTCTCACTTTCCAATCGTGGGTGAAGATCCGATGATCGGCTTCCTTGACGGCCAAGAGCCTACTTCAGACCATGCTGGTTGGTCAGTGTCCAACCTACAAGACAGATGATGGACAAATTTCATAACCGACTTCCAAGGAGCATCGGACACCCTTGTAACCGACCAAGAAAACACCCCTTTCATATTGTTCTGATTGTACAGGTACGTCATCCTATCCTTCTCCAAATGTATTCTTCATTCTCATGTGGACCTAGCCATCCACATTATTTTTTGTTGGTTCTTTTCAATCAGGACGCTTTTTCTTGCTAACCATTTTTAGGGCCTGTCCCGAGTTAGTGCCCGACTTTCTAATGCCAAAAAAATAAATACAGCCGCCTCGGGCCCCTTTTGGTTTATTAAGCTTTGGCTTTGCCTATACTTCCCAACCGATTCTTATGGTTGCCCACCCATAAACCCAAGACCCGAATGTTCGTTTAGCCTGACCCTTGTTTCCATGTCCCCAAAATAATCCAACCTCAAATATTCTGACCCTAATATTCAATAATTTTTTATGGCCGAAGCAACTTCTGCTTTTACGTTTATGAAAGCCTTGTACAATATGCCACCGAACTTTTCTGGTCATACCCTGATCCTTTACCTCATCCGACTTACCCTTTCTCCTGGGACTCAGCCCTGAAACCTCGATCCTTGTTTCCCAAAAAAAGAATGGACAAGAAAGGGAACAAATATTTCTACACTTATAATCACCAACCTCAATTCCTGGTGCGCCAATTCGCTACCGCCAAGGTATTCCTGGTCCCCTTGCCCAACTACATTTGATCACATAGAGCCCCGACGGGAGAGTGATTCCCGAACTTATCGAACCTTACCTGACTCAGATCTCCAACTACATCATCTCCAACTCCTACCTTTCATTCAAAACCGAACCCCAAATTGTCGAACCTTTCCGTGAATGGTGATCGATTTCATGGGCCCTGTTGGTCCATTCATCCGACCAAATGCTTCCGACTCTTCTGCCGACACCAGCCTTAGCTCTGGCATTGGCTTCCCCGACACCGGCTTGTCGGAAAAGACAGACAGCTGCCCCCGAGGTCGGCCCCAGTGTGCCAAAGAAGAAGATAGCCCAACCAAAGCCGACGCCATCCCCACCAATAGACCATCAAACAGTAGAAGATTACCTAGTCTCCCTGCCTGTTGACACACATTGGATGCCGCCCCACATACGAAGTGGCTTCAATAAGTCCAAAATTTAAATTATAATTGTATGTTAGTTTTTATTTTGCAATAACATAAAACGTCTGCACATTTGGCCCACCATTGCCTCCACAACAGCCCTAACAAACGGCTGCAACAATTCAACCAACCGACCCTGAACCACCGGTAACAACTTTACTCTTTTTCTTTGTAAAGTCTTCAATAATTTAGATATTCCGTTCTCACAATTCAATTTTTTTGGGTACTGGCACCGGAACCACCTCATGGTCTTTCCCAAGGAGAATCGCCGATGATCAGTTGGTCACAGAAACCGACCGGAGGCAGACTCCTCCTCCACTTATATTATCTATTATATTAATACGTGTATATTGTATTTTATAATATAATACTCCTTCCGATTAAGCTAATAATGCCATAATGCATGTGCACATAAACTAAAAAATAATACTCACTTCCCCTGAAATTAGTCTTATTTTCTTTTCTTTTTTTTTGTTGTCCCAAAAAATTAATATAGTTTTTCTTTTAAAGTAATAATTAACTAGTCATTCAAATAAAAATTTAACTATATTTTATAATTACTAGCACACATATTTTTATGAGGCGTTTGATATAGAGAATAAAATTGCAGATAAATGAGAGTACGATAGAGAATTAGAATTAATTCTTTTGTTTGATAAAAATGAAAATTCAATTGAAAAATGTAAAAAATGCAGGTATTTGGATGAATCGATCAAGAATAAATTATTAATCGGGCAATAAAAAATTTTAATGAGTAAGAATTCATAAAAAAAAATATTTAAATAATAAATTAGATACGATGTCTTTTTTGTAAGATTAAATTTTAGTATAATATTTTAAAAAGATATTAAAAAATTAAATATTTGAATAATAAATTAAATGTGATATTTTATAAAATTGAAATAATATAATTTAATAAATATAAAAATTAAATAATACAAAAAATAAAAATAAAAATAAAAATATTGCATCAATATACAATTATATGAATTTCTCTAAATATCACAGAGAAATGAAACCAGAGAATGATTCTCTTGTTAAACCAAACAAGATAAATGAGACAATTTTCATTTCTTTGTACCAAACACACCCTTAGGGTTTGTTTGATAGTTAGACTTGAGTTTTAAATAATAAAATTTTAATTTAGATAACCATTTGATGTAATATAAATAACTATTGATATGATATTTGGAATGTTAAATTAATTTTTTGTTAAATATAAAAAATAAAAATAATAAGTAACTGATTTGATATTTTAGAATGAAAAATACTAATGAATAGTATGATTTGAATTTGAATTTTATTTCTTTCAATAGAATAATAAAAAAAAATTATGTATTTGAGTTTTTAAATTTTTATAATTATTTGATGTAATATAAACGGAAATTGTAATTAAATACTTGTTTTTTTTTTTTTTATTTTGAAGTTTAAATTCAATTTCAAGAAGATTTTGTAGACACTGCACTCTCTACTTTTTAAAATCTTTTACATTTTACTTCCCACTGAACTCAACTTTCTAATTTTGCCATTGTCAATCAATTCTAATTACAATTACAACCACTATGTGTTAGGTTTTCTTCGTACGAAAGAGTAATCGAAAGACAATTTTGTGATCAATTTTGAATCCAAATCTCATTTGTACGAGAGGTAAATGGGTAAGGCGAAGGTTCGATTCTAAACTATGATGTTCTTTTGGTACGATAATTTTGTGCATTGATCACGGTGGTGTTATGAGCAGTCACGGCGGAGGATCGCCCTTTGCTAAACCTACCCATAGTTAGCATGTATCTCCCCGGGTCATACTTGAGTATCACATAGTAGACCCCCACCTCAACTCTATATTCCAACTCAGTGAAAATATAGTGCATGGGTACTCTTCGATGCAGCGGGGACGAGATGACGTGACATACTACGATCACGTACAAAAGTGCTACCCTTCGTACCAGACAACTACCAATATCTAATCATATTTTTTCTTAGAATATTGTTTTGAAATATATATATATATATATACATCTGCCTATATCGTAAACTATCGGATCAGGTATTACTTAGATATGAAACTTGCAGACCTTATTGGTTGTGATATTGATCTTACGGCGGGAACGAAATCAAAGAATATATAGACTTGTAGAGAGACTCTCTATTCGCGCAAAGAGTTCATTTTCGTTATCCACTATAAGAACATTTCAAAAATTCGTAAGGGATTCAGAAGTCGAGGAGTACCTGCCAAACTGACGAAGAGAATCGATTTTTTGTCTTTCTCTATCACCAAGTATAGACCTTGGAAGCTTTCCATTCCAGCTGGTTCTTACTATCTTTATAGGTATAGATGGATAGTAAGGGAAGATCGAATCTTTTTTTTTTAATTATTTCTTTCCTGTTCAAAGAAGAAGTCATTTTGTTAAGCATATACACACTTTATATGAGAAATGATATAGAGATAGAGGTTGTCTAACAAGAACATAAGATCTTGCCTCGGACAAATCACATATTGGGCACTAGCTGAGCTATCCCGACCGTTCCGTGGCATCCCACCCTCATTTTATGGGATAACTGGGGTCTAGGTCAATTAAAGGGACAAAGAGGGATTCAAAAGTTTTCTCCAAGTCCTGTAAGTTTTTGAAAGACGACTTTCTAAATCTCAGTATGAGGAATACTATGTATTTTGAATCATTCAAATAGGGCTCCACCATCTTCTAATTACAGAAAGAAATATTGAAAGAATTATGAGGCTTTCCCCTTATGATGATATCAAAAGGGAAGCTTCTCTCAGACGTAGCCAAACAAAGTGAGAACCATTCGACCGAGGTCGAGATCGACATCAGTTTATAGCACATGTGTTGCAGTGAAAGATTTTGAGTCCACCATAAAATCTCAGGGCTCAACCCTGGACAGGCGGTGAAAACTACCAAGCTAGAGTACGGTAGGCGTAGAGGGAATGTCCGGTGGAGCGGGACATATGGAAAGAGCCTAACTGCTCTTTTAGTTATTTTAGTGAACTTGTGTCCATATGATTTTATGATTGTTTTCCAACTCTGGACTTTCCCTTACGTCAATAAGTGAGAGAACTCTCATCGGTAGTGAGAGAGCTATGGGTATGGTTCACGAACAGTTATAACACTTGCCTCTTCAATCAAATCTCAACGATTTAGTAGTTGAGATCGATAGTATAACATCCTTACAGCTAGGAATTCCCAAAGTGAGACACTCTTGCAGGGCCGTTTATTCTTCATGTTGATCAACAATAATTACAGCCCGTATTGTTTATAGAGAATCTCCTAATTGTTCCAGAGCAACTAGAAAGAGATTATTTAACCATAAAGAATTCGGTGCAGATGTAGGATACCTATCTAGAAGTTTTCCCAACTCAATCATAGATGATGGAATCATCAAAGATTTGACCTTTTCGAACTCTATCTGTAACTCACTAAAGGCCCGAGAAATAAATAAAAGATGTGTAAGAACGAGATATCCAGCAACAAGAAGAAGGAAAATGATTGAATAGAGGAACTCCCGAACATTTGGCATCTATCATCAAGCATAATATGGCTATGAGACCAACTCATGTTTGAATCCTCAAGATGTCATCAAATCCATGGTCAAGGTTGTACAATTTGACTTTGATCGACTTGCCCGGGCGCGTCCAATACCGAGTACCAACCTTTCTAGTATAGAAGTTGGTGGCATTTGGTTCGTGTCATATTCCCTATGGAGCAAATTCGTTCATCTCTAGTAAATACCGATTCCACCCACCTTCGGTTGAAGATGAAGACCGGAACTCAGACATGATTGAAGACAAAGACTAGAACTTAAGCAACGATGAGATGTTCACTTTAGCATTTTTCTGGTAAATATTTCACTAATGCTTTGGTTATTGTTACCATATTATGATATTATGGCTCTAGTGGTTGTTAATTTACATTCATTATGAGCTTTTGTTATTTTTGGGGAATAAGTGTTGCAACAAAATTTATTCGAACACCTAAATAAGGGCCAACTACTGAAGTGTAGTTATATAACAGTTATGACACCATACTACCAACCTTATGCATGCAGAAACAAAAATAGTAAATGAGACAAGGGTTTGTTTACCCTATTCGGATATAAAAAATTCTACATCCGGGGATACCAATATAGGAGTAGTTCTAATAATCAGTGTTGATTAAGTACAAAGAAAAACCACAACTTCTTCAACCCATAGATCTACAATGGTTACCTTGGAAAACTCCTCCACAGGCTTACGTTGTAACAAGCTCGTACTGACAACTACCACAGAGCAGGGCTGCTCAGTATCTGGATGTCTTTCCTAATCAAAACTCCGATTTCTCCTTCCTCGGAGGAACTCTCTGGCGGGTAAAAGTGATAAACACTCATTTAAAACATGACGAAGAGAAGGGTTGGAATTGAGAGGATTGAACACACTTTCTCTCACTACACACAATTTTCAAAACCCTTCACACTACCAAAGACTCACCTCACGGCATACAAGGTAGCAACCATGCAGGCCATGTAAAATAAACACAATTAAAACCCTTTACACATAAATGGTATTGTGTGTCTCTGCATGAAATCTGTAACCAAGTTGACCATCCAAACATCCATTCCATTTTTCTTGTGTGCTCACCAACCGAGAGAGAGAGAGAAACAATGTTGTTGTCAGTCTGTTGCAACAGCCAGATGGGACACTTTACTGCAAAAGAAAGCCTGAGAAAGACAAAAGGAATAAAGAATTGGAATGCCCATATGCCAAAATATATTAGGGGATTTCTTGTTCCAATATTTTCTCCTTTTTTGGCATATTACACTTTGCCCAATGTGCAGGAGAAACACTCATACACCAAATCAATCAATCCAATAAGTTAGACAATAAGTTCATCAATTCGTTACAAGCTAAAATAAAGCACAAGCTACATGCAGCCTTCCAAATAAGATAGTTGTTACAACATCAAGCACACAACTAGTTAACATTCAATTAAAACACAAACATATAACAAACATCAGCATAACAAACAGCAGACTCATCTTTGAGCTACCTCTCTCCATCTGCACATCTCTTCCCCTCGAGGAGCAGATGCCAAAAAGGACGGACGGAATGACACGCTAGAAAGGCTGTGAGTTCTCCTCTTCATCTAGAGCAGAGGCAACCTTCGGAAACAAATTTATGCCACGAGAAATCTTTGGCGATGATAATCAAGAGTGTTCCTGATTGCAATATGTTCCTGCATGACCTTTTGCAACAACCCGCAAGCTTCCAAAAGCTGGCCTGTGACTTCCAGCGGAGTTTCCTCCACAATGTCGTTATGCAGGTGCAGGTATTGGGTTTTGATTTGAAAGCTCCGATCGGGATCACATTTTCGGTGGGATCAGGTACAATCCCATTTTCTTTCAGCAAGAGTGTAATCTAGGTAGGGTAAGGCAATGTGGTAGCCTCATACTTATGACCCCTTGCAAACTTGATCATCTTGGACAATACAACTAATCCGAAATTGATGTTAGGACAAAATTTATCAATTGAGTACATTAGATTACCCATTTCTGTACCGATGCTAGAAGCATTGCTCGTCGGAAAGATGTTCATGGCATAGAATTGGAAAAGACACTCGAACATCATCGTGAGTTCTATCGTAGCTAGACCTTTCAACAGACTTTCGATCAGACAGAAACAGAGTCACATATCTCTTGGAATCTTTCAGCAGGGCAGATGGCAGCTCTTCAAGGTTGTTGTGTGGCAGTTTCAACAGCTTGTTGATAACCAAGGACTCAGTTCAAAAACTTTCCCATACACATATGTTTTATAGAACCATGGAGTTCTTTTATCCAAAATATTGAAAGACAAATTAGTGTAAAATTCTTTGACAAGTTTTGCACAGTACCTTCGCAATTTTATAGCCCAATGAAATAGCCCTTTCCGACACAAATAGTCTGAGAAACCAACCTCCATATGCTCATTGCTCGTGAAACGCTTCTCAACAGTGAAGCCACGGTCTGGGAGGACATCATACTCAAAAGTTTCAGCTGAGTCATCAAAGAGTATAATCCATTGCCTGATCAATGGTGATAGGACAAGATGCCTTATCCTTCATGATGTAGCACTTACACCCAAATGTATGAAAGTAAGAAACATTTGGTTTATTTCAAAACCAGATTTTATATGGTGTCTTCTCTGTATGAGGTCTGAGGTAAACTCGATTGATCACATAACAAAATGTATTAATAGCTTCACCCACAAATGTTTAGCAACTCCATTGGCATGCATAATCGACCTAGCCATCTCCTGTAAGGTTCGATTCTTTCTCTCCACCACTCTATTTTGTTGTAGAGTCACCGGGGCTGAATGTTCATACTTAATTCCCAGTCCATTGTAGAATACAGTAAATCTCTGATTTTTGAACTCTTTACCGTGATCAATCCTCAGCCTATCAATCTTCGATATCTTCTCATTCATGAGCCACATATCCAATTTTTCTAAAGCATCAAATGCATTACTCTTTTCACGCAAGAAATCAACCCAAATATATCTAGAAAAGACATACATACCAAAATATACTTATTACCTCCATAACTACAACCATTAACTAGACCCATGAACTCTATATGCAGCAGCTCCAAACAATGGTTGCTATCACGTTATTCTTATGACGAATGTGCAACTTTATTTTGTTTTCCTCTTGCACATTCACCGCATGTAGTACTAGGCATATTCGAAAATTTGGGTAATCCTCTGAAAGTTCCAATTTTTCTGATCCTCAGCAAGTTTTGTGGATTTACATGACCCAATCTGGTGTGTCACAGCATAGTCTCGTCATATTTCAATATCAACGCTTTCATCCTAGGATACTCCAGTAGGTAGCATTTGTTCTATGATCAAACACTAGTCATCACACATTTTTGTACAATATCATATACTTCACATGAATCTTTTGTAAACTTCACATCCAGGTCATCATCACAGAGTTGACTAATACTGATCAAGTTTGTGCTAAGACCTTCAACATAATATACTTTTGACAATCTTGGAATCCCTTATTTTTCAAGAACACAACATCCATTGATCTTTCCTTTTGCACCGTCACCAAAGATAACATCTCCACTTCGGTCTTCAATAAAAATTTTCAGAAGTCCCTTTTGATTAGTCATATGTCAAGAACATCCACTATCAAAGTACCACCGATCTGCTCGCGTAGACTCACATTGCATTCCAACTGTTTCTTACTTTCCTTAGGCATCCACACCAATTTAACTTTAATGTTCTATTTCAGCCATTCAGTAGGCCACTGAATATGTTTTCCATTGAGGACATCATTTTCCAACTTGAAATATTTCTCAGTCAAATGACCAGGATACTGCAGTACTTGCAGTCTGTAGGTTGTGATAACTTCGACTTGCCATTTTGAGTTCTTTTGTGGTTTCTATTCCAATTTTTGTTTATGCTATTCTTTGAGTTATGTTTCTTTGCAGGTACTGATTTCTTCTCTGGAAATTTGACATCAGTTAAAAGACCACCACGCATAAATATAGTTGGTTTACTTTGTGAGGATTCACAAAATCCCAACCCTTTGAGATCATCAAAAGGTTTACCAATTGAGAGTACTTTATCAAATTTCTCATTTTCTTTCCAAAGTCTATCATTTTCATTATTTAACTTCAGATTCTCAGACTTTAACTTCTCAAATTCAACAGCTTTTTCATCAACAATCTCCTTCATTTTTTCAAGTTCATCATCAAGCTTCTTTTTTTTTTTTTTTTTTTTTTTTTTTTATCTTCCAACCGATATATTGTGTCCAAAAATTCTTTATTTTTCACCACAACTTCTTCTGTTCGGCCACCATTTCCTTATAGGCTTCAATCAACTCATCAGCATCAAGTTCCTTGGCTCATCAGTTGTTTTAAAACTGGATCATTCTTTTCCTTTACTGGTTTCATCAACACTTTCCATAAATGCCACCACTTCATCATTTTTGTTTGTTCTTTACCAGTACTAGATTCACCATCTTCATTGTCACTCCATGTGGCTTGGTAAGCTCTCTTTTCTTTATTGTTGGACACTCGGATTTAATATGTCCAACAACACCACATCCATAGCAAGTAGGTAATCGAACCATCCTAGGTTTTGCAGACACCACAATCTTCTTCTTGAATCCACCATCGAATTTTTTCGGCTTGTTGTAAGTAGTTGGTTTTTGCTCAGGGTATTTTTGTTGTGAACTAGATGTATTCACTCCCTGATAACCATTTTTTTCTGGAATTTCTCATTCTTGAGCTTCACTGTTCGTTTATCATTTATCATCCTAGAAAGTTTTTTACTCGAAAGAGCCATTTTCTCATCAGATTCAATCAGCTTCATGTCTTCAACACTCAACGTCATACTTTTAGGAGTTTCATATTCAAGATAGTTCATCTCATAACTCACCGATGTACCATATAATTCATCTAAAGTCATACTTCTCAATTTCGAAGGCTCATCAAGCATAATCACTTTTGCCCTAAATTTTTTTGTGACACTTTTAAGCATATTTCTCACCGGTCTCTTTTCTTCAAAGTGCATTCCTAAAGCTTCTACTTGATTGACAACATCCATAAAGCAATTGTAGTATTCAGCAACAGTTTCATCTTTATTCATCTTTATCCCTTCGAACAATGTCTCCACAAGTTCCAGTTTTTATTCTAAAACTTGAATAGATCATTCGAATGCATTTTCCCAAATGTCCCAAGCTTCTTTAGCAACTTTGAAGTTAGATATTAGCTTCGACTGAGTTTCATCCACAATGTTGAAGATAGAATAAATGGCTTTCGAGTTAACGATCCCAACAGCTTTCTCATTCAACGTCCATTCCCGCTTTGGTTTCTTCAAAAGAGTGGTACCACCATCTTCATCTTGAATGGTTTTCATGGGGTGAGACCAGACAAACTCAACAGCATCGACTACATCTTCTCATTGAGACATAAAAAATGCTTCTATCTTGTTTTTCCAACTTTGATAGTTTGTTCTATCGAACAACGGAGGACATGAGGTCGAATCACCTTCCTTGCTCATCCTTGCAACTGTGAGAGGATCTACTTCCGAAGCATACTTATATCACAGTTATAACCCCCTACTACCAACCGTATGCATGCAGAAATACAAAGCAGTAAATGAGATAAGGGTTTTTTTACCCAGTTCGGATATAAACAATCCTACATCCGGGGGATACCAATCCAAGAGTAGTTATAATAATCAGTGTTGATTAAGAATAAAGACAAACCACAACTCATTCAACTCATACCTCTACAATGGTTACCTTAGAAAACTCCTCCACATACTTAAGTTGTCAAAAGCTCGTACTAACAACTACCACAGAGTAGGGCTACTCAAAATCTGGATATCTCTTCTGATCGGAATTCCGATTTCTCCTTCATCCAACGAATTCTCTGGTGGGTAAAATTTACAAGCACTCACTTAAAATATGGAAAAGAGAAGGGTTGGATTGAGAAGATTTAACACATTTTCTCTCACTAGACGCAACTCTCAAAATCCTTCACACAACCAAAGACTCACCTCACGGCATACAAGGTAGTAGCCATTCAGGCCATGTAAAACAAGTACAATTAAAACCCCTTGCGCATAAATGGTATTGTGTGTTCCTACATGAAATTTGTAACCAAGTTGACCACCCAAAACATCCATTCCATTTTTCTTGTCTGTTCACCAACCGAGAGAGAGAGAAAAACAATGTTGTTGTCAGTTTATTGCAACAACCAGATGGGACACTTTACTGCAAAAGGAAACCTGAGAAAGAAAGCAACAAGAAAGAATTGGAGTGCCCATATGCCAAAATAGATTAGGGGATTTCTTATTCCAACAGTTAAGAACGTATGTATAGGAAAAACGTTTTGTGGGGATGTTGTGATTTTATTCTAATATATGTGGGTATTTTCATGGAATACCTGTTCTCGGTGTAGTATACCTACATTTATCAATTTTATACCTATGTTGTTTGATATTTTGTACTGCATTTGTTTTCAAATATCTTGGTTTTATTGATATATACTATGACTACTTATCTATGAACTTTGGTATTTATTTCAAGTACTTGTATATTTGATAATGTTAAAGTATTATTGCTATGCAACAGTGTCTGCCGAAAATGATAAAAATTGAGAATGATTTTGCTGAAAATTAAGGCATATTCTTCATGTTGATGGCCAATATAGTTAAAACAATACATTTTTTCGGATAGACGTTAGGGCCTTCTAAAGTCCATCCCAACTGTATTTCCCGGAGCCCACCATAAATACTATCTTTGGCACTTAGTGGACAACTTTCGCACTCAGGTATATGTAAAATATATGTGTCGTTTAGCATGATATGTTCAACAAGATAATTAGATTTCTTATAGGTAATATGGAGATATCTGATGCACAACAAGAAACTATGGACGTCCATTTTCATGATTTTTGAGTAGCATATAAAGTCTATTGTAAAGGTCATGCCACTTGCCAAAACTTAATTGCACAGTCGAAGGTGAAATTCATTCACTCATTATGATCATCTAGGACACAACCGACAATTTCGCAAGAAGGCTTTATCGTAGGTATTTATGTTGTTTTCTCGTGGTTGAAATTTTCTTTTATTTCTCGAAGATACATTGAATGTGGATCTGTGTAAGAGACCATTATTGAAGGATTTGAAAATTATATTATATTTTTCTCTATATTACTGGGCATACACAATTATTATGACGGTGTACGTATCAGTCTAAAGTAATTCTTCCAAAGTACAAAACAAGAGTACATGAATCTACAATGAAAGTGCATTACATGTTATTGTATTGATATAAAATATGAGCAAGAGTAATACTTATTAACAACGATAATACATTGCACATGATATTTACTTATTAAATTCTACAAAGTACTTAAGGTTTTTATGTCATCTAAGTATTCGTTATGATATAACATAACTTATAGTGTAACCTCATCGTGTACTTGAAATTACATTAATATATCATATTTATTATGCGAGTATTTAATTTCTTCGACGAAGTTGTTACAAGGAAAGTATGAGTATGTTGTTACGTGCCTGGGACACATTATGACCAGAAATGCACATACCAATTAAAAGGTTGTGTGATTGTATATGAAAGAATTCATATTCATATACATGTATAATCTTTGTAAACACGGGTATTTAAGTATCTATAAAAAATTTGTCATTGATTTTTTCCGAATCAGACAACTATCAGCTGATTTCATCACCCCCATTTTGTCAAATGTTAGTGTGCATCAACAGATACTTCTAAAACGACCTATGAGATCATCTAACCATGTATGAATGAGAATCTCACTTAAAGATAGATATAACAAAATGTATTATGTGTTGAACCATAGTAATAGACATTTTGAAGTTAATGCATTACTGATGATGTATGATATTCTTATTTTTATTGTTAATTATTTTTAAATTATTAAAATTAGTTTAATTATTTTTGTTTTCTAATTGTTCATATTAATTTATAATTGATATAATAATTTTTCAAAATTAATTTCAATATATAAAATATTTAATATAATTTTTTTAAAAAAATAAATATCGTTATAATTTTTATTTTTTACCCAATAAAAAAATAATTAAATAGTATTATATTGCAAACATTGTATAAACTAAATCAAAATAATTAACTATATAATTCAATACCTTTCAATTTGTATGTCCAAAAGAAATGAAACTAATTTAGCGAAGCGGAGAAAATAAGTAAAAAAATAAAGTGAGAATATTATTAAAAATTTATTAAATAATTAATAATAAAATAGTGAGTAAATAGAAATAAGTATTGATAAATTTATTATTATTTTTTAAAATATGTGTAATAAAATCGCGGTAGAATAAAATTATTTATTATAAATAAATTATATAATAAATTAAATAATAACTAAAATAAATGACTTATTATATAAAAAGTTAGTCTATATTTAATACGTTCGCGTAAATTTTTAATATTAGTATTATTTTGGATTGTAATAAAAAAAATAAAAACAAAAATACTTCTATTAATATTGTATAATATAAAAATAATAATATCTGTGTAATATATTGTAAGTTGAAATAGTATTTTTGTTTTTAAAAAAAATAAAAAATAAAAAACAACAATAGAACAGAAGAAGAATATAATGTTAAATTTTATTTTATTTTATTTTATTTTATTTTTACTATTAATAGATTCAAAATTTTAAGTATATGTATGAAGCGGTCTCTATTTGTACAAGATTTTAGGTTTGAATTGTGAATTTAAATAGTAATAATAATATTTTCAACATAAAATAAAATGTTATATAATCTAAAAATATAAATATTTAGTTTAATATAGTGAAATTAAAAAGAAAAAAAAAAAGAAGAAAAAAAAAAAAGAAAAAAGAGGAGGCTACATTGAGGTATAAATAAAGAGGGGGACCGACGCTAAAATAAAAAATTAATTGGTGAGTTGACGAGACTAATCAGATATCAGAATCCCCAGTGCGCCTACGCCAACCACTCCGAATTTCCCGACAAGATCGCATCTCTGTGTCACCAAGACATGCTCAAATGATATTTGATAAACCCCATAGATTGGAATGCGCATGGCGTTGAAATCTTCTCAGTTCTATAAGATTCACCCCTTCAACGGTAAGCGAAGCCCCGCCATTGGGGCACCTTCTTTGATTGTTTGAGTACCTTCTGGGCTTCGAATCTTCCACGGTTCCATGATTCCGATTTCATTAAATTGTATTTTTATTGGTTAGAATTGCAGGCTAAGGCTATTCGCGGGAGGTCCACCGCCGAAAAAATGGTGAAGCTCGACGGCGTGAACGAGGAGTTGCAGATGATTCTCGATGCTAACATGGACGATGTGGGCGCCAGGAGGCGTGCCCGCGAGGCCTTCAAGGATATTCAGCTCTCCATCGATCACATCCTGTTCAAGGTATTTACTTATTTGGATAAGAATATATCTGCCTGTTGCTTGCTTGCCTGTGTATGTATGTATGTATGGTTTCTGTGCATTCAAATATGATTGAGGCTGTCCTGTCTGTGGGTTTGAATTTTGGTAGATAATAATACTAATATCGTTGCCTTTTCGTGCCCTTTCATTTGTTGTTGGTTTCCTCCATTCCCATTGAATCTGAGATTGGTAGCTTTGTTGCATTGTGTAGTTTAATTTGTTCATTTGACAGTTGCTGAGAATGGTGTGCAGGAATTCTATATATGTTGAGTAATAGAAGTATATCCATTTTCTAGGCCAAATAGAGTTAATATATGATGAATTTGAAATGGTTTGTAACATATATGGATGGATGGTGTTATAATATTTGCATTTGATCATGTACCAAGTGCCTCTGTTGCCTAAACTCTTGCAGTTGCTTTTTCCTAAAATATTATACTTATCTAGTTACTAGGCTGCTCGTATTTTATGGCTTAAAGTTGCATTTATTTGTCGGCATGTTATGTTGCATAAGCAACACAGTCTGATAATATGTATATATGTGTGTGTATATATTCTTTTTTCAGAATATGAGTGGTATGTAACCCATAAGGTCTAGTGGCCCTGTGTTAATATGTGCGAGATTTTGATTTCTAACGACTAGCCTGTGGTTACTCATGTTTACTTTTTTGGTGATGTTGCAGACACCTTATGATAAATTAAAGATCACTGAGGTAATGTGTTTTGTATTCAATTCATTTCCTTTTCCTCTCTCGAGTATTTACTGCTCACTTTTTATCCTTTGTTATGTATAGTTGGACTTAGTTTTCATTTTCTATTGATGGGAAAGAATGCCTTTTTTTTTTTGTTTTTTTTGCATCTATCAACAGTCATATGAAGTGAATTCACGAGGTCTAGAGATTTTTACCAAAAATTGGCTTCCAGAAAGCGGTTCCCCAAAAGCCATAATTTGTTACTGTCATGGTTACGGGGATACATGCACATTTTTCTTTGAAGGTAGATGGCTTGCAAAGATGGTTATGATCATAGCCTCAACTGCAGAGTACCGGCAATTATGAACTATAGTATTATTTCTTTGCAGGACTTGCTAGAAAGTTAGCCTCCGCTGGGTATGGAGTGTTTGCTATGGATTACCCGGGATTCGGTCTATCCGAGGGCTTGCATGGCTATGCTCCAAACTTTGACGATTTAGTTCAGGATGTTATAGAGCATTACTCCAAAGTGAAAGGTATGGTAAAAGGTTGTTTGAGAAAGGAATTTGTCTCTCTGCATCATGTCTGTTTATACATGTCTTTATTGTCATGGATCATTAGTAAAAAAACCCTTTCACAACTGCAGAAGATCCAAAATTTCAACCATTGCCGAGATTTCTATTTGGTCAATCAATGGGGGGCGCAGTGGCACTGAAGGTGCATCTTAAACAACCTGATTCTTGGACTGGTGCTGTCCTAGTTGCACCCATGTGCAAGGTACTTCAAATTTATTTCCAGCATGTAGGAGTGGCCTTTAGTCAGATTGATGGATTCTTTCTTTCTTTTTTTAATTTTATGTAGATAGCAGATGATATGGTCCCTCCAAAGATAGTGACTCGAATTCTTACTGGAGTGGCAAAAGTACTTCCGAAACACAAGCTTGTTCCACAAAAGGATATGGCTGAGTTGGCATTTCGCGATGTAGCTAAGAGAAAGCTGGTTTGTATTGATAGATAAATATATATATATATATATATGTATATAGGTAGGTAGGTATGTGTTGATTATTTTGTTGTTGATGTAGGCGGCGTACAATGTTATTGCGTACAAGCACAAGCCACGCCTAGGAACTGCATTGGAGTTGCTGAGGGTATCCACAGAGATAGAGAAGGAGCTGGACAAGGTATTGTATGTTTTTATGTAATGAAAAGAAAGCTTTGTTCATCTGTATGGATTGGATTGGTGTAGGTGTGTCTTCCATTGTTGATCTTGCATGGGGAGGAAGACAGAGTTACTGATCCGTCGGTGAGCAAGGCGTTGTACGAGAAGGCTGCTAGCCCGGACAAGAAACTCAACCTCTACCAAGCCGCCTATCACTCCCTCTTAGAGGGGGAGCCCGACGATATGATTTCCAGGGTATTCACTGACATCATTTCTTGGCTTGACGATCACACTACAACTGCTTCATCTTCTTCTTCTTCTTCTTCTTAGAGTTCTTAGTTTAGTTTTGTTAGCATCTTAGAGGAACATGGACGTGGTATATCAATATGTATCTGTGTATGTAAGCATGTATCTGAGACTTAACTTATTATTATTCATATTGTTATTGTTATTATTTCTTTCTTGATAGCTAACTCTTCATCGATTCATTGCTGCTGCCGCCATTGATGATGATTTGGAAGAAAAATTATATTCATCACCCATCTGTCTGTCTGTCTGTCTGTCTGTCTGTCTCACGGAGTTTTGACTATATAAATATAAATAAACTTGAATTGAATTGAAGAGCAGGTGATCGATGATGATCTACCAAACCACCATCATCAGCGACCATTAATGCAATGCTGAAGCTGCTGCTTCATTCTCCTTCGCTCCTTAATTTGCGGGTGATGGACTTGTTTGCCGCATGGGCTATTAGAGACAACTCTCATTGGGCTTTTTGCAATTATCTTAATCGGCTGTGTATTTGTAACCCCACCCAAAGTGATCCATTTAAATTCTTTCGAAGGGCCGGCTTCATCGGAAACCTAGAACCTGAGGTAGCTAGGGTTTCACTAAAACCTCGTTTCCCAATCCAACCTTGCCTGCCGCAGTGCTTCTTGCAGTCGTTTCGTTTAAAACTGCACTGCCTGCGTATATTCCACATTCGCCCCTGTTCCCTGGCTGCCTGCACAAGTCAATTTCCTACGTTCTGCCTACCGGAGGTACGCTTTATTTTTTTTGGTAACTTTCAAATGCGGTTTTTGTTTTATTTTCTTCTTTTTGAACATATGCTAGTCGATTTGCGCGGTTAGCCTTTCGGTCTTCAATGTCGATTATCCGTGTTTGTGTGTTGCAATCTTTGTTGTATATGTCCTGTGGTGTTCGGAAGCCCCTGTGCAATTTTATGTGCAGTTGCTGCTGCTTACTATATATGATAGATATGATATCACTGACGTATGGATCCAATATCATTATAGTTGTCTTGGATATAGTTTTACATTACTGCCCTACATGCTTATCATTTGGAGTTGATCAATTCGTGAAGCTTTGGATGCCTAAATATGTGTTATTCATTAAGATCGAATATCATAAAATCAGAAGTTAGACTTGGCTTCATTACTCGCAGTTAATTATTATTATGATTATTGTTATTACAACTCTAAAAAGCCTTCTTATGGCTGACTGATGCTATGAATGCAATGTCCTATACCATGATATATTGACAGTTGATTTTGAATTATATTGCTCCACTACTCTAAATTGCATAATTTGGAAGAACAAGATTGGTACTTATGGGGTGTTGTATTGTAGTTGCAAGATGTATACTGCATTGCAGAAAATTCACAAGGACAAGAATGTTGAACCCACAGAATTTGAAGAAAATGTTGCGCAGGTATTGTTGCCGAGAGAAATGCTGTTTCTGCTTGCATATATGCTGTGTTTGTGGAGTTTTTCAGTTTTTTCCTCCACCAATAATGAATTTTCAATGATCTACAGGCATTGTTTGATTTGGAAAATACGAACCAAGAGATTAAGAGCGACTTGAAAGATCTCTACATTAACTCAGCTATGTGGGTGTTGTGATTTTGGAATGATGGATGACTTTAATGGTATAACTATAATCAGTTTTGGATTTGTGTACTGCAGGCAGATAGATGTATCTGGTGGCAAAAAAGCTGTTGTCATCCATGTTCCTTATCGATTGAGAAAATCTTTCCGCAAGATTCACCCTAGACTTGTGAGAGAACTTGAAAAGAAATTCAGTGGAAAGGTAGTACCGATTAACAGTAGTTAAGTAATGCTGCTTCAGTAATAGGCAATTCTGTTCATGTTTCTTCAGTATGTTTGAATGCTAGGATTACAACATTATGATAGAGAAGGTAGAACTAATTATTTATGCATGTATTGTCTTTCATATTTGTCTGTTTTACAGCTTTCTTATTTTCACGACCTTTTATTGCATTGTAATTTTGGGGGATTCTTGTTTGTTGCATATGTTTGGTTTCTGATCATTTGTTGTATTCCTTGGGTGTAGGAAGTTGTCCTCATTGCTACTCGAAGAATATTGCGCCCACCAAAGAAGGGTTCTTCTGTACAGAGGCCCCGAACTCGCACACTAACTGCTGTGCATGAAGCAATGCTTGAGGATATTGTTTATCCTGCTGAGATTGTGGGCAAACGCATCAGATATAGACTTGATGGGTCCAAGATTATGAAGGTGATATCCTTTTCTCCATTTTATGTCGAAATTTCCTTCACTTGCATTCGATTGCATGGTGGTTATGCTTGTGTTATAACATTGGTATACTCTCTCTTGTTGCAGGTTTTTCTGGATCCAAAGTCGGAGAATGACACTGAGAATAAATTGGAGACATTTGCTGGTGTCTATAGGAAGCTCTCAGGGAAAGATATTGTCTTCGAATATCCCCATACAGAAGCTTAATTGTGCTTCTGTCTCTACAACTGCATCTTACATTACCTATGATTGTTTTTTTGCAATTTTTTTTCTTTATTGTTTTATCTTTTATTCGTCTCAATGTCCTAAATTTTGACCATGAACAAGTATTGACTGATTCACTGGCTTGCTTTATTGGATTATTTTTCTTGTTACATTCTTGTGGAATAAATAAATGAATTCTACAATCTTCATTTGTTGAATGCTGCCTGCTTGATCCTCCTTTTCATTTACTGAATATGTACATTTTCTATTTGTTCAAAGCAATTAAAAACATGAGGTATTAATAGAGTTGTTAAACATACCGTGAACTCGGCTTGGTTCGAGCAAAACAATATAAATAGATTCGTTTGGTTTGGTTGGTATTGAGTTTTGTTTTTGTTAAAATAATATATTTATTATATATATTATATATGCATATAAAATTATAATTTATAAATAAATAAAATATCAATTTAAAATAAATAAATAAAGTAATTTCAAAATTTGTTTTTAATTTATGTATAATTTTTTTTAAGAAAAAAGTGAAACAAACAAGTTCGAACAAGCTTAATCGAGCTGAATACGAGCTCAAACAATAAATATTCATAATGAGCCAAGCTCGAACACTGCGAACGAATTCGAAAGCTTAACGAACAAAGTTCTTTGTTCGTAAACGTTGACAAACAAACATAAACACTTGACTTGTTAACAGCTCAAGTAATTAATGAGGTGTGAGAATCTTTGTGAGGCAAGCCGAAGGAAAATTTGCATGAGTAAAATATAAACTGAACTCTCTGTTAATTATTACAAATGAGTGATCAAATTACAGTGCAGAGATCTGACGTGATAAATATACATGTAGTGTTATAATAAGCAATGCATGAAGATAGAAAAATTTGTGGTGTATCATCACGTGTGTATGGTATGTATGTATGTATTTATGCACTCAATGAAGGGGAATCAATCATTCACTCGAAAAACCTGCTGTTGATTCCTGCTCTGAACAAGTTCAAACCGGATGCGGAAGCAGTTTGGACAGCAATTTCCGTGTTTGCAGGAGCAAAAAGAACGTCACCCTCAATGACTACGAATACCTCTTTCGAAAAGGTGAGAAAGGCCCCCTCTCCTGACACCACAACAAAAACAGAGGGGCCCGGAAGTGCAGGAAAGACAGTCTGTGTTTCTCGGGGGAGAATGCATCGATCAACCTCAAATTCGTCGAAAGGAGGGACATACTTGACCGTGTAAGGATTTGATGAAGGGATTCCATAATGGATTTCGGGAAAACCCTGCAACCAAAACACATATGAACATGTAGTATGATATGTAGGTAAGGTAAAGTAGTCTTGTCTTGTCTTGTCTTTCGAAATAATGCACAATATTAATAAATAAATAAATAAATAAATAAAAACCTTTTCGAAATATAAACATGATGATGGCTCATGACTTGGCCATTTCAAGAAGTACGATTGGAGAAGATTAGATGCATCATCATCACAAAATGTAAAATATATCAAATACTAGTCAAAAGGGGAAGGGATCGATTAATCACCTGTTTGTAAGTGAGCATAGAACAGAGTGTTTGAACATCTCGATTCTTTGGGGTAAGCCCTGCTCGTACAACATTGTCTGAAGTTGCCATGCACTCAACGCATTCACCATGTATGTATGCATGAGGTTCATTTGCATCTATATACAGAGCTTCTGCAGGATTGAGCCGTACATAATTCAACAAAAAAGCTGCTATCACACCGACATCCCCGGGATATTGCTTCTCGAGTCGTAAAACAAGCTCTTCCTTGCTTGTCAGCTCCCCCGCCTGACAGCAGCAACTGAAATTTGTTGGTAAATGCAATATTAATTAAGTAGATGCTATTATATATATATATATATATAATTATATATATAATCAAAATACCAGGAAACTTTTAACCAATGTTTTGGATTAATAATATGATGATACTGATCGATTAGCGGCTATCATGCCTACGGACAAATTTTTTTAAATACCTCACATTTTCTGTTGAGTCGACTTATCAACTTGAGAAGTACTTCAGAAATTACACCTTTGCTGACAGACATGAGTTTAGTAAACAGTGATTGCAAGATATCTTTCATTTTCTTCTCCCCAACATCTTTGGTCATGTTCGATACTTGATCTGCAGCAGCAGTACCAACCACTTCAACAATTTCAGGTACATTTTGAACAACACTCTTCAATTCCTATAAACAAAGAAAACATATTTAATCAAACAAAACAAAGTTTCCAGAGGTACAAATCTAATTTCCAATTGTATAGGAAATGAAGCCAAGTCACATAAACCCAAAGAAATCAGCAAAACAATTTTCTTCATGCCCTTACTTCCACTTTCACTAATTAAGAAATTATCACAAGCTATTCCTATCAAGATAATCATGGTCCTAGCAACCAACCCAGCACAGAATCAAAAGAGAATTGAAAATCTTAGTTAGGATCACAGAATGGATGGGCACCGAACACTTGTAAAAGGCGTTATAGGACTAGAAAACAGCTACAATGAAGGTTTTCTTGCTTCCCCAAGATGCGGGTACACTCATCATTTATATTTTGACTTAAAAATGCAAATAAAGATCGTAACCTAAAACAGAGGACCTTGATCGGCTTCCATAATATAAGATGGCCACATAAAAAAACTATCTCACCGAATCTCCACAGAAAAAAAAGTTCCATCTCCTTAAAAAACATAATAACAGACCTGGACAACTTTACCCAGTTTCCCATCCACATCTGTAGCAGTTAACCACGGAGAAATTTGGGAGGAAGCATTGGCTTGTCAACATCAATCATGATTTATGAGAATTGCTCCTCGAATAAATTTTTAATGGCCAATTAATCCTCATTTCCCACTCGAGCAAATCTCAAACTAATACAGTGAAATGGTGTTTCGATATGATGATTGACGATACCTGAAGATCAACAAATCCGCATAATGCCTCAAAGTGGGTGATTGCCAAAGCCATCTCAGGCTTATGATTGGCATCCTTGTACACATCTGGCTTTCGCTTATGAAGAATTGCAGCCAAACTCTTATCGGGATGGGCTTGTATGGACAGTGCCTTTGCCACTGAAAGTACCTAAACAACAGAGAAAGCACTTTTGTGTTTGGATGTGTTTCTTATAACCCAAATTCTTTTCAAAGTAACTAAATCAACCAACATAACTTTAACAACGCCATATATAATGATTCAATCATTGCCCCTTTATTCAGATTCAAGTTTAGATTTCTTTATGGACAGAAAGTCAGCTGCCCTAACCATAAATTTAATATTCAGCCAAATCATTTATAAATCACTTTCATTGCCAATTGATGGAACACAACACGTATAGTAATTCCACTTTTTTCCATCATGCATATTAAAATGTCAATTTTCATAAACATTAACCAAATCAGTTACACACTTAGAAGCCAAAGACCTTTAGAATTCGAGGAATGAATATGTTGCCACTGAAACATCCAGATCTTTATTTGCTACATCATATTATCAACTGGAACAAAAATGATATCACTTACCTTCAAGAGGAAAGGGAGATCGGGCCCCCATCTCTGCAGCACCTTATCCCCAAGCACACTAGGGTTTTGCTGGATCCACTCCTTCAAACCAACTGAATCGCAGCACTTGAGCTTCCGACCATTCGAAAACCCACCATTTGCCTCCACCACATAGGACGGACCCGATTCGTGAGTCCCCATCCAAAACTCCGCGTACGGCTCATCCACGTCGATCTCCTGCCCATTGTTCTTCGCGTACAGGCGCGCCACACTTGATTCCTCCCTCCCTACCGTACCCCACGCGTACTTCTTCACCGAGCATTTGAGTCGAACGATTCCAGGAATGTCGGCACCCATGGACAATGCAATGCAATGCCGACAGCTTATTCAATGGGACGAAGGCAAACGCAGGAACAAGAGCAGCAGAAGTGGGAAATCGAGGAAGGCGAATACTCCCATGGACTGGGTTTTTGAAGGTAACGATCGAGTGAGAGGGGATGGATTGATTGTCCTTCCTTCCTTTTTCGCCTAATTGATTAATCTTCACACTAGGTAGCTTTGCTTTGTTGGCGTTAACGTGACGGTTGTGAAAAGGCCCCTCTCCTTCTGTAAATCCGTCTGCAGTATTGTATTGTGTGGCAGAGAAACTAAAGTCGTCGTTTACTTTGCACTAGAAACGTGGTTTTTAATTGATTGCGTCGGTGCGATTTAAACTGAATTTGAACGTGGACTCGTCTGGGCCACTGACACCCTTTCGGGCCCAACTAGTTTTTATGGCCGCATAAATTGATGTCGTTTAAATGTAATGAATAAATATTGGAAGAGTTACACGTACATTTATTTTATTTTATTTTTTTATTTATGCGTAAATAATGATTGGGATGTAATATTCTATAAAATAAAAGGACATTTGGATTTACATTGTTCTTACATATTGTTATGTACGAAATTTAGAATTAGGTTAAAAGCCCAAGGTAAAAAGAAGAATGGGCCTGGCAATAGAGTTGATTGAACTGACTGAAGGACACCATGAGGAAATCAAGGAAAATGGGTTTATTTCTAAGGAAAGACCTCAGGTTGGAAGGTCTTCAGGTCGGGAGGTCCTCAAGACGGAAAGACCTCAGGTCGGAAGGTCTTCAGGTCGGGAGGTCCTCAAGACGGAAAGTCATCAGGACGGAAGGACCTCAGGTCGGTAGGTCCTCAAGACGGAAAGACCTCAAGTCGGAAGGTTTTCAGGTCGGAAGGTCTTCAAGACGGAAAGACCTCAAGTCGGAAGGTTTTCAGGTCGGGAGGTCCTCAAGACGGAAAGACCTCAAGTCGGAAGGTTTTCAGGTCGGGAGGTCCTCAAGTCGGAAAGACCTCAAGTCGGAAGGTTTTCAGGTCGGGAGGTCCTCAAGACGGAAAGACCTCAAGTCGGAAGGTTTTCAGGTCGGGAGGTCATCAAGACGGAAAGTCATCAGGACGGGAAGTCCGCAGGTCGGGAGGCCCTCGGGACGGGAAGTCTGCAGGTCGGGTGGCTTTCAGGACGGGAAGTCCGCAAGTCGGGAGGCCCTCAGGTCGGGAAGTTCTCAGGTCGGAATTCTACGGCAGAACCAACAAGTCAGATGGTTTGCAAGTCGGGAGGATTGGCAGTCGGACCCATACTATTGTAGATTGGCAGTCGGGCCTAAAGGGCAGAAGGTCTGTGGTCGGCTCAAAGAGTGAAATATAGGGATAATTTTGGTCTGCTGAGGACGCGTGTCAGCAGGAGAAAGGGTTGGAAGACGGTTGGGAAGGAGACGTTGTAACCGTTCGGGTGACGGTTTTCGGTACGGTTTCCCAAAGAATATTTAAAGGCTTGGATAATCATTTGGCAAGGCATCTTCAATCAACTTCAACAAAGCAAAGTCAGATTTGGGGATCACCACTTTAAATTTCAGTCTTTTATTTTCCAGTTTATTTTCTGTACCATACAGTGTTTAGAGATTCCTAATCTCAGGCACTAATTAATCAAGTTTAAGGATATTTTCTATATCTTTGAATTTTACTTTATTTTTGTTGAAAAATTACATCAACAAATTGGCGACCACAGTGGGAGCAAGACAAAATTGCTCATTCCAATTCCGGCGATAATTTCATACGTCTAAGATCCGGCCGAATCATCGGAAGGGTCCATATGGCAGGTTCACAACCACAATCATCTTCGGCACCGGTGGGAGAATCCGTTCCACCACCTATTGTGCCAAATGCCGGGGAAATCCCACAACCACCAACTGATTGGTGGTCTTATGTTCAACAAATGAACAACCAGCATACTTTGGTTATGCAGAATATGTTGCGTGAGCAACAAACGAACATGTTGCGTGAGCAACAGAGTCTGATGCAGAACATGATAGATCAAGCACTGTCAAGGGTTAGTCTTCAGCCCACTCAAACGCCACCAGGAGTGTCACCGTCCAGACCACAGGCAAATTTTGCAGGGCCATCATTCGTGGATAGTACATTCCCAAGTGCCACAAATCCCAACCGAATGGATAGGGGAAAATCTCCTTTGACTTTTCCCAACAATGTTCCACTGGGACCAAGGGTTACCAATCCGCAGCCAAACAATACGAGGGAGGACAGGCCTGAAGGATATATACATGATCCTATTCATATTCCTGTGCAGGATCCGTTCCATGTTCCTGATCATCAACGCTTTCATGTAGATCCTGATGAGATTGCACATATATTAAGGGATCAGTATGGATTAACTCCTCAGATGGCTAACCGCCCTGCATATCAGAGACCTTTCCCAGAAAGGATCATTAATGAACACCCTCTCCCAAGGAATTATCGACCACCCGATTTTCATGCATTCTCAGGGGAGGACGGATCTTCCACCATAGAACATGTTGGTCGGTTCACAGCACAATTAGGAGAAGTTGGCAATAACCCTTTTTATAAGCTGCAGCTGTTTGGTTTATCTCTTACTAGAACGGCGTTTTCGTGGTTTGTAAGTCTGCCTCCTGGACAAATTCAGACATGGGAAGGATTGGAGATGGCATTTCACGCTAGATTCTTCAATCCTTTACCAGTTGTTTCTTTAACTGATTTACTTGAATTGAGACAGTATCCAGAAGAAACTGCTTCACAGTTTATAGAAAGGGTGCGATTGATGAAGGGACGATGTCCTACGGTAATCAGTGAGAAAGAGATGACCAATTTAGTGGTCCGGAATATGCATACTCGTCTAAGAAAGGCACTCACTGCCCTGGATGTTGAGGATTTGGCAAGTCTTGCATCCAAGGCAGGACGTCTAGAGTCTTTGTTCAGAGAGGAAGATCAGCATAACAGGCGTAATAGAGGCCAACATATGGCGAGTATGGGAACAGAAACATGTGACTTTGATTTTAATCAATCAGAAGAGATGGCAGCCGAAATCCTTTCTGGAAAACCTTATGTATGCCCTAAATTGAAGCCAGTACCAGGATCTGAAGGAAAGGAGCAACCGACGTTTGATAGTTCGAAAGCTGATGAAATCTTTGATATCCTACTGACTGATGGGCAAATCCGTATTCCAAAGGGGCAAAGATTGGCCACTAAAGAAGAAATCAAAGGGAGACCATATTGTAAGTGGCATAATTCTTTCACGCACACTACAAGTCAGTGTACTCATTTCAGGAAGGAAATTCAAAAGGCCATCAAGACAGGTCGGCTCAAATACATCACTCTAGGTGTAGACCAGCAACAGTTTCCGAAAGTAACAACGGCAATGGTTGACATCCAACCAAGTTCGGAAACAGGGAAAAATTCGGCCAATAGTGGACAAACAGGGGAACGAACTCATGCAAGCCCCGGAACAAAGAAAGGAAATCAGCCAAACAGCAGCCGACCGGAAGAACGATTCAAAGTTGTTGAAAGGCCAGTCGCTGAAAAATGGGACCGACCAGACGGTTCGTTTAATGTGGAGGTGAAAGAAAAGGTTGTAGTACGTGACCACCCGACCAGAAAAACAGGATCAGTCGGGAACAATTGGGCTCGAAATAAAAAGCCTTTACCCGTTGATATAGATCCTCGTTTCCCAGGTATGAATCGTACACAGATTCGCAATGCCAAACGCAGGTATGCTGCAAAGTATAGGAAACAAGTCCCTTCAGTAAAACAACGAACCGACGAACAAAAATCAGCCGACCACTTGGCAGGAGATCAGTCCATTAGAGTCTTTACAGAACAAACGACCAACGAGCAGGGAGCAGCCATTCAGTCTCCAATTGGTCGGTCCAGTCGGGTCTGGTCAGGTAAGCAACTGAATGACGGATTAGGCGCTTCCGACTATACCAAAAGAAGTTCGTCGGGACAAGGGAAAGGTAAAGGAATGGCAGATGAAATAATTAGAGGTTTTCGATGCCAACATTGTGAACGGATCAACATCAATCCATCTCTTGAGGAATTTCGCATAGAATCTTTGACGGTTCAATCTCGGGATAAGACAAAGGAAGAAGTTGTAACTACAGAGGAAAGTTCAAGATCGGTTAAATCTCGTCTGGGACCACGAATCCCTTGTCGAATGACAGAGATTAATCAGATGAGAGATGAACCGATGTGGGCAAGTCTGGTAGATGATACTATGGACGAACCTTTATGGGCATTCTTGGTAGATGATGAATTAGAGGAAACAGAGTGGGCAAAGACTACAGATTCCGAGCCTCAAACGGAGGCACCTTCGATTGTGTTTCCTCCTATTCCAGAGGGTGCGATCTCCCATTTGAAACCTCTGTATGTTAATGCTCACATATGCGGGAAACCAATCACAAAGGTTTTTGTGGATAATGGGGCAGTCTTTAATGTTATGCCATTGAAGACTCTCAAGAAGGTAGGGAAAGGAATTCATGATCTGTCTCCTGTGGAATTCGAAATGACAAGCTTTACAGGGCAGCCGACTAAGCCTGAAGGCATGATGGTTGCCACAATTGAAGTCGGACCAAAAAAGATCTCCACTGTTTTCTTTATTGTGGACGCAGATACTACATACTCTCTCTTGCTGGGAAGAGACTGGATTCATGCCTCTCAATGTGTGCCATCAACCTTGCACCAACAATTAATGTTCTGGGAAGGAAATCAGGTCTTCAAAATGGAAGCGAATGACAACCCATTTGATGTATCAGAACAAGTTGAAGAGTCAGTGTTTTATTCCAGTCATTTGGCTCCGATGTCTCAGTTGTATATGGCCAGGGAATACCCAAACAAGGGTTATAAAGTCACTGGCCAGAATTCGATGTTCTATTAAAAGAACACTTTGATTGTATGGCTTATGATAAAGCCACACCCATTCCCATATAATTTGTTTGTTATGAATGATACAAGTTTAGAAGTATGTAGTTCTCTTATTAATAAGTTCTATTTAAAGCAGTTATTACATAAAGCAGAAAATAGTAAAGAGATTTTGGATGTTCACCTCCAAGAAGATGAACAATTTCGTTGGCCCGATTTATTAGAAAAAACAGAACCAACAGCTTCATCACAAGACCCATTATTGGAGTTTAATTTAGGAACCGAATTGGTTCCAAAAGTGATCAGGCTAAGTGGTTATTTTTCTAAAGAGCAACAGACAATGATGCTCGAAGTTATTAGAAACAACATTGATTGTTTGGCATGGGATTATTCAGAGATGCCTGGTTTGACAAGGAGTCTAATAGAGCATCGATTGCCTATCAAGGAAGGTTGTAAACCTTACAAACAACCTCCAAGGCGAATGAGCCCGGATCTGATGCCTCAAATCAAGGAAGAAATCCAAAAACTTCTCAAAGTGGGTTTCATTCAGCCTTGCCGTTATGCGGAGTGGCTGGCTAACATTGTGCCAGTGGTCAAGAAAAATGGTAAGATAAGGATATGCATTGATTTCAGGGATTTGAATCTAGCTACCCCTAAGGATGAATATGTGATGCCTATGGCCGACATGTTGATAGATGCAGCAGCAAGGCACAAAGTCCTTAGTCTGATGGATGGTTATGCAGGTTATAACCAAATATTTCTGGCAGAAGAAGACATTCCTAAGACAACATTTAGGTGCCTAGGGGCTTTAGGTATTTATGAATGGACAGTCATGCCATTCGGGTTAAAGAATGCAGGGGCAACTTACCAAAGAGCCATGAATTCAATCTTTCATGATTTAATTGGCAGATCTATGGAAGTTTATATTGATGATGTTATTGTTAAATCTGCCAGTTTTGACGAACATTTGAGAGATCTTGAAGAGGCATTCGAAAGAATGAAGAAGTACAAGTTGAAAATGAATCCAACCAAATGTGCTTTTGGAATATCAGCCGGGAGCTTTTTAGGGTTCTTAGTTCATGAGAGGGGAATTGAAATCGATGCCAATAAGGCTAAAGCCATTCTTGACAGTCGGCCACCCAAGACGGTTAAAGAAATCCAAAGTCTTTTGGGTAAGGTGAACTATTTGAGGCGTTTCATTTCTAATGCTGCTGGCAAGGTCAGACCCATTACTAAATTGTTGAAAGCTGGAAAAAATGCGTTTGAATGGGGTCCCGATCAACAGATGGCTTTAGATGCTATCAAGCAGGCATTGGTTCACCCTCCAGTCTTGATGCCTCCTAAACAAGGTCGGCCACTCAAACTTTATTTGGCAAATACATATGAAGTGGTTAGCTGTTTATTGGCACAGGATGGTGATGACGGGAAGGAAAGGGCAATCTACTATCTCAGTAAAACCCTTACAGGACAAGAACTGAATTACACTATGCCAGAAAAAATGTGTTATTCATTGGTTTTCGCTTGTACTAAACTCGAGCATTATTTGCTGCCCAGAAAGATTGAGGTCATATCAAAGGTGGATCTCATCAAATTGATTTTGCAGAGACCTACTATGAAGGGCAGACTCATGAAGTGGGCCATCAAATTGGCTCCTTTTGATCTTCAACATTCCCCTTTGAGGGCAGTCAAGGGACAAGCAGTAGCCGACTTCTTAGCAGAATTTTCACAAGTCGGGTATTCTCATTGTGATAGCACCCGACCACTTGGTTGTTCATCATATTTGAATAATCTACAGGTCGGATGTGTACCTTATATAAGTACCAGAACATGGTTGATGTTCTTTGATGGTTCTACCTCTGGAAACAAATCAGGGGCAGGGGTCTTTTTGCAAGGACCTGACGGTCAAAAAATCAACTTACAACTACGATTGGAAGCAATGACCCATAATTCGGCAGAATATGAAGCTTTAATTTTGGGTTTGGAGGCTTTAATAGCCAGGAAGGTCCAGTCTGTAATCATAAGGGGGGATTCTCAATTAGTAGTCAACCAAGTAAACAATCAATATGTTTGCAATTACCCTCATCTTCGCAGATACAGGGACATTGTGGGTCGGTTACTAACAAAAATCTCAGAAGTAATAATTGAATTCATTCCGAGGAAAGAAAACCAACGTGCTGATGAGTTGGCTCAAAGGGCCTGTAAAGGAATTCTGGAGGATATTTGGTCGGAGGTCAAGTCGGGCATAAAAGAAAAGACAGACCCAATATGTGACCGAATGGTCGGGCAGGAGACTATCGGACAGGAGCCCGACTGCGAAGTTACGGTCGGACAGGAGCCCGACTGCGAAGTTACGGTCGAACAGGAGATTGTCGGACAGGAGCCCGACTGCGAAGTTGTCGGGCAGGAGACTGTCGGTCAGGAGCCCGACTGCGAGGTTATTGTCGGACAGGAGCCCGACTGCGTAGTTACTATCGGGCAGGAGTCCGACGGCGAAACAGTGCCCGATTGGAGAACAGAGCTTATCACGTATTTACAGAATCCAGGTGCAAGTGTTTCAGTTGCGACACGATTGAAAGCTTTACGTTTTCAATTGATAAATGGAATTTTGTATAAGAGATCATTTGAAGGTTTACTTTTGAAGTATTTGGGGTCTAAAGAAGCTCTAGAGGTAATGACAGAAGTACATGGTGGGATATGTGGAGCTCATCGGGCAGGTCTGAATATGAGGTGGGCCATTCATCGTTTGGGGTTTTTCTGGCCAAAGATTTTTGAAGATTGCATACAATTTGCCAAAGGCTGCCAGGAATGTCAGAGACATGGAAACTTAAACCATTTGCCAGTAACCGAATTGCAATTCTTGGCAAAACCATGGCCTTTTAAATCATGGGCTATGGATATTATTGGTAAAATACATCCTGCTTCATCGAAACATCATTGTTTCATATTGGTCGCGACTGACTACTTTACCAAATGGGTAGAAGCAATTGCTTTGAAAAATGTGGATCAGAAAGAAGTGATAGACTTCGTTTCGAACCAAATTATTTATAGATATGGTATTCCTCAGTCTATAACAACCGACCAAGGCCTGGTTTTCACAGGGGAAAAGTTCTCTAGTTTCTTGGCAGAATTCGGTGTTCGTTTACATCATTCGTCACCTTATTATCCCCAAGCCAATGGACAAGCGGAAGCAGCAAATAAGATTATTATTGGGATTATAAAGAAGATGGTTGAAGGGAACCCAAGAAAGTGGCATTTGTTATTGTCTCAGGCTTTATGGGCACATAGGAATACCAGAAATACGGCCACAGGGTTCTCACCTTATCAACTCACGTTTGGCCAAGATGCTGTTTTACCAGCCGAAATCCGAGTATCATCTGGCCGAACAGAATTTACTGATGGTGGTCTTACAAAAGAATACCAACAACTTATGATGCAACAGTTGGAGGATTTGGATGTTAGCCGACTTCAGGCAATAAGTCGAAGTGTGAAACAGAGTGAAATCAGAGCAAGGAGTTACGGAAAGAAAGTTTTTCACAGGACATTCCGAAAAGGAGACTTAGTCTGGAAGACCATTCTTCCTACATATAAGAAAACTGACCAATTGGGAAAATGGTCACCGAATTGGGAAGGACCATAAATTGTTCAAAAAGATATTGGGAATGGCGCTTTTATTATTGTAAATCATGAAGGGAGAAGAGTACATGATTGTATTAATGCTAAATATCTGAAGAGGTATTATCCTGCCTTTTCAGATAACAAAACTGCCTGAAACAAATATTATTCAGAACCCATTTGTGGGGTTCGGTGTTCGAACCTATTTAAAGGTTCATTTCTGTTAGTCATCATGTATTTGTGAGAAATTTTCTGCTTCCGAATCAGACTTTTCATCCCAGTGAGTGGATATTAGTTCTGGTTCTTCTTCAATAAGATCTTCCAAGTCTGGTCGGTACCTCTCCCATTGGCTTTGCATTTCGTCTAAATCTTGATTGGTACGTGCTTGCATGTCCGTTATGGCTTGATATTCACGGTCAACAATGGTACGCAATCTTGAAAAGACTTTTCGTTGATTGGAGAATATGTTATCCCAACCAAGATCTGGAAGTATGGTTGCTGCGTGATTTTCTATCATTTCCATGTGATGATGGAGGTCAGGAATGCGACCAAGGATGTCACGGAGAGGTTCATACCCCTCAATGATTTTTTCCATTAGGCGGATGACGCGATGAATGGTTCTTCTACCTCGTTGGGAGAATCGGAATTTGAAGTCTAGTTGCTTGAGTATATGTAACAAGAGTGTTGCAGTAACTGGTGCAGTTGCTAAGGGAATTTTTCAAGAGGGTAGTGATTTATGAACTTCCAAACATTGATTGTTAGATGGCGTTTGAAAGTCCCTTGGCGGCGGGCAAGTTGTTATGTACGAAATTTAGAATTAGGTTAAAAGCCCAAGGTAAAAAGAAGAATGGGCCTGGCAATAGAATTGATTGAACTGACTGAAGGACACCATGAGGAAATCAAGGAAAATGGGTTTATTTCTAAGGAAAGACCTCAGGTTGGAAGGTCTTCAGGTCGGGAGGTCCTCAAGACGGAAAGACCTCAGGTCGGAAGGTCTTCAGGTCGGGAGGTCCTCAAGACGGAAAGTCATCAGGACGGAAGGACCTCAGGTCGGTAGGTCCTCAAGACGGAAAGACCTCAAGTCGGAAGGTTTTCAGGTCGGAAGGTCTTCAAGACGGAAAGACCTCAAGTCGGAAGGTTTTCAGGTCGGGAGGTCCTCAAGACGGAAAGACCTCAAGTCGGAAGGTTTTCAGGTCGGGAGGTCCTCAAGTCGGAAAGACCTCAAGTCGGAAGGTTTTCAGGTCGGGAGGTCCTCAAGACGGAAAGACCTCAAGTCGGAAGGTTTTCAGGTCGGGAGGTCATCAAGACGGAAAGTCATCAGGACGGGAAGTCCGCAGGTCGGGAGGCCCTCGGGACGGGAAGTCTGCAGGTCGGGTGGCTTTCAGGACGGGAAGTCCGCAAGTCGGGAGGCCCTCAGGTCGGGAAGTTCTCAGGTCGGAATTCTGCGGCAGAACCAACAAGTCAGATGGTTTGCAAGTCGGGAGGATTGGCAGTCGGACCCATACTATTGTAGATTGGCAGTCGGGCCTAAAGGGCGGAAGGTCTGTGGTCGGCTCAAAGAGTGAAATATAGGGATAATTTTGGTCTGCTGAGGACGCGTGTCAGCAGGAGAAGGGTTGGAAGACGGTTGGGAAGGAGACGTTGTAACCGTTCGGGTGACGGTTTTCGGTACGGTTTCCCAGAGAATATTTAAAGGCTTGGATAATCATTTGGCAAGGCATCTTCAATCAACTTCAACAAAGCAAAGTCAGATTTGGGGATCACCACTTTAAATTTCAGTCTTTTATTTTCCAGTTTATTTTCTGTACCATACAGTGTTTAGAGATTCCTAATCTCAGGCACTAATTAATCAAGTTTAAGGATATTTTCTATATCTTTGAATTTTACTTTATTTTTGTTGAAAAATTACATCAACACATATAATTTATTGATGTTCGGTTATGTATAAAAAAATTAAAGTGTTTTTGAGCCCAAAAAATAGGAGTTATGTATAATAAGATTTAAGTATTTTGAGCCCAGGAAATAGGAGTTGATGAAAAGACCCAAAGTGAAGAGGAGCTCATTTGAGTGGAAGTTCAGAAGGAAATGATTGCTTAATTGGAATTGTGAAACCCAATAGTTAGAGTTACGATACCTTAAAAAGTCTCGAAAAAACACACAATCTTTAGTTTATCATTTTTATCTTTATTTTTCTTGTAATTTTGATTCTTTGTCATTTACTTTTATGTCAGTTCTTTTTAAAACTTTACTTCAATTCATCTTGTACTTTTCAAGTCCTTTATCAAGTTTTAATGAGATTTTAATTTATAAAGTCGAGTTCAAGTTCATTTCACTCAGCAGATTTTTTGCTAATCCTATTTTTGCAGACATGAAACATTCTTCCTAGGAGTTTTCTGAAGCATCCCAGGGGACCTTTTTCACCCATTTTCCAACCGATTTTTTCAATTTGTCACAAAATTGAATATCTGAATTTTCAAATACAACAAATTGCACACCTAATGAAACAATGATAATTTCGTGTCTTACTTTTTGTGAATGCAACTATGTAGTCGACAACTATCCTCCATCATGCTGCCAAAGAACAACACCTCTGGTGTTTCCATGGTTTCTATTCTTCCGAAGGATGGAGCTTCGGCAGACACTTCCAACAATGTGCTGCCACCAATAGGAGTCGAATTTTCTGCCGGCTTTACCATCAATCCAGCCAACCTGCTTGGGGGACATGATGACTCGCAGAGCCAATGGCGAATTTCTATGGTTCTGGAGAAAATACAGTCCCGCCATTTCCATTAGGGCCATAAGGGGAGTCAACAACACTACATTCTCCCGACGTACTATGGAATCTTGTGGGGTGTGTATGCCCAAATTTCGCCAATTTTCTCATCGGCTGGGATGAAGTGACCATGGACAGTGTGATAACTGCCACAGTCCTGTATGCACTACCACAATATGCATCCGAGATGATCATATCATTGATTCCCTTATAAAGGATATGAACCCAGATCGGTTTTCTTAGAAAAGGATTTTAATATTTTGCTAATCAAATAAATGATTTCTCTATAAAGGAACCTAAAAAAAAAAATGAAGGCAAATCGGTTTCTTGGCCGTACATAATGATATGCAAGATGGGTTCGGCTTCCTTCACCCCACCTTTGGAAGCAAAACAAGCAAAATACTTGCTAAACCAAACAAAGAGAAGTGCATAATTTCAGGGGGGTCAACAACACCAAACAACTTGTTGTTGACCATAAAATGATTGGAAGTGGTCTTATTGTTATAAGGCTTGGAAAATACTAAAGGGGAAGACATATCCGAAGCAATGAGAGGGGGTTCAAGGGCTTCCACGGGATGTGCACACAGTGTTATCAATCATAAACCCCTTATTCTCTAAACAAATATTCAAAATGAGGTTCTAACCCAGTTACCCATGAGCTAAATCCTAAAGAACTTATAGGGATATGGGTGAACTTAGAGGGGGAAACATCTATTTTCAGCCAGTGTTGAGACAAAAGAATGTTACCCGGTTCGAGGAGGATACCCTTTTGAACTTCAGCATTAGTAGGGTGATGAGCTAATGGAAGGATTCCTTGGCCGCCAGAAGAAAGAAGGCTTAGCGGAGTTGGAGGATTTCCCATGATTCGGGCAGACATATGACTTGAAATTGGCAGCAGAAAAACTTCCGGATTAAAGGAAGAACCACCATTAGGGGAGTTTCCTTTGGGTGAAGCATCATTGATTCAGCTCCTTCCAGACCAAATTCTGCCAAGAGGAATGATGACTCATAAAAACATACGTGTTTTTTTACCAAACACTTCTACATCTTTCTTGCAATTTACATCCTAACCCATAGCCCATTTGGATGTTAAAATGCTTTCACAAAACACACTGTGTTCATATAATCACCAATTTATCCACAACATTTTGCAAAAATTGAGAAATATTTTTCATTCGCAAATTAAAACCTTTCTCGCGTGCCCTAGGTGTCAGCAGCTACCATCGGCGCAGAGAATTGAACAAAACACCCTTTCAAAAAACACACCGTGTTCATATAATCACCAATTTATCCATAACACTAAGCAAAAATTGAGAAATGTTCTTCATTCCCAAATCAAAAACCTTTCTCGCGTGCCCTAGGTGTTTGTCAGTTACCATTGGCGCGGAGAATTGAACAAAAATCTACATTACGCTTTGAATTTACTCTGGCGCAGTGCATATGCCACTGTTGTAGAGTTCTTTATGGTAAGAATCGAAGAGGTTGACGACAAGCTTATCAGGAAAAAATATGCTTTTGTGTACCCAAAGTTCCAAGTCTTCGATATAAATCTTCTTTTGTGTGTGTTTTTCATGGTTTTAGATTTTGATTTTTCTTGAAGAGTGGAATTGGAGGTTTGGTTTGTCCTTTTGAGACTTCACTGTTACTGTAATTCAAGCCATGGATTTATTTTTCTCTGTGAACAAACCTTTCTTATATATATATATGCGTGAATGTATGTATATGTTGGTTGATTTTCATGTATTGAGTAAATATTCAAATTGATTAGGGTTATATACGTATTGTTGCTGCTAAAGGTGGTGATTTTTTTTATTTTTTTTTATGTCGATTTCTCCAATTGTATGCACAAAATGTGGTTTTGTATACAAGGTTTCGCTTTATTGAGAGAAGATCTTAGTGTATATTGACGATTTTATTAAGCACCGAGGTTTCTTCGAGCAAGTTGGGGGTGATAATTTCTAGGGGTTTATTTCTTGTTTGTGTGATCAGTGATGTAACATTAGATAGCTCAAACATCTACAGTTCTAAAATAATATGCTTACAGGGCAGTTTCAACGCTAATTCAACGAAGAAGAGCACAAGTTGCAACAACTTTCAGTGCAAATGGGCAACTGACAACCATAGATGATAGCCTCTCAGCAAGGAACATCAAGGTATCTCAATAAATGTCAATTTATGTATGCATATAAATGTAAGTGTGAAATGTGCAGTTAATTGTAACTATTAGTGGCAACAATTATCTGTTTGTGCATTCATGTTGTCTCTGATTTTCATGTTCTTGTCATTCTAACAGTATTTACATAAACTTATATTGCCATTCAGGTGCGGATTGAAAGTAAAAAGCAGTTTATGTACATATAATGTTGTTATTAAATAACACCGAGAGAATATGCTTTTAAAAAATATCCAACAATTTTGGCTTTATTTATTAATGTATTACACTTTATTTTCCCACTAAAAAACTACTCATCAAAATTTATCTTTAAAAAATATCGTGTTCAACACCAACTTATATCACATCAAATATATATATTTTCTCAACTTTTTTTTTTTTTAAATTTCCAAACTAATCTGAAACACCAAAGTACTTCAAAAACTTATCTAGCCACACCCTTTGTAGTTTTTGCTTTTTTTTTTTTTTTCAAAAAAATTATATATGTTAATAAGATGTCACCAAATGGATATTAGATGTTGTGTTAGGATACATTTGACAAATTGTAAGCTAATCAAATATGATTTCCTTTGGTTGTAACCATTGGTTCGTGTTTCTTGTTTGGAGTGGACAAGGATAATAGAAGATTACGAGGGATTGCTTGTATATGACAATGAAGTTAGTTGATGACAAGATTATATTGATTATTTTTTTTTAGTTCCTCTGTACATCTCTGAGCTCTTGCTTTGATTTTTATCTAGTTTATAATATTAGTCTTGGCTGATATCTATATATATATATATATTTTATGTTGTTCTTGCAATGTAGTATTCATTTTTGAAATTGTGCATGTGTTCTGAAGAAGTGTGCGTAATAACTGTCAGATATTTTCTAGTTGTTTTTCCATCTTCCAATGCCGCAATATTATTTGATGTTTTTCAAATATTTTATACTCCCTCTGTCTCTTAACTATTTATTCATTTTTCTATTTTGGTCCGTCTCAAAATAAGATATTTATTTTTTTTAGTAACCCTAATACCTACCTACAATTAATTTACCCTTAAACTTATACTATATTACAAATATACCACTACAATAAATTTTTACCTTGAGGATATTTTAGTCTTTTTATATATCTTTATTTCTACTATACCCTAATATATTTATGAGTGGAATTTTAAACTAAGTAAAAAGCCATTTATTCATGTAGGGGTGGGAAGTCACGGGGAAAATAATAGACATTATTTTTATTATATATGTGCCAGGATTTTAAACAAAGTAAAAGATTATATATTCTGTAAATTGTATTTTTATGTATATGTATGTTTGTATTTTTTTTTGGTGTGCCTGAAAGCCAACAAGAAAAGAGTTGGGGGTGGGGTCTGCTATATATATATATATGCTTGGATTCTTCTATTACTTAAACCAATCTTCTTCTTCTTTTTCCACTACTCCATTATTGTGATTATTGCTTCTAATAATCAATGAGCATATACGCCAGATAACCGTATCTTTGATCTTGTTGCTCCTCGGTGGTCCTATTGAATCCTCATCCTTACGAACCTCCTTTAGACATACTATAAAGTGCTATTACAAAGGATTTCTGAGGTAAGATACTAGTGAATGTGTGTTTATTATTACATTAGTTATTACACATGTCTTCTTGCTGCAAATTTGGTAATTAGAGTGAAAATAATTTTTCCTTATACAATTTACCGATCTTGTAACTTTAGGCATAGTTTTTTGTTGGATGAAATGTGGTATTGGTATTTGTATTAGTTTCAGGGTGGCATTAGGTGTAGTTTGATCATATTGTATTTATAAATTTTGGGGATCATGCATATGCAAGTTCGTGAAATGGATTGGATCAATTAGGGCAATGATAATTAAGAAAGAAATTGAGGATTGGCTGGTACTACTGGACTGAATTGGACTGGGGTGGGATGGGATAAGATTCGATTCAAGTAAATAATTTATGCTGCATTTTCATATGTATCTTTTGTATTGGGAGAGAGATGTATGTAGATCTCAGTGACAAGTGTGACACAGTTTAAATCATAATTATATAAAAGACATGTTTATTCTCTCACATCAATACATTGAAGGATGCCTCGGATTATTCCTAACTCCTATATTTGATTGACATTCAGCAAGACATGTTATAGTCGTTAAAATATTTTTACTTGGGTTGATTGATTTCTCTTTTGGTGTGTGGCTTGAGGAATTTTTCTATGTAGTAGATGCTTAATATATGTAATTTTATTTTATGCAAGCTATAGAACTTATCGCAACATATTTTTATCATGAAGTTAATTGTGTTGAAAGGTATTTTTCATGTTCTTTTACTAAATGATTTAAGATGTGATTTTCTGATTTCTCAACAAATCTATATGTATTACTTTTCTGGGCCACTTCTATTTTCTTGGTTGAAAAAATCTTTTTCTGATGGTTACTCCACATATATTTTTAGAGCTCCATATACGATTTTTGATCGTTTTACTTCAACTGAACCCACACAATTTACTATTAATGATGTCAAGTCCATGTTTTCCCGTTGTCAATAACTTATGTTAGCTAATGTTCAAACACCGTGGCTCCATATACGATATTAGCTATTGTGACCCCTTTATTCCTAACCCAAAATAACAAACACCGTGGCTCGATAGGTCAACTGATGAAGAAAACAGAGAAATGCTTTGCCATTTACCGGAAACACGAGATCGGTTGGACAGTTGATGAGAATGTTTTAAACTTGTTTTGTTAGATGGATACAAGTTGGATAGATAAAATGAACCACATTTCTTTTATATATTTGGATAGAGTTATGCATTTTTTAAACTATGCTTTCAACGGGAAAAGCACGGACACAACTATACAATGCTCCCTATACGAGTTGTGGCAACCGTTTATTAAATGTTCCGTAATAAGGGTGACCTTCTTGTCATTTCCTTAATTGTCATGGATCACACTATTTTGTACTTGATGTTTTGATCGAGTTGGTTTGTGGGCACATTCATAATTCCTCTTGTTCAAATATCTAAGAACCTTTTTCTATTATTGATGCATGGTCAAGGAGTTTGTTATTGTCGTTGCTTCGTTGTTATATATGGTCCACCCTTAGAACTTTTAGGTGGTGGATATTTACATCGTCATGGATGTAGATACTCAATCTTAGAGTTGAGTATAGTTGTTAGATTTACCAATGTTATGCTTTGATTTTAAGTATTATGTCTATTTAGTATACATTACGCAAAAGACTGTGCTTGGAAAATCTTTCTGGATAGTTTGAAGCTTTGTATACTGAATATATTTGTGGTGTAGTTTGCGGGTTTCAAATAGCGCATCTCTTTGATTATGCAATATTTGAGAAACACCTCCATTATGTGTTGTTTCTTATGAGTCATTATTGATGTTTAACCTCATTATTATTGTTTATATGTTAATTGTTGTGTGATATTTTAAATTATTTCTCTAAAGAAAATATGTATGTGTGATTTGTATTTATGTGATAAATCCTTAATAGTGAAGGTGTTTGTCACATCTATTATGGTTTCAGATACCATTCGAATCCTTCCCACGAATGTTGGTTTACACACCCTCATCGAGGTAGTCAACATTGAGTCCATCGATTGGACGTATAAAGTTGTATGTAATTAATTCTTTTAATTATTTTTTGCTTGAAAACTAATTAAATTCATTGGGCAATGATAAAAAAAGTGTACTTTTCATTGCAGTTAATTCGCTACCCCTTAGTTCTTATCGAAAAATTCCGAAAACAACAACTATGTCTATTTTAATTCGTACTTATATTTATTTTTATATCTTTTGAATGTTGGATAGTATGGATTGTGGATATTTTGAATGTTAGGTATTTCGAATATGTCATAACATGGTTGTTGGGGCAAACCATTGTATTTATATTTTTGGCGTGTTAGAAAATATCGATCGGCATCATTTTGTATATTTTTGTATGATTTTGTATTTGGTATGAAAAAAAGGTCTAATGCTATTTGTGTCAAAATTAATATTGTAACAAATACCATTATTTTTGTCATTTTTGTTAGATAGTTAAAAAAAGATTTGTTACGGTCAGTAGGAAATTATAACAGTTTTGTTGTTACGACGAATTTTCGTAGAAAATACTTTTCCTAACTAGATTAAAGTATTTGTAACGTCCCTTTTGTTACAAATAACAAAAGGTTATTATCACAAAGGACAATAATACCGGTTTTTTTAACGGATAATTTCGTTATAAAAAATAAATTGAACCCTTACAAATAAATTTAGCAAATGCGTAATATAAAAATTGACCATCAAACTTTTGTTATGGAAAGTTCTATTATAGAGACTTTTTATTACTCGATTTTTTTTTGTGGCAGCCAAAATTCATTACAAAGTCGACACAAAAGACTTTTGTATCAAAAAATGAGCATTTATATTGACGTTTCCCGCTACAAAAGACCTATTTCTTGACAGTGCATTAGGACTGCTCTTTTTTTTTCGAGCTTTTTGTTCTCCTTGTACCTATGTAGGCGGGTAGATTCAATTTTTTTCCGAGCCTTTTGTTCTCCTTAAACCTATGCAGGCAGGTAGATTCATTTTTTTTCGAGCCTTTTGTTCTCCTTGTACCTATGCAGGTATGTAGATTTAAAATCAGGCCAATGACTTAAGCGACTGTAAGGCAGATAGATTTAAAATCAAGGCAACGGCTTAAGCGACCGAACTTTGGAAATGCAGGCAACAACTTAACCCTTTCCATTTGGGGATGCCTGTTTTGGCGTGTTATGAATTAATTATGTATTTGTTAGCTGTTAATTGTAAGTATGTCATTAATGATTAATCTGAACATTAGTTTTTTTTTTTTTTTTGATGGGATTGCATATTGATCATTAACCATCAACATTATGTTGATTTCATATTAGCCATTAGATTAAAAAAAAAATTAGTCTCGTAACTGGACCCCCTTATCATTTTAGTCCCGTAAGTGGAGCCTGTAGCAAATTAGTCCCATAAGTGAAATTTTTTTGCTGTTTTAGTCCTCCGGCGCCGGAGATGCCCGCGTGGCTCGCCGTAGGTGACGTGTCCGCCAGGTGTCCCACCAGGTCAGCGACACCTGACGGACACGTGAATTTAATTTATTTTTCAATTTTTTCATTTTTTAATTTTTTTAAATTGGACAAAATAAAAAAAATGCAAATAGAATTAAAAATAAATTAAAATAAAGTTTTAAAAAAAAATTTAAAAAATGAAAAAAAAATCCACGTGTCCGACAGGTGTCGCTGACCTGGCGGACACGTCACCTCCGGCGAGCCACGCGGGCATCTCCGGTGCCGGAGGACTAAAACAGCGTAAACTTTTCACTTATGGGACTAGTTTGCGACAGGCTCCACTTACGGGACTAAAATGATAAAGGGTCCAGTTACGGGACTAAAAAAACAGTTTACCCAAAATTTTAATCCAATGGCTAATATTAAATTAAGGGTGTAATTGTAATTTTAATATCCCTAATTTATATAACTACCTTAAACCTCAATCTTCTTCATTTCTTCATGCTGACCTCACCCTCCTCCATTCTTCAGGCAAAAATCGATGGGGAGAATATACGTCATCCTTTCCAACAGAATCAATGGTTGATATAGAAAAAGGTGGGCAAAATAAATTATCAATTATTCCAACCCTAACCAATCGTTCAACGAGTAATGGAGACATCGAAGAGATTGCAATTTCGGATGATCCAGCGCCCTCGCCAATACTAGACGCAGTGGAATTGAAAATCGCTCAATCGCGTAAGTTACTTATTGATAATTGATTTGAAATTGTGAACATCATACCTTATGTGATCTATTTCATTGAATTTACTAGATTCAGTTTATCGGATTAGAATTTTGTAAATATATATTAGCATTCGTGATTCAATTAAAGCATTCAAATTACTGTTAAAAAAGATTATGTAGCATACCGTTCAAGTAACATCAGCATTTCTCTATGAAGAGAACAACATCTTATTTAATTATCAACATGATATATGATTGTATTTCACAAGAAGATCAACATTTTGCCAGTTATCTGAAAGAATATTGTAATATAGTAGTCAACATTTTGATTTACATTATCTAGCATTCCATATGTGCAGAGTCCATAGATTGGCATGCAATGGAATTTACAAAACCGATGATGCATACAATTTCTATTGTGAGTATGGACAAAATAGAGGCTTTTCAATGAGGTAAAAATGCAGAAAAAGTTCAAAAAAGACCCTCACCAGATACAATACATAGAATATTGTTGCAACAAATCAGTGTTCAAAGAGGGGAGCAATGCAAAACCAAATCATCCTGAAATTCATCCAAAACAATGCAGCGAGTTAAGAAGGATCAAGACTATGCATCGTAGTCATGAAACGAGAACATGCTATAATTCAAAGATACAATTTGATTTTGACAAGGAGAATGCAAAGTACAAAGTGACATACTTTGAAGACAACCACAATCATGATCTACATCCTACAAAACACAAGCACATGCTTATATCCAATTGTAGGATTGATGAATCACATTTAATCATTGCGAACACAAATAAGGAAGTTGGACTACCAATTAGATCATTGCATGATTTGATGAAAATAGCTGCTGGAGGAAAGGAAAATGTGGAATTTATGAAGTTGGACCTGAAGAATCACATGAAGAATAAAAGAAATTTTCAAGGAGAACGAAGCAAATGCAATACTACAGTACTTTGGCCAAAGATCAATGGATAATCCTTTTTCCTTTTATGAAATTGAAGTCGATTATGAAGATAAGATTGCTAATATATTTTGGTCAGATGCTAAAATGAGGGAAGACTACGCATTGTTTGGGGATTTTATTATATTTGATACCATATACCAAACAAATAAGAACTACAGGCCACTAGGTAAACATACAAATTTTTTTTCTGTGCATAGTCAGCATTTTAAATACTATTTGTCAGCATCTTCATACACTGTATACATCATATCATATGTATCTGATCCTAACAATATTGGACCATCAGGTGTTTTCGTGGGATTTAATAACCACCGCCAGACATCTATATTTGGGGCAGCGTTGTTGTACGAGGAAACACAAGATTCATTCAAGTGGATTTACAATACTGTCTTGAAGTTCATGGACGGACAAAGACCGAAAGCTATTTTTACGGATAAAGATTTGGCTATGGCTACAACGCTAAAAGGGACAAGCCAACGACATACCATGCTCTATACACATGGTAATTCTCTGTTTGCGTTGTACATACAGGTCTGCTGATATGTTTTAACATATTCTCTACGGGGTACATGATGAAAACCAATTCAGCCTTTAGTGAGAATATCTGTTGTAGGCATGCTTCCCCAAAGGGCCTATAAGTGGCTACTAAACATTCATTCATTAAGACAACAATAGTCTTCGGCTTGGACAAGACAACACTTTACTGCAGGGATATGAACAACACAACTGAGTGAATCACTTAACTTCTTATGAAAGGTTTGAAAATGCAATCTACAAGCCCCTATGCTTTATAGAACTGAACATGCTTCTTTACTTGACTCGTCTGCTGAAATTAATAAATTAGTATGTTAATTATATTCTTCATATGCGTTGTTGAATGAATGTGAATATGCTGAATAGGTTCTTACATCCAGATAGTAATATTCTTCAATTTTTTTTTTTTTTTTTTTTTTTTTTTTTTTTTTATCAATTTCAAAGAGTGGTGGAGAATCATAGATAAAAAGTGGAACAACAGATTTCTTCGCACATGATAGACGGTTAGCTGCAAATCATATGTTCAACCCATTGATGAAATCTGCAGCTATGTTCTACACACCAAATGTCTTTCAATGGTTTCGAAAGCAACACAAAAGATCCATTGAATTCATAACACAGTGTTTAGATAAAAAGACAACATATCTTGTATATAACATGGAAAAGACAAGCTATCAACATCTTGTTCGCGTCAATATTCAAGAGTCTTCGATTGAGTGCACGTGCAACATGTGGAAAAATGTTGTAATATTGTGTTGTTATTTAATACGCACGAAGGATGTATTAGTAGCAATATGGTGTGCACAATTCAAAAACCTCCCAAACAAATACATATTAAATCGATGGAGAAAAGATGTTAGGAGGGTATTACAGCAGCACCACACAAGCTTAACATCTAGTTGGGAAGAAATGGATTTTTCAGGAAGATACAAATCATTTTGCCACTTGTTCATGAATTCTGCAAAGTTAATAGCTTCTGAGCCGAAGAATTACAGTTCATTCTTAGATAAATTTAATGAATTGCTTCTCAACACAGTTAACTACCCAAATCTGTATGGAGGAATGCCAACAGATGAAAATAACAGTGACGTTTTGCATATATTTTATATTAATGAAATGTATATAATATTAAACTAATCGATTCTTCATGCTACAGGGAGAGTACAAAATACAACCATTGCAGGTCATTTAATATTGAAGCCAATAGACAATCCAAAAGGAAGAATTAAAACAAAGGTGTCAATCAGCAACTCTGGGAGACAAAATAAGCATCAAATGATGAATAAGAGAGATAACCAGCTGGATAAAAGCAAGGGAATTGATTTTTTGTCAGTTCATACATGATTCATTGTGAATAATTGATAATAAGCACTTAAATATACAAGACTAAGCATTTTGTTGAATACCAATAAACATTTTCTAAAAAAAAAAAAACGAATAAACATTTTCTACAATTGTTTTTAGCATGTTATTGTTATCAAATAATATAAATATTGTCCATAAAATGCCACAAAAAGGACACTATAAACACGTTTTCCACCAAAATATATCACCTATAAACAAAAACATAAAATGATGGACATGAATTTACATTTACTGAATCCAACATTTTATCAGTATCATCAAGCATTTCCACCTACAATCTGTCAGCATTTTGCTACAACCATCCCAAACTAGCTAGCATTTATATAACACTGCCAAGCATTTTACTAGATATCGGTAAGCATCTGCTATTCTATCAACCAACATGCGTGTTAATAAAAAAAATTGTTATCAAATTACACAACCAACATACCAATCACCTATAAAATTCAATCCATCGATCAATACCAACAATCCATTCAAATTCAATCCACCGATCAATATCAACAATCCATTCAAATTCAATTCATTTAAGTCAACAATCATCATAGTCATTTTTTCCCTTGCCCACGACCTCGTCCTCGCCCTCGACCTTGCCTACTAGCAACTTTCCTTGCGCCCATCTTAACATGACCTTTCCTCAGTTGAGCATCAGTGTCTTCATTTTGTTCATGTGTAACCTTAGCACCAAAAAAATGCCTCGCCCTCTCTTTCACAATCTCAATCCTACGATTCTCCTCATAAGATTTATACAAAATACTTTCTTCATAATCTATCTAGAAATTCACGCTTGCCATTTTGTTCACAACCCTGCCCAGTCAAGTCAATGGGCCAATTTATCATATAGAACATAGAGAAAGTACCACAATTGTGGATATCAGGTTATATAATATGGGGTGGCAACTCGACTGCATAATGGGTAACCCACTGTGGATCTGGAAATAATATCTTTGTAGCCTGTCAAAAATAACCAAAAGGTTGTTCAAAAACCACTGATTCTGATGTCCATCCATCAACAACATTTAAATTATTGAAATAGTAAATATTCTTGCGAAGAATGGACACAAAGAAAAGCACACAGTGGTTGGAGGGATAGTATGAAAAAAAAAGTACTGCAATAAGATACACAAAACCCATTCAGCATTTCACAATGTATCAATCATCATCTCAAGTAAGTAAAATCAGCATGCCATATATACATTAAAAATACTCACATTATCAGCCTTTAAGCATTCAATTCAATAATTACCAAGATATTCCAGATTCAATTGTCGATCCCATTCCTGGACCAATTCCTTGTCAGTTTTATGGGCAAAATTATTCTCAATCTCAACTCGCACCATATACTACATGCATAAAAAGAAACATAGCATCAATTTATTTCTACCATAAGCATCAAATATTTCATGTGTTAGCATTTGAAATATAATTAATAATCATCTTCAATACAGAGGTTAAGCACATATAAATATATATTTACAACCATGTTGGAGGAGACACAAAATTTGGACATTGAAACACCTTTTTGTTTGCTTCTTCTGAAATCTGATCTGTTTAGGAAGGTACCAAACGCATCAACCACATTCCTTACGACATCAGAAGAGGGTCGTAGACTCTGGATATCATGCTTGAATATCACAGTGATTCCATCCGAAAAAATGATATCTCCCAAATCGGCTGCTGAGGGGTATTGTAAATAAAATGCCCTTTTAACAGTCCTTTCTTTCTCCTCACTCAACTTAAACTCATCAAAACTGCTGGAGGATCTTTCATATGGAGAACACAACACGTTCGAGGCCATTCGATCCGGATTAACTTAAAATTTTTTTTGTTTGAAGCTTGGGAAGAGAAGACTCAATGCACTATGGTAATTTTAGACTGGATGACATTGGCCATTGAATGTTTTCTCGTTCATTTGATTCATACAACACAATTTCTTGCCAAATAAATTCATCAGTCTTTTAAAAATTTTCTATATACAAATTATAAATAAACCCAAAAAGCAAATAAAATTAGTTATACCTTGCAAATACTCAGAGCAATGTTAGTTGGGGAACCTTCCTTCGGATGTCCGGCATCATTCTTAAACTTTTATGTTAACCCAAGTGAAAAAAGACTCATTGAGTCAATATAAACTTCTTCATCGCACTTTTGTTTCTTTCTGGGAGATTCACAATCTATTTCATTAGTTTGCACTGCCGCCTTATGTTCAGTTTGCTCCTATAACAATGATCAAGGCATATGTTTTTAAGTAATTCAAAATATAAATGATATAATGGTTATCTAACAATGATCAATGTGCATATAATTTAAATACTTGTTCAATATTTTGTTCTTCACAGACAGCTTCCTCCCGCGATGGCAAATCACGCTCAAAAAATTCCTATGGCAATAATTAGGAGTAAGATTTATATACATTGCAATTGTTCAATAAAAACAATTGATATATAACAGAACAACCTCAAAATTATAAACTCATATAATTAAAATCACCTTCTCAACATTTTTTTCATGAATATCTTCATCTTCTGCTCTTTTTCTTCCATCAATAATGTCATCCTCATGACCCTTAAACTTCTTGTTGTATTCTTGCATTAAATTGCAAAGAATTCATGATACCCGTAAAACCTCATTCTTGTACCATTGTAATGATTTTTCAGAATCATTCTTCTATGTATCAGTCAAGGTATTAAGTCAGCATCATAGTGGAATAGTCACCAGGAAAAAACAAACAAAATCTATACCATCATCCTATTTATCAGTCAATGTATCAAATCCAGCATTTCAGAAATATTAATTCAGCATATCAACAAGTATTACTTAACAGATCGTAAAGGAACAGTTAGCAGGTTGAACAAATCATCAACTCAAAATATTCAAAGCTACATGTTTAATTCTAACCTTTGAAGATCGAAAATTTTGAGGGCTGAAGAGCTTTGAAACATCTTCCAACGTTAGTTTCGTGTAAGATGACTTGAAAAAAAAAGCCTCCCGCATTTTTTCTCATTATGGAATTTGTCAAAAAAATATATGCTGAAAATAGAAAACTAGCATATTACACAAAGAGAACAATAAAACAGAAAAGTAAGCAAAAAGATTACAATGTTTTAATTTACCATTAAACAATGGATATCTCTGGATGACCTTCCAATGACCGGTGAACTTTTCTTGAATTTTTTGGACATCGCGTCCAAACCCACCACAATCTTATCCCTCAAAAAACCAACTCAATTATACTCACTTGCCAACTCCTTGGACTCAAGGAACTATAATATACGAATGATTGATCTTCGAATTGGATATGGGCGTCAACAAGACACATATGCAGTAGATGACATATATTCTCAAAAAATTAACATCACTCATTAGCCTGCCACTGTCTAGTAACTTCTTTCACAAAGGCTCGACAATATATTTCTTATTTCTAGATATAAATTTATATCTAACCAAAATCTATCGGCAAAACTGTACCAAGAATCAAACTCATACAATGAAATAGATTCCTTATTTTTCCCATATGGCAGCCCATACACAACAATAACATCCCGATCCGTAATATACCATCTATTCCCATTAGATAGATGAAAGCACTCGCTATCAGGATCTCAATAACTCAGTAATTGCATAATATGAGCCATAAGAATAGGCATTGGTTTCACATGGAATAATCATTTGAAAGGACTAGATTGAATATACCTTGTAATCAGCTCACGATAAGGTTGTTGTAAAGATTCGTTGAGGTGAGCGACTTTCCTGGGAACACGTGGTAGTTGAACGATAGAATCCTTTGAACTGGACGCCTTCGACATTGTTGATCGCTTTCGACGAGTTAGGATTAATCGAACTAGGGCTCCGCAAACTCAAAATAGGGCTTCTCCAACAACAAGAACGACGATTTAAGTTGGGTAGCGTGGAATGAGAGAAACATTTAACGAGCGATTAAACATACAGTACTTACCGAAATTTAGGAGCGACCGGTGATGAGGAAATTGACAATCACGAGCGCGTCCGTGTCATTGATTTGAAACGGCGCAGTGGGTTAAAGAAGTTGAAGATGAAGAATCAAAGTTGAAGACGAATTAAAGAAGGTCGAGGAACGAGTGAACAAGTTTGCTGAAAAAGGTGATTCGAAAAAGAATACCGAAGGAGGGAAGCTTACAGATCAGTACAAGGGAAGACGAATGCTTAAACCTTTCATCTGAATTAAAAAATTATTAGACCATGTTTAAATTACAATCATTAGATTATATTGTATCAACATAAGTGCACCTATCAACACCGGATCCGTCTCTTTTTCTTTTTAATCCGAACATTAGTTTTTTTTTTTTAATATCCGAACATTAGTTCTTGATTGTATAGGCTAATTCCTGACGTTAGGTGAGTAGGTCCTCTCTCCTGATCTCCCGGGTATGCCCGGGATTTTGTACATTTATTTTTTCAATATTAATATACTTTTAATATACTTTTGATCATTCCGATAAAAAAGATTTGTAATAATAATAAATATATAAAAATAAAAACTACCTACAGAAATTTCACCCTTTTACTTTGGGAAGAAAAAAGGTATAAACATACAAACTGGTATCCATCCCTCCCTGAACATGCATGTATGTCTGTACATATGCATCCATGCCAACCAACAACCTTCAAACCTCAAGATCTTCCAAATTCTAGATCAACTGGTAAGCTGGAATTGCCTGAAACTGACGACGACAAGTACACTCCCTTTTCTCTATCTGACTCTGAATTGTTGTTCCTTCCACTTGGCTGGATTTCAACCTCAGCAGCTTCAGCTTCGCAGCCCCCAACAGTACTGCGAGGGCCGGGATGCAACTCCTCCGCCATTCCTATTCCTATTCCTATTCCTAAATGTGTTGCTGCTGCAGCATAAGTTCTCCATCCTACAATGCAACCAAGAAGAAACTACATTAACCATTCCACAAAATTAATTGCATTGGCATTAGCAAACAGAAAGAGTATGAGGGAGCATTCATACCCCAAACTATATATTAGCACCCAACAAATTAATAATATTCAGTCTGCTCATAATTTTTTCCAATGGTGATCATAAAATCAATGAATAAGAGAAACTTGAATCCATTTACTAGATCTAAATCTCAACAGAAAAGTTCAAATCTTGTCGCTGCCTCCTCCTATTCATTTAATTAAAGCATCCTGCCTGATCTGTAATAACCAATGTCAACAACATCCTACTTTCCTCATTTAAATAACCCAAAATCAACAATTCATTTATGTTTGCATTTGCAAACCCAACACATATATGGCAGTGTTTCGGGTTTAGCTGGGGTAAACAATTTTGTGAGGAAAAGACATTATAATCGTGGAAAGACATACATACATACCATCAATATGATAAGGAGGTGGAAAGAACTGCAAATAACAAAAGGTAGCCACAACTAGACCTGCAAACACAACACGCATTAGACAAAGGAAGATAGTTCAATAAATTATTATCGGAGGGACTTTTTTTGCGATGAGCTGCATTAGACAAACCTAGGAGGCCTCCTGCAAAAACATCCTGCCAGTGGTGCCGATAATCATCAACGCGAGAAATCCCAACAAGGCATGCAAAAAGTAGAGGAAGCAAAACTGCGCAGAGCTTTGCAATGTGGCCCTTACCGTCAAATGCCTTTATCTTCCCGGCTAAGTACAATGATAGGAAACCCAAGCCAGAAAATGACCCTAAATTGAAAAGTGACATTGGAGAAAATGGGATAAGTAAAAGGGACATTCATTAAGAAATTTGCATGAAAAAATTACATTGGGACGGGTGATTCTAAGGTTATGGTGATTACATGAAGTATGCCCACTGGGAAAGCTTTTATGGCCTTGCCGTATGACATGCTTGTCACCATGGCAAACCACATTACCCCATCGGTCGTAGACCTGAATGCTGTGGAAGTTTAGTAACAAATCGAATTATATCTGAAACAAATGTGGGCTCTCAAGATACAGTGAGTGCTGTAAAGAACTGAGTCAGGGGATCACTTACATCTACTCCATCAGGAAAGCATCGCCAAAAGAAATCAGGACGTGGACGGCCCACAGCAGCTTTTATGGCATCAGTGAGGACTGCTGTTATGAGTGCTGAAAACAGAATCCCTTACACGAACAAACAAATACCTTTATTCATTATGTAAGAATGCATGTGCTCCAATCCAGTTTTTATTGGTGTGAGTATAATAATGAGTTCAAAATGAACAAAAAATATAGCGCCGTAGTAAAAAATACCCAAGATTGCATGATGAAGGTCATATATGTCTCGTCGTCGAAGATAGAATAACAGAAATACCAACATTGGCAACATAACTGAATATACCTAAAACATTCCATGTAAGTCAACATATGTTAAGTTAGTGTGACCTATTTGAGCTTGAGTAGAAAACTCTTAACTCAATACGCCTGTATATATAGAATTTTGACTTACTGGAACTGACCAAAATGGAACAGTGCTTGCTTTGTGAGGATACTTGAGATCTGACATCATATCTTTTCCAACAAATCGGTTAAATGGATGGATAATATTAAGCACAGTTAGAATCAACCCCAGCAGCATAAGCATTAGCCAATCATATGTGTGTGTCTTCACCACTTGAACTCCATGGGACCTTGAGATGTATTCACCGCCCGGCATTCCTCTCATTCCTCTCTGAAGAACGCAACAGATAATGAGTTTTGATTCTGCCTTATTCTGATGCACAAAGTTACGAGTGAGTAACGAAATATTAAAAATGGTAAGAATCTCAGAGAAGACAAAAATAGCAAGAAGTCGTCATGATCTGATGGGAGATAATAATCATTCATGGCAATTGCACATTCATAAAAACATAAAAAATAAAAAAGACTAGATGATAAGAAATACCCGTTGGTTATGGTTATTGATTTCTATAAAAGGGGCATCTAGCTGAGAAGACCAGTCACTGATACTGGTATAAGTCCTCTGTTTCCAAATCAAAAATACAAAACAATCACAAAAGATGGCCTTTAATGGAACAATAGCAAGGAACACGATGTAAATCTTTGCAACCCGTGTTGAGAAAAGAAGATTAATAAAAAATGTCAGTGACTGCATCACATAATATGTTACACAAAGGAAACATGTTACATTAAAATACAGAGACGAGCATCCGGCGCTTGATCGCAAATCTGTGATATGATACATATAGACAAGAATACATAGTGGGAATAGTTCTCAAACTATGAGAATAAAAAGGATTTCTTAATAAAAAAATGTTGGTCATTCTGTGAACTACTGATGTTTCTTCCATTTCTAACATGTATGGCATTGAATAGCATATATGTAATTATGATTTTGGATACCAAAATAATTCAGAGGCAACTAGAACATTTCTGATAAATCAGATACAGCAGCTCTACTATCAAATACACAAATTCAATATTCGGGAAGTTAGTTCTTTCATAATGGACAGTCAGTCCCAATGCAGCCATATTCAAGGCACGTTTGGCCTCAACAATACATATAAATGAAGCAAAAGTTCAACTCTGTTAGGCTCAAAAGTTATAAGAGAAGCACATGATAACATCCTGTTTGGCTATGCATCTTTGTAAAGGCACTTTAAAAGAGATATAAACAAAGTAACAAAAATGTAAATTTATTTAAGGATTTTTTATAAAGCCCGTGGAGGAAATGGGTATAGAATGAAAAAGAAAATGTCCAATCTGGCAGGAGAAAGGCGGAGCAAAAGTATTATTTTTCATCATATTCATCAACCCTGTACAAGGTAAAAAAGCAATCTTCTTTAACCTAAAACTATTCATTTTCCTCATCTTTAAGAAAAAAAAAATGTTAATATTCTATCATATTCCTTTCCAAGAATCCGATTAAAGGCGCAGTCCAGCAAATTCGAAAGAAATGCAACAAAATCTGAAACTAGAAACAATATCACGAAAATCTGCAACCAAATTCAACTCAGCATAAAACCAAGAGGCTTTACAACTAAGAACAACAACATAAACGTGAACAACGTAACATGCTTAAGGAGTATCGTAAACAGAGAATCCACAAACCTGGGGCCAAAAAGAATAGTCAAAATCATTCATGGGCATGGCTGATGATTTCCAATTAATTGAGACAAAATGGAACTTACATACAGCCAAGCCAAGCAAATAAACCCCAAATAACGTGAGGTCGAAATGAACACTGGTTCTATTCTATTCAATCATTCTTAAACAATAGAAATCAAATACCAAAAAGGGCCGTGAAAGCGAAAATCAGAGCCCGACGAGAGATGGGTCACATCACATGGGGCAAACGAAGCTTAACTTTGCCCTACCATGAATGATTAATTAATTAATTGTATTCAATTCAGTTCCATATAATAGATAGCGTTGACATTGAATAGCAGACAGAAAGATCGATGTAATTTAAATAAATAAATCAATTAAATGGTACCTTTGGGAGGAGGTTGACGAAGGGTAGGGTAGAGAGAGTCAACTAAGCAAGCAAGCGGAGGGGGAGAGACAGATAATGGGTGTCGCTCGCTCGGCAGAATCATGGCATACGGCGACCTGACTACGACTGACCGACCACTAGGGAATGAGAATGGGAATGGAATTACCGCCACGTCGTGAAGACAGCGGCTGAGGCGGCGAGGATGTGACGTGCCACGCGGGCGGGCGTGTCACAAGTTGGGGACGCCACACGGATGGTAATGGGTTTGGTCTGTATGGGCAAAAAAAAATTAGAATCGAGCTGTCGAACTGTTCAACGGAACTGAATGTTGGTTAGAATAAAAATATTGTATATTTAGTATTTATTGGGTTCGGTTTGATTTCAGTTTTTGATATATTTTTTTGTTCGATTAACCATGTTGGGAGAATATGAGAAGAAAGCCAAAATGCAAATAAAAATCAGATTTGATGTACTCTGATCACGCCTAAGCAGTGTATTTAAACTGTTCTATTGAAACATTTGCCTTCAATTAATTATTTTTCTACCAAAAGAAGATGAATGATAACCACCAATAAACAACGGAAATAACAATATGAAACACCAAAACTTTTGACGTAGAAAAACTCCTTCAAAGTGAAGGATAAAAACCACGAGGCCTATCAGTCTACCCAAGACAAAATTCACTATATCAAAAAAGGTTCGTACAATCAAAGATAGGGCTATCAAACTCCACACCCAAATACAAGAATAGAACTTTAATCACAAGAGATCTCCCAACTACAAACAACCCATTCCAATCACCAACCAATAAGATTCAAAACCGAATCCAAACAAATAGTGAGAAATCAACGATACCAAAAAGGAATATCTGAAGATGACGAGACAGTTGATTGGAACCGAGTTGAAGAAATTCTCTCTTGCTTGCCGATTATCTCGTATGCGTGGATAACGATTGTCTCTCTCAAACTTTGCACCCAAATGATCCATCTCCCAATTATGACGGCTAGGGCAACAATTGGCAAAAGTGGACGCTCAATTCTTTTTGGGGTAACTTGAATTGTTGGGCCTCAACACATAGAAGGAACTCAAACCCAACAATTCTCCCCCTTTCGACTATGTGGAGGAGGCAACCAACCCTGCATCCATCTTGCAGAACTTGAACTTGTCTCTTGGAAGACTTTTGGTGCATATATCCGCACCATTTTCATCCGTGTGGATTTTATCAACTTCAATCAACTTAGAATCCAAAACCTCTCGAAACCAATGAGACCTTGTATCAATATGTTTCGATCTCCCATGAAATGTCGGATTCTTGCTAAGATGGATCACATTTTGATTGTCGCAATACAAAATATACTTTTGTTGAGCGAAACCAATTTCACTCACAAAAGTTTTCAACCATAATAACTCCTTGCAAGCTTCGGTAACACAATAAACTCCGCCTCGATGGAAGAGAGTGCAACACATTTCTACAATCGGGATTGCCATGAAATAGCTCCCCCTGCATTAGTTATCAAGTATCCAAATTTCATATTATCAATATCTCCGGCCATATCAAAATCTCTATAACCAACAAGCTCCGGCTTTTCAATACCAAACCACAACCTCATACTCAAAGTTCCCCGAAGATATTTCAAAATCCACTTCACTGCACTCCAATGCTCTTGGCCAGGATTCGATATGAATCGGCTGACAACACCAACTGCATGAGCTGTGTCCGGCCGAGTACACACCATGGCTTACATCAAACTTCCAACTGCTGAGGCATAAGGAATCCGCTGCATATCTTCATTTTCTTTCTCAATAGAAGGACACTACTTCACACTCAATTTAAACGAAGCAGCAAACGGGATAGAAGTAGCTTTGGCCTCGTCCATGTTGAACCGCTGCAACACTTTTTTGATATATTTTTCTTGGGATAACCATAACTTTTTCTCTTCCCTATTCCGAGAAATATACATGCCAAGAATACTTTTAGCTGGCCCCAAATCCTTCATCGAAAAATGCTTGCTCAACTCTTTCTTCAGATTATGTATTTTTGAGGCTGAAAAGCCTACTATGAGCATATCATCTACATAAAGAAGTAAGATGATAACATAAGTACCTGAGAACCACTGCACGAAAACACAAGGGTCGGCATCAGTCTTCTTGTACCCTTGTTGAATCATAACAGATTCGAATTTCTTGTACCACTGCCTCGGAGCCTGTTTAAGTCCATACAAGCTCTTTTTCAATCGACATACATGGTTCTCTTTCCTTTTCACCACAAAACCTCTAGGCTGCTCCATATAAATTTATTCTTCGAGGTCACCGTGAAGAAATGCCATCTTGACATCCATTTGCTCCACTTCTAAGTCAAGACAAACAACCAAACCCAGGATAACACGAATAGAAGTAATCTTGACAACCGGTTAAAAAATCTTCTCAAAATCAACAATATGTTTTTTTACTAAAGCCCTTCACAACAAGTCTGGCTTTGTATCGAGGAGAGGATGAGTGTTCTTCATGTTTCACTTTATAGATCCACATATTTTTCAAGGCCCTTCTATCACTTGGAAGCTCAACTAACTCATACGTGTCATTAGCATGTTGGGATTGCATTTCATCTTTCATAGCATCAATCTAATTTTCTTTTTCAGGACTCTGAACGTCTTCTTCATAATCCTCAGGCTCTCAATTTTCAGTCAAGAACACATACTCCGTATATGAATACCTAGTGGAGGGTTGTCTATCCCGCGTAGACCTTCTCAATGAAGATTCTGCCATATCCACCAAATCCGGACCAACATCAACATCATCAACAACACCATCACCGACAGACTGATTTTCATCACCACCCAATTTTGGTGTAAGAATTCGATCCAAATAAATTAAGTATTTATTTTGAACATTTGGCTTATGGTTCGTTTCAATGTCCTCAATCGTTTAATCCTCCATGAATACAACATCACGGCTTTTGACAAGTTTTTTCTCAATAGGATCGTAACACCTATAGCCAAATTCATCATCACCATAGCCAATAAAGATGCACTATCGAGTCTTAGCATCCAACTTGGATCGTTCATCCTTATGCATATGAACAATACACTTGCATCCGAAAACTTTGAGGTGATCATAAGATACTCTTTTTTCGTACCAAATTCTGTCAGGAACATTTGTCTGCAAAGCCATTGTAGGAGTCAGGTTGATAATGCGAGCAACTGCATATAAAGCCTCACCCCAGAAATGTTGAGGCAATTTAGCATCCGAAAGCACGCATCTGACTCTCTCCATCAACGTTCTATTCATTATTTCTGCCAAGCCATTTAGTTGCAGAGTTTTAGGAGGCATCTTCTGATGTCGAATATCATGCTTTCGACAATAAGCATCAAACGGTCCACGATATTCACCTCCATTATCGGTCCTGATGCACTTCAATTTCTTACCTATTTCTCTCTCAACAGAAACATGAAACTCAACAAAAGCATCAAGAACCTGATCTTTTGATTTCAACACTCGAACCCATAATTTTCTTGAGTGATCATCAATGAAGGTAACAAAATAAACTGCACCTTCGAAAGACTTTACCTTCAAAGGACCGCACACATCCGAATGGATTAATTCAATAATATCTCTTTTCCTCGTATGAGGGTGATGAACAAAAGAAACCCATCTTTGCTTTCCCACAAGGCAATGTGAACACTTATCAAGCTAAGCACGTCTAACACCAGGGAGTAGATTCTTTCTCACCAAAGTATTGAGTCATTTCTCACTAATTTGACTCAATCTCTTATGCCATAAGCTCGAAGAACTCCCATTCTGAACTGCATTAACACCATTCGCATAAATAATAGAATGAAACCAATATAAAGTGGACTTTTTCTTACCCTGAGCAATTACCATAGAACCTTTGGTAATCTTCCATTTTCCATCACCGAAATGGCAGGAATATCCATAATCATCCAACCTACCAGTGGAGACTAGATTCAGTGGAACATCGGGAGCATGCCTCACATCCTTCAACATTAGTGTGTATCCACTACTGGTATCCAAACACATTGTTCCTGTGCCTACTACTTTCGCCAAACTATCATTTCCCATCTTCAAGACTCCAAAGTCTCCCGGAGTATATGATGTGAAAAAATTTCTATTGGCAGTCACATAGAATGCAACTCCACTACCCATAACTCAACTAGTCTCATTTTGGGTAAGATGAATTCCCTCTTCCTCATACACAATGACGAGATCCTCCGGCATTGTCGTATTCACACGGTCATTGTTCCTATCATCATCTTTCTGCTCATACTTGTTGTCCTTGCCTTTCTGCTCCTTTTTTAACTTGAAACAATACCTTTCTCCTCCTCACCTCTTCATTCAAAATGGCACTTTTGATAAACTCCAAAGTGACTATCCCATCGGGCGCAAAATTAGGCAAAGAGACTCTGAAACCTTCCCATGAATATGGAAGAGTATTAAGTAGCCACAAACCAAGTACCTCATCATCAAACTTCACTCCCATGCCTGATAGCTGATCGAAACATCCTTAAAACTCATTTATGTGATCGGAAATGGACTTGCTCTCATGATAACTCAATCGCATAGCCTGCTTGAGTATAAACAATTTATTGTTGCCAGTCTTCCAAGCATATAAGCTTTCCAGTTTGTCCCACAATGTTTTGGCATTTGTCTCATTCACAGTGTGATTCAAAACATTGTCCTCTACCCATTGCCTTATGAAACCGCATACTTGTCGATGCTCCAATTCCCAATCTGCATTACTAGTATAAATATCAGGCTTCGCCGCAGAAATACTGGCCCGTGTAACTTCTTCACATATAGAAGATCAATTATCTTCTATTTCCAAACATGATAGTTTGTTCCTCCCAAACAACTTTGCTCTGATACCACTTTATATTGGGAGAATACCGGAAGAAGGCCGAAATGCAAACCAAAATCAGATTCGATGTACTCCTTAAGCGTGGTCACACCTAAGCAGTGTGTTCAAACTGTTCCACCAAAATCTTTGCCTTCAATCAATTATTTTTCTACCAAAAGAAGATGAATGATAACCACCAATAAACAATGGAAATAACAATATGAGACACCAAAACTTTTAACGTGGAAAACTCCTTCAAAGTGAAGGATAAAAACCACGAGGCCTATCACCCGACCCAAGGCAAAATCCATTATATCAAAAAAGATTCGTACAATCAAAGATAACCACAACCAAAAAAGGGCTATCAAACTCCATACCCAAATACAAAAATCTAACCCCAATCACAAGAGATCTCCCAACTACAAACAACCCATTCCAATCACCAACCAATAAGATTCAAAGCCGAATCCAAACAAATAGTGAGAAATCAACGATACCAAAAAGGAATATCCGAAGATGACGAGACCGTTGATCGGAACCGAGTTGAAGAAATTCTCTCTTGCTTGCCGATTCTCTCGTATGCGTGGATAACATTTGTCTCTCTCAAACCCTGTACCCAAATGATCTCTCTCCCAACTATGACGGCTAGGGCAACAATTGGCAAAAGTGGACTCTCAATTCTTTTGGGGCTAACTTGAATTGTTGGGCCTCCACACATAGAAGGAACCCAAACCCAACAAACCGAACCGAATATATTTATATTATTATATTTTGAAATTTATATTAATAATTATATTTGCAAATATTTCTATTTAATTAAAATTTTAATTATTTTAATGCAAATTAATTACGGTTCGGTTCGAGTTATTTGCAAATATTGCAAGCATTTTTTATTAACTGAATTTTGGTTCGGATAAGGTTCGCGATTTCGGGTATTTGTTCGGTTCAATTCGGATATCAAATATATGCATATTTGCAAATAACTAAACTGTGTCCACCCCTATTGGTTGGGTCGGATCCAATTGGACTCAAGGTCCGACCACAATACTCTTTGTTGGATTTGAAATTCAACTGGACCCGATTATATCTGAATTCGAGTATATATGAACTCGATTTGAACAATATCCGAAGAAACATAATAGATTTGAATTTTTTTATAAATGATTCTTAAAACTTAATTCAAAATTGTATCCGAACTTGAATTCGAACCCGATATATATTAAAATTTATGTATTTTATTCAAATTATTATAATAAATAATAACTAAATGAATAAATTAAACTAAAAATATGTAATTAATGTAATTTATATTATTAAGAAACGATTGTTTTTAAAATATATATATTTATATATTATTAATATATTAATCAAATTCGGATCGAGTAGGGTCTACTTTTGGACCCGAGATCTGACCCAAAAAAGGTACATTATACCTGATCCGTATTCGATATCCGGATAATTAGATCTAACTCAAATAAATTGGTTGAATTTCAGATCTACTAGGACCTATTTCCATCCTAACCTCGCAACTCCCTACATTGCACCTCACTCACGCATTTGTAACGTATTGTGCTGATATCTAATTCGCAACAACAATTTATATAATTTACGACAACGGTTTTTTAACTTGTATTAAATTAATTTTATTCTTTATCGTTGTCGTAAATAATATGATTTTTAATAAAAAAAATATATATACTTTTTTATAAAATAAAAATATAAGTTTTTAAGTCAAATGTTAGATACAAATTTTAAACCCAAACCCAAATTAAACAAATTGTTTGTATTACTTCAAATATATTTTGTATGTTTATGGGTGAATCTCTTCGTATTGCACTCTTTTAAATTACTGACTTTTTTTTTAAAAAAAATCTCAATTTATTTAGAATCAGTTTCTATTATTATTTTCTTTCATTATACTCTTCTATTTTTTATTTCACTTCGTTCTCACTCCTTCATTCCAATTTCTTCTTCGTCAACTTAAATCATCCATTATCTTTCACGCGAAATTGGCATGGAAAATCCAACATGCAATTAACGGAGATCACAAAATCGACACCACTGTTCGGTCGGCCAATGTCTGGAGTCCTCAAACTTCTATTTCTTTCCCTGTATCTTCCTTGATCGCGCCGGTTGTCTACCGTCCGGAAAAGATCAACCAAGGGTTTAGAGGATCAGTGATTCTTTCCCTTAATCCCCTGCAATTCATGGCACCGTGAATGTTTTTCCTTTCCCCTTGCCTTGGCGTCGATTGAAACATTTGTGTCTCTCAAGTCTTGTCAATCGAGAAGAATCGAAAGTTGATATCGGCTAGATATATCAAAGCACAAAGGGAGTTGAATTGATTTCTCAATTCGATTTTAGGCTTTGTTTGTTTGTTTTCATTGATTTCAAATTACTTGTTTTAGTTTTGATTTCACTTTCTCAATTCCAATGATGTGTGTTTAATTGTGTTTTAGCAAATTTTGGTTTAATTCCAATTTTAGGTCGGTGTCATTATTTGAGTTTATTAATATTTTGTTTCATCTAATTTAATTTGTATTTTTATTTAAGTTTGATTCAAAAAGCCCATCGATTTGGGTATAAGTTCACAATACTTTTATTTTTTTTTAAGTATTTCTATTTATTGCATATCAAATCCCTAATATGTGGAATTTTCTTTACTAATATTGCTGGAATTTTCCGTGTAAGTAATGCGGGTAGTCGCGTTTCCTCATTTTTGTTGATTGCAGTGTTGCGTTTGGTGAAGAATTTTGGTGCGGAGTTGTTGCAGATGTGTGATTTTATTTTCTGATTTTATATTGTATGTGTTTTAGCTAATGATTTGTTTGTTTGTTTGTTTATTATTATTATTTTTTATATAAATGTAATTAGACTTTGATTTGGTGTTTTGTGAGGTGAAGAGTATAAGGATGATCTTATGATTGATGATTATTTTTTTATGTCGATAAAATTCAAATCGAGTTGAATTTGTTCTTAATTTTAGTTGTTGTTACCAAATTAGATTTGGTTGGATAGAATGTTTCATCTTTCTTCTACCTTATTTTTCTCTACTTGTGTTTCAATTTATGGACTTAAGATATTTGAAAGGCCAACGAACACTAACTTTATTTTAAATGGGTATGTTTTTTAATTAGACAGATAATAGTTATTTTGTGAGAAATATTATTGGAAGCCTTTTGATTGTCTTAATCAATCAATCAATTAATTTTATTTTTTTAGTTGTTCTTATTCATTCTGCACAAGCACATACATATGTATGTAGTTGTAGTTATTGGAGTTTCATTCAGATTTTTTGTTGATTTACGTTTGGTTTTTATTTGATTTGGTATTCATATCCATTTTTAAAATTCTTTTACAATAATCAATGATATTCTGCTTTTTGTTACTTTTTCTTATTAGAAAAACATTGTTCCGGATGTTTTGCTCGTGTAATTTTTTTGTTCATATTATGGTATTTGTTGATCTTTATTTTGTTTGTAGTGTCTAAAACGTTTTTTCTTTTTTTTTTTTTTTTTTTTTTTTAAACATGATTAAATCTAGGACAAAATGCATTTTGAATTGTCTTATTATGTTGTAACATTGAGTGCCCCTAAAAATATATATATATATTTTGGTTTTTTTTTATATATATAAAAGATAAATTTATTATTTTGCTCACCCTAAATTTATATTTATTGTTTGTTTGCCCTACTTTTTTTTATACAAATTATAATATAAAATATTATTGTAATATTATCGATACTATTTTTTATACTTCACATATAAAAATGTTCCGATCAAAATTTAAACAAATAAATTTTGTTAATATTTTTATTTAAATTTATATTAATATATAATATTTTTAATTATATATAATATAAATAAAAAATATAACTTTTTACTCTAAATATTTTAAAAAAATGCATCCTTACATTGTCTACTAATTTTTCTTTCTTTCATTTTTTTTTTCACCCATTGCATTGTCTACTCTTTTCAAAATTTTTAATTTTTACCAAAAAAAAAAGAAAAAAAAATATTGTCGTTGTTGTGATTGTTGTGGTTGTTGTTATTGTGGTTATTGTTATTGTGGTTGTTGTGGTTGTTGTTATTGTGGTTGTTGTAGTTGTTGCTGTGGTTGTTGTTATTGTTGTTGTTGTTGTGGTTGTTGTTGTGGTTGTTGTTGTTGTTGTTGTGGTTGTTGTTGTTGTTGTTGTGGTTGTTGTAGTTGTTGTTGTTGTGGTTTTTGTTGTTGTGGTTGTTGTTGTTGTTGTTGTTGTGGTTGTTGTTGTTGTTGTTATTGTGGTTGTTGTTGTTGTTGTTGTGGTTGTTGTGATTGTTGTTGTTGTGGTTGTTGTAGTTGTTGTTGTTGTTGTTGTGGTTGTGGTTGTTGTTGTTGTTGTTGTGGTTGTTGTGGTTGTTGTTGTTGTTGTTGTTGTTGTTAGTGGTTGTTGTTGTTGTTGTTGTTGTGGTTGTTGTGGTTGGTGTTTGGTTTTTGTTGTTGTGGTTGTTGTTGTTGTTGTTGTGGTTGTTGTTGTTGTTGTTATTGTGGTTGTTGTTGTTGTTGTTGTGGTTGTTGTGGTTGTTGTTGTTGTTGTTGTGGTTGTTGTTGTTGTTGTTATTGTGGTTGTTGTTGTTGTTGTTGTGGTTGTTGTGATTGTTGTTATTGTGGTTGTTGTAGTTGTTGTTGTTGTTGTAGTTGTTGTTATTGTGGTTGTTGTTGTTGTTGTTGTGGTTGTTGTTGTTGTTGTTGTTGTGGTTGTGGTTGTTGTTGTTGTTGTTGTGGTTGTTGTGGTTGTTGTTGTTGTTGTTGTTGTTATTGTGGTTGTTGTTGTTGTTGTTGTGGTTGGTGCGGTTGTTGTTGTTGTGGTTTTTGTTGTTGTGGTTGTTGTTGTTGTTGTTGTGGTTTTTGTTGTTGTTGTTGTTGTTGTTGTGGTTTTTGTTGTTGTTGTTGTTGTGGTTGTTGTTGTTGTGGTTGTGGTTGTTGTTGTTATGGTTGTTGGCTGGGTCGGTCCCTTCCTTCATCATGGTTGATTTTGTCATTGGGCTAGAGTCTTAGATTTCTAGATTAGCCCACGTTATAAGTTTATAAAATGTCTGGTCTTTGTTGTAAACTCTTTGATGTGTTATGAAGGAATTTTAAGGTAAAAACAATTTCAATTCTGCTTCGATGTTTTGATAAACCGAACTGGCAAGTTCAATCCCAGGTAGGTTTTGATAAGTTGTTTCATTCATCGTCGCAATTTCCTTTCTCTTTCTATCTCCCTCTCTCGGTCCTTTCTTTCTCCGTGTGATTTCTTTTTGGTAAGATTTTTCTTTCCCGAAGATTTAATTAGCAACCATCTCCTTGTCCGGTAAGTCTTCCTATGTATTGTTTTTTATCATTTAGTAGGATTTTATTGGTTGGATTAGTTGTTTTCTCATTTTACTATAATCTTCATTTTCTTGTTCTTCATTCATGTTCTAGGTTTTTTTTTTTTTTTTTTTTTTTTTACTAGTTCAAGTTTAATTTTCAAGATCTTGGGTTCTATGTTTTGAGGAATATCTAAGAGCTCCACATTTAATATTTTATTTCCCTTTTCGAACATCATTCTTTCATTCGTTCATCTCAATCTTCACATACTCAATTTTAGAGACTAATATTCCTTTGTTGGTTCTTAATTGGATAGGTTTTTTGAGATGATTCTCACTCAACAGTTTGGTAGAACTTTACTTTTTATTAAAGAAAAAAATTAATTGATTTACATAATCAATGTAGTTGCTTCCTATAGTATATATGTTTGTGTATTGATTTTTATCGACAACTTTTGTTTAATATTTGTCAGATGGAGGAACTACGGTTGGGTCGACTTAGTATAGATGACGCCAAGGCGTTGCAAGATGAGGAGCCTGAGGCGACAAAGATCGAAAGAATTGCAAGGATAAAAGCTATTATCGAGAACGGTGACGAAAAGGTGGCCTAATTTATTTATTCTAAAACTATTTTTATATTCTAAGTACCTATAAAATAGTGGTCTTGTTCTTAAGTAGTTTATGTTATGACTTTTTGTTAGACCAAAAAACGCATATGAGAAAATGGTGAATTTCAATCCAAGTTGAAGCGTTGTAACCTTTAGGAAGAGGGATCATCATATTGTGCAAGTGAGGAGCTCAAATTCTTATTCAGAAGACGACACAAGAGAGTGTTTGACTTGGAAATATGGGAGATGAAGGGAAATGAATTGGCATGGCTCAAAGAAGAAATGTGTTGATGATGGCCAAGCAGAAATGATATTAGCCCAAGATGAGTGTGCAAAAAACCCACATTCATGACTAAGAATGAATGAGAAAGAAAAGAATTGAGAGAGAGATGAAAAGTGACCATGGGGTTACAAACATTACATGTAATGAAGGAACTAGATACTCATTTATAGAGTGGGGTTACTTAGAGTTACATGTAATGAAAGAATTAGATACTCACTATGAATGGGGTTACTTGGTCAAGAGTTACTCAAAATATTAATTAAAAACATTGAACAAGGGATAAAACATAGATTAATAGATGAAAATATTACACATAAGAACAACCCCTTGATCAGACGCACTATAATTTTCTTTGTTTATATCCTATTTTGTTCAATTTTGCATGCTCTTTCTTAATTATTTATGCATGTTGTTCTTGTTCCTAGCCTTCTAATTTAACTTTAATTTATTCTATATGTGTGTTCCTTGTCGAGTTTTCATTTTGTCCCATTTTATTCCCTGCATCCATTTTCCACTCAACTTTTTAGATCATCCAGGAAGAGACTATCCAAATTTCGGATACAACAACTTTAATTTTTTTGTTTAAATTTTAAGCATTGTGTGGATGATTTCTATTTGGTTTGATATATTATGGTTTTCATCGTAATGTTATATAGTTTGGTTTTGATTATAAATTGTTTGGTTGCAACAGTCTGACATGCAGATGGTCGAATTACTGAGGCAACTTCATGAGATGAAAATGACGAAGGAAAATCTAGAGGTTTGATGTTACTTTTTATAGATATGTGCTTCGTCATTCCATGATTGAAATGCTTTTAAACAAGTTCATTTTCTATTTCTAGGATACAGGGATTGGATTAACCATTGGTAGGTTGCGAGCTCCGCATCAAACAATGGTAGTTCGGAAACTCTCTGAATCAATTATCGAGTATGGATTTTAGTAATCACTTTAATCTTTTATTACACCAATTTCATTGAAAGCTTGATCTTGTGCTACTTAATCAAGATTGTAGATATTTAGCTAAAAATTGTTTATAATCTACTTTCATAGTTGAGTACATGTTGTGTTTCTTGCACAATATTTACTCCATTTGTGATCGTATCTTTGTATCAATATACGAAACTGAACATATTTTTATCTCTTCATTATATATTTTTCACTTTTGAATTTAGATCTAATTTGAAGTCTATGTTTATAAATATCAATTTGTTTCTTTCTTGGTCCATAGCTCTAGAGGAAAAATATGAATAATTTCTGATAGCTTGAAATGTTATTTCTCTTCAATGCAGTGAATGGAAAAAAATCGTTGATAAATGGATGATATCTCAATCTTCTAGGTTAGTATTCAAACATGGTGAGAGATGGCTATATATATACATCCACTTATATATTTACAACAAACTAACGTGATTTGTCACACAGGATTGCGAGCCAGCCAAGAGAGGTTAGTCTTCGATCCCAAATTAATAACCAATATGACTAGAACTTATTACAGGTTAACACAAACAGCACACAGGCCATTACTTTTACATTTTTTCGTCCATAAAAATGTGCAGCCAACAAGCCTAGGACAACCAAGAAGCATAGTAAGACGCAAATGATTGTGGGCGAGTGAATTTCTAAATCAAATAACCATCTGGATTGATAAAAAAACAGGCAAACAGCTCAACAACTCACCATTTTTTTTTTAATAACTAGAGCTTTCATTATATGTGGATGGTGGATGGAGCTCATAGTTTATCCATATGTTGCATGTTTTAGGGGCAATGTGAATGTCCATGTTACCTGATATAACTTTTATTATTATGACATATTTTTATAGTTGTTTATGTGTTATATTTGTTGCACAATATTCATACCTTGTATTATCTTTACTTTTTTTTTATTATTAGAATATGAAATTTATGGTTCTAGAAACTAATATTCCAGTGTTTTAAAATAATTAAATCTATTTAGAACTCACGACCTTAAAGACCTTGGTATCAATCAAAGTTTTACATGAAATCAATCTTCTTTAATTCCATTGAAGACAACGACAAAGCGTTACACTAGGTACCCATATAGATTTTTGTTGCGAATCAATTACCAAAGTTGGTCGAGTAAGGTATTTTCATCCCATACTATGCCTTGTAATTATTGTGCTCCATTGACAGGGAATACTTTAAGGGCACCATTGAATTGTCTATTTTCTTGTGGTTTGGGTTTTTATTCAAGTCTTTTTTATGTTGTTTTGGTCAAGTTCACTAGAAGAATGTTTGCATCGGGGGGCTGGTGGGATTTTGCTTCATTGAAACATCCAAAAGAGTAAATCAAGAATATGAGATTGAGGCTTTGTGAAAGTGCTTTTGAGGAAAGTCTTGCCACAATATTAATTAATTATTGGATTAGTTTTCTTTTGGTTTTTCTTACCGTTGGAATGGAGTTGATGAGGTTATATTTTATCCGTAAAATGCTCGAATTTTTGTGGATGAATTTGGGTTGGTATCCTAGATGTAGGTCTCTTTGCATTGGTCAAATCAGATAAACTTTACACACAAATTATATGATAGTTCCACTATCAAATGAGTATTATCTTTCATGTATTACAACTTAACTGAATTTTCTCAAGATAAATGGATGTCTACACAATTATACGAGAAAATATCAAAATGAAGAAGAATTTCATCAACCGACGAATATTCATAAATTAAACCACATTAGGGAACCAAGTTCCATTCACCCTACACTATCCTTAAAATTCTAAAGTGGCATGCCTTCATTCAAGGATCACAAATTATCGACTATGTATTAATGTGTTCAATGATCACTTTATTTTCTATAAAATATTATTTTATGGTCAAATACTTAATTTCAATATATTATCTTTTTACCATAATGCAACAAAGTTTTTGATATACAATTTATTGTCCTAGATAGAATCAATAATTTTAAGCACACACCACATAAGAAACAAATATAGTTAATTTGTATTTGATTTATTCTCAATCTTTATTGATATATAATACCGGACCGTGTCAGGTCAATCCATTTTATTTTTTTATTTGAACTTACAACCTAATATAAACAACACTAAGTACTTTGCCATCAAACTATGTCTATATTTTTATTTTATAAATTATTATATATATAAATATATTAAATATTAATTTTAAAAAATCGGGTTGGGCCAAGCACGATCCAATTTATTGGTGTGTTGGGCCAGACACGGCCCGAAAAATTTCAGACCTATTTCTTGAGGCCTAAGCATCATAGTTCGCTGGATCAGCGAGTCCGGTCCGACTCAGCCCAAGGGTAGGACCGTTCGGTAAGAAAAAAATATCGGATTTTTTCCAAAATCTTTCTGAAATCACTCAAATTTTCATTTATATCATTCTAAGGTGTATTTGTCGCTATTTCTTCAATTCTTTCATGTGTGAATAAGGAGGGTTGGAAAAGGAAAAAGAGTTGGAGAAGAAGATCGTACAAGGTGGGTTGGGGAAGAAGATTGGTGCAGTGTTGGAGAAAAGAATGCGTGGAAGAATTGATTTGAAGAAATTTGGGAAATACCCAATTAATTATTTAAGTCCAATTAATTAATTAATTTAATTTGTAAGTTGGATTTAATATTAGGTTATTTTAATTTATAGATTCAACTGTTTAGAATTGTATTTAATTTATACACATTAATTTGATTAAAATCAATATTATATAATAACTTATAACTAATTATAAATATATTATTTGAAATAATTTTAGATAAGATTTTAAATTATAATACTCCCTCCCTCCGTAACAAAGTATACATTTTTCTATTTTGGTTTGTCTCACAACAAAATATACCCTTACAACTTACAATATATTACACAAATGTCATTACTTTTATATCACATAATACTAATAGGGTTATTTTAGTCATTTCTACTTTATTTCTACTACATCCCAATATAATATTAATATTATGGAACGGAGGGAGTATATTTTTTAATATCATATATTTTTAAAATTAATTATATTTATGATTTTTGATATATTTTAATAGTTTATTATCATTTTTTAATAGAACATTTTATATAAAAAAATTTATTGACCGATACGCCGTGCCGATACGCCGCGGCGTATTTGGAACGGTAAAGACCAATTCGCGACAACGATCCGCGACGACGAACCATGCTAAGCATGATTTTTTTGTGCTGAGTTCGGACCGAATTTACGGGCCATGCCTATTTTTGCCACCTCTAGCTCTCACTGACCTTTTCGTAAAATTTCAAGTGCAATTAATCGGAGGCTTCCGCATATTGTAGATTTATTAGGATTATAAATTACGTAATCACCATCACTAAAGGTAAATCATTCAAGTTATTTACTTAAGGTAAATCTTGTTAATCATCACTGAGGATAACTGTTTTCACATCTATTTCATGCATCTCAAATTTAAGTTAAGGTACTAATACCATAATTATATAAAGTAAATTTTTTTTAAGATACCAGAGAAATTATTTTGGTATAGTCAATTTCTTTTTCTGAAATAATCCTTTAACAACAAGTCTTGTATTATATCTCTCAAAGTTGCTAGCAACTTGAAGAGATTCGGGACCTTATTCCATCCTACAGGATCCATCTAATCTTTCATAGTATTGAGCCAAATTATAATGCTTAGAATTTGTATTTTGCAAAAATGTTTTAGTATCACTTGCAATTTTTATACTATAGTCCAATTCATACAAATGTAGCATGGATATCAAATAGAAGCTTGTGAAAATTTATTGATTGATCTTTAAAATCCATTTGAACTAGAGAAGTGTCGGTCAAAATCAACCCATCACTCGACTTTGAGGGTTCAACTTTACAGTGATAATTTTCAGAAATAGAATATTAAATTCGATCAGTCTCATGCAGTCAAATTTAAGGAACTTGGGGTTCTTCAATTCCACAACTCATGTGCTACGTGATGGACAACATAATATATCATTTAGACCTTTAATCCATAACACATCATTTCAATAGTAACATGCATAGAGTCATAGGTTATGTTTGTTTTGTAAATTAGTTAAATAGAGAATATCACAAAGTTTGACAAAACTAGTAATATTATAGACATAAACTAACGTAAACTAAAGTCCAAAAGTAAGTTAATATTCAAAACATGCTAATCTCAAAATAAAAATAAGTTCTTATAAAAGAATAAATACGGTAAATTTTCTTTTTTAAATCAAAATAAAAATGTCACTTAAAGTCAAATAGCATGTTGTAATAGGCTCTGTAGGTGAATATATTTACTTCCTGAATAGATTATTTGTTCAGTTCCACTAGGTTCCTTAGTTTGTCCTTATTCTGCAAGGTTTTAGAAACAAAGATTTTAAAACCATGATCAATCCATCATGTGTCATGATGAATATTCACCATATTGGATTCATGGCAAAAAAAAAATAAAAATAAATAAATAAAAAATACATTTATTATGAAGTCAGGTATTAAAATTATGCAATTTTAATTAATGTATCCTTTCTTTTTACATAAGAAACACATTTAATCCTTCTTTATCACTTGTTCAGGAGCAATTTGCTCATCCTTGGCATTTTTTTTCTTTCTTTCTTTCCGTGGACAATCAAGTTTACATTTTGATTATCCAGCATCAACAACCTATCCTCCTCTTAAATACACATGACCAATACAACCTATCCTCCTCTTAAATACACATCACCAATAATTAATTGATTGACCATTTATCATTATATGTTTTATAAGAGTTCTTAAAAAGATCATATTTTTTAGGTAGTGTACACAAGGTATATTTTTTATGTTGGACGTTTCTCCTTCCTCTTATCTTTCTTCTATTTATACTTTTTCTCTACTTATCACCTTCACACTTCTCCATTATTTTTAACTTCCTACAACCCGCAACTAGCTTTGGATAATATTTTTACATTCTCTTCACTCCTCCATGATCTCACTTGGACACGTCAACTCATCTTGGATTGGGCCGGTCGGACTGGACTTCTTCGTGGGCTGGATGGGCTAATCCTCCGGGTTGGGCCGCTGCTCTTCATCGGACCTGAAAATTAGAGAGTAACACCTATAATTGGCCCTATCCCGATAGATTTGGGGTCAATCCAAAAAATTGGTCTTGTTATATATGTATATATATATATATTTCTTATTTGTAAATTATCTTATAAATTATAATTAGATATTCTGAAATTAAATATTAAGTATTTTAAATTTTAAAAATTTCAATAACATAAAAAACCTATATATTTTCAATATAATGATATAGAAATGAGAAACAACAATATAAGATGGTCAGTAGAAAAAAAATAATAAGTTGAAAGATATAAGACAATGAAAATTATAAAAAATTGAAAATAACAAATACGGTAACAATACTATAAAATTATAAATTAAGACCATATAAATGATTATTTTACGAAAATCAGGTTCGTGATGAGTTTTTTTATTAGACCGATAATACGTCTCGATTTAATTTTCAAAATCCATAACTTCCCACTACAAAAAAATTACAAATTACTACGGAAAAATTCCGTCACAACTGACAAAATTTCTGTCATAATTTTCAATTACAACGGAATTTGCGACCAAATGGAAGTTGTAGTAAATATTATTGTAGTAACCCAATGTAACAATTAAAATTTTCCGTTGCAAAGAATTGGTGACAGTCATTTCTATCGCAATTTTTTGTTACGGAATTTTACTACAAAAATATATTGTTATCATAGTGCAATGTAATGGAAAAGATCTGTGGCTAATTTGTTGCAAATTTTTGCAACGCATTTTAAAAAAGAATATATATGTTGCAAGATCCGTTGCAATAGAATAACAAATTGCGAGAGAATATACTATTGCTAATTCCGCCGCAATTTTTACAATTTCTTTTGCTCATTTCTTGTCAATTTTTTTTTTCAATATCTATCTCAAAAATATTAACTCAATCCTCCATAATCAATAACTTTAATGATTCGATTAATAGATCTTCTCAAAGATACAAGAACTAGTTGAAATCATATAAAATTTTCAAATTTAAACACTATCAATAGACCAAAAACACAATGTATTTAGTATGAGTACCGCAAGTAGCACATATCAGAAAAATGTACAAATCTAATTCAAGTTACCATAATATCATACCAAAACAACTAAGGTCGTAACTAAAATACTTGTAATAATAAAATATAGAGCAGTACCACCATCTGAATCGACTTTGGACCTATGAATGGAATGTGCTCCCATACGTCGTAATTGCTCAATAATGGTCAAGTTCAAATCGTATATGGCTCGTTGTTGGTTCTCCATATTTGTGACACATTGTAGCATCACTTCCCATTGACTACGTCCCTCGGCAAGATCTGTCCTCAACTCACCCAACTCACACTCCATCTTTGTCAATTGTTCCTCAAGAATAAATGTGCCCGGAGTACGACCATCACTGCAGAAGGATGATGGTCGAGGAGGAACAGTCGCACCTAATGACCTCAACCCATAAATGCGATTTTTCTTGTCACGGGGTACTACGATGAGGAACACATTATCCGGATCATAGGACGTATTTCCTAGTTGAGTCAGGTGTGCTTCAACAACATCCACCTCATCCTGAAAATAATTTAGATGAATACCATGTTAGTTTTTCAAACAAAATCATAAAAATATTTGATACAAATGAATAATAATAATAATAATAATAATAATAATAATAACAACAACAACAATAACAACAACAACCAACAACAACAACAACAATATGGTGGCAATGCATATGACTTCAACACTAAACTTTATATGCCCCAATAAATGCCCGGAATGAGGCAACCAAATCCAATTAAATTCAATATTTCAATAGGTCTATAACTTTTAGTGCCTTATGTTAATCCTTTAATCATGAGCTCAATCAATCAATACAAAACAAAATTCCTGCTCTTGAAGTATATTAAGATCAATGAACGGTTACTTTTGGTCCAACTTAATTTACAACATTAAAGAAAAGTTAACGTAAAATATATGTCCAATTTAACTAAAAATTTAAGTTATGATAAGAATCCCACTAAAATTCATCTGCAACTTAATAATAAAGAATGCATGACAACAAAAAATACAAGAGTATTTAAATTATTCATAACCTAAACTATTATGAGATTACACTTACATATCTAAAAAACCATGAGACAAAGTTATCTTGAAGCTCAACACCTAATTGTGCATTGGTAATTTGTGGATTTTCTGCCCTTAGAATCTCTTCAAATTTTCTGCCAAAAATAATGTTGGGGGGTTTTAACATATTATGCTGCAAAGGTGTATTAATATTGTGTTGTAATTTAAACTACTATAATTTGTCTCACAAGATCTAATGTGTTCACTTTTTCTAATCTTATCATCAATCAAATTTTAAATTTTGTGTGGAGTGGCATTTGCATGTATAACAAAAGTAGATATAATCATGTCTATATACTTTTGATTTTCCGTGTTGATGCTAAACTATGTAGATTCTCTAGCAGATTGAAAAAAGAAAACAAACCATTTGTGTACATAATACAATATTGCAGTGCTTTGAAACTCTTTTTCAAATCAACATTAAATTATAAAAATAATAAAATTGACAAAACCCGAGAATGATAAGATATTTATGTAAGTTCTTCATGCAGCTTATTTGATTTCAAAATGACAATTTCCCCAAAAGCTAAGCACGTATGTTCCAATGAGGATTTCATATCAGGGCCAACAACATTTCAATTACAAGAAACTACACTGTATTCAAGAATAAAATAGTTTTTGCATATTCAAAGTATTTCCTATTGGATGCAAAGAAACTATCGAACTACCATGGTGATTGATAGTCATAGTAATGGTGTTACCTCTATTTGGGGTATCTCTTTCGGTGGCCTATCAGCAAAATAAGCATACAAAGCTCTCAACACAGCCTATGATCCCACCAAAAAAAGAATAATATGATATTGTTAGAAGTGTGTTGGCAATGGAAATTTATTTAAGTGTTGAAACGTGTTACCTGGTGTGATACCACCACAACTGGACCGCGTTGTCGTTCAAGCTCGATAATTACAGGCTCCAACCTGAAGATTGAAGAAAAAACAGATGAATATAATCAAAGCTTTTTGATAATTGAGCTATTCACAGTAACTAGTATCTGTATCAGAATTTACTGCACAAACCTCTGTATGACAACAAGATAAGAGTCCCCACGAGGATATCTATACCTTAACTTGTCTTTCTTATGTGATCTGGGATGTACAAAATGAAGTCATGGGTAATTTAGAAGTGGGGGAAGATAGTAATCAACGCAAGGGCGAATTTGAAGAAAAAAATTAACAGTAATAGCTATAACGAACAAAAACAGAGAAAATAATTTGTTTCTGAATTAACACTGCATGCAATGTTGATCTCGAAACTCGGAGCAAACAAACAAAAGTAGAAAATAACCATTTGTTTCAACAAACTTTTCCATTTCCATCTGCATGCAATGGTCATATCTCAAACAAATTTGAGCTCTTACTTTAGTGGAGCTATATGTGTGTGTAGAATCTGAAACAGGATATAGACTTTGGAAAAAGGTCTCAGCAACCTTGAATAATATAACGAACCTTTAAGCATTTCCCTTTTCTCAACTAAACTTAATGGAAAGATATCAATCTAGTGTAATCAATTTCTCTTAGGTTACAACACAGCTGTATGAAAATTACCTGGTTATTTGATTTAAAGAGTAAGATGGTGATAGAGGTTTGAAACAAAATAGATCTGACTTGTTTGAATACTTTTTCGGACATCAATGAGACAATTTTCTAAAAATGTAGATGTACTTAGTATATGAGAAATCAGTATAGATACATATTAGTAAAACTCAAGCTAAGTAAAACCATCAACTTAAACTTCACATATGTGATAACCTTATCACACTGTCACCACCAATTCGCCCTCTGACATTGTGCCGGCTCTCTCCATGCCTGGTTAGCAAAATTGGGCGTGGCGTCAGATATGTGTTGACGTGAAACATAAAGGCGATGCCACTAGAATTCACACTTCAACACCCACCATCCTCATTCTTCGAAAAGGGTGAAATGGAGAGTACTTAAAGAAAGATATAAAAAGAATTTAATTGAGGAAACAGTTCTCATCACATAACTGAGGAGAGAAGTACTTATTCAAGAGAATATGTTCTCACAACATTTTTTAGGAGTCATTTAACTAAAGCTAAGTCAGAATAAAACAAATGTGACCTTGTATTTTAAAGTGTAGATTTTTGAAAAATCTATTCAGAAGTGAAAACTTCAATCAACTTGCTCTCTGCAGCTACCACTTTATAACCCTGATGTATTAACCAATCTTCCAATATATTTACATAAGCACCGAACAAAACATTACACCTTCTTTCATAAATATGACATAAAAATTGGAAATAGTTATTACAGCCCGATTATCAAATGATGCTGACAATTATCACCCAAGAGTCAAGAAGTTATGAGAGTCATGGCTGTCACATACGTGTACAACAAGCACTAGGCAGTGTTATTACATTATACCAATTAAGTGACTAAAAAGAAAGCAGTTGAAGAATCCCTAATCGTAGCATCATAATTTTACAACCAGATAGGCAGATTTTTTCAAATTTCAAGAAAAGCTTAATATCAAAATACATAAGTGAATATCTTACCCTCGGCGTAGCACATACAAAACATGACCATCATTAAGAATTCAAAACTCTTTCAGACATGTGCCATACATAATACATGAGCCTCAACCCATGTAGATGAGACAAGAAAGATATTGCAGTTCAAAGAGACATACCAGGAAGAATACTATCCGCCCAGGAACGTACCCACTAATATTGTTCACCTGTTTTAGAAAATGACATTTCATTTATCAGATAACCATTCCATATTCAAAGACGTGTAAATGTAAAGTATGGAGTGCATTCGGAGAAGAATTTAGATCGGAAAGATAAACCACATTTACAACTACGGCTAGTATTCGATACATCCAAATGCTAGGAATATAAATCAACATTTTCAGACCTGGTTATAGATCTAGTCGAAACTCAAAACATTCCAAAAAATAACTTTTTGTAACAATTAAGAAAATTGTATTGCTCTACTATGTAACAATGTATTGTGTAGATATTTGTTATGAAAGATATATGCACCGTGTTCTTTCCCTGCCCCAAAACAGCATATGATATGCTTGATCTATATCTGCTGCGTGTTAGTTTAATTAATTAATTAATCATATTTGAATTTTGATTATTTTTGAATTATCTTATATAATTAAACTAACCTAAAATTATGGCCCACTTTTCTCCCATTAAGTCTATCACATTCAAAATATACGTGAGAAGTAGCAGAAAAATCGTGATGGACGGTTTTTCTTTTAATTATAAATACTCTCACATACGGGTTACTAAACCTACTCTCAGAAAATTAGAATACACCATCGCTATTTGAGAGCCAGGGTTTGGCAACATCATCCTAGGGTTCCACCATCTGGCACTATCTTCGGAAGTTTCCAAAGTTTGGCAACATCCTCCCAAGGGGTCCAAAGTCTGACAGCACCGTCTTCCCACGGTTCCAATCCACGTTTTGCTTGGAGAAAAGAATATCGAGAATAAATCTAATTTTTAGCAATGGCAGGAGGTTTGTTTAAATTTCGCTTCCGCCAACATATTTGATTATATGTTTATTTTCTTACATTTGGTATCAGAGCAATTTTTGCCTCTGCCTTGCTTAGAATTTTCTTCTCCTCAAATTCTTGATCAAGATTCGCTTTAAATTCTTATTTGAAAATATTTTGGTTTTCTATTTTCAACAATTGTTTTGCGATATTTTCTTGATCAAAATCCGATCCTGCGATTTGAGAAAATTTCATTCTGTCTTTGAGGAAAATTTTAAATTTTTATTTTGAAATTAATTTATGCAAAATATTAAATTTTTGAATTTTCCTTGCGTTTCGATGGAGTGTTCAGATTCTTCTGTAATATTTTATGTGCACTTCATATCTGTGTCGACTTGTATGCGCAATTAATTATTCGAGGAAGCTTTTCGGTGTTGAATATATGAGATGATATTTATCTGCAATCGAAATCAGATTTGTATGGTTTTGTTATCAATTGTGGCGTTTTTTATACAACCGAGTTGCGGCGCATACATGTTAATTAATTTAATAAAATCAAACATGTACCTATGCGCATTAATGTATCTGCATTCAGTCCAAATTTCTAATGATATCATCCGGAATCATATATACATATTATTTGCAAATATGGATTAATTGCAAGTGAAATCACTCCAAATCCATTCATGAAAATCAATTCTGCAAACATACATATTATATTTGTTTTGTTTTATTTATTTATTTGTATATATAGCAGCTAATTGTATTTTGAATAAGGATGAATCATGCTGCGTTGGTTTATTTATTTATTATTATTATACTTAATATTACTGTAATGATAAGGCATGCTGAATTATTATTATTATTATTATTATTTTGCATATATCTGCCCTACATTCTTGATTGGAGCATGCCGATGGTATAAATCTGATTTATTTATGTGAACTTCAGTTTATATATTCATGATGTTTGTGATTTATTTTAAATTTTATTTAATTGCGGAATAGCCACAACATCCTCGATTAATTAAAATTTTATTCATGATTTATTTGAAATCACATTAATGGACATCAATTGTGATTATCATGTACGATGTGATGAGATCTACCCACAGGAGTCTCGTTATATTTGTACGAGTAATTAGGATAGAATATCGAGTTGTATTTCTTAATCTACCCACAGGAATTGAGAAAAAGAACACAATTTGATAGTTTTATTGTAAAGTTTTTGATGAAATCTAATTGAGTAAAACTTTAGCCCACAGGCAAGTTTTATGTCTCTAGATTCATGTTTTAACGTGTTTACATTGGTAGAACATGTAACTTATTTGTCTCGATTATTGATGAGCATGTATGTTTAATTTTGCAGCATTTAATCCTATGAATTTCTCTGACATTAAATGTGATATTCCTGAATTGACTGGTGATAATTATAAGATCTGGAAGGAGAGGATTCTCCTTCATTTAAGCTGGATGGACATTGATTATGCTATACGGAAAGACGAGCCGCCGGTTATTACTGAAACCAGCGAGCCAGATGATGTGGATCTTTATGAGCGATGGGAGAGATCTAACCGTCTTTCCATGATGCTCATAAAGACTAAGATCTCTGCTGGTATCCGTGCGTCTGTCGATCAGCATGATAATGTTAGAGAGCTTTTGAGGGCTATTGATGAACAATTCGTCAAGTCTGATAAGGCTCTTGCCAGCACACTGATCATTCAGTTCTCCACCATGAGGTTCACGGGTGTGAGGGGTGTGCGCGAGCACATAATGCGCATGCGGGACATTGCGGCGCAGCTGAAAAGCTTAGAGGTGACCATGTCTGAGACCTTTCTTGTCCATTACATATTGTGCACTTTACCTCATCAGTACGGTCCATTTAAGATATCCTATAACACACATAAAGATAAATGGTCCATTAATGAATTGATGACCATGTGTGTTCAAGAGGAGGAGAGACTACTGATGGAGGAAGGTGAGAAAGTAAACCTAACGGTCCATGGCAAAAAGAGAAAGCATGACACAAAGGGGAAGGGACCTGTGCCAGCTGAGCGGGTTATAAAGAAGGAGTCTACGTGTTTTTTCTGTAAAAAGAAAGGACACATGAAGAAGGACTGCATTAAGTTCAAAACCTGGCTCGAAAAGAAAGGTATCCCTTCTGCATTTGTCTGTTATGAATCCAATATGGTTAATATTAATTATAACACATGGTGGATTGATTCTGGTTCTACAATCCATGTTTCCAATACCTTGCAGGGTATGGAAAGCCTAAGGAAACCAATGGGAAGTGAACAGTTCATCTATTCCGGTAGTCGGATGCATTCGCCTGTGAAAGCCATTGGGACGTGCAGTTTAGTGCTGAGTAGTGGTTTTGTTTTGAAGTTGGAAAAGACTTTTTATGTTCCTAGTTTTTCCAAAAATTTAATTTCTGTATCTAGACTATCATATTTGGGTTTTTCGTTTCACTTTATGGATTCTAGTTTTGTTTTGGATTTTGAATCTAGAACCATTGGTTGTGGTGAAATTAATGATGGTCTTTATTCGATCAAATTGAAAAACGACACTACTTTTGATTCACTGCATGTCACGGCTGGTTTAAAGCGATGTGTTATGAATGAGAACTCATATATGTTGTGGCATCGTCGATTGGGACATATCTCAATCGACAGAATTAAGAGATTAGTGAATGAAGGGATACGTGGTACCCTGGATTACACTGATTTTGAGACTTGTGTTGGTTGCATTAAAGGCAAGCAAACTAACAAGTCCATAAAGGGTGCACAAAGGAGTTCGAATCTTTTGGAAATTATTCATACAGACATTTGTTGTCCAGACATGAATGCAAGTAATCCGAGATACTTCATCACCTTTATTGACGATTGTTCATGGTATATGTATCTTTACTTACTTCATTCTAAGGATGAAGCTTTAGAAGCCTTTAAAGTTTTCAAGGCTGAAGTAGAGAAACAATGTGGAAAACAGATCAAAATCGTCAGATCTGATAGAGGTGGTGAGTACTATGGCAGATACACAGAAAATGGACAAGCTGCCGGTCCATTTGCTAGATTTCTTCAAGAGAATGGGATTGTTGCCCAATACACTATGCCTGGTTCTCCGGACCAAAATGGTGTTTCAGAACGAAGAAATCGAACATTAATGGACATGGTGAGGAGTATGAGGAGTAATGTGAAACTTCCTCACTTCTTGTGGACAGAAGCGCTAAAGACGGCTACGTATGTATTGAATCGGGTACCAACCAAGGCTGTCTCAAAGACACCTTTTGAATTATTCAAGGGTTGGAAGCCGAGTTTGCGACATATACGTGTTTGGGGATGCCCGTCTGAGGTGAGAATTTATAATCCACAAGAAAAGAAGCTAGATCCGAGGACTATTAGTGGGTATTTCATTGGATATGCCGAAAAGTCTAAAGGATATAGATTCTATTGTCCGTCTCACAGCACTAGAATTGTGGAATCGAGAAATGCGAAATTTCTCGAGAATGACTTGGTTAGTGGGAGTGATCATATTCCAGATACTCATTCTGAAACAGATCACTATAAAGATCAACCTACTAAGCTGAGTGATAGATTGATTGTCTTTCACGCTCCTCAAGTTCCAACGCGTGTTAGACGATTAACTAATGAAGTTCCACAAACTGATGAAAATGATCACGTAGATCAAGTTGTTAATGAAGAACATCAAGAAAATGTTGAACAACATGCTGTTGAATCAGTTGGTCAGCAAGTTCTTCGTGATAATGATGAAACAACATTAAGAAGATCTACACGAGTCAGAAAGTCAGCTATTTATAGTGACTTTATGGTGTATCTTCAAGAATCAGATTACGATATAAAAGCCGCAAATGATCCTGAAACGTTTTCACAAGCCATGAATTCTAAAGAATCCGATTTATGGCATAGTGCTATGAAAGACGAGATGGACTCTATGGCATCAAACAAGGTATGGGATCTTGTCGAGTTGCCTGATGGTGTAAAAGCCATTGGATGCAGATGGGTCTTCAAAACCAAAATAGACTCTGATGGCAACATCGAAAGACATAAAGCAAGACTTGTTGCTAAGGGATTCACTCAAAGGGAAGGAATCAATTACACCGAGACATTTTCTCCGGTATCTAAGAAAGATTCCCTCCGTGTGATCATGGCATTAGTAGCTCAGTTTGATTTTGAGTTACATCAAATGGATGTGAAAACAGCATTCCTGAATGGTGATCTAGAGGAAAAGGTTTATATGAAACAACCTGAAGGATTTACCTCTAGTGGTGGAGAAAATTTAGTTTGTAAGCTTAATAAATCCATATATGGATTGAAGCAAGCCTCCCGTCAGTGGTATTTGAAATTTCATGATGTTATCTCTTCATTCGGCTTTGAAGAAAACGTCATGGATCACTGTATATACCAGAAGGTTAGTGGGAGTCATATTTGCTTCCTTGTGTTGTACGTGGATGACATTTTGCTTGCAACTAATGATAAATGGATGTTACATGAGGTGAAACAATTTCTCTCAAGGAACTTTGATATGAAAGATATGGGAAAGGCATCTTATGTCATTGGCATTAAGATCCATAGAGATAGAAATCGAGGCATTTTGGGTTTGTCTCAAGAAGCCTATATCAAGAAAGTTCTAGAAAGATTTAATATGAAAGATTGTTCACCAAGTGTAGCTCCCATTGTGAAGGGTGACATGCTCGATTTGAGTCAATGTCCGAAAAATGACTTTGAAAGGGAACACATGAGCAATATCCCTTATGCTTCAGCAGTAGGAAGTCTTATGTATGCTCAGGTTTGCACCAGGCCTGACATAGCATATGCTGTTGGAGTATTAGGGAGATATCAGAGTAATCATCCAGGTGTTGACCACTGGAAAGCTGCAAAGAAAGTGATGAGGTACCTTCAAGGTACGAAGGATTTTATGCTCACATATAGACAAACTGATGTGCTGGAAGTGATTGGCTACTCCGATTCGGACTACGCTGGCTGCATTGACACTCGGAAATCCACATCGGGTTATGTGTTCATGTTGGCTGGTGGAGCCATCTCTTGGAGAAGTGCGAAGCAGTCTATCACTGCTACTTCCACTATGGAGGCTGAGTTTGTTTCATGTTTCGAGGCTAGCTCGCATGGTGTATGGTTGAAGAGTTTCATATCCGAGCTCAGAGTCGTTGACTCTATTTCCAGACCGATTAAGTTGTACTGTGACAACTCTGCTGCGGTATTTATGGCTAAAAACAATAAGAGTGGGAGTCGAAGTAAACACATCGACATCAAATATTTAGCCTTAAGAGAACGTGTCAAGGAAAATAAAGTGGTCATTAAACACGTTAGTACAGAGTTGATGCTTGCTGATCCCCTGACTAAGGGCATGCCACTAAAGAGTTTCAGGGATCACGTAGCAAGTATGGGACTTGATTCTACAATGTAGTTTATTTGCACACATTGTTATTTGAGACTCTTATTCAGTTTGATGTTTTCTCGCTTTATTGTGCACATATTTATTTATTATTGAGAAAACTCGCTTATGTTTAACCCGGAATAAATATAAGATTTATTCATTAAGTTGTGAATTTAGTTTGAGATGCTTGACATATCGTGATACATGGAAGGTAACATTCGTTTATAGAAGACCTACCGCCATGATTCGTATGTAAGGTTTTTCGTTATGTTGTGATAGTTTGAGTGGGCCAAGTGGGAGAATGTTAGTTTAATTAATTAATTAATTAATCATATTTGAATTTTGATTATTTTTGAATTATCTTATATAATTAAACTAACCTAAAATTGTGGCCCACTTTTCTCCCATTAAGTCTATCACATTCAAAATATACGTGAGAAGTAGCAGAAAAATCGTGATGGACGGTTTTTCTTTTAATTATAAATACTCTCACATACTGGTTACTAAACCTACTCTCAGAAAATTAGAATACACCATCGCTATTTGAGAGCCAGGGTTTGGCAACATCATCCTAGGGTTCCACCATCTGGCACTATCTTCGGAAGTTTCCAAAGTTTGGCAACATCCTCCCAAGGGGTCCAAAGTCTGACAACACCGTCTTCCCACGGTTCCAATCCACGTTTTGCTTGGAGAAAAGAATATCGAGCATAAATCTAATTTTTAGCAATGGCAGGAGGTTTGTTTAAATTTAGCTTCCGCCAACATATTTGATTATATGTTTATTTTCTTACACTGCGCCTACTTATATTCTTGTAAATTTTTTAGAAACTTGGTGTTGTCATTTCTATCTAATGAATTATGTCTTCCAGTGCTGCCCGCCTCTATCAGGGGTTGAAGGTTCCATTGAGTTCCATTTTCGTGCTTTAGGTGAAAGACAGCGCTGGATGGTTGAAGTTCTTTTGCGGCTGCTCTCTGCATTGCTGGGACATGTTTACAATAATGTTGTCGTCACTTGTCCTTTTGCATCAGTTTTAGATTCTGCTGGAAAAGTATTGAGTCCACCTCTACTTGAAATCTATACAGGTGAGCTTCGAAGTACTTTACATTCAATTTTTCCCGAGTGTTTCATGAAGTGGAGCATTTTACCGGTGAGTTAGGAGTATCCACTATGAACTCGGTGCCTATTGACTTTGATCAGGGGGGGTTAACAAATGGCCTGCATTCGAGTGGTTGCACAATGAGTGCTTTCCTGGTTTGGTTCAATTGGCTTCTCTGTTGTCTCCAAAAGAAGACAATTTAAGACATTTCATAGCAAGAGTACAAGCACAATTTTTCAATTTATTTTGCAATCTGTTGTATTTTCTATTTTGTTTCAATAGATTTAAATTTTTGGACAATCAAATGCAGTTTTTGTTGGCGGTGACAACACAGTTTGGGGAATCTTATTTGACCCATATCATGCTGCCAGTGGTTTTAGTAGCTGTGGGCAATGAAGCTGACTTGAAATTCTTTCCTATCAACTCCCACCCGAAAATTAGAGGTAATGATTTCAATTTTTCTAGTTTTCATAATATCGAAACTTCTATTGAATTTGTGCTAATCTCATCTTCCATCGTGACAGATTTGAAGCCACAACTACAGTTGGTCAAAGACTTGCTACTGTATGCATCCTACCTCTTCTCCTTGCAGGTGTTCTCGGATACCCGAGCCAGGCTGAACACTTGACAGAGTACTTGAAGAATCTGTTGCTTCAGAGTTGTGCGCAGAATGATCAGCTGGTAAAGCAAGATATTATGAGCTCTCTACATTTTTTGTGGTTTGTGCCTTAAGAAAAGCTTTTAATTCATTCGATTCAGGCAATGTTTTCCATGATTAATGCACTGGCTTGATCCAATGTTGTTTCTGTGCTGCAGCACTTTTGAAGAACACGACAACACCATGATTAATATCCTTTGGGAAATGGTTGCGAGCACTGACGCAAACTTCAAATCCTATGCTGCTGATCTTTCAAAAATCTTGGTGAGGCTAGGCTTGTTTAATTGTTATGTATTATCATTTTTACCAGCTTATGCTAGTAAGCATTGCTTTTGGATGATATTTTTCTTCAAGGTATCTTATATTGAAGCAAAAATGGCCTCGATTCATGTTATACCGGCTCTTGTAACTCTTGGCTCGGATCAAAACTTGGATGTGAAAAATGCAAGCATCGTTGCTTTCGGAGGTGTTGCACAACATTATAAGAATGACATGGTATGGTATGGTATACCCTTGAAATCAATCATCCATAGAAGAGCCCTTTGGAATTGGTCTCTAACTGATCAATCAAATCAATTCAAATTTTCTTTGCAGATTGTCGACAAGATATGCATTCAGATGGATGCTTTTCTTGAAGACGGCTCACATGAAGCAACCATCGCTGTAGTTCGCGCCCTCTCTGCATCTGTACCTTACACAACTGATAAACTCCGAAATTATATCCTTTCCTCAAGATGGACAAAAATTGGAAAACCTTTCAATGCAATAATATACATATGTTTCTTTTAACTTTGTGTACATCTCTTGTCCAAGATTTTCCATCTCAGAACATCTCGGCCATAATCTTCAATGGATCTACAACGCCAACGTGAGATTGTTAATGCCTTCTGCCATGCAATCCGTGCTCTCGACGCCACAGGTTCACTTCTGTAGATCGTTTCATTCAGCTTCTTGGCCTGCTCCGCATTTATAAATTCTTATTTGCATAATATATTTGCGTCGACCCTTCTATGAATGCAGATCTTCCTTCTTCCAAGTCCCTGGGGGAACGATCCATCGGGACACTAGACCCTGCCACTAAGCTTCCTATGGGGTTGGCTTCCCACTTGAGCAGTTTTTTCGGTGAAAGTGGATTGCTCGCAAAGACAGACACTGGTGATCCCGGAGCTCCACCACCGGACACTAACTCGCTATCACCAACACCAGTCGAAGACACCCGATTCAGGCGGATAATGCGTGGTAGCTTCAGCGATATGCTTCGGTCTAAACAGTGAACAACACTCCAAATCTTGGTATACATTCTTAAAACATTATATAGTAAAGTTTGGAAGCTAGTATTTAACTCAACACTTAAAATATATTTAGAAGCAATATATTATATTCATGCTAGCTATCTTATTTACGAGATTCATAGGATTCTTATATTATTGGGACGACTTGTATATCACTATAAATATGTAAATATGTAAGTATACTTATGATTGAAATAGAGAATTTCATTTTCATATTCTAATAATTGTTATGACGAGTGTTATTGCAGCATACCCTTGAAGTTCGTCTGCATGGACATGGCGCTTCTCTTCTCTCTGGACTTATTCTTTAGCTAGCTAGCTGAGCAGCCATCAAACGTTTCCACTTATCCTCTAATGTCCATTCTACGAGGGAATTAATCAAAGAACATAAGATAGAACCACAAGAGGTAAGTTGCAACTCTTTTTTTTTTTTTGTTATTATGTTTTGGCTCTTTTTCATTATTTCCCTCTTTCAAATTTCAAATTCTTATGCAATAAACGTTATGAAGGAATTTATTATTTTACATGATTTTTTTATTTTTTTGCTCTGTTGAATTGTAACAAAGTTTTTGTTTGAATTTTGGGTTATGCATATTTGATAACTATTGTTATCATCACTCAATCTAACTGCTTCTAGAGGATTTGTTTGAAGGTAATTTGAATGAATTTGATATAGGTGCTATTAGAGGGTTTTTTTTTTTTTTTTTCTTAATCGAAATGATCTAAGGAATTTTATAAATAATAAACAAATACACCGGTATATTTGAAATTTTTATTTATATAGTTTTTTTAAATTTAATATTCTGTGAAGTAAAATAATATATATTTTTATTGAAATCACAAAAAAAAACAAATAATATTTATTAAATTGTATTATGTACGTTGCACATCAGATATTGTAATTTCATGCTATTTTGTTTTTGTTTTTTAATCGAAAATTTTCAAGCTATTTTAGGGAGAGAAACATGTGATTATTTTGATTAATTTAGTGTAAACAGTGATCTTCTTTCAAGTTGCACGAAGAAAAGAAGATTGTTATGAAGAGGGACCTTTTCAAAAGAAAAATAAAATAAAATAAATATCATTTATATGTATAATATTAAACGCTATAAAATTATAGTACTAAACTGTTTTCTAAAAAATTAAATTATATAGTATTTAAAATTTATTTTCTTAAAAATATGAATATAAAAGTAAATAAATAATTTTTTTTTTCTTCTCTGTCAAGCCCCTCAAATTTATTAACAATCTCAAATGAATATATGTTGTATTGAAAAACAAATAATGACGACGAGCTAAGCTAAGGATGGCTGCAATGATTAATATTAATGGAATACATATAACATATTAATTTTGTCAATTTAATATTAACTATGTGTACAACCGTAGATTAAAATAATAATTTTATTCACAATTATCATTATATTTAATGAAAACCTAAGTGCAACAAAAAAAAATATTAATGGGTGAACCATAATTGTTGTTGGAATTTGTAAAATTCAAACAACAAGTAGAAAGGTTTTAACTCCTATCATCAAAAGAAAATACAAATATCAAAGAACATAGGAGAAATTGATATCTTTAAAAATAGGTGCAATTTACAAACTACTGAATAACATAATCATAATAATAATAATAATAATAATAATAATAATAATAATAATAATAATATACTTTGAATTGTGATACATAATTTTTAACACTCCCCCTTACTTTAAAGTTGGTAATATAGAAACGTGCGAAGTTCTTCGAATCTTGCAATGGCAATGTTTTTGTGAATAGATCGGCAAGCTGGTCTAATCTGTTGCACAATATAACATGCACACTTCATGCAATTACCAAATCATGAATGAAGTGATGCTTTATTTTTATACGCTTTCTCCGGCCATGCATTATTGGATTTTTAGCAATTGCCATACCTAATGAACTATCACAATATATCACAGTTGGTTCTTTTTGCATTTGATTTATATCTTCAAGGGTTCTTCGTAATCAGATTTTTGGCATGCTGCAGATGACAAGGCAACAGTTGATTGTTTCTTAGAAAGCTATGACACTGGACCTGCTCCGAAGTTGAAACAATTTCCTGAGGTACTTTTTCTGTCGTCGAGGAATCCTGCCCAATCACTATTGGTGAACCCTTCAAGAATGAAATTCTTACTTTGTGTATACCAGATCCCATAGTCTCGTGTACCAGCAAGATAACATATGATCCATTTTGCTGCAACGTAGTATTGTTTGCTTGAACGATGCATAAATTTGGAAATTAATCTAACTGGAAATGCAATGTCAGGTCGCATATGGGTTAAATAAATTAACCTTCTTACCAAGTTCCTGAATTTGCTTGCATCTTCCCAACCAGTGCCATCATCACTACTCAAGTTTTCATTTGGATTCATTGGAATAGAAGTAGCAAGACATTGGTCCATGTCAAGTAGCTTAAGCATATCAGACAAATATTCTCTTTGAGAAACAAACACACCTTTTGGAACTTGCTTGATTTCCAACCCAAGAAAAAAAATGTAATTTTTCCAAATCAATCATCTCAAAATGATTTATCACAATTCTTTTGTATTCATCAACTGATGCTGCAAGTGTATCTATATATATAATATCATCGGCATAAATGCTAATGATGACACTTTTCTCAAGACTTTCTTTCTTTACATACAACGTCGGTTCACTTAAACTCCTTTCAAATCCACTTGATTGGAGAAATTCATCTATCTTGTTGTACCAAGCTCTTGGCACTTGCTTGAGTCCATAAAGAGTTTTGTTCAACCGATAGACTTTATCTTTCTCCCCTTGCACAATAAATCCTTCGGTCTATTGTACATTAACTTCTTCGTTTAGATCTCCATTACATCAAATTGATATATCACCCACTATGATGAGCAGCCAAGGAAAGAAGAACCCATATTGTATCAAATCTCACCACAGATGCAAATGTTTAATCGAAATCAATGCCCTGCTCTTGAGTAAATCCTCTCGCCACCAATCTTGCCTTGTGCTTCTGCACACTACTATCAGAATGATATTTAATCTTGGATAGCCATTTCAAGCTGATTGTTTTTTTTTTTCAATTGGAAAATATACCAATTCTCATGTCCGGTTTCTCTCAATGGCCATTATTTATTCTTCCATCGCCTTTTTCCAAACTTCATTATGTAACGCTTCCTCTACGGTAGTAAGTTTTCCAAAAAATAGTGCAAACAAGGAATCGAATGATGAAGGAGTAGAAGACGTGTACACTGCTAGACCTGTTGTTGCTGCTACAGTTGTTGTCGGTGTTGTTGGCGCTGTTGTTGAATCTGCTGCTGCTACTGAGATTACATGATTTTCCTAAACTATAAATTCCTAATTTTCCTTATTGTTTTTTGATAGCTCTATCTCAGCCTCTGAACTTAAACTTGGCTTTGATTTTTCTACCGTTAAATCCCAAGTTTGTTTTTTTTTTTTTTTTTTATATCAAACTTAACATCTCTACTAACAATTAACTTCTTGTCCTCGGGATCAAATAAGCGATAAGCCTTTGAGTGTGTGCAATATCCGACAAAGATAGATGTTTTTGTTTTATGTTCAAGCTTATGCCTCCCAGCAGCCACCAAAACATAACAAACACAACCGAAGACCCTTAGATGACTCACAGAAGACTTGTATCCGTACCATGCCTCAAAAGGTGTTTGATTCCATACGGCTTTAGTGTGCGATATGTTGGTCAAATAGACTATTGTTGCAACTTCCTGAGCCCAAAAATAATCTGAGAGCCCTTTCAATTTAATCATAGATCGTTCCGTTTCAACAATAGTGCGATTTTTCCTTTCAGCGATGCCGTTCTGCTGTGGCGTGTATAGAGCTATTAATTCATGTTTGATTCCATGTTTGTCACAAAATGCAGTGAATTCTTTAGAAAGAAATATTCCCCTCGATTAGATCTTAATATTTTTAATTTACAATCACTCTGTCTTTCAACTAAGGCTTTGAATTTCTTAAAGCAATAAAATACTTCTGACTTTAGCTTCAGAAAATAAACCCAACTCATTCGCGAAAAGTCATCTGTAAATAAAAACAAAAAATACTTACTTCCAGAATTAAATTTTGTTTTCATTGGCCCGCAGACATCTGCATGAACAAGCTCGATTTGCTGCCCTTCTAGCCTTTCCGACATGAAATGATTTTCTGCTTTGCTTGCCAAGAGCACAACCCTCGCAAACGTTGTTTGAAGCCAAATACAATTAATGTACTTTGTAGGAAATATAATTAAAATTAGAGTATACAAAAAAGCGCAAATTTACATAATAAAATTACAGGGATAATTACATAATTACTAGCATATTACAAAAGAAATAAAATAACTACTATAATTAAAAACAAAACTACGTAATTAAATTTAAAAAATTAAAATTAATTTTACAATTTACATAATTAAATACAGTGCACAAATCTTAATTTACAATGCACATAATTAAGTAGACAATGTTCATATTAAAAAAAATGTACGTAATTAGAAAAAAAAAAAAAAAAAAAAAAAACAGTGCACAAAGCATTATCATTCCGTAACATCATACATCAAAAATGGAAAATCAATAGACAAACCTTAATTTTAGGTTTAAGGTTAATGTAACTGTAACATCATACATTAAGAAGGAAAAATCAGTAGACAACGCGATAAATCATTATGATACTACACAATAAAAATTACAGTGAACACTGATAAAAACCTGTGCACAAACATTCTCCAAAACAGAATTCATTTCTCTTCCAAAGAGGGATAATAATCACATCATTGTCACATCACCTTAACCCTTCTTATAAAAAGAAAAATTTCCATGAATTACCAAATTCATATTTCCCCTATTAAATTATACTATATATACATCATAAAAATAACATTTCCAACCACTCATTTCACAATAGCTTGAAATATGAAAAACAAACAAAATTTAGCAGCCAATGATCTTAATTGCATTATACAATTTCTGTTGCAGGGATCTACGAACCGAAAACCAGTTCATGGGAAACTTACTAAAGCAAGTTTAAAGTATGGTGTAAATAGACAATTCATCCATCGGATTTGGAAAAGAGCATACGAGCAAATTCAGTCACTTCAGCCCATTTCTTTTAAAAAAAAAAAGAAAATAGACATTCATCGGGTTAAGGGGAAGGAGTTTGATAAAAACAACTTTACAAAATATAGATGTGTACAGGAGAGAAACTTATAGAAATAGTGTGAAAGAGATGAATGTAAGCAAGAGTAATGTCGGGAATTGGGAAAAATCGGAGCTGATCAGACCAAACACCAATGCAATCAAGCCTTCCCTCAGCGAGAAAAAACAAGATAGAGAACTGAAGTTTAGCCTTAACTCACTACATATTGACAGATACAAGTTGTGCACATAGATGAGAAGTGGTTTAATCTTATTTATAAATATTTATTTTTTATTCGAAAAAATTATCGATTATTATATTTTGAAGAACTACAATAGCAATAATAGTTATATACTATATTATAAATATTTTTTTTGTATTTTTTTTCATTCAGATAAAATATACAATTTTTTAGTATTATTTTATTTTTTTATTTTTTTTATATTACATATATTTAAATAAAAAGAAAACATAAATTTAAGTAGATATAAAAAAAAACAAAATTGGGGTGGGGTGGAGTGGGGTGGGAAAGGGGGGCTGCAACCCATCCTTGCCCCGCCTCGGTACGCCCCTGATTATGCATGCATGTATGTGTAATATATGTATGTAGTAATAATTCAAAGCATTTATGAAAGTGACAGGAGAGTTAAAGAAGCCTTGAAATGATAGCTATGAAAATTTTCGCGTCTCTTTCATTACTACAGTTATATATATATATATATATATATTCATCTCCAATAAAAATATGTGTATCACTACGCGTTGCTGCTTGGTGCATATGTGTATAAAAATATATTCTCTAGGTACTATATTGGGTGTCTTGGTCACTGTAGACACGAGAATTTAAAATAAATATAATTAATAGATAATTAAAAATGTATTAGTGAAAATAATTAATATATAATATAAATCATTATAAATTAAAATTAAAATAATTAATTAGTTTAATTAAAATTAAAAAAATTAAATTAAAAAATTTAAAATGAGATTAAGATGGATAATCATTTTTCAAAAAAGAAAAATGACATGAAATGTGAGACAGACAGAAATGGCAATATGAACATGGCAAGTGAGACGAAGTATTATTTTAAAATCAATCAATATTTAGGGTGTGTATGATTTGTATTTTAAATACAAATTCATACTATTCATCTTGATCTTATATGATTTTTTATAAAAAAAATATTCATATAATCTTTCCTTATAAAAAAATATATTGAAACATTACTTAAAATTAAAATTTAAATAAAAAAATATAATTTAAAATCAAGATTAAAATTATACATATATATTTAAACTCTCGGCCGAACTTAATACTCTGCATAGGCCCGACAAACAAAATTTAAACTCATAACCTCACGATTATAAATCCAATCCCGACACGACCGTTCTATCCCTTACAAACAATGAAATATATATATATATATTGATATAAGGAGAGAGGTGAGAGATGAGAAGTTAACAGTGGTGCAAAGATCGGTGATATAAATAATTCTCTGAACCAATTAATTAATCCCATAAAATAAGAAGTTGGTGTATTGCATTTGCATGCAGCCAACTGGTAAATTAATTACTATGGCCCTGCTCTGCACTCAGACTAATTAAATTTAGTGGCAGATACACAATTAATTCAACAACCAACTCCACAGCTCCTACTTTTATACATTCAAGAAACTGTCATAAATATATATATATATATTATATATATATATATATATTTTTTAAATATATAATTATAATGATTATTATTATTATTACTTCCCCGTCTCAGATACCGCGTCTGCTACACGATATTTTAGGAGAAATATAATTAGTAAATAATTAAAAATGTATTAGTAAAAATAATTATTCTACAATATAAATAATTATAAATTAAGATTAAAATAATTAATTAGTTTAATTAAAATTAAAAAAAATAAAATTTAAAAATTTAAAATGATATTAAAGTGTGTAATCATTTTTCAAAAAAAGGAAAGTAACATGGTATGTGAGACGAACAGAAACGGCAATGTGAACATAATATCTGGGACGGAGGGAGTATTCTTATTCCGCCGGGTAGTACACCATCCACAGTGAATATATATGTCTGTCAGTCATTTGATTAGGAAATGGGTTAATTGAATGATCATAAAATACATAATGATAATATATATAAATTTAACAGTAGTCTTTTAAAACTATAGTTTTATACATGCACACAGAAATTTCCAGATTTGTTTGATTTGACCATTTAGCATTCTATTATTAATTATCGATAAATAAATTCTTAACTACCTTGGAGGGAGACAGAGGTAAGATTTATTTAATTATACTGGCTCCCTAGCCTAATAAATATTTTACAATTTATAATATATTATACAAATATTATTATTTTTATATTAAATCATACTAATTGAGACATTTTTGTTATTTTTATTTCAAATTAATATAATACTAATATTAAAATATCTATGTGTAAAAAGCAAACGGTGCCCTTATTGTAAGTACTGGTAATATTTATTTTATCTAATTATTGAGTACCTAGAACATATTTTCCATCATTACTATATATATGCTTCATAAGTTCTACTTCATACAAATTTTTTATCTACATAATTAAAATATAGATTATTTTTCTGTAATTTAACACATCAAAAAAAAAAAAAGAAAAAAAAAAACAGACGTTACTTCTATGTTTTACATTCAAAATATTATATCCGTATATATTGTTAGGATTAAGTATAATTCCACAATAATATGATATGATATGTAATGTCAAGCTCAGATTTGCTTTTGTTCGTTTCAAAAAGCCTTGTAATACCGCCATGGATTCTCCATCCCAAAAATAAATCATATTTTTTCATTCATACATACATAATGTGTATATATACATATATGTATGTATATATATATATTAATATGTACATACGTGTATATATATATACGTATTATGTGTGTGGAGATAGGATATATAAATGAGAGGGAGGATCCGAACTGCATAATACTTGAATTTGGTGTTAACTTATAAAAATTATTTTTCTTATACGGGATTTAAATTTGTTTTTTCAATATTTATTTATACTCTTATTATATTAAATAACTATTTAAATCTAAAATTTTATCATTTAAAAGTCAAATATAAAACTCAAACCTCCAAACAAACAAGCCCTGTACAACTAATTAACTTTCACTAAATTGTCCTATACAACTAATTAACTCTCAACAATTGTCGCGTGCTTGATTACCAGTTTGAATACTGGTTGTTGACATCCTACTCTCAATTTTCTCAAAATGACTTTTACAAATATTTTACAAATGGAAGACACTCATAATCTCTTGTTTTGTACAAGTCCTTATATATATATATATATATATATATATTAATATCCTTATTTTCTTTAAAAATTAATTTATGCTAATATATATTTTCTTATTTTTTATATAATGATGTTCTTATTATATATATCTTTTTTAAGAATAAATTATAGTTTATAAAATATTTAAATGACATTTTAAATTTATTATATATTATATCATAAATAAATATATATATTAATATCCTTATTTTCTTTAAAAATTAATTTATGCTAATATATATATTTTCTTTTTTTTATATAATGATGTTCTTATTATATATATATTTTTTAAGAATAAATTATAGTTTATAAAATATTTAAATGACATTATAAATTTATTATTGTCGGATGCTAATGACCGTCTCACCTAAAAGCTCGAACTATTAGGGAAACTAAGCCGTTAGTTATATCCGCAAACGAGAGACCCCAACACGCCTCCTCAGGTGCAAGTGGAGGTATGCGAAATTTGCACATGCATATGTGCACAAATGGAGACGGTGCACATGCATATGTGCACAAATGGGGACGGTGGGACTCGAACTCGAGACCTAACCTAGGCTTTGATACCATACTGCTGGGTGTAGCCTTTGGCTATCAAACGCGCCTTGTAGCGCTCGATGGATCCATCAGAGTGAGTTTTGATTCTGAATACCCACTTGCAGCCAATAAGTTTCTTGCCAGAGGGAAGATCAACCATATCCCACGTATGGGTTTTCTCCAAAGCCTGCAACTCCTCAGACATAGCCTGCCGCCACAACGGATCCGCATACGCCTCACGAAAGGACTTCGGCTCATGATGGGACAAGGTGGCAGAGAAGCAGTGATAATCAAGTAAGTGAGTAGAAAGGTGACTAATCCGAGTGGAACGACAAGGGCCAGGATCAAGGGCTGAGATCGAAGTCGTGTCGGGCTCTGGTGATAATGATGTATTGGAGTCGAGAGTAGGAGTAGGCTCGGGGATCAGCGTCGGTTCAGGAAGCGCAACCGGCACAGCGTCCGGAGCGGGAGACGGAGCCGTGTCACCGGAGGGGAATAGAGGTGGAGAGGACAAGGCAAAGAACGGAGACGAACGATCAAAGGGGACTCGAAAGTGGGACAAGGAAGAGAATTTGGTATCCTCCCAAAATGTGACTATGAGGAGACATTTGCCCCGGTTGCTCATCTCACCTCTATCCGTTGTCTTATCGCCATCGCTGCCGCTCGTCGGTGGCCCCTGCATCAGCTTGATGTCAAGAATGCGTTCTTGCATGGTGATTTATCCGAGGACATCTACATGTCTCCTCCTCCTGGTTTTCCTACCTCTTCCAAGGTATGCAAACTTCGCCGTGCCCTATATGGTTTAAAACAGGCACCTCGAGCTTGGTTTTCGAAATTTAGCTTTGCTCTACTCCAGCTTGGCTTTACTTCTAGCGATCATGATTCGGCTCTCTTCCTTCGACGTGGGTCAGCTGGACTTACTGTTTTATTTCTTTATGTGGATGACATGATCATTACAGAAGATAATGCATCAGGTATCTCTAAGTTGCAGGCTCATCTACACCGCCACTTTGAGATGAAGAGTTTAGGGCCTCTTCGGTGCTTCCTAGGACTTGAGATCTCCGACACCTCCGACGGATATTATCTCTCTCAAGCCAAGTATGCCTCCGACCTCCTATCTAGTGCCGGTCTCACTGACTCCAAGACTGCTCCTACACCTCTTGATTCTGATTGTCGTCTTACTCCGATGGACGGCGTTCCCCTTGATGATCCTACTTTGTATCGTCAGCTTGTGGGAAGTCTGATCTACCTGACTGTCACTCGACCAGATATTGCTTATGCCGTCCATATCGTCAGTCAGTTTATGTCTGCTCCTCGGACGACTCATCATTCTGCTGTCCTACGGATTCTCCGGTATGTCAAAGGTACTCTTCTTCATGGGCTTCATTATTTCGCTCGTTCTTCCTTAGTTTTAACCGGGTATTCTCACGTTGATTGGACGGGAGATCCCTCTGATTGCCACTCGACCACCGGGTTTTGCTTATTCCTTGGCGACTCGCTTATTTCGTGGCGCAGCAAGAAACAAACGGTTGTCTCTCGGTCCAGCGCAGAGTCCGAATATAGAGCCCTTGCCGATACCGCTGCCGAGCTTCTATGGCTTCTCTGGCAGCTGGCTGATCTCAGAATGCCTCAACCCTCTGCCACTATTATCCATTGCAACAGTCAGAGCGCCATGAAGATTTCGACGAATGATGTTTTCCACGAGCGTACGAAGCACATTGAGATCGACTGTCACCTTGTACGTCATCACGTTGCTCACGGAAGCATCTCCTTGTATCCCATTTCCTCTGCTGATCAGACGGCCGACGGATTCACCAAACCTCACCTTCCCGGCCGTTTTCAGTCATTTTTTAGCAAACTCAAGTTGGATTCCACCGTTCCACCTTAAGTTTGAGGGGGATGTTGATATATATATTGTATATATTTATATATATATCCTACTAATATATCTCTTGTATAAATATAATATTGTACCCTAATTGTGAATTAACGATAATAGAGTTTATTCCATTAATCGTAACAATTATATATTATATCATAAATAAACTTACAATCGAACAAAGTTTTAATATTGAAGAATAAAATTTATCTTTCCACAAAAATTCTATATATAAAATGTATATATATATATATATATTACTCCCAAATATTTTCGGGTCTCTGGAGATGATTAGCAGCCCAATTTGGAGAAGCGGATGGGCCGGCTCAAACAATTCCAATCCAGCCCAATTTTGTAGACGGAAAATGCCATGCTTAATTGGGATAATTGAGTAGTGAGTTAAAGATTCCTAAATAAGTATGAAGTTAAAAATGAATGGGATAAAATTATGGACATATTTTAAGAAAATAATGGAGGAGTGGTTGAAGTGGGAATTATCTTTACTTCATGATGTATATATATCACCTAGGAGGAGAGGAAGAAGAGACCCAACCGTCCAACACCCAAATAATTTGATCTTCTTGTTTTTTGCTTTCATTTTATTTATGCTTATGAGCTTAAATTCATGTTTTTTTTTTAACATTTAAATTCAAGTAATTTCCATTCCTATTTTTGATTCAGCTTCTTGCTTTCCATTTACTTTGCCATTTGTCTACTTTGCTTCTCATGTTGCAATATTTTTGAATTCGATTCACACCGTATTGGTCCATTGTCGGGACATTGTTCTACAAGTATTTTTTTTCGGAGGTATTGTGATTCAATATCTAACTGTAAGATTAGCCCGGATCATTTCTTGAGGAGTCCGAAGAACCCAATTCACGTCGATCTCGACTGGCCTAATCTATTGGGCCGTCACCGACGAATTTCAGCGATAACAGATTGGCATGCCCAGTGGGACCCCGAAGAGTCTCGCACTTTTTATACAATTGAAGAATCGCAAATTACCATCGCTGAAGAAAACCACAATGTCGATTTCCGGTGAAATTACAGCGCCGCATGTTTATGGAAAAATCACACATGACGAATTCTCTGCACCTCTGGGAGATGTGGAAAGAATGGTGATAATCCCGGCTAGCGTTCTACAGGGTCAAATCCTGGAAGAGATCCAAACGGCATTCCACGGGTTAGCGCTGAAGCTTTCCCGGTACGTTATGGATTTACTAAAGCTCACCATCCGCGATGAATTCGCATGGGTGAAGGAAGAAGAGATCCACAAAGGAGAAGCTCCCACGATCAACACCGAACCTACCAGAAATGATCCTCTGTCAAGGGCAGAACTGGGGGGCAGCATCGGATCCCATTTGGCAATATTCTGGTTCGGCAACGTAACCGTACCGACTCAAAGGACCAGCAGCAAGGGTGTCCCCGATGAGCTCCTGGTTGAAGCAATGACATCCCCCGGGCAGGCTATTACATGAAAGGTGCCATTCCAGAGTCCTTCTGGAAGTATCGAAGGTATGCCACCAACCTCTAAATAGTACTCCAACCCTTTATTTGGTGGAACAGATACCCATACATCGATTTTGGATCGCAATAATCAAGGAGCGGCCATCGACGCTTGGGGGGCATGGCCGAACATGGCCCCAACACCTCAAGCTATTCCTCCGACCTCCGAAATCACTTTGGGGGGCAACTGCACTATTTCTGAGTGTACCCTAGGGCGCAGCCTTGCCTTATCCAGGACCCTGGAGGTCAGCCATTTCGGCCGTCGTAGTGGTGTAGGATCAAACATACCAACTCCATTGGCGCCGCAATTTCTGAGGCGTCCGGGTAGCTTCAGTCTTACGAATCTCCAAATCAGGGACTTTCGATACCATCTGAGAACTTTTTGGCTCCGACGGCACCACGGATGACTCGAGAGGCACCTCTGGCAGCATATACACAGCAAAAGGTGCCACAGATGACCTGAGAGGTACATGCGGTGGCACTTCAAGCTCCAGATACTGCCCGGAGGACAGCCCCGCCACCTCTAACAGTACTTCCAGCTCCAGACACTGCCCGGAGGACAGCCCCGCCACCTTCGGGAGCACTTCAAGCTCTAGATATTGCCCGGATGACAGTCCCGCCACCTCCGACAGTACTTCCAGCTCCAAACGCTGCCTGAAGGCCAACCCCGCCACCTTCAGGAACACTTTCAGCTCCGAACATTACCCGGAGGACAGCCCCGTCACTTCCAGAAGCACTTTTCCACCTCTAAATGCTGCTCGGAGAACAGCCCCGCAACATATGGGAGCACTTCTAGCTCTGAACATTACCCGGAGGATAGCCCTGCCTACTCTGGAAGCGCATCGAGCTCCAGAAGTTATCCGAAAAGTAGCCCCGACGATAACGCCACATCCGAGGGCGATAAGGGATGTAGATCTGCCATCCTCGCTACCTCTTGAAGCATCATCAGTGTCAAAAAGGGCCTTGAAAGATCCGCCGACTCCGAGAGGGTCAACTCCGTCAAATTCAGACATAACAGACCCAGATCTGGGCAGACCAGCAAAGGTCAATTGAAACCGGAGGAACCATAGCGATACATTTGCGAAAATCCATTTTTAAAAAAATGGAAAGATATGGAGGGTGATCTCGGTGGACCGAATGGTGATAACCTTTCATCCAACGCGGCGTTACAAGCAGCCCAGAAGGGATGAGCATCAGATATGTGGCCGGAGAAAGAAGAAGATGAAAGCACAAAGACGGAGAAAGCGACGTCGGTGCCGGACAACTAATTTCAGTCAAAAGAAGATGGGCCAGCAAGAAAATAAGCTCCGAGTAGGCCATACACGGAAAAATCAGAATGTAATTGTGTTGGACAAGAGTGGTTTACGACATCTGCGCCAGATCCAACAAGAGTAGAGGCCAAAACGAGTGATTTTGAAATAACAAAGTTTCCCCAGATGAAACAACCTCCTCTGGAGGATCCAAAATTTCAATATACGGAGGATTTATCTATGATTAGGGCTCTTGAAGATGATAGAAATTCAGAGGTCAGTCTTGACATCATAGCCAATTATCTAGAGTTGGAGCAAGCCCTACAGTACAAAGATGACTTCAAGGTCGAAGTGGTTGGATTTTTACCCAAAATATCAAGAAGTTTTACTCCTAACCGCCACACTTCCCAATGAATTTGACCCTAAGACAACCCGGACTAGCTCCCTACCACTGTTGGATGAGACCATATGAAGCTCAGACCAAGGTACCATCGAAATGTCATACAAAAATTTTGGGCTTCAAAGTTTGGCAAATTTTTTGCCCAAATATTTTTGTAGGGGGCATTTGTTACTCCCAAATATTTTTATGGGAGACATTTGTTACTCCCAAATATTTTCGAGCCTTCGGAGGTGATTAGCAGTCCAGTTCGAAGAAGTGGATAGGCCGGTCCAAACAATCCCAATCCAGCCCAAATTTGTGTACGGATAATCCCATGCTTAATTGGGATAATTAAGATAATTGAGATAATTGAGGAGTGAGTCAAAGTTTCCTAAATATGTGAGAAGTTAAAAATGAAGGGGGATAAAATTATGGACAAATTTTGGGAAAATAATTGAGTGGTTGAAGTGGGAATTATATTAATTCATGAGAGATATATATCACCTTGAATGAGAGGAAGAAGAGACCCAACCTTCCAACACCCAAATAATTTTATCTTCTTTCTTTTTGCTTTCATTTTATTTATGCTTATGACCTTAAATTCATGTTCTATTTTTTTTTTTTAAAGTTTAAATCCAATCAATTTTCATTCCTATTTTTCGATTCAACTTCTTGTTTTCCATTTAATTTGCTCTTTGTCTACTTGGCTTCTCATATTGCGATATTTTGTTCGGAGGTGTTGCGATTCAATATCTGACTCTGAATCCTTTTTTGAGGAGGCCGGAGAACCCAATTCACGTATATCTCGACTGGCCTAATCCATTGGACGGTCATCGATGAATTTTAGAGATAAAAATATCCAATAATTTATAATGCAAATTAATTTCATAATTTATACAATTTTACGCTACATAAATTCCAAATATATATGATATTAATTTTTATTTGTATGTATATTTGTTACCAAAAAATATTAATCGTCCAGACGCAACAAATAGTTGAGGCGTATACTATGTTATTTTTTCCATGGAAAAGAGAAGTAATATGAAAAAAAAACAATACATTTCCATAAAAAAGTTAAAATCCATAGAAAAAGATGGAATCCATAGAAAAGTTGAAATTCATCGACAAGGAAAGAAATATTTTTTAAATTTGGTGCCATTAATAAGTTGAAATCCATAGAAAAGATAAAATCCATGGATAAGACAATATTTTTTTTATATAACTATAGACAATGTGAAAACCATGGATAAGGTAAAGTCCATGGACAAGAAAAAAATAAAATAATAAAACCCATAGACAAAGGGAAAAATATTTTTTTCAAGAAATTAAGTGCGTAATAAACATGTTGGTGGACAACACATAGAGGAGAACCAAACTATGGACACGACTTAAAGATTGTAGCGACAAGACAATAAAGAAGGAAAAACTGTGGAAGACTCATTTTGGCTGCGAATAAACGACTGAAAATCTGATATGATATCGGATTTTATCTTGATTATATCTGATTTTGACATGATATCTTATTTTATCTTGATATAATATTTTGGATTTTCATTAAGAAAATATCAAAATTTGTTACAAGATTTCAAGAATATCTAGTATGGGTGTTGTGATAAATTCCCAGATTTAGATTCAATTAGAAAATAAATAATAATTATTAAAGATTTTTTATTTCCCTGTACGAAGAGTTACGTCCCTTCATATTTCTAATAGGTTAGAACGGTGTATCTATTGGTAAGCACCGTTTAGATTCTATTAATATGATATATTGTAATTATTGTAAGATAGATTCATACATCTCAATACAAAGTTATATTTCCTTTCTATTTCTTGCAATTTATTTAATTATTGCACTTCTTTCTTTTCATTCTCTAATTTCTTACTATCAAACGTCTGAGCACTGCGTTTGGTACGAATTAAAAATTTAATCACTTTAAATCCTCGATAAAAAGCCTTTAGTTATCTTCTTGTTGGAGATATTTCAACTCATAGTAACATTTTGGCACGCCCAATGGAATGATAATTTGTTGTTTACAGAAAATTATTCAGAATTTATCAAAATACAATAAGAAAGACTTATACGTTGCCTAATAGCTCAATTCAAAGAATAACATCGGCAGAAAACACCAATATTGTTCGCACAACATTGCAAAGCTTACCACCTTCATCAGTATCTATTTTGGATAGAGTCACTCCAACACGAGTGGAAACTTCGGCACGAAATAATTGCTAGTTGGCGTCAAACTTAGCCAGACATGGTAGTACAACCATATTATCTGAAGGAATATGCCAACAACTCCTCCATAGTTTTTTGGCTACAACCCAATGGATAACAAGTATCAATACAACCCCTCCAATTTTCCAAATGGAAGGTGGTATTGGAACGTATGAATTAAGGCCGCCTACATCGGTCAAATTTAGGAATCATGGTCAACAATGGCCGCACACATTGATACCATTGTTTACAGACATCAATACCACCCAGACATATAACATACCACAAAGTATGACACAAACCCAAAGTTATTACCCTCTGACACATGTATACGTACTGGAAAACCATGTACATGTGTTGGCGAACCATGTACATGTATTGGCGAGCCATGTATACCAACTGCTCCTCAACAACCGACTACAATATCATATAGAGACTTTCCTATGACAGTGCCTTACTTTCACCAAGCCCATGTACCATCATTTTTTCGAAGACCGGATATTTTGTTGGAATCACAACCAATATGGAATCCTCAAAACATATTATAACCAGCACAAGATTTTAATCATGATGTGAAACGGATGATTCAAGATGTCTTGAGTCAACACTTGGGTGACCAAGGCCATGACCCACATAATCTTGTATACCGAAAACCTTTTTCGGAATGGGTGGAACGAAATTATCCATTGCTGTAAAAAGTCAGGATTCTAGAATCCTTACTATTTACCGAAGAGGATGGCCAATCATCTGTTGAACATATGGACAAATTTATGATACTTATTGGGGAATAGTCACTTAATGAATTTTACAAGTTGCAATTATTCGCTTTAACTCTTACAAGGACTACGTTTACATTGTACTAATCTCTCCATATCGAATCCATAAATAATTGGGCTTAAATGGCGCGAGAGTTTCATGACAGGTTTTACAATTCTATACCAGAAACTACACTCACAGATTTAATGGAAACCAAACAAGAGTTCGGTGAATCAACCGCTGCCTTTATCGAGAAAATTATGCAAACTAAAACTCAATGTCCAGTAATTATAAGCGAAGCCGAAATCGCCAATATAGCAGTAAAAAGCATGTTGTCGGGTCTCCATGACCTACTTACAGTCCACGAAGTGCAAGGCTTGGCACAATTAATAGCCAGTGTTGCATGCTTGGAACGTCTTTTTTATAAGAAAGAGAGCAAAGGCGAACGAGACAAGCACGAGATTGTTGTAATTAATGTAGAGGATGCAATAAAAAATTATGAACTTCCGAATATTATTGAAGAGGCCCTAGCAGAACTGGTACCGGGCAAGCCTTACACTTGCTCCAATCTTAAGCCATTAAAGGATGAAGACATGCCTTAGATACTGAACGAGAATTTTTTGTTTGATATTACCTAGGCCGATGCGATTTTTTATGAGCTCTAAAAGGATGTCAAATCCGCATCCCTAACGGTAAGAAACTTGGCTTTGCCTCAGGAAATCAAAGGGCAAATATATTTCAAATGGCACAAGTCATTTCGATGTCACCACAAATTGTCTTCACTCTAGGATGATCATACATAAATTCATAAAAAACAAGAGTCTCAAACTCTCCGGTATGAAAGTGGATAATGAACCTTTCCCTGAGGTTCAGGTTGGCACTGTAACGGCACGACCGACTTTACTATGAGAGGTACCCCTTCAGGACAACATAAAGTCTCAAAGACGGTCTCCATACTGGCATGAGAAAAATAATCCAGAAATTGAGACATAAACAAAGGTTTTTGTGCTGGTTGATAGTACCGTAGTCAAAAGCATAGCTCGACACGATGATGACATCTCTATTTTTTGTATATATATTCAAATACAGGGAATTTTGTTCGAAGATTGAATTGTAAGGAATTATAGTGAACGATCAAATATAGTAAAAATTTGTGATTGTAGACCCTGAATCGTTTGTCATAATCATTTATACTCTTTGACTGGTGTGTTTCCATGTCAAATACAGGGATCTTAAGTTGCAAATTTAAATCAAGTATTGATCTCATGAAAGCGGCGAAAAAACAGTAAAAGAACCCGCTTTGCAGCGGGCCAGAACCCTAGACTATAGAAAGATGGAAAGAAAAGCGATAAAAAGTGAGCAATGGTGAGCGGAGCGGTGGTGAGCGGACAAGGTGCCAACGATGGGTGAGCGATAGGGACATGAACGGATGGCACAACATATATTTATATAGATTGAGCGGTAGAGAGTGATGGAGAGATGCTGTGTCTAAACTGTATGTTACTCAATGGCTAGGTTAACCTGGATGAAATGAGCAAGTGATGCTGGTGTTTAATCGAAACATATATGTATAATACGGAAGCGGTAGGAAGGGGGGTAATGTAAATATATAAACTAGATTATAATGAATTTTGATTGCTGGTACTTGACCTTAAGAGATTTACTACAAGACTTCAATGACACCCAAAATCAGAACATTATAAGAAAGAAACCCTACTGTTACTAGGAGTTTCTGCGACCCAATAGACCACCGCCTATGCCCCATTAATTATCCCAAATTCTACCTCATTAGTGACTCTACCCTTATGTTACCTTTTTTTAATCGAAATTGAATTTAAACCAGTAGTTAAGCAGGTCGATAAGGCTCCCACAAACTTAACTACATTGAACTACCTTGAATATGTTTGTGACAAAAGACAAGGTTTGGATAATCAATATTTCTGTGCTCTTTACCAGCGAAGTGAAATTATTTTCAACTAGGGTTTATATAAATGTAAAAAGCATGAAAGAAGTGATGACGAAGAACAAATGATATTTCATTATTTACTACCAAAGCTGGAACTTGTAATTCTACAAAAAAAATGTAATTAAAATGATAAACTAAACTAGGTAAGCAGTAAAGTAGTGGCTAAATGAGAAGAGAAATCTCAACTCCCCTGGTCATTCCTGCTGAGAACTCCCTTACAGGGTTGGAGCTCTCGGGAGATAGGAAGACAGCTAGAATGTGCGGAAAATAAGTGCTAGTATACTCCTCTCGAAGTATATTTTACATACATATATCTGGCCATATTTATAGCTGGTGGAAGTAGCGGTTGCAAGCAGTTACAAAGTAGTTCTAACCGCTAGGTAGTTAGGCAGCTGGTGGCGGTTATTTTGTTGAAGCAGTTGCTGGACATAACTCCCAGGGTGCTCACTTCACTTGCTTGGGCTTGTAAGGACGTAGATCTTCCTCGCTTGCTGGATGGCTAGAGGGCATCAGCGCAGTTAAGCGGGTTTGCTTGTGTTGGCTGGTAGTGGAATTGCTGTACCGCTGCGGGTTGGACACTTAGGCGATATTTGCCTTGAGTTGCCGTCGCTTCGCTGTGGTGGGTGTCTGGTCGCTGGACTGAGCGCTGGAGCATCGCTTGCAAGCGGAGACGGCTATTGCTTACGAGCGGTAGAAGTTATTGCTTGCCTCTCTTGCCTTAGCTTTTCTGGACCCAAATTACCGCTTAAAATGACAAAAATTGTTAATAATCTCAACAAACCTATTCTGGATCATGCCAAGCGAGATAGAGCAATAAAGTATGCCATAAATCAAATATTGTGATAATTTTTATACAGAAATTCAAATAATACATAGTTTTGTCAAGCGAGGAATATGCTCATATTTGAAATCATCAATCACACACTCATTCAAGTACATCGACTAGACTACATCCGAGGACACAAAGATGTAGGTGTGCCGTCTAAATTTGGAAATACTATAAACATCGCCCACCAAGTTAGGAATTGAGTCCATTTTTCTCATTACGTTCCATCCAATATTTGTCAACAATTGATATTTTGGGACAAAGATAAGATTAAAGTGGTGGGAGTAGATCCGAAATTTTTCGGACATAATACTAAAATGTACGAATTGACGCCACTGTGGAATTATCCATACGAAAATTAAGCTTTGGAATTTGTGTCAATTTACATTACAAGGATTTCGAATGATATATGCGGCCCAAATGAGGCCGACTCCAACAACTAGAAGATGATGTATTGGTAGAAATCCATAATACGTATCATTGGCTGGAGAATACCTTTGGATCGTACCCTTAGCCGAGATATGGACTGCTACATATCAAATCAAGACCATGGTCGAACAATGGATTGACTAAAATTCATCTTTTATTGTCAGAAGAAACCGTGTGTTAGGTGTTTGCGGATCTAGAGTTCTGAGTTTCTGGAATATTATTCATTATATGACTTCAAAATATTCAGCCATATGAGTGAAGGGGGGTCTATGTTACCACAAAAAATTAATCGTGACGCATTAAATAGTTGAAGCGTATACCTATGTTATTGTTTCTATGAAAAAGGCAAGTAACATGGAAAAGGGAAAAAAAATATATTTCCATGAAAAAGTTGAAATCTATGGAAAAAGAGGAAATTCATAGAAAAATTGAAACCTATGAACAAGGAATGAATAAATTAAAATCCATGGAAAAAATAAAGTGCATGGACAAAGAAAATATTTTTTATATGACTATGGACAAGGTGAAAACCATGGATAAGGTAAAGTCCATGGATAAAAAAAAAGAAATAAAATAAAATAAAACCCATGAACAAAGGAAAAAATATATTTTTAAAGAAATTAAGGGTGTAATCATGAAAAAGTCAATGTTGATATATGCATGGACATATAAACATGTTCTTGGTGGCAACAAGACAATAAAAAAAGAAAAAGTGAGGATGATTGATTTTGGCTGCGAATAAAAGTTTGAAAATCTGATATGATATCAAATTTTATTTTGATTAAATGTTATTTTGATATGCTATCGGATTTTATCTTGATTATGATATCTTGGATTTTTGTTAACAAAATATTAAGATTTGTTACCAGATTTAAAGATTATACAGGATGGGTATTATGATAAATTTCTAAATTTAAATATAATTAAAAAACAAATATTAATTAATTATTATAAATGTTTTTTTTCACTGTACGAAGGGTTGTGTTCTTTCGTAATTCTAATAAGTTAGAATGGTGTATCTATTGGTAAACACCGTTGCTTCTATAAATATGATATATTGTAATCATTGTAAGGCAAGTTCATACATCTCAATACAAAGTTATATTTCCTTTCTATTTCTTGCAATTTATTTAATTTTCACACATTTTCTTTTCATTCTCTAATTTCTTATTATCAAACGTTTGGGTGCTGCATTTGGTACGAATTAAAGATTTAATAACTCTAAATTATACAAAAAGAAGTCTTTAGTTATCATCCTGTTAGAGAAATTTCAACCCACGGTAATATATATTTTTTCTTTAATTCAAATTTATATTCATTTTGTTATAGTAATATTAATTTTTATGTCATAGAAATGTTATCTTTATTATTTTAGTAAATAAAAAATCTCCTTTTATCCTCTTTTTTATACTATAAAAATATTATTCCTTCCATAGTAGAATTATATAAATTTGATTGAGTAAAAAATTAAAAAATAGTGATAAATATTAAAATAGATAGGTGAAAAATAATGTGGGACTATTATAAAAAATTTATTAAAATATTAATAAAAAAATAGTAGAATGAATAAAAAAATAATGATAACTAAGAGTATAATAAAAATATGAATGGATAAGTTTTTAACTATAAATGAAATGTAAATAAATAATATAATAATTAAAATAGAAAAGTTATTTAATGTTCTAACTACACACAAATTTCAGTGAATTATTTATATAACACAATATAATATATAAATTAAATAAAATACATTTTTATATGATACAATATTATATTGTACAACTGTCTTGATTATATATTCTCATAAGATCAAATAAATATGATATTAATTTGACTCAATCAACACATTTGCTGATGTTTTAAAATATTGTATTTGATATATACTCTTTCATTCTTTTACATTAAGTATAAAATGTAGTAGTTTACTCGTGGGATTTGATTTTTAGTTTTATTATTGTAATTTTTTTTTCTGTTTAAAAATATCAAATTAAATACTTAGTATCTTTTTTATTATATTACACTAAAATTAAAATTTATATTCAAAATATCACATTAATATATATTTATATTGCATCAAATAATTATTTCAATTCAAAATTTTACTATTCAAAACTAAAATCTTACGCACTGCACAGTTTAGTAATCAGAATTTGTATTTTTTTTTTTTTTTTTCAATTTTTTATGTCAGTTCAAAACAACAGTAAGTATAAATTGAAATGACATCACAAGTATTCTTTATAGCCATGTACTCAACAAAAATTGCAATACGCCCCTTGCCCACGTACGTCTATAAATAGCAGACCAGAAACCCCAACTTTTCTCCACCACCTCTAATTTCTTTTAACAACACACACCAAACTCAAATTCTAAATAAAATATCATCAATAATAAATTAATATATATATATATAAATATATATACATACAATTGTGGGCATGAGCATGACGAAGAAGATGATGGGCGGAATTAGGAGCAGCAGGGTGGGGGTGCAGGTTCTGATGGCTGTAATTGCTTGTGTTTGTATTTGTGTTTGTGCTGCTGGAGATGATGATAAGGTGATAAGATGCGACCCGATGGGTCTTGGGCCATGCCTGCCGGCGTTATCTGGGTCGGGTTCTCCGACGGCGCAGTGCTGCCAAGAGCTGAGGTCGCAGCAACCATGCCTGTGCAGGTACCTGAGGAACCCGGCCTTCAAGCCCTACATCGACTCCCCCAACGCCAAGGCCGTCGCCTCCACATGCGCCGTCCAGATTCCCACCAACTGCTGACTGCGGAGCCCAGCCCATCTCTATCTACTGCTACTGCTACTGCTACTGCTGCTTCTTCATTAGTTATATTTCTATTAGGTATGTATATGGTGTATGGCGTTACTGTGGTGGCTTGAATAAGTAATTCTATCTGTCTCTTAATTAATATATATATATATATATATATATATAGATGATATATCTGTTGTCACTCGTCTCTATATATCCATCTATCTATCTTCTAGTCATCCACTAATAAAATTCGAAATCTTTGTTTTGATAGAGGGCACTCTCTGGCCTAGTGTTACCATCTTAGTTATTTACTTTTATTTTTTATTTGTTTTTTTATGACGTGGGAATACGCAATCGACCCCCGAAAGTACGAGTAAACCCCGGTCGAATCTAATATCTTGCAAATTAGGTCCCACAGTCGAACCTAATATCCTACAAACTACGTCCCATAGGCAAATTATGTGTGGCAGATGACCTGAGACATCGAAAGTTTGAACATATGACCTCATAGTCTCAAGTCTAATGTTGTTGAATCGGCATATTTTTAAAAAAACACAAATTCATGTATAATAATTTAATATTTTTTTCTTCTCTAGAAAATCTATACTGAATACTTTTGTATATATATATATATATATATAACATTAGAAATAATTATTTATTCAAAATATCATCCCAACTGATCAAAAAATAATTTTAATTCATTTTTTTTACTTTCTCACTGTATAAACACAAAAAACACCATTCCCGGTGGCTGATATGTGTTGAGCAAGTATTAAGTCAGCATCATAGTAAATTAATAAAAGTCGTTAGATCAATTTATTTTTTAATCTTGCGATTCATAATGATCCGGGATAATTTAAGTATTGTATTAAAATTATTTTTGTGACTTTTTAATTAAAAAAATCAATAACATTAATTGCATTATATTTAGAAATAAGAATAAATCTAAAATATGACAATTTGATATACTTCTTCCTCCTCCGTCTCAAAACTATAGTATGGGTTGTGTATGGCACGGAATTTAAAAAATATTAATATTATATTGATAGTGATAAAAATACTGGTAAAAATTTTTTTTGCCCTTGTGAGAGTATTAGTGTAAAAAGTAATGGTAATTGTGTAATAATAATGAAAAAGTAAAGATAGTTTTATAGTGATATGATTATTTATAGAAACGAGACTATTGTGTTGGGACGGAAAAAAATAGTAAATAAGACTATTGTATTGGGACGAAGGAAGCATTAAATTTTGAAGTGTTTGCGAACAAGGAGGACAAGTAGTTTTGAGTGTGGTTGTGTTGGTTCTCGGGATGGCACCGACGATCGCTATTAGATTGGAAATTTTCATCTTTGGAAATCATCTGCTTGGCTCATTTATAAGCACTGTTTTCAAACTATTCAGGTTTACAATGTAGAATTACTTACGAAAATTGTGCTAATGTTATTGTTGTTTTTTCTCTACTTTTAGATTTGATCGTGGCTGAAAAAAATCGAAGTAATTGTTGGGCCAACGTTTGCTAATATCCAGGTTCCCGAATATTCATGTTTTCACTGTACAAATGGAAGAAATTATTGAATCTTAGTATATACTATTGCTTGAGATGTTGAATTACGCATTCTCCACAAATCCATTAAAGTTGTAGAGAGTAAGGTTTTCATTAGAAATTTGGTTGTGTCCCGGTAGTTTTGGCCTATTTTGAGAATTTAAGTGAAGTCGTTGTGATCTATATATTTGGCCCTTTGGCAATTCTATAATGAGCAATAGCCAACATTTTCAGCATTGGCTGTATGAGAGGTGGCAAAAATAGACACAATTCAAAAATTCGATCCAATTCCGATACAAAAAACTGTAGTTGGACCTCCAAAATTAGGTCCGAATTTTTTCAGGTTGTGCCTAGCCCGAAATGCTAATAAATCGGGCTGTGCCCAGGCCCATGAAGGTCGGGTCGTGCCTGGCTCGACTTGATTTTTTAAAATTAATACTCCTTCCGTCTTAGGTATAGTGTCCGTGTTGTAGATACTAGAATTTAGGAGAAAGATAATTAGTAAATAATTAAGTATGTATTAATGAAAATAATTTTAAATTAAGACTAAGATAAAGATAACTGTATAATTAAAATTTAAAAAAGTTAAATAAAAATTTTTAAAATAAGATTAAAATGTATAATACTTTTTCAAAAAATGAAAGTGACAGAATAAAGTGAGATAGACGAAAATGAAAAGGTGCACACAGAAAGTGGGATGGAGAGAGTATTTAATATATATAATAACTAATAAAATAGTGACAAAAATGTAGACATAGCTTGATGGTAAAATATGGGCGTTATTTATATTAGATTGTGAGTTTAATTTCCAATATTAAAAATAAAACAGATTGAACCGTTTTTTAACCGAGTCGTGCTCGGGCCTAGCTGTTCAAGCTCGCTTCGAAATCGGGCCGTCCAAGCACGAAAACAACCGGGTCGGCCCGAATTGCCACCCCTAGGTTGTACCTCCATATTATTGCCACGATACCGTACCGAATTTTTCGGTATGACTAAAATACATATCGGTACTGTACCGAAAGTTTCAATATACCAAATTTCGGTAATTCGGTATACCGAAATTTTCGGTACGGTACCGGTATATACCCTTTCAATCGAAATTTTCAATTTCGATACGAAATCAGTATATACCGCTTATACCGAAAATTTTGATTTTGGTAGATACCGGTATATACCGATTATACCGAAAATATAAATTTAAATTTCAAAATAATTAAAAAAATTAATAAATATCACTATTCTCTACTACAAAAATATAAAAATATTATGAAAAAACCAATAAATTTTCAATAGTTTACATATTTTTTTTTTGTTATAATTTAAAAAAATATTAATAATTATTATTTATATTAATAATTATATTATTTAATAAAAATAATATTGGTACGGTATCATACCGAAATACCGAACTTTCCGAAAATTCATACTGATACCGTACGATATCCATACAGTACCGAAATTTTCGGTATTTTCAACACGATACGGTACGATAAATTGTATTTCGATATGTTCGGTAAATTTATCCCTCCCTAATTGCCATAAGTCAATCTATGTTCTTCAAGTGATGATGAATCAAGACTTGATTAGAAACTCTAGTCCACCATCATTGGTCGTTGGTGTGTTCATGATTGGGTGTTCACTTGGGAGCTGATCTTGGAGATCTAATATTGTTTTATTAAGGTTACTTTGAGTCCACGATAATATATATGTATATGATGCCAATATTGCAGGTTTCTTCTTCCAGCATCACTTATTTTTATCAATGATATTCCTACTTATCTTTTTGGATTTTTCGTTGGGAAAACTCATTTGATCAAACTGCCACCAAAGAAAACATAGGAGGCTTTTATTGGGGCATCTGTTATTGCCATGATATCTGCATTTTAGGTAAAAAAATTTGTCATGTTATAATCGGTGTAGGGTTTAGGACTTATATATAGGTTTTCAAGATTAGTGTTATTAGTTTAATGTTTTATATTGTTAGGTAGTTTTTTGTTTGTGTATTTTGCTTCTAAAAAATAAGTTACCGCTTATGAATTAATGAGATTGTAGTAGAGAACTGATTATTGATTTTGGTATTTATATATATATATATATATGACTTTTCAATTTTATTGATGACTTTGATTATTTGATTTTTTGCTTGCAAATATATTTGGTCCCTTTTAATGGTTGACATGACTTAGAAAGGTAATTGTGGCTTATATCCATATTTCTCTGTTGAAAGAGCTTATTTGCTAATATAAAAATTTTAAAACTTTCTTGAAGTTTTATGGTTAGGACTTGCTGACTGGTTGGCTTCACTATGATTCTTGTTCATTGTTTAAGCCATAAAATCTCACTGGTCATAGTTGGATTTCATGTTAGACAATCATGTTTTTTTTTTAGTGAAAAAAGCTTGAGTCTTTGTTTATGTGAAATCCCTTTTTGTAAACAAATATTGTGGTTCGGATTCCATGGTTTATTGGTTTATTGCTGTTATCCCACAAAATAAAAATTAACATTAGAAAACACAAGAACTGGGTGGCGCTTAAATGGAGTTCAGAGTCGATGAGCGCCTGGAGCCTAAGTAATCATTCGCTTGGATAGCATATACTGTCAGCGATCAAATATTGACCGTTCGTGATTGGGGATCGTCAGGTAGCCCGGATAAAACTGGCGCTCAGACTAGTAGCATAAGACACCTGGATAGAGTGCAGGAGTGTCCAACAAAATGCAGAGGGCCCAGATAGTGTGAAGGGGCACCTGGATTGATGCAAAAGAATCTGGATAAATGCAGACGGCTCCTGGATAGATACAGAAGTCACCCGAGCTGATGCTGAAGTCGCTTATCTGATGCAGAAATTATCCAAACTAATGCAGAAGTCACCCGAGCTGATGCAGAAGTCGCTTATCTGATGCAGAAATTATCCAAACTAATGCAGAAGTCACCCGGAGTAGTGCAGAAGTCGCCCCAAGCTAATGGGGAAGTTGCCGGGGCTGATGCAAGCTACTCAGATAGGATGCAGGCGTTGCCAAATATTTTTTCAAAAGGTGCGCTATCAGATATATTTTAAATAGTTTAGGTATAATCAGAGGTATTTACGATGCCCTGGAGTATTTTCAGATGTATTTATGAAGGCTTGAGAGAGTTTTTGTGATTTTAGAAGGCCCCGCTTATTTTCATATATATTTACAAGGGTCTGGATATGTTTTACAAAGAAAAGGTACTCCATCTTTAATTGCAATATTATATTTATTTTTATTTTATTTTATCAGATCTAGGAAGTTGGATGGTTTTCAAATTTTCTAAACAAAACTTAGAAAATAATTTATTTGTGTTTATTTTTCTATTGAAAAGTTGCATCTATTCGCATTGTTAGTAGAGTAAAAGGTTGCGGTGATTCGCAAGCATAATTTAGATTCTATAAAAAAACATTGTAATTATCGTAAAAACTCAAATTCAAATATTTTAATCAAAATTTATATTTCTTTTATTTATTACAATTTATTTAATTTTTAGCATTTTATTCTTCTTCTATAATTTCTATACTATCAACATCTGGACACTGTGTTTAATACGAATCAGGGATTTAATTACTCTAAATCTTCTAGTAAGAAGCCTTTGGTTTTCATTCGTTTAGAAATTTTCAACTCACGGTAACCTTTTGGCACGCTCAGTGGAACAATAATTTATTCCTCATGGAAAATTATTTCGAATTCATCATATTACGATCAAGAAGACTTGTACGTGGCTTATTGTTCATTCTGAAATAGTAACGTTAGTGGAAGAAACCAATGTCGTTTACACAAAATCCTTAGGTCTTCCACCACCTCCAACATCCATCTCAGAATGATTCACTCCGACTCGGGTAGAGAGGCCGACGCCATATAATGGCCAGGAAGCATCAAACCTGGCCATCCACGGCAGTACAGCCATACTACCCGATGGAATTTGTGAGCAATTCATTCACAGTTTTCTTGCTACATTCCAACGGATAGAAAGCACAAGCACAACCCCACCGACTTCCCAAATCGAAGGAGGTGTCGAAACATATCAATTACAACCACTTACTTCGGTCGAAGTTGGGAATCACGGCCAACACTGGCCCCAAGTGTCTCTACCATTGTTTACAAATTCCAACACTACCCAAATTTATGGTGTGCCTCAAAACACATGGCACGCCTAGAGCTATTATGCTCCGGAGTGGGTGGAGCCCAATTACCATTGCCTCCACAAGTTAGAATTTCAGAATTTCTAATATTTTCCGAGGAGACGGCCAGTCATCTGTTGAGCATGTGACAAGATTCAAAATCCTAATTGGGAAATTATCCCTTAAATAAATTTTACAAACTACAGATGTTCCCCTTAACTCTTACAAGGACTGTCTTTACATGGTATTTGTCCTTCCGCACGAACTCTATACAAAATTGGACTCAGATGGAGCGAGAATTTTATAACAGATTTTACATTCTATACCATAAACTACGCTGACAGATCTTATGGAAACAAAAAAAATTTGGAGAATCGGCAAGATCCTTTATTGAAAGACTCAGATAGAGTAAGGCTCGATGTCCTGTGATCATTAGTGAGTTCGAGCTTGCTAATATCGCAATAAGGAATATGTTGCCATCTCTACGAGATAGGCTTACAACTCACAAAGTTCAAAATTTGGCACAATTGACAACGAAGGCTGACATCTGGAATGCCTTTTTCATGAAAAGGAGACAAGAAGCAAATATTTCGAATATCAAATTGTAGCGATTGATATCGAGGATACAATTGATGGACATAAGCTCCTAGACGTTATTGAGGAGGCAGCAACCGAGCTTGTATCGGAAAAATCCTATACTTGCTCCAATCTTAAGTCCCTCAAAGGTAAAGACATACCCAAACTCCAAAATGAGGATTGTTTATTTGATATTACGTCAGGCTGATGCAGTTTTTGTATACTATTTGGGACATGTATTGATAAATCATGCAATGCAAAATTATGCATTTGTAGGGAAGGATTATAGCGATGGAATCAGTGACAGAAAACGTCCGTTGCAAGTAAGAATCAAGAACTTCAAATTCCATCCCTAATTCCGTCTTTAAAATTAGCTACGAAAATATGGGCAAAAACTTTTCATCAGTAATACTTCCTTCACTACATTTGTCTTACAAATGTCAAGCTTTTGTCAATAACCCGTTAAGGGACGAAAAATGGATTAGATACAGAATTTTTTCATTCATAATATATTTTTTTTAGTGGAAGATAAAAAATGACAATAAAAAATCATATACGACGAAAATGAGAGTTCACGAGTCATGGCTTATTTATAACAAATAAAATCATATTTCTATATTATGTTATATTTTAATTTTTAAGTCCTTAATTCAAAGACTCATTTGTTTAAAACTGTGATGGCTTTAGGCTATTTTTCCTTAAAATCTCTCTTGAGATTCTGTAGACAATATATGGGCTAATGTTTAATATGGGCTGCGAAAACTATTTAAGTGAATATCTCAACGCATAATATAGAATGTTCCGATCCATTGATAATTCTTAAACAAATATGGTGACTGAGTATTCAATTGTTGTCATTTTTTATTGTTTTTACATTGGTTCTTTTTTTTTTTTTTTTTTTATTTGGAACCCACGGCCTCTATCCGAAAGTGCGTACTGGGTAAACCCCTGACCGAATCTAATACTCTGCAAATCAGGTCCGACTGGAATTGTTTTTACACTGTTTATCGTGGTTGAGGTGGATTTTCGGTTGCTATCTTTCTTTCAACTCAAAATTTTAGGCACCTAGACTATTATTGACTGACTTATTTAAATTTACACTTTTTTCTTTTTGTTTTTTTCAAGTAAAAACATATTTTTATTTTTTTATTTTTTATTTTTTACTTTTTCATTATCCTATAAAATAAAAATTTATTGTGAGATTTGATTTTTAATTTTACTATTCAATTTTACTTTTATTTTTCTTCAAAAACATCGAATTAAACATTTATCTTTTATTTATTATATTACACTAAATTAAATTTTACATTCAAAATATCAAATTAATACATATTTACATCACATCAAACAACTATTTCAAGTCAAAATTTTTCTACTACCTCCGTCCCATAAAAATGGCAACATTTGCTTTTTGAGTCGTTGTATTTAACGTTAAAAATATTATTATATTTGGATAATTTACTTCACAAATATCATTGTATTTGTATTATAAGAGACTAATTGATGTATTTTTGTCATTTTCTTTTGATTTGGACTACGTATTGATATAATAATTAATATTTAAATATCAACATGCAAAAAGTTCACAGTACTCTTCTTATGGGACAAAGGTGGTATTAAAAAAATCAAAACCCAAAATCAAAATCTTACAAGTAAACATAACCTGTATTTTTATCTATGTTTTTTAAAACTCATGTCCGATCAAATGAGCACACAATTTGATTACGAAGAAAGTATAATTATTATTATTATTATTATTATTATTGAGAAAGTATTGTTATTATTATTATTATTATTATTATTATATTGTATTTCAAATTATATATTTTTTGACTGCTTATATTAATTTCATTTATGTATCTTTTATTCAACACAGGCAGTACCTGTTTTTTATTAAATAAAAACATAATCTTGCATTTTCTAATAAAATTTAAAATTATTATTCCCTGCGTCCCAATACAATAGTCTTATTTAACATTTTTATATGTCCCAAAATTATAGTCGCATTTCCATAAATAATCATATCATCATAAAAATATTCATACTTTTTCTTTATTATTATGCAATTGCCACTACTTTTTACCCTAATATACTTACAAGGGCAAAAAAAGTCATTTTTTTTTTATCAACTATCAATATAATATGAATATTCCTTAAATCTCGTTCCCAACACAATAAGACTATACTTTTTGGAAAGAGGAAGCACTATTTACGAAAACCAAGGTAAGATATCCAAACAAGATTTTAGTTTCTTGATTGTAATGCATCGGTACTAAATTAGGATAGGAGTGAGCATACGAGTTTAACTTTACAATAAGATATATGATTCATGTACGTATTTTACACGTCATTCTCTACAGTGGGTTGCATGCATCGAATCCATTATGCATGGATGGATGCAACGTTGAAGTGCACGTCCCTCTTTCTCTAATATTTCTTTTTACGTCTTTCTAACAATGTCCCATTTTTGTTGTTTTTTTCGTAAAAATAAGAATTTTTGTTAACTAGCTTACTGCATGAATGATAGAACAAACTCAGAGTCGGCCTCTTAGCAGAAGCAATATGAACAATTGCTCAGGACCCTTATGTTTTTTAATTTTAACTATTATTAGATATTTAAAATTTAAATCTCATTTTTTTCTCACCAATTACCTAATCTAGTTTTAATTCTAAAATTAAATTTTAAACATAATTTTTCTAAAATTAATCAATCCTCATCGTCTTTAGAATTCATAAATATTTTTAAAGCCCATTATTATTACTAGATATATTAAAATTAAATTTAAATTTTATCTCATAGTTTTTTCTACAATTACTCCATCACATTCGAATTCTAATGAACTCTACTCAAATTTTTATAATCTTATACTATTCGCCTTTAGAATTTATAGTTATTATTATTGAGTTATTGATTTTATAATAGTCAGAATATTGTAAAATTTTATAACAGTCAAGATATATATAACAAACTAGGTCCGACAGTTCACTTCCACACCAGTTGGTCATCCCTTACTTAGACACATATATTTCATTTATTATATATATAATTAATAGAATTTTTATTTTTGTGGAATTTATTATTATATTGTTCGTTGATAGTATTTTGAAAAAAAAAAAATCATTTGTTTACTAAGGCCTATCATTTATTTTTGCTCAAGGCCCTGAAAAAGTTCGAGACGGCCCTGAATGAACTAGATATTTTTTTCAAATCTAAGGGTTATATATATACACACACACATAGACAGGGGATGACACTTAGGTCGGACTATATACAACATTTATTAGGTTGGACTATATACAATATTTATTAACATCTCCTTCCAAACTCATGACGGGATTGTGAAAGTCTTGTATTTTCATAAGGATTGAAAAAAAAAAAAAAGTAGGACTTGAAAAAACCATTTGCAATCTGATCTTCGAAAATAGTGGGAGATAATAATACATTGTTGTAAGCAATGTATTATTATCTCCCACTATTTTCGAAGATAATAATAAATTGTTGTAAGCAATGTGACGACAGACAAAATAATAGTCAATTCTCATACACTCGTGAAACATATCTTTGATCGAATCTTTATAGCAATCTGACTTTTAAAATGAAATACAATAATAGAATACTAAGGCACACAATGATTAACCATAAACCAACAAAACCACAAGAGCTTAGAAATAAAATCGGCAAGATCTGATCTTCAGAAATAGTAGGAGATAATAATACATTGTTGTAAGCAATGTGACGGCAGACAAAATGATAGATAATTTTGATATTTCTCGTACGCTCGTGAAAGACATCTTTGATAGAAACTTTATAGTACTCTGACTATTAAAATGAAATACAATAATAAAATACTAAGGCACACAATGATTAACCATCAACCAAAAAAAACCACAACAGCTTAGAAATAATATCGGCAAGAGCTCAATACTTGGTATCAACTAGAAACAATCTATTTTTTACTGCTCCAAGAAATAAATAGAAGCTAGTAGTCAATTGATATTAGTGGGATCTCCAACGCAACAAGCGTTGGAGTATTTATTCAAAACCAAGAATAATAAGCCAAATAGTGAAGACCATCTAAGAAAGTTCATTTGATATACCAAAAGGTATTCATAATAGCAGAATAATGCATCATCCGAGGAACAAATATAAAATCACAGACTATATGAACAAACATAATCAACATCGCCATGAGTGACAGTTAAGTAGATCAAGCTTCCCACCAATTGAACAAACAAAAGTTGGATCATCGATGAGGACACTGCCCATTGGGGGTAAGTCGACATCCAAAATTAAAATGAGATAGAAATTTTGGAATTTACAAGGCTAGCTCAGGATAGTAGATTAAAGGCTTATTTGGCCTGAGAGAGATAGTACCCATCAAAGCTATCAGAAATTTCGAGGCTAAAAAAATAGCAAAAAGGTCTCGAGCACTTCATCGTAAAAAGCCAATGTAGATGATCTTGCTACTCTGAAATACCAGACTAATCATTCTCAATGATGATCATATCATCCACATAAAACAACAACAAAATAGTATTCTCAAGTTAATCACAATGAGAATAAGGCCAAGTCATGGCAATTGGAAGTGAAACTAAGGCGAAACAACGTATAGCTAAACTCTGCAAACCACGTATGGTATTCCTATTTAAAATCATACAAGGCACGACATGGTTTAAATACCCTAGAAGATGGACGAGAGCCTATGGATGGATACATATAAATATCATCATGCAAGAATGTATTTTTTTACATCCAATTGAAGTGGCCACTAGCGAGTAGCATAATAACCAACAAAAAATGAACAAAGGTAAATGATGCAATTGAAGCAAATGTCTCCTTATATCTGATACCATACTCTTGTGTATAGCTTTTGGATACCAACGAGTCTTGTACCACTTGATGGACCTTAAGAGTTTGTTTTTATCAAAAATACCAACTTGCAGTCAATAAGTTTTTTTTTAGGAGAAATATCAATCATATCCCAATATGAGTTTTCTTCAAATATTGAAACTTTTCAAATATAGTATGCCGCCACAAAGGATCTACATATGGCTCACGGAATGAGCTGGGCTCATAGTAAGATAAGGTGGTATAATAAATTTGATAATAAAGTAAATGAGTAGAAAGATGATTGACCAAATGGAGCACACGGGCCAAGACCAGATATAAGATTCAAATTGGTGTTGGGCTAAAAATACGATGTTGGATTAACCTCTAGAAATAGTGCTACTTCAAGAGGGGCAAATAAGAGAACATCATCAGATGGAAGTGGGACTAGTTGTTGTAAAAGATGAGGGTTAAAGTAATATGAAAAGGGTGAGGATCGGATGACACTTAGTTTCACAACCGTAACGGGATCTTCTTTTGAAAAGTTACCACCTCTCTTCACTTCACATAAGGGAAAGGTATATATGAGTGATATGTAGTCAAATAGAACTAAAATTTTGGAAAGTGATGCAAGCTTATTATACTTCAAAAAGGTGACAAGATGAGAGGTACACAACCGATTATAGTTAGTATCCCTGAACCGATAACCTTTATGTAAAAAAAAAAAAAAAACTTCATGTTCTATCCTATAGAAAAAAGCATGGATGGCATAAGTACTAGTTAACTATTCTTATGTGAAGGAGTAAGAATAAAGTGATAAAATTGAAATGTTAAAAATGACTATAACCAAGGTATCAATTGTATAGGGTTTTGAAATGGCTGATATACCCATAACTAATAATGGAGACAATTTATAATGTGACCAAGAGTAAGTGTAGCTTTCTCCAAAAAAAAATATATACATATATATAAAGACAAGAGCTAAATAATAGAAGGGCATGAATAATAATATCTAGGATATGATGGTCTTAATATTGATCATAATTTTTTTGTTGAAAAGTGTATATGTAGAAATTCTAGACAATTGTGCTTTAATAAGGGATGAATCGGAAAAAAGAATAATTGTTACACTAAAGGGCATTATATATATAAATAGTTTGTACCGTATAGGAAAATTGAGTATCAACCATCTGAGCAAACTATATATAACAAAATGACAATTTGGAATTCTTCTTTATAAATAAATCCACATAAAATGGGAGAAATAAAAAGTACAAAATATTAAAAACCATTCATAGATGCACCAAGTAAAGGTCCATGAATATTAGAATAAATTCAGAAAAATAATTATCTATAAAAGAAACATTGTGTATAAACAACAACGTAGGATATTAGGTTCGTCTGATGTGACTTGCCTTGTCGGACCTATGTTTGCAAGCTATTAGGTTCGGCCAGGGTTTACCCAGAGCACACCCAAATGGTAGCAACTGCGGATTCCCATGTTATAGAAAAAAAATAAAACAATGCAGGATTTTTCCGCAATATACTATCTGCACAATCAAATTATGCGAAATAAACAAAACCCAAAAGACCGTTACTGATTTTGAAGTCGATTTAATTGGAGGATGCATGACCTAGATAGATATGTCATAGAAGACAAATATGGTCTAAAGATAGAAACAAGAAAAATATAAAGAAAAAAAAATGCTAAAATGAGTCTAGCTTAAATAGGCGGACAACTTTTTGACCTATCTCGAAAGTCCTCTAGGTTTGCATACCTAATCCTACTCACTAGAAGGGAAATATAATATAAAACCTTGATCAACTAATTGACCAATTCAGATTAAATTAAATTTTGAATGACTAATACAATAGGTATTAAAGAGGGATAAACAGGGTGTGGACTCAGAACATATGGATGTCATTAGATAAAGAGTATGGAAGGAGGTCATAGGAATGGTAGAGGCCATTAGTAAATATCAGAGGTCATCATATGGTTATTATAGAAACAATCAAAATACCAATAAATTTTACCCGAGGTGGCAGACATAGCATAATTGAAAGGACTAACCTATTTGAAAATAGTTCTAAATTCTAAAGAATAGGATACGTAAACTCAGGGTATAATAGAGGGTGTAAATAATGCACTGTCTAAGGAGACACATGAGTACGTTGAGACTTTGTAATTAGTTCAACCAAAGGGAGGTTGATAAGCACCACAATGCTCTAAGATATATCCTAGAGTGTGACAATAATGGAACTCGAATTTGTCCCAATGTATGTTCTTGAATTGACGATCTAGGCTAGTGTGATGACCATGTTTGGCTGATCAAGTGGTGAAAACTAATACAAAATCAATTTGAGGAGACATGTCCAGATGAAGCCAAATTTTTTGAAAGAAAAACTCCTGAATAGTTGGATATCAGGGTAACAGTTAGGCACGACCCACCTCCTATTAAGAGAAAAGGGCATCGAAATCTGAATAATGCGCAAATGATAGAAATTGATCTTAATTTAATCCATACAATCCCAAATAAGTTGAACCTGAAGAATAAAGTCAGTGATAGGATTATCCCCCATTCCAATTTCAGATCACAAAGAGTACTACCAAATTGATAATAGTGCACCAAACTCGTAAGATGAAAGCTAGAACCAAGTACAAATCTAGTGATTATTATTGCCCAGATCCTCTAACTTCTCAATATATGATTCAATTATTTTAGGATCGGAGCAACGTCTTCAACACCCCCAACACAAAGGGGTGAATATAAATATATATATATATTGAAGTTCTGTAAGGATCACCTCATGGAGTAAGAGTGGACCGGTGACTATGAGGTTATGGGTTATATCTCTAACGCCTTCAGGTCTTACCTGCCACATATGGTTAGTGTGACTTGTCTTGTCGAACCCAAATTGTAGGATATTAGGTTCAGCACACTCGAACAGTAGCGGCTACGGGTTTCCACATTATAAACAAAAGATATAGCTTCAACAAAGAAAGACACAAGAGAAGTTAAAATCCCCAAAATAAGGCATATTAATTCCAAAGAACAAAGCAAAATCTAAAACTCGAATGAGCAAAAACTGACAAATTGAGTACACAAACATATAAAAATATAAAAATCCAAGAGCCAGAGATAGAGGGACATGACACTACACGTTATCCTCAGAATTTGATTCAGGAATGCCCACTATTTTGCGTGCCTTTCGTATGTTTTCCGTTGGCGGTGAAATTTCAGAATTTGGCCGGTCTAGAAGATTGTTGATGATCGGTGGCCAAATCATTATAAAAGGTAGATTTTATTTAGGTACAAAAGTAAGAGTCTAATATCATGTATGATATATGAAATAAAATAAATATTTTTTTCTCAATTTAGAACTAATTAAGATAACATCAATGTATATTTATGTACATAATGGACCTTGATATAAATCAATTTATACAGACATATATTAATAATTATTATGAACACATTTGGATTGACTTAAATAAATAAGTAAAAGTCAAAAGCACAAATTAAAATAAAAGTTAAAAGCAAAAGCAAAAGCAGTTTGAATTTGTATTTATATGTAATGTTGTAAAAGGATATTTTTAAAAAAATATATATTTATATGTATAAATTCCAGAATTTTTTTTTCTGGCAAAATTAGAAAAAAAAAGAGGTAAATATATTGTTTGTATTTAATTTTTATAGTTTCCTTAGAATTATATGAATTATAATTGTTGATGTATTTTTTCAACAAAAATAAAGTAAAATTCAAAGATATGGAAAATATCCTTAAACTTGATTAATTAGTGCCTGAGATTAGGAATCTCTAAACACTGTACGGTACAGAAAATAAACTGGAAAATAAAAGACTGAAATTTAAAGTGGTGATCCCCAAATCTGACTTTGCTTTGTTGAAGTTGATTGAAGATATCTTGCCAAATGATGATTCAAACCTTTAAATATTCTCTGGGAAACCGTACTGAAAACCGTCACCCGAACGGTTACAACGTCTCCTTCCCAACCGTCTTCCAACCCTTTTCATGCTGACACGTGTCCTCAGCAGACCAAAATTATCCTTATATTTCACTCTTTGAACCGACCACAGACCTTCCGCTCTTTTGGCCCGACTTCGTCCTTCGCCCGACCTGCTTCTTCGCCCGACCTCGCTTGGGCCGACCTCCGCATCAGCCGCCCTCCGTCTTCGACCGAAGACCTCCGCATCTGTCCGTACCTCTTCCTTGCCCGACCTTCCTCTTAACAGACCTCCGCGTCTGCCCGACTTCGGTCTGGATTTGGATCAATTCTTGAGATCTTAACTTTCTTCCTTTTCCCGACCTGAAAGCCTCCCGACCTGCGGACTTCCCGTCCTGATGACTTTCCGTCTTGAGGCCCTCCCGAACGGAAGACCTTCCGACCTGAGGTCTTTCCGTCTTGAGGACCTACCGACCTGAGATCCTTCCGACCTGAGGTCTTTCCATCTTGAGGACCTCTCGACCTGAAGACCTTCCAACCTGAGGTCTTTTCATCTTGAGGACCTCCCGACCTGAAAACCTTCCGACTTGAGGTCTTTCCGTCTTGAAGACCTACCGACCTGAGATCCTTCCAACCTGAGGTCTTTCCGCCCTGAGGACCTTCCGTCTTGAGGACCTTCCGACCTGAGGTCTTTCCGCCCTGAGGACCTTCCGTCTTGTATTTTCCTTAGAAATAAATCTATTTTCCTCGATTTCCTCACGGTGTCCTTCAGCCAGTTCAATCAACCCTATTGCCCGGCCCATTCTTCTTTTTACCTTGGGCTTTTAACCTAATTCTAAATTTCGTACGTAACAACTTGCCCGCCGCCAAGGGACTTTCAAACGCCATTTAACAATCAATGTTTGGAAGTTCATAAATCACTACCTTCTTGAAACATTCCCTTAGCAACTGCACCAGTTACTGCAATACTCCTGGTTAATTTCCTTCTCCGCAATACAAGCCTTTGTGAATCACAATCCCAAAACACTCTAACTATGGCGAATCAATACATTCCTGCCCTTCCTTTCGACGGAACCCTCCCGGAGGGCCCATTTTCAGCCTCGAAAGTACTAACTCCGACAATCCGTCCATACTGCACTACTCCTGAAAACTCAAATCGGATGAGGGAAGTTTTGGAATCCCGAAATTCCTTGGCTATCAACAATCCTAACTACCAAGCAATTCGCATTCGAGACAGCATCAAAACCCATCTCACAGACCCAAAAGATCCTTACCGCGCTTGGTATCGACGGGTAGCAGAACACTTCCAGGCCCAATGGCGATCGCAAAAAATCGATCAAGCCATACTACTGTCCACCATGCCTATCAACCTGCATGAGAAGGTGCTGTTGGCCATGTCTGCCTTCTGGAATGCGGAAAATGGGACTTTCCTCCTACCCTCTGGCCCCTTTGGTCCAACTCTTATGGACGTGGCAATGATCGCGCATCTTCCAGTCGTGGGTGAAGACCCTGTAATGGGAGCCCTAGATGGGCAGGAGCCATCAGAAGACCATCCAGGATGGTCTTTACAAGGTGTGAAGGAATGGGGTTGGACAAAGTTCGCAACCGACCAGCAAGGGGCTCCAGGGACCCCTGTAACCGACTGGGAGCATACTGCCTTTATCCTTTTTTGGCTTTGTAGGTACGTCATTGTTTCCCCTTCCAAATGTGTTCTTCCTTCTCATCTCGACCTGGCCATTCATATCGCGTCAGGTCGGTTCTTTTCCCTTGGCACCCTGTTTTTAGCCAATCTGTTTGAAGGACTCACCAGGGTTAGCCTTCGTCTGACAGATAATGATAGTAGAAAATTAGATACTGCTGCATCGGGTCCTTTTTGGTTTTTAGAACTTTGGTTCCGTCTTTACTTCCCCAACGCATTTAACTTAGGATCTCCGCCCACTATGCCAACGGCTGAAAAACATTTGGGATTAGCCCTTAACCGACTCTGCTCAGGACGCAATAAACTCCAATCTTCCGATCCAATAATAATCGCAGTTTTAACAGATACCCGCAATAACTCTCGATTTTCTATGTATAAAAAGTATGCGGGCTATGCTCCCGACCATTTTTGGCCTTTTCCAGTACCAAATCCGCTTCCGACTCCTGAGCCTTGTCCTCATTCCACTTATCCTTTTGCCTGGGACGTTGCCCTCAAACCCAGGTCTCTTTTTAGTAGCAAAAAACTTGATAAAAAGGGGCAGAAAACCTTTTACACTTTTAATTATGAACCTCAATTCGTGGCGCGCCAGTTCGGCTGTTGCCAAGGTATCCCTGGACCCGTCGCGTGTCCACATATAATTTTTCAAAGCCCTGACCGACGAGTCCTACCGAATTCAATCCCTTCTTATATCTCCCAGCTCACCACGTATATAACTTCCAATTCTTATATTCCTTTTCGCTCCAACCCTGAGACTGTAGAAACATTCAATAAATGGTGGTCGGTTGTATGGTCCCTGATCTCCCCTGATGAGGGTCGGTTGCTGAACATACTCCTTCCCCCCCAAGGATTGGTTCTAGGGGCGGCTAGACATACTAGCACTCAACAACAAACAGCCGCCCCGGGGATCGGGTCTAGTGCTCCAACGCGAAAAAGGAAAGCGTCCCAACTGCCAACACCCCCGACTTCGGGGACCGACCAGCAAACACTAGCAGACCTTGGAACAAATAGGACGTCAGCAAGGGCCCGACCCCGAATTGGTAATGTTTCTTAACACCGTGAACCAATTCACTATATTTTAACTTTGATTTCACATATTATTCACCAGAACCGACCTTGGCAGCACCGACCACACAACCGACGCCAGCCCCAGCCGACCATTCAACCGGGCCTTTGGTCCAGACCAATCTGCCAGTGAGCAGTCGGGCGGAGGACCCGACGAGGAGGCAAACTCTTCCTCCTGCACCGAGGAGCGGTCGGGCCAGGCACCCGACCAGGAGGCAATCTTTACCAGTAGTGCCTAGAGAACCAGTAAGTTCTCTCATCAGCCATACTTAGGATTCTAATGATCAACCCTGATATATTTAACAACCAATATTTCCATGATTTTTTCACAGACACCTTCGCCCATCGGATCAGCAGCAGGGGTCTCTTCTGACAGCGAGGGAACTACTTACCAGATGGGTCGACCGCCATACATAGCATCAGACTCATCCATGTCAAAAGAAAGACCAACTGCCCTCGCCGAAACTGACCCTCAAAACGACATCCTTGATGTTGCTGATCCCGAAATCGAAGGTGCCCCCGAGATTCTGGCTGCAGTGGCTCTAGAAGCAGCCGCCCAACCTGCAGCCGCCCAGCCAGCAGCGGCACTTCCTCTAGCAATCGAGTGGCAGGCAGAAGAACCACCTGCGGCAGCCCAACCTCCAGAAATGGAAGCAATGTCTTCATCCGAATCGGAGACTTCTGTGAATTTGGTAAGATTAAACCAATCCATGCCACAATATCTCTTTCAGAAAACACTAACTGTTACATACTACTTTCAATAGGGACCCAGGTCGGCACCTCAACGACCATTTGCAGCAGCCGACGAGTCGGCTGCTGTTATACCAGCTGTCCGCCCTACTCGACCGACCTCATTGCTGCCCCCCTCACTGACAGCAGTCCGCCCAGAGGTAACACATATCTTATAAGAATAAATTTGCACCTCTCTTGGAATACTTATTGACATTGTAGGACTTGCAGGGGCCTTCAGACTTAGCTGTCCTATCGACTGTTCCGGTTCCGGCGGAGGCCCGAACCATATTCACTGAGGCCATTAACCATCCCCTGTCAGAATTGAGATCCGACTTACTGGACAAACTCATTCAGACAGTTGGTGGCCTTCTATTTTACACTCCAACGGAATCGCCAGCCGTCCCTATTCTGCATCGGCTGATGGAAAGACTTACAGAGCTCAAGACTGAAGTGTTAGTCATTGGACTCCTGTCAGCCGAAACCCCCCAACCCGACTTCGATCAAACAACGCTGGAGAATTCTTTGGCTAAGACCCGAGAATCTCTTCAGCAGACTACTGGAAGGCTGGGTGGTCTCCTTAGCACGAAAGCTCAACTCGATGAAGCTATTCAGAAAAAGGAGGCAGAATTGCGGGAGCTGAGGAAAGAACAGTCTACCCTGGATAAGCAAATTATCAATGAACAGCGTCTGCTTGAGAAGTATACCAAAAATGAGGCTGAATTGGATCAAGAGCTGAAAACCCAAGCCCGATCCCAATTCATCATAAGATATCAGACGGCTGCCAATACCAGAAGGCTATCCAGGGATGAAAGCAAATGGACACAGATAAAAACTGCCCTAGGGGCACTGTTGTAATATTTCCCCCTTTGTAACAACATTTGACTTAGCAATATATATTGTTCCTTCCTCTCACAAAACAAGGATCACCTTTCATTTCCAACTTTGTAGGAATCAAAACAAACTCCTTCTTTAAAAGAATATTGTTTCTCACATTTTAAGAAACACATTCCAAGGCATATTTTGAAAATCAAAACACTTGAAGTGTTAACAAACATGGCGAATGACCGACCTTATGTTCCATCAAACAACTGGCAGGGTGTTCTTCAACCCTTCTTTGTGGGTAATCACCCTATTGGAGGCCATGCAGAAGACTTGTTACATATACTCAAGCAACTAGACTTCAAATTCCGATTCTCCCAACGAGGAAGAAGAACCATTCATCGCGTCATCCGCCTGATGGAACAAGTCATTGAGGGGTATGAACCTCTTCGTGACATCCTTAGCCGTACTCCTGATCTCCATCACCACATGGAAATGATAGAAAATCACGCAGCAACTATACTTCCAGATCTTGGTTGGGATCACATCTTTTCCAATCAACGAAAAGTCTTCTCAAGATTACGGACCATTGTTGATCGTGAACATCAAGCCATAACAGACATGCAAGCACGTACCCATCAAGATTTAGATGAAATGCAAAGCCAATGGGAAAGGTACCGACCAGATTTGGAAGATCTTATTGAAGAAGAACCAGAGCTAATATCCACTCACTGGGATGAAAAGTCTGATTCAGAGGCAGAAAATTTCTCACCAATACATGATGACTAACTGAAATGAACCTTTAAATAGGTTCGAACCCCACAAATGGGTTCTGAATAATATTTTATTTCAGGCAGTTTTGTTGTCTGAAAAGGCAGGATAATACCTCTTCAGATATTTAGCATTGATACAATCATGTACTCTTTTACCTTCATGATTTATAATAATGAACGCGCCATTTCCAATATTTTTTTGAACAATGTATGGTCCTTCCCAATTCGGTGACCATTTTCCCAATTGATCAGTTTTCTTATATGTAGGAAGAATGGTCTTCCAGACTAAATCTCCTTGTTGGAATGTCCTGTGAAGAACTTTCTTTCCATAACTCTTTGCTCTGATTTCACTCTGTTTCACACTTCGCTCTATTGCATGGAGTCGGTTAACATCCAAATCTTCTAACTGCTGCAACATAAGTTGTTGGTATTCCTCTGTAAGATTACTATCAGCAAATTCTGTTCGGCCAGATGATACTCGGATTTCGGCTGGTAAAACAGCATCTTGGCCAAACGTGAGTTGGTAAGGTGAGAACCCTGTTGCCGTATTTCTGGTGTTCCTATGTGCCCACAAAGCCTGAGACAATAACAAATGCCATTTTCTTGGGTTCCCTTCAACCATCTTCTTTATAATCCCAATAATAATCTTATTTGCTGCTTCCGCTTGTCCATTGGCTTGGGGATAATAAGGTGAAGAATGATGTAATCGAACCCCGAATTCTGCCAAGAAACTAGAGAACTTTTCCCCTGTGAAAACCAGGCCTTGGTCGGTTGTTATAGACCGAGGAATACCATATCTGTAAATAATTTGATTCAAAACGAAGTCTATCACTTCTTTCTGATCCACATTTTTCAAAGCAACTGCTTCTACCCACTTGGTAAAGTAGTCAGTCGCGACCAATATGAAACAATGATGTTTCGATGAAGCCGGATGTATCTTACCAATAATATCCATAGCCCATGATTTAAAAGGCCATGGTTTTGCCAAGAATTGCAATTCGGTTACTGGCAAATGGTTTAAATTTCCATGTTTCTGACATTCCTGACAGCCTTTGGCAAATTGTATGCAATCTTAAAAAATCTTTGGCCAGAAAAAACCCAAACGATGAATGGCCCATCTCATATTCAGACCTGCCCGATGAGCTCCACATATCCCACCATGTACTTCTGTCATTACCTCTAGAGCTTCTTTAGACCCCAAGCATTTCAAAAGTAAACCTTCAAATGATCTCTTGTATAAAATTCCATTTATCAATTGAAAACGTAAAGCCTTCAATCGTGTCGCCATTGAAAAACTCGCACCTGGATTCTGTAAATACAGGATAAGCTCTGTTCTCCAATCGGGCACTGTTTCGCCGTCGGACTCCTGTCCGACAATAACTTCGCAGTCGGGCTCCTGAACGACCGTCTCCTGCCTGACGGCCTCGCAGTCGGGCTCCTGAACGACCGTCTCCTGCCCGACGGCCTCGCAGTCGGGCTCCTGTCCAACAATCTCCTGCCCGACCATAATTTCACAGCCAGGCTCCTGTGCGACTACCTCCTGCCCGACCATAACTTCGCAGTCGGGCTCCTGTACGACTATCTCCTGCCCGACCATTCGGTCACATATTGGGTCCACCTTTCCATCTATGCCCGACTTGACCTCCGACCACATATCCTCCAGAATTCCTTTACATGCCCTTTGAGCCAATTCATCAGCACGTTGGTTTTCTTTCCTCGGAATGAACTCAATTATTACCTCTGAAATTTTCGTCAATAACCGACCCACAATGTCCCTATATCTACGAAGATGAGGGTAATTGCAAACATATTGATTGTTTACCTGGTTGACTACTAATTGAGAATCCCCCCTTATTATTACAGACTGGACCTTCCTGGCTATTAAAGCCTCCAGCCCCAAAATTAAAGCCTCATATTCTGCCGAATTATGGGTCATGGCTTCCAATCGTAGTTGTAAGTTGATCTTTTGACCATCAGGTCCTTGCAAAAAGACCCCTGCCCCTGATTTGTTTCCAGAGGTAGAACCATCAAAGAACATCAACCATGTTCTGGTACTTATATAAGGCACACATCCGACCTGCAGGGTATTCAAATATGATGAACAACCAAATGGTCGGACGCTATCACTATGAGAATATCCGACTTGGGAAAATTCTGCTAAGAAGTCGGCTACTGCTTGTCCCTTGACTGCCCTCAAAGGGGAATGTTGAAGATCAAAAGGAGCCAATTTGATGGCCCACTTCATGAGTCTGCCCTTCATAGTAGGTCTCTGTAAAATCAATTTGATGAGATCCACCTTTGATATGACCTCAACTCTTCTGGGCAGCAAATAATGCTCGAGTTTAGTACAAGCGAAGACCAATGAATAACACATTTTTTCTGGCATAGTGTAATTCAGTTCTGGTCCTGTAAGGGTTTTACTGAGATAGTAGATTGCCCTTTCCTTCCCGTCATCACCATCCTGTGCCAATAAACAACTAACCACTTCATATGTATTTGCCAAATAAAGTTTGAGTGGCCGACCTTGTTTAGGAGGCATCAAGACTGGAGGGTGAACCAATGCCTGCTTGATAGCATCTAAAGCCATCTGTTGATCTGGACCCCATTCAAAAGCATTTTTTCCAGCCTTCAACAATTTAGTGATGGGTCTGACCTTGCCAGCAACATTAGAAATGAAACGCCTCAAATAGTTCACCTTACCCAAAAGACTTTGGATTTCTTTAATCGTCTTGGGTGGCCGACTATCAAGAATGGCTTTAGCCTTGTTGGCATCGATTTCAATTCCTCTCTCATGAACTAGAAATCCTAAAAAACTCCCGGCTGATATTCCAAAAGCACATTTGGTTGGATTCATCTTCAACTTGTACTTCTTCATTCTTTCAAATGCCTCTTCAAGATCTCTCAAATGTTCGTCAAAACTTGCAGATTTAACTATAACATAATCAATATACACTTCCATAGATCTGCCAATTAAATCATGAAAGATTGAATTCATGGCTCTTTGGTAAGTTGCCCCTGCATTCTTTAACCCGAATGGCATGACTGTCCATTCATAAATACCTAAAGCCCCTGGGCATCTGAATGCTGTCTTAGGAATGTCTTCCTCTGCCAAGAATATTTGGTTATAACCTGCATAACCATCCATCAGACTAAGGATTTTATGCCCTGCTGCTGCATCTATCAACATGTCGGCCATAGGCATCACATATTCGTCCTTAGGGGTAGCTAGATTCAAATCCCTGAAGTCGATGCATATCCTTATCTTACCATTTTTCTTGACCACTGGCACAATGTTAGCCAGCCACTCCGCATAACGGCAAGGCTGAATGAAACCCACTTTGAGAAGTTTTTGGATTTCTTCCTTGATTTGAGGCATCAGATCCGGGCTCATTCGCCTTGGAGGTTGTTTGTAAGGTTTACAACCTTCTTTGATAGGCAATCGATGCTCTATTAAACTTCTTGTCAAACCAGGCATCTCTGAATAATCCTATGCTAAACAATCAATGTTGTTTCTAATAACTTCGAGCATCATTGTTTGTTGCTCTTTAGACAAATAACCACTTAACCTGATCACTTTTGGAACCAATTGGGTTCCTAAATTAAACTCCAATAACGGGTCTTGTGATGAAGCTGTTGGTTCTATTTTTTCTAATAAGTCGGGCCAACAAAATTGTTCATCTTTTTGGAGGTGAACATCCAGAATCTCTTTACTATTTTCTGCTTTATGTAATAATTGCTTTAAATAGAAACTAATAATAAGAGAACTACATACTTCTAAGCTTGTATCTTCCATTACAAACAAATTATACGGGAATGGGTGTGGCTTTATCATGAGCCATACAATAAAGGTGTTCTTTTAATAGAACATCGAGTTCTGGCCAGTGACTTTATAACCCTTGATTGGGTATTCCCTGGCCATGTACAACTGAGACATCGGAGCCACCTGACTGGAATAAAACACTGACTCTTCAACTTGTTCTGTTACATCGAATGGATTATCATTCGCTTCCATTTTGAAGACCTGATTTCCTTCCCAGAACATTAATTGTTGGTGCAGGGTTGAAGGCACACATTGAGAGGCATGAATCCAGTCTCTTCCCAGCAAGAGAGAGTATGTAGTATCTGCGTCCACAATAAAGAAAACAGTGGAGATCTTCTTTGGTCCGACCTCGATCGTGGCAACCATCATGCCTTCAGGCTTAGTCGGCTGCCCTGTAAAACTTGTCATTTCGAATTCCACAGGAGACAGATCATGAATTCCTTTCCCTAACTTCTTGAGGGTCTTCAATGGCATAACGTTAAAGACTGCTCCATTATCCACAAAAACCTTAGTGATTGGTTTCCCACAAATGTGAGCATTAACATACAGAGGTTTCAAGTGAGAGATCGCACCCTCTGGAATAGGAGGAAACACAATCGAAGGTGTTTCCGAATGAGGATCGGAATCTGAGGCCTTTGCCCCCTCTGTCTCCTCTAATTCACCATCTGCCAAGAATGCCCATAAAGGTTCATCCATAGTTTCATCTACCAGACTCGCCCACATCGGTTCATCACTCATCTGATTAATCTCTGTCATTCGACAAGGGATTCGTGGTCCCAGACGAGATTTAACAGATCTTGAACTTTCCTCTGTAGTTACTATTTCTTCCTTTATCTTATCCCGAGATTGAGATTGAGCCGTCAAAGATTCAATACGGAATTCTTCAAGAGATGGATTGATGTTGATCCGTTCACAATGTTGGCATCTAAAACCTTTAATTATTTCATCTGCCACTCCTTTACCTTTCCCCTGTCCCGACGAACTTCTTTTGGTATGGTCGGAAGTGCCTAAACCGTCATTCGGTTGCTTTCCTGACCAGACCCGACTGGACCGACCAACTGGAGACTGAATGGCTACTCCCTGCTCATTGGTCGTTTGTTCGGTAAAGATCCGAATGGACTGATCTCCTGCCAAGTGGTCGGCTGCTTTTTGTTCGTCGGTTAGTTGTTTTGCTGAAGGACCTCTTTTCCCATACTTTGCAGCATACCTGCGTTTGGCATTGCGAATCTGTGTACGATTCATACCCGGGAAACGAGGGTCTATATCAACTGGTAAAGGCTTCTTATTTCGAGCCCAATTGCTCCCGACCGACCCTGTTTTTCTGGTCGGGTGGTCACGTACTACAACCCTTTCTTTCACCTCCACATTAAACGAACCGTCTGGTCGGTCCCATTTTTCAGCGACTGGTCTTTCAACAACTTTGAGTCGTTCTTCCGGTCGGCCACTGTTTGGCTGACTTCCCTTTTTAGTTCCAGGGTTTGCCTGAGTTCGTTCCCCTGTATGTCCATCATTGGCCGAACTTTTCCCTGTTTCCGAACTTGGTTGGATGCCAACCATTGCCGTTGTTACTTTCGGAAATGGTTGCTGGTCTACACCTAGAGTGATGTATTTGAGCCGACCTGTCTTAATGGCTTTTTGAATTTCCTTCCTGAAATGAGTACACTGACTTGTATTGTGTGTGAAGGAATTATGCCACTTACAATATGGTCTCCCTTTGATTTCTTCTTTAGTGGCCAATCTTTGCCCCTTTGGAATACGGATCTGCCCATCAGTCAGTAGGATATCAAAGATTTCATCAGCTTTCGAACTATCAAAGGTCGGTTGCTCCTTTCCTTCAGATCCTGGTACTGGCTTCAATTTAGGACATACATACGGTTTTCCAGAAAGGATTTCGGCTGCCATCTCTTCTGACTGATTAAAATCAAAGTCACATGTTTCTGTTCCCATACTCGCCATATGTTGGCCTCTATTACGCCTGTTGTGCTGATCTTCTTCCCTAAACAAAGATTCTAAACGTCCTGCCTTGGATGCAAGACTTGCCAAATCCTCAACATCCAGGGCAGTGAGTTCCTTTCTTAAACGAGTATGCATATTCCGGACCACTAAATTGGTCATCTCTTTCTCACTGATTACCGTAGGACATCGTCCCTTCATCAATCGCACCCTTTCTATAAACTGTGAAGCAGTTTCTTCTGGGTACTGTCTCAATTCCAGTAAATCAGTTAAAGAAACAACTGGCAAAGGATTGAAGAATCTAGCGTGAAATGCCATCTCCAATCCTTCCCATGTCTGAATTTGTCCAGGAGGCAGACTTACAAACCACGAAAATGCTGTTCTAGTAAGAGATAAACCAAACAGCTGTAACTTATAAAAAGGGTTATTGCCAACTTCTCCTAATTGTGCTGTGAACCGACCAACATGTTCTATGGTGGAAGATCCGTCCTCCCCTGAGAATGCATGAAAGTCGGGTGGTCGAAAATTCCTTGGGAGAGGGTGTTCATTAATGATCCTTTCTGGGAAAGGTCTCTGATATGCAGGGCGGTTAGCCATCTGAGGAGTTAATCCATACTGATCCCTTAATATATGTGCAATCTCGTCAGGATCTACATGAAAGCGTTGATGATCAGGAACATGGAACGGATCCTGCACAGGAATGTGAATAGGATCATGTATATATCCTTCAGGCCTGTCCTCCCTTGTATTGCTCGGCTGCGGATTGGTAACCCTTGGTCCCAGTGGAACATTGTTGGGAAAAGTCAAAGGAGATTTTCCCCTATCCATTCGGTTGGGATTTGTGGCACTTGGGAATGTACTATCCACGAATGATGGCCCTGCGAAATTTGCCTGTGGTCTGGACGGTGAAACTCCTGGTGGCGTTTGAGTGGGTTGAAGACTAACCCTTGACAGTGCTTGATCTATCATGTTCTGCAACTGACTCTGTTGCTCACGCAACATGTTCGTTTGTTGCTCACGCAACATATTCTGCATAACCAAGGTATGCTGGTTGTTCATTTGTTGAACATAAGACCACCAATCAGTTGGTGGTTGTGGGATTTCCCCGGCATTCGGCACAATGGGTGGTGGAACGGATTCTCCCACCGGTGCCGAAGATGATTGCGGTTGTGAACCTGCCATAACCCTTCCGATGATTCGGCCGGATCTAAGACGTATGAAATTATCGCCGGAATTGGAATGAGCAATTTTGTCTTGCTCCCACTGTGGTCGCCAATTTGTTGATGTATTTTTTCAACAAAAATAAAGTAAAATTCAAAGATATGGAAAATATCCTTAAACTTGATTAATTAGTGCCTGAGATTAGGAATCTCTAAACACTGTACGGTACAGAAAATAAACTGGAAAATAAAAGACTGAAATTTAAAGTGGTGATCCCCAAATCTGACTTTGCTTTGTTGAAGTTGATTGAAGATATCTTGCCAAATGATGATTCAAACCTTTAAATATTCTCTGGGAAACCGTACTGAAAACCGTCACCCGAACGGTTACAACGTCTCCTTCCCAACCGTCTTCCAACCCTTTTCATGCTGACACGTGTCCTCAGCAGACCAAAATTATCCTTATATTTCACTCTTTGAACCGACCACAGACCTTCCGCTCTTTTGGCCCGACTTCGTCCTTCGCCCGACCTGCTTCTTCGCCCGACCTCGCTTGGGCCGACCTCCGCATCAGCCGCCCTCCGTCTTCGACCGAAGACCTCCGCATCTGTCCGTACCTCTTCCTTGCCCGACCTTCCTCTTAACAGACCTCCGCGTCTGCCCGACTTCGGTCTGGATTTGGATCAATTCTTGAGATCTTAACTTTCTTCCTTTTCCCGACCTGAAAGCCTCCCGACCTGCGGACTTCCCGTCCTGATGACTTTCCGTCTTGAGGCCCTCCCGAACGGAAGACCTTCCGACCTGAGGTCTTTCCGTCTTGAGGACCTATCGACCTGAGATCCTTCCGACCTGAGGTCTTTCCATCTTGAGGACCTCTCGACCTGAAGACCTTCCAACCTGAGGTCTTTTCATCTTGAGGACCTCCCGACCTGAAAACCTTCCGACTTGAGGTCTTTCCGTCTTGAAGACCTACCGACCTGAGATCCTTCCAACCTGAGGTCTTTCCGCCCTGAGGACCTTCCGTCTTGAGGACCTTCCGACCTGAGGTCTTTCCGCCCTGAGGACCTTCCGTCTTGTATTTTCCTTAGAAATAAATCTATTTTCCTCGATTTCCTCACGGTGTCCTTCAGCCAGTTCAATCAACCCTATTGCCCGGCCCATTCTTCTTTTTACCTTGGGCTTTTAACCTAATTCTAAATTTCGTACGTAACAACTTGCCCGCCGCCAAGGGACTTTCAAACGCCATTTAACAATCAATGTTTGGAAGTTCATAAATCACTACCTTCTTGAAACATTCCCTTAGCAACTGCACCAGTTACTGCAATACTCCTGGTTAATTTCCTTCTCCGCAATACAAGCCTTTGTGAATCACAATCCCAAAACACTCTAACTATGGCGAATCAATACATTCCTGCCCTTCCTTTCGACGGAACCCTCCCGGAGGGCCCATTTTCAGCCTCGAAAGTACTAACTCCGACAATCCGTCCATACTGCACTACTCCTGAAAACTCAAATCGGATGAGGGAAGTTTTGGAATCCCGAAATTCCTTGGCTATCAACAATCCTAACTACCAAGCAATTCGCATTCGAGACAGCATCAAAACCCATCTCACAGACCCAAAAGATCCTTACCGCGCTTGGTATCGACGGGTAGCAGAACACTTCCAGGCCCAATGGCGATCGCAAAAAATCGATCAAGCCATACTACTGTCCACCATGCCTATCAACCTGCATGAGAAGGTGCTGTTGGCCATGTCTGCCTTCTGGAATGCGGAAAATGGGACTTTCCTCCTACCCTCTGGCCCCTTTGGTCCAACTCTTATGGACGTGGCAATGATCGCGCATCTTCCAGTCGTGGGTGAAGACCCTGTAAAAATAAAAAATAAAAAAATAAAAATCATTTATTTTATATTAATTATACTCTATAATTAATTTTTTAATTTTATAAATTATATTTTAAAATTTTAAATTATGTACTACCAGCATTGGAAAAAAATTTTAGTGCTCCCCGTGCCGACGTCAGTTGAGAGACATCAATTGAGGTTTGATGGTGGGGCTGTTTGGTTGTGTTGGTTAATTTAATTTGATTATTGGTTTAATCTAAGAATTTGTTTATGGCATATTGTATTTGAAACTTCTATTAATTATTGAAATTTTTATTGTTCTATGTCCGTGAACTTAAGTATTTATTCCGAACATAAGTTTGATGTTTTGATCACTTAATTATTCTAAAATCATCATTAGAAGATCTGAGACCGCTAACCAAGACAACTTATTAATAATTATAGAGTCCATTATTTCCATATTTCTATTTCCTTATATAAGTTTCCTTTTAGTGTATTTTTTAATAGATTATTTCCTTATTTTTATGTCTCATCGTATGTTGCCTTTTAATTTGTTTAATTGTTTTATAATGTTTCATTTCTTTTACTGATATGCGTTGTATATAATGATATTTTATTATGTTTTGGACGACTTTTGAGAAACGAAATTTTGTATTTATGCAACTCATGGTGTGTTTTTTATTGCATAATAGGTTTCATGGAGTTGGCATATTTTGGGGTGTATTTGGGAGACAATGAGCAGAACGCACGAAGGCTTTAGTCATGATCATGCAACATGATGACTCCAAATATGAGCATATTCTTAGCTTGACAAAATTGTGTATTACTCGAATTTCTGCATAAGAACCATCAAAATAATTCGTAATCGGCATACAATATTGATTTATATCACTAGGCATGATCCATAATTCGTTGTTGAGATTATTAACGAATTTTTGCCCTCTTAAGCGGTAATCTGGTACCAGAAAAGCTAAGGCAGACGCCGCAAGCGACAGCCGCCTTCGCTCGCAAGCGCCCGGGACAAACTTTGAAAACACTAAGGCATGAGAGGCAAGCGGCCACCTTCATAGCCGCAAGCGATAGACTCTCCCGCTTGCAAGCGACAACCCAGATACCCGCCGCTGCAGACTATCACCAGATTTCAACAAAGTACTTCAACTGCAGCGGTACAGCCATTCCAATTCCAGCTAGCACAAGCGAGCCGAGCTACGCTGATGCCCTCCAGCTCTCCAGCAAGCGAGGAAGATTTGTGCCCTTAACCTTCATCGCAAGCGAAGCGGGCACCCTGGGAGTTATGGCGAGCAACTGCTTCAACAGAATAACCACCAGCAAACCGCCTAACTGCCCAGTGGTTGGAACTGCCTAACAGCTACTTGCAACCTCCTTTTCACACCTGATATAAATAGGGCCAGATATCTTTACGTAAAAAATATATCGAATTCTTTGGTGATTTCAGCATACATATAGCGTTCGTCGTCTTCCTGTTTCCGAGAGCTCCAACCTTGTAAGGGAGTTCTTCACAAGAAAGACCAAGGGAGTAGGGGTCTTCCCTCTCCCTTGGCCGCGTCTTTAATGCTTTCTTAGATTAGATTACTACTTTCATTTTACAGCTTTGTAGTCTAATTCTTTTCGCGCTTTCGTAGTATATAAAGAAATATCATTCATTTCTTCAAATTAAATTCTTTCACAATTTTCCATACTTATATAAATCAATTTTAGAGAATTTCATATCACTGGTATAAAGCGAGAGAAGAATTGATTAATTAAGCCTTGTTATGCGCCAAAAGCGGTTTCAAGGTAGTTCAATGTAGTTAAGTACGCGGGAGCCTTGTCGACCTGCTTAACTACTGTGCTAAATTTGATTATGATGAAATAGTAGTAACATCAGGGGTAAAGCCACTAATGAGGCAGAAATTGAGAAAATTAACGGGATATAGACGGGGGTCTATTAGGTCGCAGAAATTCCTAGTGACAGTAGGGTTTCTTTCTTATAATGTCTTAATTCTGGGTATCATTGAAGTCTTGTTGTAAATCCCCCCAGGCCAAAAATACCAGCGTGATGAATTCTTTATAATCCAGTTTATATAATTACAGCATCTTTCTATCATCATTTTCATAATATACATATATTCTTCCGATAACACACATACATCATTCGCTCACTACATCCAGGGAAATCTATCCATTTAGTAACGCACAGTTCAGACACAGCACCTCTCATTCACTCTAATTCGCTCATATACATATACGTATAATATGCCGCTCACTCACGCCCCAATCCTCTGGTAACCGCGATTCATCCATGCCCCGATCATCTGGTCCCCATTTTCGCTCATGTCCCAATCATCTGATTACCACTGAAATTCCACCTCTCGCTTTCGCTTCGCTCGTTTCCGTTCACCTCATCTTTATTGCTTTATTTACCGCTTTCAGTAGTTAAAATTCAGGCCCGCTCCAAGCGGACCCTTTCTTGTATCCTTCGTCGCTTTCTCCAAGATTTTCGCCATTGAAATTCATGACTTTAAATCCTTGTGTTCGACCTGGAAACTCACCAGTAAAAAGAGTATAAATAATTGTGATAACTATCCAGGGTCTACAACCGCACAATTGCTATATCTGACCGTTCTCCTATAAAAACTCCACTCATTGATTTTCGAATAAAATTCCCTGCGAATTTGTATACAAACTACAATAACAAATTTTAGTTACCACAACACAATGTGAGAAATGTGGAATATACAAAAAGGCCCTCCGGGGTAAATTAACAATATAAAGAGTATGTGAGGATTGAAGTGCAAAGGGGATCTATTTAAAAGGGGATGTTGGGATGGACTTGAAGAGACATGATTTTTTGAATTGAAGAGGAGAAGAGAAAGGGACTACCATGTTCTTTACCACGAGGCCATATTATTTGAAGGAAAAGAAGGAAGAACACGAGGGAAGAGACGAGAACTTAGAAGAGGGTTGCAGACACTTTTCGGGCGTTCTTCTTCTATCTTCATATAGTTTTTCTTTGTCAAATTCAAAGTTGAAGGCATGATGAACTTCTTTATTTGTTTTGTATTTTCAATTTCTATGAATTCCGTGTAATTTCATTTCTAGCGTTGTGTGAATTGATGTTTGAGATTGAATTTGTGAGACTTAGTTCTGTTTAATGGGGTGTTCATTGATATTGGATATTTCTAATTCTTCTAATTTATAAGTTTAGAAATCTTAAATTGATTATTGCGCACGTATTGATTTGAGATTTCGTAGCTAAATTGGAGATTGGCACCCGTAATTGTGTAATTTTCCAATTGGTGTAGCAACCTAGAGAAATACTGTAGGGAAGAATTATAATCAATTTTAAATAAATCCGCTTAGGAATTTTGTTAAATTGAATTGGGCTTTTCTAGTACTTAGAGCTGTCGAGTCAGTAAAACTACGGTCGTACCTAGGATTCTCACTCGATTAGAGAAATAGCTAATGGTCGTACCTTAGCTATCGACAAAGTTATGAAAGGTTGGTTGTGAACGTGCGTAGATCAACTATAACCAATTTATCCAATTAGTCAATGAACTTGATTTTTAGTCGATGAACAAAATTTATATCCCGAACAGAAACTTCATGCCTATGCTCGAGTCTAATCATCTTTGGTAATCCGCCTTGCATTTTATTTTATTTTATTTAGTTGAGCGAATTTATTTCTCCTTAAATTAGTGTAATAAATCAAACCCCCCCCCCCCCCTATATATTTTAGTATAATTATAACTAACCGAATATTCAATATTATTATTGTTCCCTGCGGAGACGATCCTACTCACTAAGCTACTGCATTTTGCAAACTTTTTGTGGCGTAGGAACTGATACTTTATTTTGCAGTTGTACGACACGCTTGCATTTACCTTGAAGAATCTCTATATAAAGGTTTTGTTTATCATTTTAAAAAAACACTATATTTCATTATAAAATTTATTTGCTTTCAAGAGTGATTATTCCTTACTTGATTATTCGAGATTGTGCATTGCAATCCTCGGTAATCTTGCAAAATTGAGTCATTTTCGAGTGATTCGAGATAGTTTGTCGCCTCTCAATCGGTGCTTGATCGCTTGTTGTGTCAACTCCATTTTTTGATTGGTTTAGAAATCTTGTGTTGCGTGTTGACTAATTCTCATGTGGTGATCATCCAACCAACCATGTGGATCGAGAATCCAAATTACCCTTCTTTATTCCTTATTTGGTTTAGAGATTTTGTGTTGCGTGTTTCTTAGTTCTCACGTAGTGACTATCCGATCAACCTTGTAAATCGAGAAACCAAAGTATCCTTCTATCTATATCATTTTCATCTCTATTAATTGCATCAAATTTCGCATTTTTCTATTTATTTATTTTCTATGTTTTACGAGTTTTTGAATCCTTTGGTTATGTTCGCATAACAAAATCACATAAAGGAAGAAATAAAAAAATTAAATAGAAAGCTAAAATATTTGGAATGGATAGCTAAAATTAAATAGTATTTTTCTGCTGCCGTTGCTATATTTTTATTTTTTTTTTTGCCAAAAGGGTGGACTAATCTCAATATGTTATCCATATTAAATCTCTATTTTAATCAATCAGATAATGTTGATCCAAATCTTAATTTGATTCCTATTTTTGGATAACAATAATATTCATAGCTAGCTAATGCATCGGATTTTAAATAAGCTAGAATTTATTAAATAACAAACAGTCTGAAGAATAAATAAACTACTTTAAACATTATTGTTAATCAATATTAATAATGATTATTACAATGAAATGTAATAATATAGTTGCTGGTGGTGCATTGGAGTAACACAATACCTTCCTCCTTCAACGGTGCTGGCTCATTCATATTTAATTATTCATTATTATTTACTTATTTATTTATTCCCGCACATGTGACAACCCGTTTATTAAAATCTTGAAATTCTATTCTTATTTTGTTGAACGATTATATAATATATATATATATATATATAATATCATTCATATTACTATTATTAAAATTGCCTTCCAACAAGCATATATTCACAAACACCCATTTATGTGATACGTAAACTATGTGGTTTTCTTTCTTTTTTTTTTTTTTTCACGTTTTTCAAAAAATTATATATATATATTTTTTTAACAAAATATCTCATCATATATTATTTTAATACCAAACTTAAATAAGAATTTTTCCAGACCCATCAAAAGAAACACATGGATATGAAATTAAATAAGGAAAATTCTACCATTTATATTTAACTTAAAATATGAATTCATATTTATTAAATTATCTATAAGGAATTTGCGATTTTGGTATTGCCTTATACAAATTTATAATCAAAATTACAGTTGTGCATAATCATAATAATAATAATAATTATTATTATTATAATATTATTATTATGTTAGAGAGTTGTGGTTAAAAGCACGTCTAAATTAATTTAAAAAATATGCTGAAGTAAAAATATGGGTCAAAAGTAACAATTATTTGATTTTTATGTTTGAATAAATTTTATAATATTATGACTTATCACATTTGTTTGTAGGTATCATGTAATAAATTTGCCAAGTCATTGATTTAATGACTTATGATAGTGTAATACTTGTATAAATATTCTTATTTGGTGAGATGATAAGATGATATACAAATTATATTCTCAAAGTTACTCTCTCTCTCCTTTTACTCTTTTCTCCGTCTCTTTCTTTCTCTATAGATATATATATATATATACATATATGGAGTATTTTATTTATCAAACTCTCTCTCTCTTTAAATTCTTAAACAACACACGTACATATATCTAATATATATCTCTATTTATAAAGGAATCACACATATTATATTGTATATACATACCTTCATATATTTAGATATTTTTTGTTATATATTTTATAACATGTTATCAGCACGAGAAAGTGTTAATCTAAAGATAACATTTTTTTTTATAATTTTTTAGTTACTTAAATAGGTCATGAGATTTGTTCGAAAAAAAAATATTCCGAAGTTCTGCCCGGATACAATAAGAAAATATGAAAGTGTTGCCGAAACTCTGCCAAAATTTTGAAGTATTTATCAATTAACTGTTTCAATAAAATTATTACTAACAGAAATTTGCAATTTTTCCACCGGCTATTATAGAGAAAATGGCACCCGAATATGTTAATATTTAATAAATGAATTTATCTAAAAATAATGCGAGTGGTTGTGATAATTTTATTAGCACACAATAATATGTGTGATTTTTTCATGTTCTCCGAAGGTACATACTTTGATAATAATGAGGGTTCATATTTTGAAAACTTCCGATAATGTATATTGAATACCCTGAAGGTTCATATTCTAAAACCCCCGATGGTGTATATTGAGATGTATATTAAGCATTCTGAATGTGCAGATTGCGAAATTCCTGAAGAAGAAATATGAATGTTGAGCATGCTATAATAAATAATATGGAAGACAATTCATGTCTCATTGACGGTTCATCAATGCACACCATTCTAACATATATGAAATATTTTGTCAACCTGAAGTTGGAAAAAATTGAGGTGAATACTATAAGTGGTTGTGTAAAATTAATCGAGGGCTCCGGAAGAGCAATAATATTTATCCACAAAGGATTTAAATTTGATATCTAAAATGCACTATTTTTTAGTAAATCTCAAAGAAATTTGTTTGAGTTTTAATGATATTCGCATAAATGAATATCATATTGAGACATCAAGTGAGGAAAATAATGAATTTTCGTTGATTATAAAATTCATTGATGGACATAAATATATATTAGAAAAATTATCTTCATTGTCTTCCGGATTATATTATACAAAGCTTAATGCAATTGAAACATATTTGGTAGATCAGAAGTCTACAGATTTTATGATTTGGCATGACCGGTTTGGCATCCCGGTAATACTATGATAAGACGAATTATTGAAATTACCCATGGCCATAACTTGAAAGATCAAAGGGTATTAAAAATAAATGAGCTTAAATGTGTTGTTTGCTCAAAAGGGAAGTTAATAACTAGACCATCACCAGCAAAAATGGGAACTGAATCCCCTGCATTTTTAGAAAGAATTCAGGGTGATATATGTGGGTCTGTAGATCCACCATGCAGACCATTTCGATATTTTATGATACTTATTGATGCATCCACTCGATGGTCGCATGTATATTTATTATCCACCCCTCAATTTGGCATTTGCGAGGTTACTTGCTCAAATAATTAAATTACGAGACCAGTATTCAAATCACCCAATAAAGAAAATTCGTCTTAATAATGTTGGTGAATTTTCATCTAAGACATTTGATGATTATTGCATGTCTATTGGAATTGACATCGAACACCTGTACTTCATGTACACACTCAAAATGATCTAGTTGAATCACTTATAAAAAGACTGCAATTAATTGCAAAACCTATGTTAATAAAATCCAAACTTCCTGTATCTGCTTGGGGATATGCAATTATGCATGCAACAACACTGATAAAATTAAGACTGACAAGCTATCATAGCTACTCCCCAGTACAATTGGTGTACAATGAAAAGCCCAATATTTCACATTTGAGAACTTTTGAGTGTGCAGTTTATGTGCCAATTGCACCGCCCCAACGTACAAAAATGGGCCCCCAACAGAGATTGGGGATATATGTCGAGTACGAATTACCATCTATCATTAAATATCTTGAACCATTAACTGGTAATTCGTTTACGGCTCGTTTTGCTGATTGTTATTTTGACGAATCACATTTCCCGACATTAGGGGGAGAAACTGATCAACTGAAAAAGAAAATTACTTGGAAAATACCATTCAGTTTTCTTGATCCTCGTACAAGTCAAAGTGAATTAGAGGTGCAAAGAATTTTATATTTGCAGTGAATAACAAATCAGTTGCTTGATGCTTTTTGTGATGCCAGCAAGGTCACTAAATCTTATATACTTGTTGAAAATGTACCTGCTAAAATTGTTATTCCTGGAGACAAAATTCAAAGTGCTAATGAATCAAATGCACGCCTAAAGCATGGAAGACCTGTAGGTTCCAAAGATAAAAATTCTCGAAAGAAAAGAGGAACAAACAAAAGGGTTGAGGATTTAAATATTAATCAAAACCCTTAAGAAACAGGTAGTAACATGGATCAGATTTCTGAAGAAATTGATCCTGATAAACTTGCTGAGGATGTTAATCCTAATAGAATTTCTTCTGAAGAGAATGAAATTATTAAAAATTCAATAAATTATGTTACTACTAGAAAGTATTGGAACCGAAATGATACAATTATGGATAACTCTTTTGCAAATAATGTAGCACTTGATCTAATGGAGAATGAAAAGGATCCATAATCTAGATCAGTTGATGAATGTCGGAAAAGAATAGATTGAATTAAATTCACTAGCAAAACGGAAAGTTTTTGGACTTATTGTTCAAACACCTAAAGGTGTTAAACGTGTTTGCTATAAATGAGTATTTGTTCGAAAGAGAAATGAGAATAATGAAATTTTCAGATATAAAGCAAGACTTATTGACCAAGGTTTTTCACAAAGATTTGGAATTGATTTTAATGAAACATATTCTCCAATAAGGGATGGAATAACATTTTGATATCTTATCAGTTTTGCAGTACTTGAAAATTTGGATATGCATCTGAAGAGCGTTGTAAGTAAATACCTATTTATATGGTTCATAATGATTATCTATATAAGAATCCCTGAAAGATTTAATATGCGTAATGCTACAAATCAAAGCCAAAAGAATTTTATTATATTAAATTACAAAAGTCTTTGTATGGGCTGAAGCAATCTGGTCGTATGTAGTATAATCGTCTCAGTGAATCATTATTGAAAGAAGAATATGTCAATGATTTTGTTTGCCTATGTTTTTTTATCAAGAAATATGAGAGAAATTTTGTGATAATAGCTGTTTATGTAGATGATTTGAATATAATTGAAACCTCTGAAGAGGTCCAAAAAGCTATTGAGTATTTCAAAAGGGAGTTTTAAATTAAAGATTTTAGGAAAATGAAGTTCTGTCTTGGTCTACAAATTGAACATCTGGAAAATGGAATTTTGATACATCAATCTGCATATACCTAGAAGGTATTGAAACAATTTGCAATGGATAAAGCACATTCATTAAGTACTCCAATGGTCATTAGAACTCTCGATCCTATTAAAGACCCGTTTAGACCGAAAGAAGAAAGTGAGGAAGCATTCGGTCCTGAAGTACCATATTTAAGTGCTATTGGTACACTAATGTATTTGGCTAACAGTACTAGACCAGATATAGCACTTCCTGTAAATTTATTGGCCAGATTTAGTGCAATGTTAACATGACGACATTGGAAAGGAATCAAACATATTCTTCGTTATCTTCAAGGATCTATTGATCTCGACCTATTATATCCAAAATGATCTCAACATGAATTGATTGGATATCCATATGCTAGGTATCTTTTTGACCCGTATAAAGCCAAGTCTCAGACTGGCTATATCTTTACTTGTGATGGTACAGTGGTATCCTAGAGATCTACTAAACAAACAATAACCGCAACTTCTTCGAATTATGCTGAAATAATAGTTATTCGTGAGGCTAGTCGAGAATGTGTTTGGTTGAGATCAATGACTCACCACATTTTAAAGAATTGTGGTTTGAGATCTGAAAATGGTAATTCTCATACTATTTTGTACGAAGATAATGCAGCTTGTATATCTCAACTGAAATGAGGATATATAAAGGGAGATAGAATAAAACATATTTCATCGAAATTTTTCTTTACTCATGATTTTCAGAAAAAATAGTGAAATAGATGTACTGCAGATTCAATCAAATAATAATTTAGCAGATTTATTGACCAAAGTTTTACCGACTGCAAAATTCAAGAGATTGATAAAGAACATCAGTATGCGTTGGTTGCAAGATTTTAAGTGATATCTATATCAGGGGAACAAAATTTTAAATAATGTCCACATCAAGTGAGCAAGATCTTAAGTGATGTCCAGATTATGGGGAGTATTTATAATGCATAAATATCGTACTTTTTTTTCTTCACTACAAATTTTTGTACCAATGAGTTTTTTTCTTATAAGGTTTGAAGAGACCTATTCATTGCAATTAAAATGACACATAAGACGGAGTATTATGACTCGTCACATTTGTTTGTAGATGTCATATAATAAGTTTGTCAAGTTATTAATTTAATGACTCATTATATTATAATACTTGTATAAATATTCTTATTTGGTGAGATGATAAGATGATATACAAATTATACTCTCAAAGTTTCTCTCTCTCCCTTTACTCTTTTTCTCTCTATAGATATGTATATATATACATATATGGAATATTTTATTTATTAATTTCTCTCTCATTAAATTCTCTAACAAACACACGTACATATATCTAATATATAAATCTCTATATATTTATAAAATAATCGCACATATTATATTGTATATACATACATTCATATATTTATATATTTATATATATTTTTTGTTATATATTTTATAACATATAATTCTTAACCTTTTGAAAAAAATATTTATATGTAATAATTTGAAATTACTTTTAAAATATCAAAATTACTCAAAAGTATCATGTAGATGTATTTTTTCAATTAAACTTTTATAAAATAATTTATTTTTAAATTATATTATATACAGTATATTTTTAAAATTTTAATTATCTACAATAATGAAAATATAATAGTTTTTAAATTTCGTTACATATAATATAATTTTAATTTACTATCAATATATATATTAAATAGAAATGAATAATCTAAGTTAAAATTAATTTTAATCTGCAGTTTATTTTAAAAAATTTTAAATTATTTTTAAAAAATTTTAATCTTCTAGTTTAATAAAAAAAATCAATATTTAAAATTATTATTATTATTATTATTATTATTATTATTATTATTATTATTATTATTATTATTAGCATTACTGTTTGAGACAATATAATAATTTTAATTTAAAAGTCTTTCTGCTTATTTCAAAAGCTAACTCAAAATATTTGTAAAAAATTATTTTAAATTTTTCGACTTTAAAAGTTACTTTTAACTTTTGGATAAAAGTTAATAAAAAATACAAATGTTGTAAAATAAAGGCGTAAAAATCTTTTTAAAAAAGTTAATTCAAACTCAGCTAAATATCTTTGAATTTTGTCAATGAAATATTTGTATATAATGTTGTAAATAGAAAATGATGTTGGATAATGCCTTTTGAGATAATAATAATAATTGATATTAATATTATTATCATATAGTTTTTTTTTTTTACTTTTTATGACATGCGAATCCACAATCATTATTTTATTAATACACATTAGTTAAATTTTTTGTCAAATTTAATAATTTAAAAATTAGATTCGACAAAGCAGAAATCATATGTGATCGGAGGTTTCTAGATTTGAAGTCATAATTTTTTTTTAATATAGATTGTATAATATAAAAACATTATTAAAGTTGATTTAATTTTTATATTAGACATGTACTTAGAGATTTGTATTCTTTAGTGTTATGTATACTGTACAATCATCAATAATCATCCCCAGGAAATTGTAGCTAATAAAATTTCGTATGCAGCAACGTCATGTTAGCCACTGTCCTTTGGTTTCTCTGAAGAGCCATTTTTTGTTAATTATAAATGCGAAAGTATATCTATTTTGTCACCCTATGAGTATTCCTTTGTGATGTGCGGATAAGATTTGACTTGTTGGGCTGCTACATCAAAACATTATTTATTAAAAGGTAAAATTGCTTATAACTCTCGTGCGGTTTCGCGGTTTCGAAATTCAGCGTAAAATTTCCATGTACTTTAAAAATTGCATGGTACCTCATTATATTTTAAAAACGTTGCATGAAACCCCACCACTATGAAACTTTCCTCGTGTGATAAGAAGATGATTTTCTATCTATATGTTTTGCATAGCAGGGGGGTTTTATGCAATATTTTTGAAAGTATAAGTGAGCGTCATGCAATTTTTTAAAGTAAAATGGGGATTTATGCTGAGTTTCGAAACCACGAAGTGGTTTCATGCAACATTTTTTAAAGTATAAGGGAGCGCCATGCAATTTTTAAAGTAGAGGGGGAATTTACGCTGAATTTCAAAACCACAAAGGAGTTATGGGCAATTTTGCCTTTATTAAATATAAGCACCATTATTATTTGCTATTACATTGCTTTAAAAAATATAACACCATTGTTGCGCGTGTTTTTTTTGATATTTTTTTTTTTTGGTAACATATTGAATTTGATATGCTTCCTCCGTCATGTAAAATTAATTCCATTTGATTGGACACAAGTTAAAACTAGTTCATTCGTGGTTTGGGAATCCAGTTTGCTAGTTTTGCCGATACTCGAATGGCGATGTCTCAAGTTCCTTCATTTTCAGATCTTCTTCATCAAGTTGTCCAATTTGAACTCTTGCATAGGTCAATGGACAATGCTTCCTCTCAGCCAGTAGCTTTTACTACTTCCGCACGTTGCTCTCCCACCAGTTCTGGTAGATTTGCTTATTCTCCAGGCTCACATCAAGGATAATCCCGAATAGGCCAATCTGGTCGGGGTTGTTCAGGTGGTTTTTTCTCTATTGGGCGAGTGCAAACTGAGGTGTCAAGTATGCAAGGGAGAACATTATGCAGATAAATGCTCCCTTTTATCTCAACAAATGCGGTAATTCTGTCGATCTTGCCCAAGTTTTTCATGCCTCTTGTGCACTTGAGCCCAATCAGTGTGGCTCTGCATCCGACTGGTACATCGATTTGGGTGCCTCCGCTCACATTGCTGCCCAACAATCCTCTCTAGATTCGGCCGTCTCTTATACTGGTAATCATTCTGTTATTGTTGGAAATTGTACAACTCTATCTCTCATATTGGTACACACTGCATATCTCCGAAAATGAAACTCACTAATGTTCTTGTTGTGTCTCTATAAGCAAATTGACAACTGATTATCCAGTTGAGGTTGTTTCTACTAATGATTCTTTTTCTATTCAGCACCGCCTACAAAGGCGACTCTGGCTCAGGGCAGTTGTGAAAATGGGCTTTATGTCTTGAAGATAGGTTCTGCAGCATTTCTTACTTATGTTAAAAATTCTAAAATAAGAGCAAGTTATGATTTATGACATTTACGTCTAGGGCATGTCCCATCTTCTACTTTTACATTGTTGAATTAAATTGGGCACTTATCTGTTACTTCAATATTGCCGAGGCCCGAACTTTGCTCCTCTTGCCAATTAGTCAAGAGCAAGAGACTTTCTTTCCAGTTAAATGAGAAACGGGCTTATTCTTTATTGGATCTTATTTATTGTGATTTATGGGGTCCCGCACCTATTATATCTCGTGATGGTTTTTGCTATTATGTGGCATTTATATATGATTGTTCACGTTTCACTTAGCTATATCCATTGAATGCTAAATTTGATTTTTATGATGTGCTTGTGATATTTAATACCTATGTGTGCAATCAGTTCTCCACCACCATCAAAGTATTTCAAAGTGATGGTGGCACTGAATTTGTTAACTGCCATGTTCGAGAGTTCATGCAAGCGAATAGGATACATCATCGTTTAACTTGTCCGCACACTCCGCAACAAAATGGCTGAGCTGAGAGAAAGCATCGCCATATCACCGAGACAGGTTTATCAATGGTATTTCATGCTAATATGCCACTGCTGTATTTTTATCGTCAACCGTATTCACTCAATTGTATTGGCTCAAAAGTCTCCTTTTGAGGTTCTTTTTACAGTTCCTCCGAACTTTGCAAACTTCAAACCGTTCGGTTATAGAGTATATCCTTATCTCAGGGATTATTCTCCACAAAAATTGGCCCCCTGCAGTTGACCATGCATATTTTTGGTCTACATCTCTATATATAAGGGTTTCCGGTGTTATGATCTTGATTCTGAAAAAATATTTCACACTCGACATGCACAATTTGATGAAACACTTTTCCCGTTTGCAGAAAAGTCTACCTCTACAGCACAAGAATTCCTGGATATTGCCACTTTCATGGATGTTGATTTCGTCAATTCCTCTTCCATTCCTGAATTACCGATCTCTCATCCATCTATAACTCCACTATCCACTACTTGCCAGCCTTGTTTTGCTCGAGACTCCCGCTACTGAGTTTCCACCACCAGCTCCACCTATTCATGACTTGCCATATATTGACGATACTCATGTAGCATCTCCCCGTGCCCCACCAGTTGGTCCGCAGCAAGAACATCATACAGTCACACGATCTAAAGCTGGTATCTTCAAACCACGATACCCAGTGGATTATGCCTCTATGGCTTTGCTATCCCCTCTGGCAACAAATTCAGAACCTCAATTTCAAATCTGCACAGAAATCACCACATTGGTTAGCAGCTATGCAGGAAGAAATATATGCATTGCACTCTAATTGCAAATGGGAGTTGGTACCTCTACCTAAAAATGTTAATATTGTTGGGTCGAAATGGGTTTATCGCACAAAATACCGCTCTGATGGCTCTATTGAGCGACATAAGGCTAGACTTGTTGCTCAAGGCTTTACACAAATTCCCGATGCTGATTTCCATCATACCTTTAGCCCTGTTGTCAAGGCTTCCACAGTCCGCATAATTCTCGCCTTATCAGTTCATTACAACTGGCCTTTGCATCAACTTGATGTTAAAAATGCATTTCTCAATGATGTGCTTAGTAAACCTGTCTACATGGCTCAACCACCTGGTTTCGTCGACCCACGATTCCCGACTCATGTATGCCGGTTAAAAAAGACTCTATATGGTTTACGCCAAGCTCCACTGGCTTGGTTTCAGCGATTTAGCTATTTTCTCCTCTCTCTCGGCTTTGCTCAGAGTCATTCGGATCCTTCTTTATTCTTCATGCACCAAGGCAAGAATACTATCTTTCTCCTTTTTATGTTGATGACATAATAATTACTGGTAGTCATGCTGAGTCGCTTACTCATTTTATCAATCGTATTGGCACTGAATTTGCTATTAAAGACCTTGCTCAACTAACATATTTTTTGGGTCAGGAGGTATCACACTCATCTCGTGGTCTCTTGTTAGCCAAGCAAAATATGCGCATGATATTCTTCAGCGCGCACAGCTTCTTAATTCAAAGCCGGTATCAACTCCGCTAGTGGCCGGTGAGACACTTACCAAAGATGGCGATCCTTTTTTTAACCCCACTCTTTATCACCCGCTTGTGGGTGCTCTTCGGTATTTAACCATCACTAGACCGGACTTGTCATATGATGTAAATCTTGTAAGTCAATTTTTGCAATTTCCGACATTGGATAATTTCTTGGCTGTAAAAACAATTTTGCGCTATGGTAAGGGGACATTATCTTTTGATCTCTCTTTTACATCACAGCCTGTCCTCTCCCTAATTAGATACTCAGATGCAGATTGGTCTAGGTGCCCTGATACGCGTCGATCTACATACGGTTACTCCATTTTCTTTGGAAGAAATCTTGTATCCTAGAGTGCCAAGAAGCAACCAACAGTTTCTCGCTCCAGTTGCGAATCCGAGTATCGTGCTATGGCCAGTACTGTTTCTGAGATGGTTTGGGTTTCGAATCTTCTCTCTAAACTACGGGTTGGTCTTTCTGGTTGTCCGTTGCTCTTCAGTGATAATAGTAGCACTGTTTTTCTCAGTCAGAATCCGGTTGCTCATAAACGCGCCAAACACATCGACATTGACTGCCACTTCATAAGAGAACTAGTCTCCGCGGGTTGGTTAACTATACGCTATGTTCCTTCCTCTTTTAACTTGCTGATGTCTTCACAAAAAGTCTTCCGCGCCCTGCTTTTGAACTTCTCCGATCCAAGCAATGCGTTTGCATGCATCCCACGCAGCGCTTAACGGGGGGTGATAAGATCAAATCTTAGATATTTATAGATTGTATATTTTTCTTATGTTGTATTATTTTGTTTCCTTGTATAGCGGACATATTTTTGTATTTTCTTTATATATATCAATTCACACCGATCACATGATCATCGGTGATTACTCAAATCACACTTTCATTGATTGTAGTAGATTTGGACTTAATCTTCATGTAGTTTGGTCGCTTAACGGGGGGTGATAAGATCAAATCTTAGATATTTATAGATTGTATATTTTTCTTATGTTGTATTATTTTGTTTTCTTGTATAGCGGACATATTTTTGTATTTCCTTTATATATATATCAATTCACACCGATCACATGATCATCGGTGATGACTCAAATCACACTTTCATTGATTATAGTAGATTTGGACTTAATCTTCATGTAGTTTGGTTAAGTTTAAGTCTATTTTGGTTAATATGTTACAAAATCATTTCTATTTTTTATAAATTGATTTTGTTTCAAACTTTTCTTTAATAATAAAGTATAAATCGGGCTAGTTTTCTGTATTTTGTATAGATATACTTCCTCTGTCCAGCCACAAAGTAAACATTTTGCCATTTTTGGTCGTCCAAGCACAAAGTACCCATTTCCTTATATAGTAAGTATGGCCCACCTATATCAATACAAATTTACATCAATGCCACTACATTAATACATATACACTATTTAACTTAATACACAAATTACACATTAATTAAATCATTAAACATTTATACACAATTACACACATACAAAACTAAATTAAATCACACCAAATTAAACACGAACAAAAAAAACTCACCCTTTCTCAGATCGATTCATCCTCTCTCTCTTCGACGTTGTTAGGGTTTCTCTCACTATTCGATCTATTCGCGATTTGTTCTCTCTTCACCGTCGATTGTGTCAATGGCCAGTAATGGTGCCAATGGTGCCGGAGCTAAGCATAGTGGCGAAGTTCCTGGTATCGTTGTGCCCTTTACAGCTTCAAATTCGCGTTTGGGAGCTTCCTACGGCGTCGAAGGGATACCACTATCTAATTCAAATCTTTATACATCCGTTGTTCCGGAGACCTCTCTGACTTTCGAGGGTGAGTTCGTGCCTGATTCCGATGATATAGGTTTAGATCTTCATAGATCTGTAGTTTCGGAGAATTTCGGGACCTTCGACGCCGAGTATGCGCTAGGCTCCGGTGATTAACTTTATTTTCATCTTATATTTTCATTTTGATTATGTTCGGGATCTTATTTTTCATCTTGATTAAGTTTTTGTAAACCATTTCCTTTTTTAGCTTTGGATTTACTCTTGTCCGAGGTGCCGGAATCTCCTAACATTCTTTACGGGATGGTTGTGCAGGATTCCGATGATGAATCTATCTCTATTGCGCCGGTAGGCATAAACCCTAACAGGGATGGTGAAGACTCCTTTGCCGGAGGTCACTCTGCTGTTGTCCATGAGGTTGTCCTTAAATTCTTGAGGATTTACTGTCCTCTTGCCATGTCATTGCCCAAGTTCCCTAAGGTATACATTACGTTGTTTTATTTATCGGAGTTTGAAGGGGGAAATTACATTTTGCGGGTCGAAATAAGAATTTTCTAAACATTTTTTCTATGTAATCTAGATTCTGTGATGTTTGAGTAATGCATATTGTTTGGAGGTTTACTGTTAAGTAATGCAACCACATGTGCATTACAATTGATATACACATGGCTCACTCGATACTGATTATAATTTCATAGTGTATTGTCACTTCCCTTAGTGTGTGAGTAATGCATATTGTTCATGGAGGCTTACTGAATAGGTAACACAACCGCATGTGCATTCAAATTTGTACACACACTGCCCCTACTCGATGAAGATTTTTAATCGGAGAGAGTAGTTTAAATATACTTCTGAGAGTGAGTTGACAACACTCTATGATGAAAATCATTGTTTTGACATTCTTATATATTGTCAATCGAACCAAAAATATATTATGTGATACAAAAAGTATGAAAGCTGTAGACTTTCATGGCCCTAACCTATGCAATTGACTTGTGTTTATTGCTTAAACATCCTCTGTAAGTTAGGTGTTTTATAAAACATAATTTTTACATACTCAAAAGTTCCTTTTACTATACTTAAAAGTTCTTCCTACCACACTAAAAAGTCTCATCTTCTAAAGTTCCTCAAGAGAGGTTATAAATTCTTCCAAGTCTTCGACTTCATTTGCATCCATCAAATGATCAATTGATATCTTGATCATTTCATGGTCCACTTGTAGGTCTTTTGGGAGATCCTCTGACCTCCTTAAAGAGTTTTTTCCTATATGAAGGATCTTGTAATTGTTTGAGTGAAAATTGGCTATTATTTCACCAAGACATGCTTGCAAGCTTACAAAAAATGATTCTAAAGTGGTGTGTGAGAGCTCTTGAAATGATTTATGAACTACTTCAAGCAGATCATCCACTGTGGTATCTGGTATGGTAATTTGTAAAGATTGCAATGCCCGGAACCATCCCAAATAATTTACATTTGTGTCGGGGCTGTTTGGTGGTTGAAAGACCAAACTTATGTTGAATCCATCAATGTTTGATGCTTGTCTGAACTCAGGATCATCGTTATTGATGTGAGGCTTTCCATTATCTTGCTGAATAATAATGTTCTTATCCCTGTCGATAGGCCATTTTTCCTTTATTGCCGGGATCACATGTAATAATGTCACTAATGAGGATTATTTTTGTAATTCTTATTTAGGAGACTTAAACCTGTGATAATTAACCCAATGATGATATGTTTCTGAGGGCTAAGGAAGTTGAGTCTGATTAATCTGTGATAATTAACCCAATGATGATATGTTTCTGAAGGCTAAGGAAGTTGAGTTTGATTAATACAAGGTGTAGTAACATACCTTATTAATTAGAAGCTCCTTGGTGACTTCCTTAGTGATGGATTCCAATGGTTTAGTAACCATTGTTCCAGCTGCCCTGTTTTTTTATTTTCTTAGGGCTGGAACTTTTTCAGTAAAAGGAAAAATGTCTATTTTACTGTCAAATATGCATTCTCCACTTGAATCATACACAGGTCTAGCAACTGCACATAAAAACATTACCTTGGTGATGAATCTTTTATTTTGACAGGACCGATATGGCTCTGTCTCATCCGGTGTTAGGTAGTACCTCTCGGTCTCCTTTGTGAGATTGAACCATTTTTCATCTATATGCACAATTTGTGACATGCTTCTTAATTGGACTACTTTCAACTCATTGTTAATTTCCAATGATTTGAGGCTAAACTTCATCCTCTCTATCTTGTTCTTCTCACTTAAAGAAGGGTTGATAGCATTAGTGTGTGGCCTGATAAGTCCTGTCTTTGCCCAGTACCCGACAAGACTCTTACTTACATGCATCTCTTTTGTTATATTTCTATAAGTCCCTTTTTTCTGTACGGGAATATTTTGCAAAGTGGCTTTATCAAATGGTTTTTTTTTTTTAACACGACATAAGGTTCTTTTCTTACTACACAAAGAAATAGCCTGACCTGATTGCAACTATTCTTGAGCTTTCTTCCATACTCTATGAATCACCTTTCTTGTAACACCAAACTTGGAACTTGCTTCAGTGAATTTGCCATGCGTTGGTTTTCCAGTCGTTGACCCTTGCAGCAGAAATTGAGCAATGTTGTTTAGAGAATCAATGCTTAAATTTGGCTTTCTCATGTTTTCAACAATTGGAACAAAATATGTGTATTGATGGTGCATATGAACTACTCATAATGGTGTTTTAGTGGGAAAATTACTTTCATTCTGGAGGGAAATTGTATTTTCATTAGAGGGAGAAAAATGATGTGACTTGGTTATGATTGTCTGAGTTTTTTGGAGGGAAATCTGATAGTGTTCATGTTGTTTCATGAAGAGTTTTGAAATTACTTGCAAAATTTTGCAATTTCGGTTATTTTATTTCATGTTTAAGTATTGCAGATTTCATCCTCTCAATCCAATGATTTTTCGCGATGCTTATTGATATTTACGTTATTGTAATTAATCGCGACGTCTACTGATTTCTCCTTCTCACTGCAAGTTATTTTTTGTGTTGATTTCGGGTGATTTTCATCCCAACCACTGACTTTGTAATGGATCAGTTATGAAATGTAATTACATTATGGTTTGTTGTTTAATTTGTTTGTAATTTGGAAAATTTATCTGTAGTGGTTTAATGTGACAAAATTATTTTAGGTATAATTTTGCAAAATCAGTGTACGTGTATTTTAATTTGTGTATATTGCAGGGGACAAGTAGTGTTTTTTAATTGTTAATAAAGGACTTTATTTGTGTTGCTTAATTTAATTAGTACATGAAGAGAGAGAAATTAGTATACAAGGGTAAATAGGTCATTACATTAAAAACAATCACCAACTATCATTAAAATACAATATTTCTTCATAACGGTGCAACAAGTAATTGTTTTTTTATTTCCTGGACAAAGGGAGTATTAAATTTGTACTTGGATCTATTTTTTTTTTTTGGAGTCAAAATCTAAAGGATTTTAAAATTCTTAAACGTTTTTGTCAAAGTCTTTATATTTTTTTAAAATAGAGAATATTCAAACCTTTAGAGTTTCAAATATTGTGAAATCTTTAAGCTTTCTTTTGTTTTTGATGGACTATGGTGAAAAGCTGCGGCCCATTCAACATAGAATAAGTGATCCATTCAATTACGTTTCAAATTGGTTAGACCGACGTGTCGTCAAAATGAATATTGATTCTAAAATATCTACTATAATGGATAGACAAATTTTAGGAGATTTAATTGAGAGAAAATATGGAAGTCAAACTAAGGAGTTATTGATAATTATTTCTTTGCTTATTTGATGATTTTACCATGTTGAGAATGTTTGAGGTTAGAGAAGTAACGACAGCGCACAACAAGTTGATGAGGAGTGAAAAGATGAGGGAATGAGTTAATAGCGAGGGGAACAAGGAATTGGGTTAGGGAGAGGATTTAGGTGTGAACGAGTGTGCTAGGAAATTCTATGTGAGTGATAGAGCGAGATTTATTAGAGCAATGATTCACACAACAACTCTATAAGCTTGATTCGCTCATCCTTGAGTATTAATCTTCCTGGGTTAGTACCCTCCAAACGTAGGTCTTCGATGGCCGAACTGGGTTAACAATTGTTTTTTATTTTATGTTTTTGTCGTCACCAGCATATGCATTCATAGTCCGATCATCCAGCAAACAGCGAGTTTGTGTTGATGTTTTAATTTTCGATTTTGTCTTTCGAAGTGAATTGTTATTGCTGCTAGGTGCTTGATCAATTTTGGTACCAAAAATTGGTATCAGAGCCTCTTCTTCAACAAATTATCTAAGAGTGATCCATAGGTATGTCAAAGAAAAGAGCCAAACAGTCCATCCGGAAATCTTCCCAAAATTTTGATTCGAAGAAGATCCAATCTGGTAGTTCGAATAGCATTTGGAAAAGTGACAGCCAACCTGCACAAAATCCCCAAAAATCTGAAACTTCAATGAAGATATCAGAATAAAAAGGTGATCCTATGGAAAAGGTGATGTTGAATTCACAAGGACGAGTTTTCAAGAACTAATTGAAACCTATGAAATGATTGTTGCTGAACAGAAAGTATTCATCTCTCAAAATGAGAAACTTAGAGCATGCGTTGATTATTTGGAAAGGAAAAATAGGACACTACTAGAAGTTAATGAGCAGCTTACCACAGTGTGATAAATATTTTCCGTGGGAAATGAAAAATTGCTTCAAATCTCAAGTGAACAATTGAAGATAATCAAAAAGTTGGAGATGGAGAACAAGAAATTTTTGAGTGAGAATAGTACATTGATGAATGATAAAAAAAAATCTCGATGAGGTGTTGAAATTTGGGAAACCATACGGTGATCATAGTAGGATTTGATACACTCACGGAGCTGGAACTTCTCAACCAATGTTTGTCAGATGTGGTCTCCTCTCTGATCCAACTGATAACGAGAGGCCTGAGAGACTAGATGTTATTTCAAAATATTTTGGAAATCAAACGAAGGTTCATTGGTCGAGCATACAACAGTCAAAATGTATATACTATAAGCAAGTAGGACACCAGGAGCTGAATTGTGATCGGATCACACGAGATTTATTTTTTGGCAGAAGAATTTGTTGGCCATCAAAACACTAGATGAAAATAATCTTGGAAACGTTGGAGTGGAGACCGAAAGAGAAAGAAGCAGTATGCCAGATGGCCTTGTCATCTCAAAATGAGAAGAAGACAATGCTACATTAAATCTGAAGCAAGCTACACTGATGCAAAATTCAGTTTGCAAGAAATCCAAACGAAAGAGTAGTTGCACTTATTATGGTATGATAGGCCACATTGTTGATAAATTCAAAAGTCTGGCTTATGATTTGATGTGTGGAAGACAAATCACTTGGCCCTCTGAAGATCCAAATAGATTAAATTCCGAAAGGAGTAGCGGCCAAAGAAGATTCAACCAAAGATGAGATGTTTAAAGTTAAAGTAGGGAATGTCTTATGAATTTCTTGGATGCAATGTGTATCGTTGGACATGTTCAAATGTAGATGATAGAAATGAAGTTGTAGACCCTACATCGCAATATCACAATTGTTTATACTCTTTAGATGGTGCGTTTCCAGGTCGAACACAGGGATTTTAAGTCGCGAAATGTAAATCAAGAATAGCAATGCTGGTGATGCATAACGGAAAGCGGTAAGATGGCTCGCTTTTGAGCGAGCCAAAAATTAACTAAGACATAAAGTAAAGGAAAGCAAGTAAGCGGAGTGATCTAGTGTGAGTGAGCGGTGGAGGCAGTGAGCGAGGAATAGATGCAGCGACAACGGCAGTGAGCAGAGACGAGGGGGAGCGGATTATAGTTATAAGTATAAATGATAATAGGGGAACGGTGAGGATGTTCAGATGATGTTGTGTTTGAGCTGTATGGTAATTGATGGCTAGGTTCTCATGGATAAAGTGCGCAAATGAGGAAGGTGAGTAAGCGAAACATATATTTATAAGACGTAACGACAAAATGTGTAATTATATAAAAATTGTTAAAACAGAGAACGACTTCGCTGGTACTTGACCTTAAGTGATTTACAACAATACTTCAATGATGCCTAGAATCAGAATATTATAGGCAATAAAATCTACTGTCACTAGAAGTTTTGTGGCATAATATATCCACGTCTATGCCTAGTAAACTATCCCAATCTCTGTCCCATTAGTGGCTTTACCCTTGTATTACCTCTTTTAATCAGAATCGAATTTGGAACAGCAACTAAGCAGGTCAACAAGGCTCCCACGTACTTAGCTACGTTGAAATAGCTAGAATCTGTTAATGAATACGATGCGAAACTAGGCCAAAATAGTCGATTCTTCTCCGTTCTTCCACAGATATATAGGATTCTAATCCTAATGTCTAAATGCAAAAATGACTCTTGGATAGAAGCGATAGCAGATAAATCTTGATATTTCATTACTTACTACAAAAAACAGTAAAATTCTACATTATAAATGTAGTAAATCAAAGCAGGAATAACGTAGTAAAATAAAAGTAGTAAAGTGAGCGACCAGATAAGGAGAAAGTCTCAACTCCTCTGGCCATTCCTAACTATGGAACTTCCTTACAGGGTTGAAGCTCTAAAAAATATGCAGAAATCAACACCGGAAAATATGAAATGCGCGTTTTTTACAAAATAATTCTGGTCCTATTTATAGATCTATGGAGATGGCGGTTGCAGAGCAGTTGAGCGGCAGTTGAAACTGTCTGGACAGTTAGGCGGTTGACGGCGGTTAATCTATTGAAGCAGTTGCACCGGCCATAACTCCCTCGGTTCCGCTTCGCTCGCTTCAGAATGCAAGGGCACAGATCTTCCTCGCTTGCCTAGATGGCTGGACGGCATCGGCGTAGATCAAGCGATGTTGTCGTCGCTGGCTGGTATCAGAATGGCTAGACCACTGAGAGATGAACACTTAGTGAATTGTGGAGTTGTTCACTCTCGTTTCGCTGCCGTGGATGTTTGGTCGCTGGCACTGGCTCGAGCAGAAAAAGCGTCGCTTGCTAAGCGGCAACGCCATTGCTTGGATTTCAATACTTATTTTGTTTTACCAGAAATATAGCTTAAATAGGCCAAAAACGTTAATAATCTCAACAAACGCGCTCTGGATCATACCAAAAGAAATAATTCAATAACGTATGCTATAAATCAGGTACTTTGATGATTTTCACATAAAAATTCAAGTAATACACAGTTTTGTCAAGCAAAAGAATATGCTATTATTAGGAGTTATCATTGGGTTAACAATTGTTTTGTATTTTATACTTTTGTCGTCACCAGTATGTGCATTCATAGTATGATCCTCCAACAAAGAATGAGTCCGCGTTGATGTTTTAATTTTCGATTGTGTCTCACGAAGTGAGTTGTTATTGTTGCTATGTGCTTCATCGATTTCAGGACCAATACTTAATAATTTAATAAATTCTTGATATGACATGATGTGACATACTGAAAAAAAATATATATATATATATATATATGAACGATTTTTATAAAAATTGTCACATGGTCATAGAACTTCCCATTGTGAATCGTAGCAGTTGGCAGGTTGCATGCATGCAGATTCGTAGATGAAATCTAAGTGGCAGTACTTACTGAAATCATTTTCACCTCTATCTATCAATCTGTGTGGATAAGGCCTCCACCAGATTTATTCTTATTCCAACTCATGTCACAGACACACATTGACATCGAGTCCCGATGCTTCTTTGCTGCTGATTCTTAGGAAGTTTAATAGTATAATTTAATTTAATTTAATTTGTCGAGTGAGTGGGTGGGTGGGTGGGTTTGCCAGGTCAGCTCTACCTCAGATTTGACCTGCCCCGAATCGAATCCCTGCGCAGCCATCCGCCACGTGTCTCCCCTGCCGCCTTTGCAGCCGTGTTGTGTCTGCCCTCTTCGGCCCCCTCCTATAAATACCCTTAGTTACGCGGCGCCTCTACTCCGATCAGATTGATTATACCTAAACACATTAGTAACTAACTCATTTGAATCGTCTTCTTCGTTCTTTCGATTCACCCATTTACTTGATTCATTGAATTTTTGTTGGTTTTTGCGTATGCGCATGGCTGCCGGAGATCTGTCGGTTATCCTGCCTCGTGTCCTCATCGTCTCCCGACGAAGCGTCCGCAAGAACAAATTCGTCGATTTCGTCGGTAAGCACGCACAGTCGATCCACATATCACTTTTTTTATCAATCAAATCAAAAAAAAAAAATAAAAATGATAATCATCTGGATCCGTTCAGGAGAATATCATCTGGATCTGATCGTGAGCTATGGCGCCGTGCCGGTGATCGTGCCGCGGGTGAGCGGCGTCCACATGTTGCTGGAAAGTTTCGAGCCGATCCACGGCGTGCTTCTCTGCGAGGGCGAGGATATCGATCCTTCTCTCTACGAATCCGATCTGTCGCCGCTCTCCTCCGACGAGCTCGACGAGATCCGGCGGGTGCACGCCGGCGACACCGCCATCGACAGGGAAAAAGACACCATCGAATTAGGGCTTGCCAAGCTCTGCCTGGAGAGGAACATTCCCTATTTAGGGATCTGCCGTGGCTCCCAGATCCTCAACGTCGCTTGCGGCGGCACTCTCTACCAGGACATAGCCAAGGAGCTCTCCAAGAACCTGCCGGAAACCGAGAGGGTTCTGCACATGGATTACGACAACTACGACGGCCACCGCCATCCTGTCCGGGTAGTGGAGAACACGCCGTTGCATCAATGGTTCGCGCGAGATCATACCTATTTGTCGTCACCAACGGAAATGGAGATTCGGGTTAACAGCTACCACCATCAAGGGGTGAAGAAGCTGGCTCAGAGGTTCGTGCCTATGGCATTCGCCCCCGACGGCCTAATCGAGGGGTTTTACGATCCCGACGCTTATAATCCGGAAGAGGGCAAGTTCATTATGGGGCTTCAGTTTCATCCGGAGAGGATGAGGAAGCCCGATTCCGATGAGTTCGACTATCCCGGATGCCCTTCTGCTTACAAGGTCGATCACTTCACCTCATTCATTATTCGATCAAGAATTAAAAAAAAAAAAAAAACTAACTTCCAATAGAATAGAATTGAATTTGTTGAGTGTAAGAAACAATTGATCCGTTGCAGGAGTTTGCAAAAGCTGTAATTGCCTATCAGAAAAGGCTAAACAGTTTGACAAGCGTGGCGAAGCCTCTAAAGCTGGATGCAGAAACGGAGAAGCAAAGGAAGATGATCGTGAGAAGCTTTTCGCTGGCAAGAAACTTGTACGAAGGAGGGCATAAGATCAGTTCGTCTAAGGAATCGGAGCTGGAGGCAGGAGCAGAGTTTCTTGAGGTAATACATACATATTGTTAAAAATATTTAGAAAATATATATTATATTTATGGTATTTATCTTATTCAAGAGATTTGTAGAATTCTTGCATTATTTAGATGATTTGTGCGTTACTATAAATATGTACGAATTCTTACGATAGAGCCAAATTCTCTTCGGGTATCTCCATGATCCGTTATATCTCGTATATATTTTTATATTTTATTAATGTATGTACTTTTATCTACGATTATGCTGCTATTTTTATGTCGTCTCCGTTTCTACAATTCCATTGACAGAGTCTACTTTCGACTCTAACGCCGCCGTTGAAAGTCCTGTTTTCGACTCTAACTCTATTGAGAACAAGAGAGTCCTGTTTTCGATTCTAACTTTATTGTGAGCGAGTGAGTTTTGTTTTTGACTCTAACTTTATAGAGTGAGAAAATCATATTTTTTACTCTAGTTCCGATTTGAGCAAGCGAGTCCTAGTCCTGTTTCCAAGTCTAACTGTGTTGAAAGTTCTATTCTAATTATGATCCTATGGACGGCTATATAACTTTTAGTTAATTTTGACGAATTCAAATTCATACGTGGAAGATATCGGCTATATTTTTTTTGGTCACTTTTATTTAAGAGATTCGTAGATTTCTGACCTTATTTAGACGATTTGTATATCACTATAAATATTTATATATGTATTCTTATGATTGAAATAGAGAATTTTAATTTATATTATAACATATATGTATATATACATACATACATGAATTCATCTACAATTTTCAAGAGTAATGAATGAAATCATCGTATGGCAGTCGAATACAGCACTGAGCTTGCAGCAAGAGACGAGACTGAAGCAGGTGGGGGCGACGGTGAGGAACGCGTTCTGGTACATGGAGAAAGTGAAGGTGAAGGAGCAGAAGGAGAGGTTAGCCCGGAGCATGATGGGGAAGATGTCTGTGGATCAGCTCTCGGACCTCATGTCCTTTTACCACATGATGGCCCAGATCTGTTCCGACATCTTGGACAGGAAGCTCCATGGGATTGTCAACACCTGACACTCATCAACTACATGACCTAATTAGAAAGTTGATATTAGAAAGTTGTCTGTCAAGTCACAGGAGGAGGAGACTTCTTGTGATGTGCCTTTGCTGCTTTTCCTTTTATTTCTTCCATTTGTCTTAATTGTGTGTGTTTCAGCTAGCTCGCTAATCACAAGAAAACTTTGTGTATTAATTACTATTGTTCATATCCATCAACTAATTGGTTGGGAATAGGGACTCTGTTTATTTCATTTGTTGTTTGTATTATGGATCCTATTTGCCTACTTATATATGTACAGCAAAATTTTTTCCTTAAAACAACATTATATTCAATAAATATTCTTCAATTTTGTACAATTTTTTATTATTACTATTCAAAGTACTAGATTTAATATTACTGTTCAGTATGAATAATTAGAGGGGAAGAAAATAAATCAAGATATAGGTATTATCACATAAGAAGTCAGATTTGTTTTGTAGCCCAAATTAGTTACTGATACGATGCATTCGCTACCCGAATCTGCGGCTGAATCTAATACCCTGCAAATCAAGCCCGACGGAAAAGTCACAGTAGGCGAACCATGTGTGGCAAGTAACCTGAGCCGTCGGGGGTTTGAACTCATGACCTCACGGTCACAAATTCAACCCCTACGCCACTAGGCCATCCCTTACGGGACTACTGATATGATCCATTTGATTCGGTGAACTGTTGAACTTATCTGTTTACTTGTGAAATTTGGTTTCGCTTTTACTATTCTTAATTTTTTTTCTTTTTTCGAAAATATCAAATTAAAATATTTTTTTATTTATTTTATTACACTAAAATCTAATTTTATATTCAAAATATCGCATCCATACATATTATATCACATCAAACCACTATTTCAATTATATATAATTATACACTTTGATCACATTTTTAAATTCATAATGTATAATTTTTTTATTTTAATTAAACTATATAGTCATCTTAATCTTAATCTATAATTATCTTTATTATATCATAATTATTTTTACTAATACTTCTTAACAATACCTAAAACTTTGTGTCTAAACTAAAGTGGACAAATTAAATGAGACGGAGGGAGTATTAATTAACATAATTGTCCACACATTATACATTATAAGTGATCTATAACATAAAAACTACATAACATTCCGAATAAGTCATGTTTCCTACCTCATATAAAAATTGACATTAAAAATAAAAGTTTTTAATGCAAGTTATGTTAACTTTGTTCAAATAAAACAATACATCCAACAATTAAAATTTTTTACTTGTGGTCGTGTAAGGGATAGTTTGGTGGTGTGGAGATGGACTCGTGACCGTGAGTTCATGTGTTTAGACCCCGAAATCTCCTAGTCTTGTTTGCCACACATGGTCGCCTAGTGTGACTTGTTTTATCGGACCTAATTTGCAGGCTATTATATTCGGCCGGGGGTTTACCCATAGCGCACCCGAAAGGTAGGCGGCTACGGATTCCCATATTGTAAAAAAATCACATTCCTAAAATAACAAATGGTGAGGCTGGCCACGGTTGTAGGTAGTACACCTGATTCAAATAGCATATATGTTATGAAGTTTATATTTATAATAGATAAAAAAAAAATAAAAATAAAAATTGATTGTTTATAACCATCTCAATCTGAGATGATTATGTTATCGAAAAGACACTTTCTATTTTTGTCTCCTCGAATGCTCGTTATAGTCTCAAAAACCTTTGTTTCATTTAGATCATCCTTTGCATCAAGTGTTGCTTGAATCTCTGGTTAGACAAAAGGAAAGTTAGCAGTAATTTAACCATTAAACTAAAGAGTTCAAGCAATACTTACTTTTGAACATTCAAGTGTAGTTTTTTACTCATTTATTCCTTATTGTGTAACAGGTTTTCTCCACATTCACTCCAGATTATCAGGATCCATTTATTTTAAATTTTTTATAGCAATCATCAACTCCCTCATGTTCGTGATAAAGATAGTCATTTCTTTAATTATTTTCATTTCATGCTAAAATAGCATATGATAAAAAAAAATTGGCCATGTGTGAAAAAAATATAGAAACACGTAAGAACATTAATTCATAATAGTAACATACACCAATTACCTTCTTGCTTGCCCTTTGGGACATGAGATCGCAACGTTGATCTTGTTTTGACTCCCTCATACGATCCAATTTCTCCAGTTGGGTCTATCTCTCATGATTAGCTAAATCTAAGTTCACCAATCCTGTAGTTAGAGTCCTTGTTACCGAGGCTTGCGACTCTTCATACCTCTTTATCCAGCGTTGTTTTTGCTTTTTCAGCTTGCCACCATATTTAGATTTTTTAACCACAGCTGGACGTTCTAAATCCAATGCTGCAGGCCTACCTAACTTAGACAAAGAAGGTGCTTTCGTATTGGAATCTTTATCAGTTCGGAATGCCCCTATAGTCGAATCAATAGGGATTGTTGGTTACAATGGTTCTCCATTAAGATGCAGTGATGCTTCCTTAGCTAAATATTTTTCATTGTTACATGATCGATAATCTATCTTGTTTCTTCCCAAAAATTTCATCCATTTTGGTTGCTCTTTCAAAATATGCCAGCAAAACTCACATTTGAACTTGGTTTTTTGTTGTTCAAAATAAGTACCATCTTAATATTATCCCTAAGGTATGGTATAGATTAGTTATCTAGATAAATAAATATAATTCAAATAAAGTAATTTTTTTTATAGAAAATATTATGGACTTACAAAATCCGCCAGACTTCAGCTACTACGATATTGTTGTTCTGCTTGAACACTTACAGCACACCATTTAGTGCACTAGGAGCGAACCTCCATCCATCGGTTCTCACTTCCATTTGGGGTTATTTTATTTTCAACTCGGGTACCCTCATGATTTTCTTCCATGAGAATAATAAACTTATCACAAATTCGCTCCCACAACCTTTGTCTCTTTTGACCGATACCTCTGAATTAGTTGTCATATTACACCAAGCTTTTTCCAACTCCGCATCCTCCTCTATAGACTAATTTTTGCTTGCACGTTAGTTGGTTTCTATTGGCCTTGAGTTGGATTGCCTAGAGAAGGATCTTTGCTTTGAATTATATGATGGCCTGTACGGAATGACGAAAAATTAGCTTGTGAGGATTGAGTCTCATTATACAAAATCTGAGATGGTGGTATAGATGATAAGAAATTCCATATATGTGAGTAAAAAACAAAAGTTCATTTAATTGTGGGTAATAGTGCATAGGTTAAAAAGAACAATTGAAATTCATACTTAATTGATTCATACATAGATGTCCCTGGGGAGCCAGATTCAGACTATTTTGGGTACATGTAGTTGAATTTGATAGATGTGCTTGTGGCGTGTTGATAGTCTGGGATGAATCGTCTAACTCATGTACCTCAACTGTTGGACTGTCATCTAATCTATTAACCATGATCCTTCTTATAGTCTAACAAATTAAAAAAGAAAAAAAATTCAAATAAACTAGTTTTAAATTCACGATAGAAAATTGTATACTATGGAAGAAAGTATTGAATCTTATCAAAAAAAGCTTCAATCAACATAAGTAAATAAAATATTTATACAATTTGTAGAAAAGGTAAAGACTGAGGAACCAAGAACCATAGATTTTTTAAATCCCAATAATTGATTCTAACGGAAAGCAGCAGAATAACCAAAAGATGAACAACATAAAGAATTCTTTCGAGAATCATAGTTTCTAACTATATATTAGCACAGTAATTTTGCAAAATTTTAGCTATAAAATAATATATATGTATATGTTAATATCATATAAAACCACATGATAACTTGAAATGTGAGGTTTATGACCACATCAAAATCCTAATCGGAGAGCAACCATATGAATTACTTTCTCTTCTAAACCTTATAGAAGCATTTACAGAATACGAACATACATATACATAATTAATGGTTCTTAGTTGAATAAAGCTTAACTCAATCGAGACGAGGAACAAATTTGCAAACTCTACAAACCATTATAAAATTAAAATCACTTGACAAACGGATGATCCATACCTGCAGATTTCCGCTGGTGAATCGTCGGTGGCCTTGAGGTCTAGATAATTGATTCAGTTTGGAAATGGTGGGTGTTTGTAAGTTAGGTGTTTGTGCAAGAAAATGATTGAAAGAAAAAGAAAAGGTGAGAGAGAGAGAGTGAGTGAGAGGAAAATGGTGATGAAGAATGGGCTTGAGACTTGAGAGCCCCTCGGCTTCATGAGGCCATATTCAAACCCCATCGTTTGAAGATTTATAACTGTGGGTTTTTTCTCGCGCTCATTTTATCATGCACGGATTTTAATAAAAATGAGTAATAATCGCTTGACGGTGACAGACGTGTTTAGTTTTGCACACATTTCTATTTGTATACATACAATAATAAAGTATTTGATTGAATAAATACAATACAATCATATTTATTCCAAATTATATTATTACATTATTTTTTGTCATTGCCATGTTAGGATATCGTAAGCTCTTCTACTCTGGTTCATGGTTTCTCTTGGCTATATGCACTACAAAAAAAATAATATATTTGTAACGGAATTCCGTCCCTAAAGTTTACGTAGCTAACGTAATTTCATTCCTATTTCCGTCTCTAATGTCATTAGTAACGGAAAAAATAGATTTAGAGACGAAAAAGTTTTGTTACAAAAATGATTTTTTCTTGTAGTGATGGTTTATCCGGGGGAGAGATCGAGCTTCAAGAAATAGTGAATGGTCTTATCAATACACAAATGTATAACTCTCCAGGAATTTCAATTGCGCTCATATTCATCACTGTAGAAATTGGGTTCAAGCTTTCCCCAGCCCCTTCTCATCAATGGACTTTTTTTTTTTCTTATAACAGACATGATAATAAAATCTGGCTTCTCAAATTTGTGTCGAACAAAAAACGTCCATGTTTGAGTTCGGATTGGAATTCTGATTCAAGTGAACAAAGAATAAACCTATGTAGGATCCGCTCAAGGACCTACTGGTTTAGGTAAATATCTAATGCGTTCCCCGACCGGAGAAGTCACTTTTGGGGGAGAAACTATGCGTTTTTGGGATCTGCGTGCTCCTTGGTTAGAACCTTTAGGTCCATTTATTGGTGGGACCAAAAGTAATTAAAAAGTATTGACTATGGACCAATTTTAGTACTCCATTTTTTTATGAAACTAAAAATGATTAAATGATAAAGTAATGAAGCCAAAAAAAATTTTGCTCTTTAATATAAGGTTTTTTACTTTGTATTTTTAGATGTAAGTATTTTTTTATATTAGGCATAAAAAATTATATTGATAATATAAAAAATAATATATTTTTGTTTAATAAATTTTTATAAATAAATAAAATATTTTATTATATATATTCTGTTAATCTATGTGTATATCGTATTTTTAATTAAAATAATATTAATAAAAAATTATTTCACCTAGAAAAAACTAAGTGAACAAATCAATTATTTTTATACGAAGATAAATTACTCTCATTATAATAATATTAAAAAATAGCACAAAACACAAACATGCTATAGGGCTTCAATATTGTATTGACAATGCACTTAATATGGACATATACTTCGAGTGTGTTTGTTTGGAGGATTGGATTTTCAATCCACTATTCATCTCATTTCTTCTTTCAAAAATATCAAATCAAACACCTATTTTTTATTTTTTATATTATACTAAAAATTAATTTTACATTCAAAATATTACATCAACACCTATTTATATCACATCATATAACTATTCAAATTCAAAATTTTTACTATTCAAATCCCAATTCAAAAACCAAATTCCCAAACAAACACACCTATAAGTTAGAATAAATTAGACTCTAGTTTATAGAATTTATAGAATACACACTTAAGATCTTTTCGTACAATATATTTATGAAGTACAAATGTGTTGTACTAATTAAAAATATGTGTTCGGTATAATTATTTTTTATATATTGACACTACAAGAAAATATTATTTTTGTAACGTTATTTTTTCGTCTTTAAATTTATTTTTTCCGTTACTAATGATATTAGAGACGGAATTAATGATGGAATGACGTTAGCTACGTGATCTTTAGTGACAGAATTCCGTTACAAATATATTATTTTTTTGTAATGTGATTAGGAAAAATTAACATCCTATCTCTTATTCTGCATAATAAAAAATACACTTGTTGTGAATTTTTTCTCGGATTTTTTATCGAATAAAACCTCATATATAAAAATAAAAATACGACAATAAATTAGCGGAAGCGAATTCGAATAAAATCAATACCCAATCGAAATGATATTAACACCATTAAAGCAAAGGCATAAAACTGAAAAAATAAGAAAATACAAACAAGACAGCCTCTACGATGAGTTGGAGAATTAAAAAAAAAAAAGAACTTCCTGTTCATGTCCTTCTCTGATTCTGAAACTTTTCATCGCGACTACGAAATCGACGATGAGCAGCGGCGAACGGGCGCAACTGGACAGCGGCGGCGACAAGCAGCAGCTCCCTCCGGTCATCTTCACCGGCAGCGCGCAACCTTCTCCAGAACAGACCCGCGGCGTCTGCACCATCTCCGAGCAGCAACGGCCAGCCATTCCGACGACGATTCTTCCGATCTTCTTTTCGGCAATAGGGAAGCAACTGTTGGACCACAGTTTCGATCTCTTGTTGTTGTTGTTCTTCTTTTTGTTGGTTGATCTCTTCCAGCTTTAATCGCGGCGAAGAGCGGCGAGGCGGGCGACTGCTTCAGATTTACACAGACGAACAGAGGGACAGCTCGGCTCCGGCAGCAGCGACGCTCCGGCCTTCATCTCCGACGGTCCAGCATCTCCGCCCATCTTCTCCGGAAACCGATTGAACTGACCAACATCGATCTTCTTTTACCCGGTTTTTCCTCCAATCAGGCCCAGCAAGGGCCAGGGCCATAGGGACCAATAATATATGTATATATACTCCTATATATTAATATATTATTATTATTATTTTTATAGAATATATAAAATAAAATTTTAAATAAAAAGTTTATTTTATAATTATTTTTTAAATAAATGATTTCTACATTAATTTTTATATTATTTATTTGTATGTTTGTGTGTTAATTTAATAGTATAATTTTATATATTTTTGTGAATTATGTAAAATTAAAAAGATATGATAAAGTAATATTTTGTGTGTCTATATGTTTAAATTTATATATTTTATTATATTTTTAGTAGTATTTTTAGAAATTTGTATATTATATAAACACTGTGTTTATTTCTTTAATCTAAACTTTCGAATTTTTATTATTAGGACTATGTGTTTCTCTCGAAAAAATATATTTTCTCTCTCACAAACATCCCATCAAACATTATTTTAATATCAAATTCAAACCAAACTTTTCCCTAAACCAATCAAAAGAAATAAACTCTTATAAACTTTTTTGTTTAAAAATTGTCTTTTAAAGACTTTTGATTGTTTATAAAAATATTCTTAAAAAGATATTAAATCAAATATTTTTTTTATTTTTATATTATACTAAACATGTCACATTAATTTTATATTTATATTTTGATCTTTTAATAAATAAAAAATATTTATTAATACATTTACATTAAAAAAATATATAAAATTATTATTATATTATTATAATAATATAAAAAATATTTAAAGGTCCAATATTCTAATTTTGCTCCGGGCCTAATAAAGGTCAAGAACGGGCCTGCCACCGATCATCGCACCGGCGAAGGGACGGCGGTTTTCGGCTTAGTCCCATAGTGCGCGATTGCCTATGGTAACCATGCTGCAAGGTGGAGGATGGCTCGACACTCTAAACCTCGAAACCCACCAGAATTGGCACTCGGAAAGGCTCTAATCTTACCGGAAAACACTAGTCGGAACTCACCAAGAACTCACGGTTTTCCTCTTCCTCTCTCTCGTTCGTCGGTTCTCCGCCTAATAGACAATCCGACTCACACCTTATATTCTCTCTGATTCCCACGGTTGGATTGAGTGATGATTCCATTCACCTCACCCCAAAAACCCCCAATCTTACTTTCTATATCAAATTAGATATACACACGGTTATACCCAAAATCAACCACCTAACCAACCCTTAACTAAATCGGTTTGGGATATATGGGTTTAGGATTTGGGCTTAAGGAATTGGGTTAAAGGGATTGGGCCAATCCGGTGGGCCGGGATAAAAAGTGATCCAACTAATTATTTATTTATCGAGGGACTCATTGGGTTATGCCGAACGGCCAAAATTTCCAACAACACTTTTGTTAGAAACCATAACTTTGTGGGTAATTTGACAAATTAACTGTTAAATTTTAAGTTGTTAGCTGATTCAATTAGTTAATTTGACTAACTGAGTGTTTGGTAAATTAATTATTTTTATTAAATATTTATGTATAAAGTGACCATGAAACATATTTTATATTTTAGTTTTAAAATATTTTGTTTTTTTAATAATAAATATATTAATTCCATGATAACATTGAACTACAAGTCCATTATTTATAAATCATAGATTAAACTAAACTACAAAATAACTAATAAGCGATATATAAACACAAATACTCTCTCCGGCCGGTTATAAGGGTTCAACTTACATTTTGCGTCATTGTACTTAACATTAAAAATATTCTTATATTTGTATAATTTTCTGTACAAATATCATTATAATAGTATTATAAGATATTAATAGAAGTATTTTTACTCTTTTCACTTAATTTGTACTACATTTTCATATAATAATTAATATTCAAATATCAATACACAAAAATTAAATAAGACCTTTAGAACCAAACGAAGTATATAAATATCAACCCTAGCAATTAATATATATATAGGTGCAAAGGCCCAATTTGAGGCCCGTCCCAGCCTTTATTCGTTCGAATTTGAATGATGCAGTCCAAAACAACTTAAATTTTCTCTAGCCCAAATCCATGGGCAAACCATCGAGACTCTTCAAGGCAAAGTACCCGGCCCAATGGGTCTTCTCACCTTCATCAAGCCCAAATTCTATTCCAAATCCGTTCTCCAAAAACCCAAATAAGCTAATCAACAAAACTCATTTACAAACCGATATAAGAATTCCAAATCTCATGAACTATCTCGTTCCACCTCTGCTGCACATCCGACCATACAAAACCCAAATATATCCCCATGATATATGTGTTATTTTGGGGGAAATCCCCCAAATTCTATTATTCATCAATTTTTTTTTAAAATATAAAATCAAATATTTATTTTTTATTTTTTATATTATGCTAAAAATTAATTTTACATTCAAAACATCACATCAACACTTATTTATATCACATCATACAACTATTAAAATTCAAATTTTTTCCTATTCAAATTCCAATTCCCTAAACAAACACTTACCACCATCACCCTTTAAGTGGTATCTAGCACTGACCACCATCACCCTCAATGGCCATAGTATGCTTTCACAATCAAGCTATCCCCCGTTAAAATGAAATCCTTTGTTAAAATATTTTCTTACATTCTTTAGATTTTTTAAATTTTTAATTAAAGTGAATTATATAAATATTATTAAAATATTTATTTTTGTTATTTTTAGATATTTTTTAAAAAATTTAATGTATTTTTTGTGATACCTCGGCCCGCAAGCCATGCGAAGTCAGGTATGTCGGGATCGTAGACTGACTCCACAATTCAAGACAAGTCCTTCCAACGCGCTTCTGTCCTCACTTACGCGCACCCTGAGAAACTTCCCCGGAGGTCAATTATCCTCAAATTACTCTACGATCTCGACATACCCGGCTTCGCGTGGCTTGCGGGTCGAGGTGTCACAGTTGGTATCAGAGCGAACCTGCGACAGCTCACAGTCGTTGACCGAACTGGTGACAGACCTAGCAGTTGATGATCATTGGGATGCAACGTAGACGTTGCATTCTTAAATGAGGGATGATGTAATACCCCGGAGTTGGGCCAGTGCTAGACCAACTCTCATGGATGAGCCGGTATTAGGCCATCCAAAGTTGAATATAGGTTAAATTGATTGAAAAGACTATTCATATCAACAATTTACATATTTCTTTTTAGAAGTCCTACTGAAAGAACTAGAGTTAAGCGTGCTTATTCTAGAGTAATTTGAGAATTGGTGACCCAACCCCATGGGAAGTCTCTCAGGTGTGCGTGAGTGAGAGAAGGACTCGTATTGACACGTAGGTATCACATTTTTAGTAAAAAAATATTAATAAATTTAATTTTTTTAATTTATAAATGTAATTTTTACTAAATTTATACTTTCAAGCAAATTTATTCTATTTTATTTATTTTTAATGCAAAAGTTTTGTGATTCAAAAATACATATATATACTATAAGTTAATAATATTAATATTTTCTATTTAGTTTTTAATAAATTTAAATATTTTACAAATAAAATAATTTACATATAAAAAATAATTATTTCAATTATTTCAAATTTATAAAAAGATTCATAACTTAACAAGAGAAAGTATATTTAAATAAATATAAATAATGTAATAAAATATAATATATATATATATATACACACACGTGTGTGTTTGAATAAGAGATGTTAAGGACAAATAAGAAATTAAAATAAAATAATTGTTTAGAAATCTGTTAAAACCATGATATATTTTTCTGGGCCTTACATTTGGGTCTCACATTGGGCTGGACCCATTATACTCTATATACTATATATAAATATATACCTTTAGCCCTAATAAGGCAGAATCAGAAATCATCACCATCACTCACGCCTCCATCTCTCTTCACTCAAAGGAATGCACTGTGCACACCATCCCCATTTTCAATCTTCCTCCGTACACGTACTTCACACACAGAGCACATAATACAATCCATCTTCCCATTTTTTCACTGCTATCTCATACACTTTCCTCACTTGTGCACGATCTCTTTGCACGCGATTAATTGAATTGCTTCACGTCGTCTTCACCTTCGTTCGCTCTCAAATCGATTTCCGCATCGATTTTCTTTCATCTCATTTGCGTTTAATTTCTCACTTACATCTATTATTGTGTTACTTCTTTCATATCTTTTCCCTCCGCAGGTTACAAGGTTGATTTGGTGACTTTCTGTGATTGAATCTAAGGTTCGGTGTACCAGAGTTTTTGGAAAGCAGCTAAAGTGATGATTGTCTCTGGAATGGATTAAATCTGGTTGTATTGTTATCTTTTACATCCTTTGATCATTTGTTGGCTTGTGATTAGTTGTGAACTAATTTGTGTGTTCCTGTGAGAACATAGTTGCTTTCTGTGTTGATTGTGTTGATCCGTTGATCTGGTCCTTTGCGACCGTAGCGAGTACATACTGTTTTTATCTCGCTGTCTGTGTACACCATTGTGCTCTTAATCAATAAGATTAGAGTATAGGTGTTCCTCACTCTTGCTCACAATTCATGCATTAGATTACTTTTTTGTTATTTTAACATGGTATCAGAGCAATCTAACAGCTTGCCTCTTTGAATTCTCGCAGATACTGCCTCGATGTTTCTGCTGTGATCTCTGAAGCCTCTATGAACCTCCTTTCTCTGTTAAAATTCCTCCTCTGACACCTGACTTACAAGTAACTGGCTGGTCTCTATAAGAGATCCAATAGCTGACCACTGTGACAGGTATATCTTAGTTCATTTCTTATCATTTCAGTATGGGTGAAAGCTCTGCTCAGAACTCAGGTCTGTCTAATAATCCATTCCTGGTGAGTTCAAGTTACTTCGATCCTTTGTATCTTCATGCTTCAGATTCATCAAACTCTTCTTTGGTGTCCTGTGTCCTTAATTGATGTGAGAACTATATAATCTGGGATAGAGCGATGACTATAGCTTTATTAGGAAAAAATAAACTTGACCTTGTTGAAGGAAATGTGCCTATGCCTGCTGATCCTGACTTGTTTAAAAAATGGAGCATGTGTAATGCTATGATCATGTCCTGGATTTTAAACTCTGTAGATAAATCCATCTATAGGACACTTGTCTTTCGCACTAAAGCCTCTGATATGTGGACAGAAATTAAGAAAACATATGGAAAGAGCAATGCAGCCAATGTATATGCTCTGTTGAAAGAATTAAATAACTGTACTCAAGGAAATGATACTGTAAGCACCTATTACTCAAACTTGAGAGTTTTATGGGATCATGTAGCGTCTGTCAAATCTGTAGACATGTGCATTTGCACTGCCAAGTCTTCCTTAGATAAATATAAACATACTCAACAACTTGTGCAGTTTTTTAATGGGTTTAAATGATAGATACAGTGTAGTTAGAAGCACAATTCTCGCTATGGATCCTTCTCCTTCTGTTGCTGAGGCTTTTAATCCTGTTTCACAAGAAGAGTCACATAAGAAAATATGTGGAATCACAGAAACTCCTAAGCATATTGGTGCCTTTGTTCCCAAGAAAACATTTAGATCAAATGCAAAGAACCTAAATCTGAAGTGCTCTCATTGTGGTTGAACAGGTCATTTAGTGGAAAGGTACTATCAATTAATTGGATATCCTGATAAAAGACAAATGTTTAAACAAAACAAATATGTGACTAACACTGCAAACACTTTGTGTGCTCAACCTCTGAATGCTACAAATGAATGTGATTCAACTACAGTCTCACTAACTCCAGATATATGTGATCAATTGATCAGGTTGCTTCATGAAAAAAAAAGGGTGAAGAGAGGTCACAGCTCAACATGACAGGTATTTCTTCAACTTTTTCTTGTAATTCCACTGTTTGTTGTGAATGGATTCTAGATTCCGGGGCCACTGACCATATGGTAGCTGATAGAAATTTTCTTTTTGTTGTAAAAGGTCTTTCTAATGGGCCACTGCAAATTACTTTGCCTACAGGTAAAGCTGTCAAAGTAATAGAGAGTGGAAAATTCCGGTTTAGGCATAATATCCTTCTTGAAAATGTCCTAGTTGTCCCTGAGTTTACTCTGAATCTGTTGTCAGTTGCAAAGCTTGTTTCCTTAGGAACTCTCTCTATGTCATTTTTTAAGAATGGATGTACTGTTTACAGTACAATTGATGGTTCTGTTCTTGTTTTTGCCAAACTCAGTAATGGTCTCTACAAGCTACCTGTAGAAGTCTCATCTCCTTATAAGTCCTGTAATGCCACTGCTCTAGATCAATATGAACTCTGGCATCTTCGCTTAGGACATCCATCGGATGCTAGTTTAAGTGTGCTTGAATCTGACCTTGGTTTTTCTTGCAAAAAGGATGTAATATGTGATATTTGTCACTTAGCCAAGCAAACTAGAACACCTTTTCCTCCTAGCGAACATAATCCAACTCTATATTTGACCTTGTACATGGAGATGTGTAGGGCCCTTATCGAGTTGAATCTAGAGGAGGGTTCAAATACTTTCTAACCCTTGTAGATGATTTCTCTCATGCTGTCTGGGTATATTTGATGGCTAGTAAGTCTGATGTTAGTAGCTGTGTGACACAGTTTGTCTCCCTCATAAAAAATCAATTTGGAAGAACAATTAAATGTTTTCGGTCTGATAATGGAACTGAATTTTTAAACAGCTCTCTGTCTTCTCTATTCTCCTCATTGGGAATTGTTCACCAGAATTCATGCGTGTATACTCCTCAACAAAATGATTTTTTTTTAGAAAAAACACCGTCACATCCTTAATGTTGCTCATGCACTCATGCTCTATTGTAGCTGTCCTCTTTTTCTGTGGGGAGATGCCATCCTCACAGCTGTTCATTTAATGAACAGAACTCCCTCTCATCTCTTAGGTGGTAAAACACCTTTTGAACTGATTCATCAGTGTAAGCCCAACTTATCCAGGTTAAAAGTGTTTAGGTGTCTGTGCTATGCCACTGTAGTAAATCCAACTGACAAGTTTCAGACCCGTGCCACCAGGTGCTGCTTTGTTGGGTATGCTGAAAATAGGAAAGGATACAAGGTGTTGGATCTTGAATCCAACACAGTTTTTGTATCTTGTGATGTTAAATTTCATGAGTCAATTCTTCCCTTTAAGGATACCTCTACAGTCTCATCTTTGCAGTTTCAAAAGACCAATTTAACACCTCCTGCCGGTGCCTATGATGATATCTTTCAAAGCTGTGATGGCAGTCCCCTGATGGCACCTGTAGTTGATATCCAAGATTGTCACTTGGATTCACAACAATCTGCAACTTTGGATAGCAACACAAATGTCTCTGGTGAGAATACTCTCATATCAGATACAATGATTCCCTTCTCTGAGGCAATAGAAGACAGGCGTAAATCTAGTAGAGCATCCAAACTTCCAACATATTTGAGAGACTATGAAGTGTCTCTTGGACATGCAAGTGTAAAATATCCAATAGGCAGTGTGTGTCAAACACCAATGGAAATACCTCCTGCTACCTCGTGTTTTCTTGCCAATCTTGACAAGGCTGTTGAGCCTCACTCTGTTAGTGAAGCATTACAAGATCCAAAATGGAAGAAAGCCATGGATCTTGAAATGCAAGCCCTTCTCGAAAATAATACTTGGGTTCTTTCAGATTTACCAAGTAATAGACAACCTGTTGGATGTAAGTGGGTGTTCAAAATAAAATACAACTCCGATGGGAGTGTTGAGCGATATAAAGCTCGCCTTGTTGCTAAAGGGTACAGTCAAAGATAGGGGCTTGATTTTCATGAAACTTTCTCTCCAGTTATTAAAATGGTTACTGTCCGCTGTGTTGTGTCTCTAGCCCTTAGTCGAAGATGGAAAATCTTTCAACTAGATGTTAACAATGCTTTTTTGCATGGAGATCTTAATGAGACAGTGTACATGATACCACCAGAGGGGTATCCAGACCTCTTTAAAAACAAAGTTTGCCTCTTAAAAAAATCCCTTTATGGTTTAAAGCAAGCCCCTCGACGATGGAATGAAAAGCTAAAAACAGCCATGATAGAGTTTGGTTTTACTCAATCTCTTCATGATTAATCTCTTTTTGTTAGGACTGTTAATGATTTGATCAATGTTGCCTTAGTTTATGTTGATGACATTGTAATTACTGGCGATGATGTAAATGCTATTCCTTGCTTTAAACAGTTCATGCATGACAAATTCAAGATTAAAGATCTTGGAATTGTTCAATACTTCCTAGGAATAGAGGCAATTGAGTGCAATAAAGGTCTTGTCTTTTGTCAAAGAAAATATACGCTTGAATTACTTGCTCAGTATAGAGTTCTTGGGTGCAAAACAGCACTTGTTCCAATGGAAAAAAATATGAAACTAGATAATGTTGTGACAGAAAATGACTCACTCCTGTCGGACCCTGTTGTATATCAGCAACTTGTAGGAAAATTGATATATCTCACTATGACACGTCCTGACATAGCATTTTTTGTTCAAGTGCTAAGTCAGTTCATGCATACACCTAAGCAGTCTCATCTTGCTGCTGCTTTTAAGGTCTTAAAGTACTTAAAGGGGTCCTCTGGTCAAGGACTACTGTTTTCAAGAAATCAAAAAATGCATATATCTGCGTTCTGTGATTCTGATTGGGCATCTTGCCCTATTTCAAGAAAGTCTGTAACAGGTTATTGTGTGTTTCTTGGGGATTCCCTGGTGTCTTACAAGAGTAAAAAGCAATCCATAGTGAGTCGGTCTTCTTCCGAAGCCGAATATCGCGCAATGGCAACTACATGCACTGAGCTAGTTTGGATCATCGGTATTTTAAAGGATTTACATATTTCTCATGACTCACCTGCTGACCTATTTTGTGATAATACATATGATCTTCAAATTGCTGCAAATACCGTGTTTCATGAATGTACAAAACATATTGAGGTTGACTGCCATTTAGTTAGGGATTTTATTGAAAAGGGGGTAGTGTCTACTAAGTTCATTTCTTCAGAAAATCAACGTGCTGATATGTTAACCAAAAGTTTGGGAAGCAAATCTATTATTCATATGTGCAAACTTAACCATCTTCTTGATTTGTTTTAGGTTGCTAAGGATGACCCCTCAAGCGAGGGGGGTGTTAAAACCATGATACACTTTTCTGGGCCTTACATTTGGGTCTTACATTGGGCTGGACCCATTATACTCTATATACTATATATATATATACCTTTAGCCCTAATAAGGCAGAATCAGAAATCATCACCATCACTCACGCCTCCATCTCTCTTCACTCACAGGAATGCGTGCACACCATCCCCATTTTCAATCTTCCTCCATACACCTACTTCACACACAGAGCACATAATACAATCCATCTTCCCATTGTTTCACTGCTATCTCATACACTTTCCTCACTTGTGCACGATCTCTTTGCACACGATTAATTGAATCGCTTCACATCGTCTTCGCCTTCGTTCGCTCTCAAATCGATCTCCGCATCGATTTTCTTTCATCTCATTTGCGTTTAATTTCTCACTTACATCTATTATTGTGTTACTTCTTTCATATCTTTTCCCTCCGCAGGTTACAAGGTTGATTTGGTGACTTTCTGTGATTAAATCTAAGGTTCGGTGTACCAGAGTTTTTGGAAAGCAGCTAAAGTGATGATTGTCTCTGGAATGGATTAAATCTGGTTGTATTGTTATATTTTACATCCTTTGATCATTTGTTGGCTTGTGATTAGCTGTGAACTAGTTTGTGTGTTCCTGTGAGAACACAACTGCTTTTCTGGGTTGATTGTGTTGATCCGTTGATCTGGTCCTCTGCGACCGTAGCAAGTACATACTGTTTTTATCTCGCTGTCTGTGTACACCATTGTGCTCTTAATCAATAAGATTAGAATGTAGGTGTTCCTCACTCTTGCTCACAATTCATGGATTAGATTACTTTTTTGTTATTTTAACAAAATCATTTTATCATTTTAGAAATTAGTAATTTAAGAGCAATAAGTTATTATCAAATATTGTTTATCTATATTCTTTAGGTCATTATTTTAGCCTTCATTTTTTATTTTTTATTTTTTTATATTATGAACCATACAAGGGAAGGATTAGTTAATCAAAATTATTTAATTTTGTGGGATCTAGCACTGCACTTCACATTATTTTGTTTCGTTTGGCTGTATAGAAAATTTAATTTAGGGTGAGCTCGATCGGGTCGATAATTAATGTAGGATATAAATATATATATATATATATATATATTTGAGTCAAGAAGTCTAAATTTTTTAATTTAATTTTTTACTAGTCTAACCAAAACTGTTATATTTAAATAATGACAGATACCTGTCATATATGTTTTATTAACATTACTTATCATATACATATATATACTTTTATATAGAAATTAACTATATATATAAATTAAATTTGAAGCCTAATACCTTTTTTTTAAATATAAAAACAATAAACTCATTTTGATATCCAAGCTGTATTATCAGGGATGCCCACCCCTATATAGGCTATTATGTTAGGCATAACTAAGCCATATCTGAATCATATATATATATATATATATATATGCTAATAATAATAATAATAATAATCTAGGCCATGCTTCGGGAATTATAAATATTTGCGCATTAGAATTTTAATGTAATAATAAATTAATATTAAATGTTATATTTTTAATAAAAAAAATTTCAAATAAAAAATGAAATACATTTCATAATTTTGAGAGTGGACATAAATTGTAAATGACGTGACACATGGCTTTTTTTTCTTTCTCTTTATTGTTCTTTGTTTGTATTTTGTTAATAAATTTTTATATATATCTATAAAATACATTTCTTCATTTGTTATCCTGAAAAAAAAAATAATAATAATAACAAATAATTGATTTCACATCACATTTTGATTTTAAAACCGTTTTAAGATTTTTTAAAGTTAGTTTTCGCATAAACTTTATTTTAAAGATTATCATAAGGCTGGTCTGAAAATTTATTCCAACAAATATTTTGGTTCCAAAAAAATATTTAGACTCTGCTCCTAACAAATATTTTTTATTTTAAGAAAATATTTTGCTTTTATCCCAACAAATATTTTGGTTTCAGAGAAATATTTAGCCTAAGTTCCAAATAAATATATTTTTTTTTGTTCTAAAGAAATATTTCCCAACAAATATTTTGGTTTTAGAGAAATATTTAGGCTTTTGTCCCAACAAATACTAGAGGAGTTCAATCAGTAGTTACAAGATTTTCATTTGAAAAAGTCTTGTCCTTCGTGCATTCTTTAAAGCAAATCCGTCAATCAAATCTTCATAATTTACTTTGTCCAAAATTTTATTTTCAATTGCTACTAAAGGTAGATCATTTAGTCTTTCTTGGGACATAGAACTAAGTCTTAAGCAACTTTAGTTTTGAAAAACTTCTTTCAGCTGTTAGGAAAGGTCACTGGGATGGTTAACAATATTCTATAGGTAACAATTAACAATTAACAAATTTCTTAGATAAACACTCTTGTAGCAACTTCAACTCCACGTATAAATCATATCCTGCAATCCATAACAGTAATCCAACAATTTATCCAAAAGAAATTGAATTGAAAAAATAATAAAAATATTGTATTAGAATTAATAGATGAGAGAATTAAATTATTAAATTAATTCATACCAGAAAAAAGGCATGGTGTCGTCTATCTGTCTATGTCGCTGAACCAAAGGAGAAAAGAAGAAGAAGATGGAGGGGGATTGTCCGTCTATTTATGTCGCGGAATCGAGAGAGAAAAGAAGAAGGACGGGGAGGGGATTGTCTGTCTGTCTATGTCGCTGAACCAAGGGAGAAAAGAATAAGAAGATGGAGGAGGATTGTCTGTCAGTCTGCCTATGTCGCTGAACCAAGGGAGAAAAAAAAAGAAGAAGAAGGGGATTGTGAACACTGGCTGGTCGGAGGGGAAAAAGTAAGATGAAAAAGTGGAGGAGGATTGTCTGTTAGTCTGCCTATGTCGCTGAATCAAGGGAGAAAAGAAAAGAAGAAGAAGGGGATTGTGAACACTGGCTGGTCGGAAGGGAAAAAGTAAGAAGAAAAAGTGGGATTGTGAAGACGACGATTGAATTGGGAATTAGGGTTTAAAAAATCATTTTAGAATTAAAATTAAATTAGATAATTATGAAGAAGAAAAAATATAATTTAAAATTTAAAATTTAATTTGAAATTTAATATATCTAATAATAATAATATATTAATATTTTAAAATATAGGCCTTTTCTTAAAATTGAGCCATGAGCGATCGCTCACTGTGCTTTTGCTAATAGTCGCCCCTGTTTGAAAGAACAAAATTTAGTGGTGCCTATTGATGTGTGACTCAAGGCACTTCGATTTCGGTTGATTGGGAGACATTATACAAAAGAATGTTGGATGTTGTTTTGTTAAGGTACTTTAGGCCCAAATAATAAGTCAATGTAATAGAAGAAGTACATGGCTGCAAGCGTGTCACGCAGCTGCAAAATAAAATATTAATTCCTACGCCACATAAAATACAAAATGAAGTAATGTTGGTGAGTAGGGTCGTCGTCACAGGGAACAATAATAATTTAAACACTCGGTTGAATATAATTATACTAATATATACATATAATGAGGGGGGTTTTGATTTATCACACTAATTTAAGGAGAAAATAAATTCGTTCAACTAAATAAAATAAAATAAAATGCAAGGCGGATTACCAAAGGTGATTAGACTCTAGCATAGGCATGAATTTTCTGTTCGGGATATAAATTTTGTTCATCGACTAAAAATCAAGTTCATTGACTAGTTGGATAAATTGGTTATAGTTGATCTACACGCGTTCACAACCAACTTTTCCTAAATTTTTCGATAGCTAAGGTACGACCGTTAGCTATTTCCCTAATCGAGTGAGAATCCTAGGTACGACCGTAGTTTTACTGACTCAACAACTTTAAGTACTAGAAAGGCCCAATTCAATTTAACAAAATTCCTAGGAAGATTTGTTTAAAATTGATGCTAATTCTTCCCTAGATTATTCCTCTAGATTGCTACACCAATTGGGAAATTACACAATTACGGGTGCCAATCTCCAATTTAGCTACGAAATCACAAATCAATACGTGCGCAATAATCAATTTAAGATTTCTAAACTTATAAATTAGAAGAATTAGAAATACCCAATATCGATGAACACCCAATTAAACAAAACTAAGTCTCACAAATTCAATCACAAACATCAATTCACACCTACGTTAGAAATGAAATTACTCGGAATTCATAGAAATTGAAAACACAACAAATAAAGAAGTTCATCATGCCTTCAATTTCGAATTCGACAAAGAAAAACAATATGAAGATAGAAGAAGAACGCCCCGAAAAGTGTCTGCAATCCTCTTCAAAGTTCTCCTCTCTTCCCTCGTGTTCTTCCTTCTTTCCCTTCAAATAATATGACGTCGTGGTAGAGAACGTTATAGTCTCATTATCTTCTCCTCTTCAATTGAAAAATTCGTGTCTCTTCAAGTTCATCCCAAAATTCCCTTTTAAATAGATTCCCTTTGCAGTTCAATCCTCACATACTCTTTATATTGTTAATTTATCTCGGAGGGCCTTTTTGTAAATTTCACATTTCTCACATTGTGTTGCATGATCACACCTAAAGCCTTCGTGCGTTCTGCTCATTGTTTCCCAAATACACCCCAAAACATGCCAACTCCATGAAACCTATTACGCAATAAAAAACACACCATGAGTTGCATATATATGAAATTTTGTATCTCAAAAGTCGTCCAAAATATAATAAAATATTGTTATATACAACGCATATCAATTCCCCCATACCTATTCCATGCTTGTCCTCAAGCATATGTCCAAACCAAGAATTGAAATACTCACTAGCGCAAAAGTCACTTAGTCGTGTTATCAATTACGTCAGATTCAAAGCATGCAAGAACCAACTAACCTCACCAAATGTGGAATGTATACAATGTAAAGCTCTCACCCTCATGTGTTTACGCTATATTCACTCAATGCACATGAAGTAAACGACGAACCCCATAGGCTTGCAAGTAAATCAAATCAACTCTACAATTCCTCAAGAAATTAACGTTCATAATCAAAGGTCTTAATTAAAGGTTATAATTGGGCCATGGTTGGGGTAGGAAAAAATATATTAACGGCTAATGAGACCGAGGAATTAATCTATCAATTCATCACATCACAATGAGCGCAAGTTGCATACATGAATGAACATAAATCAAACAACACTGCACTAACGATGATCAATGCAAAACAATAACATACTTTCTTTATTTAACCCGAGTCCTTTTTTTTTTTTTAAGGACTCGTATTATTTCTTTTTTTTAGCCCCTTTTCATTATTATTATTATTATTATTATTATTATTATTATTATTATTATTATTATTATTATTATTATTTTAAAGGGCTAGAAAATGAGATACTTTTGGCAAACATATATATGAATTTATAACCATGCCACAATATGAATACTTTCAAGTACAACTTCGGAATAATATCGTATAATGAATGCAACTCTAAATAATCTAATGTAATGAATCAAAGAACAATCCCTCAAGTTCCCATGGGTTCAAGTAGGCGTTTGGCTTAATCCAATAAAAGGGCTTATCGGCTCGGGGTTAAATATAAACCAAGAAAAATAAGATAATACCATTAAACTCAAACTTGGTTCACTAAGGGATAATATAAGTAAAGATATGAAATTAAGGCCAACATGGGGAATCCTAATGCCTTATCATTTTAATCCCATCAATTCTCAATAAACGTTGAGTCAATAAGCATAAGCAAGCAAGTTCTAGGTAGTCAAATACAACATATGTTCACACAATCCAAAAAAAATTGAGCATATATGATATATATGAGTGAATTTGCTCAAATAAGGCTCAAATAACTCACTTAAGGGTTCTTTGTTAGAAGGCTAAGCACACTCGTCATCTAACTTCATCAACAAACACGGTAAGATCCTAATGAACTAAGTAAGCACAACAGCCTTGCTCAAAATACACAAGAAGACATGCAGGGAAGTTATCAAAATAAAGCATTATATCGCATCAAAAATTCTAATCTCCCCCCCACACCTAATTAGTCCAATGTCCCTATTGCAAGAACAAAGATGAAATAAAAGAAATGAGAAAAGAAACTTCCCTAGAATAGGTGGGAGCGACCGGCCCGCTTAGGACCGGCGACTAGCGCTCATGTGTTGTTCAATAGAGTCCAATTTCTCTTAACAGGCCGTTTTGCCGGCCAAATTTTCGACACTCGCACTTTGCCCATGGTGCCTATACGAAAGCGAATTCAACAACCAAATTATAATTCCTTAAAAAAAAAAAAACTACACACTAGCAATTCAGCCCCGATACCCAACATCAATCTCATGCAATTGACAATTTCACCATCACAACATTATTCTCAATCATCTATATGCATTCATTTATAGATTGCATCAAAGAACCTCTACGAAAATCACCCAAATTAAAATTCTTCATCATCAAATGATTTTATATAATATCTATGCAATAATCAATAGAGGTTAACTAAGAGAATGCGATAGATTAAAAAGATAGGAGAACTCCCTGAAATCAAACTGGCAAACTGGAGAAAATTGAAGCAACAAAAAGGGCGGCGCTGGCCGGTAGCACGGACAGGCTGAAAAACAGCAGCGACTAATGGGCGGCGTCGCGGAGGGGCGGTGAAATGGTGAATAGTTCCAGATGGTGAACGGTTCAAACTGGTGGAGAAAAGAGGGAGGCAGCGGCTCCTGTGAAAAAGTGAGGGAGAGAGAAAAAAAAAATTAGGGTTTTAAAGGTGTAATAATAATAATAATAGTAATAATAATAATATTAAATATAATAATTATTATAGTACGGATAATAAATATAGTAATAATAATAAATGTAATAGTAATTATGGATATAATAATAACTATGGAAAAAAAAGGATTTAATTACTATAATAATAATTATAATTATAGAAACAATAATAAATATAGTAATAAGAAATTTAATAATTATAATAATAATATCATAATAACTATAATTATAGACGTAATAATAAATATAACAATAAGAATAAATATAGAAACAATATATAGAAATTTAATAGCTATAATAATAATCATTATTATAGAAATAATAATAATAATAATAATAATAATAAATATAATAATTCCCCAAAAGAAACCCTCTTTTTGCACAAATTTTTCATAATGTAATACTTCATTAGTCGTGATCACGCCCAAAAAAGTTTTACGTTCTGATTTCTTTAAACAATTCTCCCTCTCATCAATCACAACAGATTGGATGCGTGGCTACGCCTAAAAACTTTGTCCATTCTGCTCATTCCACCATGAACACTATACCTGCATCAAAACACCAAAAGAAGGCATGAGGCTTACTCACAAACACAACCAAAACTCAAAGCACACAACATAAAATTAAAACACTTGGGTTGCCTCCCAAGAAGCGCCTTTGTTTATTGTTGTTGGCTTGACACAACATCTCTAAAGCTAATCACGCGGCTCAAAAAGAGCTATGCACTCCACTTCTTTGCTCTGGAACCCCTCATAGTAAGGCTTAAGATGATGTTTATTCACAACAAATCTTTTATCTGCGTTAAAAACTTTGAATCTCAATTGTACCACACGGAAATACATTAGTTACCACAAATGGACCTATCCAATGATAACGAAGTTTACTCAGAAAAGTCTTAAGATGAGAATGATGAAGCAAAACCTTTTGTCAAACCTTAAAATATTTTCTCAAAATATTTGGATCATGAAATTTCTTACTATTTCCTTTAATAATTTTTGCATTCTCGAAAGCTTTGTTCTGAATCTCCTCAAACTTTTGCAATTGCAATTTCCTTCTTTCTCCAACTTCAAAGACTTCCTGCACATTTTGATCAAGGACATCTACACAATACAAAGCATGAGGTTCCACGGGATCATTCAATTCATAAAAAATATTGATATAAACCATTCGACCTTCGAATTCCATGGTAAGTGTCCCCGTTCTAACATCAATTTTTGTGTGTGCAGTACACATAAAAGGGCGTCCAAGAAGAATAGGTGAAGGATTAGGTGAATTTCCATCATCCATATCTAAAACATAGATATCAATAGGGAATATTAACTCATTCACTTGTACAAGAACATCCTCAATTATCCCGTTGGGGTAAGCGTAAGTTCTATCAGCTAGTTGAATCACTATCCTTGTTTCTTTCAAGGGCCCAATGTTCAAAGAGTTAAAAATAGACTTAGGCATAACATTTATAGTTGCACCCATATCTAGCATAGCTCTTTTAATTTCCATCTTACCTATTTTGCACGGGACTACAAACATACCTAGATCTCCGCATTTTTGTGGCAATTTTCTTTGCAGCACGGCGGATACAATCTCTCCAACTAGCACTATTTCGTCCACTCTCAATTTCTTCTTCTTGGTACACAGCTCTTTCAAAAATTTTGCATAACGGGGGACTTGCTTAATTGCGTCAAGCAAAGGAATGCTTAGCTCTATTTTCTTAAACATCTCCATGATCTCCTTGTCTTTATCGCTTTTAGCCAGTTTCGCTAACCTGTAAGGAAATGGAGCAATATTAGAAGTGGATTGAATAGGTGGTTTAGAGATTACCTGATCAGTTGACTTGTTCGCTTCTTGCTCTATCTCCTTCTCAATCTTCTTTTCGGCTTTCTCTTTTTGTGCAATAACCTTCGGACCTTCTAGCTCCTTACCACTTCGCAAGACCATTGAACTAACATTGCTCAGGTTCATGTGGGTTTGAGCCGGTAGTGTACCTTTCTCCCTTTCTTTCATGTCTCGCACCTCTTTCACAACTTGAGACATCTGATTTTCCAAGTTTTTTTATACTAGTTCTTGTCTCTTGCTGAAATTGCAAAAAATTAGAGGCAATTGATTTCAATATATCATGCAAAGAGTTACCAGGACTATGAGCTTGAGGCATGGTCCATTGTTGTTGCTGCTGCACAGGTGGTTGGAATCCCGGTGGCTGCTGTTGTCAAAAGGATTGCTAATTCTGATTCCCATATCGAAAATTGGGGTGGTCTCTCCATCCTGGATTGTATGTGTTTTAATAGGGATTATAAGCCCTTCTTTGTGCAAATCCTGCAGCATTCACTTCCACCTCTTGTTTCAATGTAGGACAAGCATCCGTAGGATGCTCAACACTCACACAAATCTCACATGACTTCACTTGAGCGTTCCCTACAACAAGTTTTCTCACAAAAGAAGTTAACTCATTCAATTGTTCTTGCATAGGAGAACTTACCTCAGCAACTTCTTTCACTACCACGACATCCCTTGGCCGAAATTGTTGAGAGTTCATAGCCATGTCGTTCAACAATTCCCAAACTTCTCTCGGAGTCTTGTTCATGAGAGCTTCTCCATTGGCAGCATCGATGATCCTCCTATCAATAGAAGTTAGTCCTTCATAGAAATATTAGATTAGAAGTTGCTCAAAAATCTGATGTTGCGGACATCTAGCATTTAACTTATTAAATCGATCCCAATACTCGTATAAAGACTCCCCTGATGTTTGTTTGATGCCACATATCTCTTTTCGCAAATTAGCAGCCCGAGATGCGGGAAAGAACCTTTCGAGGAACTTGCGCTTCATATCCATCCACGTGGTCAGACTTCCGGCGGGCAAGTTGAACAACCAATCCTTGGCTGCATCTTTCAAGGATAATGGAAAATCTCAGAGTTTTATCTGCTCCTCAGTGATTCCCGGTGGTTTCATGCTCGTACATACCACATCGAACTCCTGCAAGTGCTTGTGTGGTTCCTCACCTGCCAAACCATGAAAAGACGGCAATAAATGAATTAGTCCAGATTTAAGCTCAAATGCCGTATTATCGGCTATAGCAGGAAAAGTAATACACAAGGGATGCTGAATTAAATCGGGAGCAGCTAGCTCCGTAAGAGTTCTATGTCGTTCCATTAGATGTATCACAACTTCTTCAACTCCCTTGGCCTCTTCACTCTCTTCGGAACTAAAAGTGTCAGCCAGTTTGATAGTTAAGTCAGGTTCCAGCGACTCAACTTCTTTTTCAACCCTTTTTCGTTCTCTAGTTTCTTTCCTCAAACGGCGTGCAGTCCTTTCGATTTCTGAATCAAACACTAATTCACCTGTACGACCAGTTCAAGGCATAAACCATTAAGCGAAAATTAGAGCTAAATAAAAAAACAAAAACCAAATATAAAAAATCCTTATACTGTTCCCCGGCAACGGCGCCAAAATTGCAAGTATGTCGCACAACTACAAAATAAGATATTAATTCCTACGCCACAGAAAATACAAAATAAAGTAATGTTGGTGAGTAGGGTCGTCTCGACAGGGAAAAATAATAATTTAAACACTCAGTTGAATATAATTATACTAATATATGTATATATATATATAATGGGGGGGTTTTGATTTATCACACCAATTTAAGGAGAAAATAAATTCGCTCAACTAAATAAAATAAAATAAAATGCAAGGCGGATTACCAAAGGTGATTAGACTCTAGCATAGGCATGAATTTTCTGTTCGGGATATAAATTTTGTTCATCGACTCAAGTTCATTGACTAGTTGGATAAATTGGTCATAGTTGATCTACACGCGTTCACAAACAACCTTTCCTAACTTTTTCGATAGCTAAGGTACGACCGTTAGCTATTTCCCTAATCGAGTGAGAATACTAGGTACGACCGTAGTTTTACTGACTCAACAACTTTAAGTACTAGAAAGGCCCAATTCAATTTAACAAAATTCCTAGGCAGATTTGTTTAAAATTGATTCTAATTCTTCCCTAGAGTATTCCTCTAGATTGCTACATCAATTGGAAAATTACACAATTACGGGTGCCAATCTCCAATTTAGCTACGAAATCTCAAATCAATACGTGCACAATAATCAATTTAAGATTTCTAAAATTATAAATTAGAAGAATTAGAAATACCCAATATCAATGAACACCCCATTAAACAGAACTAAGTCTCACAAATTCAATCTCAAACATCAATTCACACCTATGCTAGAAATGAAATTACGCGGAATTCATAGAAATTGAAAACATAAAACAAATAAAGAAGTTCATCATGCCTTCAATTTTGAATTCGACAAAGAAAAACAATATGAAGATAGAAGAAGAACGCCCCGAAAAGTGTCTGCAATCCTCTTCTAAGTTCTCATCTCTTCCCTCGTGTTCTTCCTTCTTTCCCTTCAAATAATATGGCCTCGTGGTAAAGAACATGGTAGTCCCTATCTTCTCCTCTTCAATTGAAAAAATCATGTCTCTTCAAGTCCATCCCAACATCCCCTTTTAAATAGATCCCCTTTGCACTTCAATCCTCACATACTCTTTATATTGTTAATTTACCCCAGAGGGCCTTTTTGTATATTCCACATTTCTCACATTGTGTTGCATGATCACGACTAAAGCCTTCGTGCGTTCTGCTCATTCTCTCCCAAATACACCCCAAAACATGCCAACTCCATGAAACCTATTACACAATCAAAAACACACCATGAGTTGCATATATACGAAATTTTGTATCTCAAAAGTCGCTCAAAACATAATAAAATATCATTGTATACAGCGCATATCAATGGCGAAATGTGCGGCACACATCCGGCATGATTAAGAATGAAGTGGGCCATCCACCGCCTAAGTGTTATTGGCCTTTGAATATTTTATTAAATGAAAAATAATTAAAATAACATTGTATTATAAATATTAAACAATTAATCAAACTAATTAAGTATCTAAATCAATATTTCTTAAACTATGTGCCCAAAAGAAACCGGACTAATTTCACCGGACGGAAGGAGTATGATATTTTATATGTTAAAGTTAATTAAGTCAATTTATATTTGTTATATTTTAAATTAATAAGCTTTACCAAATATAGAAAAATATTATTTGTTATGGAAGAGACTAAAATGAAAATAGTATTTGTTATGTGACGAAAAAAGTATTATTATAATCACATGATTTATTATTTATAATTTAAAACTAATTTAAATGTGTCATTACATAACAACACTTGTGCAAAACATTTGATTACATGCTAGTCTATATATTTAATCGACTTGAGCACACATAACCAAACAAATCTAATTTGTGCTGAGCATTGTATATATATGTATATATATATATATGCACGTCATGTGTGTGCAATTCTAGATGAGTAACTTCATGAACAGCCATGGAAGAAAACTCTAAATCCAGTAGTACACAACCACAAAGAACAATATGGAGTATAGATGGAAGAGAATTTGTGGAAGAAGTAAAGAAGGCGAGTTATATAGCCGGACCGATGGTGGCCGTCTCTCTTCTCCAATATCTGCTGCAACTTGTCTCGCTCATTATGGTTGGACATCTCGGCCGCCTCCCGTTGGCCACCGTCGCTATCGCCACGTCCTTAACCAACGTTACCGGTTTCAGCCTTCTCGTAAGTTAATCAATTCATCTTCAATCTCAATTATAATTTTTTTTTTTAATAAAGTTTTGGATGGATCGATGATCAACAGTCTGGATTGGTGGGGGGCTTGGAAACGCTTTGCGGCCAAGCTTACGGGGCGAAGCAATACTACAAGCTCGGGATGTACACATGGAGTGCCATGTTATCACTAGTTATGGTTTGTGTCCCGGTGTGCGTTTTGTGGATGTTCATCGACAAAATACTACTTATAATGATGAGGCAAGATCAAGATAACGTAGTCTCGGTTGAAGCCAAGAAGTACTCGTTGTGGCTCATCCCGGCGCTCTTTGCCGCTGCACTTTCCAAGCCTCTTGTGAGATTATTGCAAACTCAGAGTTTAGTATTTCCGATTCTGGCGTGCTCTTTGGTCGTGCTCTTGTGTCATGTTCCCGCAAGCTGGGCTCTTGTGTTCAAGTGTGGTCTTGGAAGTAGCGGCGCAGCTGTAGCCGTATGCGTATCGAGTTGGTTATACGTAATCGTGCTCGCGATTTATGTCAAATATTCTAAGTCTTGTAGAAATACTCGCTGGAAGTTATCAGCTGATGTCTTCTTGGGTATGAAGCAGTTTCTTAGACTGGGAATTCCTTCTGCAGCCATGGTTTGGTAATACATATATATAAGCTCCACTTCAGGGATCGTCTGTTTCAGACAAAACCCTATCCCCCTATCCCATACACACAGTGTATATATATACATTATATATGTCAGGATAGGGTGATAGGGTTTGTTTTCGGGACAGGTGATCCCATGGGGGCTGCACTTCTTCTTTCTTTATCTTGATCGTATAAGTTTGTTTTGATTATGTAATGTTTTTTTTTTTTTTTTTTTTTATCGGATGTTTAATTGTTTAATGTTGTAGCTTGAAATGGTGGTGTATGGAGATACTTGTGTTGGTGTCTGCTCTTTTACCCAATCCAACACTTGAGACCTCAGTCTTGTCAATATGGTATGCCAACTACTATCTATATATTTCGTTTATTCCTTAAATAACTGTTTATTTGTCTTTTGCATATAATTTAAGTTATATTAGTATTATATTAATATATGGTAGAAATAAAGTAAAAAAAAATTAAAATAATTATGGTAATGATATTTGTATAATATACTGTAGGTTGTAAAGGTATTTGTAATTAATGCTCGGTAAATAATACAATTATTAAAAAAAATAAATACTTTATTATAGGACAGACCAAAATATAATAATAGATAATTTGTTACTGGGACACCGAGGGGAGTATATTTATTTATATATATATATATACTACTCGTCCCCTATGTACACACTAATCTAAGCATATATATATATACATAGAAAATATGTATTTTAACTTAAAATACTCCTTCCACTTTTTATAATTGTTTTATTTTTTTTTCTTAAAAATATATTATTTCTTTATTTAGTAAATAATCATATAACTTTTTATATTTTTTTAAGAGTAAAAAGATAAAAATAAACAAAAAAAAAATGTACTCATATTAAATCCGCGTTCAAAAGTTTGAAAGAAGGGAGCATAAAATATAAAATATTACGGACTACCTCCGTCTGACTCTAAGGGTCTCATTTACTTCTTTTTTTTTTTCGTATTGATCTTTCAATATTAATTATTATATCAAAACATAGTACAAATTTAGAAAAAATATAAAAATACTTCAATTAGTGTCTTATAATATTAATAGAAAGACATTTGTAAAAAAATTATACAAATAAAAAAAAAATATTTTTAATGTTAAGTATAACACTACAAGAAAAAATCATTTTTGTAACAAATTTTTTTTTGTCTCTAAATTTACTTTTTTCGTTACTAATGACATTAGAGACGGAATTATAAATAGAATTATGTTAGTTACGTGAACTTTAGGGACGAAATTCCGTTACAAATATATTATCTTTTTTAGTGTAATGACACAAAAAGTAAACGTGACCTTAGAGGCGGACAGAGGAAGTATAATTTTTATTGTATTAGCATATATCCATCTCAACAAAGAGTATGAACAAAATTCCTATTTCATCCCTATTTTTTGTGCAATTATATATAATTTTTTTTGACCGAATAAAGATATAAATTATGTAATAATAATAATTAAAGTATAACATATTTTGTAAATCTCTGCCGATTAGGTGTTGAAATATTATTTTCAGCACCTATTGAATTATTATTATAAAAAAAATAAATAAATTAAATTATATATAATTATATTAATAATATAATTTATTCAATGCTGAATTAAAAACTATTTATAAGTATGTGCACTAAATGCATAATTTACCCTATACACATATATATTGAATAATTTAATTAATTATTACTTGAGGTATGATTAATTATTCTTGCTTTTCTTTCAGCCTAACCATTTCAACATTACACTTCTCTGTTCCATATGGGCTTGGAGTTGCAGCGAGGTATGTGTGATTTTCCACTTATTATGTTTTTTTACTATTCCAACCAAAATTAATTTTATGCATCTGATAAATTTTCTATTCAAAATATATTATTTTAATCCAAAAAATCACACATCAAAAGTATTATATAAATAAAAATTCAAATTAACCCAACATTTCAAATCAATTATAAAACACAACCAAACAAAATTAATTATAAGGGATAGTGACGAATACTATTGTTGCATATAAATTATAGTCCGAGTTTTTTCTTTTAGCATTTTAAATCAAAATCAACATTATTCATCTTATACAGTTTTCAATAAAAATATACTCCCTCCGTCCACTTACAATGTTTACATTTACTTTTGGCGCGGTGTTTAAGAAATAATAGTATTTTAATTATAGTGAGTAGTTAAAAGTAGTATAATGACATTTTTGCCTTTACTTTTTTGTGTAAAAGTAATGATGTGATGTAAAATAAGGGTATTTGTGGAAAAAAGTAGGGTATTTAATAAAATGTAAACTTTGTAAGCGGACAGAGGTAATATTATTTTATCTCACAAAATATCGTATCAAAATTCTATTTAAACAAAACTCAAATTAACATTTCAGTTTAAGTCAATTTTAAATCACAACCAAACAATCTTGTATTAAATTAAATAGTATAATTGAATGTATATGAAAAGTACATATTTTTTTGTGAAAAACAGAAAAAACAACCCTATAATTTTTTGAGAGGTACTCATTCATTACAAAATTAGCATACTCTACATTATTACCTTCATATACATTGATTTAATTTAATGTATAAAACAGATTCTAACATTCCAAAATTAAATAGATCAAAATATAATACAAACAGTATAATGCATCTACTACTTAAACTACTATTATATCACACTAGGGGTAGAAATAGGTCAAGCTAGGTCAGACTTTGACTAAATAGGTTTAACTTGTTTTAAAAATATATAGCCCCTGAAAAAAAATATTTTAAAAGCCTAAATATGGTCTTTTTAAAAGTATAGTCTAGCCTAAGAGTCTGTTTAAAATGCTACATAATAATTTTTTATTATTTTTTTTTTTTATAAATTTAGTATTATAACAAAAAAAAAATAAAAAGAGATATACTTATTTACATTATATATATAAAAAAATTAAATTATGTTTTTTCAATGACAAAAATAATAATTTTAGTTTGTCCTATAAAGTATAATATATAATAGTAATAGTTTGCAAAAATATATATATATGACAATTCATAAAAAAAAAAAAAAAAAAATTATTATTTAGAATTGCAAGTCTGCATACACCAAATGAAAACTAATAGAGATCATCACTACATAATGACATTTAAAAATATATATTTTACATCAGGACACACAACACTTAACTAAAAAGCAATATTGAAAAATTGATGTCTAAAAATTGTTTGATTGTGTTTTAAAATTAATTTAAGATAGGATGTTGATTTGAATTTTTATTTAAATAATATTCTGATACGACCTTTTGTTAAAAAAAAAAAAAAAATAGCATAAATTTATTAGAAACTGTCGTTACCAGAAAAATGACTATTGCCTTCAGAATAGCATCCGAATCTATTCCGAGATTATAATAATATATTTTCAATATTATTAAATTAAATAATTTCAAAAGTTTTGAATACATTTTATGGCCGGTGAGTATGAAAATTTTGAAACTTTATTATATTTAATATTTTTAATATTTAAAAAGTACAAAATTTTTGAGCCCATTCCAAACTAGCACTATAGGATCAAAAATTCTAAAGCATTATTAAATATAATTAAATTAAATATCTTTAATTTTCTTGAATTAATAGTATTATTTTTTTATTAATATATAATGAATCAAAATTATTAAAAATTATGATGCTAATTATTTTTTTATTAATATTGTATAGACAACGCACGGTAAAATTATGCATAATATATATAGCATTTGTTCTCAACATGTCAATATTATATGAAAGCTAACAATATAGAGTAATTGTCCGCAGAACACATTATACAATTAATAATTAATTAGTTAATATGAATAATTCTTCTCAGCACTCGAGTTTCAAATGAGTTAGGGCGGCGAAACCCACATAGAGCCTTGGTAGCAGTTTGCGCGAATATGTTTCTTGTTGTAACAGAAGCTATTATTGCATGCATTGTGCTCTTTTCTTGCCGCAAAGTCTTAGGTGCTGCCTACACTAACGATCACAAAGTTGTCAACTACATAGCTCTCATGACACCATTAATTTGTATTTCCACGGTAGCAGATAGTCTGCAGGCAGTAATTTCTGGTTAGTCTAATCTGATTCATGTTTTGATTTTCTTAATTGGTCTATCCATTTACATTTCATTAATTCATTAGAAATAGATGATGATGATAATGATCTTAATTAATTGTATAATCAATCAGGAATAGCTAGAGGCAGCGGGTGGCAACATGTAGGAGCTTATGTGAGCTTAGGGGCATTTTACTTTGTGGGACTCCCTGTTGCTTTAATATTAGGGTTTGTTGCTCATTTTAAGGCAAAAGGATTTTGGATTGGAATTGTAGTTGGCTCAGCATTGCAATCTTTACTCCTTTTACTCATAACAACCTTCACCAACTGGCAAAACAAGGTACGTTTTCAACTCTTCTCTTTCTCTTTCTTTCTCTCTCTAAAATATAAAATCAATTGTATATATGCATTTGTATAGGCTATTGAAGCGATGAAAAGAGTAGGTGATGAAAGACCATCGTCACAATAAATTAGCAAATTAAGAATACAACTACTGAAGGAACGAGATGCCGTATATTGTTATTAAAACACATTTCTTTTTATCTAATTAATTAAGATGTAATATTACTTCAAAGAAAGACCGGTAGAGATGCAGTATTGTGATATATACTCATGTTAGACTTGTGCATATATATGATAATATTTAGAGTTACTATTTTTATATTGGTATACAATAATTTGTATACATGCAAACAAGTTTGCAAACAATGAATTAGATGATAAAATTTTTCGGACTTGCTTAATGAAAAATACATAATATGGAAACATAAAGTAATGTAGAATATGGAATCAAGTTACAAGATCTTTCATCACCATTGTTAAGTGAATCCTTGAATATCTTAAATTGACTACCCAATAGGGTGCTTACTAAATTTGCTTTCATCATGTTGAATCTTGCAAGAACTTTTTCGATGTACTTAGCCTGCAAAAGATAAATTTTATCCTTCTGATTTTTTTTTTTTTTTGTAATGATGGGCATACCCAAAATATGTTTGTCCCCTCTAAGATCTTTTATTAAAATTTGTTCGGACAACTTCTTTACAGTGTTCACCTCTTGTTCTGATATTCGTCTATCAGTATATTATCCACATACAAAAAGAGAATGTTATATCTAATATCATACATTTTGAAGTAGCAACAATGCTCAGTATTGCACCTTGTGAACTCAATTTTATGCATAAATCTATTAAACATTTTGTACAATTTCCATGGAACTTGTTTTAGTTCATAAAAATTTTTCTACAATTTATGCACTAAATTTTCTTTACCTTCAATGAAGTACCTATCTTATTGTTTATTTATATTTGTATATATTTTTTCCATATTAATATAAGTGAATATTATCTTAACATTCATGTAATGTAACACCAAGTTTACTGCAGGTACTATGATCAGAACTAATTTGATAGATATATCTTCACAACAGGTGTGAAGTCATTAGTGTAGTCAACACCATATTTTTTTTGAAACTATTTGACTACTAGCATGGCCTTATGATTATTTCTTTAACTTACTTGATTTGTTAAATCTATTTGTGCAACGGTTTGCTTTCTTCTAAATGTGTAATCAATTTTCATATTTTATTTAACAATAGGGAAATTATTTTTTCATCCATTGTAAGCTTTCACTTGTCTAATTGCTCACTTTTTTTAGCCTCTACATAGCACTTAGGTTCAACGAAATAAGTTCGAAGTAAATAATGTAGAAAAATTTAGTACTTCTTAGGAGCACAATGTTGACCGGAAAGTTTTCTAATATTTGAAGCTTCTAAAGGAATTGGTTCTAGCTGAAATCTTCTAACTTAACTACATCAAATTCTTCCAAGACAATATCCTAATCAATGTAAATTGTCTATCTAGCATAAAAATTGGAAATGTCCAATTCCACTATTTTCATTTCACCTTCGTAAGTATTTTCTTTATTTATTATGGATGTTTCATATATTTCTTTGTATAAAAGTCTTTCATCAAGCATGACATTCTTACTTTTGATAATCTTAATTTTGATCATCCCAAAATCTATACACAAGCTCATCGTCGCCATAGTATATAAAAGTATACTTGATAGGTTGGAATCTAACTTGCTTTGATCGTCAGTCATAATGTATGAAACAAATTTGAATACTTGTGAGTAAGACAAATTTACCTATTTTCCATTTCAAATTTCCTTAGGAATTTCATTATCCTATCTTTGGTAGCCCACAATCACATACATCTTGCATGTTCATTTAGTGTTTTGTTCATATCTTCTAAAATTCCATTATGATGAGGAGTTTCATGTACTATTTATCTTCATTCAAATACCATTCTTAATACAATAATCCTTAAACATGGCTAATTCACATTTGTGCATCATATTTATACTTCAAAGAGTAAATACATAGTTTTTTTTTTGTTGCATCATCAATAAAAGTCATGTAGTAACACACTCCACTAAATAATGTCACTATGGTTGGTCTCACAAATCATTGTGCACTACTTTTAACTTTTGCTTCTTTTGATCTCTGTCTCTAGCTAAGAAATTTACCATTTTCTATTTCCCAAATATGCAATCCTTGCATAACCCTACATTCATTAACTTTAAACTTGGCCTTTTTCTTTTTGAAAGAACTATTTTCATCCCGTTTTGACTTATGTGGCCTAGTCAATTATTCTATAATTCTGCATCATACTTTGTATCTGCAATTAAAAAAAAAATTATTCTAAGCATTAGTTGTCCTGTATACGTCTTCATTTTTATCTCGAGTCAAAATCATGGTTTTTTGGTAAGCTTCTAAGTATTGCATCTAAATATTGTTGTATGTTCTTCATCATCCAATTGTCCTATCAAAGTAGAGTTTTTCTTCAAGCTTAAAATATTTCACACTCCAAACAATCTCAATTTGCATCCATTTAGAGTCTTGATGTGAATGTCTCCCTTTCCCATGATTTCCAATAGATTTTCATATGAAAATAAACTGTACCGAACAACCTCCAAAGATGTGACATTCTATAATGTCTGAGTTGCTATAAGAATAAAATGAAGCTTTAGAATCCAATACCCAAGATTCAAGGAACTATTTATGTTCAAAATTAAAGCATATGTTATTTCTTCTATTGTTGCATTGCGAAGCTTCTTTTGTCTTGTTTTTATTTGATGTTTTGCAATGACTTTGATAATGTTGAGGGATAACACAAATTTTTAATATATTCTCCTAATAATTTTGTGAGTATGTGTCGTGACTTTTAACTAATATGTGCTTATATCAAAATACTTAGAAAATTATGTATTTATTCTTTTGTTATGATTGATATGTTTTGGTATTTTAAACTATTTTCAGTCGCAAAACATAACTTTGTCATGTGAATTGGTGATTACGCGAATTTTAAGTATGTTCTCTTGACAATTTTTGTGAGTATATGTTACGATTCTTGACCAATTTTTTGCAAAATTGTATCAAAATGCTTAGAAAAATTGTCTTTACTTTTTTTTTTTTTTGTGATGATATGATATGCCTTATTATTTTTGAGCTATTGTCAATCACAAAGAATGACATTCAGCTTGGGAATCGAAATATAAAAAATATTTGAAAATTTTATGTTTTCGAAATAATCACACTCGCAATTTACATCGCCACTTACTACAAACAACTACTTACATATTGAAATACGTCGAACTCTGGATTTACTTATCCTCCAAATGCTGCAAATCATAAATATGCCTCTACGACACATGTAAACTGTTTACGATATAATATTTTTGTCGAAAATTTCTTTCTATTTTTCTATTTTTTTTTTGGGTATATGACAAACATAAGTTCTATCATTTTTTAAAAAATGATTTAAAAATTGCATATTTTCAGATTTTGTAAAATTATATTTTTATTTATTTTATTGGAAAGTAGAAAAGTCATTTTATGTCAATTGATAAAATTGATGGATGACAGATGTTGAATTCATAGAATCAAGATGCCATTTATTTTTTACTTTTATTAGTATGAATAATAGTTGTTCTATGTCAATATACAAATTTGATAGATGGTGGACATGTACAAATATTGAAAAATTATTTTAATGAAATTCATGACATTATTTATTTATTTACTAGTGATGACTTTCATGCATTGCGCAATTTGTATAAAATTTTTAAATAATATTATATAAATAATTGATTATATTTTTAAATATTTTGTAGAAATATATAAATAGTTTTAAGACGGCTGAACAATTAATACAAAATTTACTATGTACCTATTTTTTTATCGTGTTCATGAAGTGTAGCTGATATTATAAATATATAAGCACAATCTATATATAAATATGTGTCAATACTTCTAATTATGTATCATTTTTACGATCATATATTTAAAAGAAATATAAATATGTTAAATTATTAATAATAAAATAATATATTTGTATATTGATAAATGTAAATATATATGCATGATCTTGTACATCTTTGAAATAATATACTTCGTATTGAAATATAAATGGAAATTGTTTGTGTAATAATTTTAAGTTCATGCTTTTGGAACCATTTTTATTGTCAAATTTATATCATCATCTACATTGAAAATTGTATATAAAACATAAGTATAATGTAAATAAAATATGGAGATATATTTATATATACATATTATATTACTTTAAATTTGTTTTAACTATCTGGTTGCAGTACATACATACAATCTTTGTAAAATAGGTCATAAAAATTTCTATAATTGCTACATGTGGCATTCTAAAGATTTTGAACATTAATATATTCAATTCGTCCAACAATATAAAACAACTTAACTTCATAAGAAATAAGAAAAATTAAATTATGAGTGAAAAATTAATTATAAAAAATTTACCCTTTGTTGATGTCTAAAATCATGTATGAAAATTATTTTTGCATTTGATATTTGAATTAATTTTGAAATAGATAATGAATTTGTACTAAAAAATTATACCAACTTTTGTAGTTTTAAATTATTTTTATACCTACAAAAGAAGTATAATAGTAACATCAACAACCAAAAAAAAAAAACCAATAATAATAATAATACATTCATATGCCAAGAAAGTACTGTATTTGTCCATATTCGTAATTATGGTATATTTTTGTGAATCTTCCGATTTGAAGAAGATATATTGTACAATAAGTATTTTACAATTACTCCACATGCAGCAGTGACATTCTTGCATTGAACACGTTGAAATAATATTTCTCCTTTCAACATTGCTAATTGATTATATAAATCATTCGAAAAACTAACATACTAATTATTAATTTAGATATATATTATGTTACTATTATTGAACTAAAATATATATTAATATTAATAAAAATATATAAATTACACAAAAAAATACCTTGTATTTAGAAGAAGAATTTTTTTCGTCAGCTCTCTGTTTCGATTATTTGCATGTCCATTTAGATTGGACAAGCTCAATACATTGAGAAGTGGTCAACGTAGTTGTTATTTAGAGTGTTTATTTTTTCTATAATATTTTTCCCTAACTACAATCTATATAAATACCGATGAAACTTATAATAATTTCAATAGTATAATTTAATTTTAACTTTGAAAGATTACAAGCTTAATAAAATATAAATTTTAAATATGAATTTCATCAAAATATATAACTTCTAAAATAAAAATAAAAACGGTCATATAAGAGAAATCATATAAAATTGTAAATTGTTTGATTTACAATAATTTTGAAAAAATAAATATAAAAGATGCAAAATAAACTATTAGCTTAAAATTTTAAAAAATACATAAATAAAAAAACAAAAAAGCTTGGGTATGTTTCTTTAGCCGAGTTTCCCCATATTTTACTATTTTGACTCTGTGTTTCTCGAAAAAAATAAATTTTTTTCTCTCACAAAATATTTCATCAAACATTATTTTTATAACAAACCCAAACCAATTTTTTTCCATACTCATCAAAACAAACAATTTTATAATAATAGTATTAAAATATTTCTATATGTATATGGTAATAAATCTTTTATTTTTCTTTAACTATTTCGCAATGTATCATACATTTTTAAGAATGAAAAATTATGTTTACTACAAATTGATATAAAATAATGAAACAAATATAGAATCATTTTATTAACAGTTTTTAAATTATAATATGTTAAATTTATAGTAAAATGAAAAGATGAGATAATGGAACTATAAAAACTAATACCAAATGAAAAAAATATATATATAATACTCCCTTTAATTTTTCATGTAAAAATAAGTTTATTTGGTTGGACATGAACTTTAATATGATCGGTATTTTTTTGTCTTTTATTAGTAAGAAAAGTAGAAAAATTGGTCAAAGATAGTAAAAGATAGTAAAAGATAGGATAACTTTTTTCTACTAAAAAAGAAACAAAACTACTTTTTATGGTAAATAAAAAGAAAAAAAAAAGAAAGTGAACTTGTGTTTTATGATTGATGGAATATGAAGATGAATCGATAGTTGAATATACCTATACATAATTATTATTTTTTAATAAAACTATATATAAAAGTTAGTTATCCGTATTTTATATACGTACCTGTAAAGTGTACTAAATGTATTTTTTTCTCTTTTTGTAGGAACAAGTGAGTAAGTTCTTGGTTTTAACATAGTTGCTCATATTGTTTATTTATATTCCATAGCAATAATTCCATATTAGTAATTAGCAGATATCTATTTTGTTTAAGACGCATTGTCTTCTATGTCTTAATCAAACTAATTTTTTTTTTATAGTCCTCTGTCCACGTGTGTATATATATATATATATATAATGAACGTTATATTGGATATGCACATATATAATAAAAATATACAAAAATTAAGTTGAAAAGAAATTTAAAAAAAATAACTTTTAGCATAAGAAAAATAGAAAGCCAACAAGACACAGAAAGCCAACAATGTCTTGTTTTATTTTTAGGATTCAAATGAAATTTATATTATATATATACAATTAAATTATAACATATATATACATAGTTTTTGTAATTAATCATATATATTCAAAATTAACACATCCAACGGGTAAAGACTTTAATCAAATTTGAAAATATTATAATGGAAAAGATTTTTTAATAACGAAAACATCGGTGGGCAATGTATGTGATATAGATCTAAAAGTTTCATAACTATTTTCAACATACAACATAAAAAATAACAAATCAACATGAAATTGTTAAAAATGAATTAAAATCCAAAAAAAAAATACACAAAAATAAAAATATGTAATATACAATTAGCAAAGTTCATAACTTTAAACGGATGAATGCGTGGAATGCAGCCGTGGAATGCGAGGTTCTTTTATTCTTGCCGCCGGATGCACAATGGCAGAGAAAAAATAATGATGAAGATTGAAATGTCGAAATTTATCAAAATTAGGATTAAAAAATATAGTGACATACTTTTAATTTTATTAATTACAAATAAAATCAACATTAATTACGTCTGCCTCAATAATTTTAATTTTATTAATTACGAATAAAATTAAACATTAATTCATATTTCAAAATTATTAAATTTTCATTACCTTAATTAGGGATATCGACGGATAGTTTATAACTTATTTTATTTTTGATGAAGTTGGTGAATAGTGTATAGTTGAAATTGAAATGTTATTATATTGGTTGGAATATGATTATATTTTGATGAATTGTTCTTAATTTATCATTTTATTTGGAAAAATTTATTTACAAAATCTGGAGTAGAATAGTTTTGAATCAAATCAAATAGGAAAAACAAACCAAATCATACGTTTGCCTCAATAATATGAGCTGTATACTCCAATTAAGCAAGACATGAAGAAGGGAAAACGTAGATACTACCCATACAACATTAACTGGAACTATGAATTGCTTCCTCCAACATGGGAAGATCCTTCCGCAGCAAATGTTGAGGTTGAGGGAGCATTTGGAGACAATGACTCAATTGATGTTTTCGAGATTGGTGATAACCAAGCTAAAATTGGGCAAGTGTTGAGGGTGAAGTGTTGAGAATTAAACTTGATCTAAGAAATAAAATAAAAATAAAATCACCAACTTTTATTGTTTCTAATGATGGTTAGTGGGGGTTGGTGGAAGAGTTGGTGGCCTACCAACCATACATTGAACAAAGTATTTTGTATTTTTTATGTTGGTAGGTAAAATTAATATTGGTATTGATAAGTAGAGTTTATGTTCTATAAATAGTTATAATTTGCAAATCATTTTCATCAATAAGTGTCTTCTCTTTTAGTTACCTCTCATTTCCACCAAAAAAAATCTTCTTGTGTTTTTTTGTTTTCTTTTAGTGTTCTTCCTTCTTATTCCAGCAAAGTGGTATCAGAGCCATATCGGGTTTGTGGGTAGTATGGCAACGAAATAGACTCCCTTCCAATACCCTCAACTCACCAAACACAACTTTTAAAATTAGCCACTTAGTATAAAAGCCATACTTGGTGCACATGGTGTTTGGGAGAGTGTTGAAAATGACTACACAGTACCGGAGAATGAAGGAGCTCTCAATCAAAATGAGAGGAATGAATTAGAGAAGCTACGCAAGAAAGATCAATGTGCTCATACAATTATCCATCAAGGTTTAGATGATGATATATTTAAGAAGATTGCAAATGAGACCACCTCGAAGGGAGCTTGGGAGAAGTTTCAAAGATCCGTCATGGGAGTTGACAAAGTAAAGAAGGTTCGACTCCAAACCCTAAGGGGAGAACTTGAAACACTTTCGATGAAAGAAAGTAAATTGATCCAAGACTACTTTACAAGAGTCTTGGCAGTGACGAATCAAATGAAACGGCTTGGAGAAGTCGTGTCAGATGTTCGAGTGATAGAAAAGATATTTTGCTCTCTCACAAAGAATGGTGGTTGCAATCGAAGAGTCGAAGGACTTGGAGGCCATGACCATTGATGAGTTGGATAGTTCCCTACTAGCATATGAAGAAGGATGAGTCATGATGATGATGATCATGTGGAACAAGTTTTACAAAACAAATTGAGTTTGAAAGAAACGATAAGTAAAGGCCGAGACCGAGGACATCGAAGAAATCAATGGCATGGGCGAGATTATGGTCACGAAGAACAAGCCCAAAAGGCTCAACCTAACTACAAAGGTCGAGGACAAGGAACAGGAAGATGAGGAGGACGTCACACCAACACCGGAAAAATAGATAAATCTCATATTGAATGCTATTCTTGTCATAAGCGTGGTCATTACACTTCAGAGTGTTGGTCAAAGAAGAAAAGTGGGGTGGCAAATCTCATTGAAAATAAGGAATATTTGATGGAAGAATCTTTATTCTTAGCATCGAAAGATGAATTAAAGGTGGAGACAGGTGTGTGGTATCATGATAATGGAGCGAGCAACCACATGACTGGGGACAAAAACAAATTTGTGGAGCTTGACACAAGTCACAATGGCGCGGTGAGTTTTGGAGACAATACAAAAGTTGACATCAAAGAAAAATGAACGGTGATTTTCAAGACTAAGAGTGGAGGCCGCAAAATGCTTCGTGATGTGAATTACGTTCGAAAATTAACTAGAAAAATTCTTAGTATTGGTCACCTTTTGGAAAGAGAACACAAGATTCAAATAGAAGATTGCATACTTTGCTTCGAGATCACGATTCTAATTTTGTGGTGAAGGTGGTCATGACAAAGAATCGTATGTTCTTATTGAACTTGAAGAATAATGATGCCATGCTTGAAGACTTGTGCCGAGGATCCATCATGGATATGACATATGCAGCTCGGTCATTTGAACTTTGGTTGCTTGAAGGAGATGAGCGAAAAAAAGATTGTGAAAGGTCTTCCTATTAGTGATCATCCGGATCAACTACGTGAAGCATGCCTACTCGGAAAGCATTCAAGGAAGATTTTTCCAAAGCATTCAGATTCAAGAGCAACTGCATTTGTTCCATGCCAACATTTATGGCCTAATAAAGCCTCAATCATTGGGAAAAAGATCGTATTTTATTCTCTTTATTGATGATTATAGTAGAAAGACTTGGGTTTACTTTTTGAAGCAAAAGAGTGAGGTGTTTGATGCTTTCAAGAAATTCGAAGCACCATTTGAGAAGAAAAGTGATCATGAGATCAAAGCCTTGAGGACTGATCGATGAGGTGAATTTTTGTCAAAAGAACTCACAAAATTTTATGAGGTCCATGGCATCCGGCGAGCTATGATGGCACCAAGAACTCCTCAACAAAATGGAGTTGCTGAGAGAAAGAATTGGATCATTCTCAATATGGCGAGGTCAATGCTGAAATTTAAAAATATGTCAAGATATTTTTGGGGAGAAGCTGTGGCATATACCATATATCTTTTGAATCGAAGTCCGACCAAAAGTTTAAAGAATGCAACGCCACAAGAAGCGTGGATTGGAGTGAAGCCAAGCATGGCTCATTTGAAGGTATTTGAATACATCGCCTATGCACATGTTCACAAGCAAGAAAGATCCAAACTCGATGATCGTAGAAAGAAGTTAGTCTTTCTTGGCTATGATGAAAAATCAAAGGCATATAGATTGTTTGACCCACAAAATGAAAGGCTTGTGGTGAGTCGCGATGTGGAGTTTGATGAGCTTGGATTGTGGGACTGGAATTCAAAAGAGCAAGGATCGTATAACTTTCTCCCATACTTTGAAGATGAAGAATGTGCAAACATTGAGGGGGAGATCACTCCACCAACTACACGACCTTCATCACCTTTGGAGGCATCAACATCAAGTGAGAGAACTTCAAAATACCGGAGTGTGGATGAACTCTACGATGTAACCAATAGCCTGGATGATTACAATCTATTGTGTTTGTTGATGGATGCCAAGCCTATGTCTTTACAAGAAGCTAGAAAAGCAAAAAGTGGATTGAAGCCATGGATGAAGAGATTCGAGTCATTGAAAAGAATAACACATGGGAGCTAGTACCACGACCACTTAATCATCAAATCATTGGTGTCAAGTGTGTGTATAAGGCAAAGAAGAATGACAAAGAAGAAGTTGAGAGGTACAAAGCCCAATTGGTAGTGAAAGACTATAAGCAAAAGCATGGAGTTGATTATGAGAAAGTGTTTGCTCCGGTGGCCCGATTGGAGACAATTCAGCTACTAATCTCACTATCGGCACAAAGTCATTGGAAGATACATCAATTGGATGTTAAGTCCACTTTTCTCAATGGATATCTTAAGAATGATGTGTACATTGAGCAACCACTCGGTTATGTTGTTCAAGATGTTGAAGATAAAATCTTAAAGTTGAAGAGGGTACTTTATGGGCTCAAGCAAGCCCCTAGAGGATGGAATAGTCATCTTGACATATATTTGCAAGATGATCGATTTTCAAGATGCCAAAGTGAGTATGCACTCTATGGGAAAGTGGAAGATGGACACGTGCTATTCGTTTGTGTCTACGTGGATGATCTCATCTTCACCAGAAGCAATCTAAGGATGGCTGAAGATTTCAAGGAGTCCATGGCTCAAGAATTTGAAATGAGTGACATGGGACTAATATCGTATTATTTGAGAATTCAAGTAAATCAAATAGAGGAAGGGATTTTCATCTCCCAAGAAAGATGCAAAAGAAGTACTAAATAAGTTCAATATGCTTGGAAGCAAACCAGTAAGCACGCCTATAAAGCATGGAGCAAAGTTGTCCAAAACTAAGGAGAACAAAGAACGTGTTGATTCCACCATATTCAAAAGTCTTGTTGGAAGTCTAAGGTACTTGACTTGCACTAGATCATATATTTTATTTTCGGTTGGAATTGTGAGTCTTTACATGGAAGTTCCCAGCCAAGCACATTGGATGGCAGCAAAGAGGATACTTCGATATATCAAAGGTACCCTTCATTTTGGCTTGTTTTATTCATCTTCCAATACTTCCAAGTTGATGAGATATTGTGATAGCAATTATGGTGGAGATATTGTTGATAGAAAAAGCACTACGGGATTTGTATTTTTCATGGGAAAAAATGCAATCTCTTGGAGCTCAAAGAAACAACCGATTATTTCGCTCTCACTTGTGAGTTGGAAAGTGTTGCTGCAACATCGGGAACCTGTCATGCTATTTGGCTTCGAAGATTGATAAAAGAACTTTATTGTGAGCAAATAGAGGCTATGAAGATCATGCTAGACAAGAAATCGGCTATTGCTTTGGCCAAGAATCTTGTCCACCATGATCGAAGTAAGCATATTGATACTCGCCTTCATTTCATTCGGGAAAACATTGAGAATAAGAAGGTAGAGCTTCAATATGTGGACTCTAAGAATCAAGTTTCGGACATATTTATGAAGCCATTGAAGTTTGAAGACTTTCAAAAGATGCGAGAGGCTCTTGGAGTAATAAACCAAGTTTAAGGGGGACTATTGAGAATTAAACTTGATTTAAGAAATAAAAATAAAATCACTAATTGGCATCGGACGAACTGTCCACTGCCTGTAAGAAAACCTCTGATGACAACTTTTGTTACGTGGTTTAATCAAGATTTATTTTAAAATACTCATCTTTGGATAATCTCATCATGAGAAAGTACTTTGAGCAATGTGAGTTGGTGCATTTAATCAAGTTAAAAAAATAATCCTTGAAAAAAAAAAAAAAAAGGTTTTGGTACATAATGTTGACTGAGACAAATCAACACATATAATAAAGACAAATTTTGTATACTTCGATATAATATAATATAATATTGTGTTATATAAAAGCATATACGTTATAATTTATGGTTTCGGATCCTTTATCCAACGGAGCTACTTATCGCCCCTGTCGATCCAATAGAAGTGCGACAAATGGCTCCTTATTTAATTTTTTTATAAAAAAATTAAATATATTTATAATTTATAAATTCATCCCCAAATTCAGTATGATTTTTTTTTTCAGAACGACGCACCGATTTGTTCACTTCTTCCAGTAGCCCGTCGCCGTAGCTCGCTGACCAACCCGTTGCTGTCATGTCTCTTCCTCCAGCCATCGTCGCGCCAAACATCTCCGGAAAACTTCTCAATCCCATTAAACAATATCTTTGGTTCTCTCATCATCACTGTATCTTCTTCACTCTCTAGTTACAAAAAAAAAAAAAAAAAAAACAATTACATTATTGTGTGCTAAATTATTTTTTGAAAATCATATATCAAAGTATCGTGTTTGGGGTTTATGCCATTTATTTTACTCATTTGAAAATTTGATTTGAAATTTAGTCGATGTGGGATTATATGTGTAGTTGTTGTGCGTGTTTTTTGTTGTAAATCGATTGAAATTTGGTATCTTTTATTTCATTGTTATTCTTTATAAGTATGGAATTTGATAATTTAGTCTCACTATCTCAAACAGAGACCGAAGCAATTCAAATTAGAATGTTGTTTGATTCAAAGGATGCAACATATCAGTATTATCTAAGTTATACTAAAAATATCGATTTTGGCATCAAAAAGAACAAGATGCATATAGATAAAAATGGTAAGATTATATCTCAAACAAAGACCGAAGAAGTTCAAACTGGAATGTTGTTTGATTGAGAGGAAGAAGCATATCAGTATTATCTAAGTTATGCCAAAATATCGGTTTTGACATCAAAAGGCAAAAGATGCATAAAGATAAAAAGGGTAAAATCATATTCAGAATTTTAGTTTGTACTGCTGAAGGAAAACGGGAGGAGGAAAGAAGAAGTATCAATGTGAAAATGCCACAACCAATAACAAGATTTGATTGCAATGCAAGAATAAAGATTTGTTTAAAAGAGAATGAAAAATCTCAAGTTGTCGAGTTTATTTCTCAACATACACATTATCTTTCCGGCCGCCAAGATACATATTTATTAAGGGCACATAGGAAGATAAATTATGCTCATGCTACACAGATTGAGATGGCATAATGTGTCAGACTTACTCCAAAACTCTTCCATAATCTTATGGTTAAAGAAGCTGGTGGCCGAGACAGCTTCAGATTTATTGAGCAAGACCACAAGAATTATTTACTCTCAAAGAGAACAAAGAAATGAAAGTTAGAGAAACCGATAAAGTGATTGAGTATTTGCAGGAGATGCAAAAGAAAGATCTGAATGCTTCGTATTCTATTCAAGCTGATGAAGATAATATGATAACTAATATCTTTTTTGCAGACAACGGAATGTAAGCAAATTATTTTGATTTAGGCAATGTTGTGAGTTTTGACACCACGTATAGAAAGAATAGAGAAAGTTGTAGTTTTGCATTGATTGTCGGTGTCAATCATTATAGACAAACAATAATCTTTGGTACCTCACTATTATACGATGAGACAATTTCTTCATTTGAATGATTGTTCGATACATTCGCAGGCATCATGGGTGGGAAAAAGCCTACTTATTCTGAAAAATCAAGATCATACTATGGCGAATGCATTTGGTACAAGATGGCCTGAATCTTGTCACAGGTTATGTATTTGGCACATCTATCAAAGTACTACAATACATTTAAATGGAGTTTTTAAAAAATACAAAGATTTTGCACATGATTTTGAAAGGTGTATTTATTATTGTGATGAAAATGATGAATGTCTGCACGAATGTGATGAAATATTGGAGAAGTATGATATTATGGAGAACGAATGGTTGAAGAGGTTATTTAGAGTAAAAGAAAATTGGACATTGGTATATGGACGTCAATTCTTCTGTATTGATATTACTACTACACAACATAGTGAAAATATAGTATCATCAAAAGGTATGTGAGTTCTAATAACCCTTTGCGAGTATTTTTTGAATGGATAAAAAATTTAATTGAATCTCGTTGATATGAGGAGTTGATTGTTGATTTTAAAGCATGTACAAGTGCTCTGGTCCTTCCTTTACCTGTTCAATTTTTGAAACACGCTGCAAGTATCTATACAACTGAAGTTTTTAAGTGTTTTTAAAAGGATTTAGGGAAAGCTTATGATTGTGCGATGGTTCTTAATGGCATGGATGAAACTGTAGCAATTTATCATGTTAGTTGTTTGGGAAGGTCAAGGTATCATGTTGTGAACTTTAACTCTTTAGATGATAACGTTGATTTTTGTTACAATAAGTTTGAATTTGTTCGCTTGTTATGCGCTCATGCGTTGAAAGTTCCTACAAATAATAATGTTTTTAAGATCCTAGAGCAATATCTGATGAAAAGAAGAAAAAAATTTGCTAAGATAGGGATAGTGGTTTCCTCGGAAGATAACGTGGGTGATCCTACGAAAATGAGGTATAGGGATTTCAATTTTTTTTTCAACAAACTGGTGATAGGGCTTCATAATCTAAAGAAACATATGAATTGAAGAAAGAATCGTTTGTGAAGACCACTGAGAAGGTGAATGAATATTTGGGTGAACGATCATCTGTGAGATATACTCAAGAAACCTTAAAGATGGAAGCGGCTTTGGAGAAAGAAGACAACATACACATGAAGGTGATAAAAGCAAGAATGCGTTCCGGTAAAAGACAAAAAAAAAAAAAAAAAAAAAAAAAAAGTGGATTGAAAAAGAATTCTGAAAAAAATAACAGGATGTACAAATAAATGCATTTTTAATTGAGAAAAATACATTCATTTTATTATTTTTAATTATATTATTTTACTTGATATTAATATAATTATATTATTTCTTACACAGTCATCTATAAATGAGACATATGTTGAAGAACATGGCTTTCTATTGAGGCAAAATCAAACAGTTCCGCAACAGATTTATTATTTTTTTCTACTTTATTTTGAACTTTATATTTTTACAATTTTGCTTTGTTTTTCTAGTTTATATTTTCAATTATAGATTGAAACACTTAATTCAATATCAAATTTACATTCCCAATGCCCGGGTGATTCGACTTATACTCTGAATTTCACTCAATTATTTGAGGTATTTTTTATAATTCATGTCATGATTTTATGATTTAACTTATTGTATTTTTGCTCAAGTACTAACACTTACATTTATACAGGTTCAGTCATCCCGTAATTATGGATTTTGTGGCTACATATAATAGTTTGAAATGTAACTTGCTTTGTTGTGCAAAGTTGTAAGCATTATCTTTAGTTGGAATAATTTTGCGGACATTTTCAATTCCGATGGCACTTTTCTTGTCGTTGGTTATTTGTAAAAATGGGAGATGATAGAACTTTTCAATTTCAATTATTATGCTAAATTTTATAGAAATGTATTAAGAGGATTTTGTTTCGTCCATTTTTCTTCAAGGTTGCATTTATGCATTTCCACATATTTGTTCTCTTTGTTTCTCATTTGGGGAGAGATCAACAACCTTAGTTTTTTTATTTTTTTGATTTTTCAACTTAATTTTTTTTTTTGGTTGCGCTCAAAGGAGCTGCCTATGTACCCGGTCAAAACACCGCAATCAATCCATTAGTTCTGGTTAAAGAACTACAACAGAGTCAATGTCCCACACCATAAGACTAAACCTAGTCAGTATCAAAAGGTAACTAGCGAAATCAACCAAGACATATCAGTCTCATATCAACTAAGTAGAGGAATCTACCAGACCTTGAAACTCCGGATTCCGCTCTCGTTTGCTCTAAGAAACCCTCGAGCCGCCGGGTGGATGTCTTTTGAAATGAGAGTCTGCACATCGGGGAGTATGCTTATCATACCTGCCAATGAGTCCACAACTCAGTTACCCTCTTGGAAAATGTGTGTAATCCTCCATGTGATGTTCCAAAGTCGCAAGTGAAGCCAAAGAAAGAGGGGCTGGAGCGTCCAATGTCCAATCGATAAATATACCAAGAAGATGCAACCGGTGGAGTTCTTCTCAATCCAAAACGGTAGATAGCCTTGACCCACCACTAAGTTCACACCCGTGCAAATCGAATAGAGCTCTGCAAAAATGTTCGTTGCTCTGTCGATCAGGGCTTGGAAGGCCACTACCACCATCCCTGCAGCATCTCAAATGATACCGGCGGCACCTGCCGGCCCAAGGTTCCCGATTGATGCTCCATCTATGTTGAGCTTTAATATCCCGGATATGGCGCCTTCAACCGCACAAGGATCGGAGGACGAGGGGTTGGTGGAGGATACTGAAATCCAAGGTTCGTCGCTATATACAGATTTTCCTCTCAATATTTCCAGAGAAGGATACTGGAGCATCAAAGTACCTATAAGTGCAGGTACACACCCCAAATCAAAATAAATGCCCCGGTGATTCGATTAGGATGAGTGTGGGTGGGGAGAAGGAACAGAGAGGCTCAGTGCAGATTAATGCAGATTAGCCGTGGAGGACTGGACGTTGGCGGCGCTGCTGGATTTGGGAAGTCAATACTTAGGGCACCATATTTAAATTTTTCTTTAGTTGAAAAATTACTTCCATAATTTAATTTAGTGAGTAATTCCTTCGGTAATTACTCATTGAATTAAAGTATGTAAGTAATTTCGTATGTATTACTAACAAGTATTCCGTCTATAATTACTCACGAAAATAATATCTTAAGTAATTCTGTAAATAATTTGTTGGTATTACTCACATAATTATATACATGAGTAATTTCCGTGAGTTATCTACTTTTTTTGTAGTGAACTATAAGCATTTTCATCCAAATGGCGATTCCTTGAGGTAATTAATTACTACAAGTGTAGAACAATTATTGAGTTATTAAGATGTCAATTACGAGGGTTTTATATTTTCTAATGGGAAAGATTAATGGTACTGACTTTGCTATGGTGTATGAACTGTGACATATGTATGAAAAAAATCACAGTATTAAGAATTTATATATATTTTACGAGATGACTTGTATTTGGGCAAGATTATGTATTTAACATTCAAATACGATATCCCATATTGATATATGTGGTATATTTTTTACTATCTTTGATATAATAATCTTATTAATACATATTTTTATTTATAATTAACATAATTATTCTTATAAAAATAAATTATAAGAATATATATAATGATCATACAATATATAATATATATATATTTATATATAATTATTTATTAAAATATATTACTATATTTGTATTGCTTTTGACAATATATGCATATGATATATCAAATTAATTTATATATTATTACAATTTAGTAATATGCTACAAAATACATGAATTCAAAAATAATAATAATAATAATACTAATTTTTGTATTATAGCAATTATGACAATTAATTTATGTAATTAAAATTTATCTAAATTACGATCCATAATTCATGGTATTTAATTACTAAATGCACATAATAATAATAAAGAGATAATGCATAAAATTTTTAGATATGATGTACATCAAATTATAAAATCACACTTAATTATTGCAACACATCATGTACATGTCTTGCGCATTTTTCTCATAATTTTATTATACGATAGAGCAGCAATATTCTCCGAGCAGTGCTTTGTATTATTATGTCAATTTTATTAAAAAAAAAATTATCCCTCCTTATTGCAGCAATATTGGATATATTGTACACGCTCGGGATTATTTTCCTACATTTTCTGCATTTGAATCCAAACAGAAAACCTCTGCATTCTCATAATAAAATTTGTATGAAACGTCAGGGCTTGAAAAAGTTGGGATCATCTAGTCACAATAGTATATATGAGGAGATGATATAAATTTTTTTATAATATATATTCAACAATGTAATATATTTTTTGAAGTATTGAGATATGTTATATTACTAATATGAAAATGATGTTATTCAATAAAATTATGTTACAATTTATTAATTTTATTGAATAAACTGATTTTTTAATTTCATAACTGGACTTTTTTATCATTTTAGTCTCGTAATTGAAATATGTCACAAACTAGTCTCGTAAGTGAAAAAATTTCGCAATTTTAGTCCTCCGGTGCCAGAAAAGTCTGGCACCCATGTGGCTCGCTAGATGACACGTATCCACTAGGTCAACAACAGCTGGCGGAGACTTTGCTTTATATTTTATACATATATGTTTTCAAAATTTTAATATTTTTTTTAAAAAAAGACAAAATAAATAAATTTATTTTTTTAAAATAAAATTAAAAAGCCACGTGTCTATTGGGTATCGCTGACCTAGCGGATCCGTGTCCTCCGGCGAGCTACGCTAGTGCCATGTAGACATCTCCGACGCTAGTAGACTAAAAGTACGAAAATTTTTCACTTACAGGATTAGTTTGCGACAGACTCCCGTTACAAGACTAATATGATAAAGGGTCCAGTTCCATGACTAAAAAATCAATTTATCCAATTTTATATACAAAAAATATTTTATAATAATAAATTTATTCGATTCTTTTTGCTAAAAGTTTCCTGAAAATATAAATATTCATATGTATTAATTTCTTCAATTAATATCCCATAATTTCTTCAATTAATAGCCCTATAATTATCTAAATCATTTGCGAATTTTTATGGTATGTTAATCAATAAATATAATATTTTCCTAAATTATGATGATAAATTAATTTTTCTATCTATTTATGGATACAAGTTTGGCTAAATTTCATATTTTCAGAGCTACGATCATGAATTTTTGATAAATTCAATTTGATGATCAAATTTTATGAAAATTTTGAAAATAAAATACAAAAAAAGAACTTAAAAAATACTAATAATTATTTTTTTAATATGACAGTTGTGATATTTGTAGGGATGAGATTATAGAATTTCGTGAACATATTTGCCCTCCTTCCCAAAATACAAGAGATGATATGATGGACATCTATTACCGAAATGTTCTCCTATGTTATCTAAGATGATACTCCCTCCGTACCAAATTAAAAGAGTTTTTGAAGTTTTATAGTATATGAAGAAATAATAATATTTTATTAATTAGTGAAAGCGTGTATAAAGTAATTGTGACATTTTTCCTTTGACTTTATGTATAAAGTAATTGTATGTGTCATGGTATGTTTGTAGTTTAAGTAAGATTTAAAGGTGTTTTGGTATTAGTGGATAATAGTTTTTTTTAAATAGAAAATGGATATTTTGAAGTGTGAGAGACGAAAATTGTAAAAATAGTATTTTGAATTGGGATGAAGTGAGTATTTTTAGAACACATATATGATGTGGTAAAATAAAAAATATCTAGAATTTTACTTTCAAGACGAAACTTATCGGGATTCAATATTCGCTGAATGTAATCCTCATTATTATCATTTTGAAAGATGCCGGTTTCATTTATTTATTTTTTTCAATTCAATCCATAGCATTGAATCATGCTAATTTTTTTAGATGATTTTATACTTCGATATCGCATGTTTTTCGTAGATTTGTTGCAAAATTTGTAGCAAATATATTCTTTGTGTAGTTTGTGATATTATTAGTGTCAATTAGACTATCCTTCTTGAACCATTGTTTATTGCAACAATATACAAAAAAACAGAGAACTCCCGACGCCTCAGGTCACCTGCCATACATGGTTCGCCTAGTGTGACTTGCCTGTCGGACCTAGTTTGCAGGGTATTAGGTTCGGCCGGGGGTTTACCCAATGCGCACTTTCGGGTAGCAGCTGCGGGTTCCCACATCATCAAAATATATATATATACGATGTAATGCACGCGATCGGAATCACCTATTGCTTTTTTATGCATTTGGATCTAAACAGAGAACCCGTGCATGTAAGCATACTGTCAATAAGATCTGTATGCATCATCGGGGCTTGAAAAAGTTGTGGACGTTCAATAATAATATTTTGCATGAGTATACGATGCGGATGGTTATACAATATGTTGTATATATCATTCTAATATACTCTCCGTAACATTTTGATACGATATACTAATGATTTACGAGATGCTTAAATTGATGATACTATATACATCTCAATTTTATTTCTGTACAATTTTTCAAAATATTAAATTTACTTAATTTTTTGCGGAAGAAAAAATATGAGAAGATGCATCGATTATGCGAATTAAAACCTCATATTTATATGGATAAATAAAGGACGCCACAACCCCCAAAATCATGTATTACATAATATGTTGGATATTTTCTATACCAATTGTTCTCTAGCACTCTACATGGCGGACATTTTTTGAAATAGCATATGGCACATTAAAAAAAAAAAAAAAAAACCATGTAAATGATTACTTTTGATACGAAAAGTTACTGAAATTCAAAATTTGTTGATTGTAATCCTATTCTTCAACACATCGAACTACGTCAGTTGCTTCTTTCTTACCTGTTGGAACCTATCGGAGGTTCCAAGACCGTTCGTCGATTCGTCGGTGTGGGTTTTGGAAGTACTCTAAAGAGCCTGTCCATCGTCGGATTTTGGGTGGCTCCTTCCGTGGAGCCTGCACGGCTTCGAGCCTAAGCGAGACTTCAAGTCTGAACGATCGATTTCGATGGATTTAGACTAACATCTACTAAAACTCGGATAAATCTACTGGAAAGCGAATAAAAATATGCTAGAAACATAAAAGCATGTAATTCGAATTAAAAAGCATAAACATGAACTAAAACATGAAAAAGAAATAGAGAAATATACGAGTTCATCTTCTTGTGTCTGTGTGTGATGTGTTTTTTCCTAGTTTTAATCCTAAGATAGAATAATCGTCTCTTCCCACTAAAAAGGGCAGTTCCAATTATTCCTCCACCACTCTCAACCACCTGATAACCTCCCACTACTACCTTCAACTGTTTGGTAACCTCCTTCCACTACCTCCAAATGTCTAGTAACCTCCTTCCATCAGTTCCCTGGTAACCTCCTTCCATCAGTTCCCTGGTAACCTCCTTCCATCAGCTCTTAACCACCTGGTAACCTTCTTCCATCAGCTCTCAACCGCTTCAATTGCCTCTGGACCAGGTTCCACTTGCTCTGAACTTCTTCCATTGCCTCTGGACTAGATCTGCCGCTTACTCCGACTTGTTTTCATCGTACTCCTAGCCAGTCTACGGGGATGTGTCCCCAACAGCCTCGAGTTAAATGAAATCTTCGGTTTTCCTCTTGTTGGCTTGTTTCATAGAGCTTTTTGAATAAAGTATAAAAGTGCATAGGCCCTCCACTAATGTTCAGTACGAAATTATTAACCCAGGGCCAACGGAGGTAATTATCCCATGATCTGTGGAAGCTGTTGCTTTCTATCTTGTGGAGGCAACCTTCCTCTGCTTTGTGGAAGCACCGCAGTCCAATGGAGGTAGTTGTTTTCAACCAAATTGAGACAGCAATTTCTGACCTTATAGAAATATTGTTCCGGAGTGGAAGCGTCATAATCCAAAGAGTTGCTGCTTTAAGGTCCATGGAGGCTGCTGCTTTCGGCCATGTGAAAGCACTACAATCCAATGGAAGCTGTTGTCTTCGGCTCTGTGGAGGCAACAATCTTTGGCTCCGAGGCTTGAAGCTCCATTGTTGTTGAGCGACTCCGTGACTAATGAGGTCTGACTCTACTTTTGTCTTTGAGCCTCATTCACGTTCATGTGCTTTTGAACTTATATCCAACGCTACCATTCATGGCGTCAATCAAATCTCTATATGATATTATAATGTGATCCGGCGAGACAACGAGAAAGATTAATATTTTATTTGGTGTGAGATGATCACTCCCAAAGTGAAATAATTTAATTATATTTTTTTTCTATAATTGTAACATTCAATTTGTTTTCCATAAAGGATAAAATCAATACCAAAATTATCACTTATCATTTTACCCACTGAATTAATCTTAAATTATATTGTGATCTAATGGCCACCATTAATTCAACGTGCTACCGAAATATAATATAAGCACCATACCCGTGCGATGTTTAATTATTCAAGATCACTTTAACTAATTGATTCAAATCCTCCAAGTAATTGATTCTTTAGTCCAATTAAATTTTCCCACTAAATAAGTGGCATAATCAGGAGTTACTAAAAAGAGGTTAATTTTTCAAACTTTTAAAATAAAACAATATATTTATATAAGATAATTTCTTGAGTTGCATATTTTGAAAATGGAATTACAAACTACAGTGACACAATTACATGTTTGGAAGTTTATATATATAATATAAGGATTTTTACTATTTTTTTCTGCCAAAAAAATAAAAAATTAAATCAAAATTTATTTTTTAATATTTATATTAAAAATTAATTTTATATTCAAAATATCGTATTAATATTTCTTTATATCACATTAAAAAAATTATTTCAAATTTAAATGTTTTGCTATTTAAAATCCAAATTCAAAATTCAAAAATTCAAAATTTAAAACAAACACATTTTGTATAAATTTTTAGTACTTTTTAGCTTATTTTAATTACTTTTTGCATTATACATATATAAATTTTAAAAAAATTATTGAAAACACGTCATAATTAAACTTCATATCTTGATAAATGTGTGCAGGCCGTCCCTTTCCCGGCGTCCTCAGGGCCCAATTTAAACTGGGGCTCATTATTTATATATACAAGTTGTTTGACATTAATTTATTAATATAAAAGCATGGTTGGAGGTTACGTTTTATCTATATCACTTTTCAGGTTTTAGGTTCAAACCCAAGTACCTTCAAAATTTAAAAATATTTTTTTATTCATTAAAAAAAATTAGACAAAGTTAATATTAATAGTATTATTGATATTTTGCATATAAAGATATTAGAAAATTTATTTTATTTAATTATTTATATTTTATTATAGATAAAAAATACATTATTTATACATATTCAGGGGCCCCTAATTTTTGTTTTAAAATTGTTAATATTAATACTATTATTGATATTTTATCTAAAAATTCTAAAAGAAAAATTATTTTATTTAATAATTTATATTCTATTATAGGTAAAAAAAAATCGGAGTAGATCATTTATATATATTTAGGGGTCTTTTATTTTTATTTTAATTATTTTTTTTTGCACTAAAAAGATAATAAATATTAGACAAAATTATTATTATTATTAGGCAAAATTATTAATAATTCCTTTATAATTTCGAAACTCAGTGTAAATCCTCTATATTTTTTAAAATTTGCATGAATCCCTTATACTTTAAAAAATATACCATGAAACTCATTTTTATATATATATATATTTTTTTTTATGATGAGAAGATGACATTTTATCTATATTTTTTGCATGGCGGGAGTTTCATATAGTATTTGTTAAAATATAAGGGAGCATTACGCAATTTGTAAAATATGTGAAAATTTTATACTAAGTTTCGAAATTAAATTTATGCTAGAAAAATTGGTTTTTTAATTTATATTTTATTATAGGTAAAAGTACTTTATATATATATATATATATATTTAAGAGCCCTGACTTTTATTTTACCCCGCTTCTTTCGAAAGTCAGGATCGATTTTGTATGTGTGTATGTAATGGGGCATGAACGTGTTAAACATGAATTGTCACAAAGAACTCACAAATATCCCAATTCGCGTGTTCTCACAATTATGAGTAAGCATTTCTAACATTTATAATATGTCAGAAAATGACATTAAATATTTAGACCTTCTGGTTATGCATAATTTTAAATTACTTTAGTACTAGTATTTTTAATCATATTTAAATAAACAAAACAAAACAAAAAAAAAAAAAAACCCTAAAAAATTCATATATATTTTATTTAAATTATTATATCAAAAACTTATTTGCAATAAAAAAATACATTTAATATTTTTTTAACATTATATTTCTGTATTTTATTCCTTTTTCTTTTTTTTTTCCAAAATATATCTAAATACGGTCTTATATATATTTTTTATAATTACCTATTAAAATTAATGTATATTTGAGTAATACAAATGGTCACCTTCGGTTTACCCTTGCTTGGGTAAAATTATGAAGGCAACTTTAGAATATAGAAATGGTCAAACACCTCAGGAATAATTCAGAAAGATAAATTTGATTTCATCTATAAGTAATATTTTTGGATTTTGAGTTGGGATTTGAATAGTAAAATTTTTGAATTTAAATAGTTGTATGATGTGATATAAATAGGTGTTAATGTGATGTTTTGAATGTAAAATTGATTTTTAATATAATATAAAAAATTAAAAATAGGTGTTTGATTTGATTTTTTTTTGGGGAAAAAAATGAGATGAACGGTGAAAATTAAATTCAATCCCCCAAACAAACACATCCTTCGAAGAAATCACGAAAAGGGCATAGAAATTTCCTATTCCCGAGTCATAGATGACCGCAAAATAAAATTTTATACCATCAACTCTTTTTAATTATTTTTTACCAACACTAATTGACTTGCACTTATCAATTCATATATGGTCTTTAATATACATATATATATATATATATGGGGTGTTTTTAGTTTATATATTTAATAGTAAAAGTAGTTATATATATAGGTGTTTTAAATATAAAATAAATATTTTTGTTTTGTGTTTTCGATTGAAAAAAATAAATAAATTTATATGAAGTATCGGAAATTATGTTGGTGTTATAAAAATAATAAATATGTATAGTATTTTAGTTGTTTTGTATGTTGATTTATTTTGAGTAAAATAACACATGCATTTAAAAAAAAAATAAAATAATAGTAATAAATTGAATATTATGTACCTAAGTTGAAATTTTCAGGAAAAAAAATTATAATAATTGGTATCAAATTTTTAAAGAAAAACTAAATTATATTGCATAATTTAGTTAAATAAATTATATATATAATTTAATCGTTTTTTTTTCAACAAATAAATATTTAATACAATTATATTTATTTTAATATATATTTTTTTTTTACAAAATAATTTACATATGCAAGCACTGTCTGCACAACCACCAATTACGTGATGTGAAAATTTTTCCACTTATTTTAGTTTAATTTAAATATATATATATATATATATTCTTTACTACTATTAATAAAAGTATATGTACATTTTGGGTGTACATTTTGGGTGTATTTATTTGAAATTTGAATTTTTAATTGATATTTGAATAGTAAAAATGACATAAATAGGTGTTGATATAATATTTTGAATGTAAAACTGATTTTTTAATGTAATATAAAAATAAAAAAAAATAAGTATATTAATTTGATTTTTTTGGAGAAAAAAATTTAGTGAACAGTACACATTGGGAATATTTGGCCAAAAGAACACCCCCTTTGTAAATTAATAAGTTAAACAACTATTTTAAAAAAATGACATTAAAAAAGAAAAAGTGCTAAGACAACATTGATAAGTTTGATTTTATAAATTTGACGGCGATTAGAGTGTTGATTTGGTCATGTTGATTTTGAGCAAGTTAGTAAATTAATTTGAAATGATTAGCAAATTATTACAAAGTATACAACATATTACTAGGTTAGTAGCAAATCATTATAAGATTGTTACCGTGTGTTGAAAATTTCTAACCGGATGGTAATTAATGTTTCTTTTTTGAAGGAATTAGAGTAATTAAATCCTCAATTTGTATCCACTCAAAGTTTGATAGCAAGAAATTAGAGGAAGAAGAAAATTGCGAGAAAAATTAATAAAATACAAGAAATAAAATAAAATAAATATAAATTTTGATTGAGATGTTGGAATCTAAGTTTTACAATGAATACATCAACTTATTTATCGGATCTAAACAATGTCTTATGAACAGACATAATGTTCTGCTCTACTCACAACGCCGCGAAAAAGAGACGCAACTCTTGAGTATAAGAATTAATAACAATTTAATTGTTTTCTAAGTTATTTTCTAAATTTTGGAAACCAATTTTTTTTTTTTTTAAATAGATTGATAAAATAAAATAAATATAATATTTTAATTAAGGTTGGTTGGGCGTCTCTTCTTATGTAAAACACCTCCAAATCTTTGTAAATATATCTGAAAATATATACAACCTTTTAAAATCATAAACACGCCCCTACTTTTATAAATCATATCTGAAGATACGCCCATATATCTGTAAATTAAATCTGACAGCACCTCGCCTTCTGGAAAAAATATATGACAACGCTTGAACTATCTAAAATATATTTGACAACGCTCCGCCTTCTGGAAAACAAATTTGACAATGCTTAGACTATCTAAAATATATTTCATTTGTCCCTTAACAATGTATCCATTTTCCTATTTTGGTCTATCCCTATCAAAGTATCAATTTTCTTTTTTAGTAACTGTATTTTCTACTAACATGAAAAATACCCTTATAACTTACAATATATTACACAAATGTCACTATCTTTATATTACACAATACTAATAAAGTTATTTTAGTCTTTTCTACTTTATTCATACAATATCTCAATATAATAACTTCGTGTAAAAAGCAAACAGATAGATAGCTAAGAGACGGAGGGAGTATCTGATAGCACCCTGCCTTCTGGAAAACAAATCTGACACCGCTGGGACTATCTAAAATATATATGGCAGCACCCCACCTTCTAGAAAACAAATCTGACAACACTCGGACTATCCAAAATATATCTGGAAGCGCCCTACCTCTGCAAAAACAAATCTAACAGCGCTTGGACTATCTAAAATATATCTAGCATTGTCCCGTCTTCCGGAAAACAAATTTGATAGCGCCTGGACTATATAAAATATTTCTGACTACGTCCAAACCTCTTGAAATACACGTTTATCGTTCTGCAATCATCTGACACCGCCTGCACACCTTTCCTTGCGCCATGCCTTCTATCCGGGCACATTCTGCATCAGCCCAGACAACTTTCGCATAAATCTAGGCTACTCCTACAATACCCCGGGCAACTTCTATAGTAGTCGGAGTGATTTCTACATCAGTTCAGATGACTTCTATGTTAACTCGGGCGACTTCTGCATCAACCCATACAGCTTCTGCATCGGTTTGGGAGACTTATGCATCTCTAAGCTACTTCTGCATTAGTTTGGGTGACTTCTGCATTAACCTGGGCAACTTTCGCATGAGTAACGACTTCTTTATTAATTCAAGTGCTATCTACATCTATCTGGACGCCCCTGGCATCCTTACACCCTATACGGGCACCCCTACACACTATTAGGGCGCCTTGCACACTATCCGGGTTTCAATTGAACTGGGTGGCATGTAGATCTTCGATCACAGACAATCGATATTTGATCGATAATAGCATATGTGATCTAAGAAAACAACAACTTAAGCTCCTAGACGCTCATCAACTCTGAACTTCATTTGAGCGGCCCAATTCTTGATTTTCTAATTATAGTTATAATTTTGTGGGGGTAACAAAGACAAAGAACATATGTTGTGTTATATAAAATATGTGTTGTGTGGATTATATTTCGTGCTAAAATCAACATATATTATGCTAAATACAATTATATAATGTGTAATATTATATATTGTATTAAAATTTATTGTGTGACTTATATATTGTGTAGTGTTACATAATTTATCTATATGGCATTAAAATCATAATCTATTGTGTTAAAATCACAATTACATTTTGTTACATATAATTATATTATAATTTATTATATACTCCCTCCGTCCCAACTAAATTGTCTTATTTAGCTTAGGCACGGATTTTTAGGTATTGTGTAATTGGTAAGTAATTAAAAAGTATATTAGTGAAAATAATTATAATTTAATAAAAATAATTACAAATTAACATTAAGATGACTAAATAGTTTAATTAAAATAAAAAAAATCATAAATTATAAATTTTAAAATGTGATTAAATTGTATAATAATATTTCCAAAAAAGAAAAAGACAAAGCATGTGAAATAGACGAAAATAAAAAGAGTTAACAAATTAAGTGGTACGGATGAAGTATTACTCTATGTCATCTAAATCTGTACTCAATTTCTTTGTTAAATACAAAGTGGATGATTACTTGATGACGAATAGAATATATTAATATTTGCTAATTTTTTATATAAATATATGTTAATTGAATTAAAATATATATTCTAAAATCACAATTATATTTTGCAATATATAATTATATATATTGCTATTAAAATATTTATTATATAGTATATTAATATGTGCAATTTTTTTTGGGAAAATTGTAATTTTTATCCATCAAGTAGGTTCAATTATCATTTTTATATATTAATTTTTAAATTTTTTATTTTAGGACACTAAGTACAAAAAATCGTTGTTTTTATCCTTCGATTGGGTGTCTTATGTTCAACAATTAAACAATCAGCAAATTTTGGTCATGCAAAACATGTTGCGTGAGCAACAAAACCTTATGCAAAATCTGCTAGATCAAATTTTATCAAGGATTATTCTGCAACCTACACAATCACCGCCAGGACTGTCGTCATCCAGATAACAAGCAGATTTTGTAGGGCCTTCATATGTAGACAGTACCTTTCCAAGTGCTACTACTAATAGGGTTGATAGAGGAAAGACTTCTCTCACATACCCAAGTAATGTTCTATTGGATGTCTTAGCCGAGCCAGCCTTCTCTAGGGAAGAGAGGTTGGGGGACAGACTCATAATCCCATCCCAGCCGAGCCAACCATCCCCAGAAAAGAAAGATTGAGAGGACATGCTCATAATTTCATCCCAGCCGAGCCAACCGTCACCAGAGAAGAAAGATTGGGAGGACAGGCTCATAACCTCATTCCTGTATTCGACCCTGTTCCACCCAGAGTAGATCCGGAAGACACCGCTCAAGTTTTGCGGGTGCATTTCGGCATGAATCCGCAAATGGGTGAATAGGCCGGTGTATCAAAGGCCATTTCCAGAGAGAATCGTCAATGAGTATCCTCTCCCGAGGAATTACCGACCGCCAGACTTTCATGTTTTATCAGGAGAAGACGGATCCTTTACCATAGAGCATATGAGTCGTTTCACAACAGAGTTATGAGAGGTCGGTAATAACCCTTTTTATAAACTCTAACTATTTGGTTTGTCTCTTACCAGAACAGCTTTTTCGTGGTTTGTCGATCTACCACCTGGACAAATACAAACCTGGGAAGGTTTGAAAGCGGCCTTTCATGCAAGGTTCTTTAATCCTCTTCCAACAGTCTCACTCACAGACCTTCTGGAGATCAGGCAAATGCCGGAGAAGACCGCCTACCAATTCATAGAGCAGATGCGATTAAAGAAGGGACGTTGCCCGACAATCATTGAGGAGAGCGAGATGACCAATTTGGTAGTCCGAAATATGCATACACAACTGCGGGAGGCTTTAACGGCCCACGACGTTCAAGATCTGGCCAGTTTAGCATCCAAGGCAGGGAGGTTAGAATCCTTTTTCATAGAAAACGATCACGACTTCTGTCATGGGGGAGGTGCTGAAGAAATGATAGTGCAAGATCGACCAACGCGCAGGCCAACACCAATCCGCGATAAATGGAGGTCGGGTACAACGTAGCCTCAAAAGATGAAGGTCGGATCTGAAGCTGACGTGGCCTCGGATGACGGCCTGCTAACTCCTAAACATCATGAGAAATGACGCTTAGGAGTCTTGCGGATGAGGCAAATTGTTACGCACAAAAGATAATAATAATAATAATAATAATAATAATAATAATAATAATAATAATAATAATAATAATAGCTGGATCTTAAAGGAAATTATGACATGAAGTCCGGCGGAAAAGGAGAAAATAGGCACTCAGGTCGGTTGGTCCACGGTCGGTTGGTCCGGTCGGTTGGTCCGCAGTCGGATAAGCAGGTCGGTTGGTCCGCAGTCGGATAGGCAGGTCGGAAGGTCCGCGGTCGGATAGGCAGGTCGGAAGGTCTACAGTCGGATGGGATGGTTTGCAGTCGGTTGGTTCGCAGTCGGTTGGTCCGCCATCGGTTGAGTCGGCCAATACGGAGTTTGGACAAAGCGAAGGTCTGTTAATTAGTCGCCTAATTAAGTGAACAGTAGTTCAGTCGCTTGGTTGGGGTGACCATTGAATCGTCTGGAGAGATCATATGTTGGTCGCTTGATGGGGTGACCAATAAGTCGTTTGGTTTAGCGACCAGTTAGTCTCTGGAATGGTCGGTCGGGCCAGTTGAGTTCTGGAATTGGTAGAAGTGTTTGGCGAGACGGTGTAAGACACGTGTCGACAGAGAAGGACTTTGTGGACGGTTGCCGTAACCGTCCAGACGACATTTCAAAACATTTCGTTGTGGGCGGTTGACGGCGGTTGCTGGCGACGGTTCTGAAACGTTTTTTTGAAGGAATATTTAAGGATTTGGATTTATTCTGGAAAGGCATCTTCAATCATCTTTAATCAACATCAAATTCAAGAGAATTGTTTTTGGGGATCACCACTTTATTTTTCAGTCTGTATTTTAAATTTCCTATTTTATTTATATATCCTACGGTGTTTAGAGATTCCTAATCTCAGACACTAATTATATCAAATTTGAAGATAATTTCCTATTTTCGGATTTTACTTTTTATTGTTGAAAAATCACATCAACATATACTTTACCTAAACTCTCATATCTAGACTAATATGGACAAACTACATGAGACGGAGGGAGTAATATTTTCATAAAATATCATACTCCCTCCATCCGGCTCGATTCAAGGGTCTCATTTATGTTTTGCGTCATTGTACTTAAAATTAAAAATGTTCTTATATTTATATAATTTTTTGCACAAATATCATTATATTAGTATTAGAAGACACTAACAGAAGTATTTTTGTCAGTTTTCCTTAATTTGTACTACGTTTTGATATAATAATTAATATTCAAATATCAACACCCAAAAAATAAATGAGATCCTTAGAGCCGAAATGAAGTGTATTATAATACTTTAAAAAAAATTCAAAAAACAGACCTTAGTGTGTGTTATATACCCATACCATATTTATCGAACATAAAAATTTCAAGAAAATATATAACGTGACACTGACTATTTAATTAAATATACAGTAATACATTAACATTTCCTCTACGACCGTGGCATTAACATTTCCTCTACGACCGTGGAGTAATTGGTTCAAACACTATACTTTTAAGTTTTATTTGCCATATATTATTATTTAATATGATTTATTTTGTTAAATTTAATTTAAAAGCTATTATCTTCGATCCAAAATTTATACAGACCACACTCGTCAAATCAAATGCTCAAATTCCCACATTAAAAAAATAAAAATAAAAATCTCATTTCACACCCTATATTATTATTATTATTATTATTTACATAACTCTTTTTACAGCACATCAATTTTTAATTATTCCCTCCTTTGTTGACTTTTGGTGTCCCACAACTCCTTCATGTTTCCTAAATACTTAAAAGCAATCCCCAGTTATTTTAGTTAGTGTAAGGGGAACCGGGACTCCGAATCCCAATAAATTGACACCGTCCGTATAACAACTTCATCAACGGTAGAGATCAACCCAGGCAGGACAGGGTAGCTGGAGCCCCGGTCCTGCAAAAACCACCCTATATATATAAAAAAACCTGCACAGAAATCAGGCAGAGAAGAGAAGCAATCCCCGCCATGGAAATCATCCCATTCGCCAGAAAATGGAGGCGATCGAGGGCCTACTCCAGGCTCTCCCCAACCAACAGAAGAAACCTCAAAGTCGCCAGGCTCGGAACCGCCGACGCCGACAGACAGAAGCGGCGCCCGTCGTGGAGGCTCCGGCTGTCCCGAAAGCTCCGGTTGAAATCGGTGGCGCCGCCGGCGAGGCTGTGGAACAGATTCAGAAACGCATACATGAAGATGATGATGAGACTGGCGGAGGTGTCGGGGACATCCAACGGCGGCGACGTGTTCGGAGACAGACGGTCAGGGTCACGGTCAGGCATGACGTATAATTATTCGAGGGCTGAGTTCGAGAACCGGCTCGTCCTTGAGATATGTAAATCCATGGCGGCTTCTCTTGAATTGGGATACCACAAATAATAATACTCCCTCCCTATTTGCTTTGAATATTTTTTTTTTTTTAATTTTTTCATAGTAGACTAGGGATGAAAAAATTTATCGAACATATCGAAATATCGACTTATCGTACCGTATTGTGTTGAAAATATCGAAAATTTTGGTACGGTATCGATATGAATTTTTTAAAAGCTCTGTATGAATATAGACTATTGAAAATTTATTGATTTTTTCATAGTAGTTTTTGGGGGAAAATGGTGATATTTATTAATTTTTTTTAATTATTTTGAAATTTAAAATTATATTTTCGGTATAATCGTTATATAGCGGTATCGTATTGAAATCAAAATTTTTGGTATAAACAGTATATACTTACCTGTATTGTACCGAAAGTTTCGGTATATTAAAACTTTCAGTTCGAAACGATACGATACCGATATCAGTATCGATCGGTATTTTCGATACGGTAGGATATGCAAGGACAAAAAATATATATATATATATATATATATCCTTTAGGTATAATAGCTAAATTAACAAACCGTAAGCACTCTTAAACGCGCTTTTACGTCTTTCTCTTCCGTTATGTACGTCTAAAAGCGCAATTTCTTAAGCTAAGTTACGTTTCTTGATTGTTTAATTAATTTTGATTATTGTATTATTGAGTTAATCTTATTTACTATTAATAATGGTAGATTATACCAAACATATATATTTCTATCTATCCAATAATGATTGGATTAGATTTCCACTATTCATCCAATTTTTTTTTTCTAAAAAATATCAAATCAAACACCTATTTTTTATTTTTTATATTATATTAAAAATTAATTTTACATTCAAAACATCACATCAACACCTATTTATATCACATCATACAACTATTCAAATTTAAAATTTTTATTATTCAAATCTCAATTCAAAATCTAAACCGCCAACAAATAATTAATATTACATGTTCAATTGGTGGTTTTATTTATTTATTTATTTATATATTTTTTATTAGGAATCATCTTTCATGTGTCTTTTCCCACATGAATAAAATATTACAAACGATATTTAGGTTTCGTAGTTTTCAATTTTTATTTTTTACTATATATATATTTAAAAACATAATATTCAATACTTATTTAATATTTCGTTGGTTTCATAACAAATGATAGTTTTTATTAGAGACATTTTATTTAACGTAATAATATTTAATTAGTTAATAATAATAATAATAATAATACATTATGATGTTGTTTCATGTAATTTGTATTATTAGTAATTTTGAAATAAAAATTAATATATACGATTAAAATAAATTTAAAATATATATTTAAATATTTTAAAAATTATATATGTAATAAAATTTTATATAATATAAATAAAAAAATTTATTTATTTATAACTAATATAAATTAATTTTATAAAAAAATATATAAAATATTTGTTTATTGATGAAAAAAATAGAAATAAAAGAGTTTTAAATAGATCAACATGATGTATGATGTTATATGTGTTATAAAATTAATTAAATTAATTTATATTTATTAAATATATTTTAAATTAATAAATTTTACAAATATAAAAAGATATCATTTGTTAGGTGACAAACTAAAATAAAAATTTTATCATTTATTATAGTACAAATGGAGTATAAAATATCAAATCTAATAAATATTTTGCCTCAATATATCAAGATTATATAATACTTAATAATTTAAAATTTATTTCATCTAATTGTAGGTGATAAATGAAAATTTATTTAGAATATACCATCTAAAAAATCAGTAAAATAAATTACTTTGTTCTTTTAATAAAAATTTTCAATATATTTTTAAAAAAAAAATTAATATATTATATACACTCTTTAATTTTATATAAAACATATATAATTTTCTGAAAAAAAAAATTATGATACTGGGATTAATATAATTTATTTAATGGAAGTTGTCTATGCATTGTCTCGTAGGGGTGGGCAAAAAATTTAAACCGAATCGAACCGATCCGTCGAACCGTTGAATCGAACTGATCCAAACCGAATTTTCGGTTAACTGAGTAAATTCGGTTCGAATACAAATACTGCATATTTGATATTTGTACAGTTCGGTTCGGTTAACCGAACCTAATACATTATATATTTATATCATTATATTTTAAAATTTATATTAATAATTATATTTGGTTCGATTACGGTTCGATTCCGTTTCGGATATTTGAAATATTTGCAAATATTTTGATTTAATTAGAATTTTAATTATCTTTTAATATATTATTTTTTAATTTCGGTTTGGTTCGAATTATTTGCAAATATTGCAAATATTTTCGGTTTAATCGAAATTTTCGGCTCAGATACGATTCGTGTTTTCGGGTATTTGTTCGGTTTGATTCGGATATCAAATACCCACATATTTGCAAATATTCCAACCGTGCGTTTACTTTTGCCTTGTGTGCTTATTTCTAAGATGAAACTTTAATTAAATATATATGTAATTAATCAAAATTAACATTACTTTAACATATGACTCTTAAATGAAAATGGGAAATTAATAATATTGTGTCCGAATTTCTAAATTTTTTTATAGATTAAAGAAAATAAAAACTTAATAGATACTACTCCATGAAATATCATAAATGGAAATAAATACAGTGCTATCAAATTCAATCGTCCATTATTGCTTTTGCCAAACCCTAATATCCTATGGATTAAACACCAAATAGTTTATGCTCCATCCGTCATGCAAATATGTGTTCATTTGATCGGACACAAATTTTAATAAAAGTGAGTAATAATTGTTACTTTTTTTTTCATAGTATAAAAAAATACAAAAATATAATAATTTTTTATTTAAAAAAAATAAAAATATTTTTCAATGACAACCAAAAAGGAAATTGAGCAGAACAACGATTTCTTTTTACAAATTCATATAACTACTTGTATTTGGTTAATTGTTGGATTTGTGGGCGAAAGTTTATATAAATATTTTTTTATATATATTTATACATAATTAATAAATTATTTTTTTAAAGAAAATCTGAATACATATAAATATATTTATTTATTAAAAAAAAGATAGATCCAATGCATAAAATATTTGAAAAAAAAAAAAAAAAGTTGAGAAGTGCTTAAAATAAATCGTCTGTAAATGGTTTTTAAGATGAAATAACTTTTTTCTTTTTTTTTTAAAGTTATTGGGAATTCTGTAATACTTAAGCACCAGTTGGGAGGAATACTGGGCGGGTGCTTTCTATTTATTTATTTTTTTGTTTTTTAATTATAAAATAATTTAATTATATTTATAAATTCTATTTTTATTTTATTTATCTTAGTTTTTAAATAAATTATATTTTTTATATTTTTGAGAGAAAAAAAAAATATATTTTTTTAAGAAATGCAGAATCCAGTAAAATTTGAATAAATATGGTTAAAGAATTATTAAATTTTAATTATTATAATACATATTTAATAATATTATAAATAATAAATAATAAAATATAATATTAATTATATTCTATGATCAAATAATAGTAATAAATTTGATTTATTATGTATTTAAAATATTATTATAAAATATATGTAAAAAATATAACACTACTAGAGTCGAAACTCCACTTCAATTCGTATATAAAAAAACTAGTGTTTCTTTATTCTGCCAATAAATTTAAAAAAATCAATATTTATTTATTTTTTATAATTTTGTGTTATACTCCCTCCGTTCTAAAATAATATGGACATTTAGGATCGACGAGAATTAAGAAATAATAACATTATACCGTGGGTATAAAATTATTTTTAAAAGACCAAAATGTCCTTACTTTATATAATTATTATGAAAAAAGTGAAAATAATTTTGTAAAAAGATGGAGAGCTTATTACAAAAATGGAAATGAAATTATTGTTTTGAGACGGATGAAAATGCCAAGACTATTATTTTGAAATGAAGGAAGTATAAAAATTTATTATTTATAAACTGATATATATTTATATATTTTTATTTTACTTTAAAAATTTATTTGATTGATATAAATATTATTATATATATTTATTGATGTGGAAGAAAGAATGTGTAATGTTGCAGAAAGAAAATATGATGTGGAGGTCCCGTAAGGATGACCAGTGGTGTGGGGGTTGACTCATGACTGTGGGTTCAAAACCCGTAAAACCCGTAACACTCTCAAGTCACCTGCCACATATGATTCGTCTAATGTTATACTTTTTTTTTTCTATTTTATTTATTTAATATAATTATTAGTATTATTTTATAGTTGGCTTGTAAGACCATCGTGTGTTTGATATTATTCCTATCTTTATTAATTTAATTTATTATGTTTTTTTGAAGTTTGACAAAGTAAGTTAATTAAGTAATTGGGTATTAGGATTTTCGTGGACATTCATCTTTAATTTATAATTAATATAAGTTGGGCTGTTGGGCACGGCTACCGTTAGAATGGGGACTTTGGTAATTAAAATTATTGGACTGAATCATTAGGTTTGATTATTGGCTTGATAGTTGAGTTTGGGATATGAGATATATACTTAAAATTTTGAAGTAAAATAATTATTTTATATGATATAAATAGATATTGAATATTATTTATTATTATCTTTTTTTTTTTTTTATGACGTGAAAATTTGCAGCCGCTACCCGAAAGTGCGCACTGGGTAAACCCCCGGCTGAACCTAATACCCTGCAAATCAGGCCCGATGGGAAAGTCACACTAGGCGAACCACGTGTGGCAGGTGACACAAAGTTTTTTTAAGAGCTTTTAGCTTATTCAACAATTTTTAAGTGATTGACCAGACAAACAGTTAATTTAGGTGTATGGTAAATTAGCTTTTTGGATATAAAAAACTAATTTTTGAAAAGCTAACTTACCCAGCGTTTTGAAATAGTTTTTTCAGTTTAAATTTTTTTATTCCTTTGTTTGTCCATAAAAATTTATTATGCATTTTACACAATAAATATATTTTGATTATTTATTAATTATATTAGAATATTTTATTATATTATAGTTTTACTTTTATAAATTTAAAGTAATTAATTTTTATGTATAAATTATTTTAATTGTAAAATATATAAATTTATTAAAATCAACACAAAGTAGAAAATATAAATATTAGTAGTTTATTTTTATATTAAAATTACATTATATAAATTTTATACTAAAGGTAAATTAAATTTATTGAAAATTATAAATATAACGAATTAATAGATAATTAACATAATAAATATATACAAAAAAATTTATTATTTTATATTTTACATCATTTTCAATAGAAAAAACTATTTATATTTGACAAGAAAAATATAGTATTATTTTTTAAATCTAACTATAATAAAAATAAATACCATTTTATAATACTTTTACAATTTTCAATAACTAATAACAAACAATTTCAAACATTCTAAACTCAAAAGAATATCAATTGAATATATTAGAAAAAAATAAAATAGAAATGTCCTCAATTGTCATTTTACGTACAACAATAAAATATCAATTTTGTAAAGGTTTTTTCATCCCTAAATTCACTTTTTCCGTTACTAATGACATTAAAGACGAAATTAGAGAGGGAATTGTGTTAACTACGTGAACTTTAGAGACGAAATTCCGTTACTAATATACTATTTTTTTTGTAGTGGTATAAACAACTAATATCACACTGTTGTTTTACTAAAAATTTCAATACAAATAGCTAATTAAATCAGCTATTTAAACCAGCTAATTAATCAGTTAACAACTATCAGCTAATTGAATCAACTAACAACTAACTATCAGCTAGTTGCCAAACACAACCTTGATGTTTTAAATTTAAAATTAAAGTATGCTTGTTTTTTGTTTCGTCACTATTCAAATAAAAATCACACCAACATTTTATTTCAAATAAATTTTAAAGTATAAGGAAATAAACCCTTTAATTTTAAATATAATACAAAATAAAAACAAATATACAATTTAATATTCTTTAGAAAAAATATTTTTAAATAGTAAAAATCAATTTCAAAACGTACAAGCAAACACTTGTTTAAAGACTCGATTCGGACAAACCGACAAAGACAGTAACAATCAAAACAATATGTGTGTTTGTTTGGTGGATTCAATTAGATTTTCACTATTCATCCCATTTTTTTTCCCAAAAATATCAAATCAAACACCTATTTTTTTATTTTTTATGTTATACTAAAAATCAATGTTACATTCAAAATATCACATCAACACCTATTTATATCACATTATACAACTATTCAAATTCAAAAATTTTACTATTCAAATCCCAATTTAAAATCCCAATTCAAAATACAAACCCTCAAACAAACACACCCTAAAGTATATTGTTTTGATTGTTGTATTACATATCGATATGTCAAATAACTTTAAAATTATGCCTATTTGTTCTCTAACCCACTGTATTTGGCCATTGGGGTTCAAACCCATCCTCAAATCCTTTTCTATTTTTTCAGTCATCTACATCTACGTGTTACTTTATTTATGAAATTTTTATGGTGTTTTATAGTGTTTTATATATTTTTGTTATTATTTTGGGTATATTGTGTATTTTATTTTTTTTAAAAAAATAATATACAATTTTATATTTTTAAAAAGTGATATATAATTTTATTTTTGGATAGTGATATAATTTTATATTTTTAAAATAATGTACTCCCTCCGTCCACGTACAAAGTAAATATTTACTTTTGACGCAGTGTTTAAAAAATAATAGTATTTTAATTATATTAGATAGTTAAAAGTAGTATAATGATATTTTTGTCCTTAATTTTTGGTGTAAAAGTAATGATGTGATGTAAAATAAAGGTATTTATAGAAAAAGTGAGGTATTTAATGCAATATTTACTTTGTAATTGGACGTCCTCAAATAGAAATATCTATACTTTGTAACTCGACGGAAGAAATATAATTTTATTTTTTTAATTATTATATTATATTTGTTTTGATAGAATTTGATTATTTATTTAAAATTATTTTATTTGTAATAGTTATTATTATATGCAATATTATAAAGATGAAAATTATATGCAAAATCATATTGTTTATTGTGAATATTATGATAACTTTTTTTTTCACTTATGATTTACTCAAGTTCGTATATTTTGACAACTTCAATTCATCGGGCCATTTTCTTTATTACTGTGAGAAAGTTATATTTGTAAATAATATATATCATACTTCGATTATCCTATTAATAATATAAACCATAAGAATATCATAATTGATTCATGTTATCTTTTCTTTACGGTTGTGAATATGAAAATCTAAGTCAACCCACTTATTCACCTCGACTCCATTGAATCCTCCCATGAATTTCACCATCGTGGCTTTATCATCCTTCAATACGATAGTCTTCATCACAACCATTTCCTCAAAAGTATGGAATCCTTGTGTAAGTCCTTGTGCACATTAGTAAAACTCTCTCACATTCCAAAATGATACAAATATTTTCCTTATTGCTCTTTTCAATGCCTTGGAAGTAGTTATAAGAGTTTTCCTTTCCTTGTTCCTCTTGCAACATATCTGATTCCAGCAACTCAAAGTATATCATATACAGAAACTCGTACATGTTGTTCATCATTGTATCCAGAATAATAAAACACAAGAACCATCTTGCACTCCCAATCAAGAAAGTGTTTGAGTAAGAACAATCGTTGAAAGTTTGGATGTTGAACTTCAAGTTTCACATGGGGTTATGCGGATGGATCTACGTTGGGTTGGTTCCCACTCATCATCAGATTCAGGGACATATCTTTCACAAGAGATTCATCTATGAGATTTTGGTGTACATGGGGAAGCAAAACTTTTGTGGATCAACACTAGGTCCGGATCCTGAGCCTATGGAGATATGTGTAGTTAGTACATTAAACTTCTAGGGTAGTCTAGTGAACCTTCCATTAATATTTTTTGCTAGCATTCCATTGACGGAATTGTAGAAGAATTTAATTCCATGAGAATTTGTTGTCTCTCCTTGTCTCCTTGCATGATGATACATAAATATATATATATATATATATATATGGCACGCTATGAAAGAAAATTAAGACTACATCACTCAAGCTTTTTCTCTCAAACCATAACCTTTCCAAGATGTAACACACTTGCCAATTTCACTCATTTCCTCTCAACTCGTGTATCGCTAACACAAGTTTTTTCACCAATATTCTTGCCTTCTTTTAATTTCATAAAGTTTTAGAAAAGATTCAATTATTCGATGTCAACAATCAATACATAGTGTATATGTGCATTGACACCAAATTCAAAGAATTAAGAAAGAAGTGAAAAAAGTTAAGAATAAATATAAAAATATAATATGAAAAGGATAACAACCGCAACGTTATATCAACTTCAATTTTTTCTAACTTCAATAACTTTTCTTTTAATTTTTTTTCTTTGTTTGTCTGTCTTCTTTTCTAAATTTGAATTTTTTTTAGTTTTATAAATAATAACCTAAAGCAGTCATAAAAATCACAATATTGTATCAATATGCTCTAATACTAAATAATGTGAAAGTAACTGAAGGACTCAAAGAGCTCGCAAATCACAAACAATATAGAAATAGATGGATATGGAATTCAATAGAAGAATAAGAATGACAAAGATATGAATAGAAGAATAATATCACTTCTTGATTTACAAGGTTGATCGGGCAAGCAAACTAAATATTAATCAAACCGAGAATGGTATTAGCACAATAGACGGGCTAGCACCTATTGATAAACAATCTAATTATGAAAAAGTACTTGAGAATATTGAATCACCTAATCTTGAATCTTCAATAAGCAAGAACGAATCTCGAAAGCAATATATATATATATATAACAAATATGTTAGCAATTCATTCAATGATAAACAATAGCCTTTTATAGATGGCCTTGAGAAAAGAAAAAGAAAACATAAAGAAAAGAACTTATAAAGAAAGTAGCATCTAAATTATGAAACATCAAAATAAGGAAATAACTATAAAAATTGAACGTGTAAATAAAGAAACTAGTAAAAATGAAACAAATTAAAAGAAAACATACTTAAAAATCTAATCAAAAGGAAATAAGAAACAAGATAATTTTTAGGTGCCTCCATAATTATTTATATTTTTTATCTTGCAGTTACAATTTTTATGATGATAATCTCAAGATGACTTTGTTAAGTGATTTGTAAGTTGGAGAGATAAGAGATTCAATGTTTGTTAGGTCCGTATTCAACAATCTTCACGGTTTTCAGTCAATTGCATATTTGATTAATTCTCGAAAATTTTGTGCTTGTATCTGGGTTATTGGTCATGTTGGAAATATTGTTGAAAGGTCACACCAATATGTCATATGACATTTAATTTTATTGATACATGTTGAGAAATTGTATGGATTAATAACATAAAAAGATGGGTTTAGTTATAGAATGCGTGAGATATTGAATAAAATGATGTCGAAATTGTAGTCTACTTATAGAAATTAAATGATATATTTTATAGTATATGATTGATGAGTTTCGAAGTTGAACCCAAAGATTTTAAGTTAGGAAGTAATCATAATAATTAAGTGTTTGAGTCTATAGAAATGAATTTATATAAGGAGACAAATTAAATACAGGTCTAGGTGAGGTAAATACTACATAAACTTAATGAAATGGGATAGATGTGTATAAAGAAGCAAGGTAGAAAATATATGAACCAATTGGTAAAGTGATTACGCTTGTGACAATGATCAAATATATTTATAATAGGATGAAAATTGGATGAACCAATGGTATATATTGCATAGCCACCAAATGCTAGCCTTCTGGTTCCAGAGACCCCTCACGACTTAACTGGAGCCGCAGACCAGCAGGGCATCCAGTAAATCCGTCTATTGAGCCGCCGTGCGCCAACTATCAAGCGATTGCGGAGGTCGTGCATCAAACTTACAAGGACCCCGCGCATTAATTCGCCCTTAAATTATAGGAAATGTACAAAAATCATGGAGCATTAATTTGGGTTCCAAATCAAATCAAATCAAATCAATTTATTGTCTCAATATTTTAACATTAATAATTCGCATAAAATAATTATTTCGCGTTACATATAAAAGATAAAAAAATTTTAATTATACAATGTTTACACTCAAACAAAAATATTATGGTATCTTATGTATAACACATATGATATTACTAAAAATATTATATTTTATAACATTTATCATTTGCTTCCCCATGTGTCTATTATTGGATGAATGCATTATTTTGGAGCCCTGACAATGGGTCTAGATTATATTGTAAGTATGCACCTAATCTAGAGTTTGAAATATGAAAACATTTTCTAAAAAGGTAAAAAATGATCCCCAATATGTACAATACATCCACTATCATTGTAATAAAGAGTGGTACATATAATATAGTAAAATTATTGCAAAAGTAATTTTAGGTCGAATTTATATTACATCATATCTCAACTATTCTAGGCATCAATTTTCTTATAAACAATTAGCATAATTATATTAGTGACTCAACATATCAGATGTCGTAAACGAGAAATATTGAAATAGTACATAAACCATTTGTGCTTGAAAAATCCATAATATATTGCGATATTTTAAAATTATTCTAGATTAGCATAATGAAGAATTGTGCGATTTTAGAATTTTTATTTTTGAAAAAAATATGTAAATATTCTCTAAAATAATTAGGTTCACAATAAACTTTAATTGGTAGTTATGATGAATCATAATGCAAACCAATTTTATTATATAAGGCAACAAACATCAAATTATATTAAAATATAGAAATGTTGATTTACCTATTTATAATTCATTATAATTTTCTCTTAAATTAAAGAGAATGTATAAAAATTATGGAAAATTAATTTGAGTTTCAAGTCAAATTTCGTCTTTTATAGAAAAAAAAATAACAATACAACGTTCACATTCAAACGACATCATTATGGTATATTCTCTAAAACATATAATATTATTGAAAATAATATATTTTATAAAACGTATATATCATTTGCTTCACTAGGTGCCTATTGTTGGACAAATCAACATTCATTGTCATTTTTAGTGGAATTGCAATAAGAAAATATATGCAAAACGGTCAAAAAAAAAAAATGATCTTCAACACCTACAAAGCACTGCTTGGTTTTCCGACGGCAGCGTGGCAGGGCAAAGCGTCAGACGATTGAGGTTGATTTTGAACGGGGAGAGAGGTCAAATCAAAATGGGAAGTAGATATGGTAGCACTGCTCGGTTCTCCAACAACGACGGATGGGATGAAGCATCGGCTAATTTAGAATAGAGCATCGAGCGATTTATGGGATGTAGGGTTTGGGTGGGGGGATGGTTTCTTCAAATGGGTAGGGTAGCGTAGAATTTAGGGTGTGTTGGATTAAGTTAAATTAATTACTCAGTGTTGGTCCCCATGCGATGGAATAACAAAATTCGGTTGTAACAAAATTGATTCCATGTGGATGCTTATAGTAACCAATTTTGTAATAAGTGAATTCAATGGTTACGGGGATTATTCCGAAAGCCTGTTAAGAAACATCAAAGAAGAAAATTTGTTGTGTAAAAAAAATAGATAATTGCATAAAGAAAAAATAGGTGAGGCAGCGAGTTGTAGGTTGAGAGATGTGAAACTAGAAATTACTTGCGGTAGAGGGTTGAGGATTTCTAAGAGAAACAACTAAAATTGTAACTATAAGCTTGATTCATTCCTTGATAAGTTGAGATGAGCCTGGGTTGGAACCCCTCAAATGTAGATCATCGGTGACACAAACTGGGTTATCAATTTCGTGTATTTCGTGTTTCTGCTTACAAAGTCTGCATGCTATTTGATCATCTCATAAACTGTCTATGTAAATCTGCTTGTGTCTGTCTTTGTGTTGTTTGATCATTGTTGTTGTTATTTGCTTGTTGTGAGAGATTTAATCGAATTTGGAGCCAACAATTGGTATCAGAACCTTATCTTCAATATATTACCGAATAGTGATCCAAAGGTATATTAAAGAATATAGCCAAATAGGCTATCAAGAAACCTGCACAGAATGCTCAAAAATTTGAAATTCCAACAAAGACATTAGAACAAAAGGAGTGTGCAACAATCATGAGGAAGGATAAAGTAATTGCACTCACACTACAAGATAAAAAGGATGTCAAAGTAAATAATGACAATGATAGCTTCATCTAGATGAATATTAAGGATTTGGTTGAAGCTTATGAAGAAAAATAGTGGGTGAATGCAAAATATTGATTTACATAAACAAATACCTCAAGGGTTATGTGGATAAACTGAAAGCAAAAATTGATTTAGCAATTGATGAAAATACGAAGTTAAAAGTTATGAATGGTGATTGTATATTGAGCATGAGAAAGTATTTGATGAGGCTGCATATTTATGGAAGAAGGTTGAAGAAATAAAGTCTACAAACAAGAAGCTCATGGATGAAAATAAAAAGGTTTTGAAAGAAAAATCCAAGCTTGACAAAGTATTATTGTTTGAAAAACCTCATGGAGTTCATAGCGGAATTCGTTATCATTCTGAAGCCTCGAGTTTCTAGACTATTTTTTTCAAATGTGGCATGTTGCAGGAATTGGAGAAAACGAGTATTGGATCAAAAATTTTAAAAAACAAAATCAGAAAAAGGAAAAATATTCATCTAGACAATCCACAAACTGCATACTTCTGACGAACAAGATATAATGCAAATTAATGTGCCCAGATTATACATGATATACTCAAGGGAAAATAAATCAAATGGCCATCGGAAGAGCTCAAATATAGAATAAAAATCAGATGTGAGTTAAGGCCAAATGTGTCATCAAATCTCCACAATCTTGCATCATCTACGAAAAAATTAAATGAAGATATGTCAAACTCAAAAGGTGGTGCTACTAATGCAGTTAAGATTGATGAGTTAGCATCTAATGATGTAAAACGAAAATTTGGTGTGAGGATGAAGAGTATAGTTGATACACATCACCCTTCAAGTGCTATTGTTGATATTCCCAATTGTGAAAGAATTACAAGAGAAAAATTCATAAATTCTTACGAAGGCAGTGGACTGATTTATTTTACTTCAAAGGTGATGATGCCAAAGGAAGTGGAAGAAACACTATATGACGAATATGAAAAATTCAGTATGAACAATAAATCATCACAATTTGAGCACAATCACATTTGGAGATTGTTCTGACATGTGGCAGACAATCTAAAAAAAGAAAATGGGAAAATATCTCATTCCTTTCCCTAGTTCTAGTCAATGTTAAATGCTTATTCGAACCTTTTTGGTTTGATTATCTACCACATCGGGAATCAAAAGGAATGTGTAATGCTGCATTGAATGGGTAAATCATTTGTTCTTGTATAAATATAATTTGATATTGGTTTGATGAATTTGATAGATTACTTGTTGTGTGCATTATTTGTTGTTGAAGGTGATGAATAACTAAGTTGATAAGCAGTAATTAAGGGGGAGTCTCTTATATTCTTGAACGGGCGATTAAAGGAGGAATGAGCCACCTCCAGCTCCCATCACGATAGATAAGAAATTTTTATTTGATGTTTCCTATAGGAGGAGAAGGATGATGCTTGCATATTGATCTTAGGAATAAGAAGTGTTGTTTGTGGTGGTAATTGCATATATTTTGTTGTTGGTTGAGGGAGAGAGTTTCGTCGTACAATTTTTCGGATTATAGAGATTTTGTAGCTTTGTTGGTCGTCCCTACTTAAATTGGTAAACATCAACCAAAAAGGAAAAAATTCTTGAAAAATGAGTTGTAGTTTGTATTTGGGTTTGGTTGATGTTGTTTGTAGATGATCCGTTCTCAAGCGAACTCTGATGGACAGACATGGACCAATTTGACTTGAGCCCAATCAAACAAGAGTGCTGATCTCCACATAATGAAAATTGATTCCATATGAATGTTTGTGTTAACCAATTTTAGTGAGTGAATTGAATGGTTAGAGGGATCATTTCGGAAGTCTATTAAGAAACATCAGAAAATAAATTTTTTCGTGTGAAGAAATAGATAATTGCAGAAAGAAAAACTGGGTGAGGTGGTGAGTTTTTTTCCTTTCCTTTTTTTTTTTTTTTTAAGGTGAGGCAGCGAGTTGTAGGTTGAGAGATGTGAGACTAGAAATTCCTTGAGGTAGAGAGTTAGGGATTTCTAAGAGGAACATCTAAAATTTGAAGTATGTAAGCCTGATTCGCTCCTTGATGAGTTGAGATGAGCTTGAGTTTGAACCCCCTAGATATAGATCATTGGTGACCGAGCTGGGTTATCAATTTTTTGTGCGCTATTTTTCTACTTACAGTGTCTGCATGTTGTTTGATCGTCACATGAACTATATGTATAAATCTGTTTGTGTATGTAGTTGTGTTGTTTGATCATTGTTGCGGTTATTTTCTTGTTGTGAGATATTTAATCGAATTTGGGGTCACCAATGAAAATTCTAAACTTCGTTTCATTTTGAATTGAAAGTAACTAATAGCAAGCGTTTCTATATTTTGAGTAGATTTATGTTTCATTGGTGACCGGACTGAATTATCAATCTCATGTGTTCCATTTTTCTGCTTACAGTGTATGCATGTTGTTTGATCGTCTCATGAACTGTCTGTATAAATCTGTTTGTGTCTGTAGTTGTGTTGTTGATCATTGTTGTTGTTATTTGCTTGTTATGAGAGATTTAATCGAATTTGGGGCCACCCATGACAATTCTAAACTTCGTTTCATTTTGAATTAAAAGAAACTAATAGCAAGCGTTTCTATATTTTGAGTAGATTTATGTTTCCAAATTACTAATTAAGATGATAATTTTTTTAAATACTCAAAGGACACTCGATTAATATCAACCATTAGATTAACAATAAAATCGATCGACTAGTCCATATTAGTTCAGAAAGTTCTGAAATATTTACAATATTAGAATCTTACCGGCCATTTTTTATATTTCTATTGATAATACTCCCTCCGTTCACATAATGTGTCCATATTTTCTATTTTTGTCCGTTCCTCATAATTTGTTATTTTTTTAAAAAAATATAATTATATACTTTAATCACATTTTCAGTTCTATAATTTATGTTTTTTTCAATCTTAATTGAACTATTTAGTTATTTTAATCTCAATATATAATTATTGTTATTATACAATAATTATTTTTACTAATACACTTATTAATTACTTACTAATTATACTCTATCTATATTTCGTCTTTACAATAATGCATCCAAATTATTTGGGATGGATAGAGTATAAAACACCCTTATCTTATGTTAATTAATACATTTTCTATTTTGATATGTCTCACATTATTTGATACTTTTAAGTAAATTTATCAATATTAAACATGTTTAACAAATATAAATCAAACTAATTAAGTTTCTAACACTTTACATATAGGATCACACAAAAGTATTTATTTATGTCTCTCTCCAATTAACTTAATTATATTTCTAATCTCTTACACATAGGGCTCATTGCAAACTTCTTTATTTTTTGTTTTATCCTTAATAAAAAAAAATATTTTTTATTTAAATTTAAAAATTTCTATATTTTTTGTGAAAAAAAATTATTTTATGTGAATTATAAATAAATAAACGTATATTTTCATTTAATTTTTTTATATAAAATTATGTTCCCTACAAAATGATATCTATATTATATATATTTTACTAAAATATATTAGGATTTAAAATATTTAAAATACATAAATCACTTTATTTTAAAATTATCAATATCATTACTCACATAAAAAATAAATGAACCAATATTATAAACCATTATCATTAATTTACTAAATTTTACTACTTTCAATATTGTACCACAAATCAAATATATCAATTAAAATGTGACATAAAGACTATATACTAAAAGAAAGAAAAAAAAAAAAAAAAAAAAAAAAAACAAAACATTTGTAAGGAACTATTCTATATTCTGCAGTCACATGGTGGTGGGCAAAGCCGAGGCGGAGCAGATTGAAGGAGCGTAATTAAAAAGATGGCAGCATGCAAGAATGAGAAGGTTGTCCGAAGTTTCCTTGAATATGGAGGTTTTTACAAAAAATTAATCAAGAACCTCAACAAGATTTCTCAGCACCTCACTGTGCATATAAGTAAGATGTTAAGTTTGAGTGGACGGATCAGTGTGAAGAGGCATTTCATCTACTAAAGGTAATCCCACCACTTCGCCCATCATCTTAGCGCTAATATGAAGTGAAACATTCGAGTTGATGACAGATACAAACAATTATACCGTCAGTGCTATCCTAGGCCAAAACGTGAAATACAAGATGAATGTGATATACTAAACCAACAAGACATTAGACTCCACTAAAAGGAGTTACACTACCACTGGAAAAGAGCTACTAACTATTATTTTCATTTCGAGAAGTTCAGAGAGTATTTGATTGGAAGCAAGATCATAATTCATGATGACCATGCAAGCGTTAAGTATTTGATGGAGAAGGAGACCAAAGCCTGTGTAATCCACTAGCTTTTTCTACTCTAGAAGTTTGATATAGAAATTAAGGATAATAAAAGAAAGGAGAACTACATTCCAAAACATTTAAGCAGATTGCATCAATTGGATGACACAACAACAATATAAATGAATCTTTTTGTAATACCCGGAAAGGCGGGTATGTCACGTGCCATCATTATAAAAATAACGTGTATCGACACGCTACGCTATAATACTAAGGCTTAAAAACACATCACTTTTTTTTTTTTTTTTTTTCATGAATAACATTTATGTAAAAATATAGAAATACATCACCATCACTGCAATACTTCTCAAACACATGAAAAAAGTGAAACAGTCATATAACGAAATATTGCCGAAAAACGTGCATGGTGTTATGCAGAAAGACCTTATCTAAAATGATATGTCAATCATCGACCCGAGGGTCCAGCTATGAAATTCACAAGAAAAAAATATAATATCATCAACAACATTAGTTGGGTATGGAAATAAATATGTAAACATAAAGCACAATCAACCATAACCTAAAAGTCATTGCAATAAGTCATTGCAATACTCCTGATCGTGCATCATATCTTAACACATAGCAATTCACAAATATAACATAATCACTCTCAAAATGATAGCTCAATCTTGGCATTACATAATCAATGTCAAATCGATAACTCAATCCCGTTTAAACGATAATCACTGCCATATTAATAGCCCAATCCCTGCTAAACAATAACTCAATTCCGTTATGATAGCTCGATCCTAGATAAATGATAATCAATGTTGTAACGATTGTCCAATTCCAACTAAATGATAATCAATGCATATTTTGATCTTTAGACTACGATAAAAAATAATGTAAATTTAATATTTGATACAGAGTCAACAATCTGAATAATATTGAATTAATTTTTTTGATCAAAATAATAATTCTATCATTTTATATATTTTTTTTATTTCTTTAATATTCCCTCTGTCATCCAAATTTATTCTAATTTTTCTTTTTAGTCCGTCTACTAAATTTATCAAATTACTAATTTTGACAAAGTCAACAAATCAACATTTAATTATTACCCTCAATTGAATACTTATTTACAACAAATATCACTAACTTTATTACGTTCGCTCTTTATTTATTTTAATTTCTACCTAAATATTTAAAAATACTCCAAACTACTTATCATTTTTTTAATAAAATATTTATTTTTCTTAATCTTCATGTCGAATCCAAATGTGCTAATTCTAATGGACCGATGAAGTAATTTTTATAGAAGTAAGTTTTACCAATAATATTAAGATTATATTTTATCTCACATTGTTTTTAACAATAAAACAAAAAGATAAATGAGTTATAATTATCATATCATATTACTATATACATAAATATATATATATAATTAATTAATTAAATGGTGTACGATCCTGCAATATAATATTTTGAAAATTTGAATTTTTTTTGCTTGGTTCATATATAATGAGTTATATTAATAACTATTTATAAAATTATATTTTGTCCAAAATTATTTTCAACAACAAAATGGAAACATAGTTACTATTTATATTAATTTACACCAGTATTGGTCTTTTGGCTATTGATAAAAAAAATAAAGTAGTATAATATAACATAATATTGCCTAAAATAAAGTGATAGTTCATCTTACATTCAGTAATGGAACTAACTTTCAAATTTCGGAAGTGTAAAGTTGTTATGTTAGTTTTATATTTTTTATTATTCGATTTTAGTTTTAACATGTTTTGAACCGTTATTTCCCAATATTTTATTTGCACCCGTAGTTTGGTTTGTTTATGCGTGTGGAAAAAATAAAATTACAAGACCTACTCGTCAGTTCACAATCATTAAATATGCATCATTTTATCCTTTTCAATTCCCTTTGACACTAGAAAAATTATGAAGAAAAAAATAAATAAAAGAAAAGAAAAAAATAAAAAATATGATAAAACTATAGTAATATTTAGAATAAAATATTATATGTTTTATATAATATTTATAACTACAATTATTATTCCCTCCGTCTGGCTCTCAAGGTCTCATTTCATTTTACTTTACATTAAAAATATTTTTTTTATATATATAATTTTTTGCATAAATGTTATTAAGACTTTTTTTTAAAAAAAAATTGTACTATATTCTCATATAATAATTAATATTTAAAGAGTAAATAAGATCTTACGGACGAATATAGTATATAATATTATAAATTAAAAAATAAAATTAGAAATAAAATAGAGTAAGACGGACTAACTAACGTAGTATATAATATTATAAATTTAAAAATAAATAAGACGACTAATGTAGTATATAATATTGTAAATTTAAAAATAAAATTAGGACTAAAATAGAGTAATAGATTTAAATTAGGGGACAAAACTAAATAATTAAATCTAAAAAGCTTATTTTTACTTTTAAAAAAATTATAAAAAAATTGGGTTTGGGTGTTGCCCCTAGCCCCTTACGCGATCCGAATTCTGAAAAAACAAAAAAAAAAAAAAAAATTAAAAAAAAAAATAAAAAAAAGAAAGAGGTGAGAAATAGATTTAGATGACAAAGGCAAATAAGACCAAACATGTTTCTATTTCTATAGAAATTTGGACAATATTGGAAAGAAGGAAGGAAGGAAGAAATGGCCTCTGCAATCTTAGCTCTCTCAAAATCAAACCACCTCATCCTCATTGTAAGTCGAAATTTTTCCCTCAATCATCATCCTCTCTCTTGCTTCCACTGCCTGTGAAATCAAAACAACAACAACAAAAAAAACTATGTCATGTCTTCGTTTTCATCTACTAAATTTTGCACTGCAGCATTTAATACCTACCTGTTTATGCCAATCCGTTCGGAGCGCTACGACGCCGAGCAACACAGTTTGCACGGTTGATCCGACCACCAGGCCGCCCCATAGACCCTCACCTTTCAGGCCAAGATAGAATCCGAGCAACAGAGATATAGGAATCCCAGCAAGATAATACGACCCGAGGTTTATGTAGGCGCCGATGTGCTGCCATCCGGTGCCTCTTGCGGCTCCTACAAGTAAAACAAAAGATAAACTACTACACATGAGCTTGACTTGAATCATGACATTATTATTTTTTGATGTCCTAATTGAGCTACACCTGAAAGTACTGCTTGCAAGCTATCCATAATGATCGAGATGCAAAGAATAGGAGTCATTCGTTTCACGTAACCAACCATGCTTTCTTCATTACTAAATGCAAATCCCAGATCAGAACGAAAGAAGAAAAGAATAGCATCCGCCATGGTAATCTCTACCACAGACAGAAACAGCATAACAGTAAGGACTCGTTTGGCTGCCTCCGGCTTCCCCGCTCCAAGTTCATTGGAAATTCGAGTGCTGCAGCAAAATATTTTCGTCTAAACTTAAATCATTAGATTGGGAAACCATACTTAAGTTTAGCATATCAATATCATCCATCCTTGTTGAAGCTACAGAATGCATGGAGTAAAGGATCTAACCTTGCAGCAGCGCCTAAAGAATATTGTATAAGATAATGCATCGAGGTGATCGTCAGGCTGCTCACAAGACAGAACAATGGACATCATCATCGCCAAGGTTTCAAGTTATGGAAAGGAAGTTCTTCAATTAATCATACCATACTGATAGCACCGAAGTCTCTAGCCCCGGATTAGTTAGTAATCCACCAAGCAATACAACTATCTCGTATGTCCACCATTCCAAACTACAAAGGCAGTGACAATAAAACGGTCATTTTTCAATCCAGAACATATCATAACTAACATGCTAGAGATAGATAATCTCTAGAAATGGAAGAGTTATTACCAAACCATCAAAGCAGAAGGGATAGCAAAGCAGAAGAATTCACCGAATGTAAGGAATATATCCTTTGAGAATGAAGCATGAGTTTTCTTACAGCTTGGCGACCATTTTATGTAAATTCCTAGCACGATCACATTCAACCAATATGAAAAACAGAGAACAATCGCAGCTCCAGGGCTTCCGAGCTTCAAAGTAAATATAAACACCCACGAAAGAGGCAAATGGATGACCAAAGAAAGTATTGAGGACCACACCATAGGCATTATCAAACTCTGAATCTGCAAATATCGAGTCATAGGCTGAAGAATAGCATACGGAACAAGTGTGGGAATGAGCCAAATCGAGAATATGCCGGCTTCCTTGGAGATCATAGGGTCTTGGCCAATCAATATCAGAAGCTTCTCTGTATACACCCATAAAAGGGATATTGGTAAACAAGCTAGAAAGAGCCAAAGTACGGCACCGTAAGTGAAAATCCCGACTTTATGATAGTTCTCTGCTCCGTAGGCCTGTCCACAAAGTGTCTCCAATGCACTAGCCATCCCAAGCTGCTCGAAAGGTAACCATCTAAGTTTAATGTCTCTATTTAGCTAAATAACTTCACTGCAGATCAGTCAGTATCTTCAAATTTCATAAATCAGTAACTAAATGACATGTTGGTTGGTATGATTATGAATGCACAAAGTGTTCATTCCTTCCATTATTAGATCGTGATAGGAAACTGTTAGTTAAATTAATCAAAGAATATCTTCAGTCATTCAATGCAATCAATTAAATTCGAATGATTACGATATATAATTGCGAACCAAAAGCAAGTATACACTCAAAATTGATTGAACACAGCACAAATTAATCAACCCGAAACAGCAATTAATGCGAAGAAAGCCATGGCAACCGCTTAAATCGGTGCGGAAAGTGTCCTCTTCATAAAAAATAAATCGAAATTAAGGACTAACCAGAAGACTGTATCCAGTAACATTACAGAGGGAGGTGGAAATAGAAGCGCCGGCAAAGGCGAGCTCCCCGAGATGGCCGAGCATCATCATCGACGCAGCGCGCAACAGATACTGCGTCAAAGAAACCACCACAATCGGCAAAGCTAGCGTGGTCGCTCTGCGCAGCTCTCCTACATACGCTTCCCTCCTCGCCGCAAAACCTCCGCTCCTTAACTCGGTCTTCGGAACGATTAGCGGCTCTTCCGATTCCATTACTTCCTGATTCAGCCTCCGGATACGATCTCCGACTCCGAGCCTCGAACTGAACTGAACGGCAGTCGGTACGTAGTCGCCAATGAATCACACTTTTAAATACAACAAAATTCGTCTACGTCTGTGTGTATATATATATAATAATAAGTCGGGTTGAAATCATATGTGATATTATGGCAGTTTATTATATATTTTTCATCTCTCGCCTTACTATTCAATTTTTCATTTTGATGCAGTCTCGCAACAGAATATTGGATTAAATTGTACAAAATTCACATGTGATTTCATGAAATTGAACCAAATTTCCATATTTCAGTTTCCATATTTCAGTCAAACTCCTCGTAGTTTCATAACCTTTGCGTCTAACCCCTTCAGCGGTCTTATTTAACGGTATTTCAGCGCCGCGAATAAATTTTAGAATCTCAATTTATAAATCACTAAAATTACAAATATATTTATTTTTTTATATATTTAACCTAAAAAATAGTAAAAATAAACTCTTAAAACCTAAAAAAAAATAACTATTTTTTAGTATATTTACTATTTTTTTTAATAAATATAAAAAAAATAAATATATTTGTAATTTCGGGGTTTATAAATTGAGATTTTAAAATTTATTTGCAGTTTGAACGCATTTATGTCAAAAGTTTATGAAACCACGATGGAGTTTGACGTAGTTTTAGAAGTACGGGGGATTTGGTGCAATTTCATGAAACCACGGGTGGATATTGTGCAATTTAGCCCAAAATATTATGTACTTAACATTATAAATACACTTTCAATTTATAATATATTATAAAAATATTATTATATTTATATCATACAATACTTATTTTAGTTTTTTTCTTTTTTACTTTTATTTTTGCTGCATCCAAATATAATACTAATATTTTTAAAATTCTGTGCATGAGGGAGTAGTTTTTAATGTAATAAATATGTATATACATTATATTTTTATTTAACACAACATTAGGTTATATTACATGGGAGGATTACGGTGTTGAATTTATATATGTGCATAATATATTTTTGTATAAGATAATATTATACTCTTTCTGTCCGTCTCTAAGGATCACATTTATTTTTTTGCGTCATTGTACTTAATAATAAAAATATTCTAATGTACTTCTATTAGTATTATAAGTCGCCAATTGAAGTATTTTTGCAATTTTTTCTTAATTTGTACTATATTTTGATTTAATAATTAATATTCAAATATCAACTCGTAAAAAATAAATGAAACCCTTAGAGTCGAACCGATGTAATATTACATTAGTACTATATACTTACATAACTATTTGTCTTAATATATAGTGATCGGTTAAGTCAGTCCGACACCAGATTGACCGCCTTTCTATACAAATTGTTGTGATGGATTAGGGTTGATGATCGAATAGCAAATAAAAAACGTAAAAAAGACTTAGCATAAGCCTATACCTATAATATCCGAATCATATTCCTAAAACTAGAATATAATATCCGGATATAATATCTGATATCTAAATCATATTTTTATACCAATAGATATACAACTACTACAGAACTGTAGAATACAGTCGTTTTCTTCAATAACATTAATAAGACTAATATTTAAGGGTGGGTCTGTAAATTGATTAAGACTATTATTATTATTATCATTATTCTAAATGTTATTTGTAACGACTATTGCGTATAACATGCCCCTGATAACTACAACTCCCTTTCTCCCATATAATTTATCTTTATTTTCTATTTTCGTCTATTTCACATAATTTATTTATTTTTTTTGGAAAATTATTATACACTTTAATCATATTTCAAAGGCAAAATTGTCCATAACTCCCTTGTGGTTTCGAAACTTAGTGTAAATTCCTCATCTACTTTAAAAATTGTATGACGTTCCCTTATACTTTAAAAAAATATTGCATGAAACCACTTTGTGGTTTCGAAACTCAGCATAAATTTCCATTTTACTTTAAAAAATTGCATGACGCTCACTTATACTTTAAAATATATTACATAAAACCCCCTATACCATGCAAAATATATAGATAGAAAATCATCTTCTTCTTATCACACAAAGAAAGTTTCGTAGTGGTGGGGTTTCATGCAATGTTTTTTAAAATATAAGGGATACCATGCAAATATTAAAATATGGGGAGATTTTACGCTGAATTTCGAAACCACATGGAAGTTATAAGCAATTTTATCTATTTTAAAATTTAAAATTTAAATTTTTTTTAATCTGAATTAATCTATTTAGTCATTTTAATCTTAATATATTATTATTTTTAATATATAATAATTATTTTTTTAATACATTTTTTAATTATTTATTAATTATATTTTATTTAAATTCTCGTATCTAGTCTAACTGCGAAGACGGAGGGTAACTATTTATCTTTATTTTAAAATAAATATTTATTTATTTTAAAATATTTATATAAGGAGGTAAAAAGAAGGTTGGTCACGTCTCCAGTTTTGGGTCTATTATAATTATAATTATAATTATAATAAAATCAAAATGAATTTTGGCAGTGGTGATTGAGAGAAAACAAACGTAGGAAGCAGCCCCACATGCCTCCAGTATCATATCTATCACTTAAATGCGACTCTATCACTTGTGATTGTCAATCATAAAGGAGACCGCCACTATACTCCCTGTAATAAAAATGATTATTACTCTTTTATGATTCAAATATATATATATATATATCATTTATTATTATAAAAACAAAAATATTTGGACTTTTTTTTATTTTTATTTATTTATGTATTTTATCATAAAAAAACCGAAATGACTGTTCCAAAATGTGCATGGAGTAAACTAAGTCCGACAAAACAAATCACATTAGGCGAATCGTACAGGTGACCTAGAGAGAGGTTTGAACCCTGACCTCACGGTCACGAATCTACCGCTACATCACTAGACAAAAAAATATATAAATTTTGATGATGGATATAAAAAATTTTATTATCTAAAATAAAAATAAAAGATTATTTGAAAAACAATTGTTTAAAGAATTTTTAATTTTTTGAAAAAGAAAAAAATCGATAAAAAAATAATAATATAAGTATTTAATAGGTGTATTTTTTTTTAGTAATGTATAAATCTCCAAAAATTAATTTAATTAAAGAATTATTTCATACATATCAATCCATTTTATTGCAGTATTTATTAATTATATTAATATATTTTGGTAATAACTTTGAAATTATAATTTTATAAGTTACAATTATTATTTTTTTAATATAAACTATTTATTTGTAAACATTTTAAAATTTTTAAAATAAAGGAAAAATAAAAATATTAGGATAATGAATTTATTTTACATATATATATATTTTATCACACAATTTTTTTTTATTGAAAATGAATATATTAGAATTAATTTATTTAAAATTATAAGTTTAATAAAAAAATTTATTAAAAATTAATTTAATAAAAATACATATATGAATAACTTGTTCTTTTATATTTTACACTATTTTTAATAAAAATTATTCATATTTTTCAACAAAAATACATCATTTTTTTAAAAAAAAAACAACCAAAGCAAATTTTTTAATAGAACTTTTATAATTTTCATTAACTAAAAATAAAAATTCTAAAAAATCCTAAATACCGAAAGAATGCAATTAAATATCTTAAAATAAAATATAAAATATTCTTAATTATCATTTTATGGCTAAACAACGAATATCAATAAACTATTTTACCGAATATTTTAACACAATGAGCTAATATATTTAATTAATCAAACCAACTACTAGAATTAACTAACAACTAATGACTAATCAAATTAACTATATGCTAAAAGCTACAGTTAATTTTCAAACACCTCCTAAAATAATCGGTAGGATTTGGCCTATAAAAAATTATTTAGTACCTCTTATGGTGATTCGAGTTAAGTTTTTTATTTTTAGAATTAAATACATAAAATGAAAGTAGAAACAAAAAAGTAGGGAATTTTGAAGACAAATAAAAACAAAAATGATTAATGCAAGGAATTGAGTAAAACAAAATAAAGTAAAAGCATTTACCCAAGACAATGTAAATTAAAGAACTTAAAAAGACAACACAGCTAAAATAAAGTGAATAAAGTAGCTAAATTTAAGAATAAAGGGCTACACCTGCTGTATATGTGTGGTGATGTGTCCTTTTTAATTTCTATAAATTTATTTTTTACACTCAAAATATTTCTAACTTCTTCCTAAGTTGTGGCTAACTCTTTTTAGTTTATAGGAGATCATGTCATTTTAACTTTTTCATCATAGGGAAATTCAAAATATTTCAGCTTCTCCCTAAATTTGTGATTTTAGAAGAATATATCCTCCTAGCTTAATCATGAAAAAAATCTTCACTTTCATCTATTTAACCACTTTTTCATAAGTTTTTTTCATTAATCAAAATTATTTATTTTATACTCCCTCTGTCCCGAAAGGTGGCATTTGATTTTTGCACGTAAATTTTTTAATATTAGTATTATATTGAATTATAGTAAAAAAGACAATACCCCTGTTAGTATGGTGTAATGTAAAAGTAATGACATTTATGTCATATATTGTAAGTTGAAAGGGTATTTATTATGTTAAGTATGTAGCACAATTACTAAATTAGAAAATGGTAACCTTGTTTTGGGGACGGACAAAAATACTGGAGGGAGGGAGTATTAAATTCTTGTTTAAATAAAAATTTAAAATAAAAATACAAAAATAAATTGCTAATTGGAATTAAATCATTCTATTCTATTTTCAATTTAAATTTAGTTCCTCCTCCAAAATTAATTTGTTTGCATACCCACTTTTTATAATAATTTGTTTCTAACTCCCAATTATTGTAATTTTCTTTTCTATTTTTTTCTCTGTCTGAAGTTAATTTTTCGTTCAAAACAACTGTTCAAGGGCGGAAGAAGACAGATTTGCGCGCGCAAGCGAAACAAATCCAGATTCTAACGGAAGAAGACAAAGATTTGTGAAATTAAATTCCTAACACTACACTCCCCCTTTTTCGAAAATCTTTGATATTCATTTCCTTACCGTCCCTAATTTCCAATTCTACTCCAATCTTAATCCTTATTCCAATCCCAACCGATTTCCAATTGATTATGTTATTTTTTGCACACGAGCGAAACACACCAAGATTCTAGCGATATGCTCTTCTCATTTCTAGTCATCCAAACTGGTGAATCGGAATTTTATGTCGAGCCCAACTTTGGCAGCAACCTACGGTGTTGAATTGAGTAGTGATGTCGAGCCCTACATCTCCAACAATCATTCGATTACGAACTTTCGACAAGGTTAAACTCTGATTGTTATTTGTGTATCTTTTAGCTAGTTCGTCGGCTTTAGAGGTGAGGAATGACAAAGGTTATGAAATGTACTTTTTTTTTTTGTTTTAGGAAATTTCAATTTTAGAACAAAAATGTATCATCGATTGCGATTGAAGCAATACAAGAATTACAAGACTTTGTCTTGTTTTTTGGAAAGATCTTAAAAAGCTGGTAAAACTGTTGTTTATTACTGATTTATTTCACATGATTTCAAATCGCATATGAAAACATTGACAATCGAAAGTTTACTTGTTTGATTACAATTTGTAGGAATTGTGTTTTATATATAGTTTTCAAAAGGTTGATGATGATTGTGATTTACAATTTGCAATCTGATTACAATTTGTGGGAATTGCCTAAAATTTGATCATTGTGGTCATCTAGGACTCAATCGACAAAGTTACAATGAAGAATTATAGTAGGTATTTCTGGTGTGTTTCTCATTGTTGAAATTTTCTTTTGTTTTTTAAAGATTTTATATTGAATATAGATCTGTATACAAACTATTATTGTATGATTTGGAAATTAAATGATATTCTTTTGTATATTATTGGATATACACAACTATTATGACCGAGTACGTATCAATCCAAACTAATTCTTCCAAAGTATAAAATAGGAGTACGTGAATTCAAAAGAAATAAAATTACAGGTTATTGCAGTTATATAAATATAACCAAGAGTAATACTTATTAACAACGACGATACACTACATATGATATCTGCTTATTAAATTATACAGAATACTTGAGGTCTTTTATGTTCCATAAGTACTAAGTACTCGTGATGCTATACTATGGCCCATATTGTATTCTCACCGTTTATCTGAAATTATCTTAACATAAATCATATCTATTTATGCGGGTATCTAACTTTTTTGACGGAGTTGTTACAATGAAAATATGAGTATACTTTTATGTGGTAAAAAACATAACAAAGCAATCAAATTGTGAGAAATATGCAATGCCACACTTCAATAAATTGTGAAATATAATGAACGATTCAAAAAATAAATAGACATCAAAGCTAAAAACAATATTATCATTTGAAACGATGTTCTAAAAAAAAAAAAAATTGATGCCACCACAAAGCTAAAAATTTCTGAAAAGATCCCCTTGGCGAACTTAGTCTTAATGACTCGAGAGTATTTGATACACAATTTGACCAGTCTAGTGAAGTCGAAGTTTTAATAATCTTGTTGATTCACTAAGATTCTTCCTGAGCGACCACCGTGGCACTTTCCTAAGAGATTCTTTTTCTAGCATGAACATTTTTTTTGATTATATGTGATACCCTGGCCTTCAAGCCACATAAAATCGAGCGTGTTAGGATTGTAACTAGCCCCACAGGTCAACATGAGTCATTCCAGTACGCTTTTGTCCTCACTCATGCGCACCCTGGGAGACTTTATAGGGGGGTCACCCATCCTCAAATTACTTTAGGGCAAACACTCTTAATTCTAGAGTTCTTTCAGTATAACTCCCGAAAAAGAATATGCACATTATTGACATGAGTAGGCTATTCAATCCATTTACACTCTATCTAATCTCAGATGACCAAACACCAACTCATCTATACATGAGAGTTGAGCTAGCACCGGCCTAACTCTAGGGGTATCACATCTTCTCTCACTTAATAGTGAAACGTCCTCGGTGCACCACAAGGATCCATCAACTGCTAAGCTCCTCAATAGTTCGGTCAACGAATGTGGTTTATCCTGACTATGATTTTTATAAGCGCATATTGCAAATTTTCATTAAAATTGCTACAATCTATGTCAAAATACCTTGGTAATTGTGTGTTGTGTCTTTATTGTGCTAATTAAGGTGCCTTGGTATTTTGAGACATTTTACGTACGAAAATTGTCACATTGCTACATTTTGAACAAAAGAGAAAAGAGCACGTGTGAATTGATTGCTAAATAGGTTATCTATTGTCTGACTACGATTTGAGAATCAGTTGAGTAGAGAAAGAGAGCGATGCCAACTGTCTGCCTGGTAAAAGGAGGCTGAATTGGCTAAGACCTAAGTCTCAATCTCTGTCAAAGCCATCTTTCCCGTTGATTAAGAATTAGCATCTATAGGATTGGATGGTGGGGATTTAATTCGCCAACTATAAATGGAAAGTGTCACCTTCTAGAAGGTAGGCCAATGCCTATAAATAGGACCTAAATCGAGACTCATTTATCAAGATTTTACAATTTGAAACTCGTATATTTTTTTTAGAAGAGCTCAATCTGTAAGGAGCTCTGAACGCTAGAAGCGGGTGACTAGCAACACTCTAATAAGAGTCGCTTGGTCCCGCCACCCATCTTATTTAAATTATACATTTAGATAACTTTACACACTTTATAGTATACCACAAATATTAAATTTGTAACTCAAATTGTAATGTTTCATTCTTAGTGTAATTGCACTTTCACCCTTGGATGGCATGAACTTGAAATTAGTTTTAACAAAGTGTCTCAAGATAATAGGGCTAGAAAAAAAAAAAGATAAGTCACTTAACTAAATCTAGTTAGATGAATATGAATGGAAATCACACTGATAGGTAGATTCAAGCTGCTCGCGAAAGCTCTTCACACGCAATTTGACTTATGTAATGAAAAAGTAGGTAGCAACTTAAGCAATTGTTTATCATTCGTGAGTGTCAATAAAAGTGGCTCGTATGGAAGTGAAATATGAATCTAAAAATATATCATCAACTCAATAATCAATAATTATGTTAGCATTCCAGAGTACCTGCAGACTGAATCAACCCTAGATCACGAGACATATTAATACGCATATATCTTTTGTGTTCACTTTCACCCAACACTCTAACGCATGCATGAAGTACATACATATATCACATTCACTCTCACCCATTTGGCGGACACATTTTTCCCTTCTCCATACGTATTAGTTCAAATTTTTTTAGAGGATAGAGGAGAAGGGAGGGGAGGAGAATCCATTTCTTGTAATTTTTTTTCCCCTCCAATTTGGGGGAATTTGGAGAAGATGGATTTTATCAAAATTTTCTTTTATTTAATTACATATTTTATTAGAAATTTTATAACATCTTTCAAAATTTTAATATTTATTTATTTTATTTTTAATTACTTCAAATAAATATTAATATATATTAAAATTATATTATATTTCGAAATAGTTTTAATTAATTTTTTTAATCAAGTTTAATTATAATAATTTTTTAATGAATTACAAATTAGCATATAATTCTATCTATAATACTAATATTTTACTTCTTTTGTCCCATGTAATATGAGCATATTATTGTAGATATGGAAATTCAGATAAAATATAATTAGTAAGTAATTAAGAAGTGTACTAATAAAAATAATTATTGTATAGTAAAAATAATTATAGAATATAATTAAGATAACTAAATAGTTTAATTAATATTAAAAATTATAAATTATAAAATATAAAATATTTTTATAATATACTTAGTTTATATAATTTTTGTTATAGTGTTATTATTTATACGTAAAACTATTGTTTATCTTTATTGGTAAATTTAATAAATAACTAATGTATAAAGTATTTGATCCAAGGCGTAATAATGTAATTATTGTTTTTATTATATTAGACAAATAAATTTTGTATGACATTTTATAAATAGATTAATCAAATTTTATTAAATAGTTTTATTTTTCTTTATTTATATAACACAGAGGTAAAACAGTAAAATTATTATATTTTTCCTTTCCTCCCCTGCTTAACTAGACACAAAAATACTATTTTCTCTGGCCTCGCCTCCCTTTACTTTCATATTAACCAAACACACTATTACAATTTTAATATTCTTTCCTCTCCCTTTGTCTCCCATCCCTTCTATTAAAATCCATATCCTCCCCTCCCCTCATTTGAACCAAACAGACCCTAAAAATACCTTTTGTATTCTCCTTGAAGAAGAAATATCTTTGTTACGTACGAATTTTATAATTAGGTTAAAGGCCCAAGATATAGGGAAATTTGGGCCTGTAATCGAGTACGTTTGGTGGTTAAGGGATTTTCGGGGTGATTGGTTAGACCGGCTGTCCTCCCGAGCGGATAAGCAGGTCGGAAGGTCCGCGGTCGGATAGGCAGGTCGGAAAGTCCGCGGTCGGACAGGCAGGTCGGTTGGTCCGCAGTCGGATAAGCAAGTCGAAAGGTCCGCGGTCGGACAGGCAGTTCGGTTGGTCTGCAATCGGATAAGCAGGTCGGTTGGTCCGCAGTTGGATAAGCGGGTCGGAAGGTCCACGGTCGGATAAGCAAGTCGGAAGGTCCGCGGTCGGACGGGCAGGTCGGTTGGTCCGCAGTCGGATAAGCAGGTCGGAAGGTCCGCGGTCGGACAGACAGGTCGGTTGGTCCGCAGTCGGATAAGCAGGTCGGTTGGTCCGCAGTCGGATAAGCAGGTCGGTTGGTCCGCAGTCGGATAAGCAGGTCGGAAGGTCTGCGGTCGGACAGGCAGGTCGGTTGGTCCGTAGTCGGATAAGCAGGTCGGATGGTCCGCAGTTGGATGAGCAAGTCGGTTGCTGTGGAGGTCGGCTGCTGCGGAGATCGAGTGAGTGAACAGTAGTTCAGTCGCTCGTTTGGGGCGACCATTGAATCGTCTGGAGAGATTAGATGTTGGTCGCTTGATGGGGCGACCAATAAGTCGTTTGGTCTAACGACCAGTTAGTCTCTGGAACGGTTGGTCGGGCCAGTTGAGTTCTGGAACTGGTAGAAGCGTTTGGCGAGACGGTTTAAAACACGTGTCAACAAAAGAGGAATTAGTAGACGGTTGAGAGTAGGTGTTGTAACCGTTCGGGCGATGGTTCCAGGTATCGTTTCTGAGGAATATTTAAGGATTGGGGTCAGCAACTGGCAGGGCATCTTCAATCATCTTCAATCGACATCAAAGTCAGTAATTCGGGGATCATCCTTTAATTTTCAGTCTGTAGCATTTATTTTCCAATTTACTTATGTACCGTAAAGTGTTTAGAGATTCCTAATCTCATGCACTAATTATATCAAATTCGGAGATAATTTCTTATTTTCGGATTTTACTTTTGTATTGTTGAAAAATTGCATCAACAAATTGGCGACCATAGTGGGAGTAAGGCAAGATTGCTGATCCTACATCAACAGAGAATTTCATACGACTGAGGTCCGGCCGAATCATCAAAAAGATCAATATGATAGGCTCACAACCTCAATCATCTTCAACACCGGTGGGAGAAAATATTTCACCACCTGTCATGCCAAATCTAGGGGAGGTCCCCCAACCACCCGCCGATTTGGTGTATTATGTTCAAAAATTGAACAATCAACAAACTTTGGCTATGCAGAATATGTTGCGCGAGCAACAGAATCTCATGCAGAACATGTTAGATCAAGCTTTATCAAGGATTACTATTCAACCCACTCAAACACCACCAGGAATATCACCATCAAGAATACAAGCAATTTCGCAGGGCCATCACACGTTGACAGTACATTGCCAAGCGCCGCAACGTTCAACCGAACAGATAGGGGAAAGACTCCTCTAACTTTCCCTAATAATGTTCCTTTGGGATCAAGATTTGAAAATGTACAGCCAAACACTGTAAGGGAAGAGAGGCAAGGAGCACATGTGCAGGATCCCATTCTTATCCCTGATCATCAATACCTCGTTTGGATCCTGAAGAGATTGCGTAAGTGTTGAGGGTTCATTTCGGTTTGAATCCTCAGATGGCCAACCATCCTGCTTATCAAAGACCTTTTCCTGAAAGGATCATTAGCGACTATCCGCTTCCAAGGAATTATCGACCACCTGATTTTCATGCTTTTTTAGAGGAATACGGATCCTCCACCATAGAGCATGTGGGTCGTTTCACAGCACAGTTAGAGGAAGTTGGAAATAATCATTTTTATAAACTGCAACTATTTGGATTGTCTCTTACCAGAACAACTTTTTCATGGTTTGTAAATCTGCCACCTAGGCAAATACAAACTTGGGAAGGTTTGGAAATGGCGTTCTATGCTAGATTCTTCAATCCTTTACCAACTTTTTCTCTTACCGATTTGTTGGAATTGAAACAATATCCAGAAGAGTCAGCCTCACAGTTTATTGAAAGGGTGCAATTGATGAAAGGACGTTGTCCTACTATAATCAATGAAAAGGAAATGACCAATTTAGTGGTCAGAAATATGCATGGCCGCCTAAGAGAGGCACTCACTGCTCATGATGTAGAAGATTTGGCAAGTCTCGCTGCCAAGGCTGGACGTTTAGAGTCTCTTTTCAAAGAAAATGATCAGAATTTCAGGCGTAATAAAGTTCAACATATGGCGAGTATGGAAACAGAAGCATACGACTTTAATTTTGATCAGACAGAAGAAATGGCAGCCGAAATCATTTCAGGAAAGCCTTATGTGTGCTCCAAATTAAAGCCAATGCCAGAAACTGAAGGAAGAGAGCAACCCACATTTGACAATTCAAATGCTGATGAAATTTTTGAGATTTTGCTAACTGATGGCCAGATCCGAATTCCAAAAGGGCAAAGGTTGGCTACTAAGAAAAAAATCAAAGGAAGGCCATATTGTAAGTGGCATAACTCCTTCACACATAATACAAGTCAATGCACTCATTTTCGAAATGAGATCCAAAAGGCCATTAAGGCAGATCGGCTGAAATATATCACTTTGGGTGTAGAGCAACAACCTTTTCCAAAAGTAACCACAGCAATGGTTAATATACAAGCAAGTCCCAGATCGGGGAAAGAAAACCCATCAAGCAGTGGCCGACCAGAAGAAAAACTCAAGGTTTATGAAAAACTAATGGCTAAAAAATGGGATAATCAAGATGGTTCTTTTAATGTGGAATTAAAGGAACAAGTATTGGTCCGGGACCACCCGACTAGAAGGACCGGGTTGGTCAGGAGCAAGTGGGCTCGAAATAAAAAACCTTTACCAGTTGATGTGGATCCTCGTTTTCCGGGTATGAATCGTACTCAAATTCGTAATGCCAAACGCAGGTATGCTGCGAGGTACAGGAATAAGGTCTCCTCATCAAAGCAGCCGAATGATATGCGAGGCGTTGGTGATTATCCAGATGGAGGTTGGTCCATAAGGGTCGCCTCATCAAAACAACCGAATGATATGCGAGGCGCTGTTGATTATCCGGAGGAAGGTCTGTCCATAAGGGTCGTCTCATTAAAGCAGCCGACTGATGTGCCAGGTGCTGCTGATTATCCGATAGCAACTGATTATTTCACCAAATGGGTAGAGGCAGTCCTTTTGAAGAATGTGACACAGAAAGAAGTGATTGAATTCCTACTTAATTACATTATTTATCGGTTTGGGATTCCTCACACTCTTACGACCGATCAGGGTTTAATGTTTACCGGAAAAAAATTCATTGAGTTTTTTACCGAATTCAACGTCAAATTGCATCATTCTTCGCCTTACTACCCGCAGGCGAATGGATTGGCTGAAGCAGCAAATAAAATCGTCATCGGCATCATCCGGAAAATGGTTGAGGGAAATCCAAGGAAATGGCATACATTGTTGCCTCAAGCATTGTGGGCCCACCGAAATAGTAGGAATACTTCTACTGGATTTTCTCCCTACCAACTCACATTCGGGTAGGATGCTATACTTCCCGCGGAATTTGTTGTATCTTCACCCAAGGTAATTAATACAACGGTGAATAATGATGAAGCATATGTACAAGGGATGTGGTGACGGTTGGAGGAAGTGGACACTGAATGACTGAATGCTCTGGATCTAGTGGTTAGACAAAATGAGATCAGAGCTAAGTATTATGGAAAAAGAGTATCCCCTAAAGTATTTGCAGAAGGAGATTTGGTGTAGAAAACAATTCTGCCTACATATAAGAAAGTTTATTAGTTAGGCAAATGGCCTCCCAATTGGAAAGGTCCTTTCATCATTCACAAAGCAATAGGAAACAGAGCTTTTATTATTGTGAATGAGGAAGGGAAGTTGGTACATGAGAATATTAACGCCAAGTATCTGAAAAAGGTATTTTCCTGCCTTTTCAGAGTACTGTCGTTAAATTTTATTACAAGAAATCTAAAAACCCTTTGAGGGTTCAAACCCACAAGAAGCGGTTTCATTCATCATCCGAAAGGATGACACAAATATGATCGTCTTCTGGTTCAGAAACTTCATCCCAATTTGCGGAGACCAGTTTAGGTTCTTCGTCCAGGAGATCTTCTAGGTCGGGACTATAACAATCCCATTGGTCTTGCATTTCTTGAAGGTCTTGTTCAGTGCGGACTTTCATATCTTGTAAAGAATGCCTTTCTTGCTCAACAAGTACACACAATCGGGAGAGTTTTGATCTTTGTTGACAGAAAATGTTGTTCCAGCTAAGGTCAGGGAGAATGGCCATGACATGATGGTCTATCATATCCATATGATGATCAAGGTCGGATATTCGAGTGAGAATGTCAGTGAGGGGTTCATAGCTGATGGATACATGCTCCATTAGGCGAATTGTACCATTTATGATTTTCCTATCTCTGCCAGAGAACTTGAATTTAAAGTCGAGTTGCTTGAGCACCTGTATCAGGTCTTCAGCATGATGGACTGTGGGGTGTTTGCCCACAAGGAATGGTTGCAAAGAACCTTCTCAATTGGTGGCAGGGACACGAATGTGAGAAGAATCCATGAGGGGTTGTAAGTGCAAGTTTATGAGTATGGGTGACATTCGTAGTGGAGTGGTATGAATTATATATACATGTAGTATTCAGTTGCTGACTTAGTTAAGGTGCAAAAATTTACGGATCTATGTTCTGAAGAATATGATACATAGATTGAGTCTCAAGATTATGTTCATATACAAAAGCTATGGAGAAAGAAGGGCCCGAAGGGCGGCTCGAAGGTCGGCCCATTTCAGCTCCGATCGGGTTGCCCGACGACGCTGGTAAGCCTCCTGGTGTCCTCTGACGAGTCTCGTTCGGATGCTTGCCTGTAATTGATCGTAGAGACTCGTCTGCGTTTGGCGATGTTCCTCCACCAGACGACCTCTTTCCTGGATGTTGCTATCCAGGGACTCCAACTGTTGTTGAAGGCGTCTGAGCTCTTCCGTCTTCTAGGAGATCTCAGCCTCCAACATTTGTCGTGTTTGTTGGAGTTCATCGAACGTAGCCTTGGCGTGATTAAGGTCTTCGTTGACCTTCTTCAAGGATGCTTCAAGGCTAGCCGGATCAGCAGTCGGTTGAGATGACGTGGCCTCAGACGACGGAGGTCGGATCAGGGGTAATTCGGCTTGGATTTCCTTAATCCTCTCCATCATCCGATCAAGGATGGGAGTAGCTCCCAACTACATTGGATGCTGCACCAATAAGTCTATCGCAACCTGAACCAAAGCCTCAAGGTCGGCTGGACTCAAGTCGGCGAAAGACAAGTCAGCACAGCGTGCTATGATAGGTCGGGTGGGAGTCGGGAGAGTTACTTGGGCCAATACATTCATCTCTCGGGCAGCTTGGAATGAAAAGGTGTTAAGGTATAGAGGAACAAAAATGAATTTATCAAAAGATCAGATACATGATAGAAAGCTACCTGGTCGAGTACAGCTGTTGCCTCAGAAGAAGCCAGTATCCGAAACGCCAAGGGGGGGACCTCGGCCGGCCCCTGGGCCGATGGCCGATTCGTCTGCCGCTGGCAGACGATTGGCTGCGACCGGTGCCGAACCCTGAAAGAAAAGTTTTAGTTAATAGAGAAAACATAGGAAGAATTCGGAGGGTAAAAGGCAAAGGAGTACTAACCACATATTCCAGGTTTTGGTTCACTGAAGCTTCGCCCGACCTCGAGGAAGAAATCTCTTCAACCTCACGAGGTGGTGGGTTCGGTTGGACTGGTTGTGGAGCTACAAGAGGCCCCTCACCCACGGGTTGGGCGGCTGGCTGCAGCGGCAAGATGATTTGGTCGGGCACTGCCGCTACCGCTTCAGGTTCCTAATTGAGTAATGATAAACGAGTTAGAGACTTATAGAAAATAGTCATGTGGAAATATGGAAAAGAATTTTGTAGTTACCTGTGGCGTTGGAAGAACAGGTGAGGGCAAAACTGGAGGAGAAGTTTGCCTCCCCACCGGTTCCTTAGGCCGGTGGATCATCGGCGGTTCCCCCTCTACAACAATGGGGGTCGGTTGAGGAGCAACCGTCGAAGGATTTAGGTTGACCTATAGAAAAAAAGTTTTGAAGTTAGTGGTGAAATTGGATAAGTGTTTTCTTTGAGGTATTGGAAACTAATGTACCTCAACCGGCAGAGGGGTCGGTAGTGTAGTGGTCGGTTGCCCGGTGGTTAGGGGGTCTTCCGGTGGACCAACCGGTTGAACGGTTGGTTGCTCAATGGGTAGCTCATCTGGTTGAGTGGTCGGTTGAACTGTGGTCGGCTAGGTCGCGGTCGGAGCAGTAATCGGCTGAACCGTGGTCGGCTGAGGGACGGTCGGAGCAGTGGTAGGTGGTAGCAAAGGGGTCTTTGAATAGGAAATAATAAAGTGGAGAAGAGCATACATTAAAGAATGACAAACTTGAAGGGATAAGAACTTACCGAATTGCTCTCTCAAATATTTTGGCAATCCACTTGTGTCCACTGACAGGGACAATAGGTACTCCTCGACTGTCTGTCTGTCGACGGCTGGGCGGCCTTCTTTTTTTTCTTTTGAGTCCCAGACCTGCCTTCGGCAGAAGCCAGCCTCTTTCTTCTAGGAGCAGAGGCTAGTCTGGGAGAACCCAGTGCCAATGCTGGGGGCGGAATGAGTTTTCCAACCAACTGATCAGTTGGGGGAGCAATGAGAGACCAAATAGCTGACCACCTGGTCGGGAAGGCCTCAACCGCCGAAGGTTTAAGACGGAAAGGTAAGTAAGAATTGGAGGTAATGTAGACGGTGAGTTGGAAAAGATAGGGTGGTATGAGCTCAGGGATCACTAGCCCTTCCAGGCTTTGGGATATAAGGTGAGGTTGGGCGAGTGGTCCCGGCAAACCCTGACGGTAACCGAACTGTCGGGCCAAAAATTGGGGTTGGTAGTTAAAGGTATAAAAAGATCTGTAGTTTTTTTTGTCTGACCTCTTACTTGAAAATAGAGATCGGGCTTTTAAAGCAGAATCCCACGAAAAGGGATAGGTCGGATGGGAAAGAGGATCGGGGATACGGAGTGTCGAGATAAAGCCAAAAAAGGTCGGTGGTATATTGGACAAAAGTTTCATAAACATAGTAACAGGAGTTGCTACGGCCCTCGGTCAAAATTTGGGTGATGACGGGGTTAGATGGATGAAGATTAGAGGAACTAGGGGTAAATTTGGCTAAGGCAAAACCTAACGACCTCTGAGGGTTCAGACTAATAGGCAGACGACCAAAATATACATTCGGGAAGTATAGGCGAAGCCACAGCTCCAGGAACCAAAATGGTCTTGAGGCGGTTGTGTCTGCCTTTTTGGTGTCGGTTAGGCGGGTGCTCACTCGGGACAAGCCCTAAAAAAGGTTAACTAAAAATAAGGTGCCTAAGGAAAAAAATTGGCCATTGGCCAAATGAATTGCCAAGTCGACCTGAGAAGAAAGGACAAGCTTGGAGGGGGAAAGAATTATATATCTGTGGAAGAAAAAAGAAACTTAACTGAACGTCCAACTTCGAGTTTATATGGAAAAGTATAAAAGTATAAGGAAAAGAAAAATGTACCTGCATAGCCAAAAAAGGAGTAAAGCAGTGTTCCAGTTCGGAGACGGGAGTGCCTTCTTCGCCCAAAAATTTGGTGACGAAGCTTGTACAGTCTCTCTTCTTCTCGCCAAGTTTAGCAAGAGCCCAGCCCCCGTGGTCGGGCGAAGGCTCCCGACCCTTGAAAGAGACTAGAACGGGATTGTCGCCCACTATGGCTAGGTGGGCGATAATGGCCACGTCCATGAGGGTCAGGCCAATAGGACCAGAAGGGAGAAAGAAAACTCCCATCTCTGAATGCCAAAAGGCCGTCATAGCCAAGAGGGCTTTATCATGGAGGTGGAGAGGCTGGGTTGAAAGAAGGATGGCCTTGTCGATGCCCTGCCTCCTCCACTGTTCTTGAAAGTGGGGGAGCAGTCTGGAATACCACTTACGGTAAGCGTCTTTGGGGTTGGTGAGGTGAATCCTGATGCTGTCCAGGATTCTTTCCGGCTTGAAGGCAGCATCATTTTTGGCCATCGGAGACTTGTGAGATGACGAGTTTCATATGTTCGGCGTCTTCCGTGGTGGTGCAATAGGGACGAACGGTGGGAGTAAGAACCCTCGAAGCTACAAAAGGCACCGATGGGTTAGTTCCGTCAAAGGGGAAAGCGGGTAAGTATTGATTGGCCATTGCGATGCGCAGAGACAAAAGAGAAGAGGTTTGGAGGAATTTTGCTAGAGAAAGGGAAGAAGAGATTTTGGATTCTTAGTGTGTGAATATGAAAGGGTAAGAGAAGGGTTTTACATAAACCCTGTGATGTAACATAAAACAGTGTAATGATAGCACTGTAACATCTCACATAATCCGAGAAGTGACGCTTAGGTGTCGGGCGGGAGGAGGCAAGTTGTTGAGTGAGGAAAACCAATGTATAGGGTTTTCGAGAATGGGTTTGCAAATAAGACCAGGGGTTGGTTTATGGGCTGGTGTGTAGGCCCAAAGGTTAAGGCGTCATCAAGAAATGAGCTTCTTCGAGAGAACCCCCGATCAGGCGGTCGGTTGATATGAAAGTCGGCCAAGGGGAAGTCGGGCGAAGAAAGATGAGACGGTGAATGTTTAGGTCGGTTGATACGGAGGTCGGACAAAGGGAAGTAGGGCGAAAGAAGATAAGTCGGTGGGTGTTTAGGTCGGTTGATACGAAAGTCGGACAAGGGGAAGTCGGGCGAAGGAAGATGAGACTGTGGGTGTTCAGGTCGGTTGGTTAAATGGGGCGGTTAAATAGCAGTTTTAAAGCGGTTGGAAGAAGTTACAACCGGCGAGCGGTTGTGGGGGAACGATCTGATAACGACATTAGGGCAGTTGACATGGGCTTATAAGTAGGCCGTTTGAGGACCTGAAAAAGACATTTTCAATCGACATCAAATTCAGTGAAATTTCTTTCTTTTGGGGATCATCTTTTTACTTTTCTAGTCTTTAGTGTTCTTTTCAATTTTCTTATGTATCATAAGGTGTCTAGGGATTCTCAATTTCAGACATCTTTTTAATCAAATTTGAAAATAATTCTTTTTTCGAATTTTACTTTTTATTGTTGGAAATATACAACAACAATTATTTTTATGTATAATGTTCTGCAAGAACACACTATCTAGATGGTTTCCTTGAAGATTCTTATGCAATGTTTAACTTTGTTTTTAATTCACTATAATATTTCACCCCTTTTTCTTTTGCAACTTTGAAAATAGTTAAAAAAACTCTAGAACGAGTTTTTACATCTTTGTACAGATTTCCACTTGTTCTTAATTTTATTGCAATAAAACTCAGATCGCCATTTGTATTCCCTGAAATTACTTTCCTGAACTGATATCATCTACTTACTATAAACTAGAAACGGAGTGAATTCTCATGTTGTTCATTTCTTATGCACAATGTACATTTTGATGTGTTTGGTTGTGTGAATGATAATGTTGAGTTCTTTCTTACATGCAGATGGCCATTATACCTTGCACCCAGCAAGAACATGGATGGCTGAGACCTGCAATTGGGAGTTATTTAGCTATCACAGAGTAGTATTAAGGTATTGTGGGTTGTGACTACCAGTCTAAGGCCTTAAAAAACTTAGAAGTCATTTGAAATTAATTAGAATGAACTAAGGGGATTTCATTGGGTGAACATCGTTCTACAAAACTCAATGATGTTTTGAACTGTGATATGTTACCATGTGGTGACAAAGTATTTTCTACATAAAAAGTTTTAGCCTTGGAGTTTTAGCACCCCAGTTTTTTTTTATTATTATTATTAAAAAAAAGGAAAAACAAATGAATAAAAGAAATGTGGCGCTTCGGTTGGGGTTAAATTTTAATATTTCTGGTTATATTGTCTTGTTAGAAGCTAAACCATTGTAAAAATGCACGAGCAACAAGGTTGGCTACAACATCATTTTTTCCATGTTTCCTGAGGCAAAGTGAAAGTGATAATGCTTATTTAGTGCATTAGACTAAAAGTGGTGTTGGTCTTGATTAGAGCCGTTAACGAGCTGAGCCGAGTCGAGTCAAGTCAAATTTTAAATGTTTGTTAACATTTTCGAATAAGGCTCGTGTTCCTTCGTTAAGCTTTCAAGTTTGTTCGTAGTGTTCGGCTCGTTAAGAATTTTTGTTGTTTGAGCTCGTGTTTGTATTCGGCTCGTCTAGGCTCGATTAAGCTCGTTCGAGTTCATTCAAGCTTGTTTGTCTTACTTTTTAAATTTTATATATAAATTAAAAAAAATTAAAATTATTTTATTTATATATTTTAAATTAATATTTTCTTTATTTATAAATTATACTTTTATATGTATATATAATATTTATAATAAATTTATTATTTAAAAAAATATTCGGGAACGTTTGCGAACAAAGCCCTGGTTTATTCGTTAACTAAACGAGTCTGTATATGTTGTTCAGCTAGGCTCGTTAACATTCGCGAACGAACTTTAACCGAGCCGAATTCACGAACGACTCGATTCGTTTAACAACTCTAATCTTATGCAGGCTATCTCCCTCAGTTCTAGAAAAGCAACAGGGGTATCCAATGAAGGTTATAGTTCTTTTCTCCAGCTACCACATTTCAGCAAGTCTATTGTTAAAAAGATTGTGGGAAAGCTTATGTGGGTATCCTGGATTTTCTGATGATGAGGCCAGAGATGTTGAGATAGTTCTTGAGATGATGCCTTGATATCCTCGATATAAAATGTGCGACTGAAGTAGAAGACGGAATACAACAAGGCGATATAGTAGCAATGCAAACTTGGATCAGTATCCACCATTGGAATGGCGCAATCCGATCCCTTCCACATTATTTCCCTTCGAAAAAGAAGAGAATTTTACGGTAATGCTTGCCAACTTCTTCTGTCAGGTCTGGATTAGAGATGAATATGTGCATTGTGCTTTGCCTGGGGGAACCTTATATTGGTTGTTCCATGGATAGAAATTATATTATTGAATAGCTTATAAGGGATGTGATATTATCTCCTTATGTTGATTTTCCATTCTGCTACAATGGATGTCCATATTTCCTAAACTGTATTTTGTTGTTATTTCGGCAACAAATCCACTACATATAGCATATGTTACAGGGTGCCTTGCTAACTCATTTTTTATTACTTGACATTGTTGCTTAGTACTTTACACTCTTTCGAGTGTAATGTTAAGTCCCATTGCCGAAAATTATTCATACTTGTGGTTTTTAGGTTATGCTCATCTTAGCTGAAGGGAAGAGAAGTTTATTCTAGCATTCAATGGAGAAGTATGTAACACTGGAGTAGATAGAGAATGGAGCTTTCAGTTCTATCCTTCTTGTGTGGTATTAGCATGAAGAGAAAAAGTGAGCACTAGATAAGTGATATGGCTTTCATTTATCTATTCCATACCTCCATGATTTTGGCTTATTGTGAATTAGTTATGGTGTATAACTAATCCCTGATCAGTTATGTTCTTGAATTTTATATAGGTTGTCGTCTTAGCAGCTTAATATAGGTGAAATTCTGTTGAGAACTTGGTTCTTATTTGTAAATTTAGTTAGTGCAAGTGCAATAATTACTTTCTTGAAGAAATAAAATTAAAAGATACTATAAATATTTTGTGTAATAAAGTTATTAGTAAATCACTCATGGTGTATGTAGTTGGGAATTTTGTCCCCGAGTTTAATTATTTAGTTAATTTTATTTAAAAAAATATTATATCATATATTAAAAATTAATTTATATTCAAAATATCATATTAATAATAATTATAGAAATCCAACCTATTTTATTTATATTCAGTCTGCTGTATTTATATAATTTATTTATAATCAAAACACTACATTTTGTGTCTCTAATTGGTTCCTTGAAGATATACATACTGGTAGGTGCATAAACAAACACTGGTTTTGGATTTTAAATTAGGAGCGTGTTTCTAATGAACACGCTGTGTTGATATCGATCGTGACGGAGGAAGGTCAAACAATACCGTTTTATATAATACGGTCGTGTTCGATTTGCCACCTCAGCTTTTGTTATAATTACGTCGGTCCATTGAAATTTAAATAGTGGGATAAAAAATGATTATTCATATTTTGTATGATACCAATTTTAATTTTGATACATTTTTTGAGTGAACCAAAAATAAAAATTTTAAATTTGAATGAGATTAATAATAGTTTTTGCTCTTATTTTAACTTCAAATATAACAATAAAAAACTTAAATTCATAAAAAAATAAAAATAACAGTGCCAAAGAGAACACACCCACGACGGACGCTCTGCTGCCTAGGCCCATTTATGTAGAGGCCTGTGGCCTTGGAAATTATACTTGTCATTTTGATTTTAAATTGAATTTTTAATTTAAATTTTGAGTTAAATAATATTTGATATAATAATTTTTTAAAAAAATAGTAAAGTATTACTGCAATTGAATAATATTAATTTGTATTTTAAATAAAAATAAGGGAAAAAAATCAATTTTTGGTCTCATATAATAAAAATTTATCAATTTTGGTTCAATATAAAGTACTTATTAATTTTAGTTATATTATAAACAATTTTAATCAATTTTGATCCTATTATAAACAATTTCAATAAATTTTGGTCACACCGCTAAAAAACTAACGGAAATTGCTGACGTTGATATAACGGGGGTGATATGGCAGCTGACCTAGAAACTACACGGCCATGTATATATTTCAGTGTATAATTATATATAATCATGTTGTTACACGACCATGTCTAAAATTTTATTTTTTTTGTTATATATATTTTTTTTTAAAAAAAATACTCCCTCCATCCCATCAGAAGGATATCATTTTTCATTTTTGTCCGTCCCATCAGAAGGATACCATTTTTCATTTTTGTCCGTCTCAAAAAAAAAATATCATTTTTCTAATATAGTAATTGTATTACCTACCTAACATAATTAATACCCTTACAATTTCCAATATATTACACAAATGTCATTACTTTTTTATCACACAATCTAATAGAGACATTTTTGTTTTTTCTACTATAAAACAATATAATACTAATATTAAAAAATTTACGTGCAAAAAAACAAATGTTGCTCTTTTTTGCAGGGGATGTAGTATTTTGAATTTAGAATAGTTCATATAGTTAAATGAAAAAAAAAATCAATAATAATCATAATATAATTAAAATGTATCAATTTTTGTTCAAATATAAATATTTATCATAGGGTGTGTTTACTTGTGAGATTTGTTTTTCCGTTTTCCTATTTCAATTTTTTCCCTCAAAAACATCAAATCAAACACTTATTTTTTATTTATTATATTACAATAAAATTAAATTTTACATTCAAAACATTACATTAATACATATTTATAATTATATCACATTAAACCCTATTTCAATTCAAAATTTTACTATTCAAAACAAAAACCAAAAACCAAAATCTTATAAGTAAATTTTTTTGGAAGAGTTTGTCTAAAATTCTACTCTACCAAAAATATTTTTCTTAAAAACATTCAATTACACAACTATTTTTTTATTTTTGTATATTATAGTATTAAAAATTAATTTTACATTTCAATACAATTTCAAACAATTTTAACAAAGACATATATAATTGTATTGAAATAATAAATTAATTTTTAATACTACTATAATATATAAAAATAAAAAATAGTTGTGTAATTGGTTGTAAGAGGAAAATTGTTATGAATAACATAATTTTAGACAAAATATTTCAAAAATATATATCTTATAAGTTTTTATATTTGAATTAAAATTGATATATTTTAATTATATTAGGATTACTATTGATTTTTTCTGTTTTAACTATATTAACTATTTTAAATTCAAAATATTTTTTTAAAAGAATTATGAAAAAAAAATAAAAAATAAAACCAAAACAGAAAGGTAACCAGCCATGTAAATTATACATGACCACATATAATTATACATTGAAATATACATGGTCATGTGACAACGTAGCCGTGTATAATCGTATATTATTGTGTAGTTTACAGGTCAGCTGCCACGTCATCTTCGTTACGTCTACGTCAGCAATTTCCGTTAGTTTTTTTAACGATGAGACCATAATTGATTGAAATTATTTATAATTGGACAAAAATTGATTAAAATTATTTATAATCGGACTAAAATTGATGAGTTTTTTTATATTGAGACCAAAATTGATAAATTTTTATTATATTGAGACCTAAATTGATTTTTTCCCTAAAATTAAATAAACAAATCTCAAATCAACTTTCAGATTTTATCATTTTTACGATTTTTGTTTGTTCCACTTTAAAGTATCTTTTTTTCTATTTTAGAAAAAATAATCATAAACTAATATCAAAATACTCTTTAACTTTTATTTAAATTCAAACGTATAATTATATATATAATTACTTTATACATAAATACTACTCCCTCCGTCCACTTACAATGTTTATATTTACTTTTGGCGCGGTGTTTAAGAAATAATAGTATTTTAATTATAGTGAGTAGTTAAAAGTAGTGTAATGACATTCTTGCCTTTATTTTTTTTTTTTTGTGTAAAAGTAATGATGTGATGTAAAGTAAGGGTATTTGTGGAAAAAAGTAAGGTATTTAATGAAATGTTAATTTTGTAATTGGACGTCCCAAAATAAAAATATGTAAACATTGTAAGTGGACGGAGGGAGTATTAAAAATGTAAAAAAATCTCTTCTACCTCCGCTAACTAATAAAATACTATTATTTTTAAATTTACTGCAAAATCTCAAATGACCCCTTTACTTTGGATCAGAGAGGTATATAATACTCTTTTCGTCCCGCTCGAATGAAATTTTTGGGATTTTCTAGTAAATTAAAAAATAATAATATTTAATTGGTTTATATAAGTGTGTAAGAGATTTTACCATTTTATTATTTGACTTGATATTAGTATATAATTACTTTTATTAAAATGGAAAAAATAAACTCTTGAGTGAGACAGAATAGACGGATTTGTGTTGAATAGATATTTAAAAATTATTAATATTATATTAGTTTTTTAGAAATTATCGCTCAGTTCTTCCAAGCTTATTTCTCAATTGTGATTTAAAAAAATAATAATAAACAATACAAAATATTTTTTACCAAAATCAAAAAAATTTCAAAAACTCATTACAAAAAGTCAATTATTCCGCTTAAAATAATACTATATTTTTTACTTTTGACACAATTCTTCTTACTAAATATAAAAAAATCAATTCACCTAAAAACGTTGTGTTGCGTGAACGGAGTTTATATGTAATTTTTTTTTTTTTTTTTTTTTGTCATTACAAGTATATTTATGTAAAATGAAGAAATATTTTTGTAATAATAATATAGTAATAAAATAATAATAATTTAATGGATATATGATTGTTTATCAAAATAAGAGTATTTTTTTTATATGAAAATATTAATTTTTTTTTTCTACTTTAGCCACGAATGTGAGGTCAACAATATTGATTAATTTAATTAATTAACTAACGATTTGTCTGTTTTTTTTATTTTAAATATAAAAATTATTATTCAATTGTACGATTTACGATAAAATATATTTCTTTTGTTTCAGAATTATAGTTTGAATTGTGTTTTGGGTAAAAAGTATGGGTTAAAAGACATTTTTTCCTTTGTGAGTGTATTAATATAAAAAGTAGTGACAATTGTGTAATAATAATGAAAAAGTAAGGATAATTTTATAGTGGTATAATTATTTATAGAATTGAGACTATTATTTTGAAACAGACAAAAATGATAAACAAAATTATTGTACGGAGGAAGTATTATTTTCTTATATAAAAAATTATACGAAATACCGTTAACATCAAAACTCAAATCAACTTAACTTCAATACAAAATGAAGAAGTGTTTACTTTGTTTTTTTTTTTTTTAAATGAATACATTTTTATGTTAGATACGGAGGATCGTGTCACTAATATTAAAAATAATATTTTGTGTTAAATTATCAATTTTTTTTTAAGTGAATAGAGTATATATTATATATATTGTGTTAATTTATGTATTATATTTTTTGTAATATTTATACTGTAAACCAACAATAATGCACAAATCGAAAAACCAAACCGTAGAACTCCAATGGAGAAGGCACACACCGATGAGGAGGGAACAACTCCAAAATCCGCCAAACAGATTCCTAGGAAATTGCACGAGAGATCGATTGAAACGTGTCGGAATCACCAACGGCTTGAGACAGTGACGGAATCAGCAGTAAAAGTTTGGGAGGGCAAAAGTATCAATTTTTTTTTATCGATTCAATGTTTTTTTGTTTAACTCATAGCACATCCGGACAAAAAAAAATTCAAAAAAACTACATAAAATTCAATATTTTTTATTATAAAAAAAATAAAATTTAAAGGCTAGAAATATAAATTAACAAACAGATAAAATTTTTATAAGTTTTTACATTATTAATAAAAAATAGGAATGACAAATTACTAAAAAAATATATATTTTACTATTTTTTACACTAAAAAATAGATATATTTTGACGACTGGGGGTTGACCCCCTAGCCCCCATGTAGATCCGCCCCTGGCTTGAGAGAGAATCGCGATCCGAACTGAATCGAATAAGTGAACCTAATGAATGAATTAGTCCAGGATATATATATATATATAATAATCAGATCAGACCGGTTCAGATGAACGGCCCAGCAATCCCGATCCAGCGAGTCTCATAAAGATCTTGGATCAGGCAGCGGGTAGCCAGATCCGGACTTCAATTTGGGCATGTCACGGATTGTGTGTAATTGGGTCTCTTTATTTCATTGGCCCAAAATATACCACAATATATTTATTTTATTATATTTTAAAATTCATATCAATAATTATATTATATTCTGGATGCTGTTTGATTCGTTTCGGTTTAGTTCAATTCGAAATATTTGCAAATATTTTTACTTAATTGAAATTGTAATTATTTCTAATGTATTTAATATATATATATATATATTAGGTTTTAATTATTTGCAAATACTACAAATATTTTTTATTAACCTAAAATTTTGGTTCGAATACAGTTCACAGTTTCGAGTATTTGTTCGATTAGGTTTGTATACCAAATTTTTATATATTTGTAAATAGCCGAACTGTGCCGACCCCTATTGATAAGTAGAAAAAATAATGACAAATTAGTTGTTATTTGTTAAAGTGAGGGTGATAAAATTACGAGTAAATAAAATTGTTTGTTATATATAAGTTTAACGGACAAAAAAATAATAAAAGTACAATATTATTAAGAAATTTTGAATTAAATAATTAATTTTGGTAGAAAATTAAAATTAAATAAAATAAAAAATACAAAAAATAGAAGAAAACAAAACATATAGGATATAAATTGCAGATAGAGTATTCAATATGGGATGATTGACTTGCTCGCACCAATCATAACTAGGATATGAAAAATGCTATTTTTTAGAATGTGCATAATATATTTTGCCAACAATACAAATAATCGACAAAATTAATAATTGAGTATATATAAATAATATATTTCACAATTTTTCCTAGTTTTTTTTTTTTGCCCATCCAACAATAAAAATTTTTTAAAATAAAAATACACAAAACAAAAGTACATATAAAGTAAATAAAGGTATATTAGTGTTACATTTCAATACAAAATAAAGAGTGTTTACTTTGTGTTTTTAAATGAATACAATTTTTATGTTAAATACAGAGGATCGTGCCAATAATATTAAAAATAATATTTTGTGTTGAATTATTAATTTATTTTATTATATATTATGTTAATTTATATATTATATTTTTTGTAATATTTATAGAGAATTATGTCACCAAAAAAATAAATGAGGTGAACAAACTCAAATACTTCATTTGTCGGTATTATTTTTATTATTTTTTGTCTGTCTCATTCAAAGTATTTAAATACAAAAATATTATTAAATTTTACAAAATATTATTATTTTATTTATATTTTAAATTGAAAAACAATTTTACATACTTATACTCACAAATAAAATATTATTATTTTTTAATTTACTAAAAATATAAGTAAATTGATACATTAGGTCAGGATGAAGGAAGTATAACAAAAACTTGTTATGGCTTGGGGGCTGTTTACCTAAACCGTTTGATAAATTACCTGAATTGATTATAAATTTTGAAGAAGTATCACAAGTCAAAGTTTGAGAATAATATTTTTATTTTTATTTTTTAAATTACCTTTTTAAACCTCAGTTTTTTTTTTTTTTTTTTTATATTATTGCTGTACTAGTTAGTAATCATTTTAATATAGATATATATATTTATAAATTTGAAACAATTAAAACTGTTAATTCTTGTGTAACTATATAAAATCTAATCAAATATAGACAGAAAAATATATAAATATTATTAATTTATTTATGTATTATCACATAAATTTTATGTTTAAAATTAAAAAAAAATAAAAAAAGAGAATATTTTCATTTATAAATATAGTAAAATAATAAACTTATCAATATTTAATGTAATATTTTCTCTAAAAATAAAATATTTAAATGCCATTGATTGTAATTTCATCTATAAATAGCTAACATGATATTTTCTTAATGCAAATAATTAATACTCCCCCGGTCCAATTTCTATTGTCCTAAAGTATATTTGCACGGTTTTTTAGGTGATTGTGTTTTTGTTATGAATTGACAAATTTGCCCTTAATTGTATAGTAGAGATTAAAAGTAATAAATAAACGAATGATAAAAATGTAAAATTTGTGTTTAAAAAAAGAATTAGGACAATAATTATTGGACGTCCCAAATAAAAAAATAAAATATTAGTTTGTAGACGGAGGAAGTATAATCAACTAAATAAATTAATAAACTACTAATTAAATCAATTAATCTACAAACGGCTCCTGATAATTTCAATTATTAGTGACGATTAATATAGATATGGATGTGTTGTACGATCAACGATGTCTATGAATAAATGCAAAATGTCTACCGTGGACATTTAAGTCGTTTGTTAATATGTCATCGGATTCTTGGGTGTTAGATGTGCTATACTATCACCAGGCCCGGCCCTGGGTCAGAGCCATAGGGGCTCTTGCCCAGGCCCATTCTCTCTAGGGGCCCAGAAGGAGCCCAATAATATATATACTCCTATATATTAATATATTATTATTATTATTATTATTATTATTATTATTATTTAGAATACATAAAATAAAATTTAAATAAAAAATTATTTTTTAATTATTTTTTAAATAAATAATTTTTACATTAATTTTTAAATTATTTATTTGTATGTTTTAGTGTGTTTATTTAATGGTATGATTTTATATTTTTTGTGAATTATATAAAACTAAAAAGATATGATAGAGTAATATTTTTTGTGTTCTTATTATTTTTATATTTATAGGTTTAAATTTGTATATTTTATTATATTTTTTAGTAGTAGTTTTAAAAATTTGTATATTATATAAATTATTATTAATTTATATAATAAAGGTCAAGAATGGGCCTGACTATCACCTGTATAAATTATTTCTCAGCGTTTAAGGGTGTGTTGTTATTTTTTGTGTTTTTTGAACACACGTTTTTCAAAAAGGTAATAATATTCATTATTTTTATATTATCTACACGATTCTTTGTATATTACATAAAAAAAAAGTAAAAATTATTTTTGATCTCATTCAATATCATAATTAGCAATTCTGGTCACATTGAAATTTTTTTTTATCAATTTTGGTCCAACTCAAATAAAAATTTATCAATTTTAGCACAATGATGGTTGATTGGGATTGAACACGGCCGTGTTGGCTTGAACACGACCGTATTGGATGACTCAAAAGGATGATTGGGCATCACATCCAGCCAACACGGCTATGTTGATTACCCTGCACTGTACATGGCCATGTTCATGCCCCTGATTATGGCCACATTCTGAACATAGTCGTGTTTCTGTCCGTGTTCTGAACACAATCATGTTCTGCCCATATTCATGACCATGTTCTCAACACAACCATGTTTTTAGGTCATGTTTACGACGCTGTTCTCAACAAAGTCATGTTCTAGGTTAGTTCACGATTTATTTTCAATATAGTCATATTATAATATTATAGGTCATATTTATTATTATTTTCACTTTTTTATTAAAATTATTTGATATATATTTATAATTCAACAAAATTATTTTTTACAAAATTATTTCATAATATAAAAAAAATCAAGTTTTAATATTTTAAAATAAATTTAATATTTAATTTTAGAAATATAAAATATAAAAATAAGTATAGTTTATAATTTAAAATTGTAAATTAAATTATTTTAAAATCTTTATCATAAATTTTGAAAACTATATATAATTATGATTATTAAAAATGTATATTAATATATTATTTTTATAATTTTTTTCAATTATTTTTTAAAATATTAAAAATTAATTATTTTTTTATATTACGAAATAATTGTAAAAAAATATTTTTGTTGCATTGTAAATATAAATAAAATAAATTTAAAAAATAAGTGAAAATTATAATAAATATGACCTATAATATGATTATATTGAAAATATGTGGTGAACATGACCTAAAACATGACTGTGTTGAGAATAGGGTCATGAACATAACCTAGAATATGACTGTGTTGATAATATAGTCATGAATATGGACAAAAATATGGTTGTGTTCGAAGATGGACAGAAACATGGTCGTATTCAGAACATAGTCGTGAATAGGGACATGAACACGACAATGTTCAGTGCAAGGTAATCAATACAGCTGTGTTGGCTATTTGGGACACCCAGTCATCCAACACGGTCGTGTTCAAACCAACACGACCGTATTCAGTTTCAGTCAACCATCATGGGGATAAAATTTATAATTTTTTATTTGAATAAGACCAAAATAGATAAAAAAAAAATAAAAAAATTCAATAGAATCCAAAATTGATAACTATAATATTGAATGAGATAAAAATTGATTTTCGCTTAAAAAATATTTATTTAAATTATTTTACAAAACAAACTCATGTTAATTGATTGTACCATTTCTACTCTAGCTCTCAGCTCAATGTTGCATCCTCTTTTAGAAATCTCACTTGACTAGGATATTAGGAAGAATTTCCTTTACTAGGAAAATTCTATTTAAGCACAACAAATAAATTGTGGTCCCAAAAAAAAATTGTCTTCTTATTTTTATTAATATTGAAATATTTTTAAAAAAATAAAAAAAAAAGAAAAAGAAAAAAGAATGCACTTTTAATGTAACTCACGATTAAGTCATAAAGATAATCTAACAAATTTCAATTTGGTACATTACATTAAAATTTAAATGTTTTGATTGAAATGAATATTTGAGTTATTTATATAGAAAATTATTATAAGTTTTAATATATAAAAAATTTATATTTATTTCATACTTTTATTGTTATAGTATACATGTATTTTAAGTTATCTATTATGTTTTTTCTTCTGCTATTTAAATTTTTTTTATTCTTATTATATATATGTATTTTTCTTTTTCAAAATGATTTGAAGTATCATATTCTAATACAAATATGTAAGTATTTTACGGTCATATGATACTTGAAATCAAAATACCTTTATATTTATTTATTTATTTTATTATTCAAAGGCACATGCACAATCAATATATATATATATGTTCGTGCTTGTGTCTCTATTCTCGATCTAAATTGTCGTATTTCTAAAATTGCATAAAACATGTCTCATGCATTTCAATAATTTAATTACACTTATATTCAATTATAATAGTTTGTAACGTATGGATCAAGATTCTATACACTGAGTGTTGATATATATATATACACTAGTGGAGAACCGTGCTATGCACGGTTCAAGCTATAAATAAACTATTTTGATGAGTTTTTCACAAAATATTATATTAAATATATATTTAAAAAATATTTACTATATAATCATGAAATTGTTTAAATTAATTTTTGTTATTAAAATAATGAATATATAAAATTTAAATATAAAAATAGTCTGAATCAATTAATAAATTAAAAATATATATAATCAAAAAATGAGTTTAATTGTGTTGAACAATTCCCAAGTATTCCATTTTAATATTGTCAATAATACTTCTTAAGTTAACATTTCTATTTCTATTATATTCTTTTACGCGGGACTCATTTTTTGTTTTAATCGAATAATTTTGCTAAAAGGCGTGTCATATTCATTTATAAAAATTTGATTGGATAAATAAATTAATTGATTTGCTCCTTATTGTAAACTCAAATTTTATTATTATTTTTATTATTATTATTATTATTATTGTTGTTGTTGTTGCTGCTGCTGCTGTTGTTGTAATTTAATTACATATATTTTTGTTTGCTCTCTATATAATATGCTTACTAAAAATTTTTAGAAGATATTTTTGTAAGAATACGGTGCTTATTGAATTACATATTAAACCTAATCAACATATGTAATAATAATATAGAGTATATATTTTTTTATATAGCACAACATATATTATATTATAACAAAATATATGTTATAATATAATGAAATATTATAAATATTTTATATTGTGTATAATATATGTTTATTCATATTTAAATTAATCAATTCGTTGCCACTTTTTAATAATATACTTTTTTTTTTCTTTGTTCAAATTATGTTAAAACTTTTTATTATTATTATTATTTACTAAATTTATATATAATCGGTTTATAATAAAAAAAAATTATCTATTTATAATATTATTATTCTTATTTTAATACTCCCTCCGTCCACGGATAAAGTATATAGTTACTTTTAACGCAAAGTTTAAGAAATAATAGTATTTTAATTATAGTTGGTAGATAAAAGTAGTGTAATGACATTTTTGCCCTTGCTTTTTGGTATAAAAGTAATGATGTGATGTAAAGTAAGAATATTTGTGAAAAAAGTGGGGTATTTAATGAAATAGTTACTTTGTAATTGGACGTCCCAAAATAGAAATATGTATACTTTGTAGCTGGACGGAAGGAGTATATAATAACAATTTTTTTTACTTTCTTTTTTATTATTTTTTACCAATATCTTAAGGCCATCTTTAACTCATACACTTTTAATTCCAAATATGCAGTTTATACAATATTTTTACTCTATTTCTCACCAATATTTTTCAAATATTTTATTTTTTCTATTATTTGAAACAATTTTTTTAAAAATCTAGAAAAATAAAAATAAAATTTAAAATTAAAATGGAAAAATTAAAAAATAAAAAATATAAAAAATAGAAAGGCAACACCATTTTTTTGGCGTTACTATAGTGTAACACCAATTTGTAGCAACACCAAAATATGGTGTAGGATTTCGCATCGGTTGGAGGCAACCGAAGCCAAATCCACCAACCACCATAATAGATTTTTCATCATACATACCCCTACCCCTGATATTATTATGAATGTTAGTTAGGCGGATTAAGTTATCAAAATACCGTACAATTACTTTATAGATTTTAAAGTGAAAAATCCAACTGGTTCTCCGTTTCAGACTGACAGTTCTGTTATCGGAATCGTCATCAAATTGAAATCGAAACTGATTTTTTCATGGTTCGATTTCAATATTTTTTTTCTTTGAACCGTAAATAGTCGGTTCAATCGACAGTTTTTTATTTTTATAATATTATTATTTTTACTTTAACATAATTTCTAATGAAAATTGGTTACATTTTTAATGAAAATTCATTCATTTTCTTTAAAAATATTTTTAAAAAACAGCAAAAACAGAATATTTCAATAACTAATGATAAAATTTTTAAATATCCTATACTAAAAAATAATGTAACTACATGTTTTAAAAATAAAATATAAGTGGTTTTAATTGCTGTAGAAACTAAAAATATATGTCTAAATTCAATTAGATATCATATATTTCGGAAGAAAATAAAATTTCAATAAAATAGATATATGATATTTAATTATGCACATATGTTAATTTTTACATCAATCATTAATGCAAAAATTTGCTTAAAATAGAAGATATCGTACAAATATTACGTGCATAGCCATAATAAATTTGGCAGCAAAATAAATTAATCTTGTCAATGAATGAATTATATAAATTAATATCTTCCGAAAAAGACAATGATATAAAGATCTTGGCGAGAAATGAAGGTGCACAATCAAATTCGTTAAGAATGGAAAACAACATCTTATGGAAAATGAAAGATTATAAAATCTCCATGTTGGTCAATCAGGACGCGCCACGTGACACCATTCAAAAAGGAAGCCGAGGTTACCCCTCCCCTGTAAATAGGAATCATGGTCAGTTCATTTGAGACACCGAAGTTACATCGAGGATTCAAACAAAGAGGTAAGTCTCTAGTCTCTCTGTGTATTGTTCTTCATGTTTTTCGTGTCCTTCGAGGCGTTCTTTGTCGAAAGTCACTGATTTGGACAAATGATCTAATATTGGTTGACAAATCGATTGAGTTAACATTCTTCGTCGTATGCCAAAGCCGGAGGAAGGATCAAAGCTCCCAAAGCCGTTGGAGAATTCGTCAAAGCCAAGGGAAGGTCTTCAAAGTTCCTCTCAAAGTTTCAAGATGTCCATCGCGTTCTTTAACAAAGCATCAACCAGGCCCTCTTCGATCCAAAAGTCAAAGGGACACGCCGCCAAAAATGTTATGGAGTACCAAATCCACATCTTCAAGGATCAAAGCTCCCAAAAGCCGTTGAAGAATCCATCAAAGTCCTCCAAAAGGCGGAAAAGCCAAACCAAAGATCAAAGCTGCAGATCGTCCAAAGAAGATATCAAATCTAGAGCCGACGATCAAATCGCCCACACGGAGACTGAAACTCTTCAAAAGGCGGAAAAGACAAACCAAAGATCAAAGCCGCGGATCATCCAAAGAAGATATCAAATCCAAAGCTAACGATCAAATCGCCCACACGGAGACCGAAGCTCTCCAAAAGGCGCAAAAGGCAAACCAAAGATCAAAGCTGCGGATCGTCCAAAGAAGATATCAAATCCAAAGCCGACGATCAAATCGCCCACACGGAGACCAAAACTCTTCAAAAGGCGGAAAAGGCAAACCAAAGATCAAAGCCGCGGATCGTCCAAAGAAGACATCAAATCCAAAGCTAATGATCAAATCGCCCACACGGAGACCGAAGCTCTCCAAAAGACGGAAAATGCAAACTAAAGATCAAAGTTGCGGATCGTCCAAAGAAGACATCAAATCCAAAGCTAACGATCAAATCGCCCACACGGAGACCGAAGCTTTCCAAAAGGTGAAAAGGCCAAACCACATATCAAAGCTGCGGATCGTCTAAAGAAGACATCAAATCCAAAGCTAATGATCGAATCGCCTACATGGAGACTAAAGCCCTCTAAAAGGCGGCAAAGCCAAATCAAAGATCAAAGCCACGAATCATCTAAAAAAGACATCAAATCCAAAGCTAATAATCAAATTGCCTACACGGAGATCAAGGCTCTCCAAAAGGCGGCAAAGCCAAATCAAAGATCAAAGCCTCGGATCGTCTAAAGAAGACATTAAATTCAAAGCCAACGATCAAATCACTCGCACGGAGACCAAAGCTCTCCAAAGTCTGGGAAATTCAAACCGAAGACCAAATCTCTTCGGATCAAATAAGCCATTGAAAACCAAGTTGGAAAATAAATCAACCCGAAAAGAGAATTAAAAGACCCAGTTAGAGAATAGGACCCGCTTTAACTCCAAACTAAATATAATTTGTACAAATTTTTTGTTTATTAAAAATAATACAATTTTTTTGTCCATAATATAAACAACTAATATCAAGAAATTATTTTTACCAAATATTCGAACAGAAGTAGCTAATTATTCAGCTAGTCAAACCGCTTAATAGAATCAACTATCAACTAACAACTAACAACTAATTATCAAACACTCTCAAATATATATATATTATCTTTTTTAATTAAATTTGACATAAAATTATTAATTCTCCATAAATATTATTGAAACAAATACTATATATACACATATCAATACACTATATATAATATATACACTTTATCAACTCAAAAGTTGATAATTCAATATATAATATTAGTATTTTTTATATTTCGATATAATTTTTCATATATAACGCAAAAATTATATTCATTCAAAAACACAAAGTGAACAAAATTATACTCTCTTGGTCCTTTAACAATTTATCCATTTTCCATTTTGGACTGTCCCATAACAAACTATCTATTTTTTTTTTTAAAGTAACTGTACTATCTACCTAACATTACAAATACCCTTTTACTTTACAATATATTACACAAATGTCATTACCTTTATATCATACAATACTAATAAGGATAATTTAGTCCTTTTACCTTTATTTCTATTACATCTCAATATAATACTAATATTTCTAAAATTCTGTGCAAAAAGTAAACAGATAGATAGATATGAGACGGAGAGAGTACTAAATAACTTAAAATTTATTTTTTAAAATTTTATGATATTAATATTTTACTATTTATATTTGAGGTATTAAATTTCTTTCATTTTGAGATTTTCGTAGTATTTGAGTGAAATATAATAAATGATGCATTTATTTGTATAGCTTTAGTTTTGAGTTTTGATTTTTACAGATTTTGAACATTGGGTTTTCAAAGTGTATTTGTAAAATTTTGAATTTTAATGACTATATTGAATATAATGATTAAATGTGTGTTCTTTTTCACTTTTTATTTTTTTTATTTTTTATTTTACATATTTTGCCTTAAAAAATAATATATTACATACATTTATTAATTTTATATTTTTAACACAATTATCTATACTTCATAAAAAAAAATATCTTTTTAAATTATTTTACAATACAAATACACCCTAAATTTTGTTGAAATGAAAGAGAATTCGTATAATCTATATATAGAAATAATTATATTTAAAATAAAAATAATAAATAAATTATTTTACAATACAAATACATCATAAATTTTGTTGAAATGAAAGAGAATTCGTATAATCTATATATAAAAATAATTATATTTAAAATAAAAATAATAAAAATATTTATTAATTTATTATTGCTATAAAATATATATAACAAAATAAGATATATTATAAATATATGTATAGTACATATGAATAAACATGTATGTATGTGTTTGTGATACAAAATAAGTGTAATATATATATAGAGAGAGACTAAGAGAAATAAAATAAATTTACAAGGAATGAATTCACCTCCATTTAATAATATGACCAAGCCTACATATAGGCTTTTATATTTTGATTACTCATCACATAATGGTTGTGTCTTCACAAACTTTTGACATGTGGCATTACTATTTAATGGCACTTAGTATAGATATAATATATTATAACACTTTTCCTTAGATTTCATTAATTGCAATGAATACGGTTCGTTGAAATCTTACTAGAAAAAAATTTATTGGGATAAAAACTCTCAGTGAAGGTAAAAGAGTACGATATTTATGCATTAAAAATACTCCTCCTGATGTGGACATCACTTGAAATCCCGTAGCCGATGCATCCCGATGTTTTTCACTAATTTTTCGAACATTGCAGTTGGTAAAACCTTGGTCAATAAATCTACTAAATTATCATTTGATCGAATTTGCAGCACATCTATTTCACCATTTTTCTGAAGATCGTGAGTAAAGAAAAATTTCAGTGAAATATGTTTCGTTCTATCTCCTTTGATATATCCACATTTTCAAGTGCGCTATACAAGCTGCATTATCTTCGTACAAAATAGTATGAGGATTATCATTTTCAGATCTCTAACCACAATTCTTTAAAATGTGGTGAGTCATTGATACCAACCAAACACATTCTCGACTAGCCTCATAAATAGCTATTATTTCAGTATAATTCGAAGAAGTTTCAGTTAATGTTTGTTTAGTAGATCTCTAGGATACCATTGTACCACCGCAAGTAAGTATATAGCCAGTCTGAGACTTGGCTCTATACGGGTCAAAAAGATATCTTGTATCTGCATATCCAATCAATTCATGTCGAGAATTCTTTGAATATAATAAACCAAGATCAATCGTTCTTTGAAGATAATGAAAAATATGTTTAATGCTTTTCCAATGTTGTTGTGTTGGCATTGCATTAAATCTTACTAATAAATTTACAACAAATGCTATTCTGGTCTACTACTGTTAGCCAGATACATTAGTACGCCAATAGCACTTAAATATGATACTTCAGGACCAAGTGTTTTCCCACTATATTCTTTTGGTCTAAAAGGATCTTTAGTAGAATCGAGAATTTTAACGACCATTTGAGTACTTAATGAATGTGCTTTATCCATTGCAAATCGTTTCAATACCTTCTAGGTATATGCAGATTGATGTATCAAAATTCTATTTTCTAGACGTTCAATTTGTAGACCAAGACTAAACTTTTATTTTTCCAAAATATTTAATTTCAAACTCTATTTTCAAATATTTAATAGCCTCTTGGACCTCTTGAGGAGTTCCAATTAAATTAAAGTAATCCACATAAACAACTATTACCACAAAATTTCTCTCATATTTCTTTATAAAAACACACAGACAAGTAAAATCATTGGCATATCCCTCTTTTAATAATGATTCACTGAGACAATTATACCATATGCGACCAGATTGCTTGAGCCCATACAAACACTTTTGTAATTTAATAGAATAATATTCTTTTGGCTTTGATTTGTATGCATCAGACATACTAAATCCTTCAGGGATTTTCATGTAAATATCACTATCCAATGAGCCATATAAATATGCAGTTACAACGTCCATCAGACGCATATCCAAATTTTCATGTACTACCAAACTGACAAGATATAATGTTATTTCATCAATTACTGGAGAATATGTTTCATTAAAATCAACTCCAGGTGTTTTTGAAAAACCTTGGGCAACTAGTCTTGCTTTATATTCGGCAATCTCATTATTCTCCCTTCGCTTTCGAACAAATACCCATTTATAGCCAAGAGGTTTAACACCTTCAGTTGTTTGAACAATGGGTCCAAAAACTTTTCGTTTTGCCAATGAATTTAATTCAGATTGGATTGCATCTTTCCATTTTAGTCAATTTATTCTTTTCCGAAATTCATCAACTGATATAAGTTTCGGATCCTCGTCATTTTCCATTAGATCAAGTACTACATTATATGGAAAGAACTATCCATAATTGTATCATTTCTGTTCCATCTAGTAGTAACATAATTTATTAAATTTTTAATAATTTCATTCTCTTCAGGAGAAATTCTATTAGGATTAATATCCTCAGCAAGTTTATCAGGATCAATTTCTTCAGATATCTGATCCATGTTACTACATGTTTCTTGAGGGTTTTGATTAACATTCAAATTCTCAACCCTTTCATTTGTTCCTCTTTTCTTTCGAGGATTTTTATCTTTGGAACCTACAGGCCTGCCACGCTTTAGGCGTGCATTTGATTCATTAGCTCTTTGTATTTTGTCTTCAGGAATAACAATTTTAGCAGGTACATTTTCAGCAACTATATAAGATCTAGTGACCCTGCTGACGTCACAAAAAGTATCAGACAACTGATTTGCTATTCGCTGCAAATGTAAAATTCTTTGTACCTCTAATTCACTTTGACTTGTAAGAGGATCAAGAAAACTGAATGGTATTTTCCAAGTAATTTCCTTTTTCAGTTGATCAGTTTCTCTCCCTAGTGTCGGGAAATGCGACTTGTCAAAATGACAATTAGCAAAACGAGCCGTAAACGAATCACCAGTTAACGGTTCAAGATATTTAATGATAGATGGTGATTCATACCCGACATATATCCCCAATCTCCGTTAGGGGTCCATTTTTGTATGTTGGAGCGGTGCAATTGACACATAAACTACGCACCCAAAAGTTTTCAAATGTGAAATATTGGACTTCTCATTGTACACTAATTGTACTAGGGAGTAACTATGATAGCTTGTTGGTCTTAATTTTATCTGTGTTGCTGCATGCGTAATTGCATTTCTCCAAGAAGATACGAGAAGTTTAGATTTAATCAACATAGGTCTTGCAATTGATTGTAGCCTTTTTATAAGTGATTCAGCTATACCATTTTGAGTATGTACATGAGGTACATGATGTTCAATGTCAATTCCAATAGATATGCAATAATCATCAAATGTCTTAGATGAAAATTTATCAGCATTATCAAGACGAATTTTCTTTATTGGGTGGTTTGAGAACTGAGCTCGTAATTTAATTATATGAGCAAACAGCCTCGCAAATGTCAAATTGCGGATGGATAATAAACACACATGCGACCATCTAGTAGATGTATCGATAAGTACCATAAAATATTGAAATGGTCCGCATGATGGATCTACAGGCCCACATATATCAACCTGAATTCGTTCTAAAAATGTAGGGGATTCAGTTCCCACTTTTGTTGGTGATGGTCTAGTTATTAACTTCCCTTTTGAGCAAGCAACACGTTTAAGCTCATTTGTATTTATTATCTTTCAAGTTATGGCCATGGGTATTTTCAATAATTCGTCTCATCATAGTATTACCGGAATGCCCAAACCGGTTATGCCAAATCATAAAATCTGTAGACTTCTGATCTACCAGATATGTTTCAACTACATTAATCTTTGTGTAATATAATCCGGAAGATAATGAAAACAATTTTTCTAATATATATTTATGTCCATCAATGAATTTTGTAATCAACAGAAATTCATTAGTTGTCTCACTTGATGGATCAATACGATATCCATTTCTGCGAATATCATTAAAATTTAACAAATTTCTTTGAGATTTGCTACAAAATAGTGCATTTTCGGTATCAAGTTTTACTCATTCGGGAAAAATATTTTTGCTCTTCCAGAGCCCTCAATTAATTTCGCACAACCACTTATAGTATTCGCCTCAATTTTTCCCAACTTCAGGTTGGTGAAATCTTTCTTATATTTCAGAATAGTGTGCGTTGATGCACTATCAAGGAGACATGAATTGTCTTCCATATTATTCATTATAGCATGCTCAACATTCATATTTCTTCTTAAAAAATTTCGCAATATGCACATTCAGGATGCTTAATATACATCTCAATATACACCATTAGGGGTTTTAAAATATGAATCTTCAGGGTTCTCAATATACACCTTCAGGGTATTCAACATACATCATCGGGGATTTTCAAAATATGAACCTTCATGGTTATCAAAGTATGTACCTTCTTGGTACATAAAAAAAAAATCACATATATCATTGTGTGCTAATAAAATTATCACCATCACTCGCATTATTTTCAGATAAATTCATTTATTAAATATTGACATCTTCGAGTGTCATTTTCTCTATAATAGCTGGTGAAAAAATTGCAAATTTATGTTAGTAATAATTGTATTAGAAAATTTAATTGAATAAATAACTTAAAATTTTGGCAGAGTTTCGGCAACATTTTGATATTTTCTTATTGTATCCCGGCAGAACTTCGAGATATTACTATTCTCTTTGAACACACTTTTTCAACATGTTTTTACTAACTTAAATAAAAAACCAAAAAATACGATATATTTATATTAGCACTTCCTCGGAAAAGTCTCGTATTGATAACGTGTTATAAAATATATATAACAAAATAAGATATAATATAAATATATGTGTAATATGTATGAATAAACATGTATGTATGTTTTTGTGATACAAAATATGTGTAATATATATATATATATATAGAGAGAGAGAGAGAGAGGGACTAAGAGAAATATAAATAAATTTGGAAGGAATGAATTCACCTTGATTTAATAATCTGACCAAGCCTATATATAGGCTTTTGTTATGACTCATCACATTTGTTTTTAGGTGTCATTTAATAAGTTTGTCAAGTCATTGATTTAATGACTCATTATGTAGTAATGCTTGTATAAATATTCTTGTGTGGTGAAATGAGAGAATAGATACGAATTATGTTATCAAAGCTATTGTCTGTCCTTTTACTCTTTCTCTCTATCTTTTTCTCTCTCTATAGATATATATATACATACATTATATCAAACTCTCTCCCTCTCTCTACGTATAAGTATATTGCATATATATTATATATTTATTAAATTGTGTGTTTAACTTGCACACATGTTACATGCATACACATATATAAATATTTTGTTTATTTATTTGTTATATATTTTATAACACGTTATCAACATGAGGCTTTGCCGAGGAAATGCATATAAAGATAGCGTATTTTTTTGTTATTTTTGTTGTTGTATTTTAGGTTACTCGAAAGGTTGCAGAGTTTCAGGTAAGTTTATTCACTTTCTTTTAACCATGTCTAATATAGGAAAATTTGAATTTCCCCCACTGGCAATTATCATAAATAATTATATGCCGTGGGTAATGGATGTCGAGATGCACCTCGAATCCATGGGGTTTTCGAAAACAATAATTAGTGAAAATGAATGCACAAATCAAGAACGTGCAAAGGCAATGATTTTCTTACGTCATCATATTGACGAAGCCCTGAAAATGGAATATTTAATGGTGAAAGATTCATTTGAATAATGGACAAATTTGAAAGATCGGTTTGGACACTTGAAATCTGTCATATTGCCAAAAGCGAAACACGCATGGCAACACTTGCGTTTGCAAGATTTTAAAACATTTGCCAATTATAATTCCATGATGTTCAAAATCACATCCCAGATAAGATTTTATGGAGAAAATATTTTTGATAGGGATATGTTGGAAAAAACGTTTACCACGTTTCATGCCTCTAATATAGTTTTACAACAACAATATCGAGAAAGGGGTTTTAATAAATATTGTGATCTTATTACTTGTCTACTTGTTGCTGAACAAAATAACGAATTATTATTAAAAAATCACGAATCGAGGCCAACTGGTGCAAGTCCATTCCCTGAAGTGAATGCAACTCAGTGTTTAAATAATATGCCTAGATTCTACCGCAGACGAGGTCGTGGACAAGGCAGTGGATGTGGATTTAGTCGTGGACGTGGAATGAGTTGTGGACGTAGAGCCAACCATGGACGAGGTCGTGGCAGGTTTGTTTCGCATTACTACCGCTAGGGATATTTTGATGAACAAGAATCAAATAGGCCTCTGAAGAGGCCTCAGAATGAGGTTGGTCAGAGTTCAAAGAAAAACGAGGATAGGTGTCATCGTTGCAGAATGATAGGACATTGGTTCATAAATTGTCGTTCCAATTCTTATTTCGTTGAGCTGTAGCAAAATTCCCTGAAACAGAAAGATAAGGTACCTGAAGAAGTTAAAGCATCGGAAAATGTCAATCCCCATAAATTAATTTCTTGGAGAACATTGCTAGTGGTAGTGGGGGTGATAAATGTATGACAATATGCAGTTAGATGTATCTGATTTTCTAGTACACCATGAAGGTGGATACTATGAAAATCCCAGAAATGTGATATAATAGTACACATATAGATATATGCATATATTTTTGTAACATATGTAGTTTTTGCTCCCTATATTTTGTAATGATATGACATCTATGTATTTTCTCCAAATTTTTGATATATTTATTCTTATATTTCTCTCAGAAGAAGAAATATGAATGTTGAGCACGTTATAATGAATAATATGGAAGACAATTCATGTCTCATTGATAGTGCATCAACGCACACCATTTTGAAATATAAGAAATATTTCACCAACCTGAAGTTGGGAAAAATTGAGGTGAATACTATAAGTAGTTGTGCGAAGTTAATTGAGGACTCTGGAAGAGCGATAATATTTCTCCCCGAATGAGTAAAACTTGATATCCAAAATGCACTATATTATAGTAAATCTCAAGGAAATTTGTTGAGTTTTAATAATATTCGTAGAAATGGATATCATATTGAGACATCAAGTGAGACAAATAATGAATTTTTGTTGATTACAAAATTCATTGATGGACATAAATATATATTAGAAAAATTGTCTTCATTGTCTTCCAGATTATATTGCACAAAGATTAATGTGGTTGAAACATATCTAGTAGACCAGAAGTCTACAGATTTTATGATTTGGCATGATCGGTTGGGCATCCCGGTAATACTATGATGAGACGAATTATTGAAAATACCAATGGCCATAACTTGAAAGATCAATGGATATTAAATACAAATGAGTTTATATGTGTTGCTTGCTCAAAAGGGAAGTTAATAACTAGACCATCATCAGAAATAGTGGGAACTGAATCCCCTTCATTTTTAGAACGAGTTCAGGGTGATATACGTGGGCCTGTAGATCCACCATGCGAAGCATTTCTATATTTTATAGTACTTATCGATGCATCTACTAGATGGTCGCATGTGTGTTTATTATCCACCCGCAATTTGGCATTTGTGAGGTTACTTGCTCAAATAATTAGATTACGAGCTCAGTTTCTAGATCACCCAATAAAGAAAATTCGTCTTGATAATGCTGACGAATTTTCATCTAAGACATTTGATAATTATTGCATGTCTATTGAAATTGACATTGAACATCCTGTACCTCATGTAAATACTCAAAATTGTCTTGTTGAATCCCTTGTAAAAAGGCTGCAATTAATTGCAAGACCTATGCTAATGAAATCCAAACTTCCTGTATCTGCTTGGGGATATGCAATTATTCATGCAGCAACACTGATAAAATTAAGACTGACAAGCTATCACAGCTACTCCTCAATACAATTACTCTACAATGAAAGGTCCAATATTTCACATTTGAAAACTTTTGGGTGCACAGTTTATGTGTCAATTGCACCACCCCAACGTACAAAAATGGGCCCCCAAAACGGAGATTGGAGATATATGTCGGGTATGAATCACCATTTATCATTAAATATCTTGAACCGTTAACTGGTGATTTGTTTATGGCTCATTTTGCTAATTATCATTTTGACGAGTCGCATTTCCCGACACTAGGGGGAGAAACTGATCAAATGAAAAAGAAAATTACTTGGAAAATACCATTCAGTTTTCTTGATCCTCGTACAAGTCAAAGTGAATTAGAGGTACAAAGAATTTTACATTTGCAGCGAATAGCAAATCAGTTGCCTGATGCTTTTTGTGACACCAGCAGGGTCACTAGATCTTATATAGCTGCTAAAAATGTACCTGCTAAAATTGTTCTTTTTGGAGACAAAATACAAAGTCCTAATGAATCATATGTACACCTGAAATGTGGCAGACCTATAGATTCCAAAGATAAAAATCCTCGAAAGAAAATGGGAACAAATGAAAGGGTTGATGATTTGAATGTTAATCAAAACCCTCAAGAAACAGGTAGTAACATGGATTAGATTTTTAAGGAAATTGATCCTGATAAACTTGATGAGGATGTTAATCCTAATAGAATTTCTCCTGAAAAGAATGAAATTATTGAAAATTCAATAAATTATGTTACTACTGGAAAATATTGGAACCGAAATGATACAATTATGGATAATATTATTGCTATAATGTAGCACTTGATCTAATGGAAAATGACGAGGATCCAGAACCTAGATCAATTGATGAATGTCAAAAAAGAATAGATTGTCCAAAATGAAAAGATGCGATCCAGTCTGAATTAAATTCATTGACAAAACGGAAAGTTTTTGGACTTATTGTTCAAACACCTGAAGGTGTTAAACCTGTTGGCTATAAATGGGTATTTGTTCGACAGCGAAATGAGAATAATGAAATTGCCAAATATAAAGCAAGACTTGTTGCCCAAGGTTTTTCACAAAGACCTGGAGTTTATTTTAATGAAATATATTCTCCAGTAATTGATGAAATAACATTTTGATATCTTGTCAGTTTGGCAGTACATGAAAATTTGGATATGCGTCTGATGGACGTTGTAACTCCATGTTTATATGGCTCGTTGGATAGTGATATATACATGAAAATCCCTGAAGGATTTTGCATGCCCGATGCATACAAATTAAAGCCAAAAGAATATTATTATATTAAATTACAAAAGTCTGTGTATGAGCTCAAACAATCTAGTCGCATGTGGTATAATCGTCTCAGTGAATCATTATTGACAGAAGGATATGCCAATGATAGTGTTTGCCCATGTGTTTTTATAAAGAAATGTGGGAGAAATTTTGTGATAATAGTTATTTTTTTGGATGACTTGAATTTAATTGGAACACCTGGAGAAGTCCAAGAAGCTATTGAATATTTGAAAAGGGAGTTTGAAAGTAAAGATTTCGGGAGAACGAAATTTTGTCTTGGTCTACAAATTGAACATTTGGAAAATGAGATTTTGATACATCAATCTGCATATACCCAGAAGGTATTGAAACGATTTGCAATGGATAAAACACATTCATTGAGTACTCCAATGGTCGTTAGAACTCTCGATCCTATTAAAGATCCTTTTAGACCAAAAGAGGAGAATGAGGAAGCACTTGGTTTTAAAGTACCATATTTAAGTGCTATTGATGCACTAATGTATATAGGTAACAGTACTAGACCAGATATAGCGTTTGCTGTAAATTTATTGGCCGAATTTAGTGCAATGCCAACACAACGACATTGGAAAGGAATCAAACATATTTTTCATTATCTCCAATGATCTATTAATCTTGGTCTGTTATATCCAAAAGGATCTCGACATGGATTGATTGGATATGCAGATGTTGGGTATCTTTCTGACCCGCATAAAGCCAAGTCTCAGACTGGCTATATGTTTACTTGTGGCGATACAGTGGTATATTGGAGATCCACTAAACAAACATTAACTGCCATATCTTCAAATCATGCAGAAATAATAGCAATTCATGAGGCTAGTAGAGAGTGTGTTTGGCTAAAATAAATGATTCACCACATTTTACAGAATTGTGGTTTGAAATCTGAAAATGATAATCCTCCTACGAAGATAATGCAGCTTGTATAGCGCAACTAAAGGAAGGATTAGATAATGCAGCAGATTCGATTAGACCGAAATTTAGTAGACTTGTTGACCAAGGCTTTACCGAGCGCAATGTTCGATAAATTAGTAAAGATCATCGGGATGCGTTAGTTGCAAGATTTCAAATGATGTACATATCAAGGGGAGCGATATTTCAAATGATGTCCACATCAGGGGGAGCGATATTTCAAATAATGTCCACATTAGGGAGAACGATATTTCAAGTAATATGCACATCAGGGGAAGTATTTTTAATGCATGGATATCGTACTTTTTTTCCTTTATTAGGATTTTTGTCCCACTGAGTTTTTTCCTAATAAGGTTTTAACGAAGCGTATTCATTGTTATTAAATAACACATAAGGTGGAGTGTTATGACTATCACATTTGTTTTTAGGTGTCATATAATAAGTTTGCCAAGTCATTGATTTAATGACTCATTATGTAGTAATACTTGTATAAATATTCTTGTGTGGTGAAATGAGAAAATATATACAAATTATGCTATCAAAGCTATTGTCTATCATTTTACTCTTTCTCTCTATGTCTCTCTCTCTCTATAGATATACATACATATATTATATCAAACTCTCTCTCTACATATAAGTATATTGCATATATATTATATATCTATTAAATTGTGTGTTTAACTTATACACACGTTACATGCATACACATATATAAATATTTTGTTTATTTATTTGTTATATATTTTATAACAACTTTTACATTTTGATTACTTATCACATAATGCTTGTGTCCTCACAAATTTTTGACATGTGACATTATTATTTAATGACACCTACTATAGATATAATATATTATAACAATTATAGTACTCCCTCCGTCCCGCAAGAAGGTTGCCATTTGATTTTTGCGTTATTGTACTTAACATTAAAAATATTCTTATATTTAAATAATTTACCCAAAAATATTATTGTATTTGTATTATAAGAGGCTAATAAACGTATTTGTGTTTTTTTCTCTTGATTTCTACGGTATATTGATATAATAATTAATATTCAAATATCAACATGCAAAAAGGTCATGACAACCTTCTTGCGGGATGGAGGGAGTAGTATAATATTATAATTCAAAATAAATATAAATAAAAATTTTATATAATAATATTATATTTATAAAATTAAATATAAAACCGCCTACATTTCTCCCATTATTTTTTATTTTATTTTTATTTTAAATGGTGAGGTCCACATAAATTTTTTTTTAAAGAAAATAAAAAAATATAAAGGGGGACGTGGCCAAACATTTTCGTCACCAAATATATAGTATATAACATAAGACATATACACATTTATATCATATGGTATATATAAATTGAGCTTTTAATAAAAATACTCTTTCCGATCAATTGAAAGATTACTATTTTTTATTTTCGTTCGTTCCAAAACAAGGTTACCATTTCCTATTTTAATAATTATACTATGTACTTAACATAATAAATACCCTTTCAACTTACAATATATTACAGAAATGACATTACTTTTATATTACAATAGGGGTATTTTTGTCTTTTTTATTACCATATAATATAATACTAATATTTAAAAAAGCAAAATTGTCCATAACTCACTTGTGGTTTTGAAATTCAGCATAAATTCCCCCTCTACTTTAAAAATTGCATGGTACCCCCTTATACTTTAAAAAATGTTGCATGAAACCCCACCACCATGAAACTTTCCTCATGTGATAAGAAGATGATTTCCTATCTATATGTTTTGCATGGCAGGGGGTTTTATGCAATATTTTTGAAAGTATAAGTGAGCGTCATGCAATTTTTTAAAGTAAAATGGGGATTTATGCTGAGTTTCGAAACCACAAAGTAGTTTCATGCAATATTTTTTAAAGTATAAGGAGGTACCATGCAATTTTTAAAGTAAAGGGTGAATTTACGCTGAGTTTCGAAACTACAAGAAAGTTATGGGCAATTTTGTCTATTTAAAAATTTACGTGCAAAAAATAAACGTCACTCTTCCAATAAAACGAAGAAAGTATGTTATTTATTTATATAAAACATCACATCAAAACATTAGTTAAACAAAATTTACAAATTAATATTTTATTTCAAATTAATTTAATAGAACAGCCAAACAAACCACAAATAGTTAACATTTTGATCTACCATTTTTAATTTTGAGTTTTTTAATTTTTGGCCAAGGAATCATGAGTGGGCCTCTATAATTCTTTTAGGGTTTTTTTTTTTTTTGGAACGATACCCTAATTTTTTATGGTGGAAAATTACAAATATATATATATATATATATGCGTGTTTGCGTTTGTATCCTCGATCTAAATTGTTTTATTTCAATTATTAGTGACTATCTCACTATATCAATGGATGTGTTGTATGGTCTCTAATGAATAAACGCAGGCATTTAAGTCGTTTATTCACGGGTCATCTGATTACTATACTGTCACCCGTACGAATTCTTGGCGAGCATTTAATTGATTGGACCATTTCCATTCCTAGCACACAACTTCATATTGCATTCTCTTTTAGAAATCTCACTTTTCTAGGATGTTAAGAAGAATTCCTTTTACTAGGAAAAATTTCTCTTTAAACACAACTCAAGAAATTATGGTCCCAAAAATATTGACTTCAATTATTCAATTAATATTAAAATATTTAGAACTTACAAAAAAAAAATACAAAAATTATCTTTAAATTCTAAATATTTTGATTTAAATGAATATTTAAAAGCATCTGTTGCTGTCATTCTCTCTGTTTCATTATCTCTCTGTCATCTCTATCGTACCTATCTCAGCATTCAAATTATTTTCTTTATCATTATTTATAGTAATCAATTTCAACACATTATTAACTATTTTATAGGACCAATAATAATTTATTTATTTTTATATATTTTTATTATGTAATATATAAAATTATTTATTTATTTATACATATTTCTATATATTTTTATTTTCTAATAATATTTTTATAAAATATTACATTTTAATTTTAAAGATTAATCTATATAGATTTTAATATATTGCTCCCTCTTCTCATATTGCATGTCCGGGTTACTGTAAATACGAAAATTTAAAATAAATATAATTAATAGTTAATTAAAAATATATTAGTGAAAATAATCATCCTATAATATAAATAATTATAAATTAAGTTACTACAATTAAAAAAAAATTAAATTAGAAAATTTAAAATGAGATTAAAGTGTGTAATTATTTTCTAAAAAAGAAAAGTGACATGAGATGTGAGACGAACAGAAACGACAATGTGGATACGGTGGGCGGGACGAAGGGAGTAATACATATAACTTACTATTTTAAAATTTAAAATTATTCAAAATAAATCAACATACATATTTATAGGTAATTCCTGTTAAATTTTAAATTTTAAATTTTGAAATTTCAAAAAATTTAAATAATATTTAATTACTGTTTTTTTTTAAAATTTTGTTGGAGGTAACTTGTTCCCAATAAAGGTAATATATAGTTAATAATTGTATTTTTAAACGAAATGTAATTAGTTTTTATAGTAAAAACTATAAACACAATTATAAAGGTAAAAAAGAAGTGACCGTAACAAATGCTCTAATAAATTTTAAAAATAAATGTTGTAAATTTTAATATATATATATATAATTATTTGTAGCTTTTAGAGGAATTTATTATGGCAAGTTTTCATATAGTATATTTTGGAAGGAAATATCTAATATATTCGGGAAATTTATAAATGATGAATCGAAAGAAAATAGGATAAATAGAATTCCAAAAAGCAAGCACTCCTCTCGAGCAAACACTTTCGAGAATCCACGGGCTGTCTGATGCTGCCGATGCGTCTTCCGTCTCTCACGCAATTGCATCCAAAGCTCAAACAATCAATTTGCCATATCGGCGGATGAAATCACTCCAAATCTAAGGAATCTCTCCAAAGCTAGGGTAAACCCTCTCAAATTGTTCTCATCTAAGTTGTGTGTCCATAAAAAAAATAAACAAGACTATATATACTAAATGACAAATTAATCTAAGCCACACATCTTAAGTGGGAAGCTAATCTAAACCACACATTTTGATTAAGATCAAAGGATCAAAACCTCCAAGCAAACAAGTAGCTTCGACCGGGTCCAAGTTGCAATCGATCCGTCTAGGTCGGGTTCGGGTGATCCGGAGCCCTGTCATCCTCTCCCCCTTCGGTTGCCTTGTCCCCAAGGCTAGTAACATTTTCAGCGTGATCAAATAGGCTCAAATCGGCAACATTGAAAGTCGCATTCACACCCAAGTCTTTCGGAAGTGCAATGCGGTATGTGTTATCGTTTATGCGCTCCACACACGAAATGGACCAGCTCCATGAAGAAAAAGTTTCCCATGCCATAACTCCGGAAAGCATTCTCTAGGCAAATCTACTCATACCCAATCGTCGGGTCAAAATATCACGCATTTTCTTCCGCGATTGGCATAGCGTGCGTATGTCGCGACCACCTTATCAATGTTCTATCGTAACTTGGCATGTAATTCCTTTAGTGATGTAGCTCGATCCCTGCCACTAAAATTCAAATGCTCGCTACTAGGTAGTTGCAACATATCGGTAGGGGTTAAAGGGTTAAAACCATAAACAATCTCAAACGGGGACAATTTAGTAGTAGTACTAACATGTCTATTATAAGCAAATTCAACATGTGGTAGGCATTCATCCCATGTTCGCCCACTATCATGTACCATGACACGTAGAAGATCACCTAAGGTACGATTGACCGCCTCCGTTTGGCCATCCGTCTAGGGGTGACATGTGGTAGAGAAAAGTAAGCGCGTCCCAATTTCATGCCAAAAACTTTTCCAGAAATAAGATACGAACTTTACATCCCGGTCTGATACAATATTTTTTGGAATCCCATGCAATTTTACAACCTCTCAAAAGACAAGCTTTTCCACATGACTAGCATGTCATTTTCGCACAAGGTATAAAGTGAGCCATTTTGGAAAATCTATCAACTACAACAAAAATTGAGTCTTTAGTATGCGGTGCCTGAGGTAAACCAAGAACAAAATACATAGAAATATCTAACCAAGGGCCTTCCGGAGTGGGAAGAGGAGTATACATACCATAGGGCTTCAAAGTACTCTTCGCCACTCTATATGCAAGACACTTATCACCAAAAGAATCAACATGTTTAGGCATTTGAGGCCAGTAAAAGTGAACGCTAAAAACATCAAATATAGCATGTCTACCAAAATGTCCAAGCATATGACTACCATGACTCTCCTCAATCAAAACATCTCTAATGCTACATCTAGGAATGCACAATTTATCACCATGAAACAAATAGCCATCATGCTTACAGTAATCATCAAAACCATGCTTCTCACACTTCCTAAATATATCACCAAAATCTACATCATACTCATACAACTCACGAATATGGGCAAATCCAACCAAATGTGTACAAGTATGATTAAGTAAAACATACCTCCGAGAGAGTGCATCAACAACTACATTCTCTTTCCCTTGTTTATACTTAAATCATATATGGAAATTGTTCAATAAAGCTTACCCACCGAGCATGACGCTGATTGAGTTGTTGTTGCCGATGCAAATGCTTAAGGGTATCATGATCCGTGTGAATTACAAACTCCTTTGGCAGCAAGTAATGTTGCCAAACTCTCAGGGCTTGCACAACCGCATATAATTCCTTGTCGTATGTCGAGTAGTTCAGGGCTACTCCATGGAACTTCTCACTATAATAAGCAACCGGTCGCCCTTCTTGTAACAGTACTGCACCTATACCAACTCCACATTGGACTTCAAAAGCTCGTTCAAATCGGGTAGTGCCAAAACCGGAGCATGTGTCAAATTATCCCAAAGCTTCTCAAAGGATGTTTCTTGACTTGCCTCCCACTTGAATGGAACATTCTTCTCTAAACGGGAGGTTAATGGGGCTGCTATCACACTAAAGTGTGGTACGAATCGCTTAAAGAATCCACACATTCCAAGGAACCTCCGGACATCGGCCACACTTGTACATTTTTTCCATTCCCGAATTGCAGCAACCTTAGCTTAATCAACCTTTAAGACCATCTGCACCTACAACAAAGCCAAGAAAAATAATTTTATTAGTGCAGAATATGCATTTCTTTAACGTACCATACAATTTATCATGTCTTAAAGCATGAAAAACTTGCCTAACATGTACTAGATGGTCCTCCAAACAAGTACTATAGACAAGTATGTAATCAAAGTATACCTTCACAAATTTTTCAATAAATTCTCTCAACACATTGTTCATCAATCGCATGAAAGTGTTGGGCGCCTTTTCAACCCGAATGGCATGACTAGCCACTCGTACAACCCAAACTTAGTTTTAAAAGCTGTTTTCCACTCATCTTTAGGTTGCATACGAATCTGATGGTATCCACTCTTTAAGTCAAACTTTGTAAACAACCATGCTCCATGCAACTCGTCAATCATATCATCCAATCGAGGGATTGGATGTCGGTATTTCACAGTAATTCCATTGACGGCCCTACAATTAACACACATACGCCATGAGTTATCCTTTTTAGGGACAAGTAAAACAGGTACAGAACAAGGAGATAAAGATTCTCGAAGCCATCCCTTATCAAGAAGCTCTTGGGCTTGTCTCCGAATTTCCTCACTTTCTTTTGGATTACACCTATAAGCTGGCCTATTGGGAATTGATGAACCCGGTGCAAAATCAACACGATGTTCGATGCCTCACAATGGTGGTAAACCAGGTGGCATATCATCCGGAAAAACATCCTCAAACTCCTTAAGAAAATCTACAAAAGGAGGAGACGAGTGAGAAAAAGAATTATCATCAATAACAAGTACTTCTTTGAGTAAGAGATTATAAAACTAACTTCCCTCATCTTGGTTACTGTTTTGGCGAACTTCTTTGTTGAACTCTTTGAGACTAAGCAACAGCTTGCCATCGTCTCCCTCGAAAGGTTTCGCCGAAACGGCAACAACAACCCCTTTTGATTTTACCACATCTCGCATAGTCCTATGTAAATGTTCAGCATCACGACGGACGGTCTCGAGTGGAAGGGTGGAAATGCTCAGCTTCTTGCGACCTTTAGTGAATGATATTTGATTTTTATATCCGTCGTACAAAACACGTCTACCAAATTGTCATGGTCGCCCTAAAAGGAGGTGGCATGCACTCATAGGACACAGATCACAAAGGACATTATCGCTAAAACCATGAATCGAAAATGTAACAATCGATCATCTATCGACACGAACAGGTCCTTCATTACTCATCCAATGTAGGTTATATGGTTTCGGGTGTGGGGTAGAATTTAAATTCAGCTTCTCGATCACATAGGAAATAATAACATTGGTGCAACTACCCAAATCCACTATCATGGATATAGTATGTCCCGCTACCTTGCAATAACAGTGGAATAGATTTTCTCGCTGTTCCGCATCCTTATCTTCGTACGGTAAAGAGGTCAAGGCACGCATGACTACTAAACTTAACGGATGCTCATCGCACACTTCTTTAACGTCATCATCACTTCTAGCCTCTGCTTCAGCCTCTACTACCTCATCGCCCTTACCATCATCGACATATCCCCATTCGCCATTCTCCAAAATCATAATGATTCGTTTATTGGGGCATTGACCTATATAGTGCCCTTGTCCATGACACTTATAGCACTTTACAATCTTTTCTTTTTGTTGTCCAAACTCCTTTCCTTTGAACTTTGCAGCCTCATCCTTCTTATCAACTACTTTAGATTTATCTTTATCCTTATTTTTATCGAAAGACTTAGCGAAAACAATTCCTTTAGATCTGGTAGAAGATATGACCAGAGCTACAAAATTGGTTGGGAACTTCTTTTGAGATGAAAATCCGGTTGAAGTTGGTCTCCTGAGCTGCTCATCGCTTTTGATAGCCAAATCCACAGCTTCCCGAAGAGAACAAAAGCGGTGCAGCTCAACCGTATCAGATATCTCACGCCTCAAACCCTTAATGAACCTAGCTTCTGTCAATGACTCACTCTCATCAATATCCAGTCGCATCATCAAAATTTCCAATTCCTTAAAATATTCCTCCACCGGTTTCAAACCTTGCACCAAGGACTGCAACTTGATATTCATATCTCGTTCATAACTTTGTGGCACAAAACGCCTCCTCATGATTTCCTTCAACCGGGGCCAACTATCAATCGGATGTTGTCAATGTTGTTCTCTATAACGTCTCTCCTTCTCCCACCAAGTCAATGCATAATCCTTGAATTCACAAATCGCCATTCAAAATTTCTTGCCATCCGAGTAATTATGGCAATCAAATACCATATCACACTTCGTTGTCCAATCCAGAAATTCCTCTGCCCTTCTTAATCCTCAAAGGTAGTAAGGGTAATCCTAATGGTAGAAAGATCGTCATCCACTTCACCACGTCGATGATAAGTTCGGTCTCGTTCATAGAATGAGTGCTCTGAGTTATGACTATTGTGTGTATCTGACCTCATTGAAGGACTCACATCACGATGACGAGAAGCCTAAACTGCATCATATCTACCCCGAATATCAGCTACTCCAGAAGGAACCTCAGTCTGTGCCATCTCCAACGATGTCAACCTATGATTTAAGTCCTTCATTTTCTTATTCACGGCGTACTCTACATGATCCCACGTTGCCTTTTGTTGCATGGATAAAGTTTTTTTTCATTTTGGCCTCCGATTTTTGCATACTCGATTCTAACAGCTCCTTGAATTGTTCAAAAGTGGCCATCCTGCAAACAAAGACAAGCTATATATATGTATATCGAAAGGTAAGTGTTCTCACTCTCGCTCTCACAACTCTCAGAAAGGAAAATCAGAAGCAACCACAATCAAAACAGAAGAAGTGTTTTGCAAATACCACAAACAGTACGTAGGAATTCCTTCAAATGCAATACTCAAGGAGAAGTAACGTCGAACAAAAACAAGACGCATCAACTAGGAAACAAACTAGAGGATTCGACGGCAAACTATAATCGCAGAATGTAAAGAAAGTTTGACATAAGTTCTTATTCCACAATTAAGCAACAAGCTAGAATCGAAATCCCTAGCACATCATTTGATCATGACAATCTCTCATAACTCAAAAGAACCTCCACAGAAGAATAGAACTACTCCCTCAGAACTGGTTTAGTGACTCTCAATTATGATTATCCAAATGATTGACAATGCACTATAACAAGAAGAGAAAGTGTGCTGCTCAATTTCTTTTGTTTTCTTTTGTTTTTTTTTTCTTTTTTTTTATATGCTTTAGGCTTTTACTTAATGTTTAGAGTGCACCTTTTTATAATTCATATTACCATCTTGGCTCTTTCGCTGCATTTTTGCCACACTCCTGAAAAACAAAACGCAGTGCACTATAATCAAATTCAAACGCTATTTCAGAGCGTTATTCAAATCCAAATCTCACGATTCCAAAAATTATAATCAACTTCAAGGCGTTATCTAACATCAAAAAAATGAATCACACAAAAATTCTCAGCCAATTGAGAGCAGTAAATCGAACAATTCGACTGCTAAAAACCGAAGATTTTCAGACTGACCAAAAACTGTCTTCCAGGCATTTTTTGAAGATTTTGAGATTGCATCATGGCATATTGATGCTCACTGTATAGAGGATTTGATGCCAATTCCAAAACTTCCTCACAGTAGTAAATCGGAGTTTGTATGCAAAAGTTACGGCCAAAATACGATTTATCGACAAAACTCACAAAATTACACTTCTAAGCCCTCAATTCACTCAATTCCACGATCATTTGATGTGTTTAGGCTCAAAACCAACCATATTACTCAATCAAGGTCTAAGAATACTTAAAAAACTACGAATAAAGTTGTTAGTGCCGGCCAAAAATCACTACTACTTGTGTTTTCTTGAGAGACAAATTCAACAACACAACTCATGTTTGACAACTAACAATGGATTGGAACTAGCTATCATTTCCACTAGATAGGGAATTTTTGCAACAACGAAATGGCTATTTTCAGAAACTATGAACTATCTCCAATAACATGAAGTAAACCTATGTTTTAACACAAATTTGATCAAACAAGACATAGAGGCATATTATCGAACATGTTGTGAACAAGATAGCTTCAAAATCTTATGATCAAATCAACAACCGCTCTGATACCAATTTATGACATGGATTAGGATCATATTCATGAATCAAACTCGAAAATGAAATATCTAATATATTTGGGAAACTTACAAATGACAAATCGAAAGAAAATAGGATAAATCGAATTCCAAAAAAAATCACTCCTCTCGAGCAAGCACTTTCCAGAATCCACAGACTTTCCGAGGTTGCCGATGTGTCTTCCGTCTCCAACTCTAAGGAATCTCTCCAAAGCTAGGGTAAACCCTCTCAAATTGTTCTCATCTAAGTTGTGTGTCCATCAAGAAAATAAACATGACTATATATACTAAATGACAAATTAATCTAAGCCACACATCTTAAGTGGCAAGCTAATCTAAACCACACATTTTGATTAAGATCAAAGGATCACAACCTTCAAGCAAATAAGTAGCTTCGACCGGATCCGGGTTGCAATCGGTCCGTCTAAGGTTGGGTTCGGGTGATTCGGAGTCGTGTCATCTGCCTTGCTTCTTAATTTATTGCACCATATAATTTATAACGGCGTTATATTTAAAGCTTTGAGTCGTCGCATCATCTTTAAAATCTACTCCGAATACTTAAGTTTGAAAATATTTTGGGAGACATAATTTAGAATCTTTGTAGATGAGCAATAATGCATAAATGGCTTAAGGATCTGAACTTTAGCTAAGATTCGTTTACACACCACCGTCGATATTACCAACAATATTGAGTCCTTATTTAGAAAATACTTGGTTTAATTTCACTAATTGAATTTATTCGATGACGAATAAAGGTTAAGTGAGAGGAGTTTGATAACTCTTGATTTCGCCATATTTTATAGATTAAATTTATTTAATTATTTATTTATTTATGTCGAATTTTAGTATTATTTATGTTAATTTATTCTAATAATTGTATTTATTTCATCTTGTGTATATAATATTAAGTTATTAATTTTTAGGTGTAATTTATAATTTATTTGGTATATAAATTAAATTAATTGATGTGTTTCTTAAATTATAATTTTTGACATTATTCATGTGCTATTTAAGTATTTAATTTTGGCTAAATTAATATTTTTTAATAAGTATTATTTATTTAAACAAATATTTATAAGGTGTTTATTATTCATACACGTGAAATAATGCTTGAAAATTGATCTAGAGTCCAAAACTAACCTTAAAAAGTGAAAAAAATAGCTTCATGAGCGAAAAACAGCCGCCAGCGCGAAAGTCAACAAAAGTCAACGCATAAAAGTCAACGGTCAACCCTGGCGCGGAATTCTAACACCGGCCGCGGGGAAAGCAATGTTGCTATGCGGAAAGCGAGCGGCGGCTACACGGAAAGCGAGCAGCGGCTGCACGAAAATTTGAGCGAAGCGGAATTTTATGTCCATTAATCCTTGAGCGGCGGCTGCATTTATGAACGCGAAAATTCGGGCAGCTACACGGAAAGCGAGCGGCGGCTACACAGAAATTTGAGCGAGCGGCGGCTCCATTTATTGCCGTTGGGTTAGCGGCTGCATTTGATGCCCAGGCTTCCTCAGCTCCTGAATTTACTGCACTCTCTCAACTCTGCATTTACTGCACTCTCCCAGCACTCTTGATTAAATTTATACACTATTTCTTAGTCAATTTTTTTGTTGTTTAGTATAAAATTTAATTCTAAAACCTTCTAGAAAATAGGTAGTTATTAGTAGTTATATTAGTAGCTATTTTTAGATGTAGTTAGTAACTATTTTTAGAGTTAGTTATTTATGGTTATTTTTAGAAGTAATTATTCATGGGCGGTTGTAACCGCCAAACTTCTAGAAGCTTTTCGCCTCTATAAATATTCCCTCTCATTTTACCATATATATACACAATAATATACATAACCATACACTCTATTTTCTCCATTTCTTTCTTCCACATTTTTATCTAGTTTAATAATACGAGATTTTCGATTTTGTGTCGCGAGCAAACTGATTTTCTCCTCCCCTTCTTTCAATTACAACATATTATTTTAGCTAGTAAAATTCCTATCACACTTCTCCACCTCACCTTCACCCAAAAATGCCATGTTCGGTTTGAATTGTTTAAGTTAGATTTCAACAAGGTTGCGGAAGGGCGATAGAAGAATCGACTATTTCAGCCTTGTTTTGCGTCACAAATAGATTTCGGGTAGTTCAGCGTAGCTAAGTACGCGGGAGGCTTGTCGACCTGCTTAGTTGTTGTTCTAAATTCGATTCCGATTTAAGAGAGATATCAGAGGGGTAGAGCCACTAGCGCAACGGTTGGAAGAATAATTCATGGGGCATAGGCGGTGGTCTATTGGGTCACAAAAATTTCTAGTGACAATAGAGTTTCTTACTTATAATGTTCTTTGCCGGGTGTCGCGGAAGCTTCGTTGTAAATCTCCTAAGATCAAGTACCAATCGAGTCGAGAATCGGCTTAAGCAAGCAAATGCGATCACGCTCATTCCTTCGAGCCGCCCCGCAATTATAAATATATTTTTCGCTATCACGCCATCATCATGTCCATTTCATCCATGAAAATCTAGCCATTAAGAAACGCAAAAGTGAGACACGAATGCCTCGCTTCATCCTTTTCAAGATACATATATTTTATCGCTTTTTAATTAGATTTAATTTCTGTAATTTATCCTTTCAGTTTCATCGATTGCATTAACTCATTGCACTTTTTCTAATTAAATATAGGATATTCGCATATTCCCTGAGTTCGAACCGGAAACTCACCGGTTAAAGAGTTTTTTTTTCTTACGAAGTTTTTGGAGTTACTACACGAACATGCGCGACAATATTTTCATTTTATACATATATCATTTTTTGTATCTTAAACGATATTTCTAAATCTCTCAAAAATCTTCGATCAGTTTGCTTAGCAATCATGCAGTTTTCACGCACTTGAGTGGGGAACTTGATGTTGGGTATACCACACACTAATCCTCTTTTCACCATTGATTCTAATACTCGAGAATTTATGTGACCGAGTCTCACGTGCGATAGCCACCCATTGTCGTCAATGCTTGTATTTAAGCACACTGGTTGAGCAATTTTGAGTGTAATCTTGTACAACCGATTCATGGTTCGCTGCACTTTCATAAACAATAGGTATGGTTCCTCATCTTGAGTTTGAGTCAAATTTACTTCATCGGATTTTTCCTTTGGAGCTTTGCATTCAAATGCGTAGTGACCGTACTCTTCACAATTAAAGCACCTTATGTGCTTCTTTTCTCTTCGTTTGTAACGGCTGTCCCCAAAATCTCGTTGACCACTAGTACTTCCTCGACCACCTTTACCGCGGCCTCTGCCCCGACCACCATTTCGACTCCATCTATGACCATGTGTAGAACCACGGCCTCTACCTTATGATGGTGAGAGAAATCTGCCTGAAATCTTTTGACTAGAACCTGCAGACTTTGTAAGCAACAAACTTCATTTATTGCTTGTATTTTCATTGCGCACTCGCAAACGATATTCATAGACCTTTAATATCCCAATAGCTTCTTCAAACGGCATTGAGTCCACATCAGAACATTGCTCAATGGACACTACTAGTTGTAGGTACTTGTCAGGGACTAAATTAAGCAATTTTCTTACCAACACACTATCTTCGATTGATGCTCCCGGGCTATTTTATTTTGATATCATGCTGCTTAATTTCCCATTGAACTCATCTATGGTCTCCCCATCTCCCATTTGAAGAGCCTCGAACTCACACTTTAATGTGTGAAGTCTTGTCTTTTGCACTATGTCAGCTCCGAGATACCGCATCTTTAGAGATTCCCAGACCTCTTGTGTCGTCTTCCTCTTGGCTACTTGCAAAAGGATGTCTCTCGGCAATACGACCTCACCGACCTTTGGTTCGACAGATTCCCATACCCCTTGGGCATCCATAATGGCCTCCATCCTTATCGCTCATGTCGTATAGTTCGAAGATGTTAACATCGGACATTGAAACGGTATGCCACCGATTTATTTTCCTTGCGTCACTACTGACATGGTTTCTAATCGGAGGTACTTGAGCATGAACCTTGCTCTGATACTAAATGTTGGATCGATATAGAAAATTTATGCAGTAATCAACACTTGTCAATCATCTAAATTTTCATTCAACAACAAAGAAAAACATAAAACATATAAATTAGAAACTTCCACAAAAATCAAAATACAAAGCATTTAAACCCTTGTCAACTTAATCACGTAACCAACTTCTCAATAAAATTAGAAATAAATCTTTTAGTAAATTGACTGCAAACCTCCCACGTCATTTCTCATACATAAATCAATTTACATTTATATCTATATATACTCATATATAATCACCAATCCATTACATTCTCACTCTCCTCCCTACTTTGTCCCTCGTCCTCTCTCTCACTCCCGGAAGGCCTCTTCCTCTTCCTAGATTTCGTCTTTGTCTTCGTCTTCCGGCGGGCGAGACCGTAGACCTTCCCGTCGTGGCCGGGTCCCTCCGAAAGCAGCTTTCTTCCAAGTTGTAGTGTAGTTCATTCATCGTCTTTGGAAATTGCCAACTTTGATTGAGAAGACATAAATAGCGAAGAATACAACAGAAAATCCAATGAGCACACCGACTGTAGGCCAGAGCATTTTTTACTCAAAGCCAAACTGGTGACTGATGAACTCCTTAACTGTTCCTTGAAAATCCGTTGCGATGACTGTTGTCTCTACGTCGCCTAGTTGGGATGTTATTATGCTGCGCAAAGTCCAAGCGACCGGGCAGATGTAGTAGAGCCATACCCACCATGGAGGGATGATCTGCATCAATTATAATCAACTATTTGTGAGTTTAAATGCTAATCAAATTCTAAACTACAATTTTACTACTCTACTCTATAAAATGTTCGAAAGATATGAACCATAAACAAAAACCCCAACTCGTGTTTCTTAAAAAGCATTAGGGGTTATTGTTCCACAGGGAAATAGATGCAAGATGTGTGCTCGCGCTCGAGTGTGTGTGTTTCTATATAACAACCAACTCTTGAGGTCTATACTTACCGGAACCGGGATAAGAAAGCCAGAAAATAGTTCCCATGTTGCATAAAATGCAGTGGCACAAACTGCCGCCAAATGTAGAGTGGGAGTAAGTCCCACGACCATCATTCCAAAGAAGGTGAAGTATAAGAATGTAAGAAACATGAACAAGAGATACATGAAAATTTTGCCTATCATATATTAAGAAAAACAGCAAAATTAGCACCATAAGTTACCTCAGATCAAGATTTTCACCATTAATTTAACAACAACCACGTCACGACGACACATATTAAAAGCTTTAAAAAGGTGATCTTTATGCTATATATATATATATATATTTTCGAAACCGGCCGGAATGAGATATTACACATGTACCTTGTGTAAGTTCAGAGTTAAAGATGAGTACAATATAAAGGAACATTTTAGAAAAATACAAAAACAAATGTGTGCATTTTTTTTATTATTATTTTTATGAAATGGCAACCAACAAAGGAATGAAAGTGGTAAGCAGTAAGAAAGAAAGAAAAATAAATAATAAATAATAAAAATTACCAGCCGTCCTTTTATAGTTCATCATGAAGTAGGTGATAATGGAGTATGCTATCGCTTGTACTGCAATGTATGGAAGCTCCACAAGCCCCTGCAATCATACAAAAGGTTAGGACTTGATTGAAGGATACACTAAATTGCGAAAAATACATATGACTTGAATTTATGGGATCATAAAATAAAATATAAGATGATTCCCATGTCCAGTTTTGAAATCACTTGTTGCGTCCGAACAAAAAAGGTTATGAACTCAATTTGTGTAGGAAAACAAAAAATTTGAAAGAGGCAGCGATATGAGTACAAATTTTTTAATTCAGAAATAGAAGCAGAGTATTTGGAAGCTAAAGCAACATTTACAAAAATAAATAAATGGAAAATCTCGCCTGTGCAAGTGCGAATGAAACCGGAGAGTACATTCCAGCAGCCCTTTCTCTATAAAAAACAGACCTCTCAATTGATATTACCGGTTGTACAGTACTATAATTGTTTATACCAAGGAAAATGGAAGAAGTGCTCACATCAAGGTAGACAATGCTTGAGCCGTACTCCTGGAAATTAATCATTCAAACAACAATATGAATCATTCAACTTGCTGATACAATCACTGCAGCCCAACCCAAAAGTGAAGCAAGAGAAGAATTATGTTCAATAGAAGAAGACTCAAGATCTGTCAAATCTCGGCTGGGCCGACGAGTCCCATGCCGGATGACAGAAGTTTATTGGATTGAAGAAGAGCCTTTATGGGCAAGTCTGGTGGATGGTTCTAAGGAGGAACCAGAATGAACAAAGATTTCAGATCTTGATTTTCAATAAGAAATTCCTCCGATAGTTTTTCCTCCCATTCCAGAAGGTACCACATCCCATTTAAAACCTTTGTATGTTAATGTGCACATTTTCGGGAAACCAATCACGAAGGTTTTTATAGACAATGGGGCTATCTTCAATGTTATGCCATTAAAGACCCTCAAGAAGTTGGGGAAAGGGGTTCACGATTTATGTTTAGTAGATTTCGAGATGACTAGTTTTACAGGGCAACCGACTAAACCAGAAGGTATGATGGTAGCCCTAATTGAAGTTGGACCGAAAAAGATGTTTTCCGTGTTCTTTGTAATGGATGCAAACACTACATATTCGGTCCTTCTTGGGCGAGACTGGATTCATGCATCTCAATGTGTACCATCATCACTACATCAGGAATTAATGTTCTGGGAAGGCAATCAGGTCTTCAAAATGGAAGCAAATGACAACCCTTTTGGTGCATCAGAGAAAGTTGAAGAATCAGTATTTTATTCCAGTTACCTAACCCCAATGTCTCAGGCTTTTATGGCTAGTGAATACCCAATGAAGGGTTATAAATTCACCAGCCAGAATTCAATGTTCTTCTAAAAAAGAACAACCTTTTTATATGGCTCATAAGGAAGCCAAACCTATCTTATAATATATATTTTATGGATAGTACAAATTTGGAAGATTTCAGTTTACTTATTAATCAGTTTTAATTAAACCAGCTTTTGGAAAAGGCAGAAAAAATTAAAAAGATGTATGATGTTCATTACCAGGAAGATGAGAAATTTCGGTGGCCGGATTTATTAGAAAAGACAGAGCCAGCCTTTTCAGCTCAAGATCCTTTATTGGAATTCAATTTAGGAACCGACTTGGTTCGAAAAATTTGTCTGAAGAGTAACAGGTAAATATACTTGAGGTTATCAAAAACAATATTGATTGTTTAGCCTGGGATTATTCAGAAATGCCTGGTCTGGAAAGAAGTCTGATAGAGTATCGGTTGCCTATTAGAGAAGGTTTTAAACCTTACAAACAGCCCCCAATGCGTATGAGTCCTGATTTGATGCCTCAAATCAAAGAGGAAATCCAGAAGCTTCTTAAAGTAAGTTTTATTCGGCCTTGCCGATATGCAGAATGGTTGGCAAATATTGTACCAGTGGTTAAAAAGAATAGTAAGATCACGATATGTATTGATTTCAGGGATCTGAATATAGCCACTCCTAGAGACGAATATGTTATGCCTATGGCCGATATGTTGATTGATTCAGCATCAGGACATAAAATCCTCAGTCTGATGGATGGTTATGCAGGATATAATAAAATCTTTTTGGCAGAAGAAGATATTCATAAGACAACATTCAGGTGTCCAGGAGCTTTAGGTATTTACAAATGGACAGTTATGCCATTCGGTTTAAAGAATGTTGGGGAAACTTATTAAAGGGCCATGAATTCAATCTTTCACGATCTTATTGGCAAATCTATGGAAATATATATTGATGATGCTATCGTCAAATCTTCCAGTTTCGAGGAACACTTGAGAGACCTGAAAGATGCCTTCGAACGAATGAAGAGGTACAAGTTGAAAATGAATCCAACTAAATGTGCTTTTGGTATATCAGTTGGAACTTTCTAGGATTTTTGGTACATGAAAGGGGAATTGAAATCGATGCCAATAAATTCAAAGCAATTCTATCCATCCGATCACCCAAAATGGTTAAGGACGTACAAAGTCTTTTGGGCAAGGTAAATTATCTGAGAAGATTCATTTCTAATGCTGCAGGAAAGGTCAAGCCAATTACTAAATTGTTAAAGGCTGGGGGCAACGCTTTCGACTGGGGACCAGATCAGCAGACAGCTTTAGAAGCTATAAAGCAGGCCTTGATTCAACCACATGTGTTAGTGCTTCCCAAGGAAGGTCGGCCCCTCAAACTTTATGTGGCAAATACACATGAAGTGGTCAACTGCTTACTAGCACAAGATGGTTATGATGGAAAGGAAAGGGCAATTTATTATTTGAGTAAGACCCTCACAGGACCATAAATAAATTACACTATGCCAGAAAAATGTGTTACTCATTGGTGTTTGCATGCACCAAACTTGAGCACTATATGCTGCCCAGGAGAATAGAGGTCATCTCAAAGGTGGATCTTATCAAATTAATTTTGCAAAGACCTACCATGCAGGGCAGACTTATGAAATGCGCCATCAAATTGGCTCCTTTTGATTTGCAACATTCTCCATTAAAGCCAGTTAAAGGCCAAGCAATAGCAGATTTTTTGGCAGACTTTTCGGGGGATAATCAAGAACAGATCGGATGCATATCTTATGTAAATACCTGAAATTGGTTAATATTTTTCGATGGTTCTACTTCGGGAAATAGATCAGGTGCAGGGGTCTTATTGAAAGGACCAGATGGCAAAAAGATCAAATTACAGCTGCAATTAGAAGCTATGACCCATAATTCGGCAGAATATGAGGCTTTAATCTTGGGGTTGGAAGCCTTAATAGCCATGAATGTTCAGTCAGTGATTATAAGGGGAGATTCTCAATTGGTAATCAATCACGTAACCAAGCAATATGTTTGCAATTATCCTCATCTACGCAGATACAGGGATATTGTATGTCGGTTGCTATCAAAAATCTCAAAGGTGATAATTGAGTTCACCCTAGGAAGGAAAACCAACTTGCAGATGAGTAGCTTGTAAAGGAATCCCAAAAGACATCTGTGTGGAGATCGAATCGGAAACAGAAAATGGGACCGACTAGAGGACATAAATTGTCATGTATCTACAAAATCGAAGAGCGAATGTCCCGATAGGAATAGGGTTAAAGGCTCTACGATTCCAGTTGATAGAAGGAGTCTTATACAAAATGACATTCGACGGATTACTTTTAAGGTGTTGAGGGTCTAAACAGGCTCTGGAAGTCATGACAGAAGTACACAGTGGGATCTACAGAGCTCATCGAGCAGGCTTGAATATGAGATGGGCTATTCATCGTTTGGGTTTCTTCTGGCCAAAGATTTTTTAAGATTGTATACAATTTGCCAAAGGTTGTCAAGAATGTCAAAAACATGGACAGCTGAATCACTTGCCAGTCACCGAATTGCAAGCTATGGTGAAAACATGGCCTTTCAAGTCTTGGGCCATGGACATCATTGGTAAAATACATCCCCTTTCGTCCAAACATCATTGTTTTATTTTGGTTACAACAGACTATTTCACCAAATGGGTCGAGGCGGTTGCTTTAAAAAATGTGGATCAAAATGAGGTGATTGATTTAGTGTTGAATTAAATTATTTATAGGTATGGTATTCCTCATTCTATAACCACCGATCAAGGTTTGGTTTTCACTGGGGAGAAATTTCTAAGCTTCTTGGCAGAATTTAGTATTCGGATAAACCATTCTTTGCCTTATTATCCCCAAGCTAATGGGCAAGCAGAGGCGGCCAATAAGATTATTATTGGAATTATAAAAAAAATGGTTGAGGGGAATCCAAGAAAGTGGTATTTACTGTTACCTCAGGCCTTATGGGCACACAGGAATAGCAGAAGTTCAGCCATGGGATTTTCACCTTATCAACTTACTTTTGGGCAAGATGTTGTGTTACCAGCCGAAATTCAGGTGTCATCTGGACGTAGAAGTTTTATTACTAAAGAATATCAGCGAGTTATGTTGCAGCGGTTGGAGAGTCTGGATGTCAACCGACTCAATGCAATCGATCAGATTGTGAAACAGAATGAAATCAGGGCAAAGTCTTATAGAAAGAAAGTCCTTTATAAGACTTTCCAAGAAAGAGATTTGGTTTGGAAGATCATTCTTCCTACATACAAGAAGATTAATCAATTAGGAAAGTGGTCTTCGAATTGGGAAGGTCCATTTATTATTCAAAAGGAGATTGAAAATTGTGCATTTATTATAATAAATCAAGAAGGGAAAAGAGTACATGATTGTATTAGTGCTAGATATCTGAAGAGGTATTTTCCTTCCTTTTCAGATAAGAAGAATGCATGAAACAAGAATTTATATTCAGAACCCAAAACATAGGGGTTCAGACCCAAAAAGGGGTTCATTCATTATCAGATATTAATTTGTGCGGAGGACCTTCTTCTTCTGAATCAGAGTCTTCATCCCAGTGAGTACATATTAATTCTGGTTCCTCATCAATAAGGTCTTCTAAATCAGGTCGGTACTCTTCCCATTGATTCTGCATTTATTCTAAATCATGATGGGTACGAGCCCTCATATATGTTATAGCCTCACGTTCACGATCAACAAGAGTACGTAGTCTCGAAAAAACTGTACGCTGATTGAAAAATATGTTATCCCAGCCAAGCTCTGGAATTATGGCTGTTACATAATGTTCAATCAAGTCCATATGGTGATCGATATCAGGAAGGCGACTTAGGATATCACGAAGAGTCTCATATCCTCCCAGCACATTTTCCATCAGGAGAATAACACGGTGAATGGTTTTTCTTCCTCCTTGGGAGAATCTGAATTTGAAATCTAGCTGTTTGAGTATGTGTAACAAGTCTTCAGCATGGCCTCCGACGGGATGGTAACCCACAAAGAAAAGGTTGAATGACACCTTCCCAGTTTTTTGAAGGAACTTGGGTCGATTGTGTGACATTTTAATTAATACTTCAGGTATGTCCCAATTTTAGGTTGTCTTCGAAGTTTGTTTGTTTTACCGCAAAGGGAAATGGTTTTTATAAGGGAAGTTTGATTTGGTCCCTGGGGATTTGGAGTATGAAAAGCGATCCTTTTCGATAGGAGAAACAAAATATTTACTAAGTCAGAATTTACAAAGAATAATTTATTTCAAAAGGGCCCCCAGGGCAGTCTTCATCGAGACCATTTGTCTTCGACCCTGGACAGCCGTCGGTTATTAGTAGCCGTCTGATATCGTTTGATAAATTGAGATTGGGCTTGAATCTTTAATTCTTGATCCAAATCGGCCTCATTTTTCTTATATCTCTCAATTAGGCGCTACTCGTCGGCCACGTGGCCTTCCAGGACGGATTGTTCTTGACGAAGCGTCCTCAATTCTGCCTCCTTCTTCTGGATTGACTCATCTACTTGAGTCTTAGCACTGAGAAGTTCGTCCAGCCTTCCAGTGGCTTGCTGAAGGGATTCCCTGGTTTTAGCCAAGGAAGCCTCTAGGCTTATTTGATCCGAACTAGGCTGGGACGGTTCGGCTGATAGGACTCAGGCAAGTAAGATTTCGTTTCGGAGTTTGGTTAATCTCTCCATCAGCCGATGCAGAATGGGGGCGGCCGCCGATTCCGAAGGGGATTGAAATAGAAGGCCACCAACCACCTGAAGGAGACTGTCTAAGAAGTCTGCCCCCAAGTCGGGGAAAGGTCGGCTGACGGCCTGAGCAAATATTCCCTGAATATCCGAAAATCGGAATAGCCGACAGGGGGGCTAGATCAAGATGTCCCTGAAAAGAGGATTTTTATAGATTCGGTTTCATAGAGAAAAAGATTAAGGATTATTTATAGGAATTTTACTTACTTCCGGGAGGACCGTGGTTACGGAGGGTGCAAGTAGTGTCGTCGGTCGGGGAGGACGGGCAGCTGGCACCGCAATAGCCGACTTTTCGGCTACTGTGAATGGTCGCTACGGTGCTGACCTGGGCCCCTACAAGTTGAAATATAAAGTATTTAATATTGGTTGACAATTGGGGTTTTAGTAAGGAAAAGGGAGCTTGAAAATTCTACCAGGTTGATAGAGGTCTCTGAATAGGAAGAAGAGATCTCTTCTATCTCCTGCAAGGGATCTCTTGGTTGGGCGGCCGCAGGTGGTTCTACTACCCGTCATGCCGCCACTGGAATCGGGACGGCTGCCATCGGGACGGCTGTATCTAGGGCGGTCGTGGCTGCAGGGGGTGCAATTGGCTCCTCGCTAAGAAAAGACAAGTCTGAAGCCGCATATGGCAGTCTGCCCATCTGTGAAACAGTCGCCTCACTATCAGATGCGACCCTTGCTACCGCCGGTTCGGGTGGTGAAGGCGTCTGCACTAAATATGTTAGATACTTATTTCAAGTATGAGTTTTGAAGTGTTAAAAATCGGGTGTTAAGGAAACTTACCGGGTCTCTTGGCGGTGCTGGCAAGGATTGCCTCCTGGTCAGGGCCTTTTCCCGACCACTCATCGGCTGAAAGGGAAGGGATTGCCTCCTAGTCGGGTCCCCCTCCCGACTGATCATCGACAAAGCAAGTAGTGGTGCGTGTGTTCGGATGGGAAGAGCCTGCGATGGAATGACATAGGTCAGTACGTGAGGTATTAAAGTATGAAAATAGAAAAGAAAGTAATAGACATGAGTTGGTTACTTGGGGCTGGTCGGCTGGCAAACTTGTGGTTCAGCCGGGGCTGGAGTTGGTTGGATGGTCGGTGCTGCCAAGGTCGGGCCTGATAGTAAGCGTGATGTAAGTTAGAAAGTTAAGGAAATATCATAATAAGTCAGGACTTTTGGAACGTACCTAAGCAGGGCCGGGTCCTTACTGGCATCCAAACTAATAGAAAGTCCGTCGGGGCCTGCTGGTCTGTTCAAGAGGTCGGGACTGTTTGGATTTAAGGAGCTTTCCTCTTCCTTTTTGGGGCGCTTGACCCGGCCCCTGGGGCGGCTATTTTTTTTTCAGGCGCTGATTTTTCGAGCCGCCCCTAACACCAAGGCCTGCTGGGGCAGGAGAATGCCCAGCAACCGATCCTTTTCAGGGGCAATTAGGGACCAAGTAACCGACCACCATTCGCGGAAGGTTTCAACGATTTCGGGAGAAGAGTGGAAACGAATGTAAGAATTGGAAGTTATGTAGGTGGTAAGTTGGGAAACATAAGGAGAAATTAATTCAGGGATGACCCGCCCATCCGGACTCTGAGGTATTAGGTGGGGACGGGCGATGGGGCCAGGTAAGCCTTGGCGGCAACCGAATTGGCGTGCCAAAAATTGAGGCTGATAACTAAAAGTATAAAATGATTTTTGGCCTTTTTTATCAAATTTTTTACTAACAAATAAAGACCTGGGTTTAAGGGCAGAATCCCAGGGGAAAGAATAGGTTGGATAAGGAAGAGGGTCAAGTTCGGCCATGGGTGAAGACACAGGAAAAGGCCAAAAAAGATCAGACGCGTAACCAGCATACTTTCTATATACGTAAAATCGGGAACTGCTGTGGTCATCGGCTAGAATACCGGTTATGATGGGGTCGGATGATTGGAGGTTGTTATGGTCTAGGCAGAGTCGGTTAAGGGCTAGTCCCAGAGATTTGTTGGGTGTTGGGGAAATCGGAGGACGGCAGAGTTGAAAAGCGTCAGGAAAATAAAGACGGAACCAAAGTTCCAAGAACCAAAAGGGCCCGACGCGGCGGTATCTAATTTTTTACTATCACTATCTACAAGACGGGTACTAACCCTATAAATACCTTCAAAAATATTGGCTAAGAAGAGAGTGCCAAGAGAGAAAAAACGACCTGAAGCTATGTGGACAGCCAGGTCAAGATGGGAAGAAAGAACGCATTTGGAGGGAGAGATGATAACGTACATACAAAACCAGAAAATAAGAAAAACGACATGTTCGCGGTCGGTGACAGGGGTCTCTGCTGCCTCTTGCTGGTCGGTCGCAAACTTGGTCCAGCTCCACTCCTTCACGCCAGCTAAGGACCATCCCAAGTGGTCCACCTCTGGCTTCTGTCCATCCAGAACTCCCATCACAGGGTCTTCACCCACGACGGGGAGATGGGCGATCATGGCCACATCCATAAGAGTTGGCCCAATGGGGCCCGTCGGCAGGAAAAAGACACCCATCTCCGAGTGCCAGAAAGCCGCCATTGCCAGAAGCACCTTCTCGTGCAAGTGGAATGGCAAGGTGGAAAGGAGTACCGCCTGGTCAATTTTTTGGCGTTTCCATTGCTCTTGGAAACGTTCCGCAACCCTGTTGTACCAAGTACGATATGGGTCCTTGGGGTCTGTTAGATGTGTTTTGATACTATCATGAATTCTGATAGCATTGTAGTTGGGATTGTTGACGGCAAGAGGGTTTCCAGCTTCAAGCACCTCCCTCATTCGATTGGAGTCTTCTGAAGTGGTACAGTATGGGCGGATGGTGGGAATCAGTACCTTTGTGGCAACAAAAGACACCTCTGGGAATGTGACGTCGAAGGGGAGCGCAGGCACATATTTATTCGCCATGGAATACGAGCTTCAGAAAATAGAGAAAACCAACGAAGAAGATGAGAGGTTTTTGGAAAGTATTTTGCGATAATGGATGCGTGAAAATGAGCGAAGCTGAGGGATAGGTTTTAAAAGAGATACGGGGTAATGATTTCAAAATGGGGTATTTAAAACCCCATTGATGTGATGGCAGAACAGAGTCAGACCGACACTGTTACATAGGTTGCAGACTTCCAAACGTCCCATCATGCGGCGATCGAGGAGTGACGTTTGAAAGTCCGATGGCGGCGGAACAAGTTGTTACGTACGAAATTTATAATTAGGTTAAATGGCCCAAAATAAGATGAGATGTGGGCCCGTCTCTGGGCCCATCAGCTGGGTAAGGGGTTTTTCGAGGCAGTCGGCCGACCTGCAGTCTGTCTAAAGTATGCTGGGCGGTTGGGTAGTTGTCCGGGGGCAGCCGTCCATTTAAGGTGGTAAGGTGCCCAGAGGCGGTCGGTCGAGCCAGTCGGATTCTGCAACTGGTGGGAGCGGTTGGGGAAAACAGTTAAAACACGTATCAATGGAGGAGGAATGAGTAGGCGGTTGATGGCGGTTGCTGTAACTGAACATGCCACGGTTCCAAAACGTTTCTTTAGGGGATATTTAAATATTTGGGTCTGTTCAGGGAAAGGATCTTCAAATTCTCAGAAAAAGTCAAATTAATTGTAAATTTCTTTTTGGGATCACCTTTTATTTTCATGTATTCAACTGCTTTATGCTACAAATAAATTATTCATTCAAGTTCGATAGTATTTTTGAATTTTAGTTTATTTTGTTAAAAAAATTGATCAACAATTATATATTAAAAAAAGTCACACCAAATATACAAAATTCAAAATTAAACTGCAATAATAACAAACAACAAATAATAATTATCATAGCCAAAGCTCAAAACTTAAAAATCACAAGTAATAATAATAAATTAATTAATTAAAAATACAAAATATATAAAAAAAAATTCCAACTTCAAAGACCAATATACAAATAAAAATATTTTCTCGGAAAATATTTGAGGCATGCTACACTGTAAGCTTTATAAGGGGTATATTCAATTCAAATTTTCAAAAGTTTTTTAAAATTTTGGTGTATAAAAATTCATCGATTTTGTTGGATTCTTTAATAAAATTATTAACTAATTACATTGTATAGAATCTATTGTTATGAGATTTCAATGAATTCTCAAAATTAGTAAAAAAATACATACTCCCTCTGTCCGCCACAGATGACCCTATTTTCTTTTTGGTACGTCTCACAAAAGATGACCTCTTTTGATAAGTTTATCAATCTTAAACATACTTAACAAATATAATTTAATTAAACTTCTAACATAGACCCACTCAAAACTTTTTATTTCTATTTCTCTCTTCAATTAACAAATATGTTTATCTACCTTTAAAATTTTTCATTTTTTATAAAACTAATTTATGGTAATAATAGATAAATAAATGTATATTTTTATTCATTTGTATTATGAAATTTTATTGTCTACAAAATAATATCTATATTACATATATTTTATTGAGATATAATTTTAAAAATATTTAAAATACAAACAACACTACACATATAAAAAATAATAAAATATTATCATAACTTATTATTAATAACTTAATAACCTACGCTACCTAAAATACAGTGTCCCTAACAAAAGGGATCATTTTTCACAGGACGGAGTGGGTATTATTTTATTTATAACATTAATAACTAGTTATTATTTATATGTATTTATTATTTTATTATAATAATATCAATAAGATAAGATACGAAAATTTAAATGTTTAATATAAAAATTACAAATATTTTAAGTATTATATTTGAAATAATATTAAAAATTATATATATTTAAGATAACAAATAAATTTGTTCAAATAGTTCGAATCAAAATTATTAATTTTTATTTTTAGAAATATCAAATCAAATTAAATATTCCATAATTGTAATTTATATTTTTTTATTTCGATTTTAGTTCCGTCGGTTCGAAAATCACTGATTATATTTGATAATGTTAGTTTATTATTATTATTATTATTATTTTATTTTTAATTTTACTTAATAAAAATTGTAATTTTAATGTTATTTTATTTATAAATATATTTTATTGTATAAGAATTCGTATAAATAAGTAATAATAACAACAATTAAATAGATTGTTACAAAATAAAAATTAATTATATAATATAATAAATTCGATCAAAATAATAATATAACAAAAAATATAATTTTAAAATTATTATTATTATTATTAAAATAAAATAAAAAAGATAATAATAATAAATATATTTTTTGAGAACTAATTTACTTTTAATATTTTTGTTAAATATTTAAAAAAAAATTATATACAAGTATAATGCATATATTTGAAATTATATAAATGAATAAAAATATTATTTAATTCAAAAATCTATAAATTTTAATAAAGTGTAGAAAAATAAATAAATAATCCAATCAGATCTAGCAAAATTTATATAAATCAATAAACAAAATTCATTAAACTCTGCGTATATTCTGTAGAATTTATAAATCAACTCAAATGTACAAATTTTTTAAAATCCAAATAAATTTATTAAAATTCTAATTGAATACACCCTCTTAAATTTAGATGAAAATAACGTGATTAAAAAAAATGGATAATTTGTATCAAACATGTATTATTTATTATATTATACAAATATTTCATTTTATATTCGAAAGATAATATCAATGCATATTTATATCTGTTTCAATAAACACACACCAGTAATTCTCGATGTCTAGAGCCGGTTGGATTTGGTCTAATATGCTTGAATTTGGAGGTTCTGCCGCCAAGAACTTTGGTCCTTGTGAGGAGGATGTTTCGTCGCCTTGATACCGTTCCTGTGATTATTGCCATCGATTTGCTTTGTAGCAATCAGGATTTGATTAATTATCTGTTAATCCCTAAAACGTTCGCCTTCGGCATTTCCGCCATGGTTGTCGTGTTCGGCTTCACTGTCCTCCTGTCGCTTTCTTTTTCCTCGAGAAAAACTGGGATGAGATGCAGTCATGTAAGTTAGCTAATTTTCTCGGAAGCATTCTAAACTTTGAGAGAGCGCCACTGTGGTTTTGAGTGATACCGAACCAGGAATGTCGAGTCTGGTGCATAATTTAGGAGATGGATTTGATATGCAAATGATAGGGAATTTCCTGAGCTTTGCCTCGAGAGGCGATAGGGTTGGACTGAACGAGATGCTAAGGGAGGGGATGTCTCCCAACGTGCAGGACTATGACAACAGAACTGCACTTCATCTTGCTGCGAGCGAAGGCCATGCCTCCATTGTTGAGCTTCTACTCGCTTACAGTGCAGATGTTAACCTCAGGGATCGCTGGCAGAAAACTGTAAGTGGTAACAGGCTTGTGTTCTTCTTCCCGAAGTTCAACTTGATTAATGTTTACAGGTTATCATAATTAGTTACATTTTGTGTTGTACCAACAGCCATTAGCAGATGCAAAGCTATATCAGCATAGAGATATCTGCAGGATCCTTGAAGTCAATGGAGGCCGGGAACTTATTGAGGACCATGCCATGGTAATATAAAAAATTTGCTTGAATAATGTTACTATTTGTACTGTGTTCTGGGAAGCCTTTCCTACCATTGCAATATCCTAATGTTAATTGAAATTATATGTTTTAGTAGTTCTGTATTGTTCCATGGATTAGATAAAAACTCCTACTTCTCCTTCAACCTAATCAAATTAAATTACGAAAAGAAGTATATCCATGTTATGCTCTCTTTTCAATGGTAACTAGTTACCGTATCTGTGAATTTGTCCAACTGTTTAACTGATGTTATTTTCTTATACATTTATATGCAGCCACTGCGTCATGAAGATGAACCTCAGGAGAATATCGATATCTCTGAACTGATTGTGCAGCAGTCAACCAGAATTCAGCAGGTAATAGTATTAGATGTCATAGTTTGGCTTCAAGTTGCATCCAAATGACAAATATGTTTCAATTGGATTCAGTAGAGATTTTCTTTCCTGAATTCAGTATTGAGTCTAATGTCTTTAAGATCGATTGATTACATGATATAGAAATGCTGAAAAGATTGTGAAAATTTATAGGTGCTGCATAAGCTTGAGCGTCTCTTATCCAGTTATCTGAGCCATTGTGTCAATTTTTTAGACAGGAGCTGTAAGAACTCTGAGAATTGTATTTTTCAAATATCGAAATTTCAGGGCCTATTTGGTGGATCTGAAAAGGTCAAGTGGCGTGGAACTTGGGTGGTCAAAACAATCATCTCTCAACACATCTATCATCCTGAGAAAATGTTGGTTTACTGGACTCATAATTCATTCGGTCCTGCTGCTTTGCATACTTAACTTTGTTGAATAAGAGGAAAAATTGTTATAGGGTGTTGACAGCCAAAGATAATACTCTTCTGAAGGAACTTCGGCATCCAAATATTTTGCAGTTTCTTGGGTCAATAGTGCATGGCAAAGAAATGATTTTGATTACAGAATATTTGCCAAAGGTAACATGCCAATCATCAAATGAATCTATCCCTCCAATTTCCCAATCAGGTACACAAATGGTTACCAGAGCTTTTGCCTTATTATTCTAATTTGTATCAGGGAAACTTGGACGATATTTTGGCAAAAAAGGGCCGGCTGGAACCTTTAACATGTCTACGTTATGCGCTTGATATTGCCAGGTAGCATGTTTTGCCTCCTAATCTATATCTACTCATGGTTAATACAGTTCTGACCTTGTATATTCTGAACGTAGATTATACATCAATTTCTCGACATTCTTTATCGATTATACATCAATTTCTCGACATTCTGTATTAATTATACATCAATTTCTCGATATTCTGTATGGATTAAGCTTCTTTCAAGCAATGCTTCTGTTGATCCTTAAGTATACAATTCATATTAATGCATATAGTAATTTCCAGGGGAATGAATTATCTTCACAAGCACAAGCCTAGGCCAATCGTTCACAATAACTTGACTCTCCGGTAATCCTTTTGTTTTTGCAAAGGACTCCATTTCTGCTTTACCTCAAGCAATATTTCACAGAGTAGTTGAACAACTTGATCAGTTCTGTTAGTAAACTCGCATGAATTTTGGACCATTTTGTACAGACAACGAACTTCTGTATATGTTAAAAAAAATGCAAGACATCAAGTCATTTGACCTGTTTCTGAATTAATTTAGCTTAACCTGGTTTTCCTCTGTTTCAGGAACTTGCTTCTCGATGAAGGAGACCGCCTGAAAATTGGGGAATACTGGGTTCAAATGTTGTACGTGCATATACAACCGAATCAAGATAAGAGTATGCAGAAACAAGCCATTGATTCAATCATTTGCATTCAATTGCCTTTAGATAATTGTACCATTATGAATCTTGTCTCCCATGCAGGCCAGTCAAGTGATGAATCCAGCAACCCCGAAACTTCGTATGACACCAAGAAAGACATTCGTGCTTTTGGCCTTATATTTTATCAGGCATATACTCACCAATCTACCTGAACCTATACTGCCTTTTGAATGTTTTTAATCCATACTTATTTGTATTTTCATTAACTTGTATGTTTTCCATGGTAGATGCTGGAGGGCAAGTATACCTCCAACATGGACTCTAACTACTTACATCTCAAGTCAATCGAGTTTGAGAAAAAGTTTAATGTTAGCCGGTGTCCGGGGAGAATCCTCGAGTAAGTTTGTACCATTGCTGCTATAATCTATGCAATGTATGTCTGTATGCATATTATATGTATATAATTCTTATGTTATTATTTGCTAAGGTTGATAGAGCAGTGTACTGGCAAAGACAATAGCAGAAGGCCAGAATTTGATCGAGTGATAATTATTCTGGAGGAAGTCATGCACCAGCTAAAGAAAGATGGATGTCCTGTTTGTTGATTCATCGTGTTTGCGGCAATTCGGTTAGTTACTTATTTATTTATTTAACTACTACGTTAATTGCAGAATAAATCTTGATTTCTATTAGATACCAAAGAAACATGTTATGGAAAAATCAATAGTAACTTCAAGACATATACAACATAAATTCATTAGTTGAATGCAACCATTATTGTGTTGTAATTTGATTGACATTGTCATCAAAATTACTACTATAGTGGGTGCATAATTGCATGTATCTGTGTGTGATGTGTGATCATAATAAAGGAGAATGAGTATATATATATATATATATATGTAGGCGGTGAGGGGCAGAAATCCCATGAAAATATTCAAGTATAGATATATAGAGAGAGGGACACGAAAATTGTTTTGACACAAAAAGTTGGGCACTGCCAAATATTGTTGAATGATATATGGTGGGGTGGGGTGGGTAGCACAATGACATGTGGTGACCACCAAATGAAGTGTAAGAGTAAAGGGATGCTGCCTATTATTTAGTATTGAGTATTTGAGTATTGAACCAAACTTCTTCACCAGACAGACATGTCTTTTTATTTACATCTGGTTGTGTCTTTTCTCTGTGTTTGTTGGTTAGTGTCAGTTTAGCAGATTTAATCAGATTTGTCCACGTTTCATGTCACATGTGTCAGCTGCTACATTTTAATATATATATATAATATATATAGGGGGCGGTCACAGTACTGAATTTAATACATTACGTGAACAAATAAGACATATAGTCTCAACAGCACATCGTATGCTGTCTGACAGTACACAATATTATTACAGACAACACATTGTATATGTTAATGTAATACAAATACATCACATGAACTAACAACACATGTTATAGTTTCATACAGCACACACAACAGTTATCATTAAAAAAAACAACACATACCGTTATTATACACGACATGTGTTGTATGTAATAATATTGTGTGTTGTTTGTACATATGAACTGTACTGAGTTGAAAAATCAGTACCCTAACCATCCACATATATATATATATGTATGTATGTATGCACATTTCATTTTTCAGATGAAGAATCCAAGCCCTGTAATTGATTGATTTAATCAATTAAGGAATCATATCTTGATCATGAAAGATCATAGTAAGATTATTATCCATTGAACTTGGGCTCTTTCTCACTATTTCTTGATTTGAATTGAATTAGTAGCAAAGCTTATTGCCTGGTTTATTATAATATCAAATATTATTAATGGGGTTTTGTTGGTTTCTTTGCTTTAAAATGTTAGTTTAATTTGGCTGTTGGGGGTGTGACAAAATGTAAGACTAATAAGAATCTCCTTCTGTGTGTTTGATATATATATTGATACACTCTTGTCCTAATTTAACAAATGCATTAGGACAAGAGTGTATCTATATATATATATATATATATATTATACATGTAGTCTAATTAGTAATGGAGTTTGACATTTTGAAAATAACATAAGTCAAACAATTTATTTTGTACATTGACATATATATATAAATACCATTCTTGAGCACACTAAAGACATTGCACTTAAAGAGTCAATTAAAAAAAAAAAAGAAAAAAAAAGAGCATATACATATCAAATAATGATTATAGAGTTTATAAAATATCAAATAATTATAAAATATGCTTTGCATGTCAACCACTTTAAAGAGTTGATTAAGATACAAGACAATAAAATTAACTATTTTTGTACAAATTTAAGAAAGAATATTTGATTAATTTAGTTGGATCAATTCAATCTTTTGGTTGTAATACCAAACTGCAATGGAATAATATCTTCAACAAACAATACTTTTACTAATAATGAAACCTCAACTACAAGAAGAAAAAAAAAAAAAAAAAAAAATTTTATTCAAAGTAAACCTACCGTTGTGTCATAATATAGTATTAGTTTTAATGAAAATTGAAAACCTGAAAAGGTAAATTAAATTAAATTAAATTAAAGTATGTGAGAATCCCACTTTAATTTGTAATTTAAATTGGGAAGAGAAAAAAAAAAGGTAAAATTTGGCAAAGCTATAAAGGTTAAACAATACCTACCATATATAGTTCTCTTTTACCAAACTACAGCCAGCAAGAAATAAATAACCAAAGACAATTTTAGAAATCAATGTCTCTCTTAATTTTAATTTTTATTTTTTATTATGCAGAACTAAAAATAAAATAAAATAATAACAACCCAAAAGGACACACAACAAAATTTTATGAATTGATCATTGCATTATAATATAGGTAATATATAATTGATTAATTATATCTTAAAATTCAAACTTCTCATCCTTTTTAGTGATGTGTCCAATAATTCAAATTTTTTATCACCAAACCACTCAAAGTTTTTTGTTCTTTTTTGGCCTCCTCCACCTATGAGCATTTGCCCCATTTTTATAATATTATTATTTTTTTAATAAAATAAAATATAGGGCAAATTATAAAAAAACTTCTTGTATTTTGATAAAAATGTATTTTTTTTTATGGCATGAAATTCCTTAAGTTAAATTAAAATTTCCACAAAACACTCTCTTCGTCTAGAGATAATTCTAATACTCCTTTCGTCCCAAATACCATGTCCACGTTGCCGTTTATGTCCGTCTCACGTACCATGTCACTTTCCTTTTTTGGAAAATGATTATACACTTTAATCTCATTTTAAATTTTTAAATTTTTTTTTTATTTTAATTAAACTAATTAGTTATCTTAATCTTAATTTATAATTATTTATATTATAGGATAATTATTTTTACTAATACATTCTTAATTATCTACTAATTACACTTCTCCTAAAATATCGTGTCTATAGTGTAGCAGACATGGTATTTGAGATGGAGGGAGTATCAGTTTTGGACGAATACGATGTTTTTTTGTGCAAATTTTAATTTAATATGAAAGATTTCACGCAATAAATAAAATACGATATCTTAAAGCATGTAAATATAACATTAAAATACTTAAATTATCTATACATTCACGATATTATTAACCTGGTTGCTTTTTACAAAAATTCAACAATTAATATTAATTGTCATTCAACAAAAATATTATTCTAACAAATTAATAATTCTCCATAATAAAATTACGATATAATAATTTTGTTGTATAATAATTTTTATTTTAAAGCAATTCTCTACATTGAAAATAGTCGCACGTCTGTTTTTTTTTTCTTGTTTTTTAATAATGTAAAAAATCGTAATAATTTTCGACCGTTAGACAACTTTTTATGGGTCGTATTAATATGTTATATAAAAATAAGTACTATAAGACTTGATCATATATATCACTATATATCACTACTAAATTTTCCAATTTTTTTCTTTAAAGAAAATTGGCGTCCAATGTTTATTTTCAATTTAAAAATGTACTAATTTTAGTTTCAAAATTTAAAAAAAAAAAAAAAAAAAAAAAAAAAAAAAAAACCCTTCAAATAAATAAATTCATAAATCCAATTAAATCCATTCTAAAGACACGATAGTCCAAAAACAATGAATATATCCTAACGATGAATTGAAAGGATGCCAAATTAATACTACATAAAATGAATACATGTGAAAAATAATACATAAAAAAACCTATTACTCCCTCTATCCGGTAAATATAGTTTTAATTGGGTTGAACACGAGATGTAAGAAATACTCATATTATATTGGTAGTTGATAAAAGTATGAATAAAAGATTTTTTTTTTCCTTGTGAGTGTATTAGTGTAAAAAGTAGTGGCAATTATGTAATAAAAATGAAAGAATAAGGATAATTTTACGGTGATATAGTTATTTATGAAAAAGAAACTATTATTTTTGGACCAACAAAAATGGTAAACAAGAATATTGTATTGGAATAGATAAAGTACTATTTTAGGATTTTACTAGCATTTTAATTATTTAACATTTTTCCAGATAGGGTTTTTTTTTTAAAAAAGAGTAATTTTTTTTTAATTTTTAGTTAGTACTCCCCCCGTCCCACCACACTTGACATTATTTCCATTTTTGTCTGTCCATAACAATTGATACCTTTCTATTTTTGGTAAAAATTATTAATTTAAAACATATTTAACAAATATAAATCAACTTAATTAATTACATAATATACAACATTATAAATGATGTAGGACCACTTAAAACCCATTTATTTCTACATCTCTCTTCAAAAAAATAAATATTTTTATCTATATCTAAAACTACACATCTTTTATAAAATTAATTTATGTTAATTATATATAAACAAAAATATTTTTTTTATTTACTTGTATTATAGAAAATTTTATTCTCTACGAAATGATATCCATATTGCATATATTTTTTAATTGTTATATAATTTTGAAATATTTAAACATATATTTAATTTTTTTAATCATATATATTAAATTTACTTTAAAAATATAAATATTATTAATTATAAAAAAAATTATATAATAATATAATAATTAATTATTATTAATTAATTAAACATCTTTGTCTTAAATACCGTGTTCCTAATCAAATCGTTCAAGTAATATTTTTTAAAAAATAAATAATATATGTAATCATAGCTCCACTCACAAAAATAACTGTCACAAAAATAAAATAATAATAAATCACCGTAACGATAAATGACGACCAACTGGAATTATGCTTTTCCACCTTTTCTTTATACAACTCGCCAACCGATTTATCTATTTATTTATTTTTTAAATAAATAAAAACATTTATTATTATTATTATATATAATGTGGTGTCTTCTTCGTCCATAATCGAATTCACCAATCAGACGAGAAATTAGAGAGAAGAAAGAAACAAAAATGGGGAATTACGCTTCCTGCACATTGCCTGGTCCGGTGAGCAAAAGCTTCGTCAGAGCCACCAAGGTCATTTTACCCTCCGGCGAGGTGCGCCGCCTGCACGAGCCGACCAAGGCGGCGGAGCTCATGCTAGACTCGCCGACCTTCTTCCTCGTCGACGCCAGGTCGCTGCGGATCGGAAAAAGGTTCGCCGCCCTGAGCGCCGACGACGACCTCGAGATCGGCGCTGTCTACGTTTTCTTTCCGATGAAACGGCTCAACGCCGCCGCGACGGAGGCGGACGTCGCGGCGATCCTCACGGCGGCGGCCGCCAGGAGAGTCTCGCGAGTTCTGCCGGAAAACGAAGAGGAATTGGCTGCGCCGGAGATGGATTTGGATGATTTGTCGGCGCTGGAATTGAAGCACAGAGTGTCGACTTGCAGATCCAAGAAGCCGTTGCTGGAGACCATTGTAGAAGAACCTCTCAGCTTCAGATGATCATCGTCAGTAATCTAACGGTTCAGGATTAGCCACGTGTTTAGAATGCACTTTCGTGAAACTGGTGAAGTCAATTATTAATAATTTTCCTTTTTTTGTTAAGTTCGGATTTATTGGATGAAAGAAATTTATCGTGTCCGTGTAGTCTGAAGATTATATATATAAAAGATACAATGTGATTGAATATCATTCAAATAAATTTCTTTTATACACATCTAATTTTTTTTTTTTTTTTTCTAGATTATTTTATCATATTATGGGTTTATTTATATTTTTTGATTTGTACTCAGAATTCAGATTTTTTGGGCAAATATAAAGAGGGTCGGTCAAAAAAATTAGATATGCATCCTCAAAATATTCCAAAAAGTCTTTTGGGTATGATGTCTTGTATCGAACAAATTAGTGATGAAAAAGTTGATAAATTGTAATATGACAATAATGAAAGGAAACTTGAATTAGAGTGCTAGAAACATAAATAAAAATTTAAAGAAAGTATGAAATATAAAGAGAGAATTGATGAAAATAGAGAATAATCGAAATGTGAACAAAATAGAGAAAATTTGAAAAAATGATTTGTTTTTTTTTTTTTTTGTGTCTGTTCGGGGCTTTTGATTGCTCCCATTTAGTTTCTTGTTTTTTTTTCGTTAATTATCATCGGTATGTTTCATTTATTCTTCACATAACTTTCATAATTGATCCCTCAAATTATTCTTTTTATAATATTCACACATCCAATTTCCTTTTTTTTTCTCCGATTACCTTGAATTTGTTGGAAATTTTGATTGTTCGAAGCCTAATCCAACAATTTTATCGATAGATAAAATCAATTGACCAACTCTTTAGTCTGATCCATCGGATTGACCCAATCATCGCAAACCCTTTACCCAAACTCAAACTCAGGCCTAAGCCCAATTAGTCTAACCCAATTAGTATGTTAGTTTTGTTAGATTAGAATTTGGGAAATTTCTAAAAAGAAAAAAAAGAGAGAAAAAAATGGTTTTGTTAGCCCGGTTCATCGGATCGGCCAAATAATTTATTTGCATCTTCATTTTTTTTTTCTTTAAAAATATCCCCTAAATCCGCTCCAAAATCACAACTCTCGTATGATGATAACCCTTCCGGTGATTCCTCTCTAATTTTGAGGATTCTCCAATTCTTATACAAAGTCATTCAGCTATCCTAATTTTGGGCACACCTCATTTTCTTTCTACCTACAAGTCTTTCCCTCTTTGTTGGGAACAATTCATGGTTAAAACGCCTTGAAAGCTATAAATAGAGATGAGAAGAAAAATTAGTCGAAAATGGATGTTTAACCATACTCCGAGCCAGTCCAACTGTCTTGTAGTAGTCTCACCACGCAAAGCAACCTCGAAACTCTCAAAATAGGTTTGGTAGCTGATCTTTACCTTTTCGGATCACTAAGGCACTAATTCTTGTCATTATAGGATGAATTTCATATGTCATATTAATTTACTCTAAAGGATTTTGTGCTTCAAGAGGAGAGATTGTCCTTTGGATTGAAATGTTGGATTATCTTCAAAAAAATCCATGCCATAAAATTTAGAGGCCGTAGGAATAATTGAACGACTGTGGATTTGTTGGAACATTATTTACTGACTCATTACAAACACTTTTACTTTCTCCAACTACCCCCATTACAAAATCTTGACTTGTAGTCTTTTCATCAACATATGAGATCCTTAGTTCCAACTAAAAAAAAAATCATGAGGACAACAAAAAAAAAGAAAAAAAAAAGATGGTTACTTCTCTTGCAATGTCACTCAAGGAATGTCGCCGACTCAATTAAAGATTTGATGGATTGATGGTAGAATCTCGACGAGCTTGTTTCTAATAAACATCATTTGTACTACTTCTCTTTTTGGTGGAATTTTTTGCCTGCTTTGAGGAATCAATATTGAAAATATTTGAATTTTCTTTCTTATTTTCGGGAACACCTGGGATAAGCAATGACATCTTTCAAGCTTTATCCAATGACTTGGTTTGATCGGCAGTTTTTTGTACCGGCAGAATATACTCATCAGGGAAAGATCCACAAACTTGAGTCCACCACCTGTTGTAGACCTCGGAACAAATACTCCTTAGAGCCATAAGAATGCATGGATGTACAACTCGGTTGAATAATTCAAATAAGTCCTTTGTTGCCAATATTGATAACTTTCCTCAAAAGTGCAATAACGGTTTTTTTTTTTTCAAAAGAATACTATGAATCTCTTGGAAAAAACCAATTTGAAAACATAAACAGTGGGGACAATACGGCTTCAAAAAACATCAAAATTCATCCTACAAAGTCAGAAACTAAGAGCAAATAGAGATGAAATATTCTTGCTCGTAGTTTTATGTTTTCCGTCATCGAAAAACTGCACGTCGAAATCTTTAGTGTCCAAGGTGAAAGTTCATAGAAAGTAATTGTCATGAAAAATTTTCCAAAATGAAACATCCGCTCTATATGCACAAGCTCTTATGGCTCCAAAATATTTTACATCTTCGGACCGTGAATTTTCCTTCAAAACAACGAAGTGAGTCTAGAAATATTTACCAATCCATCTAGTCAAAAAATGGAGAGGAAATATTGTCTGAACTTTTTCGAAATTGGATAAATTTTCAATCATGTTTAGCACTTTTTAATTACTCTTAAAAATTGGGATGGACAAACTTACCGAAAATCACGACACTGGGATGTTCGTCATCTTGAATGTTGAAGGGCGTATTAAACCTATGTCTTCAAGCGAAAGTACAAAGATGCAGAGCCAACAAGCAAGTAGCGCTATGAGAAAAGTCTTTTCAAAGTATTCACGTATGAGTTTGAGAACGAGAATAACGAGTAGATTATTTTCCATGACGGATTTAAAGATGCTCGTCTTTGACAATCATTTTGCACAAAAAAGAAATCCAGTCGGTTGCGATGACTTCTCACCGACCTTTGTCACGGATGTGAAGAATATGGTAGGTCTACAATAGGTATCTGCACAAATAAGGGATAAGTTTTCTATCTTTTTTATTTTCGTATAGGTTCTTTGCGCTTGGAATCACCTCGTCATATGAAGAGCCAAGTATGGGGATGCCTGCTAAAGATGCTAAATTGAAAAGAGAGATCAATACTTCAACGGAGACGATCAAGAGAGTATTGGTGCTTGGATACCATGCCTCACAAGCCCCTTTGATGAAATCCGAAAAATAGTCGTACAAAAATAAAAAAACATGAATTTTGTCATAAATGCATTATCACTTTAACAAACACTCGCATTGATCCAACACGTCCTCAACCCATTCCTAATAGCTAGCTATATATATGAGAAATTGCCATCAAAGAAGGGTAGACCATCTCAAATGCACACCCCCTGTATGCTTCAGCACCCCAAGTTCGGAAGGAAAAAAGTGTCATTTGACATATGTTGGTGGAGGGAAGATCGTAAAATATATTCTCCACCAGTGACGTCCCGGGACCACGTCTTCGGAACATTTGTAACCTCTAAGCGATGGTGAATAGATGCACATTCTATGAGAAATTGGTGGACCGATAAACAGGTTGCCTTGTCCAGTAGTGGGTTTCACACTCAAGAATCGCTAACTCGTCATTATCAGAGGAAAATGAGATATCTTTGAAAAAAAAACCATTTTACCTACACAAAAGAAAAACAAAGGTCAAGATGATAAACAAACAAAAATGGAAAAAGAAGCATAAGAAAAAGAGAAGAAACCTACGCAATAATATGGAGAAGTCAAGCTACGAAATTTTGAGAATAATAAAAAAAATCCTCCCATGATGAGAGGGTTTACATAATGTCCAAAATTTGAGCTATATGGAAAAAAATATATAAGGATGGGAAAAAAAATAAAAAATAAAAAAAGAAAGAAAGAAGGAAATAATAAAAGAAAAAATTGAAGAAAAAAAATAGAGAAATAAAAAAGGAAGAATAAAAAAGTAAGAAAAGCTTAAGATGCCCTTTCTATATTAATGAAGTAATTATGTTGCTTCTGTTTTGACAACTAAAACCATATAAGCTTTGTTTTCTGATTGCAGTAACTTCTGCAGAAGAAATTTGAAATTTGTGGGGAATGTTAGTTGAGTTGTTTGCGTAGAAGAACAAAAGGGCTACAAAGGTTGGCTGAATATGGAACTTTGTAATTGCATCGAGCCGTTGTGGCCGGCGGACGAGTTGCTGATGAAGTACCAGCACATATCGGATTTCTTCATTGTTTTGGCTTACTTATTGATCCCTTTGGAGTTAATTTACTTTGTAAGAAGTTTGTAGTTTTTTCTTATAAATGAGTTCTTGTTCAGTTGGTGCATTCATTGTCCTCTGTGGCGCAACCCATTTAATTAATTTATTGATATTTTCGATGCACACAAATATTGTTACAGTTGTCATGACTACTGCCAAGATTTTGATTGTCGTAGTATCTTGTGCAACAACTCTTATGCTGGTACATATTATTCTCGATTTATTAAGTGTAAAAATAAAGGAGTTTTCTTGAGAAATAAGGCTGCCGAGCTGGATAGAGAAGTAGAATTGAATTGTACACCAAAAGAGACTGGTAGGCATGTAAGAATGTTGACACATAAAATCAGGAGCACTCTCGATAGATGCACCATTCTAGAAACTACCCTTGTTGAACTCAGGAGAACGTTAAGCTTAGAAGAGTGTGTGTTCTAAATGCCAACAAGGACTGGATTGGAGCTGCAACTTTCCTACACTTTTGCCACCCAAATCTAGTTGAATTCACTGTACCTATACAATTTCCTGTAATCAATCAAGTTTTTTTTTTTTTTTTTTTTCCAGTACTAGCCATATGGTAAAATTTCTCCAAATACACTTGTTTCCCGACTTCGACCCACTGGAAAGTACATGCTAGGGGAGGTCATTGTTGTTCGTGTGCCGCTTCTGCATCTCTCTAATTTTCAGATTTTGATTGGCCCAAACTCTCAACTAAATATTATGCATTTATGGTTTTGATACTCCCTTCAGACAATACAAGATAGTGGCACATACATGAGCTAGTATTGGTTGAAGTGGTGGCAGATCAGGTAGTTGTTTCTCTTTCACATGCTGAAATTCTGGATGATTAAATGAGGGCAAAGGATCTCCCCATGGAACAAAATATTTCTCTTGATCTAGCCAGATGAAAGGCAGAAACAACCGTTCGTGCTAGTAATGATTTATTGGTTGTCATGAATCATGAAATGAGAACCCCAATGCATGCAATAATTGCTTTGTTGTCATTATTACAAGAAACTTATATGATGCAAGAGCAACGTATTATGGTTGAGACCATACTTAAAAACAGCAACCTTTTGGCAACTTTTATCAACTATTACATTGATAAAATCCATAGCTTCTATGAAGAACCTATATGTCAAATTGAGTTTGTTTCCCGATTTACCAAAGTACGCCATTGGTGATGAAAAACCGGCTAATTCAAATTCTTCTCAATATTATTGGAAAGTTGTAAAGTTCACCAGAGAAGGCGGTGCCTCAATAACTGTTCATGTCACAAAGGCAAACTCTTTGAGAGATCTTTGAGCCCTTAATTTTTTTCAATACTGAGTGATAATCACTTATATTTATGCGAAGTGGTAAGACTTAATGGTGTAGGAATCAACCCGCCTGATATTACAAAGCTATTTTGTAAAATTTGTGCATAGCTAATCGCTCGCTACAAAACTTTCCGGTGGGAGTGGTCTTGTGTTGGGTATAATAAAAAGAATGTGCAAAAATATAATTCCCTGATTGTTAGAGTATCACATGAGTATTAATAAATCAAAAAAAATATAAAGACACGACGTTTTATGTGGAAAACCTCTCCAATACAAAAAGGAAAAACTACGAGGCTCTTTAGCCTACAAAAATTTCCCCTATCATTGAAAATAGACTACAAAATTTCTGAAATCACAATCCGAGACATGGCCTAAACAATCTGAAGTCACTAAAACCTCGATTTCACAAAAACAATGAAAAACCAAACAAAACAAGGCCGAAAAACCTATCCTATTACTATATTTTTATCTAAAAATTGGACCCTTGAAAATCGATCTCCAATATAATAAATTAAGATATAGATGTTCCAAATTTTGCTTAAATTTTCATGATATTGGACAATGTTTACTATGTCAATCGATCAAAATTTCAAACCTATACAATGAGAAAGACTGTTGCAAGAACTGCTCTGTTCCGTCTCTATATTTCTACGTATGTGGCTGCTGCTACTTTGATTTTCTCCAAAAAATTTAATTAGGTCATAATCATTAATTAGCCCCCATAACATTTTAAATTTAGTCTTTAATTCACATTGTTGGGAGCTCAAACCCATCAAATCTCTCTCTCTCGACTATGCGGAGGAACTTATCATCCTGACAAGTGAGCAACAAACTTTAAACTTTTATTTTGGCACACACTTAGTAATAATATCAGTTGCATCATCATATGTAATTAGTTTTTCATCTAACACATCCCGTGACCAATGATATCGCATGTCAATATGTTTTGACTTTGAGTGAAAAGTATGATATTTTCTAAGATGAATAACATTTTGATTATTACAAAATATTTTATACCAATCTTAAGAGTAGCCAAGCTCCAATATAAATTTCTTCAACTAAAACATTTCTTTGTATGCTTCAGTAGCTTTAATGAATTCAGCTTCAGTGGTTGACAATGCAATGTATTTCTACAATCTCAATTGTCAAGAAACTACCTTCCCCCCTTCAAAGATGATCACATGCCTTAAAGTATACTTGCGAGTGTCAATATCTCCAGCCATATCAAAATCAATAAAACCATAAAGAAGTAAATTGTCATTACCGAAACAAATCTTTAAGTATGAGGTAACGCGAAGATATCTCAAAATCTACTTTACACCGTTCCAATATTCTTTTCCATATGAAACCTCTAAAGGACTTTTTAAATATATTTCTTCTGTGATGACCAAATTCTTTCAGCGTTTCTATCTCGTAGAATATTTATACCCAAAATTTAATTTCTTGTTCCTAAATCCTTCATAGCAAATGACTTGCTCAAATCTTATTTTAAATTGCTAATTTTGCAACATTCTAACCAACAATAAACATTTCTTCGACATATAGAAACAATAGAATAAAGTCATTATTCAATAACCTTTGCACAAATACGTAGTGATCAAATGTAATCTTTCGGTAACCATATTGTTGCATAACTTATCAAATTTCTTATACAATTTCCAAGGAGCTTGCTTTAAGTTGTACAAGTTTTTCTTCAACTTGCAAACATAATTCTTTTTACCTTGCACTTGAAACCCTTCTGGTTGCTCTATATAAAACTCTTCATTCAAATCACCATAAAGGAAGGTTGCCTTTACGTCCATTTATTTGATCTCCAAGTTGAGACTGGTTGCCATTGCTTGTACATATCGAATGGAGGACAATTTAAACATTGGAGAAAATATTTGATCAAAGTCAATTTCATTTTTCTAACTAAAAGCTTTAATAACAAATCTAGTTTTATACTTTGGTTTTGAAGAACCATTTTTCTGTTTCAGTCTATAGACCCACCTATTCTTCAAGGCTTTTTTCTCATCCGAATATTTTACCAACTTGAATGTTTGATTTTTGTATAGATATTTCATCTCATCCTCCATGGCATGCCACTAAATCTCTTTTTTCTGCATGCTCCATGGCTTCATCAAAACATTCAGATTCTCTCTCTTTAGTCTAAAGTACATACTCTTTATTTTTCTGAGTGAAGTTTGTTGCGAATCACTTACAAAACGATTAAAATAATTATAACCAACATCAATAACCCCTCGGGCATAATCATCATGATCATATCATCATTACCTCTCATAGTTGATCGTGTTATTGAGACAATCTCAACAATTACGGAGTGATCCTGAGAATGAGAATCTTCCTTTATGTCATCAATTGTCTCATTCTCTAAGAACACAACATCATGAATGTTAAACTTATCAAGCACTTGATTGCTTTTTGGAATGATCATCAATAAATGTCACAAAATAAAAAACACCACTGAAACTATGTACCTTCAAAGGACCAAAGACTTCTAAATACACCAAGTCTAACAAATTCTGCATTAGAAGAGATTGATTGGTCTTAAAAGACATTCAATGTTGCTTCACTAAAAAAAAGTATGGACATTTTTCCAAATATGCATTATTAAAACCAGAAACAACGTTTCTTTTTACCAGAGTTTTGAGACCTTTTGCACTAATATAGCTTAACCTTATATGTCATAACTCCGTTAAATTCAGCTTCTCCACCAAATTCATATCATCATTTTAGATTGAAGCTTGCATGGAATATAGATTTGATTTCAATTTCTTACCCCAAGCAATCAACAGAGATCCTTTGCTTAATTTCCACATACCATCACAAAAAGAATTTCCAAAACTATCTTCATCAAGTCTTCCAATAGAAATTAAATTCATACGAATATCCAAGACATGTCTAATATTCTTAAGTCGCAACATAAAACTATTTTCTATCCTCAAACAAATATCTTTAGTACTCACAACCTGAGATATATCATTGTTATCAATTTTCAACGAACCGTACTTACCATAAGTGTAAGTAATAAAAAATTCATTCTATAAGTGACATGGACTGCACCACTGGTGTCAAAACCCAACAAACATCTAAACAGACAGTGTTTATGTTGTATTCATCACAACAATGAGATCATCATTCGCTGTTGTGGCAACACAATTAGTATTCTCAGACTTTCCAACACCACCATTCAAATTGTCATTCTTCCACTTGAAACGATATTTTTGAATATAACCTCTTTCATGAAAATAATGGATTCAACATTCTAATAGAGAGATTTGGATTTGCTCATTTTTCTGCTCTTGTCAGTATTTCTATTTTTATGTCTCCCATTATGCTCTGCAAATAGAAATTCAGTTTTTTAGGATGATAAACTTTAAGTTTTTATTCTCATTTTCTTATTAATAATCATACTTTTTGCATAATCCAGAGTCATCACACCATCATGAGGAGAATTAGCGTGTGAAACGTGAAATGTCTCCCATGAATCAAACAATGTATTTAGCCCTAATCCAAGAATATCATCATCAAATTTTACTCCAATAATTGACAGTTGATCTGATAATCCCGAAAACTCATTCACATGGTCAGGAATAAGAACATTTTCATTGTAGATCAGATGCATCAACTGTCTGAGTAAATATAATTTGTTATTGCCCGTCTTGGAAGTATAAAGTTTTCAAGATTATCCCGCATTGGCATCCATCTCATTAGCAATGAGATTTAACACATTGTCATAAATCCGCCAACAAATAAAACCACACACTTGAAGATGATCAAATTTCCAGGCTTCATTAGTCTTCGAATCAGGTTTCAAAGTAGCAAATACGGGAAAATACAAACTTTTCACAAATAATAAATTCTTTAGCTTATCCTACCACTTATGATAGTTCATCACATTCAAAGAAATCATCCTACTAGTATTAATCTCCATAATTCTAACAATCGACGATGCTTTGACACCATTTTGTTGGGAATAATAAAAATAATATACAAAAATATAATTCCCTAATTTTTATAATATATCATGATTATTAATAAATAAAGAGAAATATAACGACACGCCGATTTATGTGGTAAACTTCTCCAATACAAAGAGAAAAAACCACGAAGCTCTTCAGCCCACAAAAAATTCCATTATCACCAAAAAATAGACTACAAACTTCCAAAATTACAATTTAAGATATGACGCAAACAATAAAAATTCAACAAAATCTCGATCTCAACAAAACAATGAAAAACTGAACAAAATAGAGCAAAAAACACCTATCTCGTTTCCAAAATCTTATCTAAAAATCGGACCATCGAAAATTAATATTCACCGTACAAAATTAAGATGTAGATGTCCACTATCTACAGCAAACATTTTACTCCAATATGACAATATTTACTATGTCGATTGATCAAAACTTCAAAAGGAGAAAGACTGTTAGGCGGACTGCTCTGTTCTGTCTCTGTATTTTAGCATGTATGCCTGCTGCTACTATGATTTTCTTCAAAAAAGTTAATTAGGTCATAATCATCAATTAGTCCCAATTACCTTTTAAATTTGGATATTTAATTATGTAGTTGGGAGCCCAAACCCAATAATTTGGTCTTGCAATTTGTAAATGACCTGTAAATCTTATTGGATGGGAGATTTGGATTGAAAATGAAAATCATCGCCGGAGTTCTACGGCTATATTTATTGTTAAACTCATAATTCCCGGTAAGTCAAATGAGTCAAAGCTTGCATTCGTCCATAAAGGTCCGGGTAATCTTGTTAAGACAAATCTTCCTGGGTTGAAATTTGTGGTTTTGGATGAAAACAACGTTGGTTGTATAGTAAAAAAGGGTCTTCTTTCGCACCTCGGATGTGATATATTAGCAGTTTCTTAGGGTGTCGAGTGTGTCCGAGCAGTCACCCACGAGCACGGAGTTGTGTTCCTTAATGTAAGCATCCCCGACGTCGATACTTTTGATAATGTTGTACGTATACGCCAGAAATTCTAGAAACGGGACAAGTCCATAATCATGGCCCTAACATGGAACACTGACATGGCAATAAAATATTACTACTTGAGGTTGGGTATGGATGCAATGATACTAAAACAGGTTTCATTGGATTAAATGAGAAGCATTCTATCTGATATATTCGAGCACGGATTTCTAGCACAATCTCAATAAACCGAAACCGAAATCAAAATCTAAAGATGGAGGAGTGTCTGTCTGCCGACAATAAGGTGAATAATAATCTCTGCAGTATAGTATGCATTTAGATCAAAATTATATAATTTCGAGGGGGAGATTGATGACGATACACACAAATACATACATATTTATATTTTCATGGTTTGATTTCATTACAAGTACTAGTGAAGTACGAGGAAATTTAACACTGGTAGGAAAGTATTTGTTTAGTTAAGCTTTTTATCTGTTAAGATAGAGACAAAGGGGGAGAGAGTAAGAGAGGTGTTTAAATGCAACTTTCTTGTAATGATATTGAGAAATTAAATTAAAAAAACCCTTATTTAATCAAATATATCATGAAAAATAAAGAAAAAAAATGCAAAAAAAAAAAGGGGCAAAACAATAGATGCAAACCAAAATAATAAGAATAATAATAATAATAATAATAATAATAATAATAATAATAATAATAATAACTGAAATATTTCAAGACTTATATTCCTCACATTTGAAATACTTTTAGGCAAAATTGCTCATATCTTTCCTGTGATTTCGAAATTCAACGTGAAATCTCTTTATACTTTTAAAAATTGCATGACACCCCTTTATATTTTAAAAAGCGTTGCATGAAACCCACCACCATGAAAACTTCCTTGTGTGATGAGAAAATAATTTCATATCTATATGTTTTGCATGGTAGGGGATTTCATTCAATATTTTTTAAATTATAAAGGGTGTCATGCAATTTTTTAAAGTATAGTGAGGGTTTACATTGAGTTTCAAAATAACACGGAGTTTTCATACAACTTTTTTTAAAGTATAAGGGAGCGCCATACCATTTTCAAAATAAATGGAGGATTTATACTAATTTTCAAAACCATAAAGAGTTAGTTATGTGACAAGTCTAGAAAGACATTTCCTACCCATCATATATATATACATATATATATATATAGCGACAAGTGAAATGGAATTTTCTGTATCTTTCTTTTTTTTTTTTTCTATAAAAAAAATATGAAACTTATCTAAATTATCTATAATACATATATTTTTACCTTTTTTTTTTCACAAAGTGTTATTTATTTATTTATTTATTTATAAATTTGCATGTGGTCCTGGCAACCATGGATTGCCGATTAATATAAACGACTAGCTATAATTAATTGATTAAATCTAACCCTCTACAATTTATCATTTTTAGATTTAATATATAATATTTGTTTGGTGTGCACCAACTTTTTATTTTAATTATTTTATATTTTTTAAAAAAATATATCTATATACCTTCTTTGTTTCAATTGAATGAGACATTTTGGAGTTTATAGTAAATTAAAAATAATTTCTTATTAGTTAGTATAAGTGTAAAAGTTTTTGACATTTTTGCTTTTTTTACTTTATGTATTACTATGTGCTTCTGAAAAAAATATTTTTCAGCCTAAAAAATTGTTTTTGTTTTTAGACAGAAACTAATGTAAATATATACAAAGTGTTTTTTTATAAACAGAAGCCAAAATAGCTGTCAAAAGTCAATTAAAACCTGGCCTAAGAGTAGTCACAGTGGCCAAATGCCTACAATTGCTTGTATATGAAAGCCTTTTATTGTAAATGGAGGTTTATGCTCTCCCCTGCTATGATGTTTTATGTACAGTGGCTTTCTTTAAGATGGTAAAAATGTGTGGCAGCAGAACCAAAGCCGGGTGCAGACGAGGACAAAAAAGAAGCCATCAAATTTACTATAATATCACAAGAGCTACATGTACTAATTTTTTTTAATGGAAAGACACATCACATCCATGTCATTCCATGGAAGTTTTTTTTGGTAAAAGTCATTGTATAAATGTCTATAAACCCCTCTATCCAACGTGTCAAAGGAAGATTTTGAAGGGCAATCACAAATCGCTCTAAACCGTGTATACGAATACGACTGTGTTTCTAGAAACGCGTTTGTGTTGTTAAAATAAAATAGTGTGGGAGATATACACGCCCATATAATAGGCGGTGTATGAGAAATACGGCGGTATTAATATTACACAGTTTTTTCATAGGTTATGTTCTTTTTAAAATGCAAATTGGTTGAACACGGGAGACAAAAACGTTCAAATCTCCTATGTTCTAAACAAAACTTCACATCGGTTTTCTCCTCCAGTGGAATCCAAGAACCCTAACAACAAAATTATATTTTACACAGTATATAATTTCAATTCATTCTCAAATCCTTACCTTGGTTCTCTCATTCGGAAGAATCCCTTCCTCTAATAGTAAGCACAAATTTTATGAAATTAATACAAAAAACTAAAGTATATTATCTCATTAGATGTCAAAAACTCGATTCCATTTTTATGATGTGTTTGGTTACATTTATATGCAAAATCATTCTCTACTATTTAAACATGAGAAAACTCAAGTTTGTACACGATGGCATATCTCACAAGTAATAGTCTCCTGGTATTAAAAAACAAGAGAAGATCAAGAAGATGTTTTTGTCGTAGCAGCCAAACAAGCATCTTTAGGTTTTTTGTATGTTTATAAATTGCTTGGCATTCGATATATTTATTATAGATTTCAATGACCATTAGATTTATTTATTTTGTCATCTCAGTTTTTTGATACTTCACAATTTTCTTTTCTTTTCATAATATAATATAATTCTCATCATTAGGTTGTTTGCAAATTTTCACATTTAATATAACTTTTTGTAATATTGACCTTGTTGTGTGTTGCTTTAAACCATCAAATAGCCAAAAGTCTTAATGGGAGCTATTTTCAACACTTACACATCGTTTCGTGGTTTTGACGTTATGATGTCCCACTGTCCCTCATTGAAGTGGAAATGACCGTATAAAATAGATAAATAAATAAAAATCACTTCACAATGTATATATTTACACGAGTTTTTACGTTAGAAATAGAGTATATATATATGAACGAGAAATTCTATCATAATCATTTCATACACATTATACCATCATAATCATTTCATATACATTTTACGAAAAATATTTACCAAGAATTTTTATCTCTATGGAGTATATTTTCACTTTGTTCTTTAACTTTTTTGTGTTTTTAGTCAAAAGTTGTTTTTTTTAATGAAACAAAAGTAAAGGTTTACTTGCATCATTAAAAGCTGCTATTGAATTTTCTATTTATATATAATGTATATGTATATATGGTATGAGCTTGGGTTTTGGGTTTACATCTTGAAAGCAAACTCCCATAAAATTGAAAATTAAATTGGGAGTTGAATAGATGATCGAAAAGTTGAAGAAAAGAATGAAGAAAAGGGATGTTTGCAGAAAACAAGATTGATGCTGAGGGGTTTGGTTTCTTGTGCTGCAGAAATTCCCACCACATTGATTCTTGTAAACTTTCTTTCCCCAATATTCATTCCTCTCTATTTTATTCTTCATTTCTTCAATCTAAAATTGTTTTCTAATTGCAATGCCTTGAAAAACAAGTAGCTTTTTCCCTATGGATTTACATGAAAAAAAAAAATATATGTTTTATTTAAACCCTCTTTGTTCTTGTATATAAATATGTCTCTAAGCATCAGATTTCTTGTTTCCTTCATCTTTAATCTTTCTTTAGGATGAAAACTAATTTTCCAAATCTTGATTGTTAAAACATCCAAGAGTCGATCTCTCTATGTTTTAAGTTGGATGTATTTTGGACATTGGCAGTTTTCTTGATCTCTTCCATATTTGTCAAGAAAGTTTTCAATAGGTGTGTTTGTTTGGGGGTTTGGATTTTGGATTGGGATTTGAATAGTAAAAATTTTGAATTTGAATAGTTGTATGATGTGATATAAATAGGGTTTGATGTGATGTTTTGAATGTAAAATTGATTTTTAGTATAATATAAAAAATAAAAAATAGGTGTTTGATGTGATATTTTTGAGGGAAAAAAATTGGATGAATAGTAAAAATCCTTCAAAATCCTTCAAACAAACAAGTGAAATTTCTTGATAAGATTCAGTGTTGGTACGTGTGTTTTCCTGTTCTCATTATTTCTGCATTTCATCAAAATCAAGAGATGGGTTCTTTAGAATATATTTAATTTCATTTTATTTTGGGGGCTAGTATGATCATTTTTTATTTTTTTTTAAATTTGTGATTGTTGTCATGTAGATTGGCAAATCCATCCTTGCCTAAAAACAATCCCAAGTGAAAAGGATCGATTTGATTTTCTCACGTGTATCGATCATTTCAAATTTGCGCAATGCCTAGTGATTACCTAAATAGTATGGATAGAAATGAAGCATCATCAGCCGAATGTCGAATTTGCCACGAGGAAGACAAAGACTCGAATATGGAGACGCCTTGTTCTTGTCGGGGGAGTTTGAAGGTTCGCAAACATTCATCCCATTAAGCTTAGCATTTCAACACTATTTAGTCTGTGTAAACAATCATTCAACTAAATAACAAAATGTCGAAACCAAACACATAAAAATAGACATTTAGAAGATGAGATACTTAGCCATGGCTATGACAAAAATGTGTCTTCTCTTGTTGGTTAGTACTCTCACCGAACTTGCCTGCAAAGGTGGTGCAACGAGAAAGGCGACACTATTTGCGAAATATGCCGTCAGGTACAATGCTAGACATTCCTCATATAAATGCATTTAGAGCTTACAATAGCAATGCTGAGAACGATTTTTGCACCGTCACATTGATCCGAGGCTGCAGCAATTCAAGCCCGGCTATACAGCACCGCCTCCTTTGATCAACTACGGCCACATCGCCAGGTGCTCGCATAGACCTCGTTTCCTGATCACAACATTATAATGGAAATTTTAAAAAAAAAATTGATCTCTAATGAGTATGGTAGAAAAAAAGATCGTAGGTTCATAGACTCACCGTGCCATTTATTCGTACCCTTTTTTCTTGTCAAGTGCTTACTATTGTTAACTCTTACTGTATAAATCTACACAGGGGTGATTGGGAGTTTTCGAGAGTTGAGCTGAATAACAATCACCTGATACCAACTATTGCTTCGGATGAGAACTTCATGGAACCCAACTTTGAGGAGTATCCAATGCTCACTTCTGGAAGCCTCGTCTGCTGCAGGGCTGTTACTATTATTGTATGAGCTCTACGTCTCTCTGACTGTTATCTTCACTTTAAAAGATGAAGCTGATCGGTTACTTTATCCAACTCAGTTTGTAGTTCTTCTGGTTTTGCGGCACACACTTCCCTTTGTTATGTACAGTCCCGGTGAATACTCAGTTTCTTGGTTGATGGTGAGGTTATCCATTCTCTTATGTCCATGTGTGTTTAGCGTTTACCTGATTAAAGAAACTGTATTTTGTGCTGCAGTTGGTGATGCTGCAAACAGTTGCAATCCTTGCGCCAATCTACATTATGGCAAAAGCCTACGCTATTCTACAACACAGGCAAAACCAACGTGTGAGTGAGTTCAAAGTAAAAGCACGGTTATAAAGAATGTGAAAGAACTGTGATTTATGGAGTCTCTTCTCTATGTGTGTCTGCAGGGGTCGTCACCTTCGCATACTTTGGATGAAGAGCGTGAACTATGGCAACATGAATCAGCTCTCTTACATGTTCCATGATGGATGCACAGCGTGCTTCTTTGATTCCAATCCGGCAATTGAACAACATGCCATCTGAGGAATAAAACCTGTGATGTGCAAAAACTCTGACTGTAAGAAGATTTGGCTGATGAAAAAAGACAGGAATTTCTAAATCAAATTAGGTATTGCATTGTAAATACTGAACAAGGTAGTTTAATCAGCCACAGGGCAAATTTCGATCATAAATTCTAAATCATTCCATTGCCAAACCACAAATTTCATGTTGTGAAAACAGCTATGATATTGCATATACAGGATTCCACCATAAATATTGGCAGTAAGATTTCCAATTTCAAGATACCAGCATTGATCATAAAAAATACATCTGACATTTACGCAATTATGATTCCATCAACAATAAGCAATAACTCGATTTCCAGAATTGGCAATCCAAATATTCGTCACTGTATTGCCAGACTGTATAAAATTCTCATAATAAATTCCTTAGCTACAAAGTTCAATAGAACCAATAAATTTAAAGTAGAACCAATAAATTTGAAGTAGAGATGAATAAATATAGGATATAAATGAAAAGATAACAAGAAGTCAAGAACAAGTTTCGAACATGAAATCCTAACAAAAGGTTAAATCACAAACAATAGGCTATATTCCTCCGCAAACAATTGGAAGCCATGAACCAATAGAATCACTCTAAAGATCGGAATTTAAAATCTAAGTCTAAAACTCTCTAACTCTAGAAAAATATAAAAGTGAAATTTGATTAAAAATTAAATTTTCTCATTACAATTATAAACAAGAACCTTTTATAGAAGTCCTTAATATAAAAAATATAAGAAAATAACTAATAAAAGGATATATCTAAATTTGGAAATTTGCTAAAAATAAACTTATAATAAAAAGAAATATATAATAATGTTAGAAGTAATATCAAGTAAGGGCTAAGTGGCTCCAAACATCTTTCTTAAATTAATTCTTCATGTATACGTTTCAGGTCAATACAGTGACGAATATTTGAAACTAACAAGCTCGGCTGCAAGTAATAGGTCCCACGGGCATTTCAATTCTTTGAGCTTGGATGTCCACATCAACATCCCAAACGGAATCAACCACAATCCAACCAATTAAAAACAATCACCAACACTAAGAGTATCTGCAATAAAGAGGAAAACCCTAACACTTACAAGCAAAACTGGTGCGGGAAGAGCAATTTCTCTCATACAGCAACTGCGTGACTTGGAGCTTGATATTTTTGCCCGCAACTATCTTTAAATTATAAGGAAAAGGTAAAAGAAATTGGCAATACAAAATATGCTACGAAATTTAGGTAGATCTGGCTCTATAGTTCAGCCAACTAGACCTATACAACTAAAGAAAAGATTCTTTGTCAAATATAATAGATACTGTTTTTTATAATAACACATATAGCCAACTATTCTTCTTCTAAAATGAATCGACAACATTACAAGCATCTCCAACACAAGTTTCTTATTAAGCTTATATCAACATGAAGGCCCAACTGAAACCAGAGTGGAAAGTGCAAAATTCTTGCAGCATTGTTTACATAAACGATGTAGAGACATATGACAGGAAATTTATGAGTCATAAAGAGATCGAAACAGGAGAGGGAAAAAATTTTTCAATTTGTACATTGAAGCATGTTCATACAGTCAATTATCAGTCATCATATGAAGCATGAGGAGACGAGGTACATCCAGGATCAAAGGGATCTTCTGACCCACAACAATGCCAGTACTGCAAAATCTTTCCAGAGTTAGGGGTGTCCATTGTTCCACCTGTATATACACTCTCAAACTTCCTCTTAGTTTCTCCTGAGCGAGATGAAAAATGGAACACACATCAGTCATCAATGCCTCCGAAAAGAAAATATTACAAACAAACCATCCTGCCTAAAGCGGTAGAGATATTTACCATTAAAGAGAAATGAACCTCTTCTGTGCATCTATGCTAAATTTAAGTTTATTCGCGTTTGTAAACAACAGCACATCAATGTACTTGAGAAGCAAAGCTAAGAGATCATTCAATTAGAATTCTAATCATCTCACCGGCAGAGTTCTAGAAGAGCACTTTTCGGTGGACAAACTCAGCACAAAAGATGCATAAAACACACAAAACATCAACGTCCGAGAGACAGACGGGATGAACTTACCGCCGAAATGAGCGGTGTGGTAACGGCAAGCGCGGGGATGATTGAGCAAAGGATCGAACTGAGCTTTGCAGTTCCTGCAAGTCCTCAATGTCTGAGGCCCGTTTCCCGAACACCGGACTGATATCTTCACTCCGCCGCGATTTCCCACAGAATTCGGTCGACATAGACAATGATTTTGAAGAATGGCTCCATAATCCCGACATATCCATGAAGAATCGAAGACTGAAATGGATGAATTTCTGAGTAATGCCTGCGCTGCCATTAGGGTGGTCTGTAGAAACCCAATTTGGGGGCAAATGAATTTGGGGGTTTTAAAATTTATTGTTCGATAACGGGTGGGCCCTCGTGATATTCTCAAAACTGCATGCCCTTGTGATAAATATCATTAGAAAACAAAGGATCGATTTGAAAATCTGAATTCATCCCCAATCCCAAATTGAGGAAGGAGAACCCTATAAATTAACGCAGATAACAGTCGGCAAGAAAATCAATGGCGAGGTTTTCTGTTGGTGGGGACGAAGAAGATGGAAATGAGGATAGTTCCAACAACGATAGACGGTTGCCTAAACGACTCCGGACCGGCGCCGCCGGTGCTCCCATCGTTTACACTGCGAAAAGGTCCAACGCTTCCTCATCGAACCCTGCCGGCCTCGTTGCGGCCTCCAACTTGGTCAATCCAGCGCCGCCCTGCACGGTTGCTGCGGCAGAGGAACCGAGACCGGAGGAACAGGCTCCGGTAGAGGAACTGTCGGAAGACGAAAGCGAAGAGGAATCGGAGTCTTCGCTGGCCGATTCGTCGGAGGAAGAATCGGAGGAAGAATACGAGGAAGAAGAGGAAGAAGCGGATCAGGCGAGTCCGAGGAGCGGAGATGAGGTGTCGCCGTCCCCGGAGGCGATATTGAGTTCAGCTCCGCCTGATGCAAATGGTCCGGCTCGTGAGGAGGCGGCGCGTGGTGCAAATGCGCAGGCGGCGGGCGTGGGCGTGGGGGTGTTGGTGACCCTGACGGATCCGGATGTGCTGGATTGCCCTATTTGTCTAGAACCTCTCAGCTCACCCATTTATCAGGTCCTTGTGTTTTCTTCCTTCATCACTTTTTCTTCAATTCTTGAAAGATTCTTTACAATTAATTCAACGGAGATTTTTTCACGCATTTGCATTTATTATTAGAAGATATTTTGGATGCTTTCGCTTCAGCAATGAGTGTGTTCTTATGGCTCCTACTTTTGGAATGATTGGGACATGGTAATTTTCCACCATGGATTTGGGAATTGATAGTGTAGTCCTTCCTCTTCCTGTGGTGATCTCAGTTATAGTATATATACTTTTTCAATAATGGCCCCAGAAAATTGGATCTTATCACCATTCACTTAAAAGTTTAGCTGATAATTAATGAGATGATATTTCTTGTATCATCAAGACTGATAAGCAGTTTCAAGGTTGTTTAATAGTAACTTGCAATTTTCCCAGAAAATGGGTTAATGTCATATATATATGTATGTATATATATGGATATTTGCATTGCAGTATCCTCTTACAAGATATTTGAATCTTTTTTAGGTATCACTCCAGTTTATGCTGTTTTAGTATTAGATTTCAGAAGTATGCAATAATTCCTGGAAGAATCTTTTAAATTGAGGACATGAGGGTTTGTCCTTCTGAGTTTGCATATTCAATCTTTTATTTTTCTTAAAAAGCATCACATACATGATACTACTATTTTAACCTAAAAAAATAGCAAAACCGAAAGCCCAAAACACAAAAGAACACACTTAGTTGAATGCTAATAAAAATTTTAAAACATATATATATATATATATATATATTGAAACAAATATTACAATACAAGATGAATCAAACTAAACATGGGGGAAGAGTGGAGGACTAGAGGAATAGAGGAATGGTGAAAGAAACAGGAGAAGAAGAAAACATAGGAAAGTAAGCAGGAAGATGACTTTAAGGCTAAAAATGTCAAGTTGTTTGGAAATTTAAAAATAACAGTAACAAGAATTGAAACAAAAAAACAACTAAAAGCTCATGGTGCAAGCTGTTGTGCCATTGAAAAGGCGCACCTTGCCGTTATAATGGTGCAATGGTCCCTCCTCCATTGTGCCCCTTTTGCAACTAACTGAGAAAGACACAGGTATTTCCATTTTGTGTCATCTATTCAAGAACTGAAATAAAAGCTCTTCAATTAGCTGATGCTATCTATGGCTTTGCCCATGAACTAATAAGGAATATGTTTGCAAATAAATGTGAATTTTTTGGCATTATAACAGCATGTTATTTAATAGGTTGAAAGTATATGTTTTGAAATATAATCACCACTCTTCATTTAAAAATAAATAAATAAATAATAAAAAGTTGTACCTTTCGATTTCTCCCTTTGGAACCGGTGCCATTGTCTGTTGATTTACATTATTGAGATACATGTTGAATATCAGGCTTTGTTGGAGGTGTTTATGCAACTTGGTTATTTATGGAGGCTACTATTAGGTTCGATGATAACTCTGATTTAGGTATATAAGCTGTTATAGTTTGCCACCTAGAGGAAACTCTTCGGGTTTTTTGTGGATTTGGATTTTTAAGTTTGGATTTTTGAATAGTAAAAAATTGAATTTGAATAGTCGTTTGATGTAATATAAATAGATGTCGATGTGATGTTTTGAATGTAAATAAATTTACAGGATAATATAAAAAAGAAAAATAATTGTTTGATTTGATATTTTTTTTTGAGAAAAATCAAAATCTGAATAATAAAATTCTGTGGCAAAACCCACGAAAGAACCCAACCTTCATGAGTTTGTCTGGAATCAAAGTAGTGTTACTCTGCATCAATTGCTTCACTTTTATACATAAAGCATTTCCTAATTATCGGATTATATTCTTGTTTGGCAATCTTGTGAAAGAGTTCATTTGGTATACTTCTCTCGGTTTTGATGCAGTGTGAGAACGGGCACATAGCATGCGCATCATGCTGCATCAAGATGAGGAACAAATGCGCGAGTTGCTGCTGGCCAATCGGGTACAACAGATGCAGGGCCATGGAGAAGGTTCTCGAAACGGTGCGAGTCTCATGCCGGTACGCGGGCCACGGATGCGCAGCCTCATTAAACTACAGCAAGAAACTCGATCACGAGAAGACATGCACATACACCCCGTGCTCATGCCCGTACCTCGGCTGCGCCTATTTCGGTTCTTCCAAATGCCTCTACTCGCACTTCACAACAGACCACCCGAGATCCTCCAAGCCCTTCAGGTTCAACTCTTCCATCCATGTTATATTAACCAGCAATCAGAAACAGGTCTTCCTCCAAGAAAAGCACGAGCAGACATTGTTTGTCCTCAGGCGCTCCATCGAGCATTTTGGAAGTTCCGTCACTGTTGTGTGCATTGCCCCGGTTTCATCGAGCCCGCAGTTTACCTACAGCCTTACGGCTAGAGACGGGGTGGGGTCTATCCAGCTGAAAACGGCAGCGGAAACCACCCCGTGCTGGGCTCCTGGTCAGCGTCCGAAAAGATATGCCGTCATCCCAAAGGAATTTCTAAATGGCGCCGGCGACCTCGTTTTGGAACTAACTGTTTGGAGGGACGCGAATCAGAATCATAATCAGAATCAGAACCAGAATCAGTAGAACTCGGTATGATGATTCTTCGATCTTTTTTCTTTTTTCTTTTTTCTTTTTTTTACCACTGTGTTTCGATTCTTCTAACCTGTTTCATCTATGGCGACTGTGCATTCAGTGTTCTTTATCTTGGCCTTTAGATTGTTTGTTTTATATTAGAATGTATAATAATTATAGATTGAGGGAGGAACATTGTTTATTCAGATCTGTGATTTGGTGTAATTGCTTAATCATCTTTGTCTCATTTATGTAGGAAGAGGATATGTGTTTTTATTTTATTTTTATTTGTGATGTGCGTCTAGTGTAAAACAAATTTGATAGTGTTTGATATAGGCTCAATTTTAGACCATCTGCAATAAAAGGTATCTCTCCATCTACACGTCTTATTTTCTTTACTTTTACATCACATGAACAAAATTTTATATAATACAAAATTATATAATAAAAATATAAGCATAAAAAATAAAATAAAATAAAGGATGAACTAATTTTTTTAGTTATAAGAGCATCAAGAGTCACCTCTCCTATTACCTTTCTCATTATATTTTCACTTTTTACTATAATAACTAGTTATCTTTTTCGTTACTTTTAAAAAGAGATACAGTTATTTACAATTTATTAATTTTCTCAAAAATCGATTACCTTCAACAAAAATTTAAAAAAATAATTAAATATTATTTATAAAATTTTAAAATTTTAAAATTACCAGAAATTATCTATATATCAATTTATTCAAATAATTCCAATTTTAAAAATAGTAAATTATATGTTTCAATATATTAAAATTTAAAAATTTAATATAAAATTATATAAAAATATTATTAGATAATAAAATATATATATAAATAAATAAATAATATATATTATGCAATACAAATATATTGAAATAAATAAATTAGTGTGAATCCTATAAAATAGTAAAGGTAATGTCTCGAAGGTGATTACTATAACAAGTGATAAAGAAAGTAATTTAAATGTTGAGTTGGATATGATATGGATGAGAGAGATAAAAGAGATAACGAAGTAGAGGTAATATTTGTATCGAATGCTCTAAGTGAAAATTTTTCGTTGTTTTAGTCCTTTGGCGCCGGAGACGCCCGCGTGGCTTGCCAAAGGCCACGGACACACTTGGCGGACACGTGAATTTTTTTTTTAATTTTATTTACTTTTTTTTAATTTTTTTTATTTTGGTCCAATTATAAAAAAATTAAAAAATTACGAAAAAAAGAAAAAAAAAAAAGATAAAATCCACGTGTCCGCCAGGTGTCGCTGACCTGGCGGAACACGTCGCTTCAGCGAGCCACACAGGTGTCTCCGGCACCGGAGGATTAAAACAACGAAAATTTTTCACTTAAGGAATTAGTTTGCGACAGACTCCACTTATAAGACTAAAATGATAAGGGGTCGGGACTAAAACAACAATCTACCTTAAAATAAAATAAAATAAAGCAAAACAAAAAGTATTGCATCTCTTCAATATTTGTTAGATATTTTTTATTTTTCTTTTACTTTTTGCTGAGTTGGAGTTTAAAGTTGTGTTTGTTTGGTGGATTTGTTAGGATTTTTACTATTTATTAAAAAAAATCCTAAAATATAAAATTAAACACTTATTTTTCATTTAAGATACTATTACATTAACAATCAAATTTATATTTAAAATATTACATCACTATTTATTTATATCACGTCATAGAACTATTTTAATTCAAATTTTTTATTATAGAAATCGTAACCCAAAATTTAAACCCAAGCAAAGACAAAGTGGAAGAAAGACAACTATCCAGTAAAACAATTATTATTATCCAATAAAAAAAATTATTATTATTATTTATTAAGGTAAAATTAATGAGTATTTTACTAAAATATAGTCATATATATATTTGTGTTTACTTGTCAGGTTTTACATCTAATTTTACAATTCAAATTTTTTTTTTTCTAAAAAAAAATATCAAATCAAATACCAAATTTTTATTTATTTTATTATACTAAAATCTAATTTTAGATTCAAAACATCACATCAACACATATTTATATTGTATCAAACAACTATTTCAATTCAAAATTTTATTATTAAAAACCCAAAACTAAAACCTCACAAGTAAACACACGTATTGATTGGTTTTTAAATTAACAGTAATAACACATTGCAAAAGTTGTGTGTTCTTTTTTGGACAAACTTGTTCACAATTTTAACGCGATTTCGAAATTTAAGTGTAAATTATCTCATACTTTAAAAATTACATGAAATTCCTTTCTGGTGTGATGAGATGGTATTTTATATCTATATTTTTTTTGCATTGAGGGGTTTTATGGAAAATTTTTAAAAATATAAAAGAGTGCTATGCATTTAGAGTTTTAAACCAGATGAGAGTTATGGACAATTTTTTTAGTTCTTTTTGGGGAAAATATGTATTTTTCATAATATTAATATATTATACATATTCGTTTAAGTTTATATTACTTACACAATTTTTTATACCTCATATAAAATAATATCTAGAAAAATAATATTGTATTGAATTGTTAAGTTTTTTATGAAGACGTATACCTCTTTTATCATGTATTTATCTCGCTCGCAAAATATATCTTACATGCTTACAAAATTTGTTATTTATGTCATTTGACTGCGCATGAAGTTCACACCACGCGCGATCATGCGCGACCAAACAATAGAAATAGCGACTTTTGCAAACATTTAAAATATATTTTGCGAGCGAAATAAATACATAACAAAAGTAATAATAAAGTATGCATGTAGAATATTTTTTGCAATTTTCTCATAAAATGTATATTAATTATATTATGCGGATGTTTATATAGACTATATATTATATTTTTTTTATTAATATTTATTAAAAATTACGTCAACAAAAAATAAAAAATTATTGGGGGTATAAATATAAATTTTCAAGTTAAAATATATATATATATATATATCAAACTAAATTTCAAGTAAAAAGGTTATCATGAATTTGTATAAGAAACATAAAAATTCACTTTTATCGATTTCGTTTTGATAATGTAGGAACTTGCAATCGCTATTTAACGAGTCCACCTACACCGTTAGATCATTTCTTATGGAACCATTTTTACCAAATATTATTGTTATCATGAAATATTATTGCGACATTTTAAGTTGCATTGGGCTATTGAAATGTGATCGACAAGATTTCTTTTTCGGCCTATTCAAGAAAATTTATAGCCAATCTCACACATGATAATTGTAATAAACGAAAAGAAAATCCAATTGAAGTGTTTGAAAATAAAAGCATATGTATATATAAAGAAATTTATTAAAATGCAATTAGTTTAATTGAAAGGGTAATTGGAGTAAACTACTCTTTACATTCAGCCCCATTAAATATATACAATACACACACTCTATTTTTACTATATATCATTTTTTACAAATAATTACTCATTTCTCTCTCTCTCTCTTTTTTTTTTTTTTTTTTTTTTTTTTTTTTTTTTTTTTAACTACTTTTGATATTTGCCCAACTTTTTTTTTCTTTCAAAAACATCAAATCAAACACTCAATTCTTTTTTATTTATTACATTAAAATCTAATTTTACATTCAAAACATCACATCAACACATATTTATATCACATCAAACAACTATTTCAATTCAAAATTTTACTATTCAAAATAAAAAGCCAAAACCAAAACCTCACAAGTAAACACACCCGGGGGTTTATCCAGTGAAAACTTTCGGGTAGCGGCTGCGGGTTCCCACGTCATGAAAAAAGAAAAGAAAAGAAAGATAATAAGTTCAAATTCCGACGCCTCCAGGTCCACCTACCACACATGGTTCGCCTAGTGTGACTTGTCTTATCGAGCTTAGTTTGCAGGGTAATAGGTTCAACCGGAGAAACCCCAGAGAACACTTTCGAGTAGCGGTTGTGGGTTCCCACATAATAATAATAATAATAATAATAATAAGATAATATTTGTGATGTGAATTTATTCTTAAGATATTTTTGGATTTGTCGAATAAAATCTCATATACAAAATACGATTCAATTAACAGCGGAAACAATTAAATCAAATAAACTCAAATCAATACTATAATACTGAAACAAAACTAATTCAAACACAAAATTATTAGGCAAAATGTCATTATGTAAATTAGAAATCAATTACAAAACAATCAGACTTGAATTAATGAAATCAAATTGGGAAAGAAATCAAAACACTTCCCTGCTTGTCATTCTAGAATTCAAGCCGCGAGAATTGTGGACACTTCGATCAACTTCCTCCGGGGTCCTCTGGTAGAAACAGCGAGCAGGTTTGGCGGTTGGCGACTATGCGTGACAGTCTTCGGTTGGCAGAGACTCATAGCCAGTAGCTCCGATTGCGTCTCTGATCGACATCAGCGAACAGTGGCGAACATTGACCGACGACGACTGATTCTCCTCCAACCTTCTCTCATTCATCAACGATCTTCTTCAAACTTTCACCGGCGAAAGGGATGGCGGTTTTCGGCTCAGACCCATGGTGTGAAGATGGCCTGAGGTAACTGCGCATCAAGGTCAGAGGTCTGCTCTTCACTCCAAGCCTCGACGCCCACCCAGAATCGGCTATCGGATAGGGATCTACTCTCACCGGAAAACCACTCGAACTCACTCACCGGACGACTCTCTTGACCCCCTCCCCTCTCTCTCGGTCTCACCCTTTTTTTCTCCAACTCGGATTTTGATTATTGGAACGGTTTTTCTCTTGATTCGGATGAAAATCACTCTCACAGAAACTACTCACTCTAAACCGCCTCATCCTTCTATCTAATTGGGTTCAGGGTAAATGGGTCGAGAATAAACGGGATGGGTCGATCCTGTGGGCCGGGCTACAGAGTGGGCCAACTAATTTATTTACCGAGGGACTTGTCGGGTTAGGCCTCGAACTGCCAAGATTCCTAACATACTTCACCTATTTTGACCGTTATTTAACCAAATCCCAAAATACGTATTTTCTAGATATAGATTTACCTTGCACCAATGGATTTTATCATCGTCTTTTGTCTCTCATTGCATCCACAAACAAACGTTAACATAGACAAAATATATCACACATAGAACACATAGATCCTAATATGCACCTAGATAGATCACATAACAACCTAGCACATAGAACAAATAAAATACTACACAATCGAGAAACATACATGCATATGCATAAAGGAAAGCAAACAAAAGCCGAATACAAAAACATAGAATCACATAATAGGAGCTTCACCTTATTAGATATCCATTAGAGAACACTCAGCACTAAACATGAAGAAAACCTTAGACACTAAACTCTACGGCTCTAGGACACATCTCTAAGGCTAAGCACAAAGTCGTACGGCCTAAGAACCTAGATCGATCGACCACTAACACAAAGATATCCAGAGACACAACCACTTAGATATCCTACCTAAAAGTACACTTAGCATCCTAGGAGGAACCTAGAAGAACACTAAGCAACTAGGAAGAAACCTAGAGGAACACTCAACAACTAGGAAGAGATCTAACCTTAAAATAACACTAAAAACTTAGACGGAAAGCAAAACACTAAGCACCTAGTTCGATCAAACACTACCACTAAAAATATCCGGGAGCACAATCACAAAGAAAACAATCAACTCATGACATAACAAACAACTAATCACATAGCATACAAGGCAAGAATCATGCATTTTCACCAAGAAATCACATAATGCAACACCACTAATGTTATTCTTGATTATCCTCCAATTATTCATTCATTTTTAAGCATTTTCCAATTAACACCTAACAAGCAATACCTAACCCAAAAAGAAAAGACTTAGCATACATTCTACTACAACAATTGGCTGTAGCAAGTCTAAAGAATTTCACTAGGCTAACAACAACAATATAACCCACGAATTACACCAAAAATATAATCAAGGAACTCGAAAATACTATCTAAGATATTTTTCAAGAATATCAAAGAAAGACCAACATATTTCAAGATTATTCAACATAATCACAAAGAAACATATAGCCAATCAAACACCAAGAAATACATAGCCAACCAACACAAAGAAATTCCACATATTATCTAACAACAAATTTCACAAAGATTCACCTAGATAATAATATACCGAAAATAAAGAGACGAGGGTTTAACCTTTTACCATGATCTGAGTCCTATCAAATTTGAATCCAAATTTCTTTTAATTTCGGAATCGGTTTCCGGGCTCTTATACCACTTATGTGAATTTATTCCCTAGATATTTTTGGATTTATCATAAAATATTGTATACAAAATATAAATCAATTAATAGCAGAAGCAATTAAATCGAATAAATCAAATCAATACTATAATACCAAAACGAAACTGAATTCAAACACAAAATTATTATGCAAAATGACATTTTGTAATTTAGAAATCAATTACAAACAATCAGACTTGAATTGATTAAAATTAAATTGGGAAAGAAATTAAAATACTTTCCTGCTTGTCATTCTAGAATTCAAGTCGTGAGAATTGACGAAACTTCGATCAATTTCCTCCGGCGTCCTTTGGCAGAGACAGTGGGCAGCTCTGGCGGTCGGCGGCTATGCATGACAGTCTCCAGTTGGCAGCGACTCACAACTAGTGGCTCCGACTGCGCTCCAATCGACATTAGTGAACACTGACGAACATCGACCAACGACGACCGATTCTCCTCCGATCTTCTTTCATTCACCGACGATCTTCTTCGAACTTTCACCGGCAAAAGAGATGGTTGTTCGACTTAGACCCATGGTGCAAAGATGGCCCGAGGTAACCACGTCTCAAGGTGGTCAAACGTCGGCTCTTCATTCCAAGCCTCGATACTCACCCAAAATTAGCTATCAGATAGGGATCTACTCTCACCGGAAAACCACTCGAACTCACCGGACGGCTATCTTCTCCCCTTCCCCCCTCACTCGGTCTCACTTTTTTCTCTCTAACTTGGATTCTGATTATTGGAACGGCTTGTCTCTTGATTCGGATAAAAACCGCTCTCATAGAAACTACTTACTCTAAACCGCCTCACCCTTTTATCTAATTGGGTTAAGGGTAAATGTGTCGTGGATAAACGGGATGGGTCAATCCTATAGGCCGGGCTATAGAGTGGGCCAACTAATTTATTTACCCAGGGACTTGTCGGGTTAGGCCTCGAACGGCCAAAATTCCCAACAATTTGTCCTCTTTTTTTCTTCTTCAAATCTTCTTTCAAGTTGGGTAAAAGTATGTGCGAAATCAAACCACACTAACTACCATTTCTATTATTGTTGTTGCCTTTGATTGTACACAAGGATGTAGTTGCCACCAGAATAAGTTGTTGTTCACTAGATACGATACCTACAGTTGTCAGACTATTCACTGTCATTTTCAGTTTATTAACTCGAAGAAGAAGTTGAGTCACTACAAGAATTTTTGGTTGCCGGTAGAATCCAATACCGAGCTAAAGTTGTTGTCAATGTCAAGATGCCAAAAGTCGTCGGTTGCCAAGTTGTCCAATGCTTCCGTTGCAAAAATTTGTCATCGACTGTGTCATCGTTCTTCATTGTTACTTTGAATTTGTTTCTCCAACTCCGACACAAACTGCACATATTAATTTAAAGGGATTTTTTGTTTGTTGTTTGTTTGATTTTGTCTTCATCATCACCTTTTTTTTTTTTTTCTTAATTTCAATTTCAATTTGTTTATCTTTAGTTTAGACATTTTGATTTATTTCATTGTTCACTTGTGCAATTTTTTTATATTCACAAGAAATTATTTTAAAAAGCGCACACTTTGAACAAGATAGTATTTTGTAATATCTTATTTTGACCTAATACAATATATGGTAATATCTTATTTGAAGTTTGTGATATAAAAAAACAATTTTCTTAAAGATGCGTAATTGAATAAATGACGACGCAATATTTGTGGTCTAATCAATTACATATATGTATACATGATCAACCATTTTTTTCTACCGAGTGATACTGATATTAAACACGAACATCAAATTGTTGTTAACAAGTACATGTATATTATTTTGGGGCACAGAAAGCTACAAAACAAATTTTTTACAAATTAACTGAGGTGTGTATTAAGGGAACGGTTACGGTGCTTAATCAACACGGTGCTGATTAGCCACCCACGTCCAACCGCCAAAAATCTCATATTCTTCATATCATGGTTACAAATTCTTTTCTCCTATTTTAAATTCCTTTTTTTCAATCGAATTCAATTTTCATTCATGGAAGAAGAGCACACAAATCAAGAACAACTAAAAATCATAAAAAGATAGACAAATGTAATTAGACCGGAAGACCAACTGATAATTGAAAAACAACATGATATTATAGAAAAGCACACAAAAACAACAAATTCATCATTGAAAAACAACATGATAATATCGAAAAGCAGATATCAATCTTCGCCAACAATGATCATTGTGATAATACTCATGAAGAAAATCAAGAATCAGGTACTAAAAAAGCCAAGTCTACAAATCAAATCATTTGTAATGTGTTTGCAAAAAATCATATAGTTTGTGTAAATCATAATTAGATAGCACATAGTATGTTAATCACATAAAGGACAATTATTTAGCAAGTGATCTACTATAATTTATCACATAGGTAATATTTTCTTAGTGTAATAATAGATAGAGCACGTAATATACTAGAAACAATCACGCTAACTTAACATAATTAGCACACGATGCAGTATAACTTATCAAAAAAGGAAAATTCTTTTGCTTTTGAATTATGTTCTCTAAAAATTACTTTGTATATTTAATTACGGGTAACAAAATATAGATAACACATAATATCTTAGTAGAAACCACTCTAAGATTAGGACATGAACACTTGTAAATTATTAGAAAAAACTTTTTCTTTATATGTAGCATAACATATATATCTATATATATAACACATACTATATACTAAAAATCACATTAATTATACTAAATTATTACACAACTCAATATTAAATATCATATAAGGGACATTTTTTCTCTGAAAATTCATTGTAATAGAATATGAATATGACACTTTTTGTTTTTGTATTTTTCCCTAAAACTTTGCAGGTACAAGAAGCATAATAAACATGAAATTCAATACACATGTTAATGCTTATCAATTCTGTTGCGATTATGCACATAAGAAAGGGTTTAGAATGAGAATTAAAATGCAAAAAATAAAGAAAATAATAATAAAATTAAATAAAGAACAAAATTGAAAAACTCTAATACTTGGAGTATTGTTGCAATAAATGATGCAATTTGAGAAGTAAGATAGCTAGTGACATAATTGAAAAACTAGATAAAGATTTAAACATTTTTCAAAAGAAGATCACAAGCATAACAAAGTATGGAACAAGTACGAGATGTACTACAAGATTGAAACTTCAATTTTGCCGGAGATATACAAGGTTATCTTCTTTTATTACAACCATAATCGTAACCAGAGTACAAGCATATTATTAGTTCAAACAGAAGAATGAATGAATTTGATATCATTATAGCAAAAATGAGTCATGAAGTATGGATCCAATTGAGAAACACTTGATATGACACTTGATATGACGAAAATAATTGTAGGAGGCAGCCAAAAATATTTTCCTTAAGACATATCTTAAAAAAACTAAATGAAGAAGTAAAGAGATACTGCTATAAAGGAATGAGAAGAAAATGCACTACTGAAATATTTTAGTTAAAGATCAATAGACAATTCATACTTCTTCTATGAGATTAATGTTGATGCATATAAGAGAATAGCAAACATCTTTTGGTATGATGCTCAAATGAGAATAGACTACTCTTTTATAATGCTATAGCATTTGATACAACATACCAAATAAACAAGAATTTCCGACATTTGGTAAGAAATATCACTTAATGAGTTCTTTATAACAATATATCTAATTAATTTTCTAATGATTTCTAGGTGTATTTATGGAATTCAACTCATAGACAAACATGTGTGTTTGGGGCAACACTATTATATGTAGAAACAAATGAATCTTTTATGGGTTGTTTACAATATTTCTAAAGTCTATGAATGGATTGGAACAAATGATTATATTCACTAGATCAAAACTTGGCAGTGTCACCAACAATAAAAAGTGTCATGCCAAGTACACATCATACTCTATGTACACTACTTATCATGCAAAATGCAAAGAAAAATTTTAATTCATTCTATAATGCAATGTTTGTTTTCATGCTCTAGCTACATGGCATTTTCTTTTTACATATTTCATGTTACTTAATAGCCATCTAATTGATTTTTATAAAAGTAATAGGTTTTCTGGATATTTTCACAAATTGATGTATGTTTTTCAAGATAAAAATTAATTCTATATAGTATGGAGAAATATTATAGAAACTTGTTTCCTGAATGAAATTTATAGATAGCTTTTTGAATAACTATGATCTAAATCAACATTGGTCTTTAGCATGGACAACAACAATTTTTACTGCAGAAATATCTATGATCTTAAGCAACATCGGTTTTATACTACACACTTATTTATACAATAATATGTGATTTATCTATATTCTTACAATCAGACAAGAACATCATTGATTTTTTCCAACAGTTTGAAAGGGTTCTAGACAATATTATGGAAACAAAACTTCAACAAGACTTTTATGCGAGAGATAAGAAAGTTGGGTCAAACCATACGTTGAATCCGTTACTGAAACATACAACACATGTATATACCCAAATATCTTTCAAATATTCATATCAGAACACCAAAAATCATATTAGTACATAATAAGTTGTGTGGAAAATAAATGATATATTAGGTATACCATTTTCAGATAACAATGAAAATAGAATATAACACAACGTCAAATTAAATAATCATCTCCGGAATACAACTGTAAACTGTGGACACAAACAGAGATTCCTTGTTGTCATTTTATTTATTTATTGGACATATTAAGATGGACAAATGATGCAAAAGCACAAGGTAGGCTGCAGTGGAAAGCTTTGATTCACAGTAGAAAAATATGATTTTTGAGGATAGACAAATCATTGTGTCATTTATTCCTACTCTCTACGCAACTGCTTTTTTCGAATAAAAAAATGTATGAATTCTGTTTGGAAGAATTCAATAAGCTTTAGAGCAGGGTGAATGTGAGCATATATATTTGTTTTTGATGAAATTAATTTTATATTTATTGAATTAAATTTAATTAATGCAGGTCCAAAACGAGGTTTGAACATAAAGAATAGAAAAGAAACATAACATATGAAAAAGACATAGAAACTTCTCATGTTACTTCTGTTTCAAATTCAGAACTTCAGCAATTGGCATTTCTTTGATAATGACAATATAATATATAAAAAAATATTTCTATCAAAAAATTCTACTACATCTTATCATAGAAGTAATTTTTCTTTACAAGTAGTAGTATATGAAAATCACATGCAATAGTGTATTCATAAAAAACAGACAACAAGCTACCACCAAATAGAAATATTTTTTTTGTACATGTAACGCTGCATAACACATAATATATTCTAAAAAATTGCATTAATAAAACATAACTAGACAGAGTCAACACATAATTAGCACACAATAAAAACAACTTAAAATAAAATGGTCTTTTTTGTTTCTAGCTAGGGCTTATGCTAATAAAAAAGTAAAAAATATACGAATAAGATTAACATTGATGAAACTAGAACATTTTTCCCATGGCTGGCTGACATCGTTATAACCTTCACCATGTTATGGTAAAACAAAAATTTAATAGCCGAGACAAATAGCACATAATATATTGAAAAATCACTCTAGAAACTAAATAAACACATAGTAGTAAATTGGTTATCTTCTCTTCTTCGATGGAAGTCGAGTACCATTCTTTCGTGAGCCAGACTCGCTCAATGAACTGAGGAGCTCTTTCCTTTGGCATCTACCTTATCTCGAGCAGATCGATTAGAGAAACCATTGAAATAGGGTTAAAAAATCAAGCGTGAAATGCCGCTTCCAGACCTTCCAAAGTATGAATTTGTCCATGCTGCAGGTTGGCAAACTAAGAGAACCCTGTCTTGGTCAGTGACAGGGCGACCACCTGAAACTTGAAATATAAATTGTTTCCGATTTTACATTTCTGGGCAGTGAAACTTTTTACATGCTCGACGGTTAAGGTATTGTCTTCTCTAGAGAATGTGCGAAAATTAGGAGCCTGGTAATTCCTTATGAGGGGATGTTCATTGATGATCCTCTATGGAAATGGCCTCAGGTATGATGGCCGATTTGCCATTATGGATTCATCCCGAAATCATCCTCAGAACTTGTGAAACATTTTCAGGGTTCATCCTCAACGGTCGGTGGTCAGGAATAGGAATGTAGTCGTGCACTTGTCCTATGGGTTTGTCTTCCCATGGGAAAATCGGAGGAATACCATTCAATCTTGTTCCCAACGATATGTTATTGGGGCATATAAGAGGAGTTTTTCCCCTATCCATCCTATTGGGGGCAGTGACACTTGGTATAATATTGTCCATATAGGATGGGTCATGGAAAATCGCATGAAGTCGTGAGGGTAAAATTCCTAGAGGTGTAGCAACAACTGCAGCTTAACGCTTACGAGAGCTTGGTCGAGCATGTTTTGCGTCGCATTTTGTTGATCGTGCAACATTGCTTGAATGGTTTCCGTTTGTTGGTTGTTCAACTGTTGATTATATGTTAGTCATTCGTCTAGCACGGGGATTGATCCTCTACGATTGGTATAGCTGGAGTGGCTACTCCCGAAGAGGGACTTAACAAGAACGTTAAAAAAGTATGTGATTGAGACAAAGAAAAAGAACTTGTCATATGGATTTTCCGATGATTCAGCCGGACCGTAGACGTATGAAGGTTTCATCGGACGTAGGATCAATAATTTTATCTTAACTCTCACTGTGATTGCCAATTTGTTGAACTTGATTTTTGGACTTGAGATGATGGACCTCTAAGCACCAGTCTTAAAGTGACAATAAAAATAAATGAAATTAAAAATAAGTAGAACGTACAAAGATAAGAAAGTAGTGATCCCGAATAAATTTCTTTTGAAATCTTGATGAGAGCTAAAGATTCCTTTATTCCCGTTGCTCTTGGGCCACTTCGGATTAATCTTCTAAATCAGGTCAAATCCTCTTGGATTCAGCCACTTTTGGAATAAAGACATTAGGCTCCGATTGCCACTGTCTGATCTACCCTTATCGGGCAACCTGAATTCGGTCGGGGTCAATGATGGGCCGATCACCATTGAGTCATCCTTCTTGAGGCTTGAATCTGAGTGGGCCCCTGCAACTTTGGGCCGAACTCTAGATTAAATTTTTATATTTTTTTGTTCAATATATTTTTCAATGATTTCTTACTCCTTCTCATTTGAAACCACTATTTGTGGGCTCTCTACTATTTTATCAGTTCAAAAAGTCATAACACTCACATTCTATTAATCTTTTCAGCTTGTGATAACCACTTTTCTTGTTCTCACTCTTTCAACTAATATACCTCGGTAGCCAGTTGTTTCATCTTTGCATCCAAATTTTGTATGTTGGTATTTGTATCTTGTCGAGATTACAAAGTGTTAATAACTATGGTCTTAACCATATCCTCTAAAGATATACTTGAAGCTACATCAGGTTAAGGTGGTGGTGGTGGGCAATACATCTATTACGCTGATACTTGTGCTTGAAACCCTTACGGTTGATTCTCATACCGTAAATTGGGATGATCATTCCATTCAAGAATATATAGTATTATTTTCTTTTCTGATTACTCTAAATATTCCTCCCGTCTACTTACAAAGTATACATATTTTTATTTTAAATTGTCTAATTATAAATTAATAATTTTTTTTACTCACTACAATTAAAATACTATCCACTACAATTAAAATACTTCTATTTTATAATTATGCTACAAAAATAAATATATATACTTTTAAACTAGAGAAATGAGTATTATTTATAAAACCATTTTTTTTATATAAAAAATGATTATAAAATAATAGTAGAAAAATTCTATCAAAATTATTATACAACTTAAAAAATTGTTATCTCTAAAAGTCGACATCGACAGTCTAATCGGTATAGGCCTGTCAGTATCGATATGAAATGGGTTCCTCGACCTACTCAAGAAAGCGACTGAGCTTGTCATCGGTGCACAAACAAAACTGAGTGGAACCAATACGTGCTAATTATATTTGGATCTAATTTGTTATGATCAAAATAAAAGGAAATTAAATCGCATGGACAAAGAATGACGTGAAATAAAGCTGAAAATTAAATCTAATGCAATTGGAACTCGAGAACTTAAATATAGGAACAAAGCATATTAAAAAATAAAAGAAATCAAAGGAAAAAAAAAACTGAAAAAGTGCAAAAATATTAAAGAAATAAAGAACAAATAGCAAGTGAAGTTTTGGCTGTGTCTTTCTACTTCTCTTCTCCCTTCCTTTTATACTTTTTATCCCATTATTTTTTCAACTCACAACTTTCTTTTGCATGTTCCCATCATCAATCACTCTCTCCTATTATAATTTGACCAAACTTGCAATGTTTTGTTTGATGAGGGTAACAAATGTCTCCCTAAAAACTATAGGATTGACTGAATTTCTCAGAAACATCCGATATTTTTTATGAGAAGTGGCGTGATTCGATCATCTCCGAGGTTACTTGTCATCATAGGGCACTCGGATTTCAAGCCGCAAGCCGGCTTTAGCTCGAACCTCGAACTTTTATGATATTATATCGGATTCAATTCAGGCCTCTATTCTTTAGAGTGTTGTCAATCATGGTGGCGCTTTCGGGATTCTCTTCCTGACGAATTTTACAGGGGATACGAAGCTGTCAGCCGAGAGTCCGAGGCTCTAGCCTTGGAACTCTTGAGCTGAAAATTAAAAAAAAATGTGGGTCGTGAAGCCTTCAAATGAACCTTGATAGTCGCGGATGGATGTTGAAGCTCTGAGTTGATAATTAGAAGTTGCATGCTGCAATTGGTTCGCGCCCACTTTATGACCCAAAAATTCTACAAAAGCATATGATCCTCGTGGAACTATGCTCGTAAGGTTGTACACTTTCCCCAAGCCACGAAACCAGGCTGCATTATCGTTGCACACCACATGGCGTTAGGATTTTCTTGCGGGAAAGCAATAGCGTGGGCTGGCGATGCACAGGTACCTCAAACTGCAACCGAATCATGATCCGAATCGAGCTGTGGTTGCCGGGCAGCAGCTGCGGTGGATCACAAAGTGGCTAGAGTGACAATCAAATTTTCGGGCCATTGCGAAAGATGATCGATGCTCCCCATGCCTTTTGGTGCCTCCCGAGTCGAATGGTTGGGTCCTTTAGGCGGTATCGACGTTTCTGAATCGTCAACATCATGCCTCCTCTTAAAGATGGCCACTCGACCACATTAGAGCGAAGTCGATGTGGAAGGGTCAAGGCTGATGAATTTACATGCCTGGTAATATTTAGGGCCTCTTCGATTTAATCTTAATTCGTCGCGGGAGCTTCCATTACATGGTTTCCTCATCTCGAAACCACGTTGTTTTGTCCTCAAACATTGGCCTTACGACATCAACCATGTATTTTGTAACTTCATCAATAAAATTACGAAAAAAGCGCGGATCATTGCTCGGATTTGATCAGTATGCACGTTGGCCGGGAGAGTGACTAATTGCTCCTTCCTCCCGGTAGCTGCCGGGGATTTATCACGCATAGCTTCCCCTGCGCTTTTTCGTGCCAAAGTTTTTTCCACGAATCCTTTATCCTTAGATATAGTCGATGGCGATTTCAACTTGTGGTCTTGTAGTTGCAATGTAGCAAGACACCGGTGTCCCACTGGGTGTTCCAAACTGTTATCGCTAAAAATCAACATCGACGGCCTAATTGGTATAGGCCTGTTAGTATCGATATGAAACGGGTCCCCCGGCCTACTCAAGAAAGCTTCCAGACTTGTCTTGCAATATAAATCGGCGCTAAATATATCTGGATCTAATTTGATATGATAAAATTAAAAGGAAATTAAATCGCATGGACAAAGAATGATGCAAAATAAAGTTGAAAATTAAATCTAATGCAATTGGAATTCAAGAACTTAAATATAAGAACAAAACATATTCGAAAATAAAAGAAAGCAAAGGAAAATTCAAAGAAAGAAACTATAAAAGTGCAAAAACATTAAAGAAATAAAGAACAAATAGAAAGTGAAGTTACTCTACTTCTCTTCTTCTTTCCTTTTATACTTTCTTACCCCATTATTTTTTCAACTTTCAACTCTCTTATGCATTTTTCAATAATCAACCACTCATCTTATTCTAATTTGACTAAAATTCAATATTTTGTTTGATGAGGGTAACACAACCCATGCAAAATATAAATACTATATATATATATAAAAGTTGTTCTAGAGAGTAATGTTTGACTTATTTGAATTTCATTAACACTTTATTGATTGAGAATGTCACTTAAAGCTTGTTTAGGTACGGATATGGTTTGCAAACTATTACAATCAATTTAAATTGATTCAAATATATTTGAATAATATCAATTGCATGTTCAAATATCATTAAAAAAACATAAAATTTTTGGAAATGTGAAAGTAATAAAAACACAAAAAATGATGTGTTTGATCTGTATTTGTACAATTATTTAGATTTATAATTAATGAGAAAAAATATGAAATATTATATGCTAAAAAATTTAGAAAAGATAAAGAAACTATATTTATTTTTCGGAAAGAAATTCTAATTTTAAAAAAGATATGTATTTAAATGCAAATATTGCCAAAATACGGTAAACACAAGACAAGGGATCAAATAATACATGAGACTACTTTGCTAGGTATTAGGTTCACACGGAAGTTTACTTTTATTTTCGGGTAGCGAATGCGAATTTTTTCGTTATAAAAATAATACATGAGGGCCCATTAAAACAATAATAGCATATACGGCCCAGCCCAAAAGTAATCAATGCCGAAGTACGGACAGTGCAGAGTCCAGAGGGACGGGACGGAACGGAAGAGAGATATTGGACAGAGGGAAAACAAAGAGGAGGAAGAAGGGGAAGAAGAAGCATCATACAACGAGCGGGCGAGCGAGCGGGGCAAAGGAAACCGTTTCAGCCGCCAGAGCCGGCGCTTTCTCCGACTAGGTTTTCAGAGCACTGGTATGTTATGCTACTTTTACTCTCATCCAATTAGGTTTTCTTCAAAAAATGCATGACGCCGACTCTCGCTTTAGCGGTACGCTACTCACAAAGCGCCGCCGTGACCGCACCTTTGTGAATTTCTATGTAGCAGGTGGCGAACCGCCCCTTGCCTTCGTTCTTCTTGCTTCCGTTGTTCAGTTAGATACTCTCTGTAGTGCTAGATTAAACTTGTGGACGTAAATACTATTGAAATTGATTTCGCTGTGTGATGTTGAATCGAAATCGAATGTATTTAGGATGTCAGAAGAAAAGTACCACACTCTACAGACTGACGATAAGGGTTGTGGGGTTAGGTTTGTTGACAAAACTGGATTCTTGAAGCTTGTTGTCGAGAAGATTGACTGGCTTCACTACTTTCTGAGTGTAAGATGCCTTAAAAGTGAACTCTAAGGCCATGTATGGCATGAGAAGCTGTGGTCTCGAAAGATGATTTTTCCAAGACTAATCTTAGGTTTTTAAATGTTTAGAAGCTTGGTATTAGAACAGCTCAAATGTTGAAGGAAATTATCCAGTCCTACATTTGGGATTAACTAACCTTTCGGAATAGTCTGTTTTCACCTTCTTTTGAAGGTGAAAACAGATCCAAAATTCTTAATGGATTCTATTGGAAGTTTTGTCGGACTTCAATTCTATGTTCTTGCTTATGGGTTGATGTTAGTTTTGATACCTTCAACAGATCAATGTGATCATGATTCTATGCACAATAATAAATGTTCAGTTTTATGTTTTATATTATTTTATTTGGGACCGTGTATTCAATTAATTGACTCTAAATCTGCCAAATTAGTTAAAAAATGTAGCAGGTTTCTGGTCATCTTGAAGAAAGCTTGAATTTTATTTTATTTTAATTTATTTTCTTCGTGGAATGGCATGAAAACTAACACAGTTGTTTTTTACTCCCTTCTCTTTTGTTTTTTCAGCAATGCTGCAGCCATGATTGAGTCTGATATTTTTCTTACCACCAAGGTTCAGAGTGAAGATATGCTGGTAGTAATGGGAAATGAGCAGGAACATAGTGAATCAGAAGGCAGCCGGACAAAGAAGAAGAAGAAGCAAGATGGAACATCGCGACCAGCTTGCTCTTGGGTGCATTTTAGGTATTCTCTCTTGTGATTAATCTGAAGTGGGTTTTAAAGACACTTTTTTCTTTTATTTCACATATATATGCATGCACTAACGATCCAAAGAAATATCTTAGTCGTGAATTTATCAAGGAGTACACTGCTTCCCATCCCGAATCTTCAGGCTTGAAAGCGGTGAGGACCTTCCTCTTCCTTTAAAATACGGTATTATTAACTCTGGTAATGATTGGAACTGTTCTATATTTCAGGCCACAAAAGCTGCTTCAGATGCTTGGAAATTGATGAGTCCAGAAGAGAAATCAAAATACACTAATCGAGCCCGTGAAGTTTGGGATAAATACTTGAGCACTACACCTGCTCGTGTGCCCAAGCCTAGAAGACAAGTATTGATATTTTGTTTTCTTATGTAGATATTGTGTTGCAAAGTCCTCTCTCTATATAATTCAATTTATGATATGTGGTGCAGACAAAACTTGTCACTAGGTGCTCTCCTGGTCGGTTATTAAATGTGTTGCAACGACTGACTCCTGAACAGCAGGCTGCTGTAAAGAGCATGGGATTTGGAAGTATCCTAAATCTCAGGTGCCGAACATTGCGGCGCAGTCTGTGTCTTTGGTTATTGGAGAAGTTTAACACAGTTCGGCGCAGCTTGGAGATATGTGGGGAACGCATCCCTTTGAGTCCCCATGATGTTGAACTGGTGATGGGATTGTCTTCCAGTGGGAAAGATGTTGTAAACTCTGGACCTGATGAGTTAATTGCTGAATTACGCAAGAAGTACAATGCAACAAATCGTGGGATTTCGGTCCGTCTCTTGGAGGAAAGATTGGCAGTCCCTGAAGCTGGAGAAGATTTCAAAAGATCATTTGTTCTTTATGTATTAGGCACTCTTCTTTGTCCCACAGCAAGACTAGATGTCAGTCCGTCATTTCTGCATTTTTTGACTAACATGGATGTTGTACACCAATATAATTGGGGGAAATTTTTGCTTGATCGGCTAGTTCGTGAGGTAGCCCGTTATCGTCAAGGGAAGCAACGTGCAGTTGGTGGTTGCCTTTTGTTTCTCCAGGTGAGAAATATTGCATGTGCTCTTTTCATCATCATCTTAAGTTTTGCGTGTTTCAACATTTTATATGTTCATCAGCTCTTTTATTATGAGAGTGTTGCTGTTGGAGAACCATCCGAACTATCATCTGCTGTTTTTCCATGCCTGGCCTCTTGGGGTGAGGAAGAAATAAGTGAGAGAGAAAAGCAAGAACGGGAGCTTGGAGGTTATGGATGTGGAGAGGTATGAAGCATGGTGCATATCTACTATGAAAACTTATTTAATTTATCATAATTGGGTACAAGTGTTTCTGTTCAGGTGGTTTGCAAGGAAAGGGGCTTAGGGGTGGGACTAGGTTATAGATCACAACAAGACAACAGTTCTCCGGCATTAAGTTCACCAAATATTGAAAATTACACTCTTATCGAGCAGGTTGGGTATCAGGTAGTTGATTTTGATTTGTATTTTTTATATAGTTTTTTAACGGGGTGCTACATTTACAATATTAACCCCTTTAATCTGAAAGTTTGTATTCTGCATTTCCATATCTTCACTCTTTGTAATGGTCGAAATCTGAGTATAATAGCAACTGATTGTGCATATATGCAATGAACATTATTTGTCTATATGCATTCACATTTTTCATATAATGAACAATTTGTATTTTAGTTGCCATGACAATTCCTTGTAGAGCTGCTTCTTTTTGGGTTAAGAAATTGGCATGCCCAGTTCCTGAAATCGTCTCTATCTTATACTTATTATGCTGTACAGTGTACTATTTTATTATTATTATTATTTTATTTACTTATAAGATGTTCTTTATACTATTTTCTGTAGCAATATCTTTTTCAAGAAGATTTGAAGACAGTCGATGATGTAAGGAATTTTTGGATTGCATTCTCTAATTGATAATGATGTCATATGTTGCAAGACTGATGGTGTTTCCTGTATATGTTACAACTGCTAACCTGTTTAAACTTTTAAGTATGTGCCTTTGTTTCTTCTCTTCACGTGATGTTTTTAAGCATACTTATCGTTCCTGTTGGGTTGGTATGCAGTAGTTCTACTTCCTGCCTATTTAGATTTAGTAACAAGATACTCTAGATCCCTCACGGGAGCATGCATTTTCTTGAGCTCCTTAAAAGGATTGCATTATTTTACTTTTGTAGAACTTTGAGTGTTACACATAGACTGCTGAATTTTTCTGGTGAGACACCATTGTGATAGATCATTGTTTTTATATTATGTTTTAAATAGTTAACAAAAGAATGCAAACTCTGTTGTCTTTAACCTTAATTATGTAACTGTTGGTTTGAAACTTGTACCCTAGACTGCTGTACTTTGCAGTCGGCGTTTGTAATTGCATCGGTTATTTTGTGGGGAACCTAGCTTGGGAGTCTAAGAAGATTTTGGCTCTGGATTTAGCTATCCAAACCCAACCCCACCTTTGTCCCCTCTATATAGGAGTCAAAAAGAGCTCTCTTTAAAGATTGCTTTTTACATCAAATTTCCAATGTATGATGCCCAAGCTAACTTCTGTTGATGACCTGTGAATGTGCAGATTGGCGAGGATCATGTTAACGGGGACATGATTACTGCTGAGGTAACCATTCATTCTGTATGTAAACACTACTTTTATGCGTGTTACAACTTCATGTGACAGGAAGATTTTTAGATTTATGTCTCTCTGCCAACTGTGCAAATCCGAGACCGCACCCTCCTCCCAACAGAACAAATCTGTGGAGATTGACAATGTATTAGTACCTGTTATGGAATTAATTGAAATTGCTGTCTTTTTTCTCAGGAAAATATGCCATTAAGTGGAAATGACTGCAATGCAGTCTGCATGGAAATCGAAATTGCGGATCCAGACAGAGCACCTTGTCGAAATATCCAGTATGGCTGTGCAGAAATCATGGAAAATACTAAAAGGAAAGATCACGAAGAGGTCTGCATCTACGCACCTTGTGCTTGCCCCCTTCGTAAGTGCCATTTCATCGGCTCAACCTCACAGCTATCCGAGCATTTCAGCAGCAAGCATTGGGACTCTGGAAGACGGTTTCAGTACAACAGCCCTTTACCCGTCACCTTAAACAAGAACGAGGCCTGCCTCGTCCTTCAAGCTGAGAAGGACGGTATTCTTTTCCTTCTCAATAAAGGGACAGAGAGTATTGGCCACACTGTCATGATAACATGCATAGGCCCAAGCTCATCCAAAGAACAGTACTTATATGATGTGGTATCTGAAAGAGGTAATAGCTGTCTCAGATTGAAGTCGTATACGAACAATTTTCCAGGCAGGGTCGAGGGTTCTCCTCCCGTGGATTTCCTCCTTGTTCCGTTTGGTTTTTTAGCCCCGACTGGGAAGCTTGACCTAGAGGTATGTATACGGAACTCAACTGATATAGGAGCTGATTGATCGCAAAATTTGTCGTCACTATCATGTCATATTTTTATCTTGCAAAGTGTACTTAGTCATTCTGTTAGAGAAATAGAAAAGAAAAGAAAAAAAAAAGTGTTTTTATGTGATTTTAAGTAATATGCAACTTCATTAGAGCAGAAACACTTAGGAGGCTAACCTAACATTGCAATAGGAGAGTGTACACTTAAAATTCCAAGCCTCTCCGATTCATGATCCAAATATTGTAATTATTTCCGGATAATATAACAGTAATAGGAGAGTGTACATTTATACAATCCATATTCAAGAGTAAACAAAACGCCAAACCCGATCAAATAAAATGTTGTATGTGAAGAAAATATAACCCGTCAGTGAAAGTTAGATCGGATTGGGAGAAACGTAGAGGATGACATGGCCAAAAAATGACGTCGGTCAGCGCCAGCGGTGTGTCGAGATTGATCAAGCACGTGTGATGCACACGCGATGCCAATCGGGACGAAGCTCCGGCAAGAGACGGTGGCTAAAAGTTAATGGCTAAAAAAATCGGTTATGGCTCTAATATCATGCTATTTTGCGGGGAAAAAAATGGGCTTAGGCCTAAAGTAAGATATAAAATAGGGAAAAAATTATTTTTGATCTTTTTTTATTACAATTTAATCAATTTTAATTTCATATAAAATTTTCATCAAAATCAATATAATATTTTTTTAATTAATTTTGATTTCATCGTTAAATTTATAGCAAAATATACTAACATGGACTATGACATTTGATTTAGAACATACACCACTATATTAATACACCCAATTAATATATTATTGTCTGTATACAAACAAGAAAGTGTTCAACACCCGTGTTTAAAACCAATTTCAATACGTCAAATTGGATGTGGGATAGCCGGAGACTCGTACAAATGAGTCGAATATATTCATTTATTTATAAATATTCTTGGCCTCAAATTCGCTCAAAACCAAATAGCAACAACCACGAACAATAAAACAACACTAAAATGTTCTCAGATAAATTTAATTGCACACAGACCGTTGGTTATGAACTCTGAAAGCAGTAAAATTAAAACACGAAACAATTGTTAACCTAGTTCGGTCATCAACGACCTACATCTGGAGGTTCCAATCCAGGCCTAATTCAACTTATTAAGAATCAGATCAAACTTAGTATTTTGATATTCAACCCTCGTAAATCCCCTTTTTCTCTCACGGAAGATTTTTTAGCTTTAATCTTAGCACAACACACCATTTTTGCTCATCTATTCTTCTTTGAGCTAATTTACTCAAAACCCTACTTTTATCACTATACCTAGCCTCAATATTTCTAACAATTACATCATTTTTCTTTCAATCTCAATTATTTTTATTTTTTTGAATTTTTATGCACTTACTTTGATTCATTGTTGCTCTATTATTATTATTTCTTTTCGTGGCGTAGCATCCTTCTTCAATACTCTCATCTCTAGAATATTCTATGTCACTCTTAACAACTTCTTTGCTACCTCACATGAGCACTATTAGAAATTATTATAACAAATTTTCTGATTCCATCAACAATAATGGAGACCTAAAGCTGATTTGATATCTGAGTCATCAATTGGGCTTCCTTCAAGAATTGGACTCAAATCAAATTGGATTGCGTCTAATATATATTAATATAATACAAATACAACATATGTACAATGCTTCGATTTTGGAATATATAAAACAATATACTTCCTCTGTCCGCTTCTATGGGTCACATTTACCTTTTGTGTCATTGTACTTAAACATTAAAAATATCATTATATTTGTTAATTTTGTGTACAAATATCATTCTATTAGTACCGTAAGATATTAATAGAAGTATTTTTGTAATTTTTTCTTAATTTGTATTATATTTTGATATAATAATTAATATTCAAATATCAACACTCAAAAAGTAAATGAGACCCTTAGAATATTTTTTATAATTTTTAATGAGAACAATAAATTAATAATATTATAGAATAAATTATATTCCTATTTAGTATGTCGATTGAATAGATTTTGAAAGGATAAATACAAATTACAATATATATAATAATATTATAATATATTTCATTCATCCAATTTAAAATATTTTTTTACTATTTTAATTTGTTCTACTCAAAAGTATTACATTTTTTATTTTATAAAGGAAATCATACATTAATATAAAAATACTTTTAATTTTTAATTAAATTATAAATATATTATTACGCATACATTCATTTTATATATAAAGTCAAAAAATAAAAATGTCAAAACCTTTTGAATATTTTTATTAACCAATAAAATATTATTATTTTTTAATTTATTACAAAATTCTAAGAAAATAAATTCGAGTGGGACGGACCAGGTGTATTATATAGAATGATAATGATGGCGGTGAGGATAACAACAACAATAATAATAATGTGTTATGTAATAATAATAATATAATGGTAAATATAATATATATTTATGTATGTATATGTAGAGGTGTTGTGTGTATAAGTATTGTATATATATATATAGATGTGTCTGTATGTATGTATAGGTATTTATATTTATGTTTATATATATAATTATAGAGAGAGATAGAGATTGGGATAGAGAGAGATAGAGGTTGAGAGAATGAATTGTGTGATTTTTATTATATCTGCTCACTCCAACAATTAATACCTATTTATAGGTGTTAAAACCTTTACCGGAAGGAAGAGAAAAGCATACAAAAGGCCATCTAGTCACTTTGTGTGTACTACGTACATATTTCATAACACTCCCCTTTGGATGCTTTTATACAAAGAATGTGCCTCGTTAAAATCTTATATGAAAAAACCTCGTGGGAAAAAAATCATAGTGAAGGAAAAAGAGTACATTATTCCTGTATTAATGCGCTCCCCTTGTTTTGGACTTTATTTGATGTCTTTCATCCGACACATTCCAATTCCTTGCACCAGTTTGTTGAATGTTGCAGTCGGTAGCGCATTCGTAAATAAATTTGAAAAATTTTCAGATGATCAAATTTTTTGCATATTAATTTCACTACTTTTCTGAAGATCGTGGGTGAAAAAGAATTTTTGAGATATATGCTTTGTCCGATCGCCTTTAATATACCTTCATTGTAATTGAGTTATACAAGTTGCATTATCTTCAAATAATATTGTAGGAGGTAATATATCATCGGTAATCAACCCACAATTTTTATGAATATAGTGAGTCATGGACCTCAACCAAACGCATTCACGACTGGCTTCGTCAATTGTTAAAACCTCAACATGGTTTGAAAAAGTAAATTGTCTGTTTAGCAGATCTCCAAGAGATTGCGGTTCCACTACAAGTAAATAAATAGCCAGTTTGAGATTTTGCTTTGTGTGGATCAGACAGATAACCAGCATCAGCATAACCAATTAATTCATAATGAGATTCACTCGAATAAAATAGACCGAGGTCATGAGTCCCCTGAAGATAACGAAAAATGTGTTTGATATCATTCCAATGACGCTTTGTGGGGGATGCACTAAACCTGACCAGTGGATTTACTAAAAAAAATATATCTGGTTTGGTACAATTTGCAAGGTACATTAATGCGCCAATAACGCTGAGATATGGTACCTCGTGGCCAAGTATTTCTTCATTTTCTTCTCTTGGCCTAAATGGATCTTTACTGGGATCAAGAGATCTGACCACTATTGGTGTACTCAGAGAGTGAGATTTATCAATGTAAAATTGTTTTAATACCTTTTGGGTATATGTGGATTGATGGATAAGTATTCCATTGTTCACGTGATCCACTTGTAATCCCAGACAATATTTTGTCTTTCCAAAATTTTTGATCTCATATTCTTTCTTTAGATATTCAACTGCAATTTGGATCTCTTCTGAAGTTCCAATTAAATTGAGATCATCAACATATATTGTAATAATGACAAAATTTGCTCCATTTTTCTTGATAAAGACGCATGGGCATATTGAATCATTAGTATAACATTCTTTTATTAAACAGTCACTGAGATGGTTATACCACATTCGCCCTGATTGTTTAAGTCCATACAATGACTTTTTCAATTTGATGGAATATGATTCCTTTAGGTTTAATTTGTATGCTTCAGGCATATTGAATCCCTCAGGAACTTTCATATAAATATCAGTATCCAATGAGCCATAAAAATATGCAGTAACTACGTCTAAAAGATGCATATCGAGCTTTTCTCACACTGCTAGGCTCACAAGGTATCTCAATGTTACTCCATCAACAACCGGAGAGTATGTTTAATCAAAATCTACTCCAAGTCTTTGTGAGAATCCTTGAGCCACAAGACGGGCTTTATATCTCACAATTTCATTATGTTCATTTCTTTTTCGTACAAACACCCATTTGTATATTACTGGTTTTATATCATCTGGTGTTTGAACAATTGGTCCGAAGACTTCCCTTTTGAATCGCATGTTCCCATTTTGGCCAGTCATTTCTTTTCCGATATTCATGAACCGATTTTGGCTCTGGATCCTCATTATCTTCCATTATATCAAATGCTAATGTAACACCCCCAGTTGGCTCATACTGGAAATGCTACCGCCACACTGCATCATGAGGTCGTCACCTCCTACTTCGGGCCCCACAATACAGTGTTAAGGCTAAAATTAACTATAAAAGCGCATTATTATATAACAAAATCTAATTTATGAATATTTACAAATACGCTCCTAAACAAGAGGTTTTTCCGGTTAAAAATTTACATATAATACAATAGATGTAAGTTCCCTCACTCAGCCCGCCTTTCAATATCCCAAGACGTCCCCTGTCTCGGATGTGCCATGCATACCTGAAACAAATATTTTTCTTAAAAACAGTCTAGAATTAAATTCATTTTAAGAACTAACGCGAAGTATGTCATTTCATATATTTTTAAAACAAAGTCTAATTCCTGTCAATAATAAAATACGTGTCATGTCATGCCAATAGTGAAATGATGCAACAAAGATATCAAACTCGACAACAATGTACATCCACATATATATACATCCGCCGAAGTGAGCAGCCAGAATAACCTCGGCTCTATAATAATAGGCTCACTGCATCTGTCTAAGGGAGCAACCGAAATAACCTCGGCTCCATAATAATAGGCTCACTGCATCTGTTTAAGTGAGCAGCCGGAATACCCTCGGCTCCGTAATAACAAGCTCACTAGACCATCATCAATAAATAGCCGGAAAATCCTCGGCTCAAGAAAGGACCTGATAAACCCATAATAATATAACGGTCATCCGGTCACTTCCATATACCCACCATATGACTCCCACAATCAATACATGGATAGCCGAACATTGTCGCCATTAACCACTGTGATAGCGAAGATAGGACCCCCACTGACTAGCCCTATCCCATGTAATGTAGTAGAATCCGTGCAACTTGGAATCACCCAAGGGAAACCTGGAAACTCTACTCCTCCTCGCGCGCTCTAACGGGATGACGTTTGGAGTATGACATATGATCCTAAACTACCGGTAGACCTCACCAGTGATCAATCCAATTAGTGGAACAACACCGAACACGAATGATTAAACCAAATATGTCTCAACTACAATGGGTCTAATCCCTGAATGACCGTGCGACTAAGTCACCCAATTGTCCGACTACTATCGTCCACTATCGCCAAAGTGTTACGGTACATCGGGGTCGAATATCCTAACCTCAGATGATGCCCTCGCCTAGCACTACCGCACACGGCGACTAGACGATAGATCCATAAAACATATCCGATAAATCGTGCAATATGTGTGCAACATGCCAAATAAGTGAATTTACCGGAAAGGGCTGGTGAGACAGCTCACATATCCTCATTTTCATAAATTCACCAACGCGATCAAATACGTATATCAGATATCATAAACCGTGAAGTCTCCCACATCCATACACACACATATATATATAAATATATACATGCACTGACAAAATGATTCACATAATATCACATTAGCGTATTACTCAAAATCGCATACAACATGCATACCTAATTTCTGAAAATTAGATTTAATTCTTTACTGCTTACCTCTTATCGACACTCCCTAGCTTTTGCAATCTCACCCATATCTACTCCAACGTACACCTGTTCCATTATTTATTCAAATCAACTGAGCTATATGTTTATTCATAGGAGCTACCTGTTCATTCAAAAGCTAATTTCTATATTTAGCTTGTTGGGTTTCAAACTTTTATATTTAGTAGACAATGATATTCTAACTATAAAACTCTTATACCTCATAATATTTATATCGCCCGATTATTAAATAAAAATACTTAAAGATATGAATAAACAGGCATTTGCAGTACACTGCCATTTTCAATTCGGCTCAGATCAATACAAAATTCTCAGAATATAATGTTAGAACTACGAATACCTATTAGCTAAAGAAATTTGTTGATTAAATAGTCAAATAGCCGGTTATAAATTTTTGAAAAATTTCTAATTTAATATATTCAATATCTAAATTCATATTAAAATCCATAATCAAATTCTACGTATAACAAGGAATACAATACCGAAGTCGAAATCAAAATCGGATGACTAAATCTTTTTCTTTCTTTTTTTTTCTTCCTCTTTCTTTTTCTATGCCTTCTTCTCCTGCGCGTTGTCCTTCTCCTTCCTTCGCAGGTTTGATTTACATATATAATTATATTATTATTACTATTATTATATATTATATTATATTATATTATTATCATCCTTATCTTTATATTTTATTATATATATTATATTTTATATTCATCCTTATCGATATTTATGTGTTTAACAGTCTTTTCAATCATAATCAATATATAAAATAGGAATAAAATTTATTCCGAAATATTAATTTCTTGATCTCAAAATATTATTAAAATATTTATTTTCTATAATAATATTATTTTATACATTCCAAAATCGGGGCATTACAGCTAAATTGTATGTGAAGATATTATCAATAATTGTCTGTTTACGGTTTCAACATTTTCTTGAAGTAGCATAGTTAATTGAGTTTTCAATAATCTCATCATGTTCTTTAAGATCGTGCTCTTCTGGAGCAATTATTTCAGGGTTGACTTCCTCGTTAGATTAAGGTTTATCAATGTCATTCCTTATATTTTTCATGATTATCATCATTAATTCTTTTTTTTTTCTTTCGAGAATGTTTGTCTTTAGAACAGAGTGGCCTACCACGCTTTAAGCGTATCGCTGATTTATTAGCACTTGCAATTTGTCCATCAGGGATAATTATTTTAGCCGGAGCATTAGCAGTTTGAATATATGATCAAGTGACTTTGCTCGAGACACTGAAAGCATCCGGTAACTGATTTGCAATATTTTGCAAATGTATAATGCGTTGAACTTCTAGTTCACACTGCTTTGTATGAGGATCACAAAAATTCAATGGAATTTTCCAATTAATATCACTTTTCGGTTCATTTCCGTCTCCCCCTAATGTCGGAAAATATGATTCGTCAAAATGACAACCTGAAAATCTTGCAGTGAATAAATCACCCGTCGTAGGTTCAAGATATTTTATAATTGACGGCGATTTATATCCGACATAAATGTCCAATCTACGTTGAGAACCCATTTTTGTACGTTTGGGGGGTGGAATAGGAATATTAACAGCACACCCAAAAATACGTAGATGAAATATATTTGGTTTGTGACCAAATACTAATTGCATAGGAGAATAGCTATGATAGTTTGTCGGCCTCATTCTTATAAGTGTTCCTGCATGTAAGATTACATGCCCTCAAGCTGAAACGGGCAACATAGACCTCATCAGTAATAGTTTAGAGATCAATTGCAATCTTTTAATAAGTGATTCTGCCAGACAATTTTGTGTATCAACATAAGCAACTGGGTGCTCTACATTAATTCCAATCGACATGCAATAATCATCAAATGCATTCGACGTATATTCACCAGCATTATCTAGACGTATAGTCTTAATTGGATTATCGGGAAATTGTGCCCGTAATTTAATAATATGGGCAAGCAATCTTGCAAATGTCATATTGCGAGTAGATAATAAACAGACATGTGACCATCTGGTAGATGCATCAATAAGCACCATAAAATATTTAAATGGCCCACACGGTGGGTCTATTGGTCCACATATATCCCCGTGTATTCTTTCCAAAAAATTAGGTGATTCAATACCTACTTTAGCTGGCGATAGTCTGTTTATCAATTTTATCTGAGTGTAGGCAACACAGATTAACTCAATTGAATTTAACACTTTTTGATCTTTTAATGAATGGTCATGTAAATTTTCAATTATTCGCTTCATCATTATATGCCAAGATGCCCAAGGCGATTATGCCATATTTGAAAATCGGTAATCTTTTTATCTACCGTGAGGTGTGATTCAACAACACCTAATATAGCATAATATGAGCCAGTAGAGAGTGAGGGTAATCTCTCAATGATGCATTTTTTTTATCAAGGGTAAACTATTTTTTTAGTCCCGTAACTAGACATCTTTATCATTTTAGTCCTGTAAGTAGAGCATGTCGCAAACTAGTCCCATAAGTGAAAAATTTTCGCTGTTTTAGTCCTCCGGCGCCGGAGACGCCCGCGTGGCTTGCCGGAGACGCCCGCGTGGCTCGCCGGAGGTGACGTGTCCGCCAGGTGTCCCGCCAGGTCAGCGACACCTGGCGGACACGTGGATTTATTATTAATTTTTAATTTTTTAATTTTTTTTAATTGGACCAAATAAAAAAAAAGAAAAAAATACAAATAAAATTTAAAATAAATTAAAAATAAGTTCTTAAAAAATTTTAAAAAATGAAAAAAACACGTCACCTCCGGCGAGCCACGCGGGCATCTCCGGCGCCGAAGGACTAAAACAGGGAAAATTTTTCACTTATGGGACTAGTTTACGACAGGCTCCACTTACGGGACTAAAATGATAAAGGGGTCAAGTTACGGGACTAAAAAAACAGTTTACCCTTTTATCAATGATATTGGTGATCAATAAAAATTCACCATCGTTATCACTCATAGTTTCAATATGAGAAGCATTTTTCCGAATGTCCTGAAGGCTCAGTAAATTTCTTCGAGCTTTAGTGGCCAACAGTGTATATTGTATCACAATTTTCGTCATCGCGGGGAGAAATATAATAGCTTCTCCAGAGCCTTCAATTAATTTCGCACTGCCACTTATTGTATTGACATTCATTCTTTCCCTTTTTAAATGGGAGAAATATTTTTCGTATTTCAATATAGTATGTGTTGTTGCACTGTCAACTAAACACATATTTGCATCATTTTGACTGACATCCATTTAACCTTCAAATATAAATAAACGCAGTATTAATAAAGACAAATATAAATATTACAAAATGCATTACAAAAGGTAGTATGCGATAATTTACATATTACAAAATATAAAATGACATAGTATGTCTGTCACTGGGGGTTTGCTAGATCTACAAAAAAATCCGCTATATCAAGATGCGTTGTGTCGTAATCCAGAAGATTATCATTAGGGTCGTCATTGTTATCAACGTGATTAGTCTCGACCTCTTTCCCCTTTTTCTGCAGTGAGGCTTGATAAAGATCGGCTAGGTGTTTGGCTGTTCTGCAGGTATTGGCCCAATGGCCTTCAATGCCACACCGATTACAAATGTCGATTTGCTTCTTTTCCTGTTTAGCCTTTTCGGCTATATCCCTATATTGGGGTTTACTCTGCATCCTTTTAATGTAAAAAATGCGGCGATTGTAATGGGCATATCGACCGTGTTGACTCTCACGACCGCGACCACGTCCACGGCTTCTACCATGTTCTCGGTTTCGTTCTGAAAATGTCACGTTCACTTCAGGGAACGGACTGGAACCAGTGGGCTGAGTTTTTCATCAGTAACTCATTATTTTGCTCAGCTAATAAAAGACATGCAATGAGCTGTGAGTACTTTTGAAAGTTTTTCTCACGATACTGCTGTTGCAGCCTAACATTAGAAGCATGGAAGGTAGAGAGAGAGTCTTTTCCAATTTATCATTCTCAGTAACATTTTCTCCGCAGAGTTTCAACTAAGATGTAATCTGATGGATAGTAGAGTTTTACTATGTAACAATTTTAAAATCCTGCAATAACAGGTTAAGCCAATCATGTCGGGCATTGGGGAGAGTGATATATTTTAAGTGCCAGAATCTCTCCCTCAATTCATTCCACAAATCTAATGGATCTTTCACCGTCAAATATTCAGACTGTAGAGGAATGTCCAAATGATGACAGATGAAAATAATAGCCTTAGCCTGATCTTGGCTTGTAGCTGCATTTTCACTTGCAATTCTATGAATAAGGCCCATAGAAACCAGATGCATTTCTACATCCAGGGACCAAATCAGAAAATTATTTCCGGTGAGAGACAGAGGTTTAAAAGAAAATTTTGCAAAATTTTCCGTAGTTTAAAAAATAGGTAATATAGATAGTATAAAAATAAAACTTACCGAAAATAAAATAGACAAGAGTCTTCGTACTGATAACGTGTTATGTAATAATAATAATAATATAATGGTAAATATAATATATATATATTTATGTATGTACATGTGGACGTGTTGTGTGTATAAGTATTGTATATATATATATATAGATGTGTGTGTATGTATGTATAGGTGTTTATATTTATGTATATATATAATTATGGAGAGAGATATAGATAGGGATAGAGAGAGATAGAGGTTGAGAGAATGAATTGTGTGATTTTTATATATGCTCACTCCAATAATTAATACCTATTTATAGGTGTTAAAATCTTGACCGAAAGGAAGAAAAAAAGCATACAAAAGACCACGTAGTCACTTCATGTGTACTACGTACATATATCATAACATAATGATAATATTAATAATATATTTCCTAACATAATGATAGTATTAATAATATTTTTTGTAATATTAATATATGAATAACAAATAAAAATATAAATTATTTCTTTCGTTATTCATTATCTTATATTTATAAATTATACGTGTGTATATAATATGTAGAAATATATAATACTCCCTCCGTCCCTGATTTATAGTCTTAATTGGATTGGACACGAGATTTAAGGAATATTGATATTATATTGGTAGTTGGTAAAAAGTTTAAATAAAAGACTTTTTTGCTCTTGTGAGTGTATTAGTGTAAAAAGTATTGACAATTGTGTAATAAAAATGAAAAGTTATGGGTAGTTTTATGGTGATATGGTTATTTATGAAAATAAGACTATTGTTTTGGGACCGAAAAAAATGATAAACAAGACTATTGTATTTGAAAAGAGGGAGTATATTAATATATAAGTAGATATAGTGCGGTAGCTAACCATATATATAGACATAGCTATATAAGTATGTGGTGTCTAACTAATAATTTAGAGAGAAGATAAAATGAGTGAGAGAGATCGAGAAAAGTGAAGTCTCCGTGTTTTTTCTTTTATGATAACAGTTAACATGTATATAGAAGATTACACCGCTTAACTTAGTGGGTGGAATTAAGCTATTAATTAGATGAATGAAATTGAAGTTCATGTCTTGATTAGTAGGATCCACGTAGCCTACTATAAAATATATGTGTAGTCTATGTATGTATATTATACAGTACTCTACTTGGGATGGCTTTATATAAAGAATATGTCTCATTAAAATTTTATTAGGAAAATATTTTTGTGAAAACAAAATCTTAGTGAATAAAAAAAAGTACAATATTATTATTTTGATTTGTTCCACCCGATTTGAATTTTATTTGAGATTTTTAAGCTGTCATCTTCCAATTTTTTCACAAAGTTGTTGAATGTTGTCGGTAGAACTTTGGTTAATAAATTTGCACAAATTTTCAGATGATTGAATTTATTGCACTTCAATTTCACTATTATTTTGAAGATCATGAGTAAAGAATAATTTTTTAAATGCGTTTTGTTCTATCTCATTTGATATATCCATCATTTAATTAGGAAATATAAGCTGCATTATCTTCATACATGATTTTCAGAAAAATTTACATTTTCATTAACCCACAATTTCTTTTAATATGATGGGTTATTGATATCAGCCAAACACATTCTTGTTTGGTTTCATAAATAATCAATAATTCGACATGATTTGATGATATGATAGTTATTGTCTATTTTTTAGATCTCGAAGAAATCACAATATCGCCACATATAAATATGTAGCGAATTTGTAGTTTTTCTTTATGTGGGTTAGACAAATACCCAACACTAGCATATCCTAATAGCTTGTGTCGAGAATTATTCGGATGAAATAGGTTAAGATTACTTGTCCCTTGGAGATAGCACAAAATATATATAACTCCATTACAATGTCGTTTAGTAGGAAATGAACTAAATCTAGCCAAAAAATTTACTGCAAATGCAATATCGGATTTTGTGTTCTTTGCTAGGTCATAAGTGCACCTATTGCACTTAGATATGGTACTTCAAAACTAAGTATCTCTTCATTTTCTTCTTTCGGTCTAAATAGACCATTTTTAAAATCAAGTAATTTGGCGATTGTTGGGGTACTCAATGAATATGCTTTATCTTTCTGAGTATAAACAATTTGGTGAATGAATATTCAATTATCTACATATTTAATTTGCAGACCAAACAGAACTTTGTCTTTCTAAAGTTTTAATCTTAAATTCGGTTTTAGATGTTTCATAGTTGATTGGAGGTCTTCAGGAGTTCCATTAAGATTGAGATCATCAATATATACTTTAACGATCACAAATTTTGATTTATTTTTCTTTATGAAAATACATGGATATATTGGATAATTAGTGTAACCGTCTATGGTTAAACATTCAGTAAGACGGTTATACCGTATGCATCCAGACTGTTTAAGTCCGTACAAAAACTTATGTACTTTAATGTAATAATATTCTATGGGATTTGATTTGCATGTTGCAGGCATGTCGCATTCTTAAGAGATTTTCATATAAATATTATTCTCTAGTGAGCTATACAGGTAAACAGTAACTATATCTATCAGAGCATGTTAAGTTTTTTATGCAAAGAATTTTTGGGCTACAAGCCTCGTTTTGTATCGGACAATTTCATTATTTTCATTTCTTTGTCTCACAAATACCCATTTGCCTAAACTAACTTAACACTTTATGTTGTTTGAATTATAGGTCCAAAGGCTTTTTCTTTGGACAGTGAGTCTAATTCATACTTAATCGAATCGTTCCATTTTGGTCAATCGTTTCTTTTTCGATATTCATCAATTGATGTTGGTTCAAGATCCTCGTCATTTTTCATTATATCAAGTGCCACGTTATATGCAAAAGCATTATTAATGATTGTTCCTTTTGGTACTAATTTTTCTTTGTAATGGTGAAGTTAATTGAAATTTCAATAACTTCATTTTCTTCTAAGGTAAGCTCTTCAAAAGCATCTTCTTCAAGGCTTTGTTCCTTGTCACCACAAGTTGTTTGAGTTGTTTGAGGGATTGAATCATTAATCAATACCCTTTTCTTCCAAGAGTTTTTATCCTTAGGCCACATAAGCTTGCTACGTTTCACGCGCGGAAAATATATTGACACTTTTCATTAGTCATTATGGAGATATTTATTTTTACCAATGCATTTGCTATAAAAATATATGATCAGGTGACTCTGTTGAAGTCATTAAATACATCCGATAACTAATTTGCATTTTGTTGCAAGTATATATTTTTTTGTACGATATCTTTCATTTTTAGCAGATTTTTGCATTAATGATTGATATTTATTGTACAAAAATTAGCATATATGCATAATTAAATATCATATATTTATTTTATTGAAATTTTATTTTTTTCAAAATACATGATATTTAATTTTATTTAGACATTTAATTTTTAATGCTTACAGTATTATAAAAGACCATTATTTTTTCTTGATTTCTACTATATTTTGATATAATTAGTATATGTCATTTGTAAAAGATAATTTTGTATATAATATAAAAATTAAAATACACCATCCGTCGGCCTAATTTGAGATTTTATAATAGATTAAAAAATAATAATATTTTATTAATTAATAAAAATTTATAAGATGATTTTGATATTTTTTTCCTTTATACTTTTATGTCGAGCCGGTCCTGACTTTCGAAGAGCGTCAGGCGAAATAAAAATAAGGGTTCCTAAATATAAACTAAGGGTGTGTTTGTTTATAACACTTTACCAAAATTCTACTATTTACCAAAAAAAAAAAAAAAAAAATTCTCCCGAAAATATCAAATCAAACATCTATTTTTTTACTTTAAAATTAAATTTACATTCAAAATGTAATATCAATATATATTTATATCATATAATACAACTATTTTTGTATTATTTTTCTTAAATAATTTATAACCAAGATTATATACTTTATTCGTATGTTCAGAATAAACTTTTTTTTTTTTTTTTTTGGTTTCTATCTGTAGTTTTTCTATTATTTAATTTTTTAAAATAATAAAGATATGAAAAATATCTAAATTATGACAACCACATTCCTTCCAACCCATAAAATAATAAATATATATATCAACAAATGCAAATAATAAAAAAATAAAATTTATAATAATAAAATTATAAAATAAATATACAAAAAAAAAAAGAAAAGTAAAATTATAAAAAATAAAATTAGAATTAAAACTCAATTTGGAATAATATACAAGATTAAAGCCTAATCTAAATATTCAAATAAAACAGATGGCATCGCAGGATTAATAGAATATCGGATATGGAAATGGGATTGGAATGATGGGTGTTTGGGTCTAGCCGTTTAGCACAGAGGTGGTGTTGCGATTCCTCTTTACAAGTCAACGTCTACGGCAGTCTCATTATTAATCTTGAAATTATTAAAATATAGAATTTACATTGGGTTCTTCTATGGGTTTTTATACAGGTTTTAATATATATATATATATATTTTAAAATATCAAATTAATTCATTGTTTTTGTGATGTTTTGTGCATAATACATTTCAACTCGATCCAATTTTTCGAAATTCGGAATCTGTACCCACGATTCGACCCAATATTGTTTGGATCTTGACCGTCCCGAATCGGTTCTGGAGTCTTCATATAAATGTATATTTTTCGGTTCGATTGGAAACGTGATTCATTCTTTCATTCCCACATTACTCTCTGAAACCCTACTGTTCCCGACGCGTCGCGATCGATCTGTACTTGGTCTTTCCGGCGAGATTGGCCATCAAAGCTTGAGATTTGTCCCCTGCGGTTGTGATTCAGCCTATTCTAAGGCTGTTCTTCGGTTTAATTTTTCGATTATGCCTTTATTACTGTTCGTTGTGTTATTTGGTTGTCCGAGATGATTTAGGCTTAGAATCTTGAGATTTCTTTCGATTAGGGTTATATTTGCGCTGATTGTGGGTTTCCGTGGATGTCGATAGGGTTTGGATCGTGGTTGTGTGTATATGTTGCTACACAGTTGGAATGTTAGGTAACCTGAGTCCGAACTCCTTCGATTTCGAAGTATAGAAAAGATTCGATGTTTTTGTTTCATATGTGTTCGATTAATTGTAAACGACAAGTGTTAGGTCCTTTATTACATCTACAAGTGGTATCAGAGCCCGGGTGATCAACCGATTGCGAAATTGAAAGAATGAATTGATTTGAGTTTGGTAGGACTCGAATCGTGGTAAAAAACTAAACCCACCTCTCTTTAATTTCGGTATATTATGATTTTTTGTAAAATTGTGGTTTGATAATATGCTGAAATTCTTTGTGTGGATTGACTATGCTTACTCGGTGATTGATTGAATAAATTCACAACAGTCGGGATGTAGCATTTAATGAGAATGAAATGTCCTATTTGAAGCAAAATCAGATTTTAAATGATGAAAACACTATTGTTAATGGTTTTAATGATATTCAAAATGAGGTGGAGCAAAATCATTATAATTTAGCCAATTTAAAGGCTGAATTACTTGATAATAATGCTTCAAGTGGAAATGATACAGAAACAGCCTGTTCTGATCCAGATTTTAATTTTGGAAATTCAGAGGCTGATCCGGGAATCAGTTCTGATGATGTTAGTGATGGAGTTGAATCTGGAACTGTTGAAAATATTGATCAAAATCTGGAAAATTATCAACTTGCTAGGGATAGAGTTAGGCGAAATGTAAGACAACCCCCTAGGTTAGATGATTTTGATGTTGATGTTACCTCATTAGCTTATAATGTGTTTGAATTATTAGATGGTAATGAACCAAAGTCATATAGTGAGATTATGAAATCAAAACATAAAAATGAGTGGATTAGTGCTATGAATGAAGAAATGAAATTATTAAAGGATAATAATACTTGGATTTTGGTGCCAAAGTTAGCTAACAGTTCTGACGTTGAATGTAAATAGCTTTACAAAGTAAAATAAGATGAAAATAGAGTTATATTTAAAACAAGATTAGTTGCTAAGGGGTTTACTAAAAAAAATGAATAGATTACAATGAAATTTTTGCGCATGTTGTTAAATATTCTACTATAAGGTTCACGCTTGCTTTGGTTGCCTACTTTAATTGGGAATTGAAACAATTAGATGTAAAAACTGCATTTTTACATGGTGATTTGTATGAAAGAATTTACATGAAACAGCCGGAAGACTTCTTTGATAAAAATAATATTAATCATGTGTGTCTTTTAAAGAAATCCCTTTATGGATTAAAACAGTCCCCTAGATAATGGAATATAAAATTTAATGAATGCATGAAATCTCTGGAATTTAATAGAAGCAATTTTGACCATTGTTTGTATTTTAAAATAGCATGTAAGCATCCCATATTCTTGTTGTTATATGTTGATGATACGTTGATTATGAATCATAGTTTGGAAACTATTAATCATGTGAAGGACTGTTTAAGCAAGAAATTTGATATGAAATACTTATGGAATGCGAAAGTAATTTTTGGCATGAATATACTTAGGAATAGAAAATATAACATGCTATTTTTATATCAGTCTTCATACGTTAAGAAAGTTTTGAACAGATTTTGCATGACTGATGCTAAACCCTCTTCTGTCCCCCTCGCTTCTAATTTCATCTTATCTAAAGATCAATGCCCAAAATCTGAAAATGATGTGAAGTACATGATGAATGTTCCTTATACTAGTGCTGTAGGTTCTATTATGTACTTGATGGTGTGCACTAGGCCTGATTTAGCGTATTCTATTAGTTGTTTGAGTAGATATATGGCTAATCCTGGTGTGGAACATTGGAATGCTTTAAAATGTGTATTTAAATACTTGGTTGATACTATTGATGTTGGTTTAGTATTTGGTAAACACATTAGTGGGATAAAATTAAATGGTTATGTGGATTCCAATTATGCGAATGATAGAGATTCTAGGAATTCAACTACATCTTATATCTTTACTTTGTATGACTCGTGTGTTAGTTGGAAATCCCAACTGCAGCCTATAGTTGCTCTTTCTACGACAGAATCTGAATATGTGGCCATAACTGAAGCTTTAAAAGAAGGTATGTGGTTAAAAGGGTTGTTAAATGAAATAGGCTACTTGAAAAATGAAGTAACAGTTTTTTCAGATAGTCAATCCGGAATCCAGCTTTGTAAAAACTCAGTTTTTCATGATCGAACCAAACATATAGATGTTAGGTTTCATTATATTCGTGATATAGTGTCTAAAGGTTTTTTAAAACTAGAAAAAATACCTTCTGAATATAATCCTGCGGACATGGAAACTAAAGTTTTGTCAATAAAAAAATTCAATTTGTGTAAGAAAACAATGTATATAGATACTTTTGATTAGGATAATTTTTGAAACTTAAAAATCTGTATCTTTTGTTTAATCATTCTGTTTTTTGCTTGTTATATCTGTTTATGTAGCTATTTTTGTGGCTATTTGTTTAGTTGTTAAAATTTGTGAATATTAACCGTAAAAATAAGTCCGCAGGTTAAAAGATTGAAGTCGTTGGAGCTCGGACTGTGATGACACCTTTTAAAGCACTTTCTCCAATGCCCAAAAAGGTGGAGATTTGTGATGTTTTGTGCATAATACATTTCAACCCGACCCAACTCTTCGAAACCCGGAATCTGTACCCGCGATTCGACCCAATATTGTTTGGATCTGGACCGCCCCAAACCGGTTCTGGAGTCTTCATATAAATGTATGTTTCCCCGGTTCGATTGGAAGCGTGATTCATTCTTTCATTCCAAAACTCTTCTCGATTTCACCCTCAATCTCTCTAACTCTCGATTACACCTTATTGGTTTCCCACACACACTTCATCCTTTAATTCACTCCTAAACCCACTCTTTTATATCTATCATAACAAACTCACTTATGGATATAACAAAATAAACAACTTAATTAATTATTTGTTTAGGGTAAAGTGGGTCTGGGTAAATGGATTTGGGTTAAAGGGTTTGGACCGATCCGGTGGATCAGGCTACGGAGTGGGCCAACTAATTATTTATCGAGGGACTTGTCGGGTTAGGCCTCGAACGGCCAAAATTCCCAACAGTTTTTTTTTTTTATATTATATTATAAATTTTAACATAAAAAATATCACATCAACTTCTATTTATATTACATCAAACATCTATTCAAATTCAATTTTTACTATTAAAAAATTCAAACTTCAAAACTAAAACACAAACAAACACACCAATTAATGTCTCATAAATATATAGATTCATGGACCTTCTAAATAAAATATCAAAAAGATTTTTTTATAATAAAAAATATATATTAAAAATATGTATTAAGGATGGGCCTGGGCCGGAGGAGTATGGGCCCTATTTGTGATCAGCCTAGGCGGGCACTCCACCCGGCCTGGCCCAAGGCCGGCTTTAATTTTATGCATATAATAGTATATTCATAATTTATTTACAAATTAAAAATATTTTAATATTATCGTATTACTATAAATATACTGTAATAAAAAATATATATTTTTAAGTAAAATAAATAAAAATAATAAAAAATATTTCAATAGAACCAAATGAAGTATATATTGTTGCTATTTTTTTTTTTTAAAAAAAATCATATATATAATTAAATATATTAATATTCATTTCATTTGTACGACTCTCTACCCAGTCTCACATATATAAATAGATTCGAACAGGGGTATGTTCAATATTGAAAACCACCTTATTTATACAGATAATATTAAATTAATTGGGGTGTTTAGATCAAATTAATTAAAAAAATATTAAATTAAATTAATTTAAATAAAAAATAAATTATAAGACTAAAATTGATTAAATGGTAATGAAATGAGATCAAAAATATATTTTTGCTCTAACAAATAAATAAAACAAATAATAATATAGCTAACAATATTTAAGCAATTTATACACAAAAATCAAATATACTTATCGGTCCAATATAATAGTCTTGTTTATCATTTTTGTCCGTTCTAAAATAATAGTCTCATTTTCATAAATAATTATATCACTATAAAACTATCATTATTTTTTCATTACTATTACACAATTGCCGCTATTTTTTGAACTAATGCACTCACAAGAGTAAAAAAATCTTTTACTCGTACTTTTTACCCACTATCAATATAATATCAATATTTTTTAAATTTCGTGTCAAACACAACCCTGATTATAATTTTGGAACGGATGGAGTAATAATTAATAGTAGTAGTTGGGGTAATTTAAAAAATAGTGGGTTATTATTTCAAGTGAAGAAGTGGTTGGTGTTAGGAATCGGTGAATATAAGAATTGAATGTGTAAGAAGACAAAGAGGTCAGTCCAACAACTAATTTATGAATATTACAATGAACGATGGCTAAGGGTGGTTGATTATTATATATAAATAGTAATGATTTGTTTATAAAAAAGTTTTGAAAAATAATTAAAATAGTAAATATTTATTTTGTTTCGTTCCAATCAATTTGCTATTTGTTTTTTTTTATTATTATTAATAAATTAAAAATAATACTCCCTCGATTCGTTAATAAATTATTTATTTTTTTATTTTGGTCAGTCACATAACAAAGTATTTATTTTTTTTTGCAATTGTATGTCTATTAATATTATTAATATCCTTCCAATTTACAATATATTACATAAATATCTTCACATTTATATCATACAATACTAATAAAGTTAGTTTAGTCTTTTTACCTTTATTTCTACTATATCTCAATATAATTATAATATTTCTAAAACTTCGTGTAAAAATAAAATGATAGATAAATATGGGAGTGAGAGAGTATTATTTTATTGATTAATTGAAAGGTATAAAATTGATTTTAACATTTTTGTCTTTACAAGTACAAAAAAATAAATATTTTAATAAATGTTACGAATATTTTGATATTTATTTGAATTATTTTTATTATAATAAAAAATAAATACTTTTGAATGACATTGAAAAAATAATAAAAATGATATTTGAATTAAGACCGAAAAAGTAAACTATTATTTTAATTGCCACTATTTTTTATAAAAATGATATTTGAATTGCCACTACTTTTTACACTAATATACTCAAAAGGACAAAAAAGTTATTTATCCTTATTTTTACCCACTACCAATATAATATCAATATTCTTTAAATTTCATATCCAGTACAATAAGACTATACTTTAGGGACGGATTGAGTAATAATTATTGCAAAAGAAAGTTAGTTGTTTATTTAGGGTGTGTTTGTTTGGGGGTTTGGACAATGAGTTGAGATTTGAATAGTAAAAATTTTGAATTTGAATAGTTGTACGATGTGATATAAATAAGCGTTGATGTGATGTTTTGAATGTAAAATTGATTTTTAGTATAATAATAAAAAATAAAAAATATGTATTTGATTTGATGTTTTTTGGAGAAAAATTAGATGAATAGTATATTTAAAATTGAATTTTCCAAACAAACACACCCTAAGTTATAAACCTGTCAGTCCGTCCGTCCGTCCGTCTTTGTTCTTGTCCAGTTCTTGCTGTCGTTTTGTCAGTTGTCTCTGCCTCATCTTATTACACCTAACCTAACCCTACCTTTATCTCCCAATTCAAAATTCCACATCATCGATCTATTAAAACGCTGCGGCTTTCTCCCTTTCTTTTTCATCGTTGATCTACAATCCTCCTCTCCTGCAACCTCTTTCATTCCTTCTTACTTGCTTGCTTCCTATCATTATGGCGACACCACCACCACCACCATCATCATCATCCGGTACTCTCTTTAATTATATATATCCAATTGGTTACATCAATGGCACATTCATTCAGTTCAATTAAATTTAATTTATCGGGCCGGGCCGGGCCAGGATCTTTGAAATATATGTTTGGACTGATGTATTTATGATATTCTAATTGGTCTGTAGTTCCGAATAGAGCAGTGATTACTTCTCCCCAAGCGGAAAATGGCGAAGAATTCAAAGTCTCTGTGTTTGCTTCGTCTTCAGAGGTAGGTACGGTCAGCTTAGCTAGCTGGTCCGGTCCGGTCCATTTATTGATTAGTTAAGATATCCATTGGTCTAATTTGTTAATTTGATCTCCAATTTATGATTAGTGACGGAACCAGCAGTAAAAGTTCGGGGCAAAATTGATTTTTTTTTTTTTTTTGATTTTGCAATTCATATTACACTGCAGCAAAAGATAAAAAATTTGAAAAATTTAAATGTTTTAGAAAAAATTTCAATAAAATTACATAAAATTTAATATTTTTTTACTATAAAAAATAAAATTTAAAGACTAAAAGTATAACTCACAGATAAAATTTTTATGATTTTTTATATTATAAAATAAAAAATTAGAAAGAACAAATTACTATAAAATACATAAGTTTATTTTTTTACATTAAAAAATATATATATTTTAAGGGTTGGGGTCAGTTGACCCTTCTAGCCCTCCATGTAGTTGCGTCCCTGTCCATCATCAACTTACATCTAGATCATCTTCAACCTAACGCCATTAGAGCATATGCAATGGTTCTTGTACCAAAAACCTCTTATGGATGATGTGGCATTGACGTGTCCATATTTATTTTCTAACTGATATAATTTATGCACAATAATTAAATGGATAAACTGTTTTTTTTAGTCCGGTAATTGGATCCCCTTATCATTTTAGTCTCGTAAATGGAGCCTCTCGCAAACTAGTCCCATAAGTGAAAAATTTTCGCTGTTTTAGTCCTCCGGCGCCAGAGACGCCCGCGTGGCTCGCCGGAGGTGACGTGTCCGCCAGCGACACCTGGCGCTGACCTGGCGGACACGTGGATTTTTTTAATTTATTTTTATTTTTAAATTTTTTTTAAAAACTTATTTTTAATTTTATTTATATATTTTTAATTTTTTAATTTGATTTAATTTAAAAAAATAAAAAAAATTGAAAAAATAAATAAATCCACGTGTCCGCCAGGTGTCGCTGACCTGGCGGGATACCTGGCGGCGGACACGTCACTTCCGGTGAGCCACGCGGGCGTCTCCAGCGCCGGAGGACTAAAACAGCAAAAAATTTTCACTTGTAGGATTAGTTTGCGACAGGCTCCACTTACGGGACTAAAATGATAAAGGAGTCTAACTAAAAAAATAGTTTACCCTAATTAAATTAATATTAGAGCTCATAGCATGGCTTGAAAGTTGCTTGGACTGCACCAAGCAATGTTGTCTTTCAGGTCATTTATTAGCTTTTAAATGAAAGTTATTGTATAATATTTTTGTATTGCAAAAGCTTCTGTAGCAATAGAAACCATCTAAATCATCATTATTGCATATGCTTAACCATTAATGACATGGGTTGGGTGGGTGAAATGGAGTTTGACTACTCCAATCAGGTCTAATTTGACCCTAACTTATGGTCTTTGCTATAACTGCACTGTAGCAAACACTATTTTGTTTTATTTTATTTACATATTAATTTATTTATTATTTTTTATTTTTAAAAAATAATGTTAATTGGAAATATAAAAAATGATTTCAAATAATATGTAAATGAAATATTTGAAGAATATTTTTTAATTAAAAGATAGAATTATGGGTTCAAGTAAAAATACAATATCTGCATAATTTATTATTATTTTTTGGAAAAATTGTTTAAATTTTTTTTATAGTTTCGAAACTCAGTATAAATCGTCTTTATTTTAAAAATTGCATGACATACTCTTGTATTTTAAAAAATGTTGCATGAAACCTATATGTAGTTTTGAAACTTAGCGTAAATTTCCACTTTACTTTAAAAATTGCATGACCCTCCTTATACTTTAAAAAATATTGCATGAAACCTTCCGCCATGCAAAAAATATAGATAGAAAATTATGTTCTCATCACACAAGGGAGGTTTCATAGCAGTGGGGTTTTCTGCAACGTTTTTTAAAATATAAGAGGGTGCCATGCAATTTTTAAAGTACATAAAGATTTTATACTAAATTTCAAAATCACATGGGAGTTACGGACAGTTTTACCTTATTTTTTTGTAACATGGGAACTTGCAGCCGCTATAATTCAGATAGCCTGCAAATTAAATCCGACAACACAAATCAATAACATTAGACGAACTAGGTTTTTGAAATGAAATAAAGTGGAGTAGTGACGAACTATGTATGCATATGCTCTTTGTCTCTCTCTCTCAGTTGGTGGCAAAGCTGCAAGAGAATTGGGCAGAAAAAGGGAAAGAGAAACCGTACCCAGCGATGTACTCGAGTGTGTATGGCGGGATCACACTCGATCCAGCCATGATGCTCATCCCTATAGACGACCACATGGTTCATCGCGGCCACGGCGTGTTTGACACCGCCATCATTCTCGACGGACATCTCTACGAGCTCGACACCCACCTCGACCGCTTTCTCCGATCAGCCTCCCAAGCAAAGATCACCCCTCCTTACTCCCGTTCCGCCCTTCGATCCATCCTCATCCAGCTCGCCGCTGCATCCCGATGCCAAAAGGGCACCCTCCGATATTGGGCAAGCGCCGGCCCCGGCGACTTCCTGCTCTCCCCCGCGGGCTGCCCCACCCCGGCCTTCTACGCCGTGGTCATACAAGACGACTTCTCCCAATGCCGCCATGGAGTCAGTGTGGTCACGTCCCGAACCACCCCGATGAAGCCGCCGTTGTTTGCTACCATGAAGAACGTGAACTACTTGCCGAACGTGCTGGCGAAGATGGAGGCGGAGGAGAAGGGGGCATTCGCATCGATATGGGTGGACGAGGAAGGGTACATCGCGGAGGGCCCCAACGTGAATGTGGCCTTCATCACCCGCGACAGGGACCTCGTGATGCCCCCCTTCGACAAGATCCTAGCTGGCTGCACCGCTCGCCGCCTTCTGGAGTTGGCCCCCAAGTTGGTGGAGCAAGGGCAGCTGAGGAGTGTCACCACCCGGAATATGACTCTGGAAGAGGCCAAATCAAGTGCAGTTGCAGAGATGATGTACGTCGGGAGCACCCTCCCCCTTCTTGCCATCGTGACCTGGGACGGCAACCCGATCGGAGACGGAGACGGTAAGGTTGCAGGAGAATTGACGATGGCACTCTCGGATCTGCTCTGGGAAGACATGCTTTATGGCCCTCCCGACAAGAGGATTCCAATTCCCTATAGCTCCTAAGCTACTATCAATCATCATCATCATCATTATCACCACACCATCGATCAAGATTTATATCAATCATCATGCACTGCAAATTTTTCACTGCACGTCTTAATTATTAATTAGTTCTCATGCACTGCATTGTATTGTATTGTATTGTTTGTTGAAGTGGATTGTGTCAGTGTGTGTGGCCCTCGGCTAATTTTTCCTTGTCATCCTTTCCCCTCAAAGAGAAAAAGAAAGAGAAAACGGAAAAGAAGAGATCTATAGATCGTCTTACCATTTTCATTGTCCCTTTGAAACAATAAACTATCAATTTAATATTATTTCAATGCTATGTTTTCTATGGATAATGAGAAAGCTCACTCTGTGATCTCAAAGGTAAAATAGATTAAACAGAGAGATGAATGTTTTTTTTTATTGTTTTGGTTATGATGTAGATATTTACAATTGATTTAAATATTTTACAAACTACACAAATTGGATTTTTGTAGACAAATTATAAGTACATGATGGACATTTAAGTGATTTTAAATCACTTTTTCATTGTTTTTATTTATTTATTCATGTACTAATATATATTAAATTTAAATAAATATGACATGAATCGAAAATATATATTAATGTATTTTAAAAAATATATTTTCATATTAATGGAATATGAATTTAAATTCAAAATTATAGTTCTCAAAACAAGTTAATAAGGCGGATTAGCCCACAACCCACTAGCATTTGCAAATAAGCAGGTTCTTTGTGTGCTAAACTACGGCGGGACGAGACAGACTAAGATTTAGGCAACTCAACCCAACCCACCGGATTTTTAAAAATCTTAATTTTTTTTATATATTTAAAATAAAACATAGTTATATCGTAGATTTCAAATAAAAAATACTCCCTCCGTTATTTCAGCGGTGTTTACTGGTTGATGATATCCTTCAGCATTATGAGATCCAAATTGTTTCGAGATGTTATTGTTGTCGGGCAGAGGAAGAGATTGTTTCTCACCTCTTCTTTGAGTTGCCGGTTATTAGGAGGGTGTGGAGCCACTTTACGGCGCTCTTTCAGATCACTTTTCTGGAGACATATATGCCGCAGATCATGTATCTTCTTGGAGGATTTTGACAACACATACTCGGAGCATTTAGATGTTCATTCCTATATTGATTATGTGGTTTTCTTGGACCGCCCGGCAATAACATAATTTTTTTTTTGGGCAATAATAGGGATTATTAAAATTGGATTGGATCTTGATTTACGGCAAATGATCAAATATAGAATTTATGAAAATAATGTTGTGATAGATCCTAAAATGCTATATCATAATTGATTTTATACTCTTTGACTTATGAGTTTCTAAGTCGAACACATAGATTTTAAATCATGAAATTAAACCAAGACAATACTTACAGAGTCTGGCTGATTCAGGAAAGCATCAAAGTGGCTCGATAGAATATTGTAAAAGACAAGAAAGTAATCAAAGCAATAAAGTTGAGCGTGCAACGGTAGTGAGCGGAGTGACGAGTTGCGAGCAGTGGGTGTTGTGAATGTACTGATGAGCAGATCAGTAGGGATGGTATGTGCGTGATATATGTATACTTAAGAGATGGTTGGCGAGCGACATTTAATAGCAATATGGAATGTATGAGGGATATTGAATTAATGAATAGAGTGTAAAAAGATGTTTGTGTGATCTGTACATTCCTTAATGGCTAGATTATCATGGACGAAATGAGCGGGTGATGAAAGTGAATCAGTGAAACATATATGTATACTACGAAATGAAAGATAAAATGCATGTGATCATACTTGTTCATTTAAATTTGGTTTTTGACTCGTTGGTACTTGACCTTAAGGAATTTACATTAAGACTTCAATGACACCCCATATTTAGAACACTATAAGCAAAAAAAACTACTATCAAGCGTCTATATCTAATTAATCATTTAAAAATTTATTTTATTAGTGGCTTTATCCTACATACCTCTTTTTAATCAAAATTAAATCAGATCAGTAATTAAGCAGGTCAACAAGGCTCTCGAGTACTTAACTACCATGAACTACCTAAAATCAGTTAATGAATAAGGCGTAAAATTAGGCATTGATAATCAATTCTTTGAAGAACTATCAACAATATGTCAAGATTTCAAACTTAAACAATCAAATATAAATTTAAAATTGGGGATGAAATTGTAGGCGGGGAAATCATGATATATGTTTAAAAGCTATGAAAAAAATAAATCTACATAATGAAAACTTCAAACAAAGAAATAAAAAAGCAATAAATTTGGCTATAAAAACGACTAAAACTGGGCGATAAGGGGAAGCGAGGATCTCCACTCTCCCGACCTCCTCTAACTAAGAGAACTTCTTTAAAGGATTGGAGCTCTCGAAAAATGAACAAAGTAAAACCAAAGTAAACACTTGTATGTAGTATTGTAGTGTATTTTACAAATGAAATCTTGCCCTATTTATAGTATTTCTGGATTGGAAGTTGGCAGCAATTGAGCGGTTACAAATCCGTAGTTGGGAGCAGTTGAAAGGTTGTTGCAACCGCTGGGTAGTTAGGCAATTAAGCGGTTGGTCAGTTGGAACTGCTCTAACTTTCAGGTTGCTTGCTTGCTGGACTGATTGTAATACCCCCGGAGTTTGGCCGGTGCTAGGCCAACTCTATGGATGAGCTGCTGTCAGGCCATCCGAGATTGAATAGTAATTAAATGGATTGAATAGACTACTTATGTCAACAATGTGTACATTCTTTTTCGGAAGTCCTACTGAAAGAACTCTAGAGTTAAGCGTGTTTGCCCTAGAGTAATTTGAGAATGGGTAATTTGAGAATGGCTGACCCTCTGGGAAGTCTCCTAGGGTGCGCGGGAGTGTTGACAGAAGCACGCTGGAAAGACTCATCTTGCGGGCCGGGTTGGAACATGTCTCAATCTGCTTAGGTGATCAACTATAAAGTTTTCTTTTCCCTTTCGGTCCTTGATCTCTATGTCAAACTTTTGTAGCAAAAGAGCCCATAGGATCAAGAGGGCCTTAGTCTCATTCTTTTCTATCAAGTTCTTTATTGCTGCATGGTCTATATTTATGAGTGGAGTCCAACATTCTATTGACATAATAAATAACATTCAGCTTGGACTCCATCATTTGGCCCCCTTTGCATCCGTCGTCAATTCAGCGGTAGAGTGATTTTGCTGAAGTCTTTCTGTAGAAACCAGCGTGGCCAAGAAAAAGTCACACAATTTTCTCATTCTTGGCCGCTGTCATCTTCTTGATTACACTAACTTTGAATTTGTCCACCTCAGTACCGGCGAGCGAGATCTTATAGCCAAGAACAATTCCTTCATTTACCATTAAATGGAACTTCTCCCAGTTCAACACGAGATCAGTTTCAATGCAGAGGACCAGAACTTGATCCAAGTTATTCTCGCATCTGAAAAAGATCTTGCCATATATTGAGAAAGCATCCATAAAACTTCTATGCACGAGTCCAGAAGATCACTGAAGATATGGTACATGCATCGCTGGAAGGTGGCTGAGGCGTTGCAGAGCCTGAGCGGCATCCTCCTGTAAGCAAAAATATCATATGTACATGTACAAGTAAAAGTAGTTTTCTCATAGTTCTATGACTTGATGAGAATCTGATGATAGTCTAACTAGCCATCCAGGAAACAGTAATAATCATGACCGGCTAGCTTTTTAAGGCATTGATCAAGGAACGGCAACGAGAAATGATATTTCTTTGTAGCGACATTGAGCTTTCTATAATCGATGCAGACTCTCCATCCAGTGATAGGTATTGCCATGAAAACCTCCATTGATCATCCGTATGTTCGACAAATCCTTCTTTCTTGAGGGCCATCTGAGTTGGGCTGACCCACTAGTTAACTATGAAGAACGTGAACTACCTCCTGAACGTGCTGGCAAAGATCAAAACGGAGGAGAATGGGGCATTCGCGTCGATATGGGTGGACGAGGAATGGTACATTTCGGAGGCCCCCAACGTGAACGTGGCCTTCATCACCCGTGATAGGGACCTCATTATTCCCCCCTTCAACAAGATCCTGGCCGGCTGCACCACCCGCCGCCTCTTGAAGTTGTCCCCCAAGTTGGTGGAGCAGGGGCGGTTGAGGAGTGTCGCCACCCGGAATGTGACCCTGGAAGAGGCCAAATCGGTTGAAGTTGTGAAGATGATGTACGTCGAGAGCACCCTCCCGCTTCTTCCCATCGTGGCTTGGACGGCAGCCCGATCAGAGATGGAGACGGTAAGGTTGCAGGAGAATTGACGATTGCAATTTTGGATCTGCTTTGGTAAGACATGCTTCATGGACCTCCCGACAAGAGGCTTCCAATCCCCTATAATTTCTAAGCTGCTATCCACCACTATCATCATCATCATCACCACACTATCGATCAAGATTTATATATCAATTAATCATTCTAATCATTCTTCACCGCACGTCTTAATTATTAATTCTCATGAATTTTATTGTATTGTTTGTCATAGTAGATTGTGTTAGTGTGTGTGGCCTTCAACTACTTTTTCCTCGTCTTTCCTTCCTCTCCAAGAGATAGAGAAGACGGAAAAGAAGAGATCTATAGGTCGTCTTACCATTTTCATTTGTTCCTTCAATTTAGTACACCCTCCGTCCTATATATTATGTCATATTTTTCATTTTCATCCATCTCACATATTATGTCATTTTTTATTTTTGAAAAAAGTATTTATATTTTAATCATAATTTAAATTTTATAATTTATAATTTTTTTAAATTTTTATTAAACTAATTAGTTATTTTAATTTTAATATATAATTATTTATATTATATTATAATTAATTTTATATTTTTAAATTTACTAATCATATCTCTTTTAAATTCCTGTGTACATTGTAAACATGACACTGTAATTGAGACGGAGAAATATTACTTCAATGCTATATTTGTTATGGATAATGAAAAAGTTCTACCATTTCAAAGGAAAAATAGATGAAAAAGACATACGAGTTTGTTTGTTTGGTTGTTTTTTTTTTTTATTATTGTTTTGATTATGATGTAAATATTTCCCATTGTTATAATTCGATCGTGTACATACTGGATAAATGTTTTACAAACTTAACTAGTTGAAAAATAATTTAGATAAATTATATAAGTAGATGATGGACATATAACTGATTTTAAATAACTTTTTCATTTTTAATTTTTTTTTTTCTTATTCACGTACTAATGTATTTTAAATGTAAATAATATGATATTAATAGAAAATATATATTGATATGTCTTAAATAATATATTTTAATATCAATCGAACATGAATCCAAAATTCCTAATTTTCAAATAAAAAGACATATTGTTTTATTATATTTTGTGCGTAATATTTGGTTTAGGTTCGATTTGAATTTGAAATATTTGACAATTTTAAAAAATTACATTCTTTTAGGTTAGTTAGTAGATTGATTTTAAATTTTATAATAATAAAAAATATTAATATAATAAATAATAATTGTATGAAATTAAATAAATTGTAGTATTTTTTATTAATAATAACATTTTATTTGATAATATATTATTTTTAATTATAAGTATTATATATATATATATATATAATTTCACCGGATCCCCATTCTTCCTTCTCTGTCCTCCTTCCAGTTTCTCTCTCCTACTTCTTCCCTAAATTCTCCTCTTTCTATTATGGAGTTTACCACAGCAAATTTCCACCACGTCAATTTTCTCCTTCGTTTTTTTCTTTAACTCAATTTTTTTAGGGTAACCGTCCACCATTTTTCTCCTCTTTATTCTTCCTTCCATTTTTCTTCTTCTTCTCTGAATTTTTTTACACCAGTCGTTCACCATTTTTTTTCCTGTTTTGTTTTGTTTTTTTTTTCTCGATCAAAACTATCTTAAACACTCTCACTAAGCAATAGACTATTATTACCTCCGTCATATAAGAATGGTATCATTTGCGTTTTTGCATCATTGTGTTTAACATTAAAAATATCTTTAAATTTGTATAATTTACTATGTATTTGTATTATAAGAGACTAGTAGAGATATTTTTATATTTTTTCTTGATTTATACTATGTATTAATATAATAATAAGTATTCAAATATCAAAGTCCATGTACTCTTGACAAAAGTAATATTATTTTTTAATTTACTAAAAAAATAAATGAATAGAATGATTTGGGATTGATGAAATAAAAAATTATTTTTTACCAAATGACATATACTTTTTTGTCCCCAAATTTTATGCCCACACTTTCTGTGTAAATTACAAAAGAAGTGAATATAAAATTAGCGGACAGAGAAAGTATTAATTATATATTAATCAAATAAATCTTCTGATATATTTTCGATTCATATTTGAAAAAATATAATATATACATACAAATATACTTACACAATCTATAATATATATTTTATATACTAATGAAAAATCAATAATTCAATTTAAATATTATTTTTATTATTCATATACTTTCTTAATACTTTAAATAAAAAATACAAAATAAACACATTTTTTTTTTCGTACACTTCTTATTTTTATTCAATATGCTGTTTATTTCATACGCTTTTTATTTTTATTTCAATACGTTTTCCGATTTTATGTTTCTAGCTTAAGAATTTTTTATATTAGGCATAAAATATATGAATAATATAAAAAGTAATATTTTATGTTGAATTGTTGGTTTTTTTTGTAAATGTATAGAATATGACGGCGGTTAAGGATCTGTATTTTAAAATTCAACATCGTGCTGATAATATATCGTGTTTATTATGTTAATTTGTTGCTTTTAATTTTAAATTCCTTCAATCTTACTAGCTATTTATGTGTTAGTTGTTTAATTTTTTTTAAACATACAAAGATTGATACAATTTATAAAAATACATTACAATATATTGGTGTGTGGTTTGGAGCTTTGGATTGAAGAGAAAATAACGAAGTAACTGGTGATTCAATCCTGTGTAGTTACCTTGACAATGAATTTGAACACTGCAATTTAGTTTCGAATTGAATTTGCCTTACACCATAGCTGGTAAGTTCAATGTTTCCCTCTCTCCCTCTTTTTAATTAATTTTTTTCTATTGAATTTGAGTGTTATACTTATTATTGATGAATTTGGTTTTAATGATAAAGTTTTGTTGACTAAATAACTCACGAGAAGTACATTGCAATAGTAAAATAATTTGAGTGTTTTTCCTTTTTTTTATTCTGGTCTCCAGAGTATTTATGATAAAAAAAAAAATGATTAAAAGAAAATAAAACATTGTTCCAAAGCTGATGCATTGACTTGTTAAATTAGTATTGATTTCGCTTGTTTCAACAACTATTGTTGAGAGAATTTTCTCTGTTATGAAAATTATTAAAAATAATTTGCGTAACAAGATGGATCCACTACAAAAAAAAATAGTATATTTGTAACGGAATTCCGTTCCTAAAGTTCACGTAGCTAGCGTAATTTAATCTCTAATTTCGTCTCTAATATCATTAGTAACGGAAAAAATGAATTTAAAAACGAAAAATTTTGTTACAAAATTGATTTTTTTTGTAGTGATGATAGAGTTTCTCGGAGATAGAGTGCTATATTGAAGATAATTTTTTTGCAAGAATATTAAAAAAAACCATTTTATAACATTTTCAAAATATGGCAAGTCTAAATATTCAACTTCTGGATGTCTAATTTATTTGAACAATATTTGATATTACTTAAGTTAGAATTTATGATTTTTGCTGTTAATATTTATTTAATATAAAAAACTTGCCCCTTAGTTTAATTCATGTTTTCACGGGAAAATGAAATAGATATACGTTTTCATCTCCATCAATCTTTTCTTTCTCTAAATTAACAAACAACCAAGCCTACATTCATATATATATATATATATACATATATATAGATAATCCATTTGGGGTTTGAGATTTTGAGTTGGAATTTGAATTGTAAAATATTTGAATTTGAATAGTTGTATGATGCGATATAAATACGTGTTGATGTGATGTTTTGAATGTAAAATTGATTTTTAATATAATATAAAAAATAAAAAATAAGGATTTGATTTGATTTTTTGAAATATAAAATTTTGATGAATAGAAGAGTTTGGAAAAGTCTCCCAAACAAACACACTCATAATATATTTACATATTGCTTCATATCTTTATAAATACATACACCCGTGCTAATCTAAATACATGCATGTATACATACATTTATATAATTGTTGTCTTTGAAGTTTTACTTTTGGAAGCCCCATGTTTATTAGCCCTCTTGGAAAAGTAAAAATGTGAGTTTTTCAGTCTACTCAAGAAAGGCCTCCGGGCTAATCTCGCATAAGGTGATATAGATAAATGTTAAAATATATTTAGAAGCAATATATTATATTTATGCTAGTTATCTTATTTAAAAGATTCGTAGGATTCTTGCCTTATTTAGACGATTTGTATATCACTGTAAGTATGTATGTATTCTTATGATTGAAAAAAAGAATTTCAGTTTTATATTCCAACAATGAACAAAAACTTAGATAAAAATAAGGCCAAAAAAAAAGGTAAAAAAATGGTGAAATTCAACATTATTGTGTGAAAAAGAAGATAAATTTGCATGGAATAAACGAAGAAAAAGAAATACATTACAAGAAAAATAAAAAAATAAGAACAAGAAGAGAACAAAAATACAAAGGGACGGCCGGTCCTGACTTTCGAAGGACCCGGGGCGAAAGAAAATATGAGCCCCTTAATATATATAAATATTAGTATATTTTTATCTATAATAAAATATTTTTCTAAGATTTTTAGATGAAAAATAGTATAAAAAAATAATTTTAAATGTTTGAAACACATAAAATTTGAACTTAAGATCTCAATATTAAAAATTAATCTCTATACCACCAAACTACAATATTTTTTATTTATATATATCAAATACATTATATATATATAAAAACTATACATATATAATATAAATATATAATGGCTTTCCTGTTTACCGTACGCCTTGGGCAGACGCCCATCCCGCCCGAGCCCAGGGCCGGCCCTGCACAAAGGATAGAGAAAAAAATAATTATTGAGGTGTGTTGTTCATTGGTCCTCTCTGATATGAATCCCTTGGTAAATGTTCATTTTACTTCATTAAGTACTCGAGTAATCACCATCACTTTCCTCTTTAATGTTTCTTTAAGTCTCATTATCATCTCCTTGAGTAACCGTCATTCTTGCACCTTTTAGCTTCATCCACTTGCCATTCTTCTTGATTGTATGCTTTATTTATCTTATGTGTAATGACCAAGTAACCCTCTTCATCAATGTGCATTTAATTCCTTAATTGCATGTAACTTCCACCACTACTTCTTCTCCATTAGAGCTCCCATGTTAGTTACAAGGAGACGGCTAGGGTGATGATGGCCTTCTGCGTCAGCATCCTACCCATTTATCACCATCAGTTATATCATCGTATAGTAGTATCAAATTGTTAGATTTTAATAGGGTTATGATGGTAAAATAGTATCCGCATAATTTAATTAATAAGGTAGTTATGGATAATTCTTAATGGTAGCTCATTATTCCAATTCAATATCAATTTCGCGATTAAAGCTCCACAATTATAGAATCATTCATAATCCAAGAATTTTTTAATCGACCTATTTCCATAATCCAATGCATAATTGAATCGACCTATTATTGTAAACTTAAGTTTTTCCATTGCTCCACACTACGCTGTTTCAAGAGATGATCCATGGACCAAGCTTTGCTGTTATGAATTAGAAGATGTTAATATTTTTTAGTTATGGAAATTACCATATTTTACATTATTTCCTTTCTCGATCAGTTATTGCCAATTAATTTATATATCATATTGTGCGGTGTGCTTATCGTCTTCTCAATAATTCTTGTCGCGTTGTTATTAAAAAAAATATATGGTGAAGAAGGTGAACACACTTGAACAACTCTATAACCCGGCCAACCATTTGAGGAAATCCACCATCCAAAACTGTTGTTTCAATAGCATTTTGCTTGTCAATGCCCACTCCGTTCTAGTGGAGCCGATGTTGCAATTAATTATTTTTTGGGATACGCAGAAGGAGCGTTTTATTTTATCAAATGGGGATGAATGGAGAATTTCAGAAAAAAGACATTGCCCATGTTTACGACATCCAATATGGTGCTAAATGCTTCCCAATTGTAATTACCAAGTTCGACGAGCGTTATCCATATGCCAACAGGTTCGTCAGGGAGTATAGACTCATAACTGGAAAGACAAAGTACATAAATGATATTGATCTAAAGGCGCTTCTGGAGGGAGATGACGGCCTGAGAAACTTCGACTATTGGAAGATTTATGTGCTTTATGCTATATGTACCTTGCTAGCATTGTCATCGCGCCCTAGAGTTTATCAGCTAGAGTTTCTGAAGAAGAAAATGAATGTAGATCGATTCAATTGGGCAGGTTTAATTAGGGACAATCTTATTAGTGGCTTGAAGCGTGTTCGCGATAAGATACAAAAAGACGACATGTTAAATGCTACCCACCGGCGACATGCATTGTTTAATGGTGTCCTCTTTTTCATTTTTATATTTGTCCCACACTATCCAAATTGTGCACGGAACTAACCAATTTTGCATTGCATTCAACATATGTTTTTTGACTTCGCAAATCGCAAGAAAGTGGCCGGAAGATTCTACACCTGTTGCATCAATAGAAAATTTACTATGGACACCATTTTGAAACACCTTACGAAGAATAAGTGCGATGGTGCCTCAATGGTTGTTGTGCCTAAATTAAAGTGTATTGAGGTATGGAATTAGTTATGCATATACTATTTCGTTTTTTGACATTGAATGTTTATTTATATTCTAATGCGCTACACTATATCATGTGTCATAATGTGCTATTCTTGTGATTGTGTATTCCTTAATTGAAAATATTTTGCATGCAACTCACTTGTCTTTTTTTCTATTACGTAGTTCATGAAGAATTTAATAAATCAAGCTGATATTTTAGATGATTTATATGTTAAGTTAGTTTTTATAAATAGTTTTAAGTCAGTCGCTTAATTTTTCAGACTGGTGCTATCGATGATTCTCTGAAGACCGAAGAATGGTTTAACACAAACCTGGATAAGTTGCTTCAGAAGTCCGAGGAATTGAAGAGGAGTATGTGGAAATAAAGAGCGAGTATCAGGATCTTAAGAAAGCATACAAAAATAAGTTTAAAAGGGAATATCCAGATTTTAGCAAATATTATATATGTAGAAAAGCAGTCGAGGAAGTCTTTGCTCCAGAAGAAGATGTGAGAAAGTTTGACATTGATAATTTCATTGTTGATCCATCCAACAATGAGGTTGTTCTTGTTCATGCAATGGAATCCTTGCGAGATGAACGATCATCGAAGAAGGCAAAAACAGTTGATGTGGAGGAATGCATTGACCCGTCGTTTTCTCTTGGTCATACTAAGGAGGAAAACTCAAATGTGATCTCTATGCCTACTATTGCTATTGATTCTAGTACTACTACCCTTGAAATTGCAAAGTTTAGTTGATTAGTTCGCTAAGTTAATTTAAGTTACATGCTATTAAGAATTTTATCTGTTTTTCTTCTATAATCTTGGCGATTTGGTACTACATAGGATGTTATTCGGCAACTAGACAATGATCCTAAAGAAGCCACCAACAAATCTGCTATTGTGCATGAAAAACCAGCAGAGATACTTGAATCTTTCAAGCTTACTATTAAGGAAGAGAAAGTTGCATTTTGGGCATTTTTTTAAAGAGTTGACTATAAACGATGAATCGAGAGATGTTGTGTTCAATGATGGATACTCCACCTTGTATAAACATGACATTGAAACTTTAAAATTAAAATATGATATTTCAAACAACATAGTCGAGTTGTTTGCACATTTCCTAAACCAGAGTGAATACATCGCTGCAAAAAACGAGCAAAGAGGAATGAAGAGGTTTTGTTTTTCACCATCGATAACTGTAAGTTGTCTTTATTTCATTATATGTGATATTTTTAATGTGCTTATACACATATTACATAATGCCTACATAAAATTGATTATATGCTGAGATGACATCAGTCGCATATTGTTGAAATCGTACATATTCTTTATTTTTCATTTTTCATATAGTATCTTGCTCATATTGAAGTAGCAAAAAGAACCCCACCCAAGTCATACCATCTAGTTGTTGAGGATTGGAAACCAGCATTTCAACCAGAATATATGATAAACGAGTGGGAATATTCCATAACAGCTGAACAAGTGAGTTTTTTAAACTATGCTTTATATTCACAGTTTATATTCAAACCATATTAGAGTCTTGTTCGATATAATCCAGTTTTTTCTTGACAACTTAGGATGAGGCTGCCTGTTATGTAATTAACATGTGCTTACGTCATTTTTTTCCTTGCAAAATACTAATGCAATTTTATTTTTCATACAATATTTTGTCATAGCGATACATATTATATTTCTTGTATAGCATATGTGTTGTTTCAATATATATTTAGTTCTTTTTGGGAAAAAAAAAACATGCATTTATGTTTTTTTCGGGTCTACATAAAAATATAATTGAAGCTCAGTATGTCGAAAATGTTTTGCTACTCTTATATCTACTTATTGCTTCCAGCAAAATGATATGTGCTTTTTTACTATGAAATGCATTCATATTAGAGAAGAAAAAAGAATAATTCGTGTTTTAGATATATTACAAGATCTAGTTTGTTATTTACAGAAGAATAATGTGTGTAAACATAATATATAATGTTCTTGTTATGTGCTATTGTAAATAGGGCAAATTAGTATGTTGCTGCAAGATGCCCCGTTTTAGAATGTGCTTTTCGTGTGTTATTTCAAGCAATATTTAATAATTTTTAATGCAATAACATGTGCTCTTTCTTAGCCATAATTAACGATCCCTATAAAATGCACTATATATGTCAAACTGAAAAGAGCATCCAAATTTCAATTCAAACAAGTCATACATAAAACCAAGCGCTTCTAAATAAGCCTGCACACTTTGTACAAATTCACAAATTTTTTTTAAAAGACAAGATCATTATGATTCAAACAGAATTCGCTCCCTATTACTGTATTGCACTTATAAAATATCACCTCCATAAAATACATTACAAAGAACCAAGAAAAAAAAAATAAAGAAATGTCCCAAACGATAGATTTTTTTATTTTTAAAAAAGGTTAAATTATGTTAAGATACAACCAGTAAAGAAAGAATATACAAGCAGAATATAAAGAAGCTAGAAACATATTCATTCATTTTATAGGCACATATAGCTAATCAGCACACATTATTTCCGAAAATCACATATATAATGAAGAATCAGGAAATCTGAATTCATAAGCTATCTTGCATAATGATATGATCTGAATTGGTATGAAAAATAGAAGACTAAACAGCTGTCCAAACTAAATCTAATTGCCCTTTTACATAATAATCATTGCTGCCTACTTACATCTTATGTGTTATATTCCGGAAAAAAATTGAATTGTCTCTGATATTTTTTGTGTTTTCTTTTGCTGTTTAATTATTCTCTTCGTCTTCTTATGTCTTTCATAGTTGCTGACAACCACAGTTCTCCGTACCCTATCCTTCGAGTTATCCCTTTTGTTTATGCTCAAGTTTGCGGTAGGTCTTGCAACACATTGCTCAGCCTTTGGCACAAGTGACTATGATATATCAGACATTGTTGTTGCTTTCAAAATCTTATTAATTTCCATCAAACAAGCATCATTGGTGTCTGGTTGGAGGCAAGTAGTCGTGATAACTTAAAGAATGTATGACATAAAGACTCAAGAATGTGATGACATAAAGAATGTATGTCTCTCTTCAAATGTCATTTCTCTTTCTCGATTATTCAAGTTAGCCGCAGTCAATCTATCACATTTTTGTGCATCCCTTGTCCATCTCTTCAATACGTACATTCCAGGTATACGCTGAAACTGGGCAAATTCGGTACCACCTAGTATATCCATCAAACGTATAGAATGGCAGAACAGAAGTCTTGTATGCACCCATAGCCTACAACTGCACAAAATGGAACAATCTTCAATGGAAAGATGTATTATGTTTTGCTCACCTGTCCTTCGATAGTGGTACACTAAGTATAGTCGCTTCTCTTCCAAGCAGCTTAGTATGTACTGGAATGACTTTTCATGTTCAAAAATAATCATTTTGAATATATTTGGCGTGTACAGTTCCGCGGGATGCTTGAGCAAATGGTTGAACATATGGTTCACCATCAACTACTTATCTCTTGTGTAAAAATCTTGTTGCTCTTCGGTTTCTCTAATTGTTGCTAATACTCTTTCAAATTGATGAAAAAACTCAAGAATATTTATGTCCGTCTGCAAGTATCTGCACGAAAGCATATTAGTATGAGTAAGCATAAAACAACAATACTCTATATTAGTACAAGTACTAATTAGATAAAAACAGTTAGTGTAGTCCAAACACCATTTAAGAGAACTGTTGATAGATTCACTTAGTTGTGTGCTCCTTATCCCTACAGTAAAATTTTTGGTTTGTCCACATAGAAGACCAATGTTGTCTTAGAGTAAGGATACCTTGAAGCCATTTGTGCAATCTATTTGGGAAACATGACTCGATCATAGTTCGCCATGCTACATCAAACTCATTTTCATCCCTCACCACATATAACAATCTTGAAAATGCTCCGAAAAACTGTTCAACATGAATTAAATATGTAAACAACATTGTATCCAATTTTATCCCAAAGCAAACAATAATAAATCAAAAAACCAAACCTTGTGTCATACAAAGAACTCAAATTCTTCCTTGCATTTTGTAAGATGTGCCATGTACACAATGCGTGATATGTGCTTCGCATGAAACTTTTTATTGCTGGTGCCATAGCCAAGTCTTGGTCCATAAATATAGTGCGTGGGGCTTGTCCATTCATGCATATTAAAAAGTTGTGAATAGCCATTCGAAGGACTCATTTTTCTTTTCATATAACAGCGCAACGCCAAAAGCACAAGTTTTCCTATGATGATTAAACCCCACAAAAACTCCTACAAAAAAATAAGAATATTAACGTATGCATAACAACATAGCATTATTATATATGAATCTAATATGGCCTGTACAGAGTAATAAGTAATGCAAGGACTGCAATTAGAAATAACATTAACTTAACTATTATGTTTATAACAAATATAATAAGATAATATGAGCTTGATACTATGATAAGAATTTAATGTATAACGTGCTAATATAGTATACGCTCAATGATGGAATTATATTATATAATTTATTTTTACCTAGAGGCCGAGAACTCTTGTTTGTCTGATATGTGGTGTCAAATGCTATACAATCACCAAAACTTGTGTAGTCGGTTCTCATCTGAGCATCAAACCAAAATATGTTAGCAATCTTATAATTCGTATCAACCTCAACCTCATAGAAGAGTTATGAATTGTCCATGGATTACTGGCTAAAATATTTCAATAATGCACTTGCCTCTCCATCCTTTAGCGCATTATGCCTTTGTTTTTTTATCTTATTCTTGAAATCTGTTTTGAAAAATACCACGTTTTCTTTGCCTCCTGCAACTAATTTTATTAGATCTTATGAATGTCTTATTTGAATTCCAGTATGATGGTTCATCTTTGCAATAACTATGTAAGCTCCATTAATCCTTCTGTTTGAAACTATTATATTTTTGTGCTTTAGAAGGTGCAAATCATGATTGTGTTTTTCATCAAAGTATGTTACCTTGTACACATCAAACTCAATGTCCAAGCACAATCGCACATTTGCATTACATCATGTCCTTGTTTCATATTGTGTACGGATCTTATTGCTTCCATAGAATATAATTGATTCTTCTGTTAACATTGTATTACAGCTTGCTACCAAAACGATACCCTTCCTTATTTTAACGGTATTCCAGGTATTGAAACTTTTAGGGGTCATTTTTCATTTTCTTTGGCATATTTATCCTCACCCCAAAGCCCATGTTGTGTGCATAATCACAATAGAAGTGATATGCATCCTCAGATTTATGGAATATCATGTCCATTATATCCACCTTATATACAAAGATCCAAAACAATAAATCATATCTATCAAATTATAATGAATTGAAGTACTGCATATCATGTAAGTGTATTGCTATAACTTTGAAAACAATATTTTTATACATCCTTAGTACCAGAAACATTCTAACATTTAATTTCTTCCAACCTCACTACGAAAATAGTAAAGTCAATAATGTGGAATAAAATTGCAACAATAAGTGCAAATGTAAGATGGATCAAGCAAAAATTGGAAACATATAACTCTGTGCTTTTAGATTTGCTGACAAATATAATAGTAGTAAACAATAAGATTGAGATAGCCATTGTCATTCTCAATTCAAATTGCAACTGTAGTTTTACCTTAGCTAACAAAATAAACGAGGTAACAAGATAGATCAACACCTTGCAGTACATAGATGTAAAAACCATTAATTTACTTAAAATCTAATAATAAAATCTCGAACCTATTGCTGGTAACGCTAAAAGAATCATTAGAACAATATCAATTAAGCACAAACGAGATGAAAACCGAGTTCTTAAGAAACTTATTCAGACCAGTAACGAAACAAAATTTCGAGTGCGTACCTTCCCTTTTACTGTCCGATTGGACAAGATTTTCAACCCGTTCTTCACCTTCTCCGTTGTTATCACAAGAATTTGATGTCGACTGCTATGGTGCATCCATAGTCTCTCCCACAGATTAAATTTTTGAATCGTCTTCGACTCTACGACTAGGACTTTGTAAACGAGTCATCGGCGTCGATCGTAGTTACTAAAAAAATATTTGAAAAAAGTGAAAGGAACAAGAAGATTTTGATGCGATGATCATTTGGGCAGTAAAAAGTCTTATTTAAAACCCTAATTTAGCAGTTTTAAACCAATTGTAATTTTACAAGCATACCCATTTCTATAATCTTAGCAGTACGATTAAAATCTTAATATAATGGATTAGAACTAATCAGCAAGCTGTTGATTAGTCTTAGTCAGTAGCCTAACCCAAACGTACTTACAATGTCTCATTATAAATCGCTTTTATCATCTCATTGACCCTCATCATCATGGATTCACCTATTTTCATCATAAACTTCCCTCATTAAAGTCAATTAAGATTTCACTTATTAATGGTCTTTCATATATCCACCCATCTTTTCATAAAGTCAACTTTCTTTTAGTCAATCCACCCATATTTTTGTCCTTTTCTAGGTTATTATTGGGTTTTTTCACTTACATAACCCACTTATACCTCCTTTGGGTGGATTATTATTTTCTTGGACCAAATCCTCTTCCAATCGGATTGGACTTTAAAATTGTTTCATCCATTTGCATTTTTTTTTAGGTCTTTTTCATAGATTATCCGACCTTCCAATGATCTAGAATTTGATTCATCCGACCCTAATTCATCCGAAATCAGAGAGATTCCTTTGACATAGCATATGCTCTAAAAAAATATTTGGATGGATTGGACTTCCAAGAAAATCTAATATTTTTGTAAAAATTCTTTCGTTTCTCATTGGATCATGTTCTAGCAGTGGAACGGAAAGCTAGAAAATCTTTTTGGGCATAAGTGTTTTCTTCTATCCTTGAAGACCGATGTTGACACTATTTACACTATTTTTGGGTCCGGGAGAGTAGCTTTGTGCGCTCTTATAACTAATTCCATCTGTTGCTCCCACTTTTATTTGTCTTTTTTCTCCATTCTCAAATCCGCCTCTTTCATCTTTTATTTTTCTCAAAAATTTTCTCCGAATTTGCTCCCAGATTATAGTTCATGTATGACAAATAATCTATCAAGATATTCTTTCACCAATAATGCGGGTTTTACTTTTCCACATCAATGTCTTCCAAAGTTTCATATGGTTCAGGGGGGAGGGACTTGTCCTTCGGATTAGTAAAACCATTTCTCATATTTTCTTCTATTTTATCGAGGCAGAAAATCCTCCAAATTTGTCTGCCCCTATAGATATAGATGGCCTTTTCCTCTGTTTGAAAATATAGTATTTTGAGCCGATCCTGCAACTCATGTATTCGCCTCCGCCTTAATGTCACTACTCTATAGTTATTTTTAATCCTTCTTATCTTTCGGAATGTTGATATTCTAATCGTCGAGTTACTGAGTAATAATCAGAACCAAAGTCCACCTTGGCAGCTTATTGGCCTACCCGAGCTTTTTGAGATCTAACAAGAAGGCAATTTTTATGTTCAACCCACCTCTGAGACTTTGCTCGAGGTCCTGCAAGAACATAGTGTGGAAGTTCAACAAGAGGATAGTGAGAAAATTCAATAGAAAGACTGCATTGACGTCTAAAAGTCTTCCAAGACTTCATTTAAGGACCCACATGTAAGACAATACAGAAATCTGCCCGAATTACAAGGTGAATAGCTTGTAAGAAGTTGGTGTGGAAGTTCCTTTGAAATGCAATTTAGATATTCGGTTTGATTATAGGGCGAAAGTCCAACAGAGTTGCCGGATTCAAAGATTTTTTTCTTCGGTCTCCACTCCTTATGGGTTCATATATGATTCCACAAGTCATCTTTTTCTATTGTCACCTTTCTCCTAAAAATTGAACAATGAAAATCATTATTTTTATCTTCTTGGAGCTGGACTTCTTGCCCCAGCCTTCTTCTCTGGAGTTGGCTTTATTTTTGTCTCGTAATATACTTCTGCCCATGGTTCATCTAGCTACTTCCATCATTGAATGTCTTATTGGGATTTTGGGCATGTCGTAAAATGATATCAACTGGCTCCATCGATTTGACACATCAAACTTCTATGTTCTTCTTAAAGCAAATATCTACCACCACATTGTGGAATGATACTCGTTCCAAACTTCGCTTTTTTTCTTTTAAAGCTTGAATATGTACTCGAGACCTTCGGATATGGCCTTCCGATAAGGATTCCAATTTTTTTGATTTACAGATAGGGCTGGTGGTCAGATTTTATTCAGTTGTATTCTGACAATATTTATACATGTTTGAGAATGAATTCGCACCAAACTTCTTGGCCGGCTTAAGGTGGCATTTTTTTCCATTGTCTGAATTTGAATTTTTATGTTTTTTGTTTGGAATAATATAAAGGACTAAAGGGCACCAGTGCCTCTCAACTTCTTCGACTTCCGTAAGACTCTTTTCACCACTAATAATTTTTTATGAGCATTTGTAAAGAAAATGATTATAATTATGCAATCCAATTAAAATAATTCATAAATTCCCTATCTCACAAAAACATTAATTATTTATCTTTCTTTTTAATAATATTAACATAACATCAAAATTTTTATTCGTTTGGAATCATCTTTTTCTTTTCTCTTTTTATTATTCATTTTCAACCCATCATATTAACATATCACATTTGCACTATTTTTAATATTATTTTCCAATATAATCATTGTAAATCCAAAACTTTCAATCAAACATAATTTAAAAAAATTTACCCAAAAAATTCCAAAAAGCAAAACCAATAAAAAATATAAAAAAAGAGTGCAGCCTATAGGGATTTTCTTTAACATTGGTGTAGAAAGTGGTTGGCTACGAGACTCATTCACCTTTCTTCTTTATTAACGATCTACTATTCGCTACTATGTGTCCTCTTTTTTGGATTCGGCCTAGCTTTTATGAAAATTAAAGTTTTGAATTGAAAAATATATACACTTTTTTAATTGTGATGTAAAGTGTGTTTATAATATTTTGAATATAAATTGGGATTTTAATATAGTATTTAAAAAAATACTCCCTCCCTCCATCACGTAAAAATTAACTTACTTGATTGGATATAAAAATGTAATATGATGTATATTCTTTTATTTAAAAAAATGTTAACAATTGGTAAAAAACTGAAAAATATATACTTTTTAATTGTGATGTAAATTGTGTTTATAATATTTTGAATATAAAATAGGGATTTTAATATAGTATTTTAAAAAAATACTCCCTCCCTCCATCGTGTAAAAATAAAATTACTTGATTGGAGTTCCGTAAGGGATGGCCTGCTGGTGTGGAGGTTGGACGTGTGACCGTAAGGTTCACCTACCACACATAGTTCGCCTAGTGTGACTTGTTTGTCGGGCCTAATTTGTAGGGTATTAGATCCGGCCGGGGGTCGGTTTCGGGTTCTCACGCCATAAAAAAAATAAATAAAAAAAATAAAAATTACTTGATTGGATATAAAATTTAATATGATGTATTTATATATATATTTTTTTATCTTTTCTATAATAAAAAATTAAAAAATAAAAAAGTGTTAACAATTGGTAAATAACTGTATGATCGTTTGTTGAAAAAATAAACAAATGTAGTTGAACATTTCTTTACGATGGACAAATAAAAAAAGGAAAATTTATTTTTATTTTTTTTTGTGATAGAGGAAGTAATATATAAGTTGATATGAGAATTGAGAATGAAAAAAATATAACTTAAATCAATATGAGATGTCAAACAAACTGTCGGTGAGATGAAATTGTCAAATAAGAGGAAATATTTCTGATTAAGATTAACAAAACAATCTCAAATAGATCAAGATCCAATTTCGACTTGCTTCTTGGTGATCTTTTCTAATCGTAATTCAATCTCTGTGTCTGGCTGTAGAGAGATCAGATATTTGCAAGTTGGTTTAAACTACTATCAAATTCACTTTCAATGGAAAATTGCAAAATTTTCTTTCATGTGAGAGGCAATTTATCATTTCTAGATATTTTTCTTTTTCAAATTTTCTATTTTAGGACTATCCTAATTGTAGGCTTTAATTTTGTTTCCCCGCGTCGAAAAAAGTTTACATACAGGTTACGTGATCTTGTGTGGCATTGCCGGCGCTAAGGTGGACACGGTCGAAACTAAGGTGGATGCTGAATGCCATTTTTAAAACGATACCACCTAGTATCGACAATGCTAAATAGGATGACGTGACTACATGTAACTTTTTCCGACGGCGGAGGACAAAATTAAATTCCACCTATGAGATATTTTCCTAAAATTCAAATTAAAAAAAAAAAAAAATCTAAATATAATAATTTGTCTCACATATATACCAAAATTTACCATTTTCTCCTGTATAATTACTTGTTGACTTCTTGTCGTGTACTTTGGCTTTAACAAATTCTATTGATCTTCTTTATTTATTTATTTTTTAGAGGACTGGTTGCAATATATAAACATGATTCCACACGCATTCAGAGAAGAATTATCATTTAAGTTCCTAAGAAATAAGTAAAATTCAAATGACATAATCCCATTTTTTTTGTTTGGAGTACTAGCTAATTTATTTATTTATTATTACTATTATTATTTTTATAATATGGGAATTCTCCGTCGATATCTTTCAGGTGCGTAAATCTCCGATCGAACCTAATAGCATGTAAACTAGACTCATAAAACAAGTCACACTAGACAAATCATGTGTGGCAGACAAGACTTGACAGCGTCGGAGTTTGAAGAGATGACTGGTTGCTAATTGCTATTGCTAAAGATAATCCCAACAATAGCGGGGTAAAGTTAGCAATGACACTTTGGTCATTCCAGTCTCTCAAGAATAAATTAATAAAATTATTTACAGATATTTATATTATTAAATATATATACATATATATAAATTCCAATTAAGATTTGATTTCATTTTGATGCAATGCATTGGTTTTAAGCTAAACATATTCAAACAAGAAACAGTCCAACTCAAGTCTGAAACCATCCAAATATATAATATATATAAAGATTGAAGGAAGTAAAGGGGCTTTAGAATTGTGGTGGCTGGTTAACACTTGACACAGAATATAGTATAAAGGAAGCAATCATTGTGCTACCAAACAATTAATTTATATCTTGCCCTGGATTACTACTACGGATAAACTTCACTTATTAAGTCATATAGGGTTTTGTCAACGTACTACAAAAATACAGGTTTTTGATATACTATTTGCTGCAAATGTAAAATTATTTGCACTTCTAATTTACTTTGATTTGTACGACGATTAATAAAATTGAATTGTATTTTTTAAGTAATTTTATTTTTCAGTTGATTAGTTTTTTCCCCTAATATCGGGAAATATGACTCGTCAAATGATAATCAGCAAATTGAGCCATAAACAAATCACCATTTAATGATTCAAGATATTTAATGATAGATGGTGATTCATACCCGACATATATCCCCAATCTCAGTTGGGGGCCCATTTTTGTGCATTGGGGCGGTGCAATTAGCACATAAACTGCACACCCAAAAGTTCTTAAATGTGAATTGTTAGGATTTTCATTGCACACCAATTGTACTAGGGAGTAGCTATTATAGCTTGTCAGTCTTAATTTTATCAGTGTTCTTGCATGCATAATTGCATATCCCTAAACAGATACAAGAAGTTTGGATTTCATTAACATAGGTCTTGCAATTAATTGCAGTCTTTTTATAAGCGCTTCAGCTAGACCATTTTAAGTATGTACATGAGGTACAAGATGTTCGATGTCAATTCGAATAGATATGCAATAATCATCAAAAGTCTTAGATGAAAATTCGCCAACATTATCAAGACGAATTTTCTTTATTGGGTGATCTGAAAATTGTGCTCGTAATTTAATTATTTGAGCAAGCAACCTCGCAAATGCCAAATTTCGGGTGGATAATAAACATACATGCGACCATTAAATGGATGCATTGATAAGTACCATAAAATATTGAAATGGTCCGCATGGTGGCTCTACAGACCCACATATATCACATTTAATTCTTTCTAAAAATGCAGGGGGATTCAGTTCCCACTTTTGCTGGTGATGATCTAGTTATTAACTTTCCGTTTGAGAAAACAACACATTTAGACTCATTTGTATTTAATACCATTTGATCTTTCAAGTTATGGTCATAGGTATTTTCAATAATTCGTCTCATCACAGTATTACCGGGATGCCCAAACCGGTCATGCCAAATCATAAAATTTGTAGACTTCTGGTCTACCAAATATGTTTCAACTGCATTAATCTTTGTGTGGAAGACAATTAGGACAATTTTTCTAATATATGTTTATGTCCATCAATGAATTTTGTAATCAACAAAAATTCATGATATGTCTCACTTGATGTCTCAATATGATATTCATTTATGTGAATATCATTATAACTCAACAAATTTCTTTGGAATTTACTAGAATATAGTACATTTCGGATATCAAATTTTTTCCTTTCAGGGAGAAATATTATTGCTCTTCTAGAGCCCTCAATTAATTTTGCACAACCACTTACAGTACTCACTTCAATTTTTCCCAACGTCAGGTTGGTGAAATATTTTTTATATTTTAGAATGATATGCGTTGATGCACTGTCAATGAGACATGAATTGTCTTCCATATTATTCATTATAGAGCATTCAACATTCATATTTCTTCTTTTTCAGGGTGTTCAAAATACAAATCATCGGGAATTTCAAATATATATTACATCATTCCACCTTCAGGGTGTCCAAAATATAAATTATTGAAAATTTCAAATATGTACCTTCAGGGTACGTAATATACAATATTGAGAGATTTCACAATATGCACATTTAAGATGCTTAATATACATCTCAATATACATCATCAAGGGTTTTAAAATATGAACCTTCAGGGTTTTTAATATGCACCTTCAGGATTATCAAAGTATGTACTTTTTGGATACATAATAGAAAATCACACATATTATTGTGTGCTAATAAAATTATCACCATCACTAGTATTTTCAGATAAATTCATTTACTAAATATTGACATTTTCGGGTGCCGTTTTCTCTATAATAGCTGGTGGAAAAATTGCAAATTTATGTTAGTAATAATTGTATTGAAAAAGTTAATTGAATAAATATCTCAAAATTTTGGCAGATTTCGGCAGCACTTTGATATTTTCTTATTATATTCGGGCAGAACTTTGGGATATTTTTTTTCTTCGAACAAATTTCATAACCTGTTTGAGTAACTTAAAAAAATATAAAAAATACGCTATTTTTATATTAGCATTTTCTCGGCAAAGCATCATGCTGATAACGTGTTATAAAATATAAATATAGTAATAATATATAGTGTATATTTATATATAAATATAGCCTATATATGTATGTATGTATTTGCAATATATAAGATAAACAAATAAATATAAGAACTGTTATATAATAAATATTATATTTGGTAAGTATAATAATATATATCAATGTATTAATATATAATATATGTATATATATGTATGTTGTGTATGTTGATATATATTATAGTATATAGGACAATGCAATATAAAATATTAATGCAAGATATCTAAGGCTGGGAGGAGAGAACTTAATGCAAATATCTGTGTAATTTTATTGAATGAACATATGCAAGTATTTATAGGCAATGAGGAATACGAATATTGACGTAAAGTGAACCATGTCGCATCCACATATTACATATGTATACACTACGTATGTATTATATATGTAACACTCCTCCTTGGATGCTTTATACAAAACATGTGCCTCGTTAAAACCTTACTATGAAAAAACCCTGTGGGAAAAAATCATAGTGAAGGAAAAAGAGTACATCATTCTTGTATTAATGTGCTCCCCCTGTTTTGGACTTTACTTGATCTCTTTCAGCCTACGCATTCCAATTCCTTGCACCAGTTTGTTGAATGTTGCAGTCGGTAGCGCCTTCGTGAATAAATCTGCAAAATTGTCAGACGATCGAATTTGTTGCACATTAATTTCATCACTTTTCTGAAGATCGTGAGTGAAAAAGAATTTCGGAGATATGTGCTTTGTCTGATCGCCTTTAATATACCCTCATTTTAATTGGGCTATACAAGCTGCATTATCTTCAAATAATATTATATGAGGTAATTTGTCATCGGTAATCAAGCCACAATTTTTATGAATATGGTGAGTCATGGACCTCAACAAAACGCATTCACGACTGGCTTCGTGAATCGCTAAAACCTCGGCATGGTTTGAAGAAGTAGCTGTTATTGTCTGTTTAGCAGATCTCCAAGAGATTGTGGTTCCACCACAAGTAAATAAATAGCCAGTTTGAGATTTTGCTTTGTGTGGATCAGACAGATAACCAGCATCAGCATAACCAGTTAATTCATTTCGAGATTCACTCGAATAAAATAAACCGAGGTCATGAGTCCCCTTGAGGTAACGAAAAATGTGCTTGATACCATTCCAATGGCGCTTTGTGGGGGATGCGCTAAACCTGGCCAGTAGATTTACTGAAAAAGATATATCTGGTCTGGTACAATTTGCAAGGTACATTAATGCGCCAATAGCGCTGAGATATGGTACCTCGGGGCCAAGTATTTCTTCATTTTCTTCTCTTGGCCTAAATGGATCTTTACTGGAATCAAGTGATCTGACCACCATTGGTGTACTCAGATAGTGAGATTTATCCATGTAAAATTGTTTTAATACCTTTTGGGTATATGTGGATTGATGGATAAATATTCCATTGTTCACATGATCCACCTGTAATCCCAGACAATATTTTGATATTTTGTCTTTCCAAAATCTTTGATCTCAAATTCTTTCTTTAGATATTCAACTGCAATTTGGATCTCTTCAGAAAATTCCAATTAAATTGAGATCATCAACATATATAGCAATAATGACAAAATTTGATCCATTTTTCTTTATAAAGACGCATGGGCATATTGGATCATTAGTATAACCTTCTTTTATTAGACATTCGCTCAGACGGTTATACCACATTCGCCCTGATTGTTTAAGTCCATACAATGACTTTTTCAATTTGATGGAATATGATTCCCTTGGGTTTAATTTGTATGCTTCAGGCATATTGAATCCCTCAGGGACTTTCATATAAATATCAGTATTCAAGGAGCCATAAAGATATGCAGTAACTACGTCTAAAAGACGCATGTCGACCTTTTCTTGCACTGCTAGGCTCACAAGGTATCTAAATGTTATTCCATCGACAACCGGAGAGTATGTTTCATCAAAATATACTTCAGGTCTTTGTGAGAATCCCTGAGCTACAAGACGGGCTTTATATCTCACAATTTCATTATGCTCATTTCTTTTTCGTACAAATACCCATTTGTATCCAACTGGTTTTATACCATCCGGTGTTTGAACAATTGGTCCGAAGACCTCCCTTTTGTTTAATGAGTCAAGCTCTTATTGAATCGCATGTTCCCATTTTGGCCAATCATTTCTTTGCCGACATTCATGAACCAATTTTGGCTCTGGATCCTCGTTTTCTTCCATTATATCAAGTGCTAAATTGTATGCGAAGGCATTATCAATAATTGCCTCTTTACGGTTCCAACATTTTCTTGAAGTAATATAGTTAATTGAGTTTTCAATAATCTCATCATGTTCTTCAAGATCGTGCTCTTCTGGAGCAATTATTTCAGGGTTGACTTCCTCGTTAGATTGAGGTTTATTAATGTCATTCCTGATATTTTCATGATTTTCATCATTAATTCCTCTTTTCTTTCGAGGGTGTTTATCTTTGGAACCAAGTGGTCTGCCACGCTTTAAGCGTGTCGCTGATTCATTAGCACTTGCAATTTGTCCATCAAGGACAATTATTTTAGCCGGAGCATTAGCAGCTTGGATATATGATCGAGTGACTTTGCTCGAGTCATTGAATGCATCCGGTAACTGATTTGCAATATTTTGCAAATGTATAATGCGTTGAACTTCTAGTTCACACTGCTTTGTACGAGGATCACAAAAATTCAATGGGATTTTCCAATTAATATCCCTTTTCGGTTCGTTTTTGTCTCCCCCTAATGTCGGAAAATATGATTCGTCAAAATGACAATCTGCAAATCTTGCAGTGAATAAATCACCCGTCATAGGTTCAAGATATTTTATTATTGACGGTGATTCATATCTGACATAAATGCCCAATCTACGTTGAGGACCCATTTTTATACGTTTGGGGGGTGGAATAGGAACATAAACAGCACACCCAAAAATACGTAGATGAGATATATTTGGTTCGTGACCAAATACTAACTGCATTGGGGAATAGCTATGATAGTTTGTCAGTCTCATTCTTATAAGTGTTCCTGCAAGTAAGATTGCATGCCCCCAAACTGAAACGGGCAACATAGACCTCATCAGTAATGGTCTTGAAATCAATTGCAATCTTTTAATAAGTGATTCTGCCATGCCATTTTGTGTATGAACATGAGCAACTGGGTACTCTACATTAATTCCAATTGACATGCAATAATCATCAAATGCATTCGATGTATATTCACCAACATTATCCAGACGTATAGTCTTAATTGGATTATCGGGGAATTGTGCCCGTAATTTAATAATTTGGGCAAGCAATCTTGCGAATGCCATATTGCGAGTAGATAATAAACAGACATGTGACATCTGGTAGATGCATCAATAAGCACCATAAAATATTTAAATGGCCCACACGGTAGGTTTATTGGTCCACATATATTCCCGTGTATTCTTTCCAAAAATGTAGGTGATTCAATACCTACTTTAGCTGGTGATGGCCTGGTTATCAATTTTCCCTGAGTGCAGGCAACACAGGTCAATTCATTTGAGTTTAACACTTTTTGACCCTTTAATGAATGGCCATGCGAATTAGGATGCCCAAGACGATCATGCCATATTTGAAAATCGGTGGTATTTTGATCTACCGTGAGGTGTTTCAACAACACCTAACCTGGCATAATATAAGCTAGTAGAGAGTGAGGGTAATCTCTCAATGATGCATTTTCTTTTATCAATGATATTGGTGATCAATAAAAATTCACCATCGGTATCACTCATAGTTTCAATGTGATAACCATTTTTCCGAATGTCATGAAAGCTCAGTAGATTTCTTCGAGCTTTAGTGGCCAACAGTGCATACTGTATCACAATTTTTGTTCCCGCGGGGAGAAATATAATGGCTTCTCCAGAGCCTTCAATTAATTTTGCACTGCCACTTATTGTATTGGTATTCATCTTTTCCCTTTTCAAATGGAAGAAATATTTTTCGTGTTTCAATATGGTATGTGTCGTTGCACTGTCAATGAAATACATATTTGCATCATTATGTTTGGCATCCATTTAACTATCAAATATAAATAAACGCAGTATTAATAGAGACAGATATAAGTATTACAAAATTTATTACAAAAAGGTAGTATGCGATAATTTAAATATTACAAAACATAATGTAAAATGACATAATATGTCTATCACTGGGGGTTTGCTGGATCTACGACAAAATCCTCTATATCAAGATGTGTTGTGTCGTAATCCAAAAGATCATCATCGGGGTCGTCATCATTATCAACGTGATTAGTCTCGACCTCCTTTCCCTTTTTCTGCAGTGAGGCTTGATAAAGATCGGCTAGGTGTTTGGCTGTTCTGCAGGTATTGGCCTAATGGCCTTCAATGCCACACCGGTTACAAATGCCAATTTGCCTCTTTCCCTGTTTAGCCTTTTCGGCTATATCCCCATGTTGGGGTTTACTCTGCATCATGTTAATGTCAAAACTGCGGTGATTGTAAGGGGTATATCGACCGCGTTGACTCTCACGACCGCGACCACGTCCACGGCCTTTACCACGTCCTCGGCCTCGTTCAGAAAATGTCACGTTCGCTTCAGGGAACGGACTGGAACCAGTGGGCCGGGACTGATGATTTTTCATCAGTAACTCATTATTTTGCTCAGCTAATAAAAGACATGTAATGAGCTGTGAGTACTTTTGAAAATTTTTCTCGCGATACTGCTGTTGTAGCACAACATTAGAAGCATGAAAGGTAGAGAGAATTTTCTCCAATTTATCATTCTCAGTAACATTTTCTCCGCAGAGTTTCAACTGAGATGTAATCTGATGGATAGCAGAGTTGTACTCTGTAACAGTTTTAAAATCCTGCAATCGCAGGTTAAGCCAATCATGTCGGGCTTTGGGGAGAGTGATATATTTCAAGTGCCCAAATCTCTCCCTCAATTCATTCCACAAATAAAGTGGATCTTTCACCGTCAAATATTCAGACTGTAGAGGAATGTCCAAATGATGACGGATGAAAATAATAGCCTTAGCCCGATCTTGGCTTATAGCCGTATTTTCACTGGCAATTGTATGAACAAGGCCCATTGAAATCAGATGCATTTCTACATCCAAGAACCAAGTCAGAAAATTGTTGCCGGTGAGAGATAGAGGTTTAAAAGAAAATTTTGCAAGATTTTCCATAGTGTAGAAAATAGATAATACAGATAGTATAAAAATAATACTTACCAAAAAAAATAGGCAAGAGCCCTCGTGCTGATAACATGTTATATAATAAATATTATATTTGGTAAGTATAATAATATATATATCAATGTATTAATATATAATATATGTATATATATGTATGTTGTGTATGTTGATATATATATTATAGTATATAGGACAATACAATATAAAATATTAATGCAAGATATCTAAGGCTGGGATGAGAGAACTTAATGCAAATGTCTGTGTAATTTTATTGAATGAACATACGCAAGTATTTATAGGCAAGAAGGAATACGAATATTGGCGTAATGTGAGCCACGTCGCATCCATATATTACATATGTATACACTACGTATGCATTATATATGTAACAAGAACATATATATATATACGTGTTTGTTAGTGTAGTTGATTTAAATAGAAAGAGAGTGCCGAGGGAGAGAGAGATAGATGAGAGGGAGATAAAATAGAAGTAAAAGTCACAATTAATTTTGGCATATGAACATATTTATACGCAAATACAATGTGCTTAATCATCACTATTAATTTGTTGGCAACACACAAGAATAATATATATATGTATATATATAACATAAACTATATGCAATAATAAAAAAATCAATAAAATATACTCCCTCCGTCTCGGATATATTGTCCAGATTACGGTAGATACGAGAATTTGGATAAAGTATAATTAGTAAGTAATTAAAAAGTGTATTAGTAAAAATAATTATTGTATAATAAAAATAATTATAGATTAAGATTAAGATAACTAAATAATTTAATTAAGATTGAAAAAAATTATAAATAATAAATTATGAAATTTAAAATATGATTAAAATATATAATTATGTTTGTAAAAAAGGAAAGAACAAATTACGTGGGACGAACGAAAATAAAAAATATGGACAATTTATATGAGTCGGAAGTAGTATAAAATATCAATTTATATGAAACATTAATGATTTTCCGTATTTCACAATCAAATCACCTAAAGCTTTCAAATCAGCACACGTAATAAAGGCAAACATAAAGGCATGTTTATAATAAAGACATGTGTTGTTTGTTCATAATTACAAAGTGTTTTATATGAGAGTATGTCATATGCTAAAATCAATTGTTGTATGTATTTATTTTATATTAATGCATGTTGTATTCTGTCTTTAGTAATACTGTGTGTTGTCCGTTAACATAGGGTGTTCTATTCAACACTGTAGTCGTCGCCCTAAACTTATATACACTAAATGCACCCTCTAACTATACAAATGATTCTTATAGATTTTATTGCCTAATTAATCCATGTATTACAATTAAAAATAAATAAATAAATACATAAATAAACTAAATAACTTTACTTGGTGTGCTTGTTTGGAGGATTGAGTTTTTTATTTTCATTGAATAATAAAATTTTAAATTTAAATAGTTGTTTGATATAATATAATTGTTGATATTTTTGGCCCAACTCAATACCAAGCCCAATCCGTAATCCAAAACCCTTTAACCCGATTTGGTTTTTTGACCCGACCCGACCCACACCTTATAACTCCTTATTCCCTTCCCTTCTCATGAGACACAATGTGTGTATTGCGATTCAGTTATCTCTCTAGTTCGTCTTCATCACCATTCTTCTCGGTAACTTTTGGGGTTTTCTTCTTCGCCGAAATTGCAGTCGTTCTAGTTCGATTCCTTCGGTAAGTTGTTCATCTGGGTGTTCTTTGTGAGGTTCTGGGGGAAATCGGTCGATTAGAGTTGGGTTAGTCCCTAAGTGTGAGTCATTAGGTTGTAGACTGAGCCGTCAAAATAGTTTCCCCTATCGTTTGTCGAATCGCTTGGAAATCGCCGGAAGAAGAGAATCGCCGGAGTAATTTTCCGGAGTTCACTGGAAGTCTCTGCCGGAGGAGGGAGATGCCGTCACTATTGTTGCCTGTTCGTTGCCAGTGGAAGCCAAGCGCTGCCGCCGAGTCCGAGGATAAATTGTACATGATCTTCAACCAGGAGTGTTTGGTTATTTTGTTCACTTTATTTGTGTTCGTAAATTTGATTTTCAGAAAGTGATATTGCCTTTTACTTTCAATTTTGTTGGACACATGCTATTTTGATGATTTTGTTGCTTGACAGATTGTATAAAAACTCAACAGTGGTATCAGAGCCAAATCTGTCAAACCATTAAGTTCGGCAGAACTTCGGGTAAATCGATCGTTGGTAATAGATTGATTTTGGTAAAAGGCTAAATCGTTCCTTTTTTAATTCTTGGTGAATCTGGTGATTGAATATTAGATTAGGATTTTGGTGAATCTGCTGATTGTAGAGATTGATTGTGTAATCTTGAAAATCTTGTTTTATTTGTTGCTCTAGATTGTCGTTGTTGCAAATCTTGTGATTGATTGGTAATTAATTGCTTGGATTGTGTTTTTTAGTGATTTCATTTGTGGACAAATTTTTTCTTTAAATAACTACTCCTATGGGTACTTTTTTTAATATGCAGCATTTTGATGGGAAAATAGATTTTACTATTTGGAAACAAAGAATGAAAAGTGTTTTAATTACTCAAAAATTTTCTTGAGCGATAGATGGTACATTTGATGATGATACACTTTTGCAGCATCCATTCGGTTGTATCTCTAGGTTTCTGGTTTTGTTGTAGAAAAACGTGTTGAAATAGATGAATGTGCATATGCGTGTATTGTGTTACATTTAACTGACAATGTGCTTAGGAAAGTAGGTAAATTTTTTAATGCAAAACAATTGTTGGAGAGGTTAGATGCTTTGTACACGGAAATAACTTTGTCAAATAAGTTGTTTTTGCTTGAAAAATTTTTCCAATTCAAACTAGACACTAAGAAGAACGTTGATGAGAATATAAATGTTTTTACTAAACTAATTCAAGATATAAAGTTGAGTGAAGATCAATATATTGATGAATATTCTCTAATTGTGCTTTTGAATGTCATTCTCGATTCCTATAGTGATGTTAAATCCGCAATTAAATATGGTAGAGATAACATTACTTTAGATATAGTAATAAATAGTTTAAAAAGCAAGGAATTAGACTTAATAGCTAATAAATCAATTAAAAATTCAAGTGGCGAAGTTTTGCATGTAAAAGGTGGAGTTTTCAATAGGAATAACCAAAACAACAACAATAGAGATAATCAATCATCGAATAACAATAAAAAGAAATATAGAGAAAAGAATTATAAATCATTGCCTAGGAAATGTTATGGTTGTGGTGGAGTAGGCCATTATATTAAAGAGTGTCCTAGTGTTGCTAATAAAGGTCAAGTAAACAAAACAAATCAAATAATTGAATCCAATTATTAATCAAATATGGCTTTATGTAATGAACCTTTAGGTGATGTATATTGATTGAGTTTTGATTGTTCTTTTCTTGCCTTTAGTATGTGAATATTTGTGAAAGGATAACTCTTTGAAAAATTGACATTTTGGCTTGTTTTCTTGTAAAACAAATGCTGAAAATCCTGTAATAAGTAAAATTATGTGCAGGTTTTTTTTTTAGGGTGTGTTTGTTTGGGAGTTTGGATTTTGAATTGGGATTTGAATAGTAAAAATTTTGAATTTGAATAGTTGTATAATGTGATATAAATAGGTGTTGATGTGATGTTTTGAATATAAAATTAATTTTTAGTATAATATAAAAAATAAAAAATAGGTGTTTGATTTGATGTTTTTGGGGGGAAAAATGAGATAAATAGTGGATTTAAAATCCAATCCCTCAAACAAACACACACTTAATAAAGTCTGTGCAGATTTTTTTTTTTTAAATAAAATCGGTATTGCTGTTTTTTTCCCTTCTTTGTGTAAAAAGAATCATTCCTGAATTTTGTTGTTCCTTGTCTGAATGTATGTTTTTGTTTTCTTATATATCAATTGTGAATAACATGGATTTTGTTTTCTAGGTGAAGTAAATCAACTCTTGTTGTTGTGATTTGTTTTTTGTTAGTTGTCTTTGTGCTTTGTACGTTGTGTATTCTAAACTAAGTGAATAATCTAGGTTTTTAGTTTCCCGGGAATATCTAAGTGTTTGTCTAACAGCATGTTAGTTTGCTAAGCTTTGTGATAGTGTTTGCTTAGGCATTGTGATATATTTTGTTTTTCTTTGTGATAATGTGTGCAAACCTATATTCTTAGCTACTTTGTGATCGACGTCGAATTTCTTGGTGTGATATATGCTTATCTTTGTGTTTCTATTTGTTCAAGCATGTGATATGATCCTTTAGTATGAGCGTACGCTATGTTTTTCTTTGTGGTGTCATGACATGTATATACTTTGTGATTAGTTCTAAGATAGAGTTCGCATGTTGCCTCCTTTTTTGCGTTAAGTTGTCCCTTTTTTGAATGAGCTATTAGTTTCTGCACGACTAATGTTTGCTTGTGAGTACAGGGTTTACTTAACATTTGTTGTGAGTGTAGGTTCATTGTGTATGGGTGAATCTTCTCGGGCAATTTCCATGCGACTTGATTAGGCGAAAAGGGTCACTAGGTTGTGATGCCTCCCTACGGGAGTAACCATCGGTAAATGACTTGGCTAAAAAAGGTGGAGAATGTTGATATTTTTGGCCCAACCCAATACCAAGCCCAACCCGCAACCCTTTAACCCGACCCGGTTTTCTGACCCGACCCGATCCACACCTTATAACTCCCCTTTCCCTTACCTTCTCATGAGAGACAGTGTGTGTATCGCGATTCAGTTTTCTCTCTGGTTCATCTTCATCGCCATTCTTCTCGGTAAGTTTGAGGGTTTTCTTCTTCGCCTAAATTGCAGTCGTTCTAGTTCGATTCCTTCGGTAAGTTGTTCATCTGGGTGTTCTTTGTGAGGTTTTGGAGGAAATCGGTCGATTAGAGTTTAGGGTTCTAAGATCGAGTCCATTAGTTTGGGGTTTTGTTTGGAGGTGGTTGGGTTAGTCCCTAAGTGTGAGTCATTAGGTTGTAGACTGAGCCGTTAAAATAGTTTCCCCTATCGTTTGTCGAGTCGCTTGGAAATCGCCGGAAGAAGAGAATCGGCGGAGTAATTTGCCGGAGTTCGCTGGAACTCTCTGCCAGAGGAGGGAGACGCCGCCGTTGTTGTTGCCTGTTCGTTGCCAATGGAAGCCAACCGCTACCGCCGAGTCCGAGGATGAATTGTACATGATCTTCAACCAGGAGTGTTTGGTTACTTTGTTCACTTTGTTTGTGTTCTTAAATTTGATTTCCAGAAAGTGATATTGTCTTTTACATTCAATTTTGTTGGACACATGCTATTTTGATGATTTTGTTGCTTGAAAGATCGTATAAAAACACAACAATAACAAATAATTGATGTAATATTCTGAACGTAAAATTAATATTAACATAGTATAAAAAGCAAGTATGTGATTGACAAAATTGCACAAAATTTACCTGTACTTTCATGAAATCACGCCAAATTCCTCATACTTTTAAAACTGCGTCAAACACTCTTATACTTTCATCAACTCTGCGTCTAACTCTCTCGGTCATCCTTATTTAACAGTGTTTGACTTTTACGCGTACAAACTGCAAGTGAGATTTTCAATCTCTATTTTTAAACCTTTGAAATTACAAATATATTCATTCATTTTATATTTAACTTCAAAAATATTAAAAAAGTATTTAGAATCAGAGGAAAAGAACTATTTTTGAGTATAAATTTACTATTCCTTGAAACTAAATATAGGACGAATAAATATATTTTTAATTACAAGTCAAACACCGTTAAATAAAAACAGTCGAAGAAGTTAAACGTAGAGTTTACAAAATTATGAAAGAATTTGACACAGTTTTATAAATATAAGAGATTTAGCGCGTAAATTTGTGAAACAAGATATGGGTTTCATGCAATTTTGCTTATGCTTATGTAATTTGATATTTTAGATAATTTTTATTTTTTTTTTTGAATACTAAAAATAAAATAAAATCACCCAAACAAATGTTATTAATTAATATAGAAAAACAAGTAATATATATGTGTCTATATATATATATATATATATATATATAATATGAATGTATCCAACATGAGATCTAACTCACGCCGATCACCCTTTATATATTGATTATAATTCAATAATACATCTTTTCATTCTAATTAACAAATCTTAATTGTTTTAATATTTATATTTATATTTACTATTTATTTTTAGCGAAAATTGTAAAAAAAATTATTCTTTATTTGGGTCAAATTATACATTTTTTTTTCATTTTCGCAAAATAGGACTGTATGTCTTTCGCCAATCTTATTTTTTCCTTTAGTGCCAAAAAAAGTCACGTGCCGGTCACGTGCTTATACGTGGACATGCCGTTGTGGACGTAGATTTTCCGGTGTTGACATGTAATTTGTCGGCAATAAATGACGTGGACATTATTATAATTATATTTTACAAAAAAAATTAGATTTTTCTTTTTTTTTTTTTAATTTTAATTTGGTTCAATCAAACTAAATTGCAAATAAGTTATTTTCAAATAAGTTGGACCAAATTGAAATAAACACATTCATTAATCACCAATCCCACCCAATCGATCTCTCGATCTCTCTCAACTACAATATCATCCCTCTCCCAAGTTAGTATTAATGTTAAAAAGACTATTTTGTCTTTATTAATAGTTAACCAAGTATTAGTTTTATCATATAATTAAGAATATTTTAGACAAAACTAATAATCTTAGATAATACATCCTCCGTCCACTTTTTTTATTTCTTATTCGTCTCACATAATTTGTCCTTTATTTTTTAAAATATAATTATACACTTTAATCACATTTTAAAATTTTTAATTTATAATTATTTTTATTTTAATAAATTACCTATTCATTTTAATTTTAATTTATAATTATTTTTATTAATTCATAATTATTTTTACTAATACATTTCTTAATTACTTATTAATTACACAATACCTAAAACTCTGTATCCCAGCTAAGGTGGACAAATTAACTGGGGCCGGGGGAGTAATTAATTAAAGTAAATATTGAATTATTTTATTATATGATTATAAATTTTATTTGCAGCGGCTACAATACTAAACATAAAATTCAACATTATGCTGAATAACATACTGTGTGCTAACAAACAATACAAGGTAGCATTACCACATATAATATACAATATGTTTTAATATAATACAAATAGAACACATGAACTAGAAGTAATAATATAGTCTCACACAATACATATTATAGTTAATTTTAGAATATGACATACTCTTATACAGTACACGCAATAATTATAAACAAACAACACATATTTTTATTACAAACAGTACATATTGTTTAATAAAAACATGTATTTTTACGTGTACTGATTTTGAAAAATTAACACCGTAACCACCCCATAATTCATTAGAATAATATATACATTATAATTTCATCGTAGAAAATAAACTCAAATGTATAATTCTTCCTCCTTTATACTTTGTAACTACCCATTATTCCTCACCAATGAAACTTTCGTCAAACATCACAATTGTCTTCATAGTCCGCCATTAGGTGACTTTCTTCTATCCTTTTGTTTTGAGTTTTTTTTTTTCTTTTGAAATGAATTTTTGAACCTCTTGTTCTTGATTCCTTCCAAAGTCTTCTCTTTCTCTTTATAAAACTTAAGCTTTAGGCTTTCATATAAGCCTCTTTTCACTTGGGCTTCTTGGTGTTTTGATTATTTTTTTATTTTTATTTATTTATTTATTTTTTTGATGTTTTGAACTCTGGAAATAGGCTATTTTATCAATCCGACCTGGATTCCTCTAAAATCAAGCTGATTTTTGGCTGGTAATAACAATTACATTAAAATAATTAAAAAGATATATTATTGAAAATTAATTAATTTACCTCATGTAACAATTATAATTGTAGAAGCATGAAGTTGATTTGAGTGGGCAGATTCTTATTGAAGTAGTCAGAAGTCGACTAGTTTGACTCAACAATATATATTACATGCATCTCCAACATTTAGTCTAATTATTCTCTTCTTCTCCGAATCACGCACACACACACCAAAAGGAATATGTATTTCCTCTCTCCTCTCTCTCTCTCTACACTTGAGGGTTTTCCAAGGCAGAGGTAACCTCATATTAAAGCCTAGCCTTCCATTAGGGTATAAATACAAAGAAGCTGTCTTCCACAATCAATTTGGTGCCTCAAAATTAATCTAGAGAGAGAGAGAGAGAGAGAGAGAGAGAGAGGGGGCATGGGAGCAGTGCAGGAGTGTGTGTCAAGCTTGTGCTTGTGCATGTTCACTACTACCACCACAAAATCCAAAAGGAGATCAATGCAGGTACATATATATATATATATGTATACATATACATACACACACCTGATCCCCTTCTTCAATGATCACATATATATATATATATCAGACTGTGGAGATCAAAGTGAAAATGGATTGCGACGGATGCGAGAGACGAGTCAAGAACGCCATCAAGAACCTCAAAGGTCATCAATCCATGCATGCACCTGAAACATATACTATACAGTACTACCTCCGTCCGGCTCTAAGGGTTCTATTTACGTTTTGCGTGTTGATATTTGAATATTAATGATTATATCAAAACGTAATACAAATTAAGAAAAAAAAATTGCAAAAATATTTTCATTAATGTCTTACCGTACTAATAGAATGACATTTGTACAAAAATTTATACAAATATAATAATATTTTTTAGGTTAAGTAAAATGACGCAAAAGGTAAATGTGACTCTTAGAGGCGGACAAAGGGGAGTCAATATTAACTATTCACTAGAAAAAATATATATATATATATTTGTAACGAAATTTTGTCCCTAAAATTTCCGTAGCTACTCTAATTTCATCCCTAATTTCATCTCTAATCTCATTAGTACAAAAAAAAGTGGATTTAGAGACAAAAAAACCTCGTTATAAAAATGCTATTTTCTTATAATGATTGTGATCCTCGTCGTCATAATATATATATATATAGGAGTGAAGAGTATCGAGGTTAACCGCAAGCAAAGCCAAGTGACCGTGACCGGCTGCATCGACCCCAACAAGGTATTGAAGAGCGTGAAGAACACGGGCAAGAGGGCCGAGTTGTGGCCTTATGTCCCATACAATGTTGTCCAATATCCTCAGTCTTTCGCTCAAGCGTACGACAAAAGGGCCCCCGCCGGCTACGTCAAGAACGTCCAGCCGCAGCCGCAGGCAGCCACCACGGCCGAGGAAACCATTACATATCTCTTCAGCGACGAAAACACCAATGCTGCTTGCTCCATCATGTAATGTAATGTGATTAACTAGATTTATTTTGTAGCACTAATTATAATTTTATAAGGATCGGATCGGATCATCGGGAATTAATTCAATAAAGATATATAGTTTGTAATTTGAGTATAAGGATCCATGTGCAATGATCAAATTAAAATTTTAATTTGTTGCATCTATTTTGCCTGCATTTATATATATTTCCTTTGTGTCATATTTATCCATCTGTTGCTGTTGCACGGAGTTTTAGAAATATTGTATTATATTGGGACATAATATAAATAAAACACTACGAAAAAAATAGTATATTTGTAACGGAATTTCGTTTCTAAAGTTTACGTAGCTATCGTTAATATTATTAGCAACAGAGAAAATAAATTTAAGAATGAAAAAACTTCGTTACCAAAATTATATTTTCTTGTAGCGAAGATAAAAAGACTAAATTAACGTTATTAGTATTGTATGATATAAATGTAATGACATTTGTGTAATATATTGTAAATTGGAATGAAATTTGTAATGTTACGTATACAGTCTCGTTACTAGAAAATAAAATAGATACTTTTGTTATGGAACAAACCAAAATGAAAAAATAAATAAATTATTAAAGAATAGAGTATATTGATCTCTCAACATGGACTGTTGGGACACATGAATTATTTATTATTATTATTCAATTTTGCATTTGTATCAGAAATATTATATTCAAATCCCAATTATCATTCAAAATATTACATATATAAATATTTCACTTAAAAAATATTAAAGAAAAAAACACTAAAAGAACAAACCTGACCATATATATACTTCATCCGTCATGCAAACATGTGCTCATTTGACCGGGCACGGATTTTAATAAAAATGAATAATAATTGTTACTTTTTTCTTTTATAGTAAAAAAAAGTACAAAAATATAATAATTTTTTATTTAAAAAAAAACGAAAATATTTTTCAATGATAATAAGTAATATATATATATATGTATGTATATATTCCACCATCCTTTATTGTTAATTAAGGTGTAGAATATTATCCTGCTTTACTTTCTTTTTTTCCGCTTCCCTTTATTCCTAAATAGTAACATTGCTCTAATCATGATAATAATGGCATTTTTAATTGCAACTTAAATGAAATATAAAAATTTGAAGATTTCGTTTTGTTGTTTTAATTTTGAATTTTTATATGAATAATGATTTATATTCTTTTTAATAGAAAATCATAATGATTGATGATTGAAATAACTCTTCAAGTAAATAGAGAGTCAAAGTTACAAGTAAATTATATTATATGTCAATGTTAGAATTATTCAACATATGTTAAATTAATAGATAGTGATGTTCTTTTGTTGTAGGTTTGGTTATGATATAATTTATATTTATATTTAATTAAAAAATAAATTTAAATATCTGTTGAAATTTCTAAAATTTATATTTCAATGAAATATACTAACTCCTAATATGATGCTATATTGTTTATTTTTTACATGCTTTTTTAGGTGATATACTTTTGATCAATTTATTCTTTTAGTGTTATGCCTTTTTTTAAAAAAAAAATATTAATTGTATTTATAAGAATATAAGAGGATAAATTAAATGGTATAATGAAGAAAAATTGTAAATATTTTGGACCTTCTTGAAATAATAACTAATATACTGGTACAATGAATATTAAATATGAATATAATTTTGTAAAAAATAAATAAATTATATAATACAAATAAAAAAAATCAAATATATTATGCATATTAACATAAGTAATTTATAAAAAAATTATATATATAAATATATTTGAATATTTAGGAGAAATGTAAAAGTTATAAATTATATATAAGTCCTACGCTAAAGAAATTGAAGAAATCATTGTGATTAAAAAAAATAAAAGTATAGTGCTAATGGGTGCTCCAATATATAACCAAATAGATTCATATTATTATTGAATGTGAATCATTGTAGATATATAAGAATATTTGTTTTTTTTTTTTTTTTTTTTTTTAATAACGTGGGAACTCGCAGCCGCTATTCGAATGTGCGAACTGGGTGAACCCCATCCGAACCTAATAATCTGCAAAATATATAAGAATATTTGTTGTTAGATGTATAAATGGTTGAAAGGTTGTGAAAATGATGCTCAACCACATATGTCTGGTCAAAAGAAAAACTTATATAACATTATAAGAATTATTAGTAAAAAGTTTCAATATATTTTGGTTTTAATATTTTATAAGATAATATTTAAATAATATTTTAATATAATATTTTATAAGATAAAATTATATATTTTTATAAGACGGCATAATAAATAATAAATAATTATATTTTTTCTTTGAAAACAATATCAATCATATTCAGTCTAATATTTTAAAAAAAAATTTTTTTTTTTTTAATATTTGGATCAAATGAGATCACGACAAATTAACTAGAAAAAACTCTTTTAATTCTCTATATATCCTATTATCACTGCTAGACTACTTTTTTTAAATGATTTTAAAATGAATGTATGAGAACTAATACAAAAAAATTTCACACTTTTTTCACCCATAAGCGGATTAGCAATGGATTACGAACATAATAGATTTCTTCTAAGAATTTTGTGTTGCTAATTTTAAACGACTATTGTCCATCACAAATATTCGTGATGGAATTTTAGACGGAATTAGCGATGGAATTCGCAATCTCGAACCAGAATATTTCATTGTGGCTATTTAGCAACGGAATTAGTCCGTTGCCAATGTCGTCTCTAATATTAGCGACAAGATCAGTGACTATGGATCATGTTCATCGTGTTTTATCTTGTCACGGATCAATTTCATGACAAATTTCGTCTATATAAAAACATGCACCCCAAAATTTTTGTATTTTTCAATTTACCAGTACCTGTCTCAAATAATATACGGATACGAACTAAGGGGTGTATTCAATTAGGTTTTTAATGGATTTATTTATTTTAAAAAGTCTATGAATTTATGTGATTTAGAAAATCCGCATAGTTTACGATGGATTTTAGTAAATTGATTTAGATGGATTTCTACATATTTTATTGAACTCTTTATGGATTTAGATGAATTTTGTAGGATAGTAAAATAATTTTTTTATAAATAGATATTAATCATATAAATTTATATCCAACACAAATTTTATAAATATAATATATAATTATTAATAAAATGAAATTTAATATTAATAAATAATATATAATTATTAATAATAACATTACTATATTGTAGATTATTAATTTTAATTTTATAATTTTAGTATTATATTATCATTCAATATATCAAATTAGTTTTACATCTTTTTATTAGTTATTATTATTATTTATATAATTGTATTACATAAAAAATTAAATACCTATATAAATAAAATAAAAAATATAATTTATGATTTTTGAAATTATATTAAAATAAATATATAAATAAAAAATAAATAAACGGTTCAATAAAAAAAATATTTAAATATATGTTTCACTATAATGATAATATAGTGTATTCGATAATTGAAAAAAAGAGAATTACACTGAAAGGACAATATATTATATTCGATAATTGAAAAGAAAAGACGACAATAATACATATTTATTATGATAATAATATTTTTTAAAATTATATTTATAATATAAAAATATACATTTTTTTAAAAAAAAATCATAATATTTGCTAATATATTTTAGTTTTAAATTATTATTTTTCATAAAAATTATAATAATATTAATAAATATTATCATATTATTTATCACAACAACAATAACAATAATAATAATAATAATAATTTTAAGAATTCATCAAAATCTCTGTTGCTACAAAATTTTCATTAAAATCCTTAGACTTGATCGATTGTTGAATATCTCAAGATTTTAAAAGACTTTTAAAAATCTATATTGAATACCTCAATATTTTAAAAAACTTTTAAAAATCTGGTTTGAATACCTCCAAATTTTAAAAGACTTTTAAAAGTTTTGATTGAATACACCAAGATTTTAAAAATCCAACAAAATCTTACATAGTCTAGATTGAATACACTCTCCTAAATGTCAACCTTCAACTTTGCACTCGTATTAAATCAACTAAAACACCATATTAATTCCCATAATATATAAAAATATGACAGTTACAAATACCATGACACATTAGTTAGAGTATGCAATAATACAATCCTCAAATTCAAAATATAAACACTATCCCAAAAGCATAAAAGTCAATAAATCGGTAGCGCACCCGAATCACCATCATGATTGCGTCTATCCAAATGCGCATTGAGCCTCTTGAGCTGCTCCATAATATTCATGGTTTAGCCTTCAACACGCTATGTGTGTGCCTTCAACTCCAACAAATGTTGGTCGTAATGTTGGGGTACAGTTGATGGGAGTGACCCGAGCTTAAAAATCATATTCTTTTTATCATGGTGGACCGAGAAAATAAATTTCTCATCACGGCTATATTTCGTATCTCCAAGTTGAGACATTCCTTCCCCAATCGCTTTCGTACCTCGTAAAATTGGTAAATATTTTAAATATTTTATTAATGGTTGATATTAACATAGAACATTAATACAATATAAATTATTTGACGTACTTTTATACGAGTTGCCTTAGAGCTATATACTCACAGCCGTCGTGGCACTTTGTATGCGCCCATTCGTAGGTTTTCAATTTCTCGAGACCTTATATTCATAATTTGTAAACATATATAAAAAGATGTACTTTAAATTTTTGGTATTAATTAGTACTCCCTCCGTCCCACTTACCATGTTCATATTTTTATTTTCGTCTATCTCAATTGTATTGTCACTTTCTTCTTTTGAAAAGAATTATATACTTTAATCTTATTTTAAATTTTTTATTTATAATTTTTTTTTATTTTGAATTAGACTAATTAGTTATCTTTATATTAATATATAATTATTTTCATTAATACATTCTTAATTATATACTAATTATACCTCTTGTAAATTCTCGTGTCTACAGTAAAGTAAACATGATAGCTAGAATGGAGGGAGTATAAATAAACTTGCAATTTTCATTCAAGTCTCCATAAATGGCTGAGATCCACTCGCATGTGTGGACTCCCGCGTCGGCATCGGTTTTTCATCCCGTTAGTTTTCTTTGGAGTCCAATGCTGACTTCATAACTCCATAACAAAGGCGGAGATGGTCAAATTTTCCCTTCCGTAGCGGCCGGAGCGGAATTCATACAACTACTTGTTGTATATTTTACACATCTTATTGTATACATCACAGACAAGTCTATTGATTTTGGTTTTCCATTTAATGTGTTTCTACAAGCCAAAACATATACGTTATTATACGCCTTTAATAATTGTATGGTAGAATTCATATTATAGACATCTTATAGTGGTCAAGGTCAATATCCTTCTTCCAATATAGCATGCAACCAGATTGAAAACAATCTATTTTCTTCTCACACGATAAACATGACACTTTGATCAAATTTTTTGTTTCGTAAAAATTTTTCACGAAATAGTTGCCCTCGGGTATCAAATCGTGCATGAGCTGACACTGCATGTAACACCCCCAGTTGGCTCATACTGGAAATGCTACCGCCACACTGCATCATGAGGTCGTCACCTCCTACTTCGGGCCCCACAATACAGTATTAAGGCTAAATTAACCATAAAAGCGCATTAATATATATACCAAAATCTGATTTATAAATATTTACAAAACACAACCCTTAACAAGAGGTTTTTCCGGTTAAAAATTTATATATAATACAATATACGTAAGTTCACTCACTCAGCCCATCTTTCTATATCTCGAGACGTCCCCTGTCTCGGATGTGCCATGCATACCTGAAACAAATATTTTCTTAAAAGCAGTCCAGAATTAAATCCATTTTAAGAACTAACGTGAAATATGTCATTTCACACCTTTTTAAAATAAAGTCTAATTCCCGTTAATCATAAAATACGTGTCATGTCATGCCAATAGTGAAATGATGCAATACAGATACAAACTCGACAACAATGCACACTCACACATATATATATCCGCCAAAGTGAGCAGCCGGAATAACCTCGGCTCCATAATCATAGGCTCACTACATCTGTCTAAGTGAGCGGTCGGAATACCCTCGGCCCCGTAATAACAAGCTCACTAGACCATCATCAATAAATAGCCGGAAAATCCTCGGCTCAAGGAAGGACCTGATAAATCCATAATAATACAACGGTCATCCGGTCACTTCCATATACCCACCATACCACTCCCACAATCAATACATGGATAGCCGAACGTTGTCGCCATTAACCACAAGACGCCCCATAGTCTGTGATAGCGAAGATAGGACCCCCACTGACTAGCCCTATCCCGTGTAATGTAGTAGAATCCGTGCAACCTGGAATCACCCAAGGGAAACCCAGAAACTCTACTCCTCCTCGCGCGCCCTAACGGGATCACGTTTGGAGTTTGGCATATGATCCTAAACTACCGGTAGACCTCACCAGTGGCCAGCCCAATGAGTGGAACAACACCTAACACGAATGATTATACCAAATACGTCTCAACTACAATGGGTCTAATCCCTGAATGACCGTGCGACTAAGTCACCCAGTTGTCCGACTACTATCGTCCACTATCGCCAAAGTGTTACGGTACATCGGGGTCGAATATCCTAACCCCAGATGATGCCCTCGCCTAGCACTACCGCACACAGCGACTAGACGATAGATCCATAAAACACATCCGATAAACCGTGCAATATGTGTGCAACATGCCAAATAAGTGAATTTACCGAAAAGGGCTGGTAAGACAGCTCACCTATCCTCCTTTTCATAAATTCACCAACGCGATCAAATACGTATATCAAATATCATAAACCGTGAAGTCTCCCACATGTATACGCACACATATATAGCCACTGATGAGGTCTACCGGTAGTTTAGGATCATATGTCAAACTCCAAATGTGATCCCGTTAGGGCGCGCGAGGAGGAGTAGAGTTTCCGGGTTTCCCTTGGGTGATTCCAGGTTGCACGGATTCTACTACATTACACAGGATAAGGCTAGTCAGTGGGGGTCCTATCTTCGCTATCACAGACTATAGGGCGTCTTGTGGTTAATGGCGACAACATTCGGCTATCCATGTATTGATTGTGGGAGTGGTATGGTGGGTATATGGAAGTGATCGGTTGACCGTTATATTATTATGGGTTTATCAGATCCTTCCTTGAGCCGAGGATTTTCCGGCTATTTATTGATGATGGTCTAGTGAGCTTGTTATTACGGGGCCGAGGGTATTCCGGCTGCTCACTTAGACAGATGTAGTGAGCCTATGATTATGGAGCTGAGGTTATTCCGGATGCTCACTTTGGCGGATATATATATGTGAGTGTGCATTGTTGTCGAGTTTGATATCTGTATTGCATCATTTCACTATTGGCATGACATGACACGTATTTTATGATTAACGGGAATTAGACTTTATTTTAAAAAGGTGTGAAATGACATATTTCACGTTAGTTCTTAAAATGGATTTAATTCTGGACTGTTTTTAAGAAAATATTTGTTTCAGGTATGCATGGCACATCCGGGACAGGGGACGTCTCGAGATATAGAAAGATGGGCTGAGTGAGTGAACTTACGTATATTGTATTATATGTAAATTTTTAACCGGAAAAACCTCTTGTTAAAGGGTGTGTTTTGTAAATATTTATAAATCAGATTTTGGTATATATATTAATGCGTTTTTATGGTTAATTTAGCCTTAACACTGTATTGTGGGGCCCGAAGTAGGAGGTGACGACCTCATGATGCAGTGTGGCGGTAGCATTTTCAGTATGAGCCAACTAAGGGTGTTACAAGTTGGTATCAGAGCCTAGGTTTGGTAGATTTTGGCTCTTTGGATTAAAAAGGTTTTGAAAATAATTATGATATTGAATTGGTTTGGCGAGGTTTGGGTTTTGTGGGTGCATTCATGTTAACGTGGTTTATGCTTTAATGTTATATCTGGTTTAGTTGTGTTGCTGAGTTGATATTGAATCAGGGAAGTCGGGGGCAGTATGTCAAATTCTCGAGGCGATGGTTTACGTAGGGCTATTCGAGGCCCAGAGCTAGATCCTTCGTCTGATGAGTCACAATATCCTGTGCCAGAGCATGTACCAATAGAGGCACCTAGTCAGGATTTCTTCCGGCAGTTTATGGCTGCGATGATGCCTCAACAAAGGAGTTTTATTGATGCTGTGATGCGGCATAACCCGCCAACATATTCTGGTTCTGTAGAGCCTGGAGTTCTTGAGTTCTGGGTTGAAAAGATGGAAAAGATATTTCGTGTTGTTCAGGTTCCACCAGATCAACGAGTCAATATCGGGGCTTATTTCTTGGAAGGTCGAGCTAATCGGTGGTGGTTAGGTGAGGAAGCTGCGGGAGTGGACCAAGTGGATATGACTTGGGATGAGTTTAAAGCAAAATTAAAAGCTAGGTTTATACCATCACATGTTCGAAAAGCAAAGAAGCAAGAGTTGCTGGACTTGAAGCAGGGTTCGATGTCAGTCGAGGACTATTTTGTAAAATTCAAGGAGCTGGAGATGTATGTTCCTGACTACTTTTCCTGTGAGCGAGATAGAGTTGATCATTTTGTAGATGGGTTGCAGCAGAGGATTCAAGAAGCTTTAGCTGTGTTGGCTATCAGTTCGTTGTATGAGGCTTACGAGCATGCTGCTCGATTCTATCAGAAGCAGGAAGTCAGACAGAAGAACAGTGAGAAAGAGATGGGGTATCAATATCAGTTTCGAGATAAAGGAAAAGCTAAGGTGGAGGACGAACCAAAGGGTAAAAATAAATGGTGGCAAATATTCAGGTCTGGGCCATCGTATAAAGGAATTTCGATTAAAGAACCGAGTCAAGAGAGGTTTCAACAATCGGGGGTTGTTTGTCGACGTTGTGGAACAAGTCATTCAGGTACCCGTTGTGATAAAGTTCCATTAACATGTTTTAAGTGTGGTGGTAGTGGTCATATTGCCAGGCTATGCCTAAGTGTGGTAACTGCAATGGAGTTTCCAGAACCGAGATTTAGGCCATGGCAGCCGCCATCTTCACAGTCACAGGGGAGAGGATTAGGACCATCATGGCGAGGTGGTCGAAGCCAGTCACGTCCATCATCTAGGCAGCTAGGCAGAGGACCTGACCAGCGTGGCAGAATAAATGTGGTTACCCAAACAGAGGCTGATCATCACCCATGTGAGGTTTTAACGGGTAGATTTCTTGTTTGCGGTTTGTCAGCTCTTGTGTTACTTGATTCGGGTGCAACGTTCTCGTTCATATCTAAACGTTTGGTTAAACAATTTGGTCTGAATTCATCGGTAGAAGTGGTAGTGGAAGTTTTACTTCCATCAAGAGAAGTACTGGAGTGCCGAGAACTCTATATGCAAATTCCGATTAGTATTGAGGGAGTTGATTTTGCTACTAACTTGTTGAGTATGAAGTTATCCGAGTTCGATGTGATACTGGGGATGGATTGGTTAATGGCATATCAAGCTCAATTTGATTGCCGAAAAAGATCAATTTCATTGGTTGGAGCGATGGGTGAACAAGTGAGCTATGCAGGATCTGCAAGACAACCTTCTATGAAGGTAATTTCGTCCCTATCATTTCAAGCACTTATTCGTAAGGGGTATCCGGTGTATCTGTGTGAGGTAAGAGATTTGAAGCAAGGGGAGCAACAATTGCAAAATATTCCTGTGGTTCGAGATTTTCCTGATGTATTTCCTGATGATATTCCTGGTATGCCACCAGCTCGTGAGGTGGATTTTACTATTGATATTGTGTCAAACGTCGAGCCAGTATCAAGAGCCCCATATCGCATGGCACCGTTAGAACTCGCTGAACTTAAATTGCAACTACAGGAATTATTGGATAAAGGTTACATTCGTCCTAGTACGTCGCCTTGGGGTGCTCTAGTTTCATTTGTGAAAAAGAAAGATGGAAGCTTAAGGTTGTGTATTGACTACCGTGGGCTGAATAAAGTAACGTTAAAGAATAAATATCCTCTTCCGAGAATTGATAATTTATTTAATCAACTGAGAGGTGCAAGTGTATTCTCTAAGATTGACTTGAGGTCTGGATATTATCAACTAAGGGTTGCAGAGCATGATATTCCTAAGACAGCATTTCGCGCTAGATACGGTCATTATGAATTTACGGTTATGTCTTTTGGGTTGACCAACGCCCCGGCTGCGTTTATGGAATTAATTAATCGAATTTTTCAACCATACCTCGATCAGTCTGTGGTGATATTTATCGATGATATCTTGGTATATTCTCCAGATAAAAAGACACATGCAAAACATTTGCGTGTGACACTAAATACACTGCGTGCGAGGAAGTTATATGCCAAGTTATCCAAATGTGAGTTTTGGTTGAAAAAGGTTGCTTTCTTGAGGCATGTAGTGTCTGGTAAGGGTATCTCAGTAGATCCTTCTAAAGTTGCGGCAATCTCGGATTCGCCAAGACCTACCAATCAATCAGAAGTAAGAAGCTTTTTGGGTTTGGCAGGGTATTACCGAAGATTCGTTCTTGATTTTTTGAGGGTTGCGAAGCCATTAACTAATTTGCTGAAGAAGGACACAATGATTAATTAGGATCGTGAGTGTGAGTCTTCTTTCTTAGAATTGAAACATCGATTAACTTCAGCACCAATCTTGGCTTTACCAGTAGAGGGTGAGGATTTTGAAGTTTATAGTGATGCTTCGAAAAGGGGATTGGGATGCGTCTTAATGCAGAATCAAAGAGTTATTGCTTATGCGTCACGACAACTAAAACCTCACGAAGAAAATTATCCTACACATGACCTGGAGATGGCAGCAGTTGTGTTTGCTTTGAAGATTTGGAGGCACTATCTTTATGGTGTCCATTGTAGAATGTTTACTGACCATCAGAGTTTGAAATATATCTTCACCCAAAGGGAATTAAATTTAAGACAAAGAAGATGGTTAGAATTGGTGAAGGATTATGATCTCGAAATTGTATATCATGAAGGTAAAGCAAATGTTGTAGCTGATGCCTTGAGTCAAAAACCAAGGCATAAGTTGGGTTATATGTCAGTTGCTGATGAACTGTGTCAAGATCTAGCACGGATGGAAATTGAAGTACTTGGACGGGGCATGACGCGGGGATATTTGCAAATGATACAAGTTGAGCCTGAAATTTATGATCATATTAGAGCGGCTCAAATGGAAGATAATAAGATGGTCGAGCTGGCTATAAAAGTTCAGTGCGGTCAGACTCAAAACTTTAATATTGCTTCAGATGGGAGTCTTCGATTCCATGGGAGGTGGTGTATCCCAAAGGACCGAAGCGATTTGAAAGAGAAAATTATAAGTGAGGCTCATAATACACCACATTCAGTGTATCCAGGGGGGATTAAAATGTATCAAGACTTACGTCAACATTTTTTGTGGAAGGGCATGAAGAAGGATGTAGCCAAATTCGTTGCACAATGTTTAAACTGCCAAAAGGTAAAAGCAGAACATCAGAAACCGATGGGGTTGCTACAGCCTTTAGAAGTTCCGCTCTGGAAATGGGATTCTATTGCAATGGATTTTGTGACAGGACTTCCAAGGGCGAAGTCGGGAACAGATGCAATTTGGGTGATTATAGATAGATTGACTAAGTCAGCAGTGTTCATCCCAGTATGTATGACTTGGAGCATGTAGAAGTTGGCCCAATTATATGTTCATCATGTGGTTAAACGACACGGTATTCCTAAGGTAATCATATCGGATCGTGATCCACGTTTTCAATCTCGATTTTGGCAAAAATTGCAAGAAGCCTTTGGTACTCAGTTGCATATGAGTACTGCATTTCATCCAATGACTGATGGTCAATGAGAGCGAACTATCCGTATTCTGGAAGATATGCTAAGAGCTTGTGCAGTAGAATTTCAAGGAAATTGGGAGGACCACTTGGATTTAGTGGAATTCTCATATAATAATAGTTATCAAACAAGTATTGGAATGGCTCCTTTTGAAGCTCTTTATGGACGAAGATGCAGAACTCCTTTAAGTTGGGATGACATGAGTGATCGACTGATATTAGGTCCAGAAATGATCGAAGAATCAAAAAATAAGATTCGAGTTATCAGGGAGAAGATGAAGATAGCTCAAGATCGCCAAAAAAGTTATGTCGATAAAGCCCGACGTGAAGGCCAATATCAAAGTGGAGATTTCATCCTAATAAAAGTATCTCCAATGAAAGGTATTAGAAGGTTTGGAATTAAAGGAAAATTGAGTCTGCGTTATGTTGGACCCTATGAAATCCTCGATCGAGTTGGGGATTGGGCTTATCGGTTAGCACTTCCTAATTTCATGGAACGAATTCATAATGTGTTTCATGTATCGCAGCTTCGTAGGTATGTCGCAGATCCTTCTCATATTTTATCTCCGGATGAGTTAGAGCTAAATGAGGATCTTTCATCTGAGGAAATGCCTCTTTGGATCATGGACACAAAGGTTCAAACTACGAGGAACCGAGATATTCGTATGGTGAAGGTAATGTGGTCCCGGCATGGAGCAGAAGAGGCCACATGGGAAGTGGAGCAAGAGATGTTCAAAGCATACACACATTTGTTTAATTAAGTAGTATTGTTATGCGTTTGAGTTTAGATTTCGGGGACGAAATCTTTTAAGGGGGAGTGAATTGTAATACCCCAATTTTGGAGTGTATAAAATAATATTATTATAGCAAATAAATATTTTTATAATATTTTGGAATCAAGAAATTAATATTTTGGAATAAATTTTATTCCTATTCTTTGGATCATGGACACAAAGGTTCAAACTACGAGGAACCGAGATATTCGTATGGTGAAGGTAATGTGGTCCCGGCATGGAGCAGAAGAGGCCACATGGGAAGTGGAGCAAGAGATGTTCAAAGCATACACACATTTGTTTAATTAAGTAGTATTGTTATGCGTTTGAGTTTAGATTTCGGGGACGAAATCTTTTAAGGGGGAGTGAATTGTAATACCCCAATTTTGGAGTGTATAAAATAATATTATTATAGCAAATAAATATTTTTATAATATTTTGGAATCAAGAAATTAATATTTTGGAATAAATTTTATTCCTATTCTTTGGATCATGGACACAAAGGTTCAAACTACGAGGAACCGAGATATTCGTATGGTGAAGGTAATGTGGTCCCGGCATGGAGCAGAAGAGGCCACATGGGAAGTGGAGCAAGAGATGTTCAAAGCATACACACATTTGTTTAATTAAGTAGTATTGTTATGCGTTTGAGTTTAGATTTCGGGGACGAAATCTTTTAAGGGGGAGTGAATTGTAATACCCCAATTTTGGAGTGTATAAAATAATATTATTATAGCAAATAAATATTTTTATAATATTTTAGAATCAAGAAATTAATATTTTGGAATAAATTTTATTCCTATTTTATATATTGATTGTGATTTAAAAGGCTGTTAAATGGATAAATATCGATAAAGATAAATAGAAAATATAATATATAATAATATTATAATAATAATAATGATAAGGATGGATGATGACGAAGATATAATAATAATAATAATCATAATAACGTTAATAATAATAATATAATATAATATAATATATAATATATATAATAATAATATAATTTTATATAACAAACCAAACTTACCTGCGAAGGACGACCAAAACAGAAGAACGCGAAGGAGAAAGAAGAGAAAGAAGAAAAGAAGGAAAGAAAACGATTTAGCCGTTCGATTTCAATTCCGACTTCGGTATTGTATTATTTGTTATACGTAGAATTTAATTATGAATTTTAATATGAATTTCGATATTGAGAATATTAAATTAGAAATTCTTCAAAAATTTATAACTAGCTATTTGGCTATTTAATCGACGAATTTCTTTAGCTAATAGCCTATTCGTAGTCTTAGTATTATATTCTGAGAATTTCGTATCGATCCGAGCTGAATTGAAAACGGCAATGTACTGCACCTGTCTGTTTATTCATATCTTTAAGTAATTTTATTTAATAATCGGGCGATATAAATATTATGAGGTATAAGAGTTTTATAGCTAGAATATCGTAGTCTACTAAATATAAAAGTTTGAAACCCAACGAGCTAACTATAGAAATTACCTTTTGAATAAGCAGGTAGCTCCTATGTATAAGTATATAGCTCAGCTGATTTGAGTAAATAATGGGGCAGGTGTACGTTGGAAGAGATTTGGGTGAAATTGCGGGAGCTAGGGAGTGTCGATAAGAGGTAAGCAGTAGGGAATTAAATCTAATTTTAAGAAATTAGGTATGCATGTTGCATGCGATTCTGATTAATATGTTAACGTGATATTATGTGAATCATTTTGTTGCATGTATATATTTATATATATATGTGTGCGTATGCATGTGGGAGACTTCACGGTTTATGATATTTGATATACGTATTTGATCGCGTTGGTGAATTTATGAAAATGAGGATAGGTGAGCTGTCTCACCAGCCCTTTTCGGTAAATTCACTTAGTTGGCATGTTGCACACATATTGCACGGTTTATCGGATGTGTTTTATGGATCTATCCTCTAGTCGCTGTGTGCGGTAGTGCTAGGCGAGGGCATCATCTGGGGTTAGGATATTCGACCCCGATGTACCGTAACACTTTGGCGATAGTGGACGATAGTAGTCGGACAACTGGGTGACTTAGTCGCACGGTCATTCAGGGATTAGACCCATTGTAGTTGAGACGTATTTGGTATAATCATTCGTGTTCGGTGTTGTTCCACTCATTGGGTTTGCCACTGGTGAGGTCTACCGGTAGTTTAGGATCATATGCCAAACTCCAAACGTGATCCCATTAGGGCGCGCGGGGAGGAATAGAGTTTCCGGGTTTGCCTTGGGTGATTCCAGGTTGCACGGATTCTATTACATTACACGGGATAGGGCTAGTCAGTGGAGGTCCTATCTTCGCTATCACAAACTATGGGGCGTCTTGTGGTTAATGGCGACAACGTTCGGCTATCCATGTATTGATTGTGGGAGTGGTATGGTGGGTATATGGAAGTGACCGGATGACCGTTATATTATTATGGGTTTATTAGGTCCTTCCTTGAGCCGAGGATTTTCCGGCTATTTATTGATGATGGTCTAGTGAGCTTGTTATTACGGGGCCGAGGGTATTCCGGCTGCTCACTTAGACAGATGTAGTGAGCCTATGATTATGGAGCCGAGGTTATTCCGGCTGCTCACTTTGGCGGATATATATATGAGTGTGCATTGTTGTCGAGTTTGATATTTGTATTGCATCATTTCACTATTGGCATGACATGACACGTATTTTATGATTAACGGGAATTAGACTTTATTTTAAAAAGGTGTGAAATGACATATTTCACGTTAGTTCTTAAAACAGATATAATTCTGGACTGTTTTTAAGAAAATATTTGTTTCAGGTATGCATGGCACATCCGAGACAGGGGACGTCTCGAGATATAGAAAGATAGGCTGAGTGAGTGAACTTACGTATATTGTATTATATGTAAATTTTTAACCGGAAAAACCTCTTGCTAAGGGGTGTGTTTTGTAAATATTTATAAATCAGATTTTGGTATATATAATAATGCGCTTTTATGGTTAATTTAGCCTTAACACTGTATTGTGGGGCCCGAAGTAAGAGGTGACGACCTCATGATGCAGTGTGGCGGTAGCATTTCCAGTATGAGCCAACTGGGGGTGTTACACTGCATATCTAACCAATGCTCAGGCAAGTGGAAATCAACATTAATATTTAAAATTCTTGACAAGTTGGACAATAATGTTGTCTTCGTACACGTATGCCACGACTCTTTATCAGTTGCTTGGAGAAAATTATGCGATTCCTTATTTTTTGGAGTTACGTTCTTCATCTGCTCCATGCGTGACTCAAATATGAGCCCTCTAGTATTCATTACCATTTGAGTATAACTTGCTATCATTGGATTAGTAGGTGTATACAAAAGCTATTAGCTCACATTATTATGAGCTATCACTTCTATCTTATTTTTTAGGCAAAATAGCATAAAATCCCCCTGTGGTTTCAAGAAATTGCTGAAAACCCCCTGTAATTCTAAAATTACAAAAACCTACTCGTGGTTTTCAAAATGTTGCACACTCGCTACTTCCTTCTAAATTCTACTAACAGACGTTAAATTTTATCGTAATGGACCGTTATACCCTTATTTATATTTTTTCTAATTTATTTCTCTCTCCTACTTTCTTTCTTTCCTTTTTCTCCCACACGCTCACTCCCATCTTCTTCTTCTTCCTTTCTCTTCTTATTTTTCTCTAATTTTCTTTCAGAAGATCGGTGAAAAAGTCATCGGCAGAAGTATTCACCCGTTTTCTGTTCGTCCAAGGAAGAAAGCTGCTAAGAACCGCCACCGCTGTCGGCTGTCAGAATGGGCTGGAGTTGTTTGCCAGTCAGTCAATTTTTGGAAAACAGATTCATTCGCGTCTAATTTCAGAACACAATTTTTCTTTCTTCTGGGTCTTAATTGTTTGAGTTCCTTCTTCTTCTTCCCCAATTTTTCTTCACACCCCCATAGCCATATCAGATTCTTTCTCTTATTCCTTTTCCCCAATTTTCTTTCTCAATCATTCTTCACCCGTAATTGCAGTCACACGCACCAGGTTCTTTTTTTTTCCCCTTCAATTTCTTCTTTTCTTCTTCTTCTTCCCAATTTTTTTTTTCCCTTCTTCTACTTCTTCTTTCCCCATTCTTCTTCAGGCAGCCTTAGCCGCACCAAGTTCTTCTCCAATTATGAATTCTTTGCTCTTAAAAATTAATCTAAAAAATATCTACAAGAATGGAGAAAGAAACATAGAATTAGCATTGTAAGTCTGTAAGTTGCTCTATTCTTTATCACATTCCCATGATTCCTCTGTACATTAGATAAATATTGGAGAAGATGAAAAATCACAATTCTCTATTGATTTTTTAAGTGCCTTCATTTTTTATGAATATCTGTTAAGAACATGATCTATCCATTTTAATTTTTTTTATTCCTTGAATTGAATATATTCTGAAAATTTTGAACCTGCACAATCGGGTGAGAAGAAGACATTGTGGAATAACTAAGCTGTATTGAATTTTGGGTGAGAAAAAAGTGTATATAATAAAGTCAGAGGGTCATTTTAGTAACTTCACATACAAATTTATCATTGTTTGGACCAAAATTCGCATTTAAGGCGCATAACATACACTCTCCGTTAAGTTCTAACCGATGAGGGTTTTTCTGCAATATTTTACAAACCACAAATAGACTTTTTGGATTTTTAGAACCAGAGGGGGTTTTCAGCAACTTCGTGAAACCACAGGGGAATTTTATGCTATTTTGCCTATTTTTTACTATGATATGACCACATATCATACTTTGGTATAAAAGCTCTAGAGTGCAGTTGGTATTTCACATCATCTACCAATAAGAATATTGTATTTTTACAATGCTTGTATAGACACCGTATACTATTATTGATATTATAGACCTCTATAATATTCATACAATACTTAGGAAATCTTCAACACCACTAATAAATTATTTATGTAGAATACCCTTACGGATTCTATTGTACATCAATTCTCTCCATGGGGTTGTCATATTTAATAAATTCACCACTGAAAGAGTTTTACAAACAACAATAGTATTATGCTAGTTTAACAATATGCTAACAGATGAAAAAAAAAATTGATTACTTAGTGTTAGCTCTAGATAATATAGCTTAAATGTTTGAAGTTATGTAGAATTCAAGTTTCGAAAGTAATTACGTTTTCTAGGTTGCAAACACTCTTGAATTATAATTTTTAGAAAGTTTTATGAAATAGCTCTCACAAGTTTCGGTTTCATATGAATAGAATTGCAACAACACTGCTATCAATTGGATTGTTTGTGTAATAAGTACTAACAATACTTTAGGCTATTCGAGATGTATGAAGCATAACTCAAAATGATAAATGAAACTCAATTCCATAAATAAAATTCATACTAGAATAAAAAATAAAATAAAACCACCACTTGCTTTGTTCACAACCGTTACCGCATGTTCGCCGCTCATGCGCCGCAGTTCGCCTAACTATTGTCGAAGTCCGAAAATCCCTCTGCCGATTGCCGCTATGTTGTCGTTGTTGATGTGAAATTTGTTTGGGTGTGAATGAAATCGATGGTGGGAGGGTCAGGGATTTTAATTTTGTTTTAGCAACATAAGTTAATTTTGTTTATAAATTTGTCTCTATCACCAACAGAATTTAATTCCATCCATAATTCTATCATGGTTAGCAATGAAATTATATTCCGTCCACAAACAAGGACGACTTGTTCTTTTTTTTATCTTTCAAGTGTTTCCCTCACTGATTATTAACGGATCGAATATCTGTCACAAATATCCATCGCTAATAGCGATGAATGTATTCCATAGATTATAGCAATATTGCCAAATTTGGTTTAAAAAGATGGTTTTTGTAGTGAATATGTATGTAAATGTTGGATAATCGGTTAATCGTTTTATTATTTAATCGATGGAATTTAATTTATAAATTAAATTCATAAATTTTGATACCGATCATTCAGTGAGTTGAAATGCATATGAGTTGTATGAGGCATATGAATGCCGATTAGCAAAAGGCACGCGCCGCTCGCCCGGACGAATATTGATCGTGAGTTATAGCTTGGGCTTGGTAAATATTAGACTTAACAAAGTCTATATTGCTCCGGAGCTTGCTCGAAACAACAAAATATTTTTGTTGAAATTGAAGTTCAAGAAAATAACATTATAAACCAACAATATAAGCCCAAAAATGCATGCATTTAAAAGACTCACTATAGGTGCATAGACACGCATATATATACATGTTAAACATGACTTTAAATTGCATTAATTGGTGTAGATGTGCGTGCACTGTTACTTACATGCATGCATTAACATTAAATTCAATTACAAATTATAAGGCATTAAAGTTAGATAATGATCATGCACCAAATTACATGATTTTGAAATTTTGAAAACACACAATTGAATGAAGGTCATTACTCAAATTTAATTTGGAGGTTACCTAAAAAATCAATCGTCGGTTTTCAAAGGAATAGTAATTCCCTGCTCGTGTGGTTTGCCTATAAAAAGGGTGTTTATTCGTCCATTTTATGCACACAACAATTATTCATCTCCTCTCTCTAATATATATTATTTCCGGTGATTTTTCCGGTGTGTTTCCAATCGATATTCCGGTCGCATTCGGCCTATTTCTTTTCTTCATTTCCAAGTCTTCCGACACGGTATCAGTTCGCCTAATTTTAGTTCGCCGGAGCTCCGAAATATTGGGGTGCCACCTAATTTGGAGACGAACGTCGTTTTATCTTTGGAAACGTTGTGTCACGAACCGGAAGCACTATCGGGACGTATTCATTTTTACAGAAAGAGGTTTTACCTTGACTCGACGTGATTATCAAATGACTTCGATAAATTAATTATTGAAATTTATTTCAATAAATTATTGTGATTATCGAATTTATTTCGGTAAAAACTATTGTGCTATCGAATTTATTTCGATAATTATATTCTTGCAATATAATATTATTATTATATTTCTATCAAGTCAGAAACGAAACATATTGATAAAACGAACCTATTTATAATTTTAAAGAAATAATGTAATAGATTATATCATATTATAGTAATGGTACAAACTCTGGTAAGGATACCACCTGAGTTATCTATACTTATATTCTAGCGATAGGTTAAGCACATATATACTCTTCGCCCTTACTTTTTTCTAATTATATTTTTACTTATTGTATATTGTGATGTGAGTTTCACTAATTATTTATAAATTTATGATGTGGGTTAACTATAGGTGGTCTTTAGATGTAGATCTTTATTTTCCACAATTATTTTGTACTTCCTCCGTCCATTAATTTTATATATATTTATTTTTTTTATTTTTTCACAAAAAATATACATTTTTCATTTATAAAAAATAATTCTTACACACTCTTTAATTTATATCCTTTAAGATTGCACTTATTTAATAAAATGCTACAACTACTTACACATTCAATTTATCAAAAAAAGAAAAAAAAAATTCTTACTTCATTAATTAATATATATATATTTTCCAAAATATTCCTAATTTCCGTTAGTTACAACCAATATGTAATATTATATTCATTAAAAATTCATATCGAACCCAAATAAGTTGTTGGTCCCAAAATCGATCAAACACCTAGCAGCAATAACAACTCACTTCGAAAAAAAAATCGAAACATAAAATCTCAACACAGACTCGTTGTTTGCTGAACGATCGGACTGCGAATACGCATGCTGGTGACAACAAAAACATAAAACACAAAACAAGGATGAATGAATCAAGATTACAAAGTTGTTGTGTGAATCATTGCTTTAAAAAATCTCGCTCTATCACTCACATAGAATTTCATAGTACACTCGTTCACATCTACAACTTCCCCCAATCCAATTCCTTGTTCCCCTTGCTATTAACTCATTCTCCTCCTCTTTTATATAAAAATCAATTAGATATGCACTATCGTTACTTCTCCAACCTCAAACATTCTCAACATGGTAAAATTATCAAATAAGGAAAGAAATAATTCTCAATAACTCCTTAGTTTGACTTCCATATTTTCTTTCAATTAAATCTCCTAAAATCTATCTATCCATTTATAGCAGATATCTTAGGATCAATGTTCATTTTGTAGATACACTAGTCTGGCCGATTTGAACCACAACTGAATGGATCACTTGCTCCATGTTAAATAGACCGCAACTTTAATTTTCACCATAGTCCATACGTTGATTAGACATCCCGTAAACATCAACTAAAATCCAATGCAAAATGCAATTCATTTTCAACATAAGCATATATTTAGTTAACGGGGAACAACTATTCGTTAGTTTTGAATGACCCGCAAATTACATATATTTGAGTTGGCACAATATGAATGTAATATATTTTCTTCTTCTTTTTAATAATAATAATAATAATAATATTTTCTTCGTCCTACATCTTATGTTACATTTTTTATCTTCATTTGTCCCCAATATTATGTCACTTTCTATTTTGGGAAAAGAATTTTATCTTTTAATTATATTTTAAATTTTATAATTTATAATTTTTTTTAATTTTTATTAGACTAATTAGTTATCTTGATATTGCTTTATAATTATTTGTATTAATTAGTTTTACTAATACATTCTTAATTATTTACTATCCCTAGTAATTATTGTGTCTACCGATCTGGGACGGAGGATATAATAATAATAAAGACAAAAAAAAAAAAATGATATATTGCTTTGCTAAATATACTATATTAGATTTTTTTTTTTACCAATACCGTTCATTTCATATTAATTATATGTTGTTCAATGTTACCTTGGTTGATTGGATGTGAATAAATTCAATATTATTATATTTCAACTCCCAATCCAACTTGTTTATGAATATATATATATATGCTCATGTATGTACAGATCTAAGCTTAAATGTTACTCGATCCATTTAACTTTGCAAAAGTTGGTCACTACTAATTAAAATATAAATGGAACTTTTCTAAGCTTATCATCGACGATGTTACATTATATAACTATTCAATTATATTATTGATTTTGTTTAAATTTAGTTGATTTATTCGCTATCAAATACGCTCGTTAGGTTGTCTCAAGTCTAGTGTTAGATTATTGTATTTTTGGTATTCCGATCTAATTAGGAAATTATATTTGTCGCAGTGGGCCAAAAAAAATTAATAAATAAATAAAAATGAAAGAATCGACTTGTGAAAGGATTTAAGGCCAAATGATGTCGAAAAGAAAATCAAAAATTGATCCAATAGGTTTAGAATATTTGGATGAATTGAATTGTAGAAAATGACTTTTATAGAACGGAAGAAAACACTGCAAGAAAATATCATTTTTGTAACGAGATTTTTTCGTCTCTAAATTCACTTTTTCCGTTACTAATGATATTAGAGACGGAATTAATTATGGAATTACGTTAGCTACGTGATCTTTAGTGACGGAATTCCGTTACAAATATATATATATATATATATTTTTTGGTAGTGAAAGGGATGTGATGAGATCTTTTATAAGAATTTAAGAAGTAGGTTACAAAAGTATATAATTGAATTAATAAATGAACAATCAATGGAAGTCTTCAATAGGGTTTTTAATGTAGAATAATTGAAGTAGCTAGCACAGCTGCACAGGTACATGAGGAGAGGTTAAAGCATTTCCTGTTCCAATAATTTATTTTCAATCATGTAGCTCATTTATTTATTTATTTATTTCTATTTTTGTGTTGAATTTCTTTTTCTTGCAATTAATACACTTTACTTTATTGTTATTTTAACAAGTCATTCTTTAAATTTATATGCTTTATTGTCTTATTTATCATTCATGTCATTTCACTAACAAAAATTAACAAATTAGTATTTTAGTGAATAATATAAATTAATGAATAATATCAAATACATAAATTAACAAACTATAGCAATATATAAAACAATAATAATAAATAAAAAAAAAGAAAGTATTTTAGTAAAATTTTTACTCAACAAGTTAGCACATGTAGCTACTATTTGAACAAAGAAAAAATTTAAATACATGAACTTCTGAACATGTAGGATTATCTTATTTAAATCACTAAAAACTTAAATTGACAAACTTAAACAAATGAATAAACCAATATCCAATGCATAAATTAACAAACTATAGAAATATATACAAGAATTAAATATATATATATATATATACTCACTCTGTCGTCCAATTGTATGTTCATTTGATCGGACACGAATTTAAAAAAAAAAGATAAAAGTAGAAATTTTTAATTTTTTAAGGTAAAAAATAAAATAGAAAAAACAATTTTTTTTAATAATAAAAATGATAAGAAGAATAAAATTAGATGACAATTAAAAAATAAATAAATAAATTTGAATAACAGAGTATATATTAACAAAAAATTTAATCAAAAACACGTAAATACTATTCGGCCAAAGAAAAAAAAAATGTTAAATAAATTAACTTTTAAAAAAATATCTTTAATTATTTTATTTAAATTTCTAAATATTTAAACTAGTAAACTTAAACAAATGAAAAGCAATATTGAAGGCATAAATTAGCAAACTATAGCAATATATAAAACAATAAAAAATGATATTGCCAAAAATTTTATTCAAAAAAGTTAGCATATATAACTATTATTTGAGAAAAATATATATATATAAAATATATTAACTTCTGAAAAAATATTATTATTTTATCCAAAACTTTAGAAATTAGATTAACAAACTTAAAAAAAAAATTATATCCCATGCATAAATTAGCAAATTATAGCAATATATAAAACAATAAAAATATATCTTATCTCCGTCCTACTCTAAGGGCATACATGTTGATATTTGAATATTAATTATTATATAAAAACATAGTAAAAATTAAAAAAAAAAATTATAAAAATATTTTCATTAGTGTCTTATAATACTTATAAAATAATATTTGTACAACAAATTATACAAATATAACAATATTTTTAATATCAAGTACAATGACGGCAAAATGTAAATGTGACCTTAGAGGCGGACGGAAGGAGTATATATTTGTAAAAAATTTACTCAACAAGTTAGCAAACTACTACTTGAGCAAAGAAAAAAAAAATGTTATACATTAATTTTTGAAAACAAAATATAATTATTTTATTTAAATCTCTCAAAATATTAAATTAGCAAACTTAAACAAATAAATAAATCATAAATCGACAAACTATAGCAATATATAAAACAAAATATAATATATAGTAGTACATATAAACAGAAAAAAATAATAATAATAAATAAAAATTACAATGTTTTAAACACGTTAACTTCCGTATAAATATGATTATTTTATTTAAATTTCTAAAAAAACTAAATTAGCAAATATAAACAAATGGATAAGCCATATTAAATGCATAAATTAACAAACTATATAACAATATATAAAAACAAAAATATATATACATACATATATTAGCAAAATTTTACTCAACAAGTTAGTAAATATAACTACTCCCTCCGTCATACATAATTTGGGCATGTTACCGTAGATACGAGAATTTAGTATAATTATTAAGTAATTAAAAAGTGTATTAATAAAAATAATTATTGTATAGTAAAAATAATTATAGATTAAGATTAAAATAACTAAATAGTTTAATTAAAATTAAAAAAATTATAAAATTTAAAATTTAAAATTTAATTAAAGTGTATAATTATATTTTAAAAAAAAATGACAAGTTATTATGTGGGACATAGGGAGTATTATTTAAACAAAGAAAATAAAGAGTGTTAAATACATTGTAAAAACATATTAGTACCTCCGTCGACAGCCAATCTATCAATTTACTTTTTGCACAAAAACAACAAAAATTCTTTCTATTTGTGTCTTATAATACTAATGTAATAATATTTGTATAAAATATTATACAAATATAAGAATATTTTTAATGTTAAAAACAATGACGCCAAATACAAATGGATAGATTGGCAGTGGACGGAGGTAGTATTATTTTATTTAAATTTCTAAAAATTCAAAATTAAACAAAGGAACAAGCAATTTCTACTATATGGATTAACAAACTCTAGTAATATATAAAACAATAAAAATACATATATAAGCAAAACTCTACTCTAAACAGGTACTACATTAATCAACAAACTCGAGCAAAATTCAAATATTGAATTTACTACATTAACCTTGTCAAATTATAACCTTAAGATTAGACTTCAGCGCTATTGCTATCAAACGGCTAACACAATATCAACACCGAGACATCAGCAGAGTAACCGTCGCCTTATATAAAATAACAAACTTATTAATGCAGCGGAAAAAGAAAACATAACAACTTTGATAAACAATTCTATAATATAAGAAAGAAAAAATGAATAGATTCTTAGCAGGACGTGACAGAAAAAAAAACTCGGGCAAATTTCAGTTTTGTATCGAACATGTCTAATATACAAAATGTAGTTTTGTTGTAGCACTTGCACACAATGCATAAGTACGTCAGTCAGTCAGTCAGTCAGTCAGTCGGTCTACGAAATTGAAAGTAGAACAACTTATTGCTATGCAGAGCTATACTTACAGTGAGTGATAATGTGATATTTGTGGTCAAGATTTGGATCAATCTGAAATCTGTATATGTGTGTTCTTTGTATTGCCTGCCTGCCTGCCTGCCCAATAGATGAACTGTAGCTTGAGATTTATTTGTTTATACTTAAAAAAGATGTATAATAAAACTTTTGATAGACTAAATCATTAATGTGGCCATCAAAAACATCAACACAAAGGCTAACATACAGCATGCAATATTCTGTCCCTGTTAATTACTACTACTAACTGACTTAACACTCAACTGTACCTGGAGAATTCACACAGCCACATGTTGAGTTCAATTCATCCAACCATGTATTCGTCTGTATCGTTTGTAAACTCTACCACCGGGGCATACTGCATTGCATTGCATACTTTGAATTAATAAGAGATAGTATAGTGGCTTCATTCGGATAATAACTACAGACCTCCAGAAAAACCTACCTCATCATCTTCATCAAAGTAAATTCCATCACCTGTGCTGCTGCTCTTCGGCCTGAATGCCCATCCTAAAGTGTCCTCCACTAGTGATTTCAATTTTCTTGTCTGAAATGAAAGAGACAACAGCCATTTTTCAAAATTTTCAAAGATGTCAATGGGTAGTGTTGAATACCAACATTTAATTGGTTGATTAGAGACAGTCTAGGATTTTGCAACTGGCATAATGCTGATTTAATTGTTTATTAAGACACGTGCGTACTTACCCATGAGAGAAGATCTCCATCGACAACCGGAGCTTCTAGCACCACCGAAAAAAATTCCTGCATATTAATGTGTTTACAGTGGTCCTTTTGATTAAATTAATTGCAACTCAAAAGTTCTAATGGGCATAAAATCAGGACCCTAGGGATTTCCAAGATGTCTGGAAATTATTAAACTAAGATAATGAACTTCAAGGCATATCTTGATATAATAAGATATAATCATACTAGCGGCAGCATCAGTAGCAACACTATGGCACACATGCATTCGTTAATGTAATAATGTCTATAGACGTCAATATGTCATCCTTGTGCCGATGGCAATACCTTGCAAAGGTGATGCAGAAAGCTATCAGAAGATAGCCAAGATTCATCCAACAAAGCTGGCACTCCTTCACGCATTGCACCAATGTCATTTTCATCCTTTTTAAATCCATATTTTAACTGGTAAAACACGATCCTAACAAACTGCAAATGCAACAAACATGGAGCTCAGGAGAAATGTTGAAAAAAGAAACACACAGTCACACACAAGGAAAATCTAAAAAGTTACACAAGTACTCATGGCTAGAACAGTATCGAATCAAAGAAAAAGAAAAACAACCAATGCTCAGAGTTGAAAAAGATTGCTTCAGATACTATTGGAATCTATTTGCGCAAATAACCCTAGCATGCACAAAAACAATATTATGACATTATCCATGCATTACATATCCGACAATTGTGATATCACTTTCACGGAAGTTGGAACCCACATAGATGCAACTATGATGCAGATGACAAGAGCGGAAATCTTCAAAGTTCGCATGTTGGCTATAACAAAATTCATCTCAAAACAATCACCATTCCACTTTACCCAGAGATACAGAAAGATAAATACATTAAAAGATTCAATGGTACCTTTGTGAATAGCCGGCTCCTGGTGCGAAGAGGCTATAAAAACAACAAAACAAAGTTAAATACAAATTGAATTTCACATGATGAATAATTACAAATTCCTCTCAAGTGTATAGGAAGTAACTCAGCCAAAACTTCTAACAGAATCAACACCTTGGATTCACACATATCTCTAAGATTAACATGTACAAAAACTTTAACAAGACCATCCTGATACTGTAAGCAAACTAAACATAAACAAAACACTGTACCAGAAAAAAGTTCTAATTCCCAGCATACTCACATAATAAACTAATAATACACCATCTTGGCTCTAGAAAGAAAAAAAAAACAAATAACAGAAAAGCTGAGAAGTTAAAATATCGTAACTACCAATATAGAACACCCTTAAAACCTAAGCAACTGTCCAAGAATCTACTTAGCACCAACCACTTGTTGACCCTATATCTCCTGATTGATAAGGCAAATTCCATGTTTTGTAGTATACTTACAGCTTCTGTGCAGCCAAACAACAAAGTCAACAAAAGCTTCCACTGAAGAAAAGCCTCAAGTGATTGACCCATCTGCATAATTTTGCAAAAGAATACAGGAAGAACCATAATAAATTAGTATTTTGAATGTAAATATCTCCAATAATATCACGTTTCGGATAAATAATTGCATAAAAATAAAGCAGAATAGCTGAAGAATCCTTCACTACCAGAAATGCTATGAACGCAAACTGTAATTCTGCAAGAAGTGCATTTTCATCGCCACCATATTCTTTCATCAATATGCTTTCCAATAGCTGTGTCTGTTAAATGCAGAATACTTACCCAATCAACATCCTTTAAATTCTGCAACTACAAAAAATACTAAACTTACCTTGTCAACATTCAAATTAGTGAGCTCCTGGCCAGACATGCCCTTGTATTTGACAACCCGAGGAATTGTAGTATAATAACAACCCCTTCTTTTGGACTTCTCCTCAGATGTTGCAAACCTGTTATTTGTTAACTGCTCAGACATCTTTTCTTCCATTATTGTCTTAGAGGATCTTCCTACCATGTCAGGTTCACAGGCAATTGTGATTTCTCCTCCAATAGGTTCTGCAAAATGTCCACCGTTATCATGAACACGAAAGAAACAATCATCCTTTCAAATGGAAATAAAAGAAAGGGCATGATTTAAAGTGCTTCAATATCAATTCTTGCAGCGAAAATAGGAAATCACTCAGTTCTGTTTAAAAAATCCAAATGTTACTACATACCAAAACAGCAATTCATAAATGCCAAACTAAGACACTTGATCCACCAAAGGCACAAAACAATCCTAACTTCAAATAGCTATACATTAAATCAGCAAAATCAATGACAGAAATATGTTGCAATACATAGACAATAGCAAAATTAATGACAGAAAGATGCTGCAATACATAGACAATTGGAATGAAGTCAAAATGAGCATTTGGCAGCACAAAATTTTAATTCAGTTGAAAGCATATCTTGTTGTATACTTCAACTAGCCACTAGCTCATTTATATTTTATACTTCTCATTAACTCATCCCTGCTTGTATTCAATCCGCTAATTGGTTCAAAATTTCAACTAATTACCACTAACTTTATGATAAACAATGAAGCAAGAATCAACTCATGAATGATTTCTAAGTTCCAGATCCAGGAAAAGAATGCAAACATGCCAGCTGCACAAATTAAAATCACCTACCAATGCGCTCAATAGTGTCTTTCGTAATATAGTTGGATAAATTCTTCCAAGCCCCATATTGACTCAAGGTGTATGGTCCAAGCTTCTTATCAAATTCTAACCTTCTAACTGCATCAGAGTATCTCCCTTCCTGTGTGGAATTAAACAGTCAAAAGATTTTTTCCCAAAAAAATATAACATCAACACCTATTTATATCACATCAAACAACAATTTCGATTCAAAATTTTATTATTAAAATCCCAAGCCCAAAATCCAAACCCATGACCAAACACACTAGTTTCCAAGAGTAGATTTGAGAAAAAAAAATTAAATTTTCCCTGAAATTATGGGTTGTGAAGCAGTAATGGACTAGCCAAAGATAAATTTTATAAAATAACAGAAGATGGTAGAACTGAAGAAGGGGGAGAAAAATCAAGGACTTTGTAACTAATGGCATTCAATTTTCAAAGATAAGTAAACAGATTTATGCCATAATGAATCACCAAAATCGAAATCCTCATTTTCACTCACATGTTCAACATGAGGATAATAGGCTTACAAAACCTGAAAGTAGAGCTCTGCAGTACAAATTATTTCAACTTCAGGAAGTACTCAAAAACATTTGAGGCTTCAAGGTAAATGGAAATTCATAAGAACAAACCCAATAAACATCACCAAACTAACTCACCTCCTCTTCTGACAACTTGACAAACCTCTCTTCCTTTTGCTCCCATTTTCGAACAATCACCTATAATAGTACTAATGTAATATATAAGATTATGAATATCCTATTGTCTCATTGAAGCATGGAAATAGGTTCAAAAATGAAAAGATAACAAGGAATAAAAATAGACAGCCGGACTTATACGTTAATGCAATAAAAACCAAAATAATGGACTTATGTATAAAGACAAAAATTCAGTCAGATGGTAGTCATCCTCTAGAAGCCAGGTGCAGGCCTAAACATATCGCCATACAATGTGCATACAATAACTGTAATGCACAGCGCACTCAGCAAACTATGCAGTGGCAATGCCATCTTGACAAGTTCTATAACATAAAACTGGAACGTAACATACATAATCAGGTTTGTTCAATTGTGTATTTTTATTCCTATTCATTTTCTCATTTTTCCTCTAAATACATCTCACCTATTAAACGAAATTAAGTGAAATCAAGATAAACACAAGCATATAATGAGAGAGTAAAACGAGTATATATAGACATTAATGTAAAACCATAATGAGCCTGCGGCCCAAAATCAATTCGGACTGCCCAAAAAAGAAGTATCGAGCTTGGATGTCCATTACTCTTACAGGCTTCAACTTGGCTTCACAACATGACAATCCACCGGCTATCATAATTAAAATATTTCATACAATAACTATTTTCATCTAAAAAAAGATCAAAAAAGAAAGGAATGGATGGTAATTTAAAACAATACAGCCAATAAGTATTAGGTCAAAACACACAAATCTCTTTCAATTCATCTTTGGATAGAAAATTTAATTAGTTAAACCATTCGACCAAATCAAATCACTTTTTAGCAAGCATTTCTACACACTAGTTTTTTAAAAGTATGAATGAAAATTCTGGAACAATGATAAGGCCTGCATTGAGAAAACATGATTGATTTTTCATGTACAAGAATACATGTGTGTGTGTATGTATATATATATGATTCAAAGCACATAATAGAAAAGCTTAACAGCTGAAAAATACAGGCATGTGTAGCATCAAGATCAAAATAACTGAAAAACAGACTTCTGCATAAAACCTGTGAAGGGCTCGCATCAATGAAGAAACCAACAATGGCAGAAAACTGGCTGCCTCCCCTGCGTAAAAACACATACACTAAAATCAAATCATCCACAGGAAATGCAACTGTGGCGCACCAACACCAAAATAACTAACAGCTGAATCTGTGACAGCAATTTACTATAATAAATAAATCAATAAAGGCGTAGATTAATTAATCGGTGATGGAAAGGACCTAACTTATCAGACGAGCTGTAGTAGACAAAGTGTACTCCAGGCGGAATCATCTTCACACCATTAAAGTTAGGACCCGATGAGAACATCTGCAAAAATCACCATGTCCACCACATCAAAACATCCATAACCGGCCGGGTAAAACCCATTCTCCAAGAGAAAGTTTCGCATACAAACACCCACCTGGGTATCTATACCAATGAGAGTGTATTGAGGAACATCGAGAAGAAGAAGGGTAGCGCCCTGCTTCACCAAATCCAAGGCCATGTTTGGGTCCATTGATAGGTTACGGGTGGTGATTTTTGATCCTCTGTGGATTGGTTGTAAGGTTTAAGAGGTTCAATTCTCAGCTTCTTCGGCGAACTTCTTCTATGGCTGGATGATCGTTCTCCACTCCAGAAACCTATTCAATCAATGTTCTAAAGCAATTCCAATAAAAGCAACAAATGTCTGTCAACCACCGATTCATAAAAGAATGGACAGAGCCAACAAAAACTGAACTAAAAACCCCAATCTAATCCCTTGAATATATCTAAAAGCAGCAGAACTAATATCATACAACTCAAACCCTAATTACTATAGCAGTTCGCATTAAAAATACAACAGAAAATGAATCAAGAGTGTAATAATTCAGCTTACAAAGCTTCCAACGAAACTAAAGAAGAAAGCGATATGACGAGGACGAGGCTGCCTGTATCGCGAAGACCGTAGAAGAAAAGAGAAGACGGATCTGGGTCTGGAGGGTTAAGAATGACAATTGGATTTTGCCCGCGGGCTGACCCATCCGCTTCAGAATGGCCCGTTTTGAGTCGCCTTTTAACGGTCGAATACTCGAGGATAGAGGATAGCGTTTATTTTAATAGGCGACGGTTAAAAGTCGTGCTAATTGTTCAAATTGCATTTATCAGTAGTCCAGATAGTATATTTGAAAATATTTGGGCAAGAATTTTTTTAAATATTTTTAATTTATTGAATAATTTTTAACTATTTGATTATATTTGAAAGTATTTAGCAAAAAACTATTTTAACAATTTTTAGTTTATGTTGGAAAATCGGTTAATTATTTAATAGATAGAATTTAATAGTGTTAAAGATGCATGTGGGTATATGCCGGTAAGCTACAGGTGTTCGTACCACCTATTCGGACCAGATACTTACATAGATATATGATAAATAATTATTTGAAATTTAAAATTTAAATAATATATTTATGACCGAAACTAAAGTTGGTGCTTATGACCAAAATTAAAACGATTTTTATGGCCGAAATTAAGTATGATGTTTATTGTTGGACGTTACCGAAATTATGGCCGACGATTACAAGTCATTAAACACCGACGATTTCGGTTCCACATGAAAATTTCAAGGGTGGAGGTGTTATAAAAGGCCTCCTCACACTCATTTCATTATACACCACACCAAAACTAGGAAGTGAAACTTCTTTTCTGTCTAATCCTCTCATCCCCAATAAATTTTCGGCGAGTTTCGGAATTTCTACTTGCCTTAACCCCCGACATAGCTTAAGTCTCTCATTTTAGTTCATCGGAGCTCTGAAAATTGGGGTGTCATCTAATTCGGAGACCGACGTCGTTTTATCTTTGAGAACGTTACGCCATAAACCGGAGGCACTACCGTGGTGTATTCGTTTTTACGGAGAGAGGTTCTACCTCGACTCGACTTGATTATCGAATTTATTTCGATAAAATTATTGTGATTATCAAATTTATTTCGATAAATTGATTATTGAATTTATTTCGATAAAATTGTCGTGATTATCGAATTTATTTCCATAAATAACTTTGATATCGAAATTTATTTTTCGATAATTGTTTGATATTCTTGTGATAATAATAATTTTTTAACAGTTTATTGAATTTTTTTTTTTTTTTTGTATTTAACCAATCAAATAGTTAATTTAAAGTTTTAATAAATTAATTTTTTTATATAGCTTTGTTAAGAATTTTGATAGTTGTCTAACCAACGAGTTCCTTTATTTCTCCTTTTTCTTTATTTTTCTAATAACGAATAAACTCGCAGCCTGTAAACTAAAACCATACAAGACAAGTAACACGAAGTGAACTATGGGTGACAGATACGACTTGAATGTAGGCCCAATAAAGCAAGTTATGGTGAACAATGTGCGACAGACATCCATAACCTCACGACTACGAGTCAATCTTTATACCACCAGACATCCTTACGGGACCCTCACTAACGAGTTCCTTGAAAAAATACAATAGTCGGTCCACTCCTTAGCCCGGTCCATCGAACTCGGCCCAACCCTTATATCAAAATCCTAACCCAATCCTTAAACCTAAAACCAATTTAATAATCCATTTAGTTAAGGGTTTGTTGTGGAGTTAGTTTTTGGGGGAAGTTTCAAAAAATATAGATATATATAGATATTAGTTTGGAAGTTTTGTGAGAGTAGAAGTCTTCGGATGGTTAATTCAGTGGGTGTCGAAGTTTAGAGTAACATCTCAACTTCTACCTTGCAATCGTGATTATCTTGGGCCATCATCACTTTGTCAGCGATCGTCCTCGTCAAGGAACTCGAACACAATTAGATCTCAGAAAAGGCTTGCAAAATCAAGTCAAGAACAGGAAGTCATCTGAACCCTATCTATTTGTTTGCTTAGGGTTTGTTTGTTTGATTTGATTTTCATAATGTCATTTGATTAATATGTGTTAATTTCATTCGTTTCGATATTAATATTGTTTTAGTTTTATAATTATTTGGTTCCATTTGTAATTTTGTATTAAATTCAATAATTCGGGATATAAATAACAACAAGCTTATTGAGATTTTTTTTTTAAAAAAAAAATCCGCTTTTATTTTCTTTATTTTTTATTTATCTTTAAAAAATTATAATTTATTTTATACATATAAATATATTTTGTACTGGAGTAGCTTTAGTTTATGTTTGTTTGAAGATTTGAATTTTAAATTGAAATTTTGAATAGTATAAATTTTATGTGATATTATAAATATAAAATTAATGTTAATATAATATATAAATGAAAAATAGATACTAGAAAATCTACCAAATAAAACTAAATTATAAATTTATTTTTATAAATTTCAAATAATTAATTTTTATATATAATATTATTTTATTTGTAAAATATTAAAATTTATTAAAATTAAATCAAAATAAAAAAAACACTATGTTATTAATTTATTTTTATATAATTTCATATTAAATAAATAAATAAAAATAGAATAAATTTATTTAAAGATAAATATAATTATGAGTATAATAAATATACGTACGAAAAATTTTATTATTTCATATTTTGTACCATTTAAATAAATAAATAAAAAAGCTTTGTTCACCTAGAGTTTTTAAACAAATTGATTTTTTTATGCAAATTGTATCAAAAATATAATATATATTATTTTGAGTTAAATATTTGAATTTTTTTGTTTTAACTTTTGTAACTAGTATTTGATTATTGTTTTTATTTTTTGACTTTTATAAAAGAATTTTGTATTGTTTATTATTATTTTTGAAGAATCGCAATTGAAAATAGTGTTGGAAGAACGGAGAGAAAATATTAATATTTTTCAATAAAAATATATTATTTTTTTAATCTAAAAATAATAAAATAAATATGTTATAACACTTTCTCAATTTTAAATAACTAATAAAAAAATTAAACTTAAAATAACACAATTGAATGTTTAAAAATAAAATATAAATATCATCTATTGTTATTTTACATATAAACAACTAATATCAAAAAGTTATTTTACCAAATATTTTAATACAAATTACTAATTGAATCAGCTAGTCAAACCAGCTAAACAAACAACTAACAGTCAATTGAATCTAACAGATAAAAACTATCAGTTAATTGTCAAATTTTTAGATTCTTATCGATGTTTTATAGACTCTTAAATTGATATTATTGGAGACATACTTCTATAAAGTACAAAATACATTTTTATATAGTACCAAATATATTTTTATAGAGCATCAGATATATTTTTCTTGAATACCATGTTAAAAAATAAAAAGATAGCACACAATTCTTATTTTACATAGCAGAGTACTATTTGCACTAAAGTTAATACCATCTAGACATTCAATTTGTAAGACAAGTTGATAAGAATGCAAGAATAAGGAAATAATCCAATGCCATCGATGACTTTTTCTTTTAGCCACATACGCACACATTCACATACACAATCGGGATCGAATCCCCAACTTCAACCATGTCAAGGAAGGATTCAACCGCCTGAGCTACACACCCTCGGCGACCAATCGATGATTTAAGATGCTTGACATTTGGAATATAATGTTAGAATCAATTGTATTAACATGATCATAATGATATTGAAAAAGAGGAGAAAATAAATTTACCTTGAAAGTATTATATGCAAATGTTACATAAGATTAATGCAACATTGAAGAAAAATTTTACTTAGATAAAATGGACTAACAACCGAGTGAATGAGGGAGTCATTTCACCCATTCAATTATCCTTTATTTTTACTTGTCTGTTTCTTGTATATTTTTGTTTATAGAAAATAATGTAATTTGATCATAAATCAATTACAATTTATTTGTATCGTCTGCTATTCGATTAATTTATCATATATTTCTTTAAATTTATCGCATACCATTAAAGATTTGTATAGAGACATCCAAAAGCTTATTGAAATTCTCTCCAACAAGAATTTTATAGCCAAATATTGAAGTTTGAGGCCAATGGATTCTAAACAATATATATATTATGATACTTGAATTTTATCTATACAAATGCTACTCCTCATTAAATAAAACGTATATGTATCTTCAATTTTTCTTGTCCAATTGTGATCTTGTTTTTTAATTTGTTTGTTCTTCTCTCAATATTAACTCATCTTTAATCGTTTCTAACGTGTTAGCATTCTTTTGAGTGAACTTTATTTTGATTTTGATGAAGTAGCTTGGACCACAAGGTTGATGTGTATATTAGTTAGTTAGTTACAATTTTGTTGTACGAGAGATTCTCTTTTAGAATACCATGGATTAGCTCTCTCTCTCTCTATATATATATATATATTTGTAAGTCCTCAAGAAATCAAATATCACTCAATCGAAGAAATCTAAAAATACCTTTTCAATTTCTCTCTGTTCTGGTTATTTTCATTCTTTATGTTCATCATGGTATCAAATTTGGTCTCTATTGTCCATTGATTTCCCATGGCTGATGCTCAAAACTAGTTGTTCCTATGCTTCCTAAAGATTTGATGCTACAAAATGGTGATCACTCAAGTTTTACTATATCTACCATTTCTCTTAATGGCAACAACTTCGTCACACGGTCTCATACGGTTCGAACCTCCCTCATGGAAAGAGGTAAGCTGAGCTTCATCATATATTAGCTACGTATGCCTTCAATTGATGATCCGACTTAAGAAGCTTGGATCGAAGTTGATACAATGGTTAGAGCCTGAATCAAAAATTCAATTGCACCAGATTTCCATGATGCATTTGTATTTGCTCCCTCAGCCAAACAACTCTTGGACAACCTAGTAGAGAAGTATGGTCAATACAACCCATCTCTCATTTTTCAGTTGCGGAAAAAGATTTTTGTCATGACTCAATGAGGAGATTCAGTCTCCACTTACTACACCAAAATGCATAAACTATTGGATGAATTAATTGCCATTGATCCTCCAGTCGGTTACTCGTGTAGTACGTGCAGCTAATGTTAACAAACTCAATGGTGCACGACTAGACAAAGATCAACTTATACAATTTCTTACTGGCCTAAACGATACATATGAAAGTCTTCGAAGCTAGATTCTTCTAATGGATCCTTTACCAACTATGAGCCACGCCTATCCATTACTTATGCAAGTTGAGAAGCAAAAGAAATTACAGTTCACAGCTTTGGAATTTGCCAATCAAAATGTACTTGCGAATGAAGTAAAAAAATCCAATCAAAATAGAAGGATGGGAGACAAGAAGAAACAAAGAATAAACAAAAGGAATGATATATGTGATTTTTGCAAGCGTGAAAGCTGCACAAGAGATACTTGCTTCAAACTCCATGGAGTGCCTTACTGGTAAAAATATATGCAAGAGCAGCAAAGCAATATTTTAAGTGCTGCTGCTGAAACCATACATAACAATCTTACGGCTGAAAAGGGTGAAAACGCTGCAGGAAATCTGGCAACACTAGTTCGTACGGAATTGCAGAAGCTTCTTAGGAAGACACCTGACACTCCAATTGAATTCACCAATCTCGCAACTGAATTTGCAGGTAATATATCTTCATATTCTAATGCATTAGATACTTCTTCTTGGCTATTTGATAGTGGTTCATCCTGCCATATATGTTTTAATTCCAAATTCTTCATCTCATTGCATCCAATTTCCATCAAGCCTAAATTTTCCTTCCTAATGGAACCTCTTATACAGTGACCCATTCTGGAACTATTGTTTTGTCCCATCAACTTACCTTGCACAATGCATACTATACTCCCTCCTTCAAATTATATCTAATATATGTCAGCACATTAGTGAATGTTTCTCCCTGCAAGCTCATTTTCACACCATCTATGTGTATTTTGCAGGACTTGACAGCCAGCCAACCTCTAGGAGTTGGACATCATATTGGAAATCTCTATATCCTTGGGCCAGACATACCTCCCTTGAATAAAAAAAAAACATGAAGTCTGGTTGTGGCATCGAAGGATGGGTCATACCTCCCATGAAATTTTGAAACGTCTTTCTCTATTCGTATTGATGTTAGCTTTCCTTGTAATGCTTGCCATGAATCTAAGCAGCATAGACTATCATTTCATAAAAGTGCCTCCACCCGCAATGCTTATTTTGATTTTTACATATCTAGATATGAGGGACTGTGCAAACTTGCATCTCTGACAGGTTGCCATTACTTTCTCACCATTGTTGATGATTACTCCCGTGTTACTTGAACCATTCTACTCCTAACCAAACAACAAGTCTACATTTCCATAGACACTTTGTCCTCACTATCTGTAGAAAAATATATATTTATGTGGTCAAAATAATGTTGTTGTAAGTTAGGTTAGTTATTTAGTATAAATTTAGGTTTAATTATTGTTTTATTGCTAATTAAATTTTGTTATAACTAGTTTTAATTTCTATTCTACAGTTAGTTAATTTTCTGTAATTTAGCTAATCAATTCCTGTAATTTAGCTAACTAATTGTTGTATCTTTTCTATTTAAACCTGCATATTTCAGAAATAATATACAAGGGAGAATTGCGTTATTTGAATCTATATGGCATCATAGCAGGTTCTCTAATCTATTTTACACATTTTTGTCTTCATTCCTTTATTTATCAATATCGCTCCTTCCCCTAATTCCAACTCTACCAATCATCATACCTTATCTTCTCCAATTTTGGATACTTTGCACTTCTCGATGCAAATTACTGTACACCTCTTGAATGGAAGAAATTTTCTTGAGTGGTCTCAATATGTCAAATTAGCTATCGATGGTCATAGAAAGATAGGGTATTTATCTTGTGAGATTTCTGAGCCAAACACTACTGATTCTTCTTATCATATTTGGCAATCTTAAAATTCCTTTGGTCAGTGCTTGGCTTCTCAATTCTATAGAGGTTTCCATTGCGAAGCCACACTTGTTCATGAAGTCCGCCAGAGAGGTTTGGAAGTCTATTCGAGCCACTTATTCTAATCTTGAAAACCCTTCTTAGATCTTTGAATTGAAGACTCGATTGTGGCAATCTAAGCAAGGAATCCATGATGTTACAACATAATACAATGAGATGGTCTCCTTGTGGCAAGAACTAGACCACTGCTATGATGAGAAGTGGGAGAATCCCTCAGATTGTGCCAGACAAAAGAAGTGTAAGGATAATGACCGAGTGTTTATGTTACTTGCAGGTGTTCATCTTCATCTTGATGAAGTTAAAGGGCAAATTCTTGGTCGTAAACGTCTTTTTTCAATACATGATCTAAAGTTCGGCTATAGGAAAATCGTAAAAAGACTATGTATAACACCACCGAAGTTGGTGCTGCAGGGTCTGACTATTCTAATTTTGTGTTAATTGGTCATGGATCTAAAAATGAAAAGAAGAAAAAAAAAAACTTTATTGTGATTTCTATAGATGATTGTGGCACACTTGTGATACTTGTTGGAAACTACATAGAAAACCACTTGATGGAAATCACCTCAACAAAGCTCTTCATACTATTTTTGAAAACTGTCATGAGCATACAACTCAACCAGAACAACTTCAATTTACTAAGGACCAGATTGAGCAATTTTTAAAGCTAATTCCATCTTCTCCTTCCCAAGACACTTCTTGTTTCCTTCCTAAATCGGGTATAGTATCTTTGTTGTCTTTCTTGCACTATACAAAGATTTCTTGTACCTGGATCATTGATTGGGATGCCTCTGATCACATGACTTGTTGTTTGAGTCATTTCTCTTCACATAAACCATGTGTAGGAAATAAGCGTGTGAAAATTGTTGATGGTTTTTTTTCAACTATTGCTGGTATTAGAGATAATAAAATTTCTCCTATCTTGACCCTTTCTAATGTTCTTTATATCCCAACTTTGTCATGTTACCTTATTTATGTTAGTAAACTCACTTCTGATCTTGGTTGCACTACTGTTTTTTCATCCTCTGATTGTGTTTTTCAGGAAGCGGCATCGGGGAAGATGATTGGACGTGCTTGGGAGTGTGATGGTCTTTATTGTTTGACTGATAAATTTTCTAAGAATAAAACTACTCAAAATATTTCTTGCCTGAACATTATTTTCTCATTGAAGTTTGATCATATTTATTTGTGGCACTATAGATTGGGCCATCCTAGTTTCTTTTATCTCAAAAATTGTTTATTGTTCTGTTTGGTAATAAAAGTTCATCATCTTTTCAATGTGATATTTGTGTATTAGCTAAAATGCATAAGGGGTTGTTTGGTTCAAAAATTTAATGGATTCCATAGGACTTGGATTTTAAAATCCCATAAAATTCATGTTTGGTTAAAAATAAAATGATTGATGAGATTTAAAAAAGGGTCCAAAATCTTACAAATGAAAGATTTTTTTGTAATAGGGGTATCCCTATTACTTTTAAATCTCATTCTTTGAAATTTTACTTTTTACTTTTATATCCTTTTATAAAAAGATAATATTATATATTATAAATATATTTAGATAAAATAAAATAAAATAATTTTTAAATTAATTCTTATTTAAATTATATATTTAATTAAATTTATATTATTTTTTATGGTACAATATTCTTTTAAATAAATTAATTAATTCATTGTTTAAAATTATTATTTATTATAAATTTTATTTGAATTATAAAATTTTAGGGATGACAATTAGTCAGGTTCAGTCAGAACTAAGATTCGTTTCGAATATATAATGTTAGATCCGAGACCCAAATTGAATTCGATTATACCGGATTCAACCGAAGCTATACCCGGTAAGACTGGGATCCTAAAAATCCAATTTTTTTTACAATTCTTAAATTTTAATTTAAAATTGTCATGCACTGAACTCAACATATATTAAAATGTATGTATTTTATTTACAAAAATATCATAATAAAATAATGAATAAGTTAAACTTAAAAATTATTTTAAATATAATTATATTGTTAGAAGTTATTTTTTTTTATATGTTGATATATTATTAATATACAACCCCGAACATAACCTAGACCTAATACGCAAATAATTGTATTCAACTTCAAATAAATAGGTCGGATCCGGGTCGGGTCTCGAGTTTACGCGAACCTATTGTCATCTCTATAAAATTATTGATATCTTTACAATTTATATTAATAATAAATTAGAGGTTTAATTTATCAAAATAAATAAAATTCATATGAGGACAATTATGTCATTTAGAATGTAAAACACTAAAATCCTAAACATAGGGTAGGATTCCAAATCCCAAATATAATAAATCCCATTACATATAAATCCTACTGTGAAATCTCAATCCCACCAAAAAAATCCATGAACCAAACAGCCCCTAAAAGTACTTATCATCCTATACCATATAAGCCTTCAAAGCCCTTTGCTTTAATCCGTAGTGATATTTGGGGCCCTTCTAAACTAACTACTTGCAATGGATGTAAATGGTTTATCACATTTATTGATGAGAGTTTGTTGGACTTATTTGCTTAAAGAAAAAGGTGAAGTTGAAAAGGTATTCAAAAAATTTATAATATGGTCCTACCTCAATTTGATGTTAAAATTCAAGTTTTTCGAAGTGACAATTGTAAGGATTATTTTTCTAATATTTTGGGTCAATTTTTCTCAGATAATGGCATTTTTCAACAAAGTTCTTGTAATGACACACCTCCTCAAAATGGGATTGCATAAAGGAAAAGTCGTCATCTTCTTGAAATTGGTAGGGCTCTAATGATTTCTACTAATGTTCCAAAACTTTTATAAGGAGATGCTCTTTTACATGCCACTTTTTTAATGAATCGAATGTCATCTTGTCCACTTCAATTTAAAACCCCACTTTTAGTTTTAGAATCTTATTTTTCTAAATCTAGAATATTTTGTTCTATGCCTTTAAAAGTGTTTGGATGTACTGCTTTCTTGAGAAACCCAAATAAACACATCAGTAAATTAGATCCAAAAGCTATAAAGTGTGTGTTTTTTGGTGTTGCTTCAAACCAAAAAAGGGTTAAATATTTTCAACCAAGTACAAACAAAACATTTGTTTCAATGAATGTTAAATTTTTTGAAAATGTTCCTTTTTTTAGTTCTCATCTTTAGAGGGAGAACAAACTAGAAGATTCGAAGTTTTCTAATCAAATATCGATTCTTGAAATTTTAATCCATGAAATTGAGCCATTGGAGTTTCCAAAAAAGTATCATCATTATATCGAAAAAGCAAATAATGTTCAGGAAGCTAATGGTTTGGGAAGACATATGAACGGAGAATCCAGCATTCAAAGGACAAATTTATCACATCAATAGACACTTCCATCTCTGAATTAGAACCGGAACCTCTCTTTAGTGAGTCATGTGATCTAAATCTTCCAATTTCCATTAGAAAGTCAAGGCATTCTTTTGTTATATATCCCATGTCTAATTATGTTTTCACTTTAAAACTCTCGCCACAATACTGTGTCTTTACTACAAATATCTTTATATACAAATTCCTCATAATATCCATGAAGCTCTTGAATATCCGGAGTGGAGAGAAGTTGTTTTGGAATAAATGAGTGCTCTCGAAAAAAATTAGACATGAAAAGTTGAAGAGCTCCCAAAAGGAACTCCTACGATTGGTTGTAAATGGGTATTTACACTAAAGTATAATAGTGATGGATTTCTTGAACGATACAAGGCTCGATTGGTGGCTAAGGGATTTACCCAAACATACGATATTAATTATACAGAAACCTTTACCCCTGCTGCCAAACTAAATATAATTCAAATCCTTCTTTCAGTGGCAACTAACTTGGATTCGCCGCTATGACAATTTGATGTAAAGAATGCTTTTTTGAAAGGGAAACTAGAAGAAGAAGTTTGCATACTACTGCCACGAGGATTTGAAGATAAGTTTGGTTCTAAAGTATGTCATTTGAAGAAAGCTTTGTACGGACTAAAGCAATCAACCAAGAGCTTGGTTTGAAAGATTTTACGCTGACTATGAAGGACAAAGGCTATACATAAGCCTAGTCTGATTATACATTATTCATTCGATTTTCCAATAATGAAAAAATCATTGTCTTGATAGTCTATGTGGATGACATTCTTCTTACAGTTGATGACCATAAAGAAATTGAATGATGAAGATTCGACTCTCCAAAGAATTTGAAATTAAAGATCTCGGTGAGATGAAGTACTTTTTGGTTATGGAAATTGCTAGATCAAAACAAAGGATTGTCGTATCCCAAAGAAAATATATTCTCGATATATTACAGGATACTAGAATGAGTGCATGTCTACTCTCAGACACACCTATAGATCCTAACAAGAAGCTTGGGAATGTTAAATAAGGTAAACCAATAGATGTGCAACAATATCAACGACTAGTGGGGATATTGATCTATTTGTCTCATACTAGACCTGACATAGTATTTTCTGTAAGCTTGGTAAGCCAGTTTATGTAATGCCCGTATGAAGCACATCTTGAAGTTGTCTATAGAATCCTCAGATACTTGAAAGGCTGCCTTGGAAAGGGCTTAATCTTTAAAAATGAAGCAAATCGGACAATTGAAGCCTTTATTGATGCGGACTAGGCAGGGTCAATTACTGACAGAAAGTCCACCACAGGTTACTACTATACTTTTGTGTGGAGGAATTTAGTGACTTTGAGAAGTAAAAAAAAAATTGTTGTTGCCCGGAGTAGCGCTGGAGCTGAGTATCGAGCAATGGCAAATGAAATATGTGAAATTTTGTGGATCAAGAGAATTTTTAAAGATCTGAAATTGGAGCTTGAGTTGCCTATGAAACTTTTTTGCGACAATAAGACAACTATTAGCATTGCCCAAAATCCAATTCAGTATGACCGCACTAAACATATTAAGATAGATAGACATTTTGTGAAAGAAAACTTGAAAGCAGAAACAATTTGTACTCCCTTTATTGCATCTGAAGAACAAACAACAGATATCCTAACTAAGGGATTAACTAAACCATCATTTGACTTGCTTGTAAACAAGTTGGGCATGTTTGACATTTATGCACCAACTTGAGGGAGAGTGTAGAAAAAATATATTTATGTGGTCAAAATAATATTGCAGTAAGTTATGGTAAGTTATTTAGTTTATTGTTTCGTTTCTAATTGAATTCCGTTTTAATTAGTTTTAATTTCTATTATATAGCTAGTTAATTTTTTGTAATTTAGCTAGTTAATTCATGTAATTTATCTAGTTAATTGTTGTATCTATTCTATTAAACCTTCATAGCTCAGAAATAATATACAAAGAAGAATTGTGTTACTTGAATCTGCAATATCTAAACCTAATATAACGTCACTGTCAAAACCATTTGTTCCAATAATGGTAGTGAGTTTGTGAACAAACAATGCCCCCACTTATTCTACAAATTTGACATAAACCATCAGAGATCATGTCCTTATAGTCCTCAATAAAACAGCAGTGCTGAGATCAAACACAAACACTTGTTTCAAATCACTCGAACACTTCTATTCCAAACAAACTTGCCTAACCAATTTTAGGAGGAAACCTTAGTCATAGCCACTCACATTTTTAATCGATTACCCTTTACCATCTTTAAGTGGTGCACACCCTTTGAGAAACTTTATAATTACACTCTCACTCTCTCCCACATCCACACATTTGGCTGCTTATGTCACTTTGTTAATCTTAGTTCTAGTAAATCCAAACTTGACTCTAGATCCAAAAGATGCATGTTTTTGGGATATCAACCTGGCCACAAGGGATTTAAAATGTTTGATCTTGATAAGAAAGAGTGCTTTTTTTCCAGAGTTGTTCAATTTTATGAAACCATCTTCCTATGTTCCAGTCTCTTTTCTCCGCCACCTTCCCAGCTAGTCTCTGCTTTCCCTCACATCTTTTCTACTTCAATCACTAACTCTACTCATGTAACCCTTTCACCATATCCTATACACTCTTCATCCTTCCCATATGAGTCCAGTCTCCATTCTCCTATTTCACAGCTTTTTCCGATTGTTGATACTTCACCAGATATTGCTCATCTTGATACTGTCACTGATGATAATTCTACTACCTTCTTAGAACCCATCTCAACTCTCACACCTTCCAATGGAGAATCTTCTCAACATCCTCGTCTTTGCCAAAAACCCTATTGGCACAAGGATTATGTTTTATCTCCCTCCTCAACACATATATGACATCATGCATGTAATATCTCTTATCAAGAACTAGTGTCTTTTGCACAGACTATGAAGGATTTTGTCTGGTAGACTGCTATTATAGATGAATTTCATGCTCTAGACTCGAATGACATTTGGGAGCTGACCACTTTACCTTATGGAATCAGTTGATGGCAAGAAAATGGATTTTTTGCATTAACCGCAATGCTGATGGCACTATTCACGAGTATAAAGCTTGCTTAGTCGTCAAGTGATTCATCCAAATTTTAGGTTGTGATTTTTCAGGGAATCATATGCGCTAGTTGCTAAAGCTGTGATTGTGTGCACATCCTTCCAGGTCAATTCTGTAAGCTTAAGAACTCTATTTATGGTCTTCGCCAAGCACCATGCCAATGGTATAAAGAATTTTCAAACAAGATTCTTCACTTTGGCTTTCAAAAGTCCACTTATGAGAACTATCTCTTCTTTATGGAATCCTCCTCTGGTTACTCTGCTTTATTCGTCTATGTGGATGATGTCTTAATAACAAGGGACTATCTCTCCACCATTGTTCAAGTTAAAGCCTATCTTGAAAAAGAATTCACAATCAAAGATAATGGTTGTGCATATTTTTTCTTGGAATTCAGTTTCTCTACTTTCTCTGGTCTTAATGTCTCGCAACAAAGATTTATTGAGAATATATTGGTTGATGTGGGTCTGAGTGAAGCACTTCCTTGTTCCACTTCTTTTGCCTCCGGTTGTAAACTCCAACACAAAAGGACTCCCTTTGACAAGCCTACTTTGTATCGTCGTTTGTTGGAAGATTATTATACTCCACTATGACTCAGTCCAATCTATCCTTTGTTGTCCAACAATTCTCTCAGTTCATGTCATGTCTGACTGTCTATCACTGGAAGGCCGCTCAACATGTGTTGCACTATCTTCATGGCACCAAACACCTTAAACTTTTCTTCCTCTCACAATTTGATATTTCGCTCACTGCCTTCGCTGATACAAATTGAGACTGTTGTTTAGATTCTCGCAAATCACTCACTGGTTTTGGTATTTTTCTATGTTCATCTCTAATATCATGGATCGAAGAGGCAATCTATTGTCTCACGTTCATCTCCCGAGGCTATCATGCCTTAGCCTCAACTGTCTCCGTGATTCTATGGATCACCTATATTTTACGTGACTTCCAAATTTCCATTCCTCACCCTATATTTATCCTCAGTAGTAGCAAGTCTGCCATAGAGATGGTGAACAATCCGGTTCATCATGAATGCACTAAGCACATCGACATAAACTGTCACTTCACCCGTCATCACCATGCCAATGGAGTCATTAATCTTGTCTATATGTTTACCAAATTAGTATCTTCTACAGTCATGCGTTGTTTTCTTCACAAGCTTAACTTGCTTCCTGCCACAGTTGCTTAAGAAGGAGTTGATAAAACATTTTGAACCATAGGGCTGCTGATGCGTATATTAGTTAGTTAAAAGTTTGTTGTATGATAGATTCTCTTTTAGAATTTTTTGAATTAGCTCTGTGTATATATTTAAAAGTGTTTCCATTTTTTTTCGGAAGCTACTTTGAATGCTTTCTACAAAAGGTAATTTTGAAATTTAAAAATTGTTTTTGCTTATGAACAAAAACCAAGAAACAAATAAAAAGACATTACATACTTTTGAAGTGTCAAACAAAAATGACACTATATATTAGAATTAATATATTGGTTAACATATATAGTAAATTAATTTGATAAGTTGATGGAGCATCCGTATTTGTATTTGTCCCATACACTCAATTATTATCGATTATGGCGTCAACCGACAAATAATATGGTGCACAACTCGTATCATACATGCATACTAACTCACTCGTATTAGTAGCCCCTACATTCTACAATGGCAATCATAAATAGGCTTTACTACGTGCCTTTAAGTGGACCACTTACAACTTAAATTGTGGCTAAATATATTTGGAAATTATTATTATATTGTAGGTAAATATATTTTGAAAAGGGTTTATAATTTTCTAAAAAGATTTTGAAATAGTAAAATATTAAATAAAATATTTGATTGAATATAAATAAATATTAAATACGATATTATATATATATATATATAATATTTTTATATGATATTCTAAATATAAAAAAAATAGATATTCTGTTTAGATAATTTTTTTTAAATGTAACTTTGATAAGTAATGTGAAAAGGAATTAAAAAAACATAGCCTTAATAATTATATCAACAATACCCAAACTAATTAAATCTTTAATATTTTAAAAATATATAAATCTCAATTTAAAATAAAAATATACTTGTTATTATAATTATTTATATATTAAATTTTTAATATATATACCCCAAAGTAAAATCTTGTTATATACTGTATTATATTACATTTGAGTATTGTTGATATAGGCACTAAAATCATGTTTTCTAATCACTTCTGACATTAATCATTAAATTAAAAATATAATTTTAAAAAATATCCCATCAAATATAATATTAAAATATCAAATATATGTTATAGAGCTTTTTCTCAATTAAATATATATTCATAACTGAAGTTCAGGCTTGAGAATTTGTTATAGAGAGTCAGCTTAACTCAACTCGTCTGCATCATTAATTATATGTTATATTTTGTGATAGAAATAATATATTTTTGTAGAAAATCTTTAGAATTATTTAGTAGAAATTTTGTAAAAGATTAATAATAAAAAAAATATTGTGAAGTAAATTAAGCTTGTGTTTCTTTGAACTTTTAATTGGATTGGAGGTTAGAGAATAAATTTAAAATTGTACTAGTGTCTTATGTAATACTCCCTCCGTCCCATAACTATAGTCTGGGTTGTGTTCGGCACGAGATTTAAGGAATATTGATATTATATTGGTAGTGGGTAAAAAATATAGGTAAAAGACTTTTTTGCCCTTATGAGTGTATTAATGTAAAAAGTAGTGGCAATTGTATAATAATAATAAAAAAATAAGAGTAGTTTTATAGTAATATGGTTATTTATGAAAATGAGACTATTGTTTTGGAACGGACAAAAATGGTAAACAGAACTATTGTATTGGGACGGAAGGAGTATGAGATTTTGAATGAAGTTTTTATTTTCTAATATATTAAATAAAAAGAAAAATTGTTTTTAGTCTCGTAACAAACCTATTCTCTTATCCTAGTCTTATAACTAAATTATGTATAAAAATCGTCTCATAAATAATTTTTTTTTGATACAATTGGTCCTCCGGCCCGAAAATACGTATGTGGCACCCGTCTAGTATGCCGAAGCACACATGTCCTTTAGGTATGAGCAAAAAAAGTTATTTACAGGACTAAAATGATCAAGGGACATTTAAATGACTAAAAAAATTTCACGTGCCCGTCAAGTGGCGTCTATCTGGCAAATATGTGTGTTCCGGCATTCCAAATAGGTGCCACATACCCATCATCAACGCCGAAGGACCAATTATACTAAAAAAATCAGTTACGAGACGATTTCTATATAGACTCCAATTACGGGACTAAAATAATAAAGGGTCAATTCCGAGACTAAAAAAATAGTTTTGCCTAAATAAAAATATATGTATTTGATTTGGTCATTTTGAAAAAAAAGTTAATAAAGTAATACTCCCTCCGATACAATAGAGTTGTCTTGTTTTTCCATTTTCGTCCGTTCCAAAACAATTGTCTTGTTTCCTTATTTAGTAATTGTAGTCATCACTTTATAACAAAATTATTCATACTTTTTCAAACTACCCCTAATTATTACTCTAAAATATTTTTTAAAATCATTCAAAAAACAGTGGTATTTTAGTCTTTTACCTTCTATTTTATACTTCAATTAAATACTATTATGTGCCCACTCCCAATAAGACATTTTTTCTGAGATTGAGGGAGTATAATTAAAAACAAAATTTACATAAAATAGCCAAATAGAAAAAGAAAAAAAAAAAAATCTTTGATATCTTGTTACACTAGTTAACATGCACTTGTTGAATTAAAGTTATATTCTCTCCCTCCACGTAAAATGTTCATTTTTTCTATTCGATTCATTCTACATATTATCTTTTTTAAAAAATAAAATAAAATAAAATTATTATACACTTTAATCATATTTTAAATTTCATAATTTATAATTTTCTTAATCTTAATTAAACTATTTAGTGTTATTTTAATCTTAATATATAATTATTTTTATTAGATAGTATACAAAACTAAAAAATAATTGTATAATTGGATATTTGTAAGAGAAATTTTTTATGAATAATAGATTTTTAGACAAAATATTTCAAAAGAATATATCTTATAAATTTTTATATTTGAATTAAAATTGATAAATTTTAATTATATTATGATTACTATTGATTTTGTCAATTTTAACTATATCAACTATTTTTAATTCAAAATAATTTTTTTAAAAAAATATAAAAAATAAAAATAAAATTTTAGACCAAAACAGAAAGGTACATGGCCGTGTAAAATTATACATGGCCGTGTATAATTGTACATGGTCGTGTAGTTTTCAGGCCAGCTGCCACGTCACTTATATTATATCTATTGTTAGCAATTTCCGTTAGTTTTTTAACACTGAGACCAAAATTGATTGAAATTGTTTATAATATGACCAAAATTGATTGAAATTATTTATAATATGACCAAAATTGATTGAAATTGTTTATAATATGACCAAAATTGATAAATTTTGGTTATATTGAGACCAAAATTAATTTTTTCTCTTAATATTATTCAGTCAATTTATAGTATTCAGTAAAAATATATTATTTTTGTTTCATAGGAAGAGTACCATAAGCATTTTGCGTGTAGATATTTGAATATTAATTATTATATTAATACATAGTACAAATAAATGAAGAGAATATGACAAAAATACATTTATTGATATTTTATAATATAAATACAATAATATTTGTGAAACAAATTGTACAAATACAAGGATAATTTTAACTTTAAGTACAATGACATATAAAGTAAATTGTGTCATTTCTATGAGACGGAGATAGTATTATATTTTTATAATATATTGTATAAAAATATTAATTAAAATAAATTTAAATTAAAAGATTTTCTATTAAATAACAATTATTTTTAACTTTTAACAAAATTTAAAACTACCCACCAGTATAAATATATTTAGTTTGATTCGGTTAATCATAAAAAATTTAAAAATTGAATTGAACAAATATAAATATACGTATTTGTATTCAAACTAAATTTGTTTAATGCTTTAATGGTTTGATTTAATGGTTTGAAAATAAAGTGAAATCAAATATCAAGTAACCATGTGTTTCTTTTGCTTAGAGTTTAAAAAATTTTGGTTTAAATTTGATATTAAAATAATACTCCCTCCGTCCGCTTACAAAGTTTACACGTTTCTATTTTGGGACGTCCAATTACAAAGTTTACATTTTATTAAATATCCTATTTTTTTCCACAAATACCCTTACTTTACATTACATCATTACTTTTACACAAAAAAAATAAGGGCAAAAATGTCATTACACTATTTTTAACTACTCACTATAATTAAAATACTATTATTTCTTAAACACCGCGCCAAAAGTAAATGTAACCTTATAAATGGACGGAGGGAAGTATTTAATGGAATGTCTTGTGAGAAATTAAAAATTTTTTTTTTTTTTTTTGAGAAACACAAAATCCAAATATTAAAATTTAGAAAAATTTGTCAAATGAAACAACAACAAATTGAAAAGAAAAAGAAGCAAAAGGGGATGAGTTATATTATGGCTATTTTATTTACTAATTCTGATTATATCAAAAGATTAATTACTTGTGTAAATTAGATGGCGAATCCGGCAGGCGGTTACCATCGCAGTCGTACAAAATCTTCCCGGAGAAATCGATCGGACGGCACTTCTCGCCTTTGATGATCGCCTTCTTCCAAACGACGTCGTCTCCGTCGTCGTCTCCGTCCAATTCCAAGTAATCGTAATCCTCTGCAGGCGCAGCTTCCCCTTCGTCCTGCACCTTCCGCCACGAGATCATCTTACTCATCAGAAGCGCCTTGCTGCTCAAGCTGCTCTTCATCCTCTCAACCATCCGCGGCTTCTCTCCTCCTAATCTCACCGTCTTCTTCGCCTTCCTGCTCAGAGATCTCCCCAATTCACTGTGCGAACCGCACAGGAACGTCACCGCAGAGAACACCGAGAAAAACGCCGCAAGGATGATCAGAAACGCAATCGGCGCCGGTACGAACCTAAGCTTCTCTGCGTGGATAATCAGAGCGCTCTGCAGAGGTCTCGCCATGGCTACCTCCCCTCCCCTCCGTCAACGATTTTACCGATCGGATTGGAAAGCTTTTAAGGAATGAAGACTGACTGCGGAGGAGAAAGGCGAAAAAGCAATGGCTGCAGGTGAGCAAGAATAGTTAAATGGCACCATCAATATACATATACATTTACATATATTCTATATATAGTTATATACACACACGGTGTATTGGACCGTTTTTCATTATACTTGCTTCGTTGTCACATTTTTGTTTTTAATGGCTAAACGTTGTTTTATTTTTAGTCCTTTTTTTATATTTTAGACTTTTAATTGGACTTTATCTATTAAAATAGTTCCCTAAATAAAATTTATTGGTTAAAATTCTTCAGTGCTAGACTCGTCAAGTTGGTTTGTTGTTGCTGACGTGACAGTGATCTAGCTGATATGTCATCACTACATAGATGTTGCGTTAGCGATACGTAGAAAATTTTTATTTATTTATTTTAAAAAATGTCTTGATAAATTAATTTTTTTGTCTCATATCTGACCTCTTTATCATTTTAGAACTTGAGATAGTCCTGCAACTCTCAAGTAAAAAATTGTTGCTAAAATGGTCCTCCAACGTGTCATTGGCGTGACGATGACACGTCAGTCACGTCAGTACCACATCAGCAATAGTGGACCAGCGTGACGAGTCTGGAACCAATAGATTATTTTAGCGAAAAAATTTTATTTACGAGACTATTTTTATACATAGTCTATTTAAAATTCTAAAATAATAAAGGGTAAGATACTGAATTAAAAAAATAGTTTACCCTTAATTCTTCTACCCAAATATACAGCATTTTATATTAAAAGGAAAAAAAAATCAACCTAACACTTAAATTTAAATTAGGGTAAATTATTTTTTAGTCACTTATCCGACCCTCTTTATGAGGATTTTAAGTTGATCCGGTTTGAAAATAATCCTGTAAGTAAAAAAAATTCGCTAAAATGGTTCGTCGGTGCCAAACTCGCCACACTGGCCAGCCGTTGCTAATGTGGCGCTGATGCGGTTGACATGTCATCGCCATATAGATGCCACGTTAGCGACGCATGGAATTTTTTAAATTTTTATTTTACAAAATATTTTGGTAAACTATTTTTTTAGTTTCATATATATAACATTCTTTATCATTTTTAGGAAATTTAAATGGATTATGTTTGAAAATAGTCCTGTAAATCAACATTTTTCGCTAAAATGGTCTTCCGACGTGGCATCTACATGGCAATGACATGTCACTCGCGTCAGCGCCACGTTAGCAACGGCTGGTCAGCGTGGCGAGTCCGGCACCGGAGGACCATTTTAGCGAAAAATTTGTACTTACGAGACTATTTTCAGACAAGGTCCACTTAAAGACCTAAAATGATAAAAGGGTCAGATATGGAAAAAAAAAAAACAGTTTATCATTTTAATGAAGTTTTACATAATTATTTTAAATTTCAATATTTTAGTATGAACCAATATTTATAATAATTTTGTATGAAAGTGCTTATTTGTTGAGGAGAAACTAATATAATTCGTAACGGTTGATGTTTATATGGATCAATTATAGAAGAAATGTATAACTTTTATTCTCACTATAAAGTAAAAACGTTTAAATTTAAAGTTTTTTAGTAGAACTTAAAAAAAAATATATGTTATTAATTTCTATTCAATTTTGAATGTCCTAACATCAACCCAATTTCAGTGTCATCACAATAGTATCGAGCCTTCCTTATTTTTAATTACATTTAATTAGAACTTTAAAAAAATAGATTTGATCCTAAAAAACCAAAAATCCGACTTGAGGCACCAAGCCGAATTTTTTTTAAATATAAAGATAATTTTAATTTTAATATTGAAATAATATATTCCATAATTAATAAATAATAGCGATGTATTTGGTCGAAGTTTGCATTTTAGATTTGAAGTTTTAATTACTTTTTTTTTATAATTAGAATAATTGCTTCATATTATATAATATGTATTGTTCTGCTTGATATTTCAAAATGTATAATTAATTTGTAATATAATAGAAATATAAAAATAAACAAAAATAGGAGTTAGAATTTGATATTTCTAGATAAAAAAATTTGTAATTTTTTTTTTAATCCAACCACACACAAAAATTTTAATTTATATATGGTTACACCAATAACTTGTTACAAATAATTTAAGTTAACTTTAAATTTTTAGTATTGTTAGAAATAATTACATCAATAATTTGTCTAAATATAAAATTTATTTATATTAAATAAATAAATATATTTCCTTCTATTACATCGTCAAATCAATTAAATTCAAAATGATTAATTTTTTAATATACAATATTTTAATAACCGTATTCAAAAGAAAATGGTATAAATAACATTGGACCGAAGGAGTATTATTTCCTAATTAATGGTGAGGTTATTTTGGAAAATATTTATAATTGGATTATTTATGTTTATGTAGAGAAAATTTAAGGTCAATTTAGATAGAAATATAGGCTTTGTTCTTCTACTATTTTTTTTACATTTTATTTTAAAAAAAAATTAATACACTACACACGTTTATTATTTTTATATTTTCTATACTATTCTCTATACCTCACATAAAAAATTGTTCTTTCTAATAATTCACAAAACAAAAACACCCATAGGAGTTTTGGAAAAAGTTAAAATAGTAAAAAAATAATATTTGATATGATATTTATAAAAGATAAATATATTCAATGTTATATTTAAAATATCATAGATAAATAATATAGAAAATTCTAAAAATATCTATGTAAAAAAAATCTTAATTACTATTCATAATTTTAAAAGATTAGCATAATAGTACTTTTATAAAATAGATAAATAAATAAAACGTAACATATTATATCTATTTTTATAATTTTTTCAATTTTCTAAGAAAAACCAAAATCTCTCTATAAAAGGAGTACACTTTCAACTTAATTTTTAATTATAATATTTACTACTGGCTGCCGATTTTGGTAAAAAGTGACTAAAAAAGCTATAGAAGTGAATATGGCTATTTATATTTATTAGTTTAAAAAGGTAAATAGGGGTGTTAACAATTGGATTGAAATCAATATATTGACTTGAATATTTTAACGGATAAATAAAAGCTTAATTCAATATTTTAATACTCCGTCCGTCCCAAAATAGTATTGTTTATCATTTTTGTTCATCTCAAAACAATAATTTCATTTTCATAAATAACCATATCACTATAAAATTACCTTTACTTTTTCATTATTATTACACAATTACCACTACTTATTATACTAATATACTCACAATGGCAAAAAAAAATTTTACATGTACTTTTTACCCACTATCGATATAATATCGATATTCATTAAATCTCGTGTCAAATACAATCCATACTATAGTTTTGGGATGGAAGGAATAAGAAAGTTCCAACTGAAATATTTGGACTTCTGAACTATGGAAGAGAATCAAGATCATATAAAAAACTGTTCGTCTTGTTAAAAGTTCTACTCCCTCCGTCTCAATACAATAGTCTTATTTATTATTTTTGTCCGTCCCAAAATAATAGTCTTATTTCCATAAAAAACCATATCACTATATAACTACCCTTACTCTTTCATTATTATTACACAATTGTCACTAACTTTTACACTAATACACTCACAAGGGCAAAAATGTCTTTTACCTCACAAGGGCAAAAATGTCTTTTACCTATACTTTTTACTCACTATCAATATAATATTAATATTTCTAAATTTCGTGTCCAACACAATAAAAATTATAATTTTAGAACGGAGAGAGTAATTAAAATGTTAGAACTTCTCAATTAGGGCAGAGAATTAAGATCATAAATATATATATATATTTAGCTGATTTCTGTAAAAGATAAATAAATTATACATATCCATGTGAACTTAACGCGTAGATGGGACGGTCCTTTAGTATCGTCCAATAATATAAAAGAGAGAAGATTACAAGTCCGCTATTAAAAATGTTCGAAGATAAATGAAAAAAAAAATACTATTGATGATTACATGACTGGTATATTTTTATCAATATTTTCCCATTTTTCACACACACACACATTTTATGTTATATAGTCATGTAAATATAATAGGAGGCGTTGGATTTGGTTGCGAACTTTAAACATATAAATTTGATTTTTTTTACTATCACTATATGTGAATATTAATATATATATATATATTTATGTTAATTTCATCAGTTTGTTTTACTTGAATATTTTATTTTCTCCTCGTATTGTTTATTATGCAATTTTCTCAAAAAAAAAAAACAAAAAACAAAACAAAAAATCATATCCAATACTATTTTTTTTATAAATATTATTAAAAAATATAATATACACCAATAACGAATATACTTTATTCGCTCACATAAAATTAAAAATTCTGTTGAAACGTGATTTGGATTTAGCGATCTACCCAACCCGAAATCAAAGCGAAAAATGTTATTTCAATTGGCAGGGTTCCGTTTAGATCCATCTTAATTAATAACAAATGAGCTTAGGATTTTGGGTATTTTGGGTACTTATAAATAGATAGCTATGTTTCCTAGCCGTATGACATGATTGTAACTCTCTGATCTCCGGTTCCTGCCCGTGGACGTAGGTTTACACCGTCATTGAACCACGTAAAACATCTGTGTTCTTTATTTATTTTCTTTCTCATTTTTTCATAACAAGTGGTATCAGAGCCATATCTGATTGATTGAAGAAGTCCTCGTATAAATTTGATCTGGAGAAGTTTAATGGGTCGAATGACTTCACGCTCTGAAAGATCAAGATGAGGGCACTTATGGTTCAACAAGGATGTGCGGCTGCACTGGAGGGAGAAGACAAGTTTCCTAAAAACACGAAGGAGGAGATGAATAAGGAGATTTTGGTAAGGGCTCTTTTCGCAATCTTGTTGTCAGTTACTGATGAGGTGTTACGGGAGGTTGTAGATCAGAAGACGGCTTTTGGGCTATGGAATAAACTGTGTGAGAAGTATCAGAACAACTCTCTCATGAACAGGCTATATCATAAGCAACGTCTTTACACCCTCCAGATGTCCGAAAATAATCAGGTAAATGATCATCTTGATACCTTTAACCGTATTATTTTTAATCTTCAATGCGTTAAGGTTAAAATAGATGATGAAGATCAAACCCTAATTTTACTTTGTTCACTACCTGGTTCATATGAGAATTTTGTAGATACTATGGTATATGGTAGAACTACAATTTATGTGAATGATATCAAAGATGCCCTTATGTCCAAAGAATTGAAAAGAAAAGTTTCTCTGGAAGAGAGTTCTGGTTCAGGTCTATTTGCAGGTAGGAGAAGATCACATGAGAGGGGTAAAGAGAATGAGAGGTTGTGTTCAAAATCAAAATCCTCTAGCAAAGTTAAGTGCTATCTTTGCAAGAAGAAGGGGCACATTAAAAAGGATTGTCCACAGAAGAAGAGAAATACAAAAGTTAATTCTAGTAACAATGACAACAGTGCTGCTGTGGTACAAGACAGTTCTGATGACGGGGACCTCGGCGAAGTTTTGACATAGTGTAGTGCTAGTACTGTTGATTCCTGGATTATGGATACGGTGCTTCTCACCATATGATGTTCTCTCGTGATCTACTCACTTCTTTTAAGGAATGGAATGTAACGGTGAAGTTAGGTGATGATGGGATTCTAGCCATAAAGGGAAGCGGGATAAAGCAGATAAAATTGCATGATTGTACTATTAGGAAATTTGACTGTTGGTATGTTCCTGAAATTAGAAAGAATTTGATTTCTCTTGACACCTTAGCCAAGAATGATTTAAAATATCTTGGTGAAGGTGAGTGGGTGAAAGTCCTGAAAGGTGCTTTGGTGATGATGAAGGAAAAACTGCAGCATAGAATTTATTTTCTACAGGGCAGTTTAGTGATGGGAACGGCAGCGGTGTCCCAGTCTTTGGATAAACATAATGATAGGACAAATTTTTTGCACCGTCGATTGGGTCACATGAGTGAGCAAGGGTTGCTTGTGTTGAGCAAATAGGGTTTATTTGGTGGGGATGTGACAGATAAAATTCAATTATGTGAGGCTTGTGTAAAAAGTAAGCAACGCAGGGTGAGATTTAGTACCGGTCATCACACTTCAAAAGAAATTCTGGAGTATGTTAATTCAGATTTATGGGGTCCCTCTCCGGTGAAATCGCAGGGCGGTTGTTCTTACTTTGTCACTTTCATAGATGATTATTCAAGAAAAGTTTGGTTGTACTTTCTGAAAACTAAAGATGAGGTGTTTGGGAAGTTCAAGGAGTGGAAGACTATGGTTGAAAAACGGACGGGTAAACAGGTCAAGACTCTAAGAACTGATAATGGGTTGGAGTTCTGCAACGCTCCATTTGATGATTTCTACAAGAAAGAATGTATAGTGAGGCACCGCACTGTACGACACACACCATGACAAAATAGGGTTGCAGAGCGAATGAACCAAACCCTCATGGCACGTGCTAGATGTATGCGCATATTTGTTGGCTTATCTAAGCAATTATGGGTTGAAGCAGTTAACACTGCTAGCTATCTGGTTAATAGATCTCTATCAACTTCCATTTACTTAAAGACTCCTCAAGAGATATGGTCTGGTAAACCTTCTGATTACTCTAATCTAAAAATATTTGGATGTCCTGCATACGCTCATGTGAATGATGGTAAACTGGAGCCGAGGGCAGTAAAATGCATATTTCTAGGGTATGTAACATGAGTTAAAAATCCTGGTCAATTTCTTATTAGCAGAGATGTAACCTTTGATGAATCTGCTATGCTTGATCAGAGTAGAGGTTGTGAAAGTATTGTAGGTATAAAAGATTGTGGTGCAAACCAGATGGTGGAGTTTGATACTCTTGATAGAATTGTGTTAGAGGAAGAGCAGTAGGATAATACTATTGATCAATCCGATCAACCAGATCGGTCAAAACCTCAAGGGAAACTAGTTGAGGGGGAAGCTGATAACGCTGGTACTGGGGTTGAAGATTCCATAGCAGCAATAAAGGGAAAGAGAAATATTCAGAAACCAGCTAAGTTTGCATGATGTGTAAATATATGTGACATGAATTTTGTTTATGCATTGGCGGTTGGTGATGATCTTGGCTCTGATGAGCCAAAAACATATAAAAAAGTTGTGGCGAGTAATGATGTACAAACCTGGATTATATAAATGAATGAAGAGATACATTCTCTTGAAAAGAACAAGACTTGAGATCTTGCTACACTACCAAAATGAGTGAATCAAGTGGGATGTAAGTGAGTCTTTACAAGAAATGAGGGAATTTCTGGTGTTGAACCTGCTAGGTTCAAGACGAGACTAATGGCAAAAGAGTTCTCACATAATGAATGAATCGATTACCATGAAGTCTTTTCTCTTGTGGTGAAACACAAAACCATCCGGGTTCTTTTGGCAATGGTAGGTGCTTTTGATATGGAGCTGGAGCAGCTTGATGTAAAAACAGCATTCCTTCATGGTAATCTAGAAAAACGGATTTATATGTCTCAACCGGAGAGGTTCAACAGTTCTAAAGGAGACCAAATATGCTTGTTAAAGAAATCTATATATGGCTTGAAGCAGTCTTCGATACAGTGGTATAAGAGATTTGATTTTTTCATGGTGTCTAATGGTTATACTCGTAATCAATTTGATAACTGTGTTTACTTGAAGAAGTTTCTAGCGAGTCCTTTGTGTATTTGTTGTGTATGTGGATGATGTGTTAATTGCAGCTAAAAACATGGTTGTAATAATGACTTGAAGGCTCTACTAAAGGGTGAATTTGAGATGAAGGATTTGGATTCGGCAAAGAAAATACTGGGTATGGAGATCTGGTGTGATAGAGAAGCAGGACGGCTATGGGTTTCTCAAGAAAAGTATATTGAGAAAGTTTTGCAAACATTCTTTGTTGATCAGTCCAAACCGGTAAGTACCCCTTTAGCGGCACACTTTAAACTTGATCGAAGCACTATACTGGCTACAAATGAAGAGGTTAGCTACATGAAGAGGGTTCCATATTCAAGTGTAGTTGGAAGTCTTACGTATGCAATGGTATGTACGAGACCGGATCTCGCTTATACGGTTAGTGTGGTGAGCAAGTTTATGGCTAATCGGGGTAAAGCTTACTAGGGAGTTGTAAAGTGGATCTTATGATATCTGAAAGGAGCGTGTGATATTTTTCTGGTATATGATAATAAAGGCCATGGTGATGGTCTGGTTGGCTATGTAGACTTTGATTATGATGGTGACTTGGTGAAACGAAGATCACTGACTTGTTTTATCTTCACTCTGTTTGGATGTGTAATAAGTTGGAAGTCTACTTTATAACCTACGGTTGCACTATCGACGATTGAGACAGAATACATGTCAATGATTGAATGTATTAAGGAGTGTATCTAGTTACATGATCTATGCAGAGTTTGGGTCTGAAGGTGGAGAAACCAGTGTTATTCTGTGATAGTCAGAGTACTTTGAGTTTGGCTAAAAATTCAGTGTATCATGAGAGAACCAAGCATATTGATGTAAGGTTGAATTTTATCCGTGATGTTCTGGAGGAAGACAAGTTTTCTATTCAGAAAATAGCTACATAACAAAATCCAGCTGATATGTTAACAAATGCGATACCGACGAAGAAGTTCGAGCACTGCTTGAACTTGGTGAATATTCGCACGAGGTAAAGTCCCCTCGGGACATCTGGCAGGAAGGAGACGACTGAGAGATACTGACGAACCTTTGGCGGTTGGAGAAACTCCAAGTCAAGGTGGAGATTGTTGAAACATGACTTGGATTTAGCAGTCTACCCAATCCAAAACCAAAGAGAAAAGGTTGTTTCAATTGGCAGGTTTCTTTTGGGCCCATCATAATTAATAACAAATGGACTTAAGGTTTTGGGTGTTTTGGGGTGCTTATAAATAGATAGTTATGCTTCCTAGCCGTATGACATGATTGTAACTCTGTATAATAAAATCTATCTGGTTCCTCGTGGACGTAGATTGATATACCATCATCGAACCACGTAAGACATCTGTGTTCTTTATTTGCTTTTTTTCTCATTTTTTTCATAACAAATTTAATATTAAATAATAAATTTTCTTTTTGTCATCAATATATTTTTTTACATGTATCAAATATATAAAAAAAAATATATTTGTAAAAATTACAAAGTAAACAAACCTTTTATTTTTAATGTGCAACATTGTGAGGAGCATCTACCTCCTTACCTTTTTTTCAAACTAATCACTGTATAAATTGAAGTGTAATTAGCAATTTAGCTTTAATATTAAATAATTAGATTTTTTAAATTGTAATATAACGTCAATAGACATTTCAACTAGTAACCAAACAAATATATATATATATATATATATATAAACAAAAAGCAAAAAATCACATTTCTAATTTAGGATCATCTATGGCATATATTCTTAACATGCTCCAATACATATTTTTTCTCAAAGAATGTTTTTGCTTTATAGTATTCCCAATCTTTTATATATTATGCAATATTTTCTATTTTGGTATCTTCAATAGATTTTGTAATATTTCTATAATAAAAAATAATTAACAATATTTTACTATATCACACCCTTAAAATAAAAAATAATACTCCATCCGTCCTACATACCATGTCCACGTTGTCGTTTCTGTCCGTCCCACACAGCATGTCACTTTTCATTTTTGGAAAATGATTACACACTTTAATCTCATTTTAAACTTTTTAATTTTATTTTTTTTAATTTTAATTAAACTAATTAGTTATTTTAATATTAATTTATAATTATTTATATTATCGGATAATTATTTTCACTAATACATTCTTAATTATCTACTAATTACACCCCTCCTAAAATACTGTGTCTACAGTGTAACAGACACGGTATGTGAGACGGAGGGAGTATATATTTATCTCTTATCACACAATTCAATTTTTACTTTACTTTACCGACCTTAATTTTCGACAAGAATATAAATAATGCACTCTACATGAGACAAGGAGAGAATTAAATTAACATATACTCCATCTGCCTCATTTCAAATGGCTAATTTGATTTTGAACACAATATTTAAGGTAATAATATTTAATTATTTAATATTAGTAAGTTACTATAATAGTATTTTGTTATATTTTTATATTGGTAATATTGTTGATATTTTTATTTTAAAAAATTGATATATATAATTAAAATAAATTTAAAATATATGGTCAAATATTTTAAATATTATCTCTTAATAAAATATATTTAATATGTATATTATTTTCTAAAGAATAAGATTTTAATAATACAAATAAATAAAAAATATATTTATTTATTTATAATTAAAATAAATTAATTTTATAAAAGAACGAGGAGTTATAAATTTAGATTAAAAAAAAAAAAAGTTTACTTATTAGATAAATATAAAGGATTTTGGGTGGTCCTACGTGGTAATGTATAATATTACTATATTTTAGGAAGTTAATTCAGTTAATTTATTCTCTTTCTGTCTCAAACACTCTTTAACATTTTTTTTTATATGTAATATTTTTAAAATAGAAAATAATTAATTATACTTAGTCTTTACCTTACACTTTATCCTTTCACATCATCCAAATAAATAAAAAAAAAATATACACTTCTCTCTTCATCAGATCACCTAATTTCTATATTATCTTACTTAATACCATCCACCTAAAACTCTGTGCCAAAAGCAAATATTGCACCTTATTTGGGACGGACGGAGTATTTATTAAGTATATTTCGATTCAGTAAATTTTACCAACAATAAAAATGTGCTCTTTTTAATTAATAACTTATTAATTTTTATTTTCTGAAATATTATATCCTAATCAGATGTCTAACTTATTATTAATAACTTACTAATTTTTACTACTTAAAATATTACGTCCTAGTCAGATATCATATGACCGGGACAGTACATAGGGAATATAACATCTAAATAAAATTTAATATAATAATAGTGTAAAGTTTTTAGACTAATCAAACCGAATAACACTCACATCACTTTCAAACTCACCGGATTAAATAGAATGATAACACTTATTATTATCCTTACATATCTTTTTCACTAACAAAGTCGATTTATATATATTTCTTTAATGAAAATATTACATTTTATATATATTATCTAAAAAATCAATTTCTACCCAAACCAAAATACCAAAAAATAATATAAAATATAAATTAGTGAAAAGTATAATTCTAATCTAAAATATGGTATTGAGATTGTTCTTTTTACAATTCCAATTTCAAATTAACATTATTCATTTCATACCATTTTTAATTAAAATATTATTTTTTTAAAAACTTAAAGTATCATTTTTACTATTTTCGTCAGTTCCACTCAAAAGTATTCATCTTTTATTTTAATAAAAGCAATCATACACTAATATCAAAATATCGTTAATTTTTACCTAAATTATAAATATATCATTATATATACAATTACTTCATATATAAAGTCAAAGGGTAAAACAAAATTTCTTGCGCACTTCCACTAATACACAAAATATTATTATTTTTTAATCTATTACAAAACTCCAAATGACCCGTTTGGAGTGGGACAGAAAGTGTATTTTCTTCTCACAAAATATTATACCAAAACACTATTTATATAAAACTCAAATCAATATCTCGTTTCAATTTCAAATTACAACCAAACAAATATATCATTCCAATTGTTATGTATTGTAATTGTAACTACTTTAATTATATGGATACAATTGACACTCGTATATTATTTTTTAAATAAAAAATATATTGTTAATGTTATACTCACTCCATCTTATTTAAGGTAAGAATGTTTAATTAGTTAATAATAATAATTTATAATATTATTATATTATTTTTTATGTAATTAATAATATTTATAATTTTAAAGTAAATTTAATATATATGATTAAAAAATTAAAATATATGTTTAACTATTTAAAAATATATACAATATGAATATAATTTTGTAGAGAATAAAATTTTCTATAATACAAGTAAATAAAAAAATATTTGTGTTTATTTATAATTAACATAAAATAATTTTATAAAAGATGTGCAGTTTTAAATATAAATAAAAATATTTATTTTTTGTGAAGAAAGATATAAATAAAGGGATTTTGAGTGGGCCTACCCCGTTTAAGATGTTGTATATTATGTAGTTAATTAAATTAGATTTATATTTGTTAAATATATTTTGATTTAATAATTTTTTATAAAAAATACAAAATATCAAATTATTACGGGACAAACAAAAATAAAAATAGAGTCAATTATCATAATAAAGAGGAAATACTTATTTTTTAGAAAGAAATTTTTTTAGGAAGTGATTGAAAAACATTTTTGAAAACATAATTAGACAGAGTTGATTTTGAAGCGTGTAGTCTTCAACAAAATAAAATCGTGGTTACAAATTTTCCTATGTCGTGTGTACCGGGGTGGACGACTTTGACCCGTAGACTTAAGTCAACTATTGAGGTTGCAATGAAACGTCGTCGTTCGATGAGTGGTCCCACTACAAGACAAGACATTAATTAATCCTCCCTCCGTCGTTCAAATCTATGCTCATTTTTTTTTTGAATTGTCATTGAAAAATATTCTCATTTTCTTTTTACGTAAAAAATTAGGGTGTGTTTGTCTGGGGTTTGGATTTTGAGTTGAGATTTGAATAGTAAAAATTTTGAATTTGAATAGTTGTATGATGTGATATAAATAGGTGGTGATGTTATGTTTTGAATGTAAAATTGATTTTTAGTATAATATAAAAAATGAAAAGGAGGTGTTTGATTTGATGTTTTGGAGGGAAAAAAAATAAGGTGAATAGTAAATATAAAATCCAATCCCCCAAACAAACGCACCCCTATTACATTTTTGTTTTTTTACTATAAAATAAAAAAGTAATAATTATTACTCATTTTTATTAAAACGTGTGGCCGATCAAATAAGCACACGCAGGACGGAGAAAAAGGATAAATATCCCATCAGCATTGTAGGTGACGCACATGGTGACGTGGCATGGTCGGGGCTTGCAAGGAAAGAAATTAACTCTAACAATTTAAAATAGCACGTGCACTTATTTATTTACATTTAAATGTTTGTTGCAATATTTTGGTGTTGCTTTTTTATTATTTTGCCCCATCACCAAATTAAAGCTAATTAATGTTAATTACTCCCTCCATCCCATATAATTTGTTCTTATTTTTTATTTTCGTCCGTCCCACATAACTTGTCATTTCTATTTTTGAAAATATAATTATGTACTTTAATCGCATTTTAAATTTTAAATTTTATAATTTTCTTAATTTTAATCTATAATTATTTTTACTAATACACTTCTTAATTACTTACTAATTATACTTTATCTAAATTCTCGTGTCTACGGTAATACACCCATATTACATGGGACGGACGGAGCATATAATTGAACATGAATTTATTTTTAGGCACTTTTTAGGTTAAACATCTCACATTTTCTAAATTAATATCGAAATGTTTGCAAATACCTTTCAAGTACGTTACACAAGATTTTTGATTAAGTTAACTCTACTAAACTATGCTCCTTTTGCATTTATTTTCATTTTTCTTAATTATTAAGTTTCGTGGTTTATATAATAAGAATATATTATTTCTGTTTCATCACAAATGGCTATTTCTTTTATTTGCCTCATAAAAGATTGACTATTTTTTTTTATTTTTAATAAATTTATTTATTTTAAATATATTTAAAAATATTAATTAATTTATAAATTTCTAATAGTTATAGATGAGATTCATTCAAAATCTCTTTATTTTAATATCTCTTTTTAATAAACAAATATTTTTTTATTTATATTTAAACCCCCTTATTTTTTATAAAATTAATTTTAAGTTAATTATAAATAAATAAATAAATATTTTTTTTATTTATATTATATAAAATTTTATTATCTATAAAATAATATTTATATTGTAAATATTTAATGAGATATAATACTAAAAATATTTAAAAATATCAACAATATTGTTTATATAAAAAATAATAAAAATATTATTATTTATTATTAATAACTTATTAATTTATATTACTTAAAATATCGCTTGTCTGTCACAAAAATACTTATAATTCGTACAAAGTACCACATCTAATTACTAAGTACTCCCTCCGTCCCACATACCATGTCCATATTGCCGTTTATTTTTGTCCCACATATCATGTCACTTTCCTTTTTTGAAAAATAATTATAAACTTTAATCTCATTTTAAATTTTTAAATTTTATTTTTTTAAAATTTTTAATTAAACTAATTAGTTATCTTAATCTTAATTTATAATTATTTATATTTTAGGATAATTATTTTTATTAATACATTTTTAATTATCTACTAATTACACACATCCTAAAATATCGTGTCTACAGTGTAGCAGACACGGTATGTGGGACGGAGGGAGTGATATTTAACTAAAAAGCACCAAAACAAAAACCTCATAAAAATAAACCAAACACACTCCTGCTATTCAAATTGGTTGTTTTGATACATTTTTTAATAGATGTAGTTTTGATAATTTTTTAAAATCAATTTTTATTATTATACTCCATATGTCCAAACTTAAATTATTTTTCTTACCATTGTGAACGGTCTCACTCCAAAATATCTATTTTACTATTTTAGTAAAGTAATCATACATTAATATTTATACTAAAATATTTTTAATTTTTACCTAAATTATAAATATACAATTACACATACAATTACTCTACACATATATATAAAGTCAAATGACATATACATATACATAAAGTCAAATGACAAAAATTGTTACACATTTTTACCGATAATAAAATACTATTATTTTTTATTCTATTACAAAATTCCAAAATGCCCATTTGGCGTGGGATGGATGGAATATGTTTTGATTTTTGTCATAGCCAGAGAATTTGTCATATTTTGAAAGAATTACAGTGTAAGAATAAATCAGTTTAAATAGCTGATGAGATTAGTTATAGTTTTGAATTTTTCGAAGCTATAGTATATATATATATTTTATTATATTGAATAGGTTCAGAATTTCCAAACCTACTTTAAATAGTCTCGAAAATTCCTAAAATTTATTAGTCTCAGAAAATTTTGAAAGTTTTTAGTTTTGAAACTTCTAAACTTATTCAAATTTGTATTGAAAATTCCGAACCTATTCTAAATAGTCTAAAAAAATCTGAATCTATTTTAATTATTCTCGAAACATCTTAACTTATTTTAATTTGTATCGGAAATTTCAAACCTATTCTAAATAGTCTCGAAAATCCAGACTTTTACAGTCTCAAAAATTCCAAGCCTATTTTAATCAGTCTCGAAAAATTCCGAATTTGTATTAGTCTCGAAAATTCCGAAGCCCTATTAATCTCAAAATAGTCTCGGAAAGTCCGAAGCTATTGTAATTTGTCTCGAGACTTCCAAAGTAATTAAAATTAGTTTCACAAATTCCGAACCTTAACTAGTTTCGGAAATTTTGAACCTTTATTAGTTTCAAAACTTCCAAACATATTTTAATTAGTCTAAAAAAATTTCGACCTATCAAATAATTTAAATTCCCACCACTATTAATTAAGTAATTTTAATTTTATTTTGATTTTATTTAGAGCATCTCTTACAGTCACCCCTCTTATTACCTTTATGATTACCTTTTAATTTTTACTATAATAACTAGTTACTTTTTTCATTATTACCTTCGATAAAAATTTAAAAAAAATTAAATATTATTTAAAAAAATTTAGAATTATCAATTTAGCATAAATTATTTAATATATAGGTTGATTTATTCGAATAATTTCGATTTTTAAAAAAGTAAATTATATGATTCAATATATTAAAATTTATATAAATTTAAATTTAAAATTTTAATATAATAGTATATAAAAATATCATTAGACAATAAAAATATATAGAAATATGTATAAATAAATAAATAATTTTTATATATTATGTAATAAAAAATATATAGAAATAAATAAATTAGTGTGGATTCTATAAAATAGTAAAGGTAATGTGTTGAAGGTGATTACTATAACGAGTGATAAATAAAGTAATTTAAATGTTGAATTGGATATGACGTGTACAAGAGAGATAAAAGAGATAACTAAGCAGAGGTAATATCTCTAGCCGATGCTCTTAGATATATGTTTATAATTTATTTATTGTGTAAAAGTATATCTATAATAATTGATTAAATCGTTGCAATACAAAAATAATTAAAATAATAAATTTGATAAGTGCTTAAATTAAATTTTAAAATAAAATAAATTATAAAAATATGATGTATTAAATAATAAAATAATGAGTAAATTATATTTTTGGTTTCATTTATTCGTTAATGTGTCAAATTTAGTTCTTATGTTTTTAAAATGATAACTTTGGTCTCTTGTTTGTTAAATTAGTTCAATTTTATAGGGATATGATATCCTCATTCACTTTAGAATTCAACGTTCAAGTTGCACCCCAAAGATCTATCAATTGCTAGGTCTTTCAACAATCAAGTCAACGAACGTGAGCTATCGCAGGTCGCCTCTAATACCAACTGTGACACACCGGCCTGTAAGCCACGCAAAGGTGGGTGTGTCGGGACGTAGACTAGCCTCACAGGTCAACACGAGTCATTTCAGCACGTTTCTGTCCTTACTCACGCATACCCTGGGAGATTTTTCAAGGGGTCACCCATCCTTAAAAACTCTAGAGTTTTTTCAGTATGACTCCCGAAAAGAAATGCGCATATTATATAAGTGTGAAGTGTAGACCACTTCAAACAAAACACTTATGAATCCAAAGACGTGATCCATTGTTGAATTGGATCAAAACGTGAAAACAAAGTTGTGGCTGAGATAGCGACACATTAATGTTATTGACTAAGTGTACACTGAGGTGAAACAGTTCAATGTATTACGTCAACCAATCCACTAGTACAATTTGTAATTTTGACTATGGAAGGTTCAAAACTACAAAATATTTGTCTTGATGTGTCAATATCTCTTTGGAACTGAGTTTTGTATCTATTCAATCTCGGATGACCCAGCACCGACTCATCTATACACGAGAGTTGGCCTAGCACCGGCCTAACTCCGGAGGTATGACATAAATATGTAAAGTCAATAGAAAACTTAGCAGATCCACTAACCAAAAGATTACAGAAAGATCAAATGTACAAACTGTTAAAGGAATGAGTTTTAAACCCATAAGATAAAAGACAATTATAGTGATAATCCAACCAACTCATTCAATTCCCTTAAAAACAATGAGTTTTAAAGTGGTGAATTTGAGTCAATGACTCTTAATAATTCTTCATGTGGGGGATTATTGAATAATTCAGTTTAAATAGCCGATGACATTTAATTATAAGGAAATTAAATTTGAAATTTCTCGAAATTGATTTTTCGGTGAGTAGAAATGCATTGGGTCAACATATGAATTAATTAAGACTTTCTCAATTGTTCGAACTGAAATTAAATTAAAGTTGTGGGCTTAAAGTCATTACAGACATTAGGTAAATTAGTTAAGTAACTAACTAATGAAAGAAGTTGTCTCATATTTCTTATTACGTTGCTAATGACTTATATATATATATATTGATTTGTGTAATAAAGATAGCAAAAAATATGGCGGGACATAAGAGTTCTGATAAGCCATATGCGCGCACAGAGGTCCGTCCCTGGGGCTGGGCCATGAGGGCGACTGCCCCAAGGCCCAGTCCAAGTTGGGGCCCCAAATTCTAAAACTATATATATATATATATATATAAATAAGGGTAATTATAGCATACTACACGCCACCAGTTATTTTAATGGCGAGTCTCATATTCCCCCGATGCGCGACCATTCCACTCCCACCAATGATTTATCTTGCAATTTAACGCTAGGTATTAAACTTTATATATGTATACTTACACAGACGATTTTCTTTTTCTGCACTTTTTTCTATTCCACTCCCACCTATATCTATTTTTTTCTCTGAAATCTTATCTGCAATTGAAGAATTGCAGCCCCATTAGCCATTTTTATAGGTAGTTAGGGTTTTAATTGATTTTTTTTAATTGAATTTATTTGTTTAATTTTACAATATTTTAATTGAATTGATTTGTTCAGTTTTAGATTTTTTTTTTTTTTTTGTAGTGTTATAATTTTAATCTTACAATAATTTTGTTCAGTTTTAGATTTTAATTGAATAGATGCAATTTTTATCTGAAAAACATTTGCAATTAATTTTTTTAATTGATTTTTTTTTTTTTTTTTGTTATAGGTTAACGCTTTTTTTTTTCTTTTATATTCTTTACAAATGATACAAACAAGTGAACAAGGACAATGAAACAATTGTGAATAAAATCCAGGTGCTTCTGTTTCAGTTCGTTAAATATATTTTGTTATTGTTTGATTTATTTATATAGAAATATTGCCAAGAAAATATCTTTTTGGTAGTAAAAAAAAAAAAAAAAAAAACGGATTGAGCAATCGGTAGAATTGCGAAAAGGATCTTTTGATAAAATTTTTTTCTAGAAATATAGGTTCTTTCAGTGATGATTTGAATGTAAATGATATTGATCAGTTGAAATCCAATGATGAATTAAATACTGAAAATAAAAATAAAATGACGAATTTAATGATAATAATTTGGATGAGCATGATAATGATGTAAATATAGTTGATGATAATATTTTCAATGAAAGTTTATTTATTTATGACCTGAGGTATTGGAATAATCTTGATAATAAAAAAAAGATATTTTAATAAAAAATGGACTGAGAAAAGACTTAAATCTTACTTTTCCCTTGGATAGTACTTCTCGATATTTTTCAAATATTCATTACACTAGAAAATTAAAAAATTGTGAGATTTAAGCCGAAATGGTTAGTTTATTCTAAATATGAAGATAAAGTATATATATATATTTTGTTGCAAGTTATTTAAATCTAATAATAATAAAAGTTATTTAGCAGGTGATGGATTAAATGACTAGAAACATCTTGGGGATAGACTTAGAACACAGGAGAATAGTTTTGAACACATTACTAATATGAATACTTGAAATGAAGTGAAAATAAGATTAGCAAATAATCAAACAATTGATAAAGATTTGCAACAAGAAATTGGGAAAGAAAAAGAATGTTGAGACAAGTTTTGATAATAATTATTTATGTTGTCAAATGTCTTGCTAAAAATAATTTAGCTTTTCGAAGATCAAATGCAAAACTTTATCAAAATAGCAATGAAAATTTTTTTAGGATTGATTGAAATGATTGATGAATTTGATTTAGTAATGCAAGATCACGTTAGACGAATTCAAGATCAAGACATTCGTTATCATTATCTCGATCCTAAAATTCAAAATGATTTAATTTTATTATTAGCTATTGGTATTAAAAACTTCAATTATAAAAACTATTAAATAATCAAAATATTTTTTTATTATTCTTGATTGTACTCCAGATGTGAGTCATCAAAAACAAATGACTTTAATTATACGTTGTGTAAATATGTAAAATATTATGATAAAAATTGAATATTTTATAGAGTTCTTAAAAGTAGATGATGCAAGTGGGTTAGAGCTTTTTAATAAATTAGTATATACGCTTAAATCTCCTGATTTTGATATTGCTAATATAATAGACCAAAGTTATGATAATGGTTCTAATATGAAAGATAAACACCAAAGTGTTCAAAAACGATTACTTGATATCAATCATACGGCTTTTTATATGCCATGTGTTTGTCATAGTCTAAATCTTACTGTTTGTGATATGACAAACTCTTGTGCTATATCATTTTTTGGAGTTATACAACGCATATACATATATACTATTTTCAAGTTCTACAAAAGATAGAAATTTTTGCTTAACAATATATCTGGTTTAACGGTAAAACCCTTGTTAAATACTCGATGGGAAAGTATAATTAAAAGTGTTAAAGCTATTAGATTTCAAACTCCTCAAATTCAATTAGCTTTAGTAGATTTATGTCATTCTTGTGGTTATGCCAAGTCAAAAAACGAAGCTAAAAGTTTATTAAATGCTCTCGAGTCCTATGAATTTTTACTTGGTATGTTAATTTGGTATGATATTTTATCTGTAATTATTATTTGTAAATAAAACATTGCAATCTAAACCAATTTGTTGATACTGCTGTCAAACAAATAGAATATGGTATAAAATATTTTAAAAATTATAGAAATATTGGATTTGACTCTAGTTTAGAAAAAGCTAAAGAAGTTGCTTTTAATATAGATGTTGAATGTAAATTTAAAAAAAAAAACGACATATTTATAAAAAAAAAATAATAAAAAACATAGTTTGATGAAAATGAAAATGAAGATGGAATACAATACGATAAAAAACAATTTAAGATTAATTATTTTCTGGTTATTGTTGATATGACTATTACATCCTTAAATGAGATATTTGAACAATTAAGTAAATTTAATAGTATTTTTGAGTTTTTGTTTAATTCTAAATAACTTAAATCTTTGAATGATGATGAACTTAGAAAATGAAGTGTTGTTTTTTCAAATAGTTTATCTCATAATAATTTATGTGATGTTGATTTAGAAGATTTTATTACTGAATTAAAAGTTTTACAAGTTATTTTACCGGATAACTTAAATTCGCCTATTTAAATTCTTGAATATGTTAGAGCTACTGATTGTTATCCAAATGTTTCAATTGGTTATCGAATTTTATTAACATTTTCTTTAACAGTAGCATCTGCTGAAAGAAGTTTTTTTTAATTAAAGTTATTGAAACTTATTTAAGTTCATCTATGTCGCAAAAAAGATTAAATGATTTAGCTATGTTATCTATTGAAAAAGAAATGCTAGAAATCATCAATGTTGATAATATTATTAATGATTTTGCATAAAAAAAAATGCTAGGAGGAATAATATTATGTAATACTTATGTATTTTTATTTATAATCTGCAGGCTAACAGTAGAAGTAGCTTCCACAAAATAGCAAACAAACTATGATAACATGGAGGCGGCAACATGTATGAAGTTGGTGGAATAATCCAAAATATTAATACTTGGATTAAACCCTTTTTGAGTCCTATTGTTTAATGTTTAATTTGTTTTGCATTAAGCATATTTTGTAAAACTTGAATATTGTTATTTTTAATTTTTTTAAAAAAAACTATTTGGTAGGAGCCTTTTTTTTAAGTTTTACCCAAGGCCTTCGATGTGTCAGGAACGGGCCTCCGCGCACATTGCCCGCTCGCCTACCCACTTACCTGGATCGGATCGGACCGAACACAGACACGACATGATACATCACGATACGACACGTACACGTAAGTGCACGAGCTCGGGCTCGGGTGGAGGTTTATGGGTCGTGGGGCTTGGTAAATGCTTGGCTTTCCGAGGCCAAGTTTTGCACCACAATCCAATAATCGAGCCCAAAACTCAAACACTTTATTTTGTCTCGATACAAGCCTAAGTCTTGGAGTCCAATATCAGCCCAATATCTGGATAATATTTTATCCAATAAGTTGATCATATCCAATTGTGATCATGGGAATTTCAATCATAATCAAATTATTCCTTAATTACAATTGTAATTTATGGTAACAATATTACTACCTTAATCGCGATTGTAATTTACAAAAGAATTATCAATGCCTCTCGCGAAAAAGGTTTCTCTATTTCCCCCGGTGGTGTCCCTATAAAAGAAGGACATCTTCCATTCATTCAAATACACTAACAATATCCTCTCATCCCCCTCTTATCTTTTCCCCCCTTTATCTTTTCTTTGTTTCCATAAACCTCTATAGCCCAGTTTCTCCATTGCTTTGTTCGTTGGAGCTTCGATAATCTAAGATGCCACTCTCATTGGAGACGAAAATTATTTTATATTTGAATTAGAATGCTGGCCACCGAAGACACTATTGTGGCGTATTTAATTTTCAAGAAGGTGATTCATATTCTTGTAATATTTATTTAAACTAACATCACAGAGAAATCAATGCAACAGAAATGATGGGTAAATTGGTGAAAAATTACAATTAAAATGGTGGATATAGCCCGAGATGATTGTTATATACCAAAAGCAAAATTGTAGAAAAAGCTTACGTAGATCAAAATTCAAGGAGAGTGGCACCGGCCATTAGAATTTGAGTTCATGTGGGGCCTATTTTGTGAGAAGATAAGTATGAGGTATTGTAATACTCGATCCGTAGTTGAGTTGGCTCATTAAGTATTTTTGTAATTGAATATTTTAAAGTTATTTTGCCTGTCGACTTCATACAGCTGTATATTTTTTACTTCATATCTATTTTTATGAAATTTATGTCATTGAATAGGTTTATAAGTTACCTTTCCAACATCTCAAACATTGAGTCAATCTGAATTCAAACAAGAGAATTATAACCAAAATAGTAAGCAAAGATATGTTGTGTAGTAAAAAACATCTCTTAAAAATGTCATAGAGATTTTAACTCGACTTTTAAACATAAAACATCATTTTCTCACTTATATTTTATCTTCATTTCATCATCGAAATACTCCTAAGAAACCCTAGCCGCCATCCCTTCTTGTTCACTCAAGTTTGATGTAATTTTGGAATGAAGTCCGATCGAGCCAAGTTTCACGAGTCAATGGTAGCCGAGTTAATTAGCTTCCTCTAAGTAAGATAAGAAATTAAATATCGCATGTCCAATGAATCATCTGATTTTTCGCTTGATTGATAAACTATAAGAACAAAATATATGTCAATGTGAAGTGATATAAGAACATGATAAACATGTTTATATATAGCCGAATTGATATGAGTTAACATTTCTTACAAAATGATTATGTGCATGTATGATTATGTATTATACTATGCGTGGTTGTTGATTTGAAAATTAGCAAAGCCAGCACTAGGTTAGCTAATGAGATGAATGGTTAAGCCGGTACTAGGCCAACTCATATGTATTGATGACTTGGTGCTAGACTATCCGATTGATTGAGAATAGGTTATGCCGGTGTTAGACCAACTCCTATGTAATGATAAGCTAGTGCTAGGCCATCCGATTGATTAGCAATGAGTTAGACCAGTGTTAGACTAACTTATGTGCATAGATGAGCCGGTGTTAGGCTATTCAATTGATTGAGATTGGGTTGTGCCAATGATAGGCCAACCTTTGTGCATTGATGGATGCATTAGAATGCTTTGAATTTTCTATGATTGTAATGTAGCATGATAAATTTTAGTTTATGTAAATTAATTCTTTACTCAGTTTTTGCTGATAATACTATTTTTTTCTATGAACAGTTGAATTCAGGACATTCATCCATTTGATGCATCATTGGGATGCGACTTTTATTAAACATTCATGAAATTTTGGATCGGATATTGTTCAAATTTAAGATTACACATTCTCTACTTTTGAAATACATTGAGAATTTTGAATTTGTGTAATAATATTCTAGAGTTGCATATTTTACTGTACTTGTGAATTTTGGTAAAAATATTTTAAGATTTCTGCAAAGAAAAGAAAAAACTTTTACACTTATTGTTATTATGTTTTAACCTTAACTTTAGAGCACGTCATATTTTTGCGTGACGTTGTTCTAATGTTGACATGTGACACTTCAAGATTATTATTATTATTATATAGGGTGTTATAAAAATGTCAAGGGACCGGTTATAATAAATAGATAGTTATGGTATTGAATTATTGCAACTCTCTGAATCAATATAATAAAAATATCCCCGATATTTATCTGAATCAGCATAATAAAAATATCCCCGATTCTACCTGTGAACATAGGTTGACACACCGTCACTGAACCACGTAAAATTTATATATTCTTTATTTTCTTTCTTTTTCGTTTTCTCATAACAGAATAAGACTAATTTTTATGCAATTTTGATTTGCCAAGCTATCTATTAATTAACAAAAGTTTTTTAAAAATAATCACATAACATAAGTAGAAATTGGGATTCTAGAGAGATTTATGTTCCTATTTTTTTTATAACATGGTAATTCGCAGTCGCTACCGTTCGTGTGCGTTTCGAGTAAATCCTCGGTCGAACCTAATAGCTTGTAAAGTAAGCTCGACAATACAAGTCACATTAGACGAATCATATATAACAAACAAGACCTAGAGGTGCTGGAGTTTGTGTTCCTTATTATTATTATTTTTTTCTATAGCAGGCGAATTTATTTGTAGCTTCATTATTATATATGCAATTCTATATTCAATTTCTAGATCTTCTATTTATAGAGATTTTATTTTTTAGCTTATTATTTTGAGCTTTTCAACATATGTATATCACCTTGAATTTCCTTTTCACATGTTTGTAATAATTTCTTGCTGAAAATAATCCCCTCATGATTGAAGATTTGAAGAAATCAATGATGCTTGAGTTCGATACGAAGGATCTCGTATTCATGTCATACTTTGAAATTGCCCAATTGAATCTTCATCTCACATAAAAAAATATATATATATTTCGAAAATATTGAAGAGATTCAATATACAATATTGCAAATATATATATATATATATATATCAAAAACATTGAAGAGATTCAATATACAAGATTGCAAATATATATATATATATATATCAAAAACATTGAAGAGATTCAATATACAAGATCGCAAAAATATATATTTCAAAAATATTGAAGAGATTCAATATACAAATTTGCAAATCCAACAAAGACAAAGTTAAATAGAACATGAAATTGAAGCACATTTTGATCCCACATACTAGAAAAGCAGCTTGTTGGGAGTTTAAGGCACACCTCGCTTGTATCCCACATATGGCGTTGGATTGATAAGCAAATTCAAATTCATGGAGAATCCTATCAATCGCATCTTACAAGTTGCGTTGCTAAACGAATTTGAAGGATAGGATACTCGTAATAATACAGTACATGAAGCAATGCAATACTGATCTCTTTGGTACTCGGATAACAATTGGAGAGGTGATTTTGATGATAAAGAAAACACCCAACGGATATTTACTCATTTTATATATTTTGTCAACAATGGCATAGCCACGAGACCTTCAATTTTAGTATTTGATCGAGATCTCATGATCATCTCCCCTTAATTTATTTGAATTCATATTCGAATAAGCCACTCCGTAATATAAAACTCTAAACTTTTTGCCATGATTAAGTATTACTATAACGAGAAACGACGTCGTATTATTATTATTATTATTAAATTACCGAGCAGTGATTATTGAAACATACACGATTTAAGTCAGAGAGAAAGTGAGTGAGAACTTCATTAATTAAATAGGAATGGAATTGGAAACGGAGGGATAGACGACGGCGGCGGGATGCGCCATGATGCGGCGGCCCTTCATGTGGCGGAAGCAGTAGACGAATGCGCCGACGGGCCACTCGACCAGCGCCGCCGCCGCGAAGGCCAGGAAGCCCAGCGTCGGCCCCACCACCTTGCACCGGCACGGATTGCTCCTCGTCCCGCACTGCACGCATATCGGAACTCCAATCACCGCCATTGATTGATTCTGATCTGATCTGATTATCTGATTTGATATTTATTTGTTGATATACAAGAATAGATTGCTGCTGCTGTTGCTGGCTTCGAGTACTCTGAGTTTGTATCCACGGCCACCAATGAACACCCGATACTGATACTTTTATAGAGAAGATTTGATTCGTGGCGCAATCGCGTCTTGCCACGTGTTGTGCGCTGCCGCCTCTGTTTCCTAAACGTGGCGCTGTTTCATGGGTACACGTACCAATTTTTTTTTGCCTATCTTGGAATTGGAATTGGAACCGGAATGTAACGCTGCTTATTTTACATTATCTTTTATCTATCATTTATATCCTACTTCTTCCGTACCAAATAGCGTGAAATATTTGTGTTTATCACGAGAATTTAAGCTGAAAGTATTAAGTATAGTAATTTAAGATAATTTGGATATTAAGTAATGTGATTGGAAAGAAAAATATAATTTTTTTTGGTAATATGATTAAATAAAGTGAAATGTATATTAATATATATATAAATATTATTAATTATTTTTAAATTTAGAAATATTGCAGTGAGTTTATAACAAATAAAAAAAAATATTAAAGGATATTTGGAATAGAAGGAGTAGTAACTAATATAATATGTAATTATAGAGAGCCGTATTGAATTGAAATGAGGAACACTTATACCATATCGACGAAATTCATTAATTGTCGGTCGGATTGCTATATATATATATAGTTTCTATTGGTATATCTTTATCTACTATTTATTTATGTATTCCTTCCCCATATTAAAATTTTATAATACTGACTGAATTGCTGACTTTGTCATTAAGTTAAAACATTAATATCGAAAATTCGATTTAAATTCGATACAAAAGAATTGTGCTTAGTCATTAAAGCTCGAAATTTTCAGGCTATATTTGGCCCGGCATGCTACTAAACGGAGCAGTATTCAAGCCCATAAAGGATGGATCGTGCCTAGCCGACCCGATTGATTAAAATTAAGATTTAGTATTTAATATATTTATTTATATATATAAACTAATGAAATAATTATAAAAATTAATTCATAGCTTAATGGTAAAATTATATATATGGTTATGAGTTCAATTCTCACTTGGATCCATTTGAATAAAATTTTGATTAAATTAAAAATTCAAGAAAAACAAGTAAAACTATTTAAAATAATAAAAAACGGAACGGCCCGGACGGACCTAATTGCTCATGCCCGGTTCCAGCCCGACATAAAAAAAGTCGAGTCAGCCCCAATTGCCATCCTTAGTACAGGCCCATAAGTCGAATGGAATCGAATTCAAATAATAAAAACAGGCAGGCTCCAACTTAAAATAATTTCTCAAACTTTGCAAAATCTACAATTTCTTGTAATCCAACTCATAAAAGTAGTACCATACCTTACCTAACCAAAGTTATCCATCCATCCTATCACGTGGAGGCCCAGCTCATCATCTATTGACCCAAGTTACAAGAAGATTCAGTCTATGTTTACTTACTACTACCATCACATATATCTTCACCTTTATATCAGAATATAAAAAAGAATAAAATAAAAATAAATGATAATTTCATCATTAACAGGATTTGAAACTGGTGTTCATTTGTGTTTTGAAATATGCTTTCCATTTTTGCTTTCTTCACTAAATACTTTACTCCCCCATTAAACAAATTTAAAATAACAAATTAACAACAAAAATCAAACATGCCAAAGCATCCAAAAAGACAGTATTTCCAACGAACATCAATCAATATATACTCAAATAGAATGGTTGTAGTTACTGTATTAACAACACATTCAATTATGGTAGAAGCATGTGATACAATGATAGACAACAGACAACTTATTCTAATATAATATAAATACAACATCACATGATTATAGTCAAAAAACACAAGACTGCACAATTTCAAATAGCATAGTATGTGCTATGTTACCTCTCTATTTGCTAGTTTTTCATATGCTGATCATTTTTTCCAATCAGCATGCTAAACAATTCCCAAATGGAATGTATGTCCAACCAAGAACTCAACATATGTAATATGCATAGACCCAAGTTACTAACTAATAGAGAACAAAACCAACAACAATTACCATTAAAAAGTTGGTTAAGATCGTTTCAAACCCGGCATGCAGTTTAACTAAATCATCGAATAATCATTTTTATAATAACATTTTGTGGGTTTAACTAACTATCTCTAACAAGGAAAAAAACAAGACTAGTCTCCAGAGTACAACAAAGAAAATTCGTGCCTAGGCCAAAAGAATAAAGGAGATTCCTGACTTTGATCCAAAGGAAACATAACTTTGCCTCAATTAGGCAAAATATATAATTTATGTCATTTAATTAAACTATGATTTCTCAGCCATCCCTTAGAGGGGATTTTGCCAACCATTCCAAATTCTGTAACAGAATCAGATAGGGCAAAAAACAATCTCTATCAGGAACATGTTCTTCCACCACTTTCTAAATGGAACCTATTCTCCTATTAGCTACTACTTTCTGTTACATCTATCTAACCAACCCTCTTAAGTAAAATGGATTTAAGAAAAAGACCTACTGATATAACAACAATTTAATACAACTGGACGACGTCCACCTGTAATTAAGTCCACCTATTAGCACTCTGCCTTTATATCATCATCTATGTAAAGAGTTTCACCTCCCCTCGCCCATTCGAACAATCGCTTAACCAGTAAGCATAAAATGTGCTGCCCTTCAAGGCACTTCAAGCATATAAACTCATCGCAACTTTTTTTATGCCCTTTGTGTCACTAGATTTAACCTTTTGGGTATACCTGGAATGGCACCGAAGATGTACAGATGGAGTCTGTTACTGCTAACAATGTTCGTCCAGTTTCTGGTTTGCTTTACTGCCCATGTCACAGTTTCTGCAAAGGATACAGATCCGAGCATTAAGTGTGGGCAATGCCCTTGTGGTGATCCTTGCAACCAGGTGCTGCCGGATCTTCCTCCTCCATCACCATCACCGCCGCCTCCGCCACCCCCTCAACTTTCACCTCCTGTGGGAGATTGTCCACCTCCACCAACTTTGCTTTCGGAGATCATGCCACCACCACCACCACCACCATCCCCACCACCCCCAAAGCCACAATCCCCACCAAGATCACCGCCACCACCTAGGTTTGTTTACGTGACTGGACCACCTGAAAACTTGTATCCTACTTTGAACCTATACTCTACAGCAGCACATAATGATTATCTGGAGAGTTTCTGGGGGCTTGTTTTGGTGGGATGTTCTGCTCTTCACTTGCTAGCATTCAGGTGACTACAAGAACTTAGCAATCTAGTTCAAGCATGCCTATCTTTTATATGGATTTGTGGGGTGGGTGGGGGTGTCCAATGTCCATCTAAGGTAACCACTTAAAAGGAGTTAATGTTTTTTTCTCGTCATATATTGTAAGGATGATATGTTCTTCATTTTTTTTGATTATCTTTTATTTCAACTCTGAAGAGTTTCAAGTGAATAATGGAAGCAATTGTTGATGCCTGTTTGGTTCTACCAAATAGCAAATAATGTGAAAACATGTTCCTTCAACAATTCCTGACTTTGTCTATATTTCTAGAAGGTAAATGTGTATGGGCATAAATGAATAGCATCCATGTATCAGAGAAGTGTCCTTGTTGGCTGTTCTTACTTTTGTTAATTCACATTCTAATAATCCCCCTCAAAAAATAGGTTTAAAAAAAAAGGCACTACTACAGAAAGTAACTGAGAGAACTCGTTGAGAAAGATGAGATGTTAAACATAAACAAAATATTTAATATAAATAACAGGCAATAGTAATAAAACATAGGAAAACCCTTAATTGTTTCAAAACAAGCATGACCTATATAATACTATTTCTACATGCAAATGTGTAGGGCTCAGCCTGTTTGTCTCTTTATAGCAAAAAATATACAACAAATAATTGGCTGCTAATCTCATATTGGTGGCAACTATGGATGAAGGAAGACAGTTAAATGATTTTGAGGAAATATTCCAAGGCAACTTCTCATTCTTTGCAGCAGCATTTAAGTCGAAAGATAAAGCAGCATTGCACACATAAAGGAATCACATGGACCTGCAATCTAGCGACTTGATTGTCCTCCTACGCCATATTGAAGCCTCAGGGTCAAATCTCAGCTCCCATGTTGGCCAGTAATGCAAGTCCTGCTTTAGTGTCAGCACTCGAGGCTTGCCATTCAAGTGCACCGTTCTTACACGAACAAACTCCCCGTGCTCGATTTCCTATTATTAAGTGCTTCGTATAATTAATAGTTTACAAAAGCAGCCTTACAATTAAAATAAAATAATCAACATAAATAATACTAGATTGCTTTTGGGACCCAGGTAATCAAATGTTTACAACTTCATAGCTCCAACTAATGTCCAAGCCTTCACTATAGAGCATGAGACATACCTTAGTCACAGCAACAAAAGCGTCCAAATCGGGAGTAGGTTCCCCATTCACTTCAACAATCCATTGCAACGCATATAAACCATAGCGATGCACTGGACTCCCATGACACCACCTGAAATATTTAATTAAACCATAAGAAACATAACTTTGCAATTTGGCTACCAAGATTTCAACTTTACAATTGAGTACAATACTTTGGAAGTTCACCAAGAATGATGGTAACTCTAGCTAATAAATTAACTTGAGTCAAAAAGTACACCTGGCCACATAAACACCATGCCCTTCTTCAGGAAGAAATCCAAGAGCTCGGACGGCTGAATGAGGATCCTGAACAATACAACCACACCAATTTATGGCACGAGTGGTTCCGTTCCCATCCCTAACATCTGTTCCAACCACTAGATCGATTTCGCGACCCTGTTAGACATCATAATTAGATATTTCTCACATGTACAAGAAAGAATATATACGGAAAGGAGCAAACTATGTTGTCCAGTAAATGCAGGGCAACTGAAAATGTAGAAACATTAGAAAACCTGACGAAATATTGTCATTGTAAGCTTCCCATCATTCTCAATGCCATTACTGTGGTCTAGTCTTTGGCACGCATCTTCGATATCATGAAAACACGTAACAGGCTCTTTATTGATTGCCAAAACCATGTCACCCTGTTCTAGTAGATTTTCCGCTTTGGATCCTGCTAAACATCCTTTAACCCTTAAAACCTGTCGTCTTATAGGATCTTTTTTTACCAGTGCCTGTATCAATAAAACCAAACCTAGATATAATTCAATATTATGTAAGACTAGAACATATTTTTCCTTGAAGCAAATGTTAAATCATATAAAAGGAGTTATAATCCTTAAGAGCACAGGAGTACAGACTGCACTTTCTGGTAAGGCCAAACTAATCCATGTAATGTTACAGCTATAACAAAATGTGATGGTCAAAATAGGCCATGAAAATCTTCTTTTCTGTATACGTCCAGATAGAAATTCTTCTAGCAGAAATATGTAAATATATGTATGCTAAAAGTACATAAAAACTAGGAACAACTAATCAAGACAGACAAATAAAGGAAATAAAAAACCAAGTAATCCATATGAATCCTCTAACAGAAGCAAGACCCATTTGCCCAAAACAAAAACAACAAAGGAATCAAAATACGGTAATAGGTACAGAAGATATGCATAAAGAATCCTAACTGATATAAAGACACATTAGCCCAAAGTATAGCACTAAGGGAATCAAATTACTGTAACAAGTACAGAAGAAATGCATAAAGAACTACCTGGATCCAGGAGTCATGCAGGCCAAAACTCCTAGCCTTGGAGAGCAAAGTGGGATAAAGTTCAACCTCTAGCATTCTTACAAGTGGCATGGGCCTTTTGATTCCATTTATCAGCAGGGTAGGACCATCCACACCAGATGTGATTTTATCAAGTATCTGGCTTATTGAATAAATTGGAATACCACGAACAAATTGATGGTCTTCAGACGAGCTACAATTATACTTGAGCTGGAAGATTGAAGTCTGTGCTGTAAATTAGAGATGAAGCAACTAGTGTACATGAATGCAAGCAACATCAAGAAAACAAACCTGTGTTGAAAAGCTCCCCCATATAGCTTTAACCCTTCCAAGATCATCTGTAAGAACACCAGAGAATGTACTGCCAAAATCTGAAACATGACGACAATGTAAATCAAGGCCCAATATTTCTTAAACCTGAGGCAAATGACAAGAAGAAAAACCAGACAAGGCTAAATGGATATAGTTGGATAAAGAAAGGCTGATTCATACAAACCTGTATCAAGCTCAATCACTTCCATATTGGTTGCTCTGTATCTTGGACAATCAGCGGAACCAATATTCAGAGCAGCAGAAGGATTTGTGACAAACGATTTCCTAGAAGTTGCTTGTAGGCTCCTACTCAATCCCACAAGGCATACAGAATCTCCACGACGAAGAGCAGGTTCTGAGCCATGAAATATGATAAGCTATTATTCATGCACATGAGAGAGGGAATATAGTAGAATTCAATGAGCTATAAATGAATAACATAAAACAGGTATGATAAGTACAATTGCAAATGCTGAGTCATTGTTCAGGATCATTTGGTAAATTTTTAACAGTGAGGAAAGAGAGGATGAGAATCCCATACCAAAATAACCAAATTCCTTACCATGAACCAATAGTACAGATAGCAGCCATAACACTACATAAAACTAACTATATTCTCTCTCTCTCTCTCTCTCTCTCTCTCTCTATATATATATATATATATATATATAAGCAAATTTTACAGCAGCCTTATCCACTCGATAACTCATGTAACCAGCTAACATACCAGGAAGTAGTTCAGCGGCCCTTACTACAGCAGCGCCAGCACCAAGAGCAGAGGGGTCATATGCAACAAGCACAAAGTTGTGCACAGGATGAAGAAAAACAACCTGTAAAATGTTAAGTGGCTTCTTAGTATCACCTCATCATAGTCTTTTATAGATCAGATGGAATAAAATTACCTCTCCAGGAATTTCAATAGGATAAGCAGCAAAAGACAGCATCACATCAGAGACAGACACGGCAACAGTGTTTTTATCAACAGCAACCAATCCCATGGTTTCAGAGTGATATATGATGACACCAGTTCCAAAGAAATGTTGCGAATGCACCCCATCAAGCATACAAGAAGATGGTACATGAACCTACAAGTTTACAGTTCAACTCAACCATAATAACCAAAAGCTACATTCGCAAGGAATGCGGCTGAATTAATAATAACGCCAATATAAAGCACCAACTGGGTAAGAAGCTCATTCATTAGTGCACCAAGAAAAATGGCTCCTCTACTTTTTTTTCAGACTTTCAATGCTTAATATTCTAGACTAATGAATTTCTGGCCATATGTTCTATAACTTCCAGCTTCAATCATATATAGAGAAGCAAATCACTCTGCCATATAATTTGGTCAGAGTATTGACTGTTTCTGGACAAGCATTGTCCTCTCGAGTGGTGAAGTATGTCCTGTCATGGATACTTTGTCATGCTATTTACTCTTTTAGAAATACAGTAATCTACACTTCTTTATTTTAGTTAAGTCACAGAAATATAGTTGAATATCAATTCCGAAACTAATCAAAATGTACCAATAGGGTCGTCTCACTTAGATCTAAGTGTGGAAAACATTTACACCCTTTCAGATGATGTAGTGGCCATTAAAATCTCCCTGTCTCACCATCAATGCCCTCACTCTCCCAGCAGAAAACATGCAAAAGAGGAAATTTTGAAGAAAAAAAAAATGTTAACTAATAAAGATTAACACCTTAGCCCTGCTTCATCACAAGGACCAACATCCCCCTAGTCAAATTGCCATCATCTGAAACCTCCTATCAGCATTCCAAGCTCAACTTTACAAGTTATAATAACCCATCATCATCCATTAGATCAGCCTACTTGTGTTGCCATAAATTTCTCATGCCAATTGAAAATTAAGAATTTTGAAACAAACAGCATAAAACACATGAAATTATCATTTAATATAGTTACCTCTAACATCACAAGAGTTGGTTCAATCACACGCTCAGCTATGGAAGCATTAGTGGCTCCAGCTGCAGCACTTTGATGATCCCTCAAAACTGTTTGGGTTTCTGTTCCTGTGTCCTCTATTCTTTCTTCCCTAGATTCATGTAAGGAACAGTCAGGTGATAAAGTACCATCAGTCGATAAGTCCTCCACCCTCCTTTTTTTGGTCCCAGCGTCAGATTCATCTGAAGTATGCGGGCCCTCAACAATTTGTTCACAGTTAGTTTCCATATTAGTCACACCATCCATTGCCTCTTGGCCAACACATTGATGTGCTTGTTCTATTGGAGTGACCTCAGCAGCACATGATGAAATTCTATTGCTTGCTAAATCTCGTTCAATGTCATTGACCAGAGGTGATAAGAGTGGAGAGTCTGGTGGCAACACAGGTTTTACAGTCCACAAGCCACAAGTATCATCACGCTTGTATATTTGAGGAGGAGCATACCACTCATGGCGATCAATTGTCACTAGGACAGACTGCAGCAAAAAAATCATTTTTAAAATTCTTCCAAAACTCAACCAAAAAAGTATTCCACTATACAACTCAAAACGAATAGCTCATGTCTTAGTCTACACAACATAGTAAGATCCTTTCAAAGAAATAGACAGACATTACAGCACATACTAAGTTATTTAAACCAAAAAAGTTTTATATCACATTGAATGGGGTTGTACATAATGCTATTGAGGCATCATGATTACCTTTCTACGGTGACGATCTGTATGACTTATATACTCTAATGGTACCCTTGCACCTCTTGATAGTTTAGAGAGAGCAGAGATAAAATCTTCAAGTTTCAATATGTCTTCACCAGCAAACTTCTTAATAATAGCATGCCGTGGAACCCCCGCCCTGAGTAACATATATCTGAGACACATAACAAATGATTAAATGATGTCAAATTCAAGTTTAGGTAGATGCTCGGACATGTTGGAGAGTGGAGAACAGTAGAACACCTCCATAATACAGAGAACAAAGGACAGGACAATTGAAATTGAGTTATGCTGAAGTATAAATTTGCATTACCCTTGTTCTGCAACATACACAAGACCACATTGAAATCGGAAGTTCCTGGCCTGTATGCAAAATGAACAAATTTATGGCAAAGAACAAAGTACAGAACACAATATAAAATGACCTAGACCAACAGAACATAATTTGCACAAGCTAGGTTTAGGAGTTAATTGTAACATAAAAAGAAATGTTGTGTTCCCTAATCACCGTCCGCATTGCCTGCAGAGTTTTCAATATGTTTCTTCTGAAGTTGTTATGATCCATTATTCTTCGGCTGTGTTCTTTTATCAAACATTACAAAATTTCAACTTTTAACCCATTTTTTTCCTCAAAAACATCGAATCAAACATATATTTTTTTTATTATACTAAAAATCAATTTAGCATTCAAAACATCGCATCAATATCTATTTATATAACATCATACAATTATTTTATTTAAGAAACTTTACTATTCAAATCCCAAATCCAAAATTCAAACCCCCAGACAGACACATGCCCGAATTCATAGACGGCAGATGGAACCTTATTTGTTTAAGGATGCACCATTTTTATTTTCTGTTTTTTACTTTGGTTTTATGCCAAGATAGAAAAATACTTGATATTGACAAAGATTAACAATATAAACTTCTAGGCATCGACGGAGTATCTTTATGCTCCATTCTGATGCATTGTGGGAGTTGTAGCCATTTTATGCATGACACTAATTTACAATACTCATACTAATACACTTGGAGGTGATTGTTTTTATATGGTTTTCTAAATAAATATCCTACAATTGGTAAGATGGAAAAGAAGAAAAGCCTTTTACATTAGCATTCAAGATATAGAGCCACATTCAAATGAAGCAACAAATAGAAAAAGAAAAAGAAAAAAATCAGAACGGAATTTTATCTGTCTGGCAACAATTGATTGGTCCAAAGAGGTTTGCTTTCCATCATCTTCATTGTGATACTACCTTTCCCTCTTCCCAAAACAAGCAGACTACAATTGGTGATCATTTAGTTCATTGTAGTCGTTAGATAATGTAAAGGCTTATCCTTAAGTTCAGAGGTTGGGAGTTTTCTATCTGAAAATTTCATTAACCATATCCACGGTAGTTTGTGACTATGTTTTATATTTGAGTACAGCATTCACTAAATACAATCATTAGGCCACAAAATTCTCAAAAGACAGACAAAGAGAAAGAGAAGTTTCGGCCAACCTGCTGATATGACAGAGGGTGAATAACAGCACCACTCACTTCAAGAAAGCAATCTGGAGTGATAGAGTGCAAATCCTGAACCTGAAATACATTAAGAAAAGAAGATATATGCAATATAAGGACCTTATCAATGTGCTCTTGGTTGACCAAAACTTTGAATACATAGAAAAAGATCTAACAAATAAAAAAGGATATTAGAACATTTTAGGGTTCTATTTTTCCATCTAATATAAAGGTAAATAGCTACAAAACAAGCAATTTAGACATTTCAATACCATGATTCTAAATATATATATATATATAATTATTTATGAATTTCCAATGCAACAACAGTAACTACTTATCCCACAGTCTACAACTGTTGAATGGAAATTCACATAGATCAGAATCTTACTAATAACTTTAATTCAATTACAGGATTAAATTTAATTATATTGGGGAGAAATACCAAAGGGCAGGGCATAGGCCTGGTTTGTATTCTATACATTGAAAGGATTTCAAGCTTAAAAATAATTTCACCAGTCTCATGATGCAAATTTCAAAATTCTATGGAAGTTTCAGTAATTACAGCTAAACATGAAATCTCACCGTTAAATCTAAAGTCAACGGTTTACCACCTCTTTCAATTTGAAGTTCAACTTTATCATTAACACTATCATCAAGAAGATTTTCCATCTTCAGAAACTGGGTGGTCACCTGCACAAAGTTCTTGAATTAATATATTTAAAATAAAAGGTAGTAATTTATAAAACATAAATAATTGTAAATAGCATACACATGGCATGGCACAAGGCCTTTTCCCTGCCGTGGAGCATGGCACGGCAGGTGCCCAAAGTAATAACTCCAACCATCACTTGTTTAAAAAGTAGATGACAAGTTGCCAGACCACAATATTCCATTTATATACTTGGGAAATTGTTTCAATAAAGGATAAAAGTGGGAAAAGCATAACATTTGTCATAAAAATTTCCAAGCAAATCATATTCAATAAGGGATAGATAATAATAGATATAGCTGCCAAAAATAAATTAACGCAAGCATACCTCACCATTCAACCGAATAAGCACATCACCTGGCTCCAAGCGTTTGTGAGCTGGGCCCTCAGGTACCTAAAACCCACACAAGAGCATGGCCGATTTATTTATACCAAATAGATAATAAAGAAACAATAAAAACAAAGAGTATCAGGTTTGATGACCAAATTACTAGGATGAACTGTAGGATGACAATATAACAAAGGATCAGTACTCACAACTGAGTCAACAACAAGCATTCCTGTTTCCCCAGTTGGAGAAGCATGGCGCACTAACTGAAACATAGAAACAAATACAATCATTGGGTTGGTTAGATTATTAGCGGGGCTATATATCTATGATTAAAAGAACTTGAAACTGAAGATGGAAACGCATGATAAAAAGAACAAACAATAAAGAAAATACCTGTTCTGTTTCACTTCTGAATCCAAGCCTTCGCGTCTCATCAAATCCTTTGTGGAGAAATGTGGCCTATATCATGAATATGAGAATGAAAGTCAACATATAATGCACTAAGAGGTTCAAAATATACAGAATTGTGATTATATGCAACCATCTTGGTTTCAAGTTCTTCAAAAATATTTATTAATATGAGAGTAAACAAACAGTACTAGCCCTGTTTCAAACTTACAACCTGATTTCCAAACCCCCATCCTTAACCACAACAGAGAAAAAAGAGAAAAGGAGAAAACAAAAGGTTTGTCCATTGCTGTTTTACTATACATACATATTTTGTCCTTTCAACTATGGCGGATACTACATCCTCAATACAATAATTTTCTTCAGCTATGGAAGATCAAATCACACAGAGCACATCAGAACTTCAAAATATTCAGGCAGCATATAGATTAAATGAAAAAAAAAAAATTACTTTTGGTCTTAATTCGTTTGAACATTTCTTAAAGGAAAAGGAAAGTTGAGCTATCTGTTGGAAACAGTACCAGATGCTGGAACGGCAAGACTTGAAGCATGGGGAGAAAAGAACTCAATGATCATTTCTTGGTGTTATTGAATGCCATGATTCTTAAGAAAAATGATAAAAAAAAAAAACATGTTTCTTATACAGCTAAGGCAATTTAGGATGCCCTTCATCAGACATTCCAAGGTTAATGATGCAATACTTATCAATAATATCAAGACAAAGACAATGGAAGCAAAAAAAGGTACGAAATTAGTGAAAGAGTATGACAATTTTTTTGCAAAATCAGTGGCAGGAACTTGATTATTGTACAACACTTGATTTAAATTGTAGAAAGCGTACAGTCTTTATCAAAAGGTTCATAAATAAAGATTGTTATGATTTTTTTGGTTGGCCTATACTTTGAATTTGACCTGGTACTAATTCAAATTTGGGTAGAACAGGATTCCCCTCTCTAACTAAAACAATACCTCTAGCACATGTGGAAGAAAGTTGTAAGGGACTAAGGGTATCATGTTAGAAATACCATCAACATAAAATTTTGTTTTTTCTAAGCTCCAAACATCTGATGTTGGTACTAAACAAGGTTGCTACAGAGAAGCCAAATCAAACAAATGGGCAAAAGAAACACGGTGAATGGTAGTAAAACTACCGCAAGAAACCCATACACACCAAAGAGCAATTCTACAGACTACTTGGGAAACCACCCACTCCAAAGAGCAATTCTACAGACTACTTGGGAAACCACCCACTTGCAAATGGGGACAAGGAAGCCAAGAAATTGTATATATATTTATTAGAATATAGAATTGAAATATACAATTCCTCGTGTTCTTTTCTACACTCAGTGTTCAGGTCCTTAAGAATGCTTGCACCAAACAAAGCATGAGTTTAGCTGCCTCTATTATAAAATATTTTTATTATATAATGCTTTAATCAGTGTAATATAGTTTCTCCAATAATATCTTCAAAACATCTTTACCTGCATGTCAATTTTCAGTAATACATCCAATTACAAGGGTCACAATTTCCCAAAAACATGATTTAAAAAAAAAATAACATTTATTTTGTAGTGCAAGTAGAATAGTGTACATTTTTTCCCATTCAAAGAAGCATGGAAAATATAATTAATATAGGCATAGTTCTAAATATATGATGATAAATTTTCGTAAGAACTATAATCCTAACATAACTAAACTATATGAACACAGCCCAAAAGAACATAAGCAAAAGACTAACATAAAAATAATGAGGAAAGAACTAACAAACCTGAAGCGTACCACGGGGAATTGTGACTGCCTCCCATGTAGTACTAAATGATTCTATTCCTTTCTGCAAGTATCTCAAGGCCCTTACAACCTGATTTCCAAAACAATCTTTTAAGAAAAGATAAAAGAATCTTAAGCATAATTTAATAAAACTTATGTAACTTAAATTCAACTCCTCATTCAACAAACACAACATCAAGTACAAGCTTAAACTTCTGAAGTGTGCAATCTCTTGCTCATCACATCTGCATGGATGGCTCACATTCAAAAAAAAAAAAAAAAACAAAGAGTTGAAATAATAAGGCCATGAAAAGATTGTCCAGAAACCCATTGGTGCCCCATTTCATGCTACGTAGAGTCTTAGCTGATGATAACTATTTAGCAATAAAACCTCGAAATGGAGAACAAGGACTTATTTGAGTCATGTCATCTTACCCCTTCGGTATACCCATAATACAACAAATGTACAAAAGGAACTTGCATCCACACATAAAGTCTTATATGAGCTATAGGAAAAATGATATCCACTGGCTTGGAGAAGTGGTTGAAGGATCACCATTTTAAGACACAAAAATAAAGCATTAACAAGCATAGGAAACATATATGTATCCTAAAGATGAATATACAAACAGATGCAGCAATAGAAAACTACATTAGATCATGAAGCCTTTGCAAATGGGAAAATACATATTCAGGTTAATATAGCATTGTTTCATAGAAAATACAGAATATCAATTAAAGGTCATCTAAATTGGAAAACATTTTCTTGTGAACATGTTCTTACTCTTTCTAAAGGCAAGAAAAATGCTGAAGCACTAGATGTCTTGCTCCCAGCATTCAAGGCAACTGCTCTGCCTTGCCAATCAATAACAGGAGAACCACTTGAACCACCTTTTGTCCCAGAAGCTGCCTGTTTCCCAGAGATGGGTAAAAAACAGAAAAGAATGCAGAAAGAGATGTGCGACACATTAAGAGAACTGAAACTACTGATCAATACAAAAAAATAAAATAAAATAAAATGGAAAACTGCTGATCAAGACACTATGGGTGTGTTTGTTTGGGGGTTTGGATTTTGAGTTGGGATTTGAATAGTAAAAAAATTTGAATTATATGATGTGATATAAATAGGCGATGATGTGATGTTTTGAATGTAAAATTGATTTTTAGTATAATATAAAAAATGAAAAATAAGTGTTTGATTTGATGTTTTTGGGGGAAAAATTTTGGATGAATAGTAGGATTTTGTTAAAATCCTACAAACGAACACCCCCTATATTCTACGAATACCATTATATCAGTTTTCCATTTCTCATCACCAATAATATCCTCCTTTAATATTTTCTTTTTCCCCCTCATATTTTACAATTTCATGAACTAGCTGATAAGTCTCTCAGTTACTCAATGAACATCCACAAAATTAATTACATTGAGAGACAAAAACCATTTTTCCAGATCATGGTGAAGGTGCTCGAAACAATTTTGTTTTGGGGTCTGAAGTAATAATAATAATAATAATAATAATAACAATAATGAATGCAGGAAGCCAAAACATCAAGCACTTTGCATATTAAGGTACTCCTGCCAAAATACTTACTTGCATGTAGAATGTATTGAAGTCATTGTAACCATCCCTGCATAAATGACAAATTTTCAATATCACGGCAACCTGGAAAACAGCATAAGATTTCACAATAAAAACTAAATATTGCTCTAAAACAGCTTAAAAGAATGGTAACACATGATCCAAGGAAGCTATGCCATCAACCATACTGTGTGGCATAAATTTCATAGATGTGCAAAATTAACAAGAAAAAAAATATGTACACTAAATATATATATATCCAGTACATATTACATTGTTCTCTAAAAGAAATAAACTTAGTTTATATGAATCCAAAACTACTAGTAATTATCTATTACTTTACCAATGATCATATAATTTCGACCCAGCGATCAAGCACATGTAGATTAGAAAATATCTCATAGAACTCATACTTTTTATAATGTGGAGCATCTCTATCCAAACGTGCAAGAGTTCCAGCCAAAATCGAAACCTACAACATTGATAGAAAAGTTGAAAATGTTCAATGTCAAAGAGCAGGGGATGAAGTGGTACAATAAATTGAACAGCAGAAACTACACATCATAGAATTCATAACGATATGTCAAAACATACTAAATGGTAGCCTCGACATACAATCAGACAAGGCATGACAATCAGTCAGTAACCACTTCACGTCATTACAACAAATATTAAATGATACAGATGTAATGTGTAATTAATGGCGAGTTATCCATGATAGAACAGGATATATAGATTTCATGAGAAAAGCTACTGGACACAAACCTTTTCTCCGCTATCATTCCCAACCACCCTAATTTCAAGCCCCACACATGCAGCTTCAGGTGAAAGAGGAATCTCCTCATAGCTAAGGAATTGTATTGAAGAAGGGTTGTAGCCAAAGAAGCCAAAATCATGAACCTAGGGGTACAAATTACAAAGGTCAATATTGTGAAATTACATTCTAAGAATAATATCAATCAAGCTTAAGCAGAATTTATTGAACAAGTGGAGGCAATCTCTCCGGAAAGAAGATTAATTTAATGTTAAAAATCTACCACCAACTCAAAAGACTCTTAAAACTAAAATGAGTTGCACATATGGCAGTGAATCAAGGGAAACTCAAAAATATCTAAGCCCATATCATCAAATGGACTTTGACTTGGTTCATTTTGCAATTATATTGACACTAACAACATGAAACTAGATCACAACTGATAACGATAAATTAGTATAGGAATAATTAAATATGGCATATAACCTATTTCAAAGGAATATATGCACTAAGAACACAAAGAAATAAGAGCACACTGGCTCAGAAAATTCAAAAGAGACCAAAGTCAAGATATAAAGCTAAACTGCCTTGCATATTGAATACAGCTAAATCTACTAAGAGCCATTTATGTAATAACTTTTGTAAGGTAATGATGTGCAAAAACATCTTAATCACCAGCAGACAGTTATGAAATAGGTCCCCTTTTGTATCACTTACAGATATTGCACCAGGGCCCCCTCCTTACATTTATCTGATACCCCATCAAACATAGTTGCTAGTAGTTTCAAAATCATAAAGTTTCTCGGTGTAAGCATCCAAAAATTTTCGTGATATAACCCATTTGAGGAACTTATTACTACTTTGTGATAACCATTTTCTACAAAAAGAACTAAGAATAAATACAGGCCAAAATGATAGGGACGGGCTGTTGACACATAAATGATAAAAGGTGATACAACTTACGGACTAAGCATTGTTCTAATAAACTAAATGTATAGAATCGACAACTAACAGGATCTCTATAGATTGGATGAACAGGAATTTCCTCGCGGTTCACAAACATGGCTTCCGCAACAACCGGTCCTACAACAAGGAACAGCAAGAGTCATTTCAAAAGCTTTCTGGAAAATGAAATTGCAGCGATAAAGCTCCAAATAAGGTCAAAGTTTTCAACCAGGTTTGACGACATGGCGATTGGTGAGAATAATCCCACGACGCTTGTCCACCACAAAGCCAGTAGCATAGGAAGCACTGGCGGACTCGGTGTCGAAGGCACGGCAAGAAGTGGTGCGAAGGACCACGACAGCGGGAACCACCTTGTTGAGCGCCTTCCGCCAGTCCTCGGCGGTCGCGACATTCTCCTTGAAAGAAGAATCGATCTCCATGCAAAGATCGTCCCTCATATTCGCCTCCATCCCCGCCAAAGCCGCCTCCGATCCCAACCTCTCCATTTCAGCAGCTCAGTTCCACCTCACGAAAACCCTACTATTTAATCGCGATTATTGACAAACAAATCTCTCCTCCTCCTCAACAGCGAGTCAACGGGTCCTACACCGAGAGAGAATCGGCGAAAAAACAGGAGACCAAATGAAAGAATATTCCGGCGACGGCGCCGGCAGGTGCGGTGGTTTCGCACTTGAATTCGAGAATCGGAAATGCGGAGCCCTTCCCTTTGGTACTGTAGTTAAATCCGAACCAAGCAATTAATATATATATATATATCTTGAAACACATGAGAAGTGGTACGGATTGACTACATCTTATTATGTAAATAATATTTGTTATTTTAGGCAGTTGTACTTGTCGGTAATATTACAGTGGAGTATGGATAAATTGGTAAATTGGTCAATCACTGTTGTTAATTATATTGGGATATTAGGTGTTGTTAAAGGTTTGTGTTTTTTCAACTCCATTTATTAATTTGTAGTGATTTACTTGTAGAAAATATATGGATATCATTTTGTGCATAGTAATATTTACTTTAATACAATAATTTTTTTATAATTTCTGAAACCTATGATATATTAAAAAAATCAATTTAAAACTAATGCAGGTGTTTTTGAGTTTGTTGGGCACGTAAAACAAAAAAAATTTGTGGCGAACTGGACGGTTGATCATTTCATATATTTATATTATTTTTTTATCGAGATTTAAAATTGTGCCCGAATGGACGGTTCACTTCTTCCTCCTTCATATAACGTAATTTTTTAAAAAATATTTAGAAATTACAAATTAATTTAGATAATTGTGTACATAATAAAATATAAAAATTAGAGAAAAAAATATAGTATAATATAAAAAAATATTTTTAAAATGAAAAATAAAATAAAATAAAATAAAAATTGGACATTTATAAACCAAAAACAGAAGAATATTAAGTATAATGTAAAAGAATATTTTTAAAATGAAAAAAAAAAAAAAAACTCTTTTAAAATTGATGGGTTGGACATTTATAACCCAAAAACTAAAGAATATTATAGTTTCTTTGTAGCCCACTCCACGTTTCGTTTCGCGTTCTTGTGAGTCTACTAAATCAGCAGTCTGGTCTCCTGTTGTAATAGCAACCGACTTGAGGTTCGTCGTCCTTCAATAATGGTAAAATTTTATATTATTAAAAAAAGCAATCACAATCCGCAAGAAGACTCTCCTTTTTCCGACCGACTAATTCGGTCAATCCGACTGGACGGAATACCTCCTGCCCCTTTTATATGATGTAGTTTCGAAAAACTTTTTAGAAATTACAAATATATTAATTTAGATACTTTTGTACATAACTGATACCCATGTAGTCGTACGGAAGGCTACCTGTTATTACGTAAATGTCCTTATTACTGTAATATTTGTTATTTTAGGCAGTTCTACTTATTGGTAATATTGTAGTGGAGTATGGGTAAATTGATCAATTAACCCCACTGTTGTCAGTTATACTGGGATATTGGAATATTGGGTGTTGTTGAAATATTGGGTGTTGTTGAGGTTTGTGTTTTTCCAATTCTATTTGTTAATTTGTAGTGATTTACTTGTAGAGATTACTGGTAATATATTGTAGTGATTTTTTTAATATTTTATTAAAAAATTAAAACATATTAATAAATAAATTTCAAACTATATTATATTTTACTTTTTTTAATTTTTTTCTGTATTATTAAAAAAATAATTGTCTACAAAATGATATATATTTCAAATTTTAAATTAAATTTTTAAAATTTCATTATATTAATATGAATATATAGATTTAAATAAATAAATAATATAAATATAGATATTTTGAAATAAAAATGAAGTGGTCGAGGGAATTGGTCGGATGAGAATGAGGAGAACCGTCCATTCGGTTGGCATAGAAAGAGGAGAAAATGAAATATAATCAATTATATAAATATATATTTTTATATTATACTTTGGTCGGATGAAATGAGGAGAATTGTCCAGTCGGTTCGAAAGGAAAGAGAAGAGGAAGTGTCTGGTCGGATGAGAAGGAAGAGAACCGTCCGGTCAGTTGGCATAAAAATAGGAGAGAATGAAATATAATCAATTATATAAATATATATTTATATATATGTGTGTGCAATCAACCAATTTTTTTTTAAAAAAAATTATCTGTGGCCTACTCGACGTGTGCCTCTTGGTCAGTCGACTAAATCAGGCGGCTAGTCTCCTGTTCCAATAGCAACCGACTGTACGTTTATGCTCCTTCAATAATGATGTTATTTTATATTGTTAAAAAAAACCATCTTAACCGACCGGAAGACTCTCATTTTTTCATCCGCCTAATTCGGTCCGACATTTTTTTTCCCTTTTTGGTCTATTCTCTCATTCTCTCTCATAAAGGTTTATTTATTTAAATGTATATACATAAAAATTACAAATATATTAATTTAGATAAATTTGTCCATAATAGAACTGTTTTATAATGTAAAAAAAAAATTATAAATTACAAATATATTAATTTAGATAAATTTGTACATAATACAATTTTTTTATACAGAAATAAAAAATAAAGTATAATATAAAAGAATATAATTTTATATAATTTCTTTGTTGCCGAGTCGACGGTTCACCTCCATCGACTAAATCAGCCGCCTGGTTTCCTATTTCAATAGCGACCGACTGTACTTTTATACTCCTTCAATAATGGTATAATTTTATATTGTTAAAAAAATCCATCCGAAACGTCCGGAAGGCTGTCCTCTTTTCAACCAACTAATTCGGTGAGGCATTAGATTTTTTTTTTCTTTTCCTTTTTGGTCTATTGTTCACCTCTTGCTTCTTCATATAATGTAATTTCTAAAAAACATTTAGAATTTAACAATAAATTAATTTATATAAATGTATATACAGATAAATTACAAATATATTAATTTAGATAGATTTGTACATAATAGAACTTTTTTATAACGTAAAAAAAAAAAATTATAAATTACAAATATATTAATTTACATAAATTTGTCAACCTTTCTTTTTTTTTTTTAATTCCCTCTCTCATAATGATTTACATTTATATTATATATATAAAAAAAAAAAACTCCATTCCAACCAACCTGACCGGAGTCTTCCCTTCATCCGACCAATTAAGTAAGACTTTTTTTTTCTTTTTTTTTTTCAAAGTTTTTGTAATTATTTTCTTTATTATATTTATATTTAAACTTATACATTTAGATTCATGTCATCAAATTTATAAAATTAAAATTCAAATATAAACAAAAAAAGAAAGTAGTCCTTCAAACGCCAAAAAGAAAAAAAAAATCTAATGTCTGACTGAATTAGTCGGATGAAAAGAGGAGAGTCTTCCGGTCGGTAGGGATGTTATTTTTTTAAAATATAAAATAATATCATTATTGAAGGAGCAGAAACGGATAGTCGATTGCTATTGGAACATGAGACCAGACGTCTGATTTAGATTACTGAGAATGAGGCGGAAGGTCAAGCCCGCCAAAAAGTAATTTTTTTTATTTTATTTTTTATTTAAACTTATATATTTAGATTCATGTCATCAAGTTTTTAATATTCAAATTCAAATTAAAATATATCCATGTATATATCATTACACAATAGCTTATCAAATAATAGAGAGAAAAAATAATATAACACAATGTTTAAAAATATCAATATTATATTATTTGGTAGAAAGGAATAATTTCATTACACTAAATTAAAATAACTAAAGAAAAGTATATTTAAAAAAAAAATTGAAGAAATTAAAATTTATTTTTATTCAAATTCCTTGCTTACACAGTTCTTGACATACCCTGTTTTGCATTAAATGCATATACGTCCTCTATTACTAACCTATAAAAGGCATTATTACCTGTTATCTAACAGTAATTATAACAGTCAGTCTTTACAGTTCTGAAACGTTGTATTAATTTCTACAATTCGTAGCTCACCTAATCCTTAAATTACGCGTCCTCTTCGACTCAACTAACACGTTAGTTATTATCTCATTTTTTCCCTCACGTACAAAGCATGTACAAACTTTACGGCACGAATGGTTTGTTATGAGTACGTTAACTATGTCTCCCGCGTACTTAACTGCCACGAACTACCTAATGTCTGTTAATGAATACAATGTGATCATAGACTTCGATAGTCGACCCTTCTACCACCCTTCCACAACCTTGTCGAAAGTCTAGCTTGAACTATTCAAGTGCAAATATGGAATTTTGTGAAGGTAAGGTGGAGAATTGTGATGGAAATTTTATTTTCTAAAATAATATGTAGGAATTAAAAGAAAATGGGGAGAAAATCAATTTGTTCGAGATACAAAATCGAAAAACTCGTATTATTAAACTAGATAAAAATATAGAGGAGAAGAAATAGAGAAAATAGAGTATGGAATGATTTATTGTATGTATGGTTATGTATGTAAATATACAATGAGATGGAATATTTATAGGGGACGAAAGCTTCTAGAAGCTTGGCAGTTACAACTCTCATAAATAACTACCTCTAAAAATAACTGCTAATAACTATTTATAACTTACTAATAATTACCTATCTTCTAGAGGGTTCTAGGATAAAATACACAAAACAACAAAAAATTAGCTAAATAATAGCGTATGACTTAAATGGGTAGCTTGGAGAGATATATGGTGCATTAAATGTAGCAGCTCCAGGTGCAGAAGACAATAAAATTGGCTGGTGCAGTAAATGCGCCGCTGACCAGCGGCAATAAATGCAGCCGCCGCTGACTAGCTGAATTGAATGCAACCGCCGCTTGCTGCTTTCCGTGCTAATTAAATGTGGCGGCTAGCTGTTAATGTTTCGCCGACTTTTGTGCTGCCGCCACTTCACTCAATTTTATGCATGGCTTTCCGCTTCGCTCAATTTTTTGCGCTCATAAATGCAGAAACCGCTCACGGATTATGATAAGAGGACTGACATCGCTTGCAGCGGAGTTCTCGACTCTAAGTAGGATTCCGAGCGGTGACCGCAAGAGCAGAATCAAGCGGGGGAGCCTTCGTTAGGTAAAAGAGATTTTCTTCAAAGAGCCGCATCCAATGTAGGAAACGGGTGCCGATGTAACATGGAGGGATGAAATGCCTCAGACTCTGGACGAAGAGCGATCAAAATCGAAATGAGATGAAGATGATCAGGGCTGATCTCAGCCTGATCCAACCGATGTCAAATGGGTTGCACTTAAGCAATAAAGTCGTTGACAGATTGTGCTGGTTCCTATATTTGACCATGAAGTGTACTCCAGAGCTAATAATAATGCGCCAAACCAGTAGCATGGAAGTAGACTGCCAAGAAATCCCAAGCTGCTTTAGCGGTTTCAAATTGGGCAAGCTGCTCCTGTATCGCCGAAGTGGATGTATTACACAATCAGGTAAGAATCTAATGATTCTTACTGTCCCAATCCTCCAATTTTTCAATATATGACTCAACAGTTTTAGGGGTAGGTGATAACCCCAAATATTAGCATATTTTTCGATTGAAAAAACAGTGTATTACTTGAATTTTTGTATGAAAACAATCACAATATTTGTTGAGATTATTAACGTTTTTAGTCTTTTTAAGAGATTTTTATGGTCCAGAAAAGCTAAATTTTTAAAGTCAAGCGACGGCGTCTTGGGCTTGGCAAGCGACGCTCTTTCCGCTTGTGCTGGCGCCAACAACCAGACATCCACCGCAGCGAAGGGAGAGTGAACCACTCTAGAAATTCACTAAGTGTTCATCTTTGAGTGGTCTTGCCATTCCGATACCAGCCAGCGATGACAGCATCGCTTGATCTGCGCTGATGCCCTACAGCAATCTAGGCAAGCGAGGAAGGTTTGTGTCCTTACAGTCTAAAGCGAGCGAAGCACCCAGTGAGTTATGGCCGGTGCAACTGCTTCAACAGATTAACCGCCGTCAACCGTCTAACTACCCAATCAGTTCCAACTACCGCTCAACTGCTCTGCAACTGCCGACCTCTTAAATCTATAAATAAGGCCAGACTCATTTTTTTTGTAAAAGAAACACGAATACATGCATTCAAGTGTTCATTTTGTGCAGAGTTTTAGTTTTTTCCGAAAGCTCCAACATTGTAGAAGAGTTCTGTATATAGGAATGGCTAGAGGAGTTGAGATTTTCTCCTCCTCTGGCCACTCACTTTGCTGCTTTCTAGAATAGTTTACTGCTTTGTTTTCTTGCTTTTGTAATGTAGAGTTTTACTTTTTTCTTTAGTAAGTAGGGAAATATCAAGATTTCTCCATTTTCACTTCTATCCAAGAGTCATATTTGTGTCTAAATTTTAGGATTAGAATTCTATTTTGTTGTGGAAAAACAGAGAAGAATAAACTATTTTAGCGTAGTTTCGTGTCGTATTTATTAACATATTATAGGTAGTTCAACGTAGCTAAGTACGCGGGAGCCTTGTCGACCTGCTTAGTTGCTGATCTGAATTCGATTTTGATAAAAGAAAGGTAACTGAAGGTTAAATCCATTAATGAGACAGAGATTAGGACAATTAATGGGGCATAGCTGTGGATCTATTGGGCAACATAATTTCTAGTGACAGTAGCATTTCTTGCTTATAATGTTCTGATTCTGGGCGAAGTCTTGTTGTAAATTCCTTAAGATCAAGTACCAGTGAAGTTGTTTTATGTGTTAATAGTTTTTACGCAGTTACATTCACTTCTTCTGTCGTTACGTGTTATAAATATATGTTTCGATTACTCACCTTCCTCATTCGCTCATTGTATTCATGAGAACCTTGCCATCTAATAACATACAATGCAGACACGGCATTATCTGAACCTCCTCACTGCTCGCCTACTATCATTCACATATCATATATATATAATATTATAGGAGCTCATTGTGGCCTCCGCCACAATGTAAAGCATGAATTTAGAGCAATTTTAAATTTTTTTTTAAAAATTTTTGATTGGTTAAAGCATTGTGAGCCAATATGTTTTAGATTCGTCGTGTAATTTGATTGGTTGAAGTTATTTTGTATTTTTTTTATTGATTGTATAATTTGATTGGTTTAATTATTTTGTATATATATTTTTTTAATTGATGATACAATTTAATTGATTATTGATCATTTCTTTATAAGTTTATTTTCTTCAATATATTTTTAATACATTTAATATATATTTATAGTGTAGGATATTTATGTTATTAATTTATTATTAATTAATATTTATTTTTTAAATATTTCAAATCTAAAAATTATATATAAAATTATCAATTAGTATAAGATTTGAATTAATTATTTTAACATACGTTATTATTTATTTTATATAAATAATATATATTATATTTACATAAATGATTAATTAATATATCTATATTTGAACTCAATGTGGGACCCACCTTTTCAAAAAATATGAATTTCTATTTATTTTGAATTTTGTTTTATTGGCTGTACAATTGGATTGACCATTGCAAATAATAATTTTTATATTTTATTTAAATAATATGTAAGACATATACAATGGTTATTTATATATTTTTCTTTCTTTTTAATTGTTGTATATATATATATATAAATGATACTATATTAAATTATTTATTTCATATTATACACAAAATCATATGTGATGTAATTGTATCTTCACTTATTTCTAATTACTTTTTGTATTGCAAAAAATGTATTTAGAATTAATAATTATTTTTTAAATACGTGCTATATTAAAAAAATAAAAATATGTGTATGTAAGTGTAGTATATAAGTTAATTAATATTAACTAATTTGAGCTTATCCAATATTATATACATAATTGAAATTGTATATAACAAATTATTATTATTATGATTATGCATTTATTCATATTTAAAAAATTATTTATAATTATATATTGGTAAAATTGTAATAAAAAAAAATTAATTGTATAGTATAATAGCAATTATTATTATTATTTTTTAATTGTATATTTCTTTAAGCCAACTATCTATATAATGAAGTGAATCTCCTAACTGAGAACCACATAAACCCCGCCATGAATGATATCTCCGGCAAAGAAAAATCAGAAATTGTTTATGTCAAATGAACACCCGGCCAGCTTCAGGAGAGCCTTCCGGCGAGGAAACGGAAGTCGGCAAGCATGAAATCTGCGTTCCGGAATCTAAACTCTAAGAATATCGTAACGGCACCGACCATAGCAAGACGTAGTCCTTTAATGCGTTCTTCTCGAGCTTATGTTGGTGGTGGCAACCTCTCAATGATGGTATAAATTGGCGCTGTGGTCGACGGAGAAGCGGCGAAGAACGGTGGTCGTTAGAATTCTTCTTCTGGAATGTAGTCTCGGCCATCAGAAAGAATATAACTATATTTTTTTTGTATATTTCAAGTTATTTGTTTCTTAAAATAAGTACTTCTGTCATTTATTTAATGAAAATATTTAAATGCAGACCTAATGCATTTGCTATATTGGAGGGATAGATTTTGAATTATGAATGTTAGGATTAAAATTAATTATTAGTTAAAAAAGTTTTTATTAGTAAGCTTTTTAATTTTTATATTTTAAAATTTAAAAATTGAAAATCTATATAAAAAAATTAATTTAAATTTTAACAACACTTTATCTAAAAATTTTATAGTAACATATAATAACACGCATTAGAGTTTTGGTAAATAGTAAGTTTGCACATTTGTTTTAAAATCATTTTAAAAGTACCTGTACTTCTAGATTTTTACTTTTTTTTTTCAACTTCTTTTTTATTTTTTTATAATATAATATTTTTGTTTTGTTCACTACCAAAAAATTGCCCATTTGTAACGAAATCTCATTCGCAACAATTTCTTCGTTACAAAAGTTATTTTTTATTTCTGATATTTTCGTAACAAATAGTTCTTCTAAGTTTGGTCAACTTTTTTACTTTTGTTGGGGTATATTTTTCGATACAACTACAATAATTTTAATTTTAAATTTTAAAATAATATTATACATATACATATATCATATATATATATATAATATTAAATATTAATATATACAAACTGAAATTAAAATAATTGTTCATTTATAATTAAAATTACTTTATACAATTAAAAATTAAAATAAAAATAAAAATTAAAACTAGGACCTAGACTCTCCCCATCCATTTCTTCATCTTCATCTGTTCGTTCTTCTTCTTCATTTTGTCCTGTTCTTTCTTTTTTCTTTTTTTTTTTCTTCTTCTTCCCGTACTTCCTCCTCCTCCTCCTTTTTAAGTTATCAGTGCCACGCCCTTGAACCGTGCGCGGCCTCCGGCTTCCTCGCAATCGACCGTGCTCCGCCGCCCGTTCCTTGACTCATCGACCACGAGCCACCACTGCCCACCGACGCTCTCAACCGCCAGCTCTAGTTCTTTCCGTAAGTTTGAATTTGTTTATTTCGTGAGTTTTGTGTTTTTTTGACTAGTTAGGCTTTTCCTTATACAAATATTGTTCATATTGTTATATTTATGGAGCTTAATGTGATTTACAGAAGCATTTTTAGGATTCGATTTAGTTGTTTCTTTTTCCTTTTTTCAAACGAATTTTTATACTATTGTAAGAAAAAATTGGCGTTGGGGCAGAAGAATATTATCAAATTTGGGCATAATTTTTAAAAAATACAGTATTTGGCAGAATTTTTAATAATACTCTGTAATTTTGGGTAGAATGTTTAAAACATAAACTTTGGGCAAATTATTTTTGGTTATCAGCCTTTTACCTAATTTTGCAATTAATTTTAGAATTTGTTCTTCCTGATGGGGATCTTGTGAATGTAATTTATTCTTTCTTTATCTTTGCAATTTTGTTTAGGTGATATTGATAGAGTTCTATTTCAAGTGTCTATTGTGACAATGTTTAATAAGTTTGCAGACGTTGGTTGTTATGTGACTGTTAAACTTTTTCAGCCTATTGTGCTGTAAATGAATTCTATGAAATTTCCCTACTTGAAATTTGTTAAGGACCTAGCATCTCAGTAAGTTATTTTGCATAGTTCTCATATTCTCCTTATCCATATTAGTGTATAAGTTGCTATGGTTTCCTAAACTATTTATTGTTCATTAAAATATATTCTCTAAAGGCTTTTTACAAGTAATCATTCGTTGGTTTGAAATATGTGGTTAATGTTATGTTTAAAATCTTGCACTTTGTTGACAGAGTGTCTAATTTAGAATCTTGAAGCTTTGAGTTAAGAATGTGAGATTTTTATTTTTGTTGCTAATGAGGATCTTAAGTGACAATAGAGTTAGGAAACACAAGCACACCTTCTTGATTTTGGCTTAGCATTTAAGAAATTTGTCTCTCTTGGATGTATTTATAAGTATTCAAGACATTTTTATACTGACTTTTGTGGCTTCTCCTAATGGATGTGGCTTTTGGTTGTTAGAATTGTTAAATTTCTTTATACAAAGCACATGAACTAAACCAAATTTATTACTCTATATTGGAATTGGAAAATCAGTTTGTATTTTAATCTACTGAATCAAACAAATTTTTTGCAATACATTTAGATTGTCAACCAGATTTGGACTGATAAATTGCAATAATATTCAGTTCATTTTCAAATTGGAATTATATGAATTTAGATTGGAACGATATTTGATGAAAATAGAACTTCAACCTTCTTGTCATTCCATTCCATAAGCTAAATCATTTAGAGTGTGGGATTATGGGAAAGTGCATGAAAGGACAATTTATAGCAACATACATAATTGCATATTAAACAACATGAAATGAGTTTTTTGTGTAATTGTCATGACTCGTGATTACATTGCCCTCCATTTGCTTCAAATAAGTGCCATTGTTAACCTGGATGGATGGCCATTGAACTACTTCAGGTTTAATCCATTGAGTGATGCAACAGTTTATGGTACTTCTTTTGATGGACCAATCAGCTGTACTAACTAACTTAGAGACTGGAATTTCACAAACACTGGCAAACCTTAATCCCAATGGGTGGCAGGTACATCAAGTACTATATTGGAGACAAAAATGGGAATATTGGTTATAGATTTTGTTTCTTGTTAATATAAATTTTACTTCTGGATAAAATCATTGCTACACTTTGTTTTACACAGTAATTGGAAATTTCATGTAATGCATTCTTTTGGACTTCTATAGATGTGTATATCCTGTCACATCTCTCTTCTAGACTAATGTTTAATAATTCTTAGATTATTTCCGTTTTGTATGTTCAGGGTGGACACTCGATCCAATAATTTTGTATGTTTAATGATTCTTAGATTATTTCTGTTTTGTTGAGGTGAAGGATCCAAACATTACTACAATCAGACCCTGTAAATAATCTACATCCACAATATGATATTTTGGCTTATAGTAGTTCCAGGTTTGTCCAATTAATTGATCGCATTGTTGTCCTTGTGAAAAATTCATTTTTTTGTGTACATGTATATTCATTGTTATTTCATTTGTACCAGTACAGTAACTCAGGCAGAACAATGTGCCTTGAAAATTATTGTGTAAATAATTTTTTTTTTCTTTTTTGGTCGTGTAAATAATGTTGTTGCCTTTAGTCTAGTTAGTTAGATGAAAAAACTATGAATTGAGCTCCTTATAAGTTGTTTGTGTGTGTGTTTTGGGACAACGAATGTCGAATGTGGTGATACACAACATAATATACTAACGTGTGAACCTACATGTGAAATGTTTATTTTTTAGGAAATTATTTAACTTTTGAAAATATATGAAACGGATCATCATGTCTCAGTTTCACTTTAGGTATCGCATGGGATATACAAACTTGAGATTTTTAGCGAGTTATTATTTGATTTATAGCAGATTTTCTTTCAAATATGGTTGGAGGCAAATGATGTCGAAGTGATCATTTGCGGGATGTGTGGTGGTTTTGTGTTGGGTGCTGTAATTTATGTTTATATCTATTTTTTTTTTTTACTATAATCACTTTTCAGCTGCTTGTTAATTCTACTGCAACACTATTTTCAGATTTATCTTCATCGAGAGGCTGCAGGAAACAATCCACTAAAATCATCAAGGGAGGAAGAAAATGATAGTTTTGTGTGAGAAAGGTGTGTACTTGGTACCAATGAGAGATAGTTATATTCCTAGACAATACATACTTGGTGCAACTGATGGTGATAGATTTGATGTTGCATTTTTATATTTTGTAATGTCGTCAACTGATGACAATATAGATTTTATGTATCATTTTTACATTTTGTAATATTATTTTGCAATTTTTTCTCGTATCGTACATATTTTACGATTCTGATATTGATTATTTTGTTATTAGTGAAAAATAAGAATACTCTTTTTTGTTGCGACATTGTGGTTGTTACAAATACCGATACAAAAAATATGAATATCGTTTAAAATAATTTTCTGACAATCAACTTATTGTAACAAAATTTATACTGTAACAAAAGCCGTTACATATGCATGCATATTTATTGTAACGATTCTTTTATTACGAAAAGCGTCCGCTACAAATAAATCAAAAATACATTGTTACCGTTACAAAAATCGTTACAACAAAATTTCTCACGTGTTTTATAATTGCGTTGACCGGCCACTTTTTGTCACGGAAAATATCGAAACAGAGACTTTTTGTAACTCAAGTATATGCACCGGTCAAAATTGGTACAAAATCGTTACAAATAGCTTTTTATAACAAAAAATGCTCATTTGTAACGGTTTTCTAACCACTACAAATGAGCATTTTTTTTGTAGTGGTTGTTGAAAATATTTAATATGATTTTATCATTTTAGTATGTAGGTATGTATTTTGGTTGAATGGAAAACAATCAAACACTTGTGGTTTGAATGATTAATGAAATATTTTATAGTACAATAAATTTGTTGATATAATATTTTTTTTAAAAAAAATTACAAATTTAACATTGATAATGTAAAAATAAAAATAATTGTGTTGTTTAATTTGAAATTATTGTGTATTACAAATTAAACAAACATACTAATAATATTTTTATTTGTTGAATTGAAAGTTTAAATATATTTAAATTGAATTTTATATTGTATGCTTGAATAAAAATTCATGGACTTTTAATAATATATTAAAAAAATTAAAGTTTTAATAGTATATCTTTTTGAATAACATCACATAATTTTGATGAATAATTAAAATATATAATGGGAATAAATAATAAATATTAATAATTATGTGATGAATAATTAAAATATATAATGAGAATAAATTATAAATATTAATATAATACTTCTATGTAATAAGTTATTTTTCCTTAAATATCATTGTATAAATATATTTTTAAGAATCAAATATAAACATTAAAATTATATTTTTAACATTATTATTATATTTTTAACATTATTATAGTAGATCACTTGCAACTATTATCAGTAAAAATTATATTTAAAAAATTACACAAATTATATATATCACTTTGTTTTTGCATAATATTTGTAAATTAGTGATTTTATAATTATTGATGGATTATTAAAAAAGGTTATATTCACTTCATATTAATGTTTAAAAGTATGTTGCTAAAAAAAAAATGTATGAATAGTAAATTAGCTATATATTGACGATGATAGTGTAAGAATATTTTTAAGTTTTAACGTATAGTATAATTGCTAAAAACAAATTGATAAATTAATTTTGAACGATTGGTATATCGAAGTATTAATTTAAAATTTAAATATAAATTCATATATAAAATTAATATTGTCTCCGTCTCATAAGAAGAGTATCATGAATTTTTTGTAGATTTATATTTGAATATTAATATGTAGTATAAATAACAAATATATCCCATGACTAGGTATCCATTTGTTTTTTGCACGTAATTTTAAAAATATTAGTATTATATTGAGATGTAGTAGGAATAAAGTAGAAATGACTAAAATAATTTTATTAGTATTGTGTGATATAAAGGTAATGATATTTGTGTAATATATTATAAGTTGTAAGGATATTTGTAATGTTAGGTAGAATAGTTCACCAACCGCTCATCTTTACTTACTTCTCTTTAAACTCTGTATTAGTTAATTCTTTGGCTCGCTTGCGAGTGAGCCAATTTTACTGCTTTTCGCTGCGCGTTAGTTGTGCTAAATTTTTTATTTAAAATTTGCAATTTAAAATCTTTGTGTTCGACCTGAAAACTCACCAGTAAAAAGAGTATAAATAATTGTGATAATGCAATTTAGGGTCTACAAATTCATTTTCACCATCTATATCTGAAAATATCTAATAATACACATTTCACTTAAGAAACTCATAAGAAATTCCCTGTTTTTTTAACTTCTAAAACCAAATTTTTGCGTATCAGTAGGCGCAACTTCTCCGATGTGAAGGGGAGCAACGAGAACAATTATATCCCCTGTAACTATCCGCCATAATTTTCTGCATATCAAAAAAAAATTCATGGATTGCGCCTACAAATTGTAATCATCTCCGGACAAAATAATATTTATCGGAACATGAACATCCATCTTTTCCACACCAAAGAAGAAAAAAATAACCGATAACAAATAATATCGTCCAAAATCGAATCAACAGAAGCACAGACAAAAAAACCAAATCGAATGTGGAACAAAGAAAATAAGACGATCACGGAATAATGCTCAGATGGAAAAACTGAATATACTATCAATGAGGAAACCGAATTCCGAGAACGCCGGTGCAAAAATCTCTGGCAACTGCCGCCGTACGCACCCTCACGCATCGGCGAGGCGTTTGGCCGAAAAGTTTCGTCAGGCGTGTGACACACGTTGTGCCGCCGTTGGCCGAGATCTTTCGGGTGTCGTCCGGTCTCGCGGAGGCGCACCCAATGGTGGTGGCGGTGACGGCCGGAAATGAGCGAAAAGGTTGAATATGAAACGGGCAGTGTTTTCAATATGTACGTGATAAATCAGAGCTTTGATACCATATTAGAATAATCGGAATAATTAAATTTCTCAAAAATAATAATTAGGGTACATCGTCATATATATACATAGGGTTATGGGCCCGGGTATATATACAAACATATATATACAATATAATATCTACAGTATATATCAACACTGCTGATGTATAATAGGTGGACATTTTATAACGAGAAATATGACAGAAATAGTAGCTCAGAATAATTTGAGTCATTCGCTTTTGAACACACTATCAATCCAAGGGTAGAGAATTATACTCAAATGATAATGGATGTTGGAGGGCCCGTATTTGAGTCATGTGTGGGGCATGATGAAGAATCTAACCCCGAAAATAATGAAATGTATAATCTTTTTAAACAACCGATAAGCAAGAATTAAACAAACAAAAATAGTAAAAATAATTGTTGAACTAAGACGGGTGAGTATTATTTTCTCTCAAAATTATTTAAATAAAAATTCAAATCAATACTCCATTTAAAATTAATTTTAAGAATACATTATAAGATATTATGATTTTATACTTTGTTATTTTTTTAGTTGTTTTCCTTTTTTATAAAATAAAATAAAAAAAATCATCTTTTATTTAATTTTATATATCTTTCATAAAAATATTCTAATTTTCTACACTGATTATCACATTTAACAACCTTTTTTCACCCAAAATACAAACACACAAACAAATACAAAGCACTATATTATTTGATTTTTTTTTTTTTTTTTTCTCAATTCTTGCATATGCAATATCATATATTTTCATGGTTTTCTCATGCAAGGAATTTTGCAGTAGTTGTTCATGACAACTGCGGTGGAACCAAGATACACTGCTACGAGCGTGAGCGTAAATTTTATAAGTAATTTATCCCTTTTAGCTTAGGTAAATATGGAATTTTAGGTATTGCGTAATAAATAAGTAATTAAAAAGTGTATTAATAAAAATAATTATGATTTAATAAAAATAATTATAAATTAAAATTAAGATAACTAAATAATTTAATTAAAACTAAAAAAAAAAATTATAAATTGAGAATTTTAAAATGTGATTAAAAATATAAGTATATTTTGAAAAATGATAAATTATGTGGAACGAACAAAAATAGAAATAGTGAACAAATTAAATAGGACGGAGGGAGGAATAAATTACAACAACATTAATTACTATATATTATGACTATCTATATTATACATATATGCATATATATGTATATTTTGGAATAAAAGTAGTACAATTTTTCATTAGAAAAAAAAAATAAAATAAAACAAAAAACTCAACACTTAGGGGGTGTATCCAATTTTGATTATGTAGAATTTTGTTAAATTTTTAAAATTTGAGTATATTCAATCAAAATTTTTAAAAGTACGAAGGTATTTAATTTAGACTTTAAAGTCTTTTAAAATTTTGAAGTATTTAACATTTCATAAACTTTTAAATTCTATAGACTTTATTAAATTTTGATGAAAATTTATAAAAAAATTGTATAATATAAAATCTCTCTTGATAGAATAGAGAATTTGATGGATTTTTAAAATTATTATTATTATTATTATTATTATTATTATTATTATTGTTATTATTGTTGTTGTTGTTGTTATTGTTGTTATTGTATACGCGATAAACAATATGGTAATATTTATTAATATTATTATAATTTTTAATAATAATAATAATTTCAAATTAAAATATATTAACGAATTATTATTAATATTTTTAAAAATATATATATTTTTATATTATAAATATAATATTTAAAAAATATTATTATCATAATAAATATATATTATTGTGTCGTCTTTTTATTTCAATTATCGAATACAATATATTGTCATTCTAATGTCGTTCTCCCTTTTTAATTACCAAATACACTATATTGTGATATCATATCGGTGAGATATTTATATATTTATATTTTTTTTTATTAAAATGCAAGTTTATATTTATTTACTTTCTTTATTTTAATTTTTTTTTCAGAAATTGTAAATTATGTTTTGTACTTTATTTATATAGATATTTATTTTTTTTATGTAAAACATTATATAAATAATAATAATAACTAATAGAAATATAAAAATAATTTGATATATTGAATGATAATATAATCCTAAAAATTATATAATTAAAAATATTAATATACAATAATATAGTAGTGTCATATATGTTATAATATTTTTACATTATTAATAATTATATATTATTTATTTATTAATTTTATTTTATAAAAATATAATAATATATATTATATTTATAAAATTTGTATTTAATATATTTATATAATTATATATATAAATAAATAATTATTTTTCAATCTTACTAAATTCATATAAATTTATAAAGAATTCAATAAAATTCATTTTTAGGGTGTGTTTGTTTGGGGGATTGGATTGGATTGGATTTACACTATTCATCCAATTTTTTTTTCCCTAAAAACATCAAATCAAACACTTATTTTTTATTTTTATATTATACTAAAAATCAATTTTACATTCAAAACATCACATCAACACTTATTTATATCACATCATACAACTATTCAAATTCAAAATTTTTACTATTCAAATCCCAACTCAAAATCCAAACCCTTAAACAAACACACCCGTTGATGTATTTTTTCAACAAACAAAAAGTAAATTCAAAGATATGGAAAATATCTTTAAACTTGATTAATTAGTGCCTGGGATTAGAAATCTCTAAACACTGTATGGTACATAAGAAAATTAACTGGAAAATAAAATGCAGGAAATATTAAAGTGGTGATCCCCAAATCCGACTTTGCTTTGTTGAAGTTGATTGAAGATGTCTGAAGAAGAAAAATCTAAAACCGTCGCCCGAACGGTTGCAACTTCTCTTTTTCAACCATCTGCTAACCTTTCTCCTGCTGACACGTGCCCCCAACCGACCACACGATCATTCTCATTTACTCTCAACAGTATCCGCCTCTTTGGACCGACCGCAGACCCTCCGCTCTTTTGGCCCGAACGCAACTCTTCCATCTTGTTGGTCCGACTACTAACCTCCCGACTTGCAGACCACCCGACTTGTTTGGTCCAGCCGCAAACGTCCCGACTTAAAGACCATCCGACCTGTTTGGTCCAGCCGCAAACGTCCCGACTTAAAGACTATCCGACCTGTTCGTCTAGCCGCAAACGTCCCGACTTAAAAACCATCCGACTTGTTGGTCTAGCCGCAAACGTCCCGACTAAGAGACCATCCGACTTGTTGGTCCAGTCGCAGACCTCCCGACCTGAGGACCTCCCGACTTGTCCCGACCTGAGGACTTTCCGACCTGCGGACTTCCCGACTTGAGGACCTCCCGACCTGCGGACTTTCCGTCCTGATGACTTTCCGTCTTGAGGACCTCCCGACCTAAGGACCTCCCGACCTGAGGACCTCCCGACCTGAGGACTTCCCGACCTGAGGACTTTCCAACCTGTGGACTTCTCGACCTGAGGATCTCCCGACCTGAGGACTTCCCGACCTAAGAACTTCCCGACCTGAGGACCTCCCGACCTGAGGACTTCCCGACCTGAGGACTTTCCATCCTGAGGACTTTCCAACCTGCGGACTTCCCGACCTGAGGACCTCCCGACCTGAGAACTTCCCGACCTAAGAACTTCCCGACCTGAGGACCTCCCAACCTGAGGACTTTCCGACCTGAGGACCTCCCGACCTGAGGACCTTCCGACCTTCTATTTTCTTAGAAATATATCTTTTTTACCTGAGTTTCCCATGGTGCCCATCGGCCAGTTCGATCAACTCGATTGCTAGGCCCATTTTTCATTTTACCTTGGACGTTTTAACCTAATTCTATATTTCATACGTAACAAAACTCAACTATCTGGATTTAAAAAATGGACATACTTTTTAAAATCCAAAAAAATCAATTGAAATTCAATTGAATACACCCTTAAATGTTTATATTATTATTATTTTTATTTATTTCAAACATTTATATATATATATGTATATACATATATTTATAAATAAATAAAAATAATTCAATGGAATAGGAGTGAGAGGTAGAGATGGCAATGGACAGGGGTAGACCGAGATCGAACTCGGATCCTACCCATTTATTTGGGATTGGGTTCAATTGTTTGGGTATTGGGTCCGGTATGAGTCGAGTTTTTAATAGAATTTTTAAGGTCAGGTCGGTCCACTGTTTAATAACAGACTCTACTCGACTCGGACCTGATTAATTAAAATAATAAATTTCACTATTAATTCTTCTATTTTTAATTTATATTTTTAGTTTTTATCATTAAGGGTGGTGGTGGTGGTGGCAGCTGTGGCTGAAGCATCAAGGCCGGATTAGTGAAGATTTATTTTTGTTGTATATATATTTTTAATTTATTTATTTTTAAATAAATAGATATTTTTTAGGTAAGTCGAGTCAAATTTGTGTTGAAATTTTTTTGAATTTGATGGATCTGGCGGATACATCATGAGTAGGATCCGAGTACATACGGATCCGAATACATTAAGATCTGGATAGGGTCTTGGATCCGGTAATATACATATGGGTAGGGTCTTGGGTTCATCTATACTCGACCCATACTTTTTCCATTGTCATCCCTAGTGAGATTCATTATTCAGAATTCATAATTTTTGTATTGCATCTTTGTAAGCTTAAGAATACATTTCTTTAGTCGTCATTATAAAAAAATAATATATTTGTAACAGAATTCCGTTTCTAAAGTTCACGTAGCTAACGTAATTCCGTTCCTAATTCCGTCTCTAATGTCATTAGTAACGAAAACAGTAGATTTAGAAACAAAAAAAATTTTGTTACAAAAATAATTTTTTTTTTTTTTTTTTTTTATAGTGAATGTCCGATAATTCTTCCAGCTAACGTAATTCCGTTCCTAATTCCGTCTCTAATGTCATTAGTAACGAAAACAGTAGATTTAGAAACAAAAAAAATTTTGTTACAAAAATAATTTTTTTTTTTTTTTTTTTTATAGTGAATGTCCGATAATTCTTCCAATGATTTGCTATTATAATTTATAGCAGTTATAACATTCTAGGATTTATGTTCATGAATTGTTGACGTTGAATCCATCACTCTTGCAACTTTTTTTTTTTATTTTTTTTTTTTTTTAAATATTGATTATTATTCTCTATATAAGGTTTTGCAGTCTTATTGAATATAAATTATTTTATTTGCATGACCACTTGACATCTTATTGCTGCAAATATATATATAATAACACTAGCAAATAATTTATATTATTAAAATTTGATAACATTAATCTTTTTCAACAATAATTAAATTATAAAAATTTCAAACACAATGAAATTTATCAAATTTATAATGATGTTTTTTGTGACTTCATGACTGAATCCAAAATTTTTGTTTCTATAGCATCCGTAGCTTGGTTTTATATTTATATATATATATATATATATTTATTTATTTATTAGGTTTGGAAAGTGGTGCGAAACTCATCTAATTTTCTTTTGTCCGACAGCTGCTGACATGCTATAGTTTTTTTATTTTTTTATTTAAATTCGAAAAGTTCAGGGATCTTGTGCACAGTTGTGCACACGAACCTGTAATTATAATTATTTGATATTTATTTATATTATAATTTAATAATATATATATAATATATATGTCATTTTGTAGAAAATAATTTTTTTTATAATACAAATAAATAAAAATTCAAATATATATATATTGGGTACATTATAAATTCATAATATGGTCATATAATATAAATTTTATCAATTAAATTTAATACACATTTATATTATTTTATTCATTGTCCATCAAATCAATACTCATCAAAACTCTCAAAACTCCAACCAAATTCAAACACAAAAACAAAACAACAAAATTCGAACTTATCCCAAAATTCAAATAAAAACAAAACTTAAATCTAAATTCCTCCAAACCCCTATCAAGAAACACACGTAGTTCTATGAAGTCCAATATGGATAAATGTAAACATCATTGTTACTGTTTTTAAAGCAAGCTAAGTCTTAAGCATATTCTTTTAATTGCTTTATAACAATTTTTGAATTGATATAACATCTAGCTATTGTAAAAGTAGTTTCTTTATTTATTATTATTATTATTATATTGAAAGTAAAATAATCATTGAATGAAATTAAATAATAAAAATAAATAAATAAAGTTAACAACTCTGAGAGAAATAAATTTTGAACATGCAGGTGCAGCAGCGATTGGATCCATAAAATGCAGTGCAGTGCAGCCACAAACAATTAAAAGCTTTCATGAAATATAATCCCAATAATCTTTCTGTCGTCACTTTACAAAAACAATCCCATAATACACACACACAAAACCGACCTAAAAAAGCTTACTAGTCACACGGTACCCCCCTGTAAAAGCCCTGGACTAGCATTTCATATTATTACTATTGCTATGATTATATATATCGTTTTCCTTTATTCTTGATTTGATTTGATTTGATTTCATATATATATATATGAACAATATATCGGTGTTGATTCAATCGAACCATATGGACAGAGAAAGAGAGACAGAGATAGAGATTTTACTTGGATGGAACTTCAGACCCGGTGGGGGTGGAGGTAGGGGTGGGGGTGGGGGTGCAAACCAGGGCTCTTTGCTGCAGGTGTCTCAAGCTCTGTTCCATGCTGACTCGCACCATATCCGAAAGCATCTGCTTCGCGTTCTGCTCGTCACCATCGATCCGCGATATGATGTTGCACACAATGTTCTCCAGAGTGTCCGCCTGCAGATCCGATCTTGGACAAGGGCTGTCCCTCAGCAGCCGCAGCAACGTCTGCGCATTCGACTGGCACTTGGCTGTTCCCAGAACCGTCAGCTCCAGGAGCCCCGGGATGACGCCCTCTTTAAGGATCGGCTCTCTGTATTTGGACCGGTCGCTTCGGCACATTGTCAGCAGTGCTCCCACAGCATGTTCGCGGCTTTGAAGTGATCCGCCCTCCAGTGCTTCTACCACGGCCAGAATCCCGCCTTGTTCGGATGTCAGAACCATTCTCCCTTCGTCGAAGCTGACCAGGGATTCAATCAGGGCAGTGCATTTCTCGACTGTTTTGGAGGATTTCTTGCAGGATTTGAGTAGACTGATTAAGGGGGGGATGGGCTTGGATTGAAGGATTAGGCTGACGTTGTCTGGATGAGTCGATAAGTTGTATAGAGCCATTACGGAGTCGAATTTAGCTTGGGATCCTCCCTGGCTTAGGATATCGACAAGGTGAGGGATTGCGCCGGAAGCACTGATAATTGGCTTGTTGGTTGGGGATGCAGACAGAGTGATCAAAGCTGCAGCTGCATGCTCTTGCAAGGTTGAATTATCTGACTGAAGGAAACGAATGATCGGCTTCAACGCACCTGTTTGGATTATGTTTATCTTGTTCCTGCAACATGCAAAGGATGGAACTTATTGACAGGAAATATAAAATAAAACTATAGCAAAATCAAATAGCCAAATCAGATGCACAAGGTATGTTCTTGGAGAGAGAATTGATATTATTTGATAACACTATACTCCCAAGATATCATAATTTCATTAGATAAATCATTCGATTGATGTGGAATAAATCACAAATAAAAGATGATAGATTCGATCAACAACAGTCACAAATCTAGAGTAGAGGTAATGTTAAACCCAGATCTAGAAACCAATGAATATGTAAACTTGATGCTAGAGGAAAACTAAAGAACACAACATCCATCTTTTTATAGTTTGCTGATTTCACATCATGCCTTGTGGCTGTGTAGAAATGTACGTAGATGCATTACAGACACACACGGGCATAAACGAAGGGTTGATTGCTAAGTATAAGAACATTTAAACTGGTAAAAAATACTTGTTGCATTGTATTTTTATGCAAAACAAGCAAAGCAAATATTAGATGTCATTGTGGTCACTACGTTCCCTAGTGGCATAATCCAAGTTTAAAATCTCTACCTATCAGCTATGAAAAATTCACAACTTTAACAGTGGAATGGTTAGAAACCTTGTAGTGAGAGTACTCACACTTATAGTGATGTCCATGAAATCTAACAAGTAATCAAATAAATCAAGAAAATTAACTATTACTTTGAATTAGATCGATATTTGTCAAAAAAACAATAAACTAATAGAAACTGGAGTGATGCTCATATATTGTGCTAATTCTTCAAAAACTTGACTTACTAACTGTCCTTATTGGTGTTTAATGTTAGCAAGGCCAGAAATTATAGAAGAAAGATCCCTTTAGAGTGGAATACCAAAAGTTCAAATTGCTTTTTCCTCAATCAATATTTAAGTATTGGCAGATAAAAAGAATAGAATATCTTCTAGGAAAAGAAAACAGACCTAATCCATCCATGTGATTACTTCACAAGCACGACTAGGAAAAGGAGTTAAGATGGGCCAAAGAGTATTAAAAAAAAAAAAAAAAAAAAAGAAAAGGAAAGATTAGGAAAACGATGCAAAAAGAAAAGAGAAAGCAACACGTGAAAACTAATTTCTTTTATTTTTTTAAAAAAAAAATAAAAATCAGTCACAGTAGAAATTATATTCGCTTAGGAGAAAACTATGCTTGGAAATGGCAAATGGAGGAGGACGAGATCTTCTTATACAGAATTTTTCTAACAAAAGAAGGTTAGATATTCTACTTTAGCCAATTATTTCGTTTCTATATGTTCTTTGATCTCATCCATTTGCAGATTCGCTCATACAGTTTTTATATGTAAAGTTCGCAGCCTCATACTATAATGAAATTTGTGAATGACATAAATTAAGGATCTAAACAGAGAGAATAATTGCGTAATGATGCATTGCAGAAATTGAACAAACCTAAACCTTCTTCGGAAATTGAAACCTAATTATTTGGAATGGCGTATCAAAAATAGACAATAATCAAATCTAGTAATACTTTGTTTGAAGGATGATTCCGTGGTTTTATATATCCAAATAATTACAGGATCCAAGGAAAACAAAGTAGTAAAATAAACGAGAGTGGCCCCAGCAATAAGATTAGAATAACAGAGTACCTAATACGGAATCGAACTTTCATATGAGGAATTGAGGATTGCTAAAGGAAGAAAAACGAAGTATCTTAAAAGCAATCTTAGCTTCAATTTGGAAAAATTTCAACAAAAATCATCACCGCGAAACTGGCGAATTGCATCAATTTCTATCTCTGAGGACCAAAAATTCGCTGTATGAATCCAGAAGCATTTCGATTTCGATTTCGATTTCAATTTCAAATTTGCAGCAAAAATAAGCTGAGAGAGAAACATCATCAGTCGTGAGCAACCACACAGACAAAAGCAATCAAAGAAGAGACGATTTTCAAGCAAGCTTACGTTTCATCTTTAACCGCGAGGTTAAGCAGCGCGGCAAGCGCGGCTTCGTTTGCCTCCGCGGAGTCGCAGAGGAGCATTTCCGCCAGCGGCTCGACCGCACCGCAGAAATGACGCCGGTACCTCTGCGAAGTCTTCGTCAGACGCCGGATATTCTTCGCCGCCTGCAACCTCGAATCCAGATCGTCCGATCGCAGAAGCAACATCGTCTCATCGACGGTGGATGAACACGCAGCACTCGAAGCACGCGGCGTAGATTCCACCGCCTCGTCACCACTTCCGCCGAAACTCCCTTCTATCCCCATTTCCAAGCTCCGGTTACCTCTGTGACAGTGAAACGGAGAAGAATCTGAGGAAGATCGAGAGAACGGTGGGTAAATCGCATGGGAGAAAACGTAAGGCTGTGGGGCGGAGCTGTGGCGTCAAGCAACAGTTATACAGTTACCCGCCAGAGAGGGGGTTGGATGGGTGGGTTGTTGGGGGTGGGGGGGTATGGGGGCCTGGGCGGCGCGGGGGCTCAACGGCATTTTTCTGTGTAGGCCTGCCTGCTTTTGTTAGTTAGAATTTGGGGTTTTATGTGGACCCCACCTACGGGGTGGGTGGCCTGGGGTTGGGTTATTTGTCGGTAATCTAAATTATGAATCAATTGCATTTATCTGACGCCCTAATTGGCTTTAGTGTGTGTATAAATCTATTTATATTAATATTGGCGTCTGTATATTTCATCGAAAAATAAAATTTCAATTCAGAAATCTACAAAAATAACACAACAAATAAAAATAACTTTATGTTAAGATGGACGGAGTATATATTTAATAGGGTAAATTTTATTTTATTTTTTCCTAATTTACCTTTTTTATTATTATAATTATATAATTGGAGCTAAAATAATCTAATAAGGGAAAAATTTTGGCACATTTGTGTTGAAGATACCTGAGTAGCACCCGCAAAGACCGATTGAAAGTACTTGTTCGCCAAGCAAACGTCACTTAGAGAACATGTGAAATATTTTTTTAAAATTAATGTACCGGTCGATGTGTGAATTATTATTATTTTTTTGCTAAACTGCACAAAATCCACTTGTGATTTCATGAAATTGCTTCAAATCCTCCATATTTTTAAAATTGCGTCAAATTCCCTCGTGGTTTCATAAACTTTACGTCCAACCCCCTCAGCGGTCCTTATTTAACGGTATTTGACCTAAATGCGCTCAAATTGCAAATAAATTTTAGAATCTCAATTTTTAAACAACTAAAATTAAAAATATATTTATTTTTTTTATATATTTAGCCCAAAAAAATAGTAAAAATAAACTCTTAAAACTTAAAAAAAATAACTATTTTTGAGTATATTTACTATTTTTTTAGGGTAAATATAAAAAAATAAATATATTTATAATTTTAGGGGTTTATAAATTGAGATTCTAAAATTTATTCACAGTTTGAGCGCATTTAGGTTAAATACCGTTAAATAAAGATCACTGAGGGGGTTAGACGCAAAGTTTATGAAACCACGAGGGAGTTTGACGCAGTTTTAAAAGCATGGAGATTTGGTGCAATTTCATGAAACAATGGGTGGATTTTGTACAATTTAGCCGAATTTTTTTTAATACATTAACTTTTTTTAAAAAAAATAAAAACTAAATTTTTCACGTGTCTGCTAGGTGACGCTTATCTCATAGATATGTCATCTAGTATGTCACGTGAATACCACGCAGACATCTAATACATCAAATTTTAAAATAATAATAATAATAAAAAAAAATTCATATGTCCTCTAGACGACGCTTACATGGCGAACATGTGTCATTTGGTGTGCCACGCAGGCATCTTGGTGCCGAAGAATCAAATGTTCCAAAAATTCACTTACGAAACTATTTCAAAAGAGATTTTAACTACAAAACTAAAATGATAAGATGAGCCAATTATCAGACAAAAAAATTAGTTCACCCTATTTAAAATATATATATATTTGTGTTCGTTTGTATTTTAGATAGATGAATTTTTCATGTTAAATAGGAAAAATTATATAAGCAAAAAAAAAAAAAAAATAGCATAAAAAATGCTTGTGATTTCTGAAATTTGTTGAAAACTCTCCATGATCCTAAAATTCTATAAAACCTAATTGCGATTTGAAAAATGTTGCACACATGCCCTTTCATTCAAATTGGACTGACGATATTAATATTTTACTCATTTTAGTGTTATATTTTTTCAAAATTGGATTCATTGTACACACATACACAAACACAAATAGAAATACATACAGACAAATAGAGAGATACACACAGAGAGACACACATATACATACAAATAGACACATAGATATAGTCGTTATCATGACCGACTCTTAGGGGAGCAACATGAGCAAGTGCTTAGGGCCTGGTGTAATAGGACCCATAATTTTAGAAGCTAGACTATTACTATTATTAGATGTATTAAATTTTAAATTAGATTTTAGATTTTAATTATTCTTTTTTTTCTACGTTATCTAATTCAATTCTAATTCTGAAATAAATCTTTACGATTTTTGTTCTCTATACATTTCTATGTTTTCTCACCAGCACGCCCTGTCCATTAAAATTTAAATTAAATTTATTTTTGTTTGTCTTTATATGTACGAAGATTTTGCTATTCATTGACTGTACACTTTGTGTTTATGCTTTTTTATTGGATACATGATTAAAATAATTTTTATTTTTGTAAAGTTTATTATTATATTTATCGTTAATATTATTTTAAAAATAACTTTAATAATATGTTTATGCTATAATTTAATTTTTTGCTTAGGGCTCAAAAAGACTTCGAGACGCTCTGCTCGCTAACTTCTTGTTCCTTCTCTTTTTCTTCTTGTTTTTCCTCCAAATTAATTTTCAGAGTGTCCTCCTCACCCATCTTTTTTTCCTTTTCCTTTCCGTTTCTTCTTCTTAATCTATTTTTGGATTTTGCAAATATGCGGGAACTATTAATTTTGTTGCTTTGGGTTTTGCAAAAATTTGGGGGAATTTTTAATTTAAGCTCCATCCAGGCGCCTACTTTTTTTTGCGTGTGTGTATATACACATACATGAATAATCAATTAAATTTATTATCTATTCTTCTTGCAATACCTTAGAAACTACGATTAAATGTTATAAAATTTTTAAACTACGGGGGATTTTTAGCAAATTTAGCAAACTACGGGAGGATTTTATGCTATTTTGAGTTGAATTATTGATTGTAAGTGGATATAATAAGTGTTTGGTTGGGAGATTTTGACCAGATTTTACTATTCGCTAATTTTTTTACCCTAAAAAATATTAAATTAAACACATTCTTTATTTTGTATATTTTAATAAAAATTAATTTTATTTTTATAATATTATATTAACATCTATTTATATTTATAGTACATCGTATAATTATTCATATTCAATTTTTTTACTATTCAAAACTCAAACTCAAACCCAAAATTCAAAACCCCAACCAAATAGATTCATATTATATATATTACGTTAATATTTGTATATATATGATATTTTCTGTAATATTAATCTAAAATTGTTCACCAAAAAAATTATTGAATGAACAAACCCTTGATATTTATTTAAAATTTTTATTTTGAATATTGATTTAAATATATTGATAGATTTAGTTGTGTTTTTGGAGATATTTTAGGGTGATTGTTTGAAGGTTTGACTTTTCAGTCATCTATTTATCTAGAGATGCATTCAAATGGTTGCGTTTACTTGTGAGATTTTGGTTTTGAATTTTGATTTTGAATAGTAAAATTTTGAATTGAAATAGTTGTTTGATATGATATAAATCCGTGTTGATGTGATGTTTTGAATGTAAAATTAGATTTTAATGTAATAAAATAAATAAAAATTGAATGTTTGATTTGATGTTTTTGGAGGGAAAAGAAAATTGAAATAGTAAAATCGGTCATAAAATATTACAAGTAAAAAATATATTTTGAATAAGTTCAAGTGCTTCGGAGGAACCATTCAAAATGTATAGCGGTTGTTTTAAATTACAGTAGCGACGATGATAGATTTTTTGGGAGGAACACTACAAGAAAAAATTATTTTTGTAACAAAATATTTTTGTCTCTAAATCTATTTTTTCCGTTACTAATGAATTAGAGACGGAATTAAGAATGAAATTACGATAGCTACATGATCTTTAGGGACGGAATTTCGTTACAAATATATTATTTTTTTGTAGTGGAAGGGGGCCAAATAGTGTATTTAACACCATACGACAATATTCCAACGATCAGTTATAGAGTAGAGGTGAGTAGTGGATTCCTACCTGAGGAGCTGACCTCCCGCATCAAGCTTTTAGGGGGCAACAAAATTTCAACACTCCAGGAAGCATGAGTTTTCATCCATAATACCAAGGATCGTCACCGATGATCGTCCTACTAACAAGCGATTTAATGCCATTAGTATAATGCCTCTTGCGCAACAAATCGATCTAATATTTCCACCAACGCAACATATCATCGTCGATCCGCCAAATAGTGTGCAAGCTTTCTACCTTACCATTGCAGCTTAAAAAGAGTTGGGCGATAGTCGATACATACAACTCTATATGAATGCATCCCGATTAGTGATTCAAAAGTTAACATGTCTGATATTATATCCGGACAAGAAGCTTTCTCGCCAAAGCAGCGCCGGGGGAGTAGGGGACAATGATCATTTGGTGCTCCGGGTGATCCTTATTTCATCGACAATATCAAGGGAAACAACTGCCAATTATCCCGGTCTAGTTATTATAACGTCGCCAATATAGCACCTTCAATTTATCAATTGGGTCCAAAGCATCAGCCACTTCAATTATTTCGAGTTGCTATGTCAAGAACCCCCACAACCAGTTGTTTTGTTGTTAGGGGATCTTAACGCCACTAGTATTAATGCATCCTCGGAGCAGCAGGTTGGTCCGAAAGTCCATCCGACGCTTCAAACTATTATTGATCCTTAAATATTGACGGAGGTTGTTCGTGGAGTTTTTGAATAGTACCTACACCACACCTATACACCATCGTATCATTGACCTTACCCCGATTGGGTAAGGGCTACAATGCCAGTGTCGTGCGACATTAATATATCTAAATTTATTCTTTTCTCGGGGAAGGATAGACTATCGAGTATTAAGCATGTGAACCATTTTGTTACGCAATGTGGCAAGAAAGAATATAATGATTGACATAAACTTTAAATGTTTTCGCTATCGGTGACTGACGCCATATTCAGTTCGTATTCAGTGATACCACCAAACTCTATACAATTGTGGCAAGCTATGGATAAAACATTTCATGATCAATTTTATAGCTCGTTGATTGAAACTACATTGCTTGATTTAATGAAGGAAAACAACAAGTTGATAAACCAATTGCTGAATATATTGAGCACTTTTGACATTTGAAAATTCACTGTAATTTATAAATCTCATATATTCAAGCAACGCATATAGTGATAAGAAATATGCATTCACAGCTCAATGAAAAGCTTATCTTGCAAGAGTTTGGTGGATTTTAGAAATTTATGTCTCGCGCCATTTGGACTGAAAAAAAGAATGATAAAAAAATGGTAGGCCGCCATCAATTCAATTTGGCCAATCACATTTTCAACATCATCGATGATGTGGATCTTGCTTAACTAAAAAAAACAAGTCACAAAGTTAGATAATATATATATTTTTTTTTCAGAAGATATGAATGTCATATCATTGATAGATAGACCAACACTAAAGAATTATTTGCGCTCATCGGCAATGGTTTTCGAAATTAACGCTAAGAATGATGACAACACTTATGATGTTACCATAGTCGATCAAGTCAATATTCACCCTCATACAATGAGGAAACCATCGATTGGACAACCACCAAAAGAATAGATTGTGAATAAAAAATATTGGTTGGTTAAGGATTGAAGAGCTTAACACAAACGTAAAAAGAAGTTGCAAGAGAAAAAAGAGGCGAAGAAAATTTAGAAAGAATGCATGTTGAAAAGATTAGACAATTAACCTAAAAAATGGCCAAAAAATTTCTAAAACGGGAGAAAATTGGTAGAAACAAGAGGATATGAGCAAGGGCACTAGTTTCTACGAGAGAAAAAAAAGTTTAACTTGAAGTTCAATAGATAAATGAAGTTCAATTTGACTGCAAAAAATCCAAAATCAAAGATAATTGATCGGGGGCAATTGACCAAACAATCAAGTATAAATAAATTCCAATTAGTGCTTGATTGTCGACAACCCAGTCGAATATCCAAAAGTGGATAACAATCAATCCCAAACTTTCAGCTCGACATGTCGATGCTCCTAAAATATTTGAAGAAATTGTGATTCATGGAGACGGTGAAAGAATGAAAGAAAAAATTTAAATTGATAAGAAAGTCGTCAAACAAGAAGTTGGAAAGTTTTTCTATGTTGAGCTAAACGTGGAGTGCATTTTTACCTCAAATAGCTTTGAAGTAAGGCCGAGGGTTGAACGGAGAATAATAATTCAATGATGTCAACTGAGCATAGAAAAAGTGGAGGTCTCGAACCGTTTCCTCCAACATTAAGGAAAACACCAAAATTCGGGGTATAAGATGCACTTTCGATAGTAAATGTTGGCACTGCAGGAAAATTTGAAACAAGCACGAGCAATACTCAACTTTTTGATCATTATCACTTGGGGTTGAAAGGTTTAATTTGCGATATTATGATTATTTATCCGATGAAAGGTCGAGGTGGATTACAAAACTTGTTGAGCATCGATTGCTAATAAAAATGTATTTTTGGCTGCCCGTGAGATCTAATTTTGTTTTTCTCCACTAATCGAGTCGCAAAGTAAGACATTAATAAAATTGGGTCTAGTCATATCGAATGTCGTGGCCAGCTATAGTATATGGAATTGTTGGTCACCAAGTCGATCTATTGCAATAGAAACTCAGTGTAGCAAGCCATCGGCTTTTAAACTCATTTGATCGGTTTTCCATTTTTTTCAATTTAGGTATATGTATATTTCGAAAAATTTATTATAAGAGGGCATTATGTTGGCATGCAAAAAATTCTTTTTAACGAACAAACAAAAATTTCCAATAGATTAAGCAAGATGACACAATAAATTAAAATAAGATTGGGATAAGATTTAAATATGGGGTTGAGTTGCTCATAGTCCAAAGGACAAGAGGAGACATAACTCATTTTGTTGAACATGGTTGGATGTTTTGTGCTAATTGCAAGAGAAAATACTGAGTATTGAATAAGATAATTAATTAACCATTAAACAAGATTTATTGCCATACTTTCAAGAAGATCACCAAATATTTTGATATTAGAATAGAGACATATGAAACTGAGAGGAATCGACTGGGATCTACTGTTGAACAATAATATTCAACATGTTGCTGATTCACTAATAGTCTTTGGATTGCAAATATTGATCTGATGGTCTGTATTATTTTAGGGGTGAAAATGTAATTTACTTATCATTGCTTTATATAACCGCTTTCTTCCTATCATATATTGAATTTCGGCGCAACAAATAGAATTCATGCATCTATCATGGATGATGTCGATGAAGACGAGCAAAATTAATTTACCTTAATTCAAACTCAATCGACCATTCAACAAACAACAGAGACAACGAAGAAATTGAAGTTCCAGATATTTCAATTCTTTTACCAATACTGGATGACAAAGTCAAAATCGTTTAACCACATAAATAATATTTGAAAAATATACTGAATTTGATGTAGTAGATTCAATTTATGAAATTTTGCAAACCTATATATTAATTAATGCTAGAAGAGTACATAGTAAAAATTATTGTATGAATAAAAAATTTAGAGAATAATTTATGAAATTGTATGAACCTGATTATTTTCGTAGTTTTTCAAGATCTGAAAAAATAGTGAAAATATTAGAATCTTGTTTGCATCGGTTAAGAATTTGGATAATATGTATTAGCAACCGTTTTGCTATTAAAATATCTAAACTATTATTAATTAAAATAAATTAGTATTTCATTCAGTTGAATTTTCCATTTACGTGTGCATGAGGAACATATCATACCATATTATACAGTCTCATAAGATTAAATAAAAAACACAATATGTTTTAAGTCGTGTGAAAATATTTTAAAATTCAAATTACTATTGTGCAGAACATATTAGGCTAAAACTAAGATATATTTTACTATATATAATTAATATTGTGCTATTTAAATATATATATATATATTATATGTTACATTATCATTTATTATTTTCTTAATATATATTTGCTAATTGAGTCAAATTATTACTGAGCACCTTAATCAGAACGATATGCTTTACTTGCAAAAAAATAATATAAAAAAAATCACATTAAATACTATTTTTTTTTTCCAAAATTTTAAAATTTGGAAACTTTCTTATTTAAAACTCTCTTATTTAAACGAAGTCATATTATATAATTATGGTCCATAAATTCTTTACTTGGTCTTCAAGTGATTATTACACAAGGCACTCTTTTTCTTTGCCACAGTTTGAAAATATACACCATGTGCCAAAAGCCATTTTTATTTCATTTCATATAAATAATTAGATTATTATTATTATTATTATTATTATTTAATTTCATATAAATAATTAAATTAAATTATTATTATTATTATTATTATTAAGTTGGGCATACCTTTGGTTCGGCCATCAAATCAAATTAATGTATTTATATTTATGTCAAAATTGGTTTTCATGATCATGGAAAGGGTAAAAAGGGGACTGATGGTACCATGAATTCATATTGAAACTTGGACCACAATAGGGAATTTTCGATGCCCGACGGTATGTTTGTTTGTCTTTTTCATTAGGGTGTGTTCGGTTGTAAAATTTTAACAAAATTCTACTATTCATCCAATTTTTCCCCCCAAAAACATCAAATCAAACACCTATTTTTCATTTTTTATATTATACTAAAAATTAATTTTACATTCAAAACATCACATCAACACCTATTTATATCACATCATACAACTATTCAAATTCAAAATTTTTACTATTCAAATCCCAACTCAAAATCCAAACCCCCAAACAAACACACCCTAGGTAAATTGCATAATACATACATGCGATTTTATTATAAATACATAAAATATTTTATTTTATTCACTACTAGAAAAGAAGTGGATAGTTGCGGAAATTTATCACAAATTTTAATTATGGGGAGTAATTTCGTGATCAATTTATATCACAACTTTTTATTTCGACGGTTCCGTGTGTAATATTTACAGAAAAAGTTACAAAAAATTTTCCGTGACTATTTAAAGTAACGACTTATGTAACTAAAATGTCTAAAATATTCTTATTCCGTGTCTTTCGACTATTTCGTCAAAAATTGTCACCAAAATCTTTTGTGACTATTTTAAGTTGCGACAAACATAACCAAGAACTTGCAATATTTTAAATTATTACATATATTGTTATGATGTAATTTTTTTAACTTTTTAAAGTCAAATATCACGATAAACAACCATAATATTTTTTATTATCGTCTATTTAAAGTAATAACAAAATAATAAAATTATCTCCAATATTTTTATTTTTTTACTTGTGGTGTAATTAAATAATTTATTTTAACTATTCATAACTATTTAAAATCATGACATAAGTACTGAAATATTAAAAAAATCTTAATTCAATATTATTTTTTTTTTCTAAAAAATTGTACTATTTATGATTACATTATAAATAATTTTATTTTATTTAATTAATATATATTAATTTTATTTATTGCAAATATTAATGTAAATAAATATTTAATTATTTATAGTTACCATATCAATAATAAATTTAAATGTATTGTTAACTTTGAAATTTTATATGATGTTTTTTTTAAAAAAAGTGATTGAGTTTAAAAAATAAAAACAAAAATAATTGATTCACAACCGATGAAATTCAAAAAGTCTTTGATACTAAAAAAAAATACTATATGTTAAAATTTAATATTTTTTTATATTAAATAGACAAGACCGAATTTTTGTTAAAGTTCATAATGATATATTAAATAAATATGTATATATGGTTAAAAGATAAATTTATAACCAATAATATTTATATAGTTAAAATATAATAATAAACAAAAATTAATGCTTTAAGGTAGATAGCTAAATTAACATAACATGTCTTTAATTGCATTGAACAATAATTATAATTTAATTATATAATTTTTTTTCAAAAATATAAAGTGACGGAATTGTGTAATGTATTATTTTGTAACTTATTGTCACGAAAATGTTACTATTATAAAATATTCACGAAATTTTTTTGTAACTTCTGTCGCTATATAAAGTCACCGTATATGTCATGATATTATTTTGTAACTTATTGTTAAAAAAATCATCAGCGAAATTCCACGAAAATGATTCTATCTTTTTTTATGTGGTTTTTTAATAAAACGTCACCAATTTGTATTAAAATCATAACTTTTTTTACTGCAATTATAGCTCAATTTTCTAGTAACACTCAGAGATCGTGTCTACTGCTTCTTAAGTCATGTAGAACTCTCTCTTTCTATTTCACATTTGACATCTATTCTATTGATTTATTACATAAAATTTATTTATATTATATTAAAATATGCATAAAATAATTGAATAAATTTATTTTTAATATTAAATATAAAAAAATTTATTATATATATACATATATGTATTAATTCATATTATATTTTTGTAATATTTATAAAAATTATTATCACTCAAAAACAAATTTAGTGAATAAACCCTATTTCTTTATTTAAATACAACGTCGAACCCTAAATTTATTTATTTTTTTCTATTCAATCACTCAATTTCATTTAAAGCATCACATTAAAATTTATTACCCTTTCAAAACAAGAAATTCAGCGAATATATGCATTCTTTTTAACTTCAAATTTTTTATTTCACTTCAAACTACTATGGAATCTAAAATATAGAGGCCAAAGCCATAACCCAAATTTAGAAAATAGAATTATAAAAAATATATTGTTGAGCACAAAAAAAAAAACGATGGGTAGGGTATTCGAGAATGGGACTATCAAATTAGGTTAAGGAGTGGTGTAGAGTTTAATGGGCTTGTTAATAGTCATAGGATCTTAAAAAGAGAGTCCGAAACGCTGTTAAGGAAAAGGCTTCATCGGGAGAAAACAGAGATCAGACGTGATAAGGTCTGGCGTTAAGATCAGATGTGGTAAGGTCGGGCACTGAGGTCGGACGTGATCAGGTCGGGCTTGGGTCGGGCATGATAAGGTCGGGCACTGAGGTCGGACGTGATCAGGTCGGGCTCGGGTCGGGCGTGATAAGGTCGGGCACTGAGGTCCGACGTGATCAGGTCGGGCTCGGAGGTCGGGCATGATAAGGTCGGGCACTGAAGTCAGATGTGATTAGGTTGGGCACGGAGGTCAGACATGATAAGGTCGGGCACAGAGATCAGACGTGATAAGGTCGGACGTTAAGATCGGATGTGGTAAGGTCGGGCACGAAGGTCGGACGTGATAAGGTCGGGTACTGAGGTCGGATGTGATCAGGTCGGGCCTGATAAGGTCGGGCACTGAGGTCGGATGTGATCAGATCGGGTACGGAGGTCGAATGTGATAAGGTCGGGCGTTATATAGGTTGGGCGAGGCGAAGTCAGGCAAGTCAGGAGGTCAAACAAGTGGAAGACAGACAAGAGGAGACGGAGCAGCAGGTGTGCAGGTCGGGACAGTTGAAGGAAGTTTCAACCGATGAGCGGATTTGAAGGCACGACTTGGTGGTGGCGGTTGACATGGGTTTTAAATAGGTCTGTTCGTGACCTAAGAAACTATCTTTAATCGACATCAAATTCAAGTGAATTGCTTTTGGGGATCACCACTTTATTTTTTCCAGTCTATAGTATTTTATTTCCCTAGTTTATCTATGTATCCTACAGTGCTTAGGGATTCTTAATCTCAGGCATTTAATTCATCAAATTCGAAGATAATTTCTATTTTCAGATTTTACTTTTTATTGTTGGAAATTTGCATCAACAATTTGGCGACCATAGTGGGAGAGAGGCAAGATTGTTGTTCCTACGTCAACAGAGAATTTCATACGACTGAGGTCCGGCCGAATCATCGGAAGGATCCATATGGCAGGCTCACAGCCTCAAGCATCTTCAGCACTGGTGGGAGAAACTGTACCACCTGTCATGCCAAATGCAGGGGAAATCCCCCAAGCACCCGCCGATTGGGTGTCTTATGTTCAACATTTGAGCAATCAGCAAGCTCTGGCTATGCAAAACATGTTGCGAGAGCAGCAGACCCTCATGTTGCGTGAGCAACAAAATCTTATGCAAAATATGCTAGATCAAGCTCTATCAAGGGTTACTCTTCAATCCACTCAGTCTCCATCATGGTTGTCACCGTCCAGGTTACAGACAAATTTTGCAAGTCCTTCATATGTAGATAGCACTTTTCCAAGTGCTACTGCTACTAGGGTTGACAGGGGAAAAACTCCTCTGACATACCCAAATAATGTTCCACTGGGTGTTAGGGAGATCAGGCTTAAAATCCTATTCCTGTATTCGACCTTGTTCCACCCAGGGTAGATCCGGAAGACATTGTTCAAGTTTTGAGGGTGAATTTTGGAATGAATCCTCAAATGGTCAACAGGCAGGCATATCAGAGGCCATTCCCAGAAAGAATCATCAATGAGCAGCCCCTCCCGAGGAATTACAGACCACCCGAATTTCATTCGTTTTCTGGAGAAGATAGAGCATCAACCATTGAGCATGTGGGACGCTTCACGGCCCAATTGGGGGAAGTGGGCAATAATTCGTTTTACAAATTACAGTTGTTTGGATTATCGTTCACAAGAACCATTTTTTCATGGTTTGCCAATCTCCCGCCAAGACAGTTGCAAACTTGGGAAGGTCTGGAGGCCGCGTTCCATGCAAGATTCTTTAATCTACTCCCGACGGTCTCACTCACAGATTTCTTGGAGATCCGGAAGATGCCCGAAGAGACTGCTTATCAATTTATAGAGCGGATACGTCTAATGAAGGGATGGTGCCCGACAATCATAGAAGAAAGCGAGATGACCAATTTAGTGGTCAGGAATATGCATACCAGACTTCGGGAGGCGTTGACAGCCCACGATGTTCAGGATCTGGCCAGTTTGGCTTCCAAAGCAGGAAGGTTGGAATCCCTTTTTAGAGAAAAAAGATCATAATTTCCGGCGGAACAGGGTCCAACAGATGGCCAGTGTTGATGCAGAAATGTATACGCCATATGATAAGCAGGGAAGCAACATTGAAGAAATGGCAGCTGAAATTGTAAACAGCAAGCCTTATGTGTGTTCCAAACTAAAGCCCCTTCCGGGGGCAGAAGAGAAGGAACAACTGACTTTTGATGTGTCTAAAACAGATGAAATTTTTGATATTCTGCTAGCAGATGGGCAGATTCACATCCCCAAAGGGCAGCGGTTAGCAACGAAAAAAGAGATAAAAGGGAGGCCATACTGTAAGTGGCATAATTCTTTTACGCATTACACTAATCAATGTACGCATTTCCGAAAGGAAATACAGAAGGCTATCAAAGCAGGGAGATTCAAGTATGTGACAATGGGAGTGGAGCACCAGCCGTTCCCAAAGGTAACTACTGCTGTGATCTCTCTGCGCTCTTCACAAGATGCGCAAAGTGATGATGAAGAAAATACCAAGCGAAAGGAGCGTAAGCCCAAAGAGCGGGAGCATGGTCAGGAAGATAAGTTCAAGGTTTAACCAGAGTGGCAGAGAAATGGGATAAAGAAGATAGATCTTTCGAAGTGGAATTGAAGGATAAAGCTGTAGTACGAGATCGAACAACGCGCAAACCACAACCAACCCATGTCAAATGGAGCCGGAACAGAAAGCCTCTGCCAATAGACATAGATCCCCAGTTTCCAGGTATGAATCATACACAAATCCGTAATGCTAAGCGCAGGTATGCGGCTCGACATGGAAAGCGAGCAGATAAAGGGAAAGAAAAGAAGGAATCATCACCCAAAAGGAAGACCTCGAGCGACCAACTACAGGAGCACTGGCAGATCGAGAAGCCTATCAAGAAGGCCAGGTGCTTTCGGTGTCAATTCTGCAGACGGATCAACATTGATCCCGAAGTAGGAGAGGTCGAGGAAGAGGCTCCTGAGATAGTCTTTGGGACGTTCGCTCCAGGCGAAACGAGAGCTTTGCGCAGTAAGATAGTGAAGATTGATAAAGCCGGGTTTGAAGTCAGGATGACGGGTATGCGATGGTTCGAGGAAGAAGAAGAACCAGAATGGGCGGCCATGGCTGGCAGTCCCCCACCTATGATTTTTCCGCCTATACCAGAAGGAGCAATCCCACACTTGAAACCATTGTATGTTAACGCTCACATTTGTGGTAAGCCGATTAACAAGGTTTTCATTGATAATGGGGCCGTCTTCAACGTCATGCCTCTTAAAACTCTGAGAAAATTGGGCAAAGGGATTGGTGATCTGTCTCCAGTAGACATCGAGATGACAAGCTTCACGGGATAAACAACCAAACCAGAAGGGATGATGGTGGCACCCATTGAAGTCGGACCAAAGATGATTTCAACAGTATTCTTTGTAGTAGATGCCAACACTACTTATTCAGTCTTGTTGGGGCGAGACTGGATTCACGCTTCCAAATGCGTGCCTTCTTCTCTCCATCAACAGATCATGTTTTGGGAAGGAGATCAGGTATTCACCATGGAGGCCAGCACCAATCCGTTCGGCTCCACAGAAGGTATGGAAGAGTCAGTGCTTTATTCAGAGTACATACCTCCGATTTCACGGACAGCTGTGGTAGACGAATATCCCTGGAAGGGCTGTAGGCTCACTGGGCAGAGTTATGTGTTTCATTAGAAACATTCTTCTGTTTTATGGCTCTGTCGTTAGCCAAAAAACTTTTTCATTTATTTAAGTTTAATTATGGAAGAAATAAGTAAATGTGACAAGCTGATTAGGCAGTTTTATTTAAACCAATTAACGGTTAGGTTACATAACAGGGAAGGTTCCAACAATAATGTTGGCGAGGGAGAAGGTTTTCGCTGGCCTGATCTTTTGGAAAAGACAGAACCTTCCTTGTCTACTCAGGATCCGCTCATTGAATACAATGTAGGAACTGAACAGATACCCAAGATGGTCAGGGTAAGTGGTTTGTTGTCTGAAAACCAGCAGGAGCAAATGGTAACGCTAATTCGGGATCACATGGAGTGTCTGGCATGGGATTACTCTGAGATGCCCGGATTGGCACGCGATTTGATAGAACATAGGTTGCCTATTAAGAAAGGATTTAGACCGTATAAGCAACCACCAAGGAGAGTTAGTCCATAATTGCTGCCCCAGATCAAAGAAGAGATTGAGAAACTGTTGAAAGTGGGATTCATTCGACCTTGTCGGTATGCAGAATGGTTAGCCAATATTGTTCCGGTAACCAAAAAGAATGGAAAGATTTGGATATGCATTGATTTCAGAGATCTCAATCTAGCTACCCCGAAAGATGAGTATGTTGATCGACTCGGCAGCAGGGCATCGAATTTTAAGCTTGATGGACGGGTATGCAGGGTATAATCAAATTTCATTAACGGAAGAAGATATACCCAAAATCGCGTTCAGATGCCCAGGAGATTTGGGAATCTACGAATGGACGGTTATGCCATTTGGTTTAAAGAATGATGGAGCAACATATCAACGGGCAATGAATACGATCTTTCATGATCTGATCGGGCAGTCAATGGAGGTATACATCGATGATGTAATCATTAAGTCTATTGACTTTGACACACATCTGGTTGATTTAAAAAGTGTTTTTCTACGGATGAAGCAATACAACCTGAAAATGAACCCAGCGAAATGTGCCTTTGGAGTTTCGGCAGGGAATTTCCTAGGGTTTTTAGTGCATGAAAAGGGGATAGAAGTCGATGCAAACAAAGCCAAGGCTATTTTGACAATGCGGCCACCTCGGTCGGTTAAAGAAGTGCAAAGTTTGTTGGGGAAGGTAAATTACCTAAGGCGTTTTATATCAAACGCTGCAGGGAAGTTTAAACCTATTACAAAGTTGCTACAGAATAAGGCAGCCAATTTCTCTTGGGGTCCGGATCAGCAGAAGGCGTTAGAATAAATCAAGCAGGCATTAACCAGACCACTTGTGTTGGTTCCCCCAAGGGGAGATCGACCCCTTCGGCTGTATGTTGCGAACAACTTTGATGTTGTGAGTAGTCTGTTAGCGCAAGAATGAGAGGATGGTAAGGAAAGGGCTATTTATTATTTAAGCAAAACTTTGGCAGGACCAGAGTTGAATTATACTATGCCCAAGAAAATGTGCTATTCTTTAGTTTTTGCATGTACTCGGTTGGAGCATTATATTCTGCCAAGAGAAACCGAGGTAGTTTCTAAAATGGATCTGATCAGATTAATTCTGCATAGATCAACCATGCAGGGAAGATTAATGAAATGGGCCATTAAATTGGCTCCTTTCGTGCTGCAACATCAACTTATCAAAGTGGTGAAAGGGCAGGTTGTAGCAGATTTGTTGGCCGAATTTGCAGACGACGAACCAGTGAAAAACAAAGTGGTGCCGTATATAGGCACTAGTGCTTGGAAAATATTTTTTTATGGTTCTCGTTCAAAAGGAAAGTCAGGGGCAAGAGTGATATTAGAAGGACCAAGAGCCAGGAAAATTAGTTTGCAGCTTCAAATGGAAGAGATGACTCATAACTCGGCGGAATACGAAGCACTAATTTTGGGTTTGGAAGCACTTATCGCTAACGGAGTACAATCGGTTCTAGTTTATGGAGATTCTCAACTGGTCATCAATCAAGTGTTAAAACGGTACGCTTGTAATTATCCTCATTTGCGTCAATACCGAGATTTGGTATGTCATATGTTATACAGAATTGCGGAGGTAGTTTTCGAGCATGTACCAAGAACAGAAAATCGGTTGGCGGATAATCTGGCTCAGAGTGCCTGCAAGCAAATGATCGGTAGCATTGATTCTGGGACTGATTGGAGAACAGAAATCATGGTGTATTTGGAATCACCAAGTTTTATGACTCCTGTGGGCATTCGATTGAAAGCCTTACGTTTTCAGCTTATTGAAGGGGTTCTGTATAAAAGAACCTTTGAAGGAGTTTCATTGAGGTGTTTGGGACCAGAAAAGTCTACCAAAATAATGGAAGAAGTTCATGGTAGAATTTGTGAAGCACACCGAGCAGGTCTGAATATGCGATGGGCTATTCATCGTATGAGATTTTATTGGCCAAAGACTTTTGATGATTGTATCAGATTTGCTAAAGGGTGTCAGGAATGTCAGAGGCATGGTCCACTAAATCATCTGCCAACAGTAGAATTGCAGACGATGGTTAAGCCGTGGCCATTCAAAGCTTGGGCGTTGGATGTAATAGGGAAAATTCATCCGACGTCATCGAAGCAACATTCATTCATTTTGGTAGCGACTGATTACTTCACCCAATGGGTAGAGGCAGTTCCTTTGAAGAATGCGATGCAGAAAGAGGCGAACGGGCTGGCCGAAACAGCAAATAAAATTGTTATCGGCATCATCCGAAAAATGGTAGAAGAAAATCCAAGAAAATGGCATACATTGTTGTCTCAGGCATTGTGGGCCCACCGAAATAGTATAAATACTTCTACTGGATTTTCCCCATACCAATAACGTTCGGGCAAGATGCTGTTTTGCCTGCTGAATTTGTTGTGCCTTCGCCCAGAGTGATCAATACAACAGCGTGTATTGACGAGGCATATGCACAAAGGATGTGGCAACAATTGGAAGAAGTGGATACAGATCGATTAAACGCTTTGGATCAAGTGGTTTGACAGAGTGAGATTAGGGCGAAATACTATGGGAAGAGAGTGTTCCCAAAGGTTTTTGCAGAAGGGGATTTGGTCTGGAAAACAATTCTGCCTAGTATAAGAAGGTGGATCAATTATTGAAGTGGTCTCCCAATTGGGAAGGTCCTTTCATCATTCATAAAGTGATTGGGAATAGAGCTTTTATTATTGTAAATCAAGAAGGAAAATTGGTACATGAGAATATTAATGCTAAGTATCTGAAAAGGTATTACCCTGCCTTTTCAGAAAATTGTCATTAGTTCTTATTATAAAATTTAGGAACCCCTCAAAGGGTTCTCTAATCATCAGAAGGATAGTTGTCTTCTGGTTCAGAGGTTTCATCCCAGCTCGCAGAAACCATCTCAGGTTCTTCATCCAACAGGTCATCCAAATCAAGACGGTAGCGATCCCACTGATCCTGCATTTCTTGAAGATCTTGTTCGGTGCGGACCTTCATATCTTGCAGAGATTGATTCTCTTGTTCAACAAGGACGCGCAGTCTGGAGAGCGTTGATCTTTGCTGATGAAAAATGTTGTTCCAGCTGAGGTCTGGAAGGATTGCCGATACATGATGGTCTATCATGTCCAGATGATGATCAAGATCAGATATATGAGTGAGTATGTCGGTAAGGGGTTCATAGCCAGTGGATATACGCTCCATTAGTCGGATCGTACGATGTGTGGTTCTCCCGCCTCTGCCGGAGAACCTAAATTTAAAGTCCAGTTTTTTTAGCACTTGTATCAGGTCTTCGGCATGATGACCTATGGGGTGTTTTCCTACAAGGAATGGTTGCAAAGAACCTTGCCAGTTCGACGAAGGGATGCAAATGCAAGGTGAAACCATTTTGAGTGATGATATGGGGGGTGCTGATGATGTTCACAGTAAGAGGTATGGAGCTTATATAGGTGTTGTGATGTTTAATTTTTGGTTTATTAAATGTGTAGAAAATATGGATTCGTGTTTTAATGTCTGACTTAGTAAAAACGCAAAGAACATAGGATCTGTGTTATGAAAATAGAATATATAGATTAAGTCTGAAAATTCTATACAAATTATGTCAGGGCCACAGAGAAAGCAGGGCCTTAAGGGCAGTTTGGAGATCGGTCCACTTTAGCTCCGATTTTGTGGCACGCCGACGCTGATAAGCTTCCTGGTGTCTCCGGACGAGTCTCATTTATATGGTTGTTTGAAGTTGCTTGCAGAGACTCGTCTGAGTATAGCACTGTGCCTCCACCAGACGACTCCCTTCCTGAATTCTGTCATCCAGGGACTTCAGCTATTCTTGTAGGCGTTTGAGTTCTTCCGTTAACTGGGAGATCTCAGCCGCTAATGTGTGTCTCGCTTGTCGGAGTTCGTCCAACGTAGTCTTGGCAAGATTAAGGTCTTGATCGACCTTTTTCAATGTTGCCTCAAGACTGGCTGGATCAGCAGTTAGTTGAGATGACGTGGCCTCGGATGATGGGGGCCGGATCAGAGGCAGTTCAGCTTAAAGTTCGGTGATCCTGGCCATCATCCGATCAAGGACGGGGGAAGCTTCTGATTCCAGTGTGGGTTATACCAACAAGGCTATTGCGACCTAGACTAGAGCTTTGAGGTCGGCTAAACTCAGGTCGTGCAAAAGACAGGTCGGCACAGCGTTCTACGATCGATCTGAGGGGAGTCAGAAGGTTCACTCGGGCCAAAATGTTCATCTCTTGAGCAGCCTGAGACAAAAGGACAATGTTAAGTCAGAAAGATATGGTGAACTCATTACAATATAATGATAAAGTTTACCTGATTTAAGGCGGCCGTGGCTTCAGAAGGGGCCATGAGTCGGAACGTCGTGGAGGCACCATGGTGAGTTGTCGGGCCAGTAACCGACTCATCTCCCGGTTGAAGACGGTGAGCGACGGCCAGCTCTATCCCCTGAACGAATAAAGTTAAGCAAGGAAGAATGAGAGAAAGCTAGAAAATAGATGAGAGGGAATATTAACCGAACCCCTTGGGGCAAAATTGACTGAAGCCTCGCCCGACTTCGAGGAGGAAATCTCCTATATGTCGTGAGGCGGTGGGATCGGTTGGACTGGTTGAGGAGCAATAGGAAGAACCTCACCAACAGGCTGAGCGGCTGGTTGTAAGGGTAGCGCGGCAGCAGCTTGGTCGGGTGGTGCCACGACTGGGTCGGGCAATTCTGCGACCTGGTCGGGTTCGAGCACCACCGCAATTGCATCAGGTTCCTAGTTGGAATATCATACAAGAGTTAGAGGTTTATAAAAAATCATATGGAAAGATCATGGAAGTTACCTGTGATGGTTCCGCAACCTGGTCGGGGAAGGTGACGGATTGGTCAGGCATCGCTGCAACCACATCAGTCATTTGTAGTGGTGGAAGAGCAGGTGGAGGAGAAATTGTAGGAGAAATTTGCCTCCCCGCCGATTCCTCCGGTCGGTGTACCTACAGTAAAAGAATTGAAGTTAATGGCTGAAGTAAGTATTCTCTTTTTTTTCTTAGGAGCATTAGGAAATACTTACCTCAGCTTGCAGGGGGGTCGGTTGTGTGATGATCGGTTGACCAGCGATCGAGAGGTTTTCTGGAGGACCGACCGGTTGAGCAGGTCTTTGTTCAGTTGGGGTCGTTGGTGCAGCTGACGGTTGATTGGCAGTCGGGTCCTCTCCCCGACGGGTCATTGGTAGTACTACGGATGGGGGTGCAGTCGGTTGGTTGGTGGTTGGGACCGCGGTCGGTTGGTTTGTGGTCGGGACCGCGGTCAGTTGGTTTGTGTTCGGGACCGCGGTCGGTTGGTTTGTGGTCGGGACCATAGTTGGTTGGTTGGTGGCCGGCACTATAGCCGTTTGGTGTGTGGTCGGGACTGCAGTTGACTGGGAAGAAGTCAGATGGATGGGTGAGTGCGCCGCAGTCGATTGAGCCATGGTCGGCTGAGTCTCAGTCGGTTGAGAGACAATTGGGGTTGTGGTCGGCGGCAATTGAGGGTCCTCTGGAATAAAAGCTGTTAAAGTTAAGAAAAGCTTGCAAGGAAAATGAAATATGGAAGGAAAAAGACTTACCAAATTGTTTCTTCAAGTATTTTGGCATCCCGCTTGTATCCACTAGTAGAGATGCTAAGTATTCCTCAATGACCCGCCTATCAATGGCAGGGGCGGCCTTCTACTTATGTTTCTTTGCTCCGGATCCGCCTATGGTAGGCGCCTGCCTTTTTCTTCTCGGGGCAGCGGCTAATCGAGGAGAACCCAGTGCCAAGACTGGGGGTGGGGCAAGTTTCCCAACCAATTGGTCGGTCGGGGGAGCAATCAAAGACCAGGTAGCCGACCACCAGGCAGGAAACGCTTCGGTCGCCAAAGGTTTTAAGCAGAAAGGCAAGTACGAGTTAGAGGTGATATAGTCGGTGAGTTGGGAAAGGTAGGTCGGGATAAGCTCGGGAATCACCAGCCCTTCTGGGCTTTGAGGTATAAGGTGAGGTTGGGCTAGTGGTCCCGGCAAGCCCTGACAGCAACCGAACTGTCGGGCCAAAAATTGGGGCTGATAATTAAAAGTATAAAATAATATGTGGTTTTTCTTGTCCGACCTCTTACTAGAAAATAGAGATCGGGGTTTCATGGCGGAGTCCCAAGAGAAGGGATAGGTCGGATGAGGAAGAGGATCGGGATAAGTTTGGGAATAAGATGTGTCGGGATGAAGCCAAAAAAGATCGGTCGAATATTGTATAAGGGTTTCGTAGACATAGAAGCGGGAATTGCTACGGTCCTCAGTCAGGATTTGGGCGATGACATGATCGGACGGATAGAGATAAGAGGAATTAGGAGTTAATCTGGCCAAGGCATAACCTATAGACCTGTAAGGATTCGGGGTGATAGGAAGTCGGCCAAAAAAGGCGTTTGGGAAGTAAAGACGGAGCCACAATTTCATGAACCAGAATGGTCCCGAAGCTGCTGTGTCCGCCTTCTTAGTATCAGTCAGGCGGGTGCTTACTCGGGTTAACCCCTCAAAGTGGTTAGCCAAAAAGAGGGTTCCCAATGAGAAAAATTGGCTGTTGGCTAGTTGAATGGCCAGATCGACTTGGGTAGAAAGGACGAGTTTAAAGGGGGAAAAAATGATGTATCTGTAAAGAAAGAAGATATTCAACCAAAACATCCAACTTCGAACTTACGAAAGAGATTTCAAAAGGAAGAAAGCGTACCTGCAGAGCCAGAAAAGAAGGAATGTTATATGTTCCAATTCAGAAACAGAGGAAGCTTGGCGAGGGCCCAACCAGCATGGTTGGGTGAAGGCTCTCGGCCCTCAAAAGAAATCAGAACAGGATCATCGCCTACGATTGGAAAATGAGCAATGATAGCCACGTCCATCGGGGTCGGGACGATAGGACCAGAGGGGAGGAGGAATACGCTCATCTGAGAATGCCAAAAGGCCGTCATCGCTAGTAGGGCTTTGTCGTGAAGATGAAGGGGCTGAGTCGAGAGAAGGATGGCTTTGTCAATGCCGTGCCATTTACGGTAGGCATCTTTTGGATCAGTGAGGTGAGTTCTGATACTGTCCAGAAGACGTTCTGGCTTGAACGCAGCATCGTTGACGATTATTGGAGAAACCTGAGAGATGATGGATCTCATACGATCAGCATTTTCGGTGGTGGTGCAGTAAGGGCGTACGGTAGAGGTAAGGACCCTCGAAGCCACGGAAGGCACTTATGGATCAGCCCCATCGAAAGGAAGAACAGGGACGTATTAGTTAGCCATTTGAGAAGGAGTTGCAGAAGACGAAGAAGCAGAGGGTTCTTGGAAGTTGATCGCTGAGGAGAGAAAGGAGAATTTCAGGATTTTGAGGGCGTGAGTATGGCTGGGTCAGAGAAGGGTTTTTCATAAACCCTGCGATGTGACATAACACAGTGTAATGATAGCATTGTGTTACAAACCCCTAAACGTCGCATCTCACGCAGTTCAAGGAGTGACGTTTAGGAGTTGGGCGGGAGGAGGCAAGTTGTTAAGCACAAAAAAAACGATGGGTAGGGTTTTCGAGAATGGGCCTATCAAATTAGGTTAAGGAGTGGTGCAGAGTTTAATGGGCTTATTAATAGTAATAGAATCTTAAAAAGAGAGTCCGAAACGGTGTTAAGGAAAAGGCTTCCTCGGGAGAAAACAGAGATCAGACGTGATAAGGTCGGGCGTTAAGATCAGATGTGCTAAGGTCAGGCACGAAGGTCGGACGTGATAAGGTCGGGCACTAAGGTCGGACGTGATCAGGTCGGGCGTGATAAGGTCGGGTACTGAGGTCGGACGTGATCAGGTCGGGCGTGATAAGGTTGGGTACTGAGGTCGGACGTGATCAGGTTGGGCTCGGAGGTCGGGCGTGATAAGATCGGGCACTGAGGTTGGATGTGATTAAGTCGGGCACGGAGGTCAGACATGATAAGGTCGGACACAGAGATCAGACATGATAAGGTCGGGCGTTAAGATCGGATATGGTAAGTTCGGGCACGAAGGTCGGAGGTGATAAGGTCGGGTACTGAGGTCGGACGTGATCAGGTCGGGTACGGAGGTCGGATGTGATAAGGTCGGGCGTTATATAAGTCGGGCGAAGCGAAGTCAGGCAAGTCAGGAGGTCAAACAAGTGGAAGACGGACAAGAGGAGACGGAGCAGCAGGTGTGCAGGTCGGACGAAAAAGCAGTTTCTGGACAGTTGAAGGAAGTTTCAACCGATGAGCGGATTTGAAGGCACGACTTGGTGGTGGCGGTTGACATGGGTTTTAAATAAGTCTGTTCGTGACCTAAGAAACCATCTTCAATCGACATCAAATTCAAGTGAATTGCTTTTAGGGATCACCACTTTATTTTTTCCGGTCTATAGTATTTTATTTCCCTAGTTTATCTATGTATCCTACCGTGCTTAGGAATTCTTAATATCAGGCATTTAATTTATCAAATTTCGAAGATAATTTTTTTTTTCGAATTTTACTTTTTATTGTTGAAAATTTCCATCAACATATATATATATTTAATATATAATAAAAATTGATTTATTTTTTGGTAAAACAAAAAATTTAATTGAAAAATATATAAAAAATTACTCTTTGTTCCAAAACAATAGTTCTATTTTTTATTTTTTAACTAATTCTCCAATTCTTTTTTACAAAACTATCCCAAACCTTTTTACAATAATTAAATAAAGTAAAGATATTTTGATTTTTTTTAAAAACACTTATACAAGTCACTGTCATTATAATATTAATTCTCACATGAATTTCAAATATCTATATTGTTTTTAAAATAAGAAAGTACAACCATTAATAGAAAAAAATTAATCAATCACTACAAAATGATAAATGTCATAAAGAATTGTCTTAAAACTATAAAATATACTGTATTATTTTAGATTAAATATTTGATTTTGCAGCATATAATAAAAATTGATTCTTTTTGTTTAGTAAAACCAAAAATTCAATTGAAAAATATAAAAAGATACAACAATTAGTAGAAAAAAATTAATCAATAACTAAAAAATGATAAATGTCATAAAAAATTATGTTAAAATTATAAAATATACTTTATTTTTTTAGTATAAATATTTGACTTATTGTAACGATTTTTTGATTTTTTATAATAAATTTTTTGATTTTTTTTACTTTTGTATAAAATATTTTGAGTTTTTTTTATTACTATTACTTGAGAAAAATCACAACTAAAAAATGGTGCCGGAGAACAGATTGTTGTATTTTTTTTTTAATTTGATAATTTATTTTAATAATAATTTAAATATAATATTTTATAATATTTAAATAATATAAAAATATAAAAATGAAATAATAGTACAAAATAATAAAAAAAAATATGCACACATATTAAATATCTGGTTGGAAGAAAAATAAAAGTGGGGAACACCATAATGAAATTGCACACAAATAAAAGGAAAAAATGAAAACAGAAATAAAACAAAAAAATAAAATTGGAGATAAATAGAATTAAATAAATAATAAGAATTAATTCTCTTGTTTAGCAAAAATAAGAAATTCAGTTAAAAAATATAAAAAATAAAAATGCAGTGAATGAGTCAAATAAGAAAAAATGATTAATCTGATAAAAAAAAATTTAACGAATAAAAATTCATGAACAAATATTTTTGGTGATTTTTTAAAATAAATTACAAATTATATACGATTTTTTAAATATTATAGTTTAATACAATTTCTTAAAAAAACGTAAAATTAAATACTTTAGCAATACATTAAATTTAATTTTTGTAAAATTGTAGTGTAAAATAATTTAAAAATTTATAAAAACTAAATGATACAAAAAAAATTAAAAATATATATACTACACCGTCATTTTATCTCTATTTCTCTACGGAGACATGGGAGAGAAATGAAATCGAACAAATTAAAATAATTTATTTTTTATCTTTCATTTCTCTGTACCAAAAATCAGTAAATATTTTAATTTGGTTGTGATTAACACGCTTCGGAGAGTTTGAAAATTCCATCATGCAATTCTAGACAAGTGGTCAAATTTCATTACCTAATCGTCTATTTTTTTATTATAAAGAATCTTGGCATCGACATTTTACTAGTTTCAATGGGCCTACTTCAATCCCAATTTCATTTCTTCCATCCCAAACACACCAAATATGTCGATTTTCTTTACATTTTTTTTCCCCACTAAAATATGCACTTCTATTTACAGCAAATAATACTCCCTCCGTCCACACAATAAGTATACATTTATTTTTGACGCATAATTTAACAAATAATAGTATTTTAACTATAGTGAGTAGGTAAAAATAGTATAATGACATTTTTGCCTTAACTTTTTGGTATAAAAGTAATAATTTGATATAAAATAAAAATATTTGTGGAAAAAAGAGAAAATATTTAATAAAATGATTACTTTGTATTTGTACGTCCCAAAATAGAAATATGTATCATTCGTAGCTGGAGTATATTTATCAAAACTACCATTCAACCCAAATAAACATATATTTAGTGGACTGGCCAAGTATTGCATATAAATTAGTACTAATAGATAATGTTCCATCTTCTCCAACAAAGAAACAAATAAATAAAAAGTACCATCAGAAAAGGTAGGCAAGCAGCCATAACTGCTAACTAACACTGAAAACATATTAGAAAACAAACCTGCATCTTGTGCTGGGAGATGGGAGTCCACCACTGCCATACTTATATATATATATATAATATTTATGCGCCGCCGGATCAGAGTCGAAAATTATGCTGAATAACGTATAAATGATAGGGTTGTTAGAACGCAATAATTTACAATGGATACAGTAAGATTAACAGAACCTTGATTGGTATGTACCTGTCATTAAAGTGCAGCCGCTCATTGAGCAGTTGACGGCTCCGGCTCGGGGTTCTGCAGAATCCCAGCTACAGGTAACCTATAAGTTTGCAGAAGAATAAGGAACATACAAAGCTCAATAAAAGCAACTTCAGATGGTATATCAAAATCCTTATATAATGCGAATCAATGTAATACACTAACACACCAAGAATCCCTGAACAATATAGGAAACCAAATTTAAAGTACATAGTACTCGGTGGAACATTGTAGAAGCTTCTGGAAGCCTTATAACATTCCCGATTAGAATAAAGTACATTTCATCACGGCATGGAAAGTTGGAAACGGAACATATATAAACTATTTAGATAGGCCATGGGTATAGGGTATGGAGCCAAGCTGCCTATGTATGTAAATACACTCTACATACAAATGGAAATACAATGTGCGAGATTCAAAGCAAAATGAATGCAAAATAGTATATCTTCCTATTAGCTTCCGGTTTTAATCATTTCACATAACCCCATTAGAACCAATTTCCATATTTGTAAACCCAAACAAATAGTGTGAATGCATGATATTGATAGAAATATCTAAATCTATAAACACAGACGAAAGGCACACGATAAAAATACTTACGATGACTGAAGTTGAGCTCTCTTCCTTTCCTTCTTCCTTTTGCGCTTTCTTGCCGCAGCTGAGCATGTGGGAGATGCTGGGGCCACAAATTGAATTGGAAGATCCGCTGCTGCAGGGGGCGACAATGGTGTTTCAGTTTTCTTCCTTTTGAACTCATGGATCGGTTGGACATCTGGATTTGGCCCCAATAGACTGGATTCAGAATTTGGTTCAGATGAGATGGATTTCGAATTTGGGGCCAAGTCAGCAGTAGCAGAGCCTTCACTAATGTGAACTTCTTTTCTCTTATTACTAAGTGAACAAGATGCACCACCATCCTCCAGCACATTCACACCATCTGGCATAGTGCCGCAATTGGTATTAATTAAATCCTTGGCATTATTCAACTCATTGTAGAACTTAAATTTGGATCGGACTATCTCAGACATTGTGGTGTTGGATTCCGAATCTGCAACCAGATTTAGTTTGAGATCACCAACTATTTACTTGGGACACTTAAAAAAGGATGCGCTAATAACGACTTTTTCAAGTTCGCAAAACCACCTAAAATGGATAGTACAGCTGTTCGAGCAGCATGCTGCTCGGCTTCTTTCTTAGTATTCCCAGCTTGACCAATGTATGAAACACCATTTAAGCACACCGTTGACACAAATATCGGAACATTCGGCTTTGACTGTTTCGTTGTGTACTCGGGTAGTCCAAGATTCATCTTCACAGCATATTCAACAATGATTGATTTGCAAAATACTGTACTCTGCAAAGTATCCAAAGTATCCAAAGTTTGCAAGATCAAAAAAGTAATCATATTAAAAAAAATGAAAATACCATTAAGCACCCATTTTACCGAAACAAAATAAATTAGAAACAAACAGAACAAAGTGGTTCGTTCTACGCAAAACTTTCCAAATATAAACAACATATATCACAACTAGGATGAACTCATTTCCAGGTGAAGTGCATATCAAAAACCCAGCACAGTGTTGTAACTATATCTAGGGAAACAGCCAATTCTACAGATACAATACTGCAACATTTTCATCGTAATAATGAGCAATAAAGAATAAATGATGATTAAAACAAACTTCAAAGCTTTAAAAATGATTTCCTATAATATGTGCATAAACTGGAAGGCACCAGGCCGAATTTTATGTTGTAAATCTTCGAAAATCTTACATAAATGCAACAACCAGATACTTCTATGCCACGCGAAAATGGAAACATAAATATAAATTTCGAACACTCCAAGTGATATAAATGGCATAGCTTTGTAATAATATAGTGATTTGAAAGAATGTTGGAATCAAGTCTGCAAGTTAATAAAAAAAAATTAAAACCGTAGAAGCAAAATGAACCAAGACCAACCGCAAGTAAACATGAAGATGCTTCATTTTTAACTTTCTCCGGAATGCCTATGAGTGCGAGCCTGGCAGCTTCTTGTTCAGCTGCCTTCCTAGTCGAAAAGGTTTGCTGTGAAGTATAGCAAGTTCCATCAACATAAACCATAGATCTAAACTGAGGAGCATGTGGCGTCCCTTCACCAACAGTCTTATACTGTGGAAATCCCAAAGAGGCTCTCAGTGTATATCTTTGTAGCTGGTTCTTGTACGAGGTATCTTCACAAGAAGTCAGACGATTTCTCAATTACCAATACAGAAGCAGAAGAAGACGTTTGATCAACAAAGAATTCATAGCCACATAGACCGAAATCACTTATATCATGACGAAATCGCATGAGCAATAATTTAAGGTTTCAATTAAAATTAGAAGCTTTTGGTTTCATCAAAACTCTTTAGAAGACAAACAGGAATTCAAACAAAACCCAAGATTAAATCGTCAACAAAGATACGCAGTAAACACAAATCCACAAGTGCATACCCTAGGAATGAACATTTCAACCAAAATAAACTAAAATAAACTAAAATAAATAAAATCAACACGGCAAAACAAAACGACCATAGAGAGGAGCACCCCTCTCCCAGCACATACACAAAATTTACAGAATGAAAAGCGAGAATCACCCGTCGGCGGTGGCTGAGGCGCCGCCATACTTCCTTGTAGGAGATTATCCATATTTCAGTAGACGATTGGGGAGAAGAAGACGCTGCGTGGGTTTGCCCTAGGGCATTTCCTCTTCGACGCAGAAAGAAACTGTCCTCTCTGCTCCTGCTCTTCACAGCATTCAATACAGAACATCCCACCTGATCCTCTCTAAATTACACTGCCATTTAATAAACACATATATTTAGTGGTAAATCACTCATTATTACTAACTTTACATATTTTAATTATAAATATATTAATTATTTTATAAATATTATACTCCCTCAGTCTCCTATCCTATAAATATACTTTTAATTGGATTGGACACCATATTTAAAAAATATTAATATTATATCGATAGTAGTAGGTAAAAAATATGGATAAAATTTTTTTTGCTGTATTAGTGTAAAAAGTAGTGGCAATTGTCTAATAAAAATGAAAAAATAGAGGTAGTTTTACGGTGATATAGTTATTTATGAAAATAAGATTATTCTTCTGAGACGGACAAAAATAACAAACAAAACTATTGTATTAAAACGAATGAATTATTAAATTATTATTTAAATAAAAGTTTAAATGTAATGGAGTAGTTCATTTCAAATGAACTTTAACTCAAAATAAAAAATAAGATAAATTATATAAAACCCCATTGAATGTTAGTAAAAATATACAAAATACAACGGTTTGTTTGTCGAATCTAGTTTGCAGGGTATTAAGTTCGGCTGAAGGTTTACCCGGTGTGTACTTTTGGGTAGCGGCTGCGGGTTCCCACATTATCAAACAAAAAAATACACAAAATATTATGTGTTTTATTTATTGCTTGAAACTTCTTGTGTTAATGTAATTTGCATGAAACACCGTCCTTGTCCAAAACTGATGTTCTGTTCTAAATAAAGACCTAAATTAGATAAATTTTATACAAATAAAAAATGTAAAATATCTTAAATAATTTTTTTTAATAACATAAATAAATAAATAATTAACTAATAAATAATTTTTTTAATAACATAAAAAATACTTCCTCCGTCCACCTTAAAGGTTTATATTTACTTTTTGTCGTGTTGCTCTTTAAATATTAATTATTATATCAAAATATAGTATAAATTAAGTAAACAAGTCAAAAATAATTCTATTAATGTTTTATAATACAAATATAATGATATTTGTATACAAACTTATACAAATACAATGATATTTTTAATGTTAAGTACAATGACGCAAAAGGTAACTATAAACTTTCAAAGTGGATGGAGAGAGTATAAAATATCTTAAATCATTTCAGTGCTTTCGATTTTATTTTTTACTTTTTATTTTTAATTTTAATTTTTTTTAAGGACATACTTTCCAAGTTATTTTTTGTTCTATCTATTTTCTTTTGTTCTAAATTTCAGTGCTTTCGAATTTTTTTTTTTTTTAACTTTTTATTTTTATAAAATTTTGCATGTTGTACATAAAGCAACTCCAGCAAGAATTTCTAGATCATGGAGTTTTTAGAAGAGGAAAATTCCAACAATTGCAAATTGGCTAAGGAATTCATTGAAAAATGGGTGTATTAGCTAACCATTTTTTCCATTTTCTTTTAGATTCAACACTTAATATGTTTAATTTTGAAGAAAAATTGTAAAATATAATTAGTTATCACTTTGTTCATTTATTTATCTTGCTTGCAAAATTCGTCATTTATGTTGTCGCAAGTTTGTGAAATTTACTAAGTTGAATAAGTCTATTATTTTAGATATTTTATTATTTGAATAAGTCAGAGTCGGTTAAGTTGTTGCTAAATTTAAGGAAATAAGTTTGGAGTCACGTTGTTAGTTTCTTATTTTTATTATTCATTTTCTATAAATATCAGTCGTTTTTGTTCTTAGAAGTTAGTTGAGAATATTGTATTTTCCCTTTCATTATTTTATCAGATTTGGTTGAATAAAGGTTTACACCTTTACTTTCGTTGGTTTGCTCTACGTTGGGTTCTTTATTTCATAGTATCAGAGCTAAGTCCAAATTAGCCAAAAATGAACGGTGAAAGTACTTCATCCTCTACTCTTGTAGACAAACTTTACAGCCAATAATTATAATTATTGGAAGTTATGTATGAAGGCTTTTCTTCAAGGACAAGACCTGTGGGATCTTATTTCTGGTGATGAAAAACAAATTCTGATTGACACCCCGCAAAATTTCGAATTTCGAAGGAAATGGAAGATCACATGCGGGAAGGCACTCTTTGCCTTGCGAACATCTATCGGACCAGAATACATAAATCATGTTCGAAATTTGACAACGCCAAGTGAAGTCTAGGACACATTGGAAGGTCTTTTCACCAAGAAGAATACGGCTCGGCTCCAATATCTTGAAAATGAGTTAGCAGTAACTTTTCAAGGTAATTCATCTATTGCAGAATATTTTTTAAAGACCAAGAGTTTGTGTGCTGAAATTTCAGAATTGGAGCCGACAGAAAAATTCAGTGATAATCGGTTGTGTCGATACCTGGTTCGTGGCCTGCGTCAGGATTTTATGCCATTTGTATCTTCCGTACAAGGGTGGCCAACGCAACCTTCAGTCATTGAATTAGAGAACCTGCTCTCAAATCAAGAGGCATTAATGCAACAAATGTCAACCAAGCAGCCCTCCTCACAAATAGATAGTGCTCTCTACTTCAAGGATCGAAAGAAGAAAAGCTTTTTGCGACAACAGAGAACAAAGAAGGAGCAACCGAATGATATATCTAAATCCTGTTACAGATGTGGGAAGACGGGTCACATCAAACGTTTTTGTAGGGCGAAAGTGGCATGTGAACGGTGTGGGAAACAAAAGCATATTAAGTCAAATTGCAGAGTTAAAATGCACAATGCTGAAGTGAATGTTACACTACACATGAGAAAGATGATCCTCAAGAACCAAATTGGGAGAAATGTCTTTCCATTGAAATTGTTGATCAAGAAAGGAGGGAGAATGTTGTCTTGCCCAAGACTGACATAGCAGCATATACAAATTCTCTTATTAATTACAACAAAGAATGGATAATTAATTATGGATGTTCTCACCACTCTACCGGAAATATCAAACTACTTTCTGGTGTTCGTCCACATATTGGAAAGAAGGTTGTCATAACTGCGGATAACTCACTACACACGGTGAAAAATGAAGGAGATTCAAATAATGGAGATATTTGTTTGAAAAACATCTATCACGTTCCTAGTCTGACAAAGAATCTTGCCTCTGTCTCGCAATTAACTGAGTCTGGTCAATATATTCTTTTCGGTCCTAAAAATGTTCAAGTTCTATCAAACATGAGGCAGGTTGATGCTGATGTCTTGTTCACGGGAAAGAGAAAAGACTCTTTATATGTGTTGTCAGCAAGTATAGAGTATGTGAAAAGGACGGGTGAAACAGCAAGCTCGGCATTATAGCATGCTCGTTTGGGCCATGTCGGCTATCAGTTACTTCACAAAATTTCTGTGAAGCATCTTCTAAACGGCATCCCTGTCTTTAGAAATATCCGATATGATGAGATTTGTTTAGGTTGCCTATACGGAAAGTCTCACCGTCACCTATTTTCAAATTCAGAAAATCGAGCATCCAAGCCACTCTAGATGATTCATTATGATATTTTGGGACCAACCAGCGTACCGAGCTTCACGGGGTTTCCCTACATGATAGTGTTTGTAGACGACTTTTCTCGATTTACTTGGGTACATTTCTTAGTCCACAAAAATGAAGCCTTTCCTAAATTTATGCAATTCAAGGGTCCTGCAGAAAAGGAATTGGGAGCTTCTATTAATTGCCTACGCACGGATAATGGTGGAGAATTTTTATCAAATAAATTCTCAAATTATTGCAAGTAGCATGGGATCCAGCGTCAAATCACATGTCCAGACACGCCGCAACAAAACGGAGTTGCTGAACGTAAATTAGCTCATCTTACATATATATGCCTGTGCTGGTTACATGAAAAAGGTCTTGCAAGAGAGCTGTGGGCAGCTGCTTTTCATACGGCATGTCATGTGACAAATCGGTTGCCGCCATGGCCAGGGAACGAACCATCTCCTTTCGAGCTGCTATATCATAGTAAACGAAATGTAAGTAATTTTTAAGTTTTTAGATCTATTTGTTTTGTTCATATACCAAAACAAAAATGAACTAAACTGGATCCAAAGGCTAGACGTTGCACTTTTGTTGGCTATGATACTCAAAGGAAAGGTTGAAGATGCATGGATCCCGACACGAAAAATGTTATCATTTCTCGTGATGTAGTGTTTGATGAATTTTCTTCAAATCAGTATGATTGAGGCCAGAGTAATGACATATTCCCTCCCCATGGAAAGGTTCCTTTGTTTGAAGATGATGTGCGGCTGGATCATTCCGATAACGACGAGTTCTCATCGGAGACAAATGCTCCTTTGGCTGAAGAAGATGTGCAACTGGATGAGATTGTTGATGTTGTCCCACAAATGGGAACAAGACAAAGGAATCCACCAAATTACTTAGCTGACTATCAAGTTGAAGCGAATCAGCTCTCCATTCGCTCGTGCTTGTTCATGGGAGAACATTTTGAAGATGAACCAACATCTTACAATGAAGCCAAGAGGTTCCCAAAATGGGAGGAAGCAATGCACGAAGAGATACTGACACTAAACAAAAATAACACTTGGGAGTTGGTACCCAAGCCAAAGGATGTCTATTTAATCTCTTGCAAGTGGGTCTTTAAAGCTAAGAAGGGAACCGATGGAAAAATTCATAGATATAAAGCTCGCCTCGTAGCTCGTGGGTTTTCACAGAAATATGGGCAAGATTACGATGAGACATTTAGCCCTGTAGCCCAAATGGTAACGGTCAGAGCCATCATCTCCTTAGCTGTTTGCAAGGATTGAAAATTGTAGCAATTAGATGTGAAAAACGCTTTTCTTTACGGAGACTTGGATCGTGACATCTTTATGGAACAACCTCAAGGTTTTGTATCCACAAAATTTCCCGATCACGTTTATCGACTCAAGAAAGCATTATATGGCTTGAAACAAGCCCCGCGTGCATGGTACGGTAAAATTGCTCAATATCTTATCTTTTAATATAAAAATTTGCAATAAAAAATTAGGTCGAAAATAAAAACTATATAAAAAGGAATATTGAATAATACAATGAGTTCAATGTGTTTACAATTTTTTAATATTATATATAATATATTATAAAATTATATATTTACCTCTTAATTAAATCTCCACAATTAAATATTAAATGCAATTAATGTTTAATAATGTCAGCGTTGTTGAATTTTTGTTAATCAGCATGAAATTTGAATCGTTGAATTATTTAGTTTTCAGTGGTAAGTTTATATATTCTTTTTAATTTCGCAAAGTTGATGTATTTATTTTTTAGTTTCTTTCATATCATTATTTTCACCTTTTAATTCTTTTATTTTAATTATTTTTTTCTTCATTTTTTATACATTTGATTTCATATTTGTGAAATTAAACCCGAAAAATTTTTTGAATAGATCATGTAATTACAACTAATGAATTGTCTAATATTGAAGAATTTCAACTATAATAATTTATTTGATTAAAATAAATTTAAATATGTTAAAATTATATATCCATAAAATATATATTTGTATGTAATTAAATAATTAACATAGATTAATTTATAAAAAATAAAAATTTTAAATATATTTATTTATTTAAGAGAAATATAAATGATAGTATAATATGTAGTTTCAGTTTAAAGAAATAATTTTGATTAAAAGTTAAAATATTTGATAAGAATCGAACATAGCCTAAATTTTTTTTATTGATATTATTAATAATTTTTATTTTTATAATACTATATTAGAAATAAATGGTTACTATCATGTTAATTTTTCCAATATATGATACATCACATTGTTAAATAAAAGTATGTATTGTCTTCTTTTTTTTAAATATATATATATATGTATTGTCTATTTTCTTTTTTTTTTTAAATATATATATTGTCTATTTATAAATATAATATTTTTTTATATAAATGTATGCTATGTATTAAAATTAATATGTTGTTTGAGATCATATCAATACGTTTGTACTATATTAATATAGACAACGTATTATCTCTAATAATAAATTGTACTATCAATGTTGTTTTAAATTTTAAAATTTAGGTCCGTATTTAGAAAAATATATATTCTAAATCAATTTTTAAATAAAATAATATATAAAATAACTAGTTTTTAAAAAATAATAAAATTGAAAATTCATAAAGGGCCTTTTTCTTACACTGTAAATTAATACTTGTATTAATATAAAGCAGTTTGTGAGACACATGACTTCGTAAAGGTCAATGAAGCTTTGTCAAATTTCTGTCCACCAACATGTTTGATTTTCTAGTTCATTTTAATATATAATTATATTAAAGAAAATAATTAAGGCTCCACTTGGATTTTTATTTTTTATTTTTCTAATTTTTATTATTAAAAGTATTTTGATAGAGAATTTTTGAATGAATTAATAATCATGTATTAATTAAAGTTAAATAATGATGTAAAAATGAAATATTATATATATATATTATCAAAAAATTATCAAAGTTATTTAATAATTCAACAAAAATATATTTATCATTTTATATAACATAAATAAAAATATAAATTTAATGTCTGATAAATAAATTAAAGAGTATGAAATTATAAATAATCCGTACAAAAATATTAAGAAATTACTTTCTTCATCTCAGTTGCATTATTGTGCCACATCAATTTATATATTTTTATTATAATAAAAATAGTTTATATATCAATTTAAAATATTTTTAAATTTTATATAAATTATAAATATATTATTAAATATAAAATTATTTTATATATACTTATAATTGGTAAATTTGTCAAAAGTTTATATACATTTCAATTATTAGTGAAATGCTCTTATTTTTTTAATATATTATGATAAAAAAATACATATTTTTAGAGAGAGAATATATGGTTTGTTTAACTAATAAAATAATTTTTTTTTTATAGAATTTTTGATATATATAATATTTATTATTTTATTATTGGACCCGAGACTCGAATAAGACTTGACTATACTCGGATCCGATCATACACTTTTTCGCCCCGAAATTATCCGATAAAATCAAATGAACCCGATATAGACATGCAAATTTAAATTTAAATTGGACCCAAATTTGGATTCGGACACCATTTTTTTTGTATTTTATTAAAAAATATAATAAAAAAAATATTAAATAATAAATAAACTAAATTCAAAATTTTTTTAATATAATCCATATTGTTAAAATTATTTTTTTATATATAAATAATTGATTTATCCATTAATATATTAATCAAGTCCGAATCGAATTCGGACAGAGTCTATCCTTGGATCCGAGACCCAATTCGAACCTTATAAGAGTACATAATACCCGATCGATATCCGAATAATTAAACCCAACTCCAAATAAATAGGTCAAATTCGGGTCGGATCTTGGATCTACCGAACCCATTGTTATTCCTATGCACAATTCTCCATATCTAAAAAAAAATTAAAAAATTTAATAGAACTAAAAATATTATACATACAAACTCAATATAAGTTGAAAAATCAAAGTGTATAAAATATTATTCACTTGGAAGATTGATATTCTTTTACTTTGTCAATAATGTTATTTTATCCTCTCTTGGTCCCAGCTAATTTATTTCCTTTAGTTGAGGCACAAAATTTTAGGTATAATGTAATTAACAAGTAATGAAAAAATGTATCAGTAAAAATAATTATAATATAATAAAAATAATTATAAATTAATAATAAATTTACTAAATAGTTTAATTAAAATTTTAAAAAATATAAATTATAAGTTTTAAAATACAATTAAAATGTATAATTATATATCAAAAAAATAACAAATAATGTGAGACAAATAAAATAAAATAAAATAGACAAATTATAGAAGATCGAGAGAGCAATATAAAAAGAAATAAATCCAACTTATTGTTTAAACAATAAAAACAAATGGTAATCCTATAGCCAATATGTATTTTCGGGTAAAAGCTGAAGATTCACGTTATGAAAAAAAAAAAAAAGAAAAAAAAAATGAAAAAGATGGTAAGTAAACACACGAAAATGGCGGTCCAAAACTAACGAAATGTGTTTGTTTGGGGGTTTGAATTTTATGTTGGGATTTGAATAGTAAAATTTTTGAATTTAAATAGTTGTATGATGTGATGTAAATAGGTGTTGATACGATATTTTGAATGTAAAATTGATTTTTAGTATAATATAGAAAATAAAAAATAAATATTTGATCTGATGTTTTTTGAGAAAAAAAATAAAATAAATAGTAAAAATCTAATCCGAGGTACCAAACAACACAACCTTAAATATCTTCCTATATAAAAAAGTCAACTTTGGCTAATTCACAATTGTCTGCGCGCCTCAGCAGATCACTGCTTTATAGTGAATACCAGAAGCAGATCCCGGACCTGAAGTCCTGAACGCATCCGCACAATTGATTTGCAGATTTTACGACGTTGATGTTTTGGGAGTTGAGCACCAGGTCTCCTTCCTGAAACTTTATTCTGATTCCATGCGGATGCTGTTCATACTTTTGGCGTTGCCCCTATAAAAAGCACCGCCAGCCGCCACGGATTCCGCCGCCGCCGCCTCCCGATCGCCGGAAGTCCGCAAGATGGAGACGAATCCAACGCCGCCGCTGATGACCAAAAAGGAAGAAGATGAAGTCGAGAAAGTCTTCCACAAAATCGACGTCGACGGCGACGGCAAGATCTCGGAGACGGAGCTCGGCGCCGTCCTCTGCGGCCTCGGCTCCACGACCACCGCCGACGAGATGGCCGTCGTGATGTCGGATTTGGACGCCGACGGCGACGGTTACATCGATCTGAACGAGTTCAAATCCTTCCGGTGGCTTGGCGGCGGCGACGGCGAGTTGCAGGAGGCGTTTGATCTGTACGATAAGGATAGGGACGGGAAGATCACGGCGGCGGAGCTGCAGTCGGTGCTCCGAGGGCTGGGCGAGGAGAGCTCTGTGGAGGACTGCCGGAGAATGATCGGAGCCTTTGACGTCGACGGCGACGGATGCATCGATTTCGAGGAATTTAGGAAGATGATGATTGGGGATTCTCAGTTGAATTGAAATTGTGCATTTCAGATTAGGGTTTCTACTAACTTATTAGTTTTAATTATTGTCTGTTTCTAAGCCACGATCTATATTGGAAGTTTATTGTGTTTTTGTTTCTAAAATTAGATTTAATAAAAACACAAAACAAAAATGTTACATGTAAATTTATCGATGAATTTATTTTGGTGGCAACGGTTAGGGTGCTGAATTAGAAAAATTAGCACCGTGTTGATGTCTTATTATACACAACACATGCGGTGTATAATAATGACAGATGATGTTATTTCATAATTATAGCGTGCTGTATAACAGTACGTGGTGTATTGAAATAAATTAGTATTTGTATTGTATAAGACTATAGCATGTGCAGTCAGATCATGTGTTGTATCTGTTTTGTTGGTTTATAATACAAGTGTGCTGTATAACAGTATGTGTGGTGCTGAAATCAAATATTGATTGTGCTATATAAAACTATAGCATATGTTGTTAGTTCATGTGCTGTATTTGTATTATATGAATGCATACTGTGCTGCCGGTAGTAACACCGTGTGCTGTGGTGTATTGTCAGCACAGTGCTGAATTTTAAAATTGTAGCCGCCGCCTATTTTGGCACATGTTAGAGAATACTCCATCCGTCGTGCAAATGTGTGCTCATTTGAACGGACACAGATTTTAATAAAATTGGGTAATAATGGTTAATTTTTCATTTTATAGTAAAAAAAAGTACAAAAATATAATAATTTTTTACTTAAAAAGAAAACGAGAATATTTTTCAATGACAACCCAAAAAGGAAAGTGAACATAGATTTAAATGACGGGAGGAGTATATCATTTTGATGTATACAAGAACATGAAGCTGATGTATACAACCTTGTACATGCTGATATTTACAAGGTCAAAGAAGTCAATTCGAAGAAAAATAAGATATCAAGATAAAGCTATTTGATGGTAAGATTAGAACCAAATTCATAGTTACAAAGGAAGTTCAGATGAAGTTATAACTTCCTCTTAAGCACTACTACAAACAAAAAAATGTATTATTGTTGCAGAAATATTTATAGCGGGATATATATATATATATATTTTTTTTCGTGTCAAATTTAATAAATTATTGTGAAAATATTGTGGAATTAATTATGCACTAGATTTGTATCAATAAATTATAAATTATAATTGATATATTGAAAAAAGTATATATTGTTATGTATTTTTGTAGGAAAATTATAAATTATAATTAATATATTGGATAAAGTTTTTATTGATTTTGATATAGTCATGATTAGTGGCAGGATAGAGGTTCATGGAATGATGTGCGACTTTGCCAAATTTTCGAGTCTAAAATTGAGTGAAGTTTGAGCATCAAGATGGAAAGCAGCAATCAAGGAGCTAATTAAGAGCTTGCGTGTCTATGAAAAAGGGGGTTAAGAAATTGGAGGGGGAGACACAACTTATACTCATATTTCGTAGTATAAGTTGGAGGATTGTGAAGGACGGATTGAGAGGAAGCACCACCGGATAATCATTACTTTTATCGCTTTTTATTTATTTCTAAGCTATGAGTAGCTAATTTTTTTTTAATTTTTATTTTAATCAAGGTTGAATTTAGATTTCAAAAAAGTATTTTTTGGCATCGTAGGCAGCGACATTGCATAAGAAAATTTGTGGAATCAAGCAACAACAATGAGAGACATTACATGAATATCTGGAGAGGTTCAAAAGCTTTTGTGCGCGGTGCCCATAACGCTAGTTACTGACCAACGGCTGCTCCAATATTTTTATGAAGGATTGAGCATGCGAGACCGGAACAATATTGATGCCGTTAGCCGGAGCATTGACAAATAAAATACCAAAAGCCGCATGGGAGTTGATCGCGAGGATGAGAGAGAACTTGCAACTATTCAGAACTAGAGGAGTCGAATATTCGGAAAACAACGATTCTCTTCGGTAATAAATTTTTGAACTTACAAAAGTTGTTCATCAATTGGCTGCAGAAAACACACGCCATGTGAAAGCATGTGGCATTTGTACGAGCCCGGAGCATGCCACCGATGCACGCCCTGCCTTGCACGATGAAAGTAATGCCGATGTGAATGTTTGGTCCAACGAGGCAACTGCAATATGATCCTTATTCAATCACCTATAACCCGGGGTTGAAGGCTTATCCGAATCTCAGTTATAGGAACCTGTAACATCAAGGGTTACGATCGCAAGCACCTCCGAAAAAATTCTTCCAGCCACCACCACTACCACCTCCACCTCCACCAAACCAATCTATCATAGCGCTAGAGGAAATGATAAAGACCATGACTGTCAACATAATCAAATTCCAACAAGATACGAGGGCGAACATTCAAAATCTTGAATCTTGCGTGGAGCAAATATCATCAGATCTTTCGCCATAAAAGACAGTGCCAAAGGGAGACGGAGAAATTGTCATCACAACCGGAAAAGAACCCAACGAATGTTAGCACTATGACTTTACGAACTGAAAAGACGGTGGGAGCTCCAGAACCAATCATCTACTACCAGAAACTTTGGATTTTGTATCGGAAATAGCTTCGGAAATTTAAACTAAATCCGAGGCTCTTTTTAATTAGCTTTAGAGTTTGTTTCGAATTGGTACCCAAAGCTAAAAACTCATTGTTTTTTTGAAATTTTAGAAAATTTCGAAGCTATTCTGATTAGTCAGTATCATAAAAAAAAAATTACTCCCTTCGTTTCATTCCGAAGGGGTCATTTTCTTTTCTGTAGTTGATTAACAAATAATAATATTTTATTAGTTAGTGGAAATATGCAAGATAATTTGATATCTTTGCCGTTATAAAGTACAAATAAAGTAATAATATTTCGCTAATTCATGTAAATGTAAGTGTCTTTTGGTATTTGTATATAAAATATTTTTACTATATTAGTGAATTGTTACTTTGTGATATAAACGAAAATGATAAAAATAGTATTTTGAATTGAGACAAAGGAAATATTATTTTCTTTCATAAAATCTCACATTACAATACTTCTTGTCTCACCACAAATGACTCATTTTCTTTTTTTTGTCCGTCACATAACATATGCCTCATTTCTATTTTAGTAAATTATTCATCTTAACATATTTAACAATATAAATTAATTTAATTAAATTTTTAATTTCTTACACGTACGGATCCATTCAAATTTTTTTTTTTATTTCTATATCTCTCGTTAATAAACAAATATATTTATCTATATTTAAAAATCCCTATATTTTTATAAAATTAATTTAAATTAATTATTAAATTTTATTATATAATTCTTTTATTATCTAAAAAATAATATTTATATTGTATACATATTTTATTGAGATATAATGTTAAAAATATTTGAACATATATTATATTTTTCTAATCATATATATTAATTAATTCATATATATTTTTTTAATAAGAACCATACTAATTATATAAAAAATAATAAAATTATATGATAATTTATTATTAATAATTTACTAGTCTATACTATCTAAATAACCGTATCTTTAACAAAAAAGGTCATCTTACTCGGGACAGAGACAATATTATTTGAATAAATCACAAAAAAAATAAAATCTAAACTCAAATAAAAACCAAATACATTTTAGCTTTTTTTAATTATAAATTTCATGTGACAGTTCTTCATAATTAAAAAGTCTTGTTTCGTTATTAATTTTGGCTTTTTTTTTTGAAAAAAATTAAAATAAATTGTTTTCACTAATTATTTACGTTAAATTATTTTTTTCAAAACTTAAAATAAATTGTTTTCACTAATTATTTACGTTAAATTATTTTTTTCAAAACATTATTTATATTTAGTTTTATTTAAAATATTACATAAAAAAATTTTTATATACAAAATATTATAATGAATAAATATTTATATCACATCATATATTTATTATTCTATATCCGTTCCATTTTATTCGTTTACAATTTTTATTTTCGTCGGTCTCACTTTATTTGTCCTTTTCTTTTTTTAAAAAAAAATATTATACATTGTAATTATAATCACATTTTAAATTTATAATCAATAATTTTTCAATCTTAATTAAATTAATTAATTATTTTACTTTCAATCTATAATTATTTATATTATATAATAATTATATTTACGAGGAAATATAATTTATAATTTTCTAAAATAGACCAAAACACCAAATTAACATGACTAAACAAACTCACTCTTAGGGTGTATTTGTTTTGGTTTTTGGTTTAGAAGGATATATATATATATATATTTATGTAAATTATAAAAAATTGTATAATAAGTGTAATTTGATAATTTCTTTGAAAATATATGTTAAAAATTTTTGCATAAAGAACCCACCGTTAGTATCTTTGGTTTTAATAGTTATTTAAAAGTTTGTTAAGGTAAACTTATGGTTTTATATATATTTAAAATATTTAGATTTTTATAAAATTAGTTTTTGCCAAACATATAATTATACTACCTCATTCCGGATTGAAAAAAAAAAAAACAACTATGCAGTTTCAAACCTACGATTCAGGTGCACCTGTCACACATGGTTCGCCATGCAAATAATAAAAAATGAGTAATATTTTTTTATAGTTTTTTTTTTTCTTTTTACAAAATGATCATAAAATGATCTCACTTTAAATAATAAAATTGAACTTCCAACAATAGAATAAAACAAAAATTAAAAGGGTCTTAACTAATTAATTAATTATTTTTTTTCCACCAAAAGTGTATTAACTTTATTTGCAATTTAGAAAAGAATTGAGTATATTTTTTTTTGGACAGGGTTGGAATTAAATTTTCATACACATTCAAATTTATGGACGCATTTACTTTATGGATATTCTTGTCAATCACTTTTTATCTTTTCCTTTCCTTATCTTGTTCTCTTTATAATATTATCCAACTTTTAGTAAATATTCATTTGAATATCGGTTGCTTTGGAATAATAATAATAATAATAATAATAATAATAATAATAATAATAATAATAATAATAATAATAATAATAATAAATTCTTAGTATATTTATTAACCTCTATTTTTTTTTTATAAATTTTAATCATACAATATACTAAACAAACAAATCAAATATTTATAATTTTTAAAAAAATAGTAAAAATAAAATTATATAATTTAATTATATTTTTTGTGTTATATTTTATGATTTTTTTTTTTAAATCTAATAAAAAGTCAAATAAAACCATAATCATATTAAGTAATTAAAACTAAGAATATAAAATACAAATACACAAACTAAAATATTATTCACTACAATCATCTTGATAATATATTGCTCCCATAGATTATTTTTATTAATGCATCAATGTCCATAATTGCCTTTAATTTGCCTGTATAGACTAAATTATAATTGCCTTTAATTTGCCTGTATAGACTAAATTGCTCAAACCGAACGTTTTCATTGACGGTTCTTTCAATTAATTGTAGAAAGTGATGTATCTATTACGTCTACTATCGGTGCACTAAGATCACATTCATCTTTTATAATCATATTTTATATGATAATACACAAAAATATTATGTCATATAAAATATTTTTATCCCCAAAATATCATGGTCCTGGAATAATTGCAAAATATGATTACAGAACTCCGAATGCACACTTCATATATATCCTACACGTCTCTTATTTCATGGCAAAATATTGCTTGTTTTGGCCTGATGACTTATGAATAATTTGCCCTAGTAGACCAATTTGGAAATATAACATTAGCTAAATAATATCTCATTATACTATTTTTCTTGAATAACATAATTTACAAATGGAGCAACACTTGGCTAAGATTGGAAAATGGCAACGATTACGGTGCTGAATTTTACGTGGCTTCAGTACTGAATCTAAAATTCAGCATTGTGCTGAACAACACCCATTATTCTAACAAGTACGGCACAATATTATTATTTGCAACATATAATTTATATTAATATAATAAAAATACAACACATGAATTAAAAATATATGCTATAGTGTCACACAATACATGCAACTGTTAATTTTAACACATAACATATTCTTATATAACACACATTGTAATTATGAACAAGTATTATATGTCTTTATTATAAACAACACATGTTTATAATAAAGACGTGTTGTTTTTATATTTTACGTGTATTGATTTTTCCACCGTGACCTTTCCCTTGAAAAATAAATTCAATGACTCTAGCACATTGATATCATTATTTTCCCCCAACAAACCAATATTAGCATGTCATATCTAAATATCATATTTTTCCACAACTTTCGAGATTATTAATGATTTTCCTTAATGTCCTACATATTGTCTGGCGAGTGCTAAAGGGACAATTTTTTCATTTTCAATGGAAACAATCTAGACTACACAATATTTTTGGAAAGTTATGACTATGGCCAATATAGGAGCCTCGCCACATCATTAACATTAGATGATCTTATATAATTTCTTTTAAAAATTTCAAAAGAACAACACTGCAAAATCTCAAGGTATTTATTTATTCATTGAAACTAACATCCGTTTTGAAGCCAAGATGAATCTTCTTTGATACATAATATAATGCATGCAAGATTCCTTGACCAATCATAGATTTGCTTAAAAATCCTTAACCTTAATTAAGACGTCATTCCCTAGACGTTCAGTTCCAATGTGGCTTATCATCCGCTCAGACCAGCTGTTGATCATCGGCTTGGTGAGATATTACTTCATCAACTAGCTAATCAAACGCAAGCACCTCCTCGGGCGGATTCCTCATTTTGCTCCTCAACCTACGAGGTATTAGCAGCTGTATTCAATTGTTATTCCCCTCCCAAGGGCACGTTCTTCCGCAACTCTCAATTACAGTTTACTAATTGATTTTAGCACATTCTTTGGTTGCATCTACCGGTACACCATATACCAACACTTGAAAGGCAACAATTGCTTTTTGAAGAGGTGATCATCTAAGTCTTCCTACTTTATCATGCTATTATTGAAAGTATCTATCATGATATTTGACACTCTCAAGATCTTGCTGTTAATATGTATCAATTTAGAGAACAATTTTGGTCTTGAGTTGAAGCTACATACAACCAATCAAATTATTGCAATCTCGTTGGCATAATATAGAGACGGCTGTTTTAAAATTATTTGTCTCTATCCAAAAAATTAAAACCTTGAAACAATTTGAGGATCAGAACAAGATATTATAAGTAAATTATGTGTTCATTGAAATTTCAAGTGTTTGTGATAAGTATACATTATTATATATTTTTTTATAGATAAATTATAAATTATAATTAATATACCGGATAAAATTTCTACTAATTTTGGTATAATCTTGATTTATGCAAGTGAATGAAGTGATTCACGCCCATGCCAAATTTTCGATAAGAGAATTATGGAAGTGCTTGATTTAAGCTTGCATGTCAAGAAAAATGATGGATTAATTACGGGAATTGAGACGTAATTGTAGGCATGATGACTGAGATGGAGTGATTAAAGACGCGATTGAAGACCCAATCATCTATAAAAATGGAGCAAGACATTGGACTAAATCATCACAACTTATACTCTAATTTCATAGTATAGCTTGGAGGATTGGGAAGGACAGTTTGAGAGAAAACGTCATCGGAAAATTATCATTATCTTTATTTTATTGCTTATTTATTTAGCATGAGTAGCTAATTTTCTAGTCTAGTCCAAAGTTGAATGTAGATTTCGGATTGGGATTTGTGAGATTGTATTTTGATTTTAATTTGAATCTTGTTTAGTAAATTGATATTTGTGCAATTTCTGTGATTCATGCTTACAATTATTTTATTTTATCTTTAATCGTGGCCGAATTTAGATGGTTTAGCAATTGTGCACCAATTGAACATTTGCATTCGTAATTGTGCATTTGTTTGATAAAGTCGTAAATAGGTCGACAAGCTTAGCCTAGGAATTGCATGATCAAATAATTTAAACTTTTCATAATTGATTGAATATTTGAATTGATTTTTTCTTGTGCCATTTTCCAATTGGGGAAATCAATTTATGGTCGTACCTAGATTATTCTTTTGATTAGGGATGCGGTTAATCGGTCGTACCATTTCCGAGAATAAAGTAAGAAAAAATTGAGCGTTATGATCGTATGTAATGCATATAACCAATTTATCAATTGAATAACAAGTTTATTTAAAATCGATGATCGAATATTGAATCCATTTTCTTATTCACTCATTGGCTAGAAGTTAATCTCTTAGAAATCTAAAATTTATTTTTCATCGCTTATTTTAATTATTTTAGTGAGTTGCTAATCTCTCTCTCTCTCCCCCCCCCCCCAAACATGAATTAAATTTTATAGTCCCTGTGGATTGATCTCGGCACCACTTGCTACGTGGCAATTGTAGTGTTAGAGTATTTTTATTGGAAGCACCGAGGCTACCAGTTTGAATATAGTTACTGCATCCAAAGTTATTTGCAGCTGGATTTGAGTAAATGCATTATTTATGGAAAATCAGGTGTATCAAGGAGTTTCAAGTTCAATCATGTTCGGAATTCACTAAAATAATTCGAAAAAGTTTGCAATAATGTTTCAACTATGATACAATGATTTGAATCACAGGGAGCTAGCTATGCCTTTTCTGATACTAAAAATTCTATTTCTACTTTTGTATGTAATTGTCCAATATTGCAAGGACTTACAAAATTTTTCATAAATTTAAACGAGAGAAGGGCAGAGAGAGAGAGATTCAATAGCACAATTACCCAAACAATGAAGAAAAAGAGTTTTCTGTCCACCTCTACCCCCTGCTAAGTTTCTTATCTACTTTTTTTTTTTAGGATTGGGGGTCAAAATTGACGACTAGTTGCTCCTATTATAATTTGTTAAAGATTGAAAATTTCAACAAAATTACTTTCATATTATTTTACATTCTGAAAACATCAAGATTCTAAAATTTTGTATTCCATCATTTTGATATTGCTTCCAATTATTTCTTTCTTTTTTTTTTCCTCTTTTATTTTTAGCATTATATTTTCACATATATATATATATATCAATCCCTTAGATATTGCAAAGAGTTCATATATTTCTATTCTCTAGTTCAATTTTTTGTAGACGGTATCTTTTTATCCTGGAGGACAAACTCTCTTGCAGTTATTAGAACTTCAATACTGTCTGGATCCGTTAAATTAGAACATAGGATTCTCCAGTGAATTATTCCAATTTATGATACCATATGAGAAATAAATTATAAATGACTCATAATTTGCATTATTATTCATAACGAAGATAGATGGTTATACATAAATAGGCATGACATACAAACTTGATAGACTCAAATCATAAAAACCTAACCTAATAGATAAAACCAAATCTAAAATAATTAAATCTAATCTAAACCTAAATAACTAAAATATCTCAACACCCCCTCAAATTCAAATGGTTTCGCAGAAAAAACTTGAGTTTGCAAAGATATATTGAAAATAACGTAGCCACAATCGTCCATCATGACAGAATTAGGACCAGTGCCCTCAACTGAATTATATATGAAAACACGGAACTCTCACCACAACTGAAAAACACGGAACTCTCACCGGAGCCGGAAAACAACATGATTCTCACTGGAGTATTAAATATAAAACTCTCACCATAGCTAGAAAACATGAAACTTCCACCGGAGGCGAAAAACAACGGGACTCTCAATGCAATCAGAAACATTGTACTGAACCATGACAAAGGACCAAAGCTAAACTCGGACGCAAAATTGAAAAATAAACTTGATGGACGACTAATTGGAGATGGATCTCCAAATCCGACGACTTCCGTTGACGCTATAAAATCATGAATAAAAATCACGAAATTGGAGACCTCCAGGTTGAATATACCTGGAAAAATGCGATTAGTATATTAAATATATTTCAAGAGGAAAATATGTTCTAATACCATGTAAAAATTCTAAGAAAAATTTATGAGATATATTGATAATGAAACCAAGGTCTATTTATAGACCTTATAGAAAAGAATAAAGTTATATAACAACCAAATCTAGTATCATTATCTAAATAGTAACAACCTAATCTAGTAGATATGATTACTAACAAATATAAATAATATTAACTAAAATATCTATCTTAAGTATATGCTAACATATATAATGGTTAAATATTGCAACTTTTGCATCATGAATCAGTATTTAGTAAAGTTTGCAAAGTTTTGTGCTTGGATATTCATTTGAATGAGACTAGATGGAAGAAGGTCCCGATAGACACAAAAGAGTGGTATTCGCATGAGGTAAAGGTCGGTAAATTTACGTATTAAATATTTATCTTGTAAGCAGTTAAAGTCTCTATTTTTTTAATTGATGTAGTAATTTAATTTACATAGAAGGTTTTTGAATAAATTACATTGTTCTTGTTTGATGAACTCTTAATATTAATGCATGAGCATATGACATTGCAGTGCAAAACTAGGTTACTTGGGACCCTTCAGTTGAAGGAAAAGTAAGGCATTACTACGAGTTGAAGGCATCGGATGCTTGTACTTAATGGATGTGAAATTCAAGCGAACCGGAGGAGAAAAGGGGAGGAGCAGGTCAATAAGACGGTCTTGGCTGAGTGGCAATGATTATGGGGTTCAGATAAAGCAAAGGAAAAGTCTCGAATTGCCAAAAAGAATTGGTGTCAAGGTAATGCGTCTGCACCCGCTGAGCCAACACACTGGGTGGTCTCGATCTTTTGTGGAGACATAAAGAAAGTTGGTATGTAATCATTTACTTATTTTGATTAAAGTTCATCTAAATAAATGATCGATATATTATTTTTCCTTCTAAAAAGGGGTTCAATAAGGTTGGAAAATATACATAGAACCCATACCAACAAATACAATAGGAAGAATTACACAAACTCGCGATCAAGACAAGTTGCAGTAAGTTATTATGAAATCAATAGACTAAAATTTGATATTTTAGTAGAGTATTTTGTCAAAACTAATATTTGGTGTCTTACTTGAACTCATATTAGAAGGACCTTGAAGTCATCGAACGGGATTTGACTCAAGAGGGAATGAAGTACGATCAAGAAGAATTGTTTCTCAAGCTAATACCATGCAAGAAGAAAATTTGTATTTTTGGATTGGGATCATTGGCTGCGACAACCCCTCCTATACAATCATCCTTTAGCATTAGCAATGGGGACATTACAGGTGCATTAGCCAATGATGGTTAATTAAAGAGGGTAGAGACAATGATGGGGAGATCCACGGTCATGTGTACCAACGTGTAACTAACTTGAATGTTCAATATCAAACTATAATAAATTAGAATCAGAGTATCATGCAAGAGTTAGGTGGATGCGATGAGGTGAATTCTAACGACATGATCCTGATTCTAATGGTGGTGACGCCATGGTATTGTGATTCCTTACTCATTTTGGATGATGTTTCTTTCAATTTTTCTTATATTGTTAATTGTTGGACTTATTTCATATTTTTGTAAAGATATTTTATCTAGTTTTTTTTTTTATATTAATATTGAAATTGGATTGCTTAATATTTAGGTTTTGAAAAAAAAAAAATTAGCAATACGGTGGAAATAATTTTTTCTATAGATATTTGAAACAAATACCACCCCGGAAATTCACAAGAGAGATTAGGAATATTTTCGACGGAATGCCATAGCAAATATTTTTAGAAAAAAAAGTGTCACAGATTCTGTCATAAATATTTGCTATGAAATATCATAGCAAATAGTCGTAGCAGATAAGATTGTGATGCGATGATTGCATCATAATCACAATTTTTACTAAAATCCTTCTAAAAAATAAAGTGTTCCACAATTTCCAAGGTTGATTTGTGTTTGCTACGCCTAAAATCATTTTTTCTACAGTAGCAATTTTTTATTTTTTTTTGTAGCAGGAGAAGAACATTGTATTTATGTTTTTGGCATGTCGGAGAATGTCATCGGATCGGTGTCATACTGTAGGTTTCTTTATGATTTTTGTATTTAATATAAAAAATAGATTTTATGTTGCTTGTGACTAAATTATTTCTATAGCAAATACTTTTCTTCTTGTCATGTGGAAAGAGAAGACAACTTGTATAGTGAAAAAAATGGGTTCGTTAAGGGATGAATTGATAGTGTGGGGGTGGACACAAGATTTCAAACCTCCGACCCCTTCAGATCTTGTCTGCCATATTTTACTGGCTATTAGGTTTGGTCGGACGTTTACCCAGAGCACACTCGATTTTACAATTTATATTATTGGAATTAACTTGCCTTATGTTATTCTTGTGTGGAAAGCTATAATACATTGCAACATTAATAATATGAACTATTTCGGGATGTTGATAAAACAACCTTAACATAGTATAAATAATTTGCATTAAAGTTTTTGTTAGAGGGAATATTAGGCCTCTCTTTTTATAGAAAATTTTCCTTGTTGTCTTGAATTTTTATGTATTTATGTTAGCACATGAATCTGTAACATGTATTCTTTTTTAAAAAAAATCCAAGATGAAAAATTAATTGTGGATTGTTAAATTTGTTTAACATTAGGGATCTATGAGAAGTTGGGGCAATCGGCTGAAGTTGATTCTATAGTATAAAATGATATAGATGAAATACTCAGATAGTGTAAAAACAATAGTAGTTTGGGTTTCATAATTGAATGACAATATTTTTTGTGATTGAATAGCTCTCCATCTATCAATGTGGATTCACCAATATCTTAGAGGATCTTTTCTATTCGGTGTAATTTAAATTGATGTGGTGTTTGGTTATAAAATACTTATTTTCAAGTGGATTACATATAACAAATATAGTACTATCTTTAATCATTATTGTCACACTAGACTAAGAGAAATTTGGAAGACTAGGTGTTTTCATTGAATTAGGGAATCAATCATGTAAGTGAAATATGGATGACTACATATAATTTATTTGGAGTTTATTTACCTTAGTCCAAAGATGATCTAATTAATGGCAAATCAATTGAACTTGTGAATGAAAAGAAAATTTTAAATTAAAATTGTTATGAAGGTAAAAATATGAGAGCAAATGCAAGTAAATTAAGGTGAGTGAAATGCTGATGTTACAAGAATAAAAATTCAAAGTTCAATAGTGTTTGAATAAGCGGAATAAGGTAGCCGGAGGAGCCAGAAGATTCATCCTAAGAACAAAACATCTTGCTGCATTTTCTATCATTTTTTATCTGTCATTTTATTTCTTATGGACTTATCCTATTGTATTTGTAACCAATTTGGATCTTTTTCGGATATCATTGCATACGACATTAAAATTGCAACTAAGTTACCCGAAAACTTCACTACTGCTCTCCACTGGTCCGTCCAATGCTTTTAATCATTCCCACAGTAGTTTCAGGTGCCGAGAACTTTATCAAAAGTTTTTTTCGATTCACTAATGCCTGAATGAAGCCCTTTAGACTCATTGCTGCTTCTTCAAATTATAATCACCGCCATAATAATTTACTCGGGGTTTATACCCCAGAATGTCCTGATCGATTCCAAATTGTATTGCCACTCAGTGCATCCAAGCTGAGTCTGACTTGCTGTATTCATTAAATAATACTCAAATGAAAGGTTTCTAAATCCAAGGAAGATATATTTATATATATATATATATATTTATATATTACAAAAAAAAAAATAATGCTTTCACATTGGTGTTTATCCTCTTGTTGGAGTAATTTTAGAGTTTATTAATTTCTTTCAACATTTTCAATATCATATTAAGTTTATATGTTGTCATAAACTATTTATACCTAGAATACAAGGAACGCTAAAATTTATTTTGAATAGATACACACAATAATTTATTCATTTATTGTAGTTGCATTAAGTTTAAGACATGCCATAGTAACATTTATTTCAATATAATACATTCCACTAAAGTAACTATAATTTCAAGCTAAAAGTTAGAATAATTTTTTTTAACATATCCATGTATATAATTTTTCTTTAATATTAAAATATTTTTAAAGCATTCCATTTCACGATACTCTTCTCTTTTTCGAACAACAGGATGTTGGACATACATACATATTCTTTTCACTAGGAATGGTCAAACAAGAACATACACATTCTAAGAGAAATGAAATAGGAAAAAGACAGTCAAAAGATATGGCTTAATATTTTAAGAGAATAGTGATAAATTACATTCCAGAGGCTCAACTACTTGTTTGGGGAACAAATATGTAAATGGCCACGGAGAAGGAAGCATAGAAGAATCTCCAGATAGGATATTGGCTCTCATGTATCCATAAGAAATATTAATATTTTTAAACATAAAACGAGAAGTTGGTAAATACTGATCCAAATAGCATATTAATATAATCTATTTTTGAAGTTTTACTAAATGAAAAAAAAAAAGAACATATAACCAAAATTAAGAAAACTATTATAATAACATCAAAATTCGGTGAGTTCTGCATGAATTTTAGAAAAAAAAAAAAAAAACATATGGAGACATAAACATGACAAACCCTAGAATCAAATGAAGAATCATGAATGTTTTACTCCAGTTGATTCCATTGCTACATATTCTGCAATGACATACATTGTTGGATATTATATTTTCATTCATCAAACTGGCTAGTGAAATCAAATGAAGAATCATGAACAAAAACCCCAAATGTGTGAAGAGAAAATAAAACATGAACCGAAAGAGATTGGTTTGAGATTTATTACGTATATTTGACCCTTATTGGCTACTAAGGAGTTTTTGTGTGAACTATATGTGTAAATTCAAAGTTGTGATGAATGACCACATATTGTCTCTTTATAAACTACAAGCATTGAAGAACATTAATAGTTCCACCAATTATAAAATGTGACTCTAAAATATTAGTCATGTTAGTACTAAATCATTATCGGAAATGAGTTAGGTGCAGTAAGTTCATACATCTTAAATTGTTATCGGAAATAGGCAGGTGGAATTAATATATATGTATTTATTGATGCATTAATAAAAAAAAGAAAAATAAAGGTGGGATAAAATCTAATATTTTTAGTTACAAAATAGAAGTAGATAAGAAATAAAAAAATAGTTATAATAAAGGTTGAAATTGAAGTTTTAAAAAATAATTAGCAAACCTATAAACGTTGAATGAAAAGAGTATATATATATATAAAAAAAAATATATTGTAACACATGATCTCATATAAATTTTAATACATTTCTTTAGTTTTTAAAATGGAAAAGTAATTATAAAATGTGACTCTAAAAAATTAGTCATGTTATCGGAAATGGGGTAGGTGCAATTAGTTCATACGTATTAAATCATTATCAAAAATGGGTAGGTGCAATTAATATATATGTATTGATGCGTTAATAATAATAAATAAAAAGGATAGGTGGGATAAAATCTAATATTTAGTAAGTAAACAGAGGTAGATAAGAAATTAAAAGAAATAGTTATAATAAAGGTTGAATTAGAAATTTTAAAAAAATAACTAACAAAAATATAAACTGAATGAAAAAAGTAAAAAATAAAAAGAAATATATTATAAAAAAGGATCTCATATAGATTTCAAATATTTCTTTATTTTTTAAAATCAAAAGCCAATGAACCAAACACACTTTAGGTCCTTTGTGTGTTCGAATCAACTACAAGGGTTGTTTGACTATATGATCTTTCAATTGTCTCAAGAATAAAAATCCTTAATTCTTTTCGGAAAATCTCTAACTTAAAAATTCCTTTGTTTCTTAAATTTCTTTACTACCAAAAATTTAATAAAATAAAAGTATGTAGTCGTATGTCACTTGATTATGCTCCAAATGAATACTAATGAGATTTCTTCTAACATGTGGCTAAAAGACGAAATCGATCTCCGATCTCCTCACCTCCTTGCAAGCACCCAACCTTTGTAGATCTATATCTCTAGGTTAATCTACGTAAAAAGAAAACTAATCCGATTTATAAAAGGGTTACGTTAAGGCTAACCTACAAACACTTATTTAATAAATTAATAGTCACAAAACATAAGGCAATACAAAAAAAAAGGAGCAACTCTGAAACATCATTCACCGGAAACAACTACACAGTTGCCGGAAAACTCTCAGAAAACTTCACCATAATACAACCAAAAGATTGCCAAAATTTCCTAGCTAGTTAGAGAGAAAGACGGCGCAATGATAGCCCTAAATTTATACCACAAGTACTTATACATAAAAGTGATGGGCGGTATAGATGAAAAACCTAGATCGTATGGTGGATATTGAATGATGCAAGGTCATCGGCGCTATGAGTCGGGCTATGTCTTGGGCCATTTTTTGGGCCAAGCTAAATATGCTAGGGATATTCTTATTAGATCCAACTCCATGACTTTATGCCCATTTTAGTTTGGCCGTTAGGCAAGTCCTTCGAAGCGATGGCTCCCTTCAATGTGATATCACTGCTTACCATTTTTCTTCTCCACAAGTTTATATGTTTTTTTTCCAGATTTCTTTAATTCCCAATGTATTTTCAGCCTTCCTTTCCAATTTTAATGCAATTAAAATTTTAAAGTTTTTTCCTTTTCAATTTACATAGGCGGATTTTCCGATAGCCCGTGTTTTCAAAAACACAAAAAATTCATCCAATTTTAAAGGGATCCTTTTTTCTTATTTGATCGGTTTTATCAAACTGTCATGAGATTAATAAATCCAAATTTTCTAATACCACAACATGAAAAATATTTTTATAAATATTTAATTTCATTTAAGACAAAAATATTTCAATAGAGTAATCAATCACTTGCCTACATAAAATTGGTTTTCTAGTATCTATTGCAACAATTATAAGATAAAACTATAAAGTAAAAATGCTAAAATTGCATAGGGAAAAGATGCAGGGGAGGACACAAGATTTCAAATCTACGACCCCTCCGAGTCTTGTCTATCATATTTCGTAGACTATTAGGTTCGGTCGTAGATTTACCCAGAGTACACTCGATTTTACAATTTATATTACTGTAATTAACTTGTCTCATGTTATTCTTGTGTGGTAAACTATAATACACACTACAAAAAAATTAGTATATTTGTAACGGAATTCCGTTCCTAAAGTTCACGTAGCTAACGTAATTCCATCTCTAATTCCGTCTCTAATATCATTAGTAACAGAAAAAATGAATTTAGTAACGAAAAAATTTCGTTACAAAATTGATAATTTCTTGTAGTGACATATCACACTCAAATAAATAAACAATCCAAACAAACACAAATTTCATTATATTAATTTACATTGCAACATTAATAATATGAACTAATAGGGGATGTTGATAAAACAACATTAACATAGCATACATAATTTACATTAAACTTTTTTTGTTAGAGAGAATATTAGGCCTCTCTTTTTATAGAAAAAAAATTCGGTGTTGTCTTGAATTTGTATGTATTTCTGTTTGGAGAAGAATCAATAACATGTATTTTGTTTGAAATCGAAGATGGAAAATTAATTGTGGATTTTTAAATTTGTTTAACATTGGCGATCTATGAGAAGAAGGGGAAATCTGCTGAAGTAGATTCTATATTATTAAATGGTATATATGAAATATTCGAACAGTGTAAACACAATAGTAGTTCGGGCTTCATCATTGCGTGGCGCTATTTTTGTGATTGGTTTTCTTCTATAAATTCTCAATGAGAGAATATTATGTTTTTAATTCTCAGAGATGAACTTCCTAAACGTTTTTTTCATGTTATTTTTAACTTTTAGATATGATGTTCCTTTCAGCCAAAGTAATCTTTCAAATTCTCTATGAATTATTTATGTGTCATATGAGGAGCAAAAAAAGTTCTGTCCCATTCAAAAAAATGCATTTTCATCTCTCTTTGTCATATTACTAGACGAGGAAATAGATTGCTAGACTTTTTAAAGCTTGGGCAAACATGAGCTCTCCATCTCTCAATGAGGATTTCACCAATATGTCAGAGGATCTTTTCGATTTTGTTCAATTTAAATTGACGCGGTGTTTGATTATAAAAATCCTTATTTTCAAGTGGGTTACATATAACAAATATAGTACTATCCTTAGTCATAATTGTCGAACTAGACTAAGAGAGATTTGGAAGACTGGGTGTTTTCATTAAATTAGGGAAGAAATCGTGTAAGTGAAATTTAAATGACTCCATATATTTATTTGGAGCTTATTTACCTTAGTCCAAAGAGGATGATCTAATTAACAGTTGGCCAAAATTTTTAAACTTTTGTCGACTCCCCAGGTATGCCCGGCGTATTTTGTAATTATTACTATTATTTGTTTATTTATTTATAATATCCTTGATCTTTTCCATAAAAAAATTAAAATGGTGAATGAAAAGACAATTAAAGATTCAAATTGTTATGAAGGTAAAAATATGAGAGGAACTGCAAGTAAATTATGGCAAGTGAAATGCATATGTTATAAGAATAAAAATTCAAACTTAAATAGTGTTTGAATAAGCGGAAGAAGGCAGCCGGAGGAGTCGGAAGATTCATCTTAAGAACAAAACATCTTGCTGCATTTTCTTTCATTTTTTATCCATCATGTTAGTTCTTATGGACTTATCCTATTGTATTTTGAATCAATTTGGATATTTTTCGGAAATCATATCATACTACATTAAAATTGCAACCGTGTTACCCAAAAACCTCACTAGCGAAGAGTTAAAGACTGGGTTAACAGGGGATACACATTTTCTCCATAGGACCAATTTCTGACCAAAACTTGAAAATTCATAAAAAAAAGTTTATCTGTAGACAAGACAAGACAACCATGGTAATGAGATGAGACGAGACGAGATGAAATGATATGCTCACTATCTGAATTTCCTTCCTATTATTACATTACAATTACTCCGGCAGAGGCAGATCAGAACCACTGCTGCTCTCCACTGGTCCGTCCAATGCTTTTAATCATTCTTACAGTAGCTGTAGGTGCCGAGCACTTGATCAAAAGCTTTTTCGATTCACTCATGCCCGAATGAGGCCCTTTAGACTCATTGATATTTCTTCAAATCAGAGACACCGGGAGAAAAATGTGTCGTAATAATCCGATATCTTCGCATTAGAGCCATCAAGGAATATTATTATCACACTCTGGGAGATATCACTCAAGCCCGGCTTCACAGTTCTAGCATGCCCCTATGAAGATAAAGCACCGCTTTGCTCAATGACGAAAACTAATCATCTTCAAAATTTAGTCCGACAACATTTACATTCTTTGTTTCATGTACATTTGGATCCCCCAAAGCATCATTTACCTGCTCCTTTCACGATCCCTGATGCAGTTTCTTCCACCAATTTGTTTAGCGAATGGTGCCTTCTGGCTCGGATTGGCGGCCGGGTACATAAATCTCCGAGTCTTTTACCAGTCGAGTAAAATCGGACCTAGCAACGTGTGCATTGACATTTACTCGGCAGATATGCCCCAGAATGTCCTGATCCATTCCAAATTGCATCGCCACTTGGTGTGGCAGATACTGCTCTATCGAATTCGCATCGAAGCTGAGTCTAACTTGCTGTATTCATTAAATAGTACTCAAATGAAAGGTTTCTACAATTGAGCGAAGACTACATCCTAGGAAGATATATATATATATATATATATGATGAGAAACTAATGACAAAACACTAATAATGTTTCCACATTGGTGTTTATCCTCTTGTTGGAGTAATTTTAGAGTTTATTAATTTATTTCTACATTTTCAATATCATATTAATATTATATGTTGTCATAAACTATTTATACCTAGAATACAAGGTACGTTGAAATTTATGTTAAATAGATACACACAATAATTTATTCATTTATTGTAGTTGCATTAAGTATGTAATTTTTATTTCAATATAATTCATTCCACTACAGTTACTATAATTCAAGCTAAAAGTTAGAACAAAATTTTTAAACGTATATAATTTTAATTTAATATTAAATTGTTTGTTAAGCATTCCATTTCACAGTACTCTTCTTGTTTTAGAACAACAGGATGTTGGACACAAATACATGTTCTTTTCATTTGGAATGCTCAAATATATCTCGTGGGACGGGAAAATACACATTCTAAGAGAAAGGAAATGAGAAAAAGACGATCAAAAGAGATAGCTGAATATTATAAGAGAATAGAAATAAATTATATACCTGAGGTTCAACTACTTGTACGGGGAACAAAGATGTAATGGCCACAGACAAGGAAGCATAGAAGAATCTGTTGAACACACACAGTGTTTTTAGTACGAAGATGAATCGAAGAAGGAAGATGATTTTTATTGCTGAAAAACTGAAGCCTTTTTATATAGGCTGAGACTTACAACTGGTTCTTTAATACACGCCAAAGGAAAAAATGAAACAACTGGTTCCTACATAATAGGACTAATAATAGAAAATATAACTGCATTGACTAGGCAATAAAAGAAACCAAAATATTTTCCTGCATGCTGGTTTGTTATTCAATACTCCCCCTCAATACCAGCTTCAGTCCGTTTTACTAACCCAAGTTGTTGACGGAAGTTTTCCAATTTGTTGCTGCTTAATCCTTTTGTGAATAAGTCTGCAACTTGGTTTTCTGTCCCAATATGTTCCAGTTTAATCTCATCTTGCAAGACTTTTTCTCTGATAAAGTGGTAGTGCATCTCCACATGCTTAGTTCTTGCATGGAAAACTGGATTTTCGGCAAGACGTATTGCTGATAGGTTATCGCAATATAATAAGATATCATACTTGACTTGTTGATGCAGCTCTTTCAACAATTGCACAAGCCAAATGATTTCTTGAGTTGCCATAGTTGCTGCTCGATACTCCGCTTCTGTCGTCGATAATGACACAGTTGGTTGCCTTTTGCTACACCAAGATACAACTCCAGACCCAAACATGACAGCGTATCCAGTAGTTGAGCGTCGGGTATCGTGGTCTCCTGCATAATCAGCATCACAGTAGCCAAGTAGCTTGCAATCTTCGTCCCTTCTGAACTTAATTCCAAAGTCAAGTGTGCTCTTGACATATCTTAGGATTCGTCGGACTGCTTCTAGGCGAGACTTCTTTGGATTTTGCATATTGCGACTCATCACACTAACTGCAAAGGAGATGTCTGGCCTTGTTATCGTTAAGTAGATGAGACTGCCCACTAATTGCCGATACATCATGGCATCTTTTAGATCTTTCCCTTCATGTGCACACAATTTGGCATTTTGCTCAATTGGTGTTGAAATTGGCTTGCATTCAAGCATTCCGAATTTTTTCAATAATTCTGTGGAATACTTGTGTTGATGAAGAAATATTCCTTCATGAGTATGATTTACTTCTAAGCCAAGAAAGTGCTTCAGTTGTCCAAGCTCCTTCATTTGAAAACGAACAGAGAGATTTTTTTTGGTTTGTTGTATTTCTTCTTCCCAGTCTCCTGTCATGATCAAGTCATCCACAGATACTAGCATAACAGCTAGCTTCTCTTCATTAGCTTTGACAAACAAGCTAGGATCTGCACATGTCACTAAATAACCACTATATGTAAGAAATTCAGCTATCTTACCATACCATGCCCGTTGTGCCTGTTTCAATCCGTAAAGTGCCTTTTGAAGCTTGCAAACATACTCAGGATGGTTGTGGCTATAGAAACCCATCGGTTGTATCATGTAGATTTCTCGATCTAACTCCCCGTGCAGAAATGCATTCTTTACGTCCATCTGCCACAAATCCCAATTGTTGCTTGCAGCAAGTGCTAATAAAACTCTCACTGTTGTAAGCTTTGCAACAGGGCTGAATGTTTCTTCATAGTCCAGCCCATACTGTTGAGAGAATCCGCGAGCCACCAGTCGAGCTTTATGTCGCTCTCTTGATCCATCTGTGCGGCGCTTTAGTTTGTATACCCATTTGCAAGAAATGGGTTTCACATCTTCTGGCTTTGGCATGAGCTTCCAAGTTTGATTATGCTTCAGCGCGGCAATTTCTTCCTCCATAGCTTTAATCCACTCGGGAATTTTGGATGCTTCTTCAAATGTCTCAGGTTCTTTTGCATCGATTTCTTCCGCTATGGCAGCGTTAGCATACTTGGGATTTGGATACTTTATTCTAGTCGACCTTCTTAATGGAGTTGGTACTACTTCTTCAGTGGAATCGCTCTCTTCCACTAGTCTTTGATGTACACCAGTCTGCCAAGAATTTTGAACCAAGTCTTTTTCATCACCATTATCGATTTCAGCGTCATTTAAGCGCCACTGAATTTGGGGGACTTCAAGTTTCTTCTGCAGAGCATTTGAATCAGGAAGTTCTTCTTTGCTAGAGGACCACCACGTGGAAGTTTCATCAAACACTACATTGCGGGACGTGTAGCACTTATTAGTTGTAGGATCACAGCAACGCCATCCTTTCCTATTGCTGTCATATCCTACAAAGATGCATCTTACAGCTTTCTTTTCCATTTTGCTGCGTAGGTGGTTAGGAAAAAATACATAGCATACACATCCAAAGACACGAAAATGACCAATTGTAGGTTTCAAATTCCATACTTTCTCAAAAGGTGAGAGAAAACTTAGCCTTTGTTGTGGAAGCCGGTTGATGACAAAGGCTGCTGTATTCATTGCTTCCGCCTAGAAACGTCCAGGGACATTTTTCGCATGAAGCATACTCCGACACACCTCTGCTAGGTGTCTGTTCTTTCTTTCAGATGCTCCATTTTGTTGTGGGGTATTAGCACATGTAAATTGTCGTCGCACTTTGCAACTCCGAAGGAAATCTGAAAATTCATCTGAAGTGTATTCTTCTCCATTGTCGGTACGAAGGCAACAAACACACTTACCAATTTCTTCTTCTGATGTCCTTTTGAATTCTCTAAATTTTGAAAATGTCTCAGATTTATTTTTCATAAAATAAATCCACACATACCTTGAGAAATCATCAATGAAGGTCAACATGTACTTCATTCCACTAGTTGAGGCCTTCTTGATCGGACCGAAAACATCAGAATGAATCAGCTCTAGTGGCTCATTTGCTCGGGAAGTAGAGTCTCCAAATGGCAGCTGGTGTGTTTTCCCGTACTGACATCCAACACATACAATGTCTTTTCTTACTTCAAGCTGTGGAAGCCCCTTTAGCATAGACTTCTTCATCATTATGTCCAGCTTCGAATAACTAACATGACCTAGTCGCATGTGCCACAAGTCTGCCGTTTCATTTTGTCTCGCCTTATCCACATATGCAGCTTCTGCAGACATCACATAGACCGACTCTTTTCTTTGTCCCTTCATCACATGCTCTTTTGGAACTTCAATATGCTGAAATGCCCAAACATCTTGTGGACCAAACAAAACATAGAGGCCAGACGAAGTCAATTGTGCAACAGATAAAAGATTTTTCTTCATACCCGGAACATGAAAAACATTTTGGAGTGGAATCTTGATATCGTCATTTTGAAGGGAAACTACTGTATTACCGATGTGAGCTATCGGCAATTTAGAGTTATTTGCAGTCACCACCACATGGCTTCTTTTGTATTTAGACAGCTTCTTGAATTTCTTCTTGTCACCCGTCATATGGTTTGAACAGCCTGAATAAACGATCCAGTCATCATCACAATCGACTTGACATTTAATATCAGTAGCCGTGAGTGCCAACTCCTCTTTTGCGACAGCAACCATGGCCTCTGCATCCCATTCTTCTTCAGATTTTGAGGTAGCCGCATTACTCTCCACAGTTTTCTTCTTCGACCAGCAGTCCTTTGCTATGTGACCCATTTTCCCGCAATTGTAGCATTTTCGGTGCCACTTTTGTCCATTGTGGGATCCCTTGAACCTCCTTTTAGAAAATGACTTCTTTCGCCTTGGTGATTTCTTGTCTTATCGTCATTCTTCTTGGACCCACGAACATGTTTCTTGGAATTCCATTTGCCTTTCTCAGCATGGAGTGCCTCCTCTTCATTCTTCAATGAGACTCCTCCCATCTGCTTTGCTAAGGCTTCCTGTCCTGCAAGTAAATTCTCAAACTCAACAAGTGATGGTTGAATTTGCCACCCTTGTATTGCAGCGACAAAGCTCCTATATTTTGACTTCAAACCATGGATGATGTTTCATTTCATCCTGGCTTCACCTATAGGAGCCTGTGGATCCAATTCAGAGATTTCTCGGCATAAAGACTTCACCTTGTGAAAGTATTGTGAGATTGTCATCTCTCGTTGCGCTATCGACAGCAACTCACTCTCTAAAAGTTGAAGTTTTGTATCATTTTTCTTGGAGAACAACTCGGTAAACGTATCCCATACTTTCTTGGGAGTTTTCGATTCCCGTATGTGCTCCAGGATATCCTCTTCGACCGTCGTCTTCAACACGAACATAGCTTTTCCAGCTTTGATCTTCCACTTCCGAAGCACTCCGTTCGCATCTTCAGCTTCTGGTGAAACCACATCGTTTCCATTGACAACTTCCCATTAATCTTGTCCCTGCATATAAGACATAATGCATGTAGACCAAGAGTTATAGTTGTTGTTGTTGAGTTTCTTAACTCCACCGATGACTTGAGGATCACTCATTGTTGCTGCTTACTGCCTTTTGGCTCTGATACCAGACTGTTGAACACACACAATGTTTTTAATACGAAGATGAATCGAAGAAGGAAGATGATTTTTATTGCTGAAAAACTGAAGCCTTTTTATATAGGCTGAGACTTACAACTGGTTCCTTAATACACGCCAAAGGAAAAAATGAAACAACTGCTTCCTACATAATAGGACTAATAATAGAAAATATAACTGCATTGACTAGGCAATAAAAGAAACCAAAATGTTTTCCTGCATGCTGGTTTGTTATTCAATAGAATCTCCAAATGGAATATTGGCTCTCGTCTTTTGTAACACATGAAACTTTAGAAGGTATCCATAAGAAATATTAATATTTTTAAACATAAACGGGAAGTTGGCAAATACTGACTCAAATAACATACAAATTTTATCTATTTTTGAAGTTTTACTACATGAAAAAAAAAGAAACAAACCAAAAATAAGGAAACCATTATGAAAACATCAAAATTCGGTGAGTTCGGCATGAATTTTAGAAAAAAATAACCATAGGGAGACATAAACATGACAAACCCTAGAATCCATCGATGATGAAGGAACTCCATTTGATTCAACTGCTATGTGTTCTTCAATGACATACATTCTTGTATATTATATTTTCATTCATCAAACCGGCTAGTGAAATCAAATGAAGAATCATGAACAAGAAACCCAAAATTTGTGAAGAGGAAATGAAATATGAACCAAAAGAAATTAGTTTCAGTTTTAGTACATATATTTGATCCTTATTAGCTACGAAGGAGTTTTTGTGTGAACCATATGTTTAAATTTAAAGTTATCATGAATGACCACATATTCTCCCTTTTATAAAAAAAACTACAAGCATTGAAGAAGAACATTAATAGTTCCACCAATTATAAAATTTGACTATAAAAAATTAGTCATGTTAGTATTAAATCGTTATCAGAAATGGGGTATGTGCAATTAGTTCATACGTACTAAATCGTTATCAGAAATGGGGTAGGTGCAATTAGTTCATACGTATTAAATCATTATCGTACGTATTAAATCATTATCGGCAATGGGTAGGTGCAATTAATATATATGTATTTTTTGATGCATTAATAAAAATAATAAAAAAAGATAGGTGGGATAAATTCTAATATTTAGTAACAAAACAAAAGTAGATAATAAATTAAATAAATAATAGTTATAATAAAGGTTGAAGTTGAAGTTTTAAAAAAGAATTAACAAAAATATGAACGTTCAATGAAAAAAAGTAAAAGAGTTAGAAAAAGAAAAAGAAATATATTATATCACATGATCTCATATAGATTTTAATACATTTCTTTAGTTTTTAATAAGAAAAGCCAATTATAAAATGTGACTCTAAAAAATTTGTCATGTTAGTATTAAATCGATATCGGAAATGAAGTAGGTGCAATTAGTTCATATGTATTAAATTGTTGTTGGAAATAGGGTAGGCGCAATTAGTTCATACGTATTTAATCGTTATCGAAAATGAGTAGGTGCAATTAATATATATGTATTTATTGATGCATTAATAAAAGAATCTGATAGGTGAGATAAAATCTAATATTTAGTAACAAAGGTAGATAAAAACAATTTTAAAAATTGTTATAATAAATGTTAAAGTTGAAGTTTTCTTAAAGGATAATTAACAAATATGAACGAATGAGAAAGTAGAAAAAAGAACAAAACAAACATGAAATATATTATAACACAAGATCTCATATAGATTTTAATACATTTCTTTAGTTTTTAGAATGGAAAAGCTAATTATAAAATGTGACTCTAAATAATTAGTCATGTTAGTATTAAGTTGTTGTCAAAAATGGGGTACACTATCCGAAAGAGAAAGAGGTGTTTGGCACAGAAGAAAACCGCGCCAAAACCGTTCCATTTATGCTTAAATGGCGCAACCAAAATATGAAATACATAGCGATAGTTAGAAATCACATATGTTTACATGTTTACATTATATGCGATATTTGGTTGATTTTGATCGATTCTACCCAATTTGAGTATATATTGTTTGTTTATGCATTGCAAGAGAAAAATAATAAAATTGGTAGAATTTGAGGTAAAAGAGAACAAAAATGCCGAATGACTTGAAGAATTAATTGAAAGGTCCAAAAGCCCAATTGTCACAAAATTAGGGCAAAAATAAAAGAAAGAACAAGGGGGTGGCGACACTTCTAGTTCGCAAAGTGGTTAAGCTAGTAAATTCTTTGAGGCTTAAGGGAACAGTTAATGGGCATACCTTGTCGAATAAGTAAGGAAGAGTTGTTTATTAGGCGTGTGTTAGTAACTATAACTAAGTTATTTAGAAACCAATGAAATTAAATATTTATCGATGATCCAATCCACTATCCAAGTTGTCAATTTTATTCCTAGACCGGAAGCTTATTTTTAATGAATTTATATTTTAGCCGTGGATTTTTAGTTTGTTATTTTATTTTAGTTTTTTAACTTCCAAATCCCCTTTTGTTATATCTATATATTAAATAACAAGAAATAAAATCTTTTTGATTCTATCAGGAGATGACCCTACTACAGTGTTATTTTATTATTAAAGTATGTTTATTTTATTTAAATTTTGCTGTCTATCACATGGCGCCACTATTTGCACCATAAATAAAAGAAGATCACATAAGGTGATGCAGTTTTTATTATTATTATTTTAAAAATTATAGACGCCAAAAGTTGGGCCAAACATAATTAATAATATATAAATTATATTTTGTCATGGACAGAAGCGCCACTATAAAATAAATAAATAAATAAAATATTTGAGTGCCAAACTTTTGGCGCTATAAGTAAAATAAAAATAAATAATAAATATATTGGTGCTGACAGTGGCACCAATGAATAATATATATATATATATATTTTTTTTTTTCTTAACCCAAATGGCCAATGAAAATTTTATAAATTAGAGCAAATCAGAAATTTAAATTTTGAAGCTAGCTAATTAATCACAAAAGCTAAGAAGAAACCAACCAAATCAAATGAGGTCAAATATAATTACAAATAGATCAATAGAAGGTATGCCAACAAATAAATATAGAATTCGAAAAAAGCATTTGCCCAATGCATAAAAGGACCATACATAATCATGAAGAACTCAAACGTCACTGCTTGGCAGATCAAACAAAACTTCATTACAAGTAATGGAAAGTGGAAAGAGTATAGCTAAAAAGCAACTGGGTGTCGAGCAACTCAAGGTTTCGAATGGTGGATTAAAAATTCAATTGTGGGTTAAATGTAATTATTTGGACTATCAGTAGATTAAGTCTATATTAAGTGATCTATAAATTTATCGGGCTTAATGTATTTAGTAAGTGCGAGCCTCCAATGTGCAAAAACCCGGTAAATTATTAATTGGGTGATGAAGTCAATTAATAATAAGGAATATAAATAGGATTGTAATCGCAGGTCTAGACGCAATATCCATTACGTTCCATATCTTATCGTGGGAGTAACGGCAGAAACCCTAGCGGTTTTCTCAGGAGGTGTTGCGCCATAGACTTGAAGAACACAAAACCCTTCATTATTTGCAGATCTGAATCCGACTATGCCAAGGAATAATGTTATATCTAATTCGCTTTATTTTTATTTCAATTATGACAACACGGTAGATCCTGGCTTTAGGGTTAAATTCTTGACAAGTTTCAACAATTGGTATCAGAGCCTGTCCGTGTTGAATTATGAGATGGTCTATAAGAACCGATTATGTTTAATGGAAATCAATTTCCTATAATTATATGTTAGAATTTGCTAATTGAAAGCAATTTGCCCATCTGTATGTATGTTTGATTATGTGTTAAATGCATTAGTTGCATGTGTTTAATTTACATTAATTTTATTTATTTATCCACTTATTTTTGGATTTATAAATAATTTTTGGGAATCAGATCAAATTAAATTTACCTGGAATTTTTTTTTGTGGCCAATTTATAACAACCGATATGATATACATTGCGAACTGCTATTTGTTTGCAATTGATACATACACGTATGTTTGTTCATTTACATCTGGGTGTGTGTTTGTTTATATATTTAATCTTGACGGATTGAAATGATATCGAGATGTTTGCATCAGATTTATTTGACTGTAATACAGAAATCACTGTTGTCTTGAGAACACGATTTTGGCTTCTTATTCTTTCAAAAGAAATTGCTTGGGTTATGAGTTCAAGTATTTTATTATGTTTGAATTGCTTGACGCAATGATTCAGTGGAAAAGGTATAACCAATGCACTGTAATGAAATATATCTGTGTGGCGTTTGATTGGTTATTCCATTTATTTTTTTTAATCAGTTTTAATGGATAAACATGTTACGTGAGCCGTGCCGATTGTGGAGATATTTGTATTTCCTTCATTGAATTTAGGATATATATACATATGCAAAGGGTTCAATGATATATTGGTTATTTAATTATTGAATTAATGGATCGTTCCGAAACTATTAATGATTTAATTGGAATTATATATGGGATAATTGTATCTGTGTAGTTTTTATATTTATTCATTCAGTTATTCATATGTACAACACGTCAATGGGTCGAGATTGGCGTTTATTTGAAATACATGCATTCAATTTGATGATTGCATAATTTATTAATTAATATGTGTATAATACTGTATCTGCAATTAGATTTAATAACGTGCAGAATTTGTTTATTTATTCATTATTATTGAATTATTTTTATGAAATTCAGATTATTTGCACTAGTCCAGATCATATTTATTTAATTTATTGTTGATTTTATAAAATCAGATTAATTATGATCCATTTGAGGATTAAATTAAATTTGGAATACAATAGCATATATTTTCGACAGTATTTATTTGTGCAAATTCGACTATAAATATTCATTATATTAAATTTATAGTCTCTTTGGGTGGCATATTTTTGCCTATGTAATTCCGCTGCATATAGTACTTTCTTGGACTATTTGATTATTTTAATAAGTCCATAAATTAATTGTTGTTGTTATAGTTTTAATATGTATTGGACATACATATATAATTTATTTAAGGTGAATTGAATTAGCAATAAGTAACATAATATATTCTATGAATTAGTTGAAACAGATATGTTGCCAAAGCAGCCTTTGCTGTGTAAATCAGTTTATTTTGTGTATTAGAAAGTTGTGTGTGATAGATAAGGCTGCATATTGACCCAAAGGCAACTCAACCATTAAGTAGTACATGCATATTTAGTGACATTGAATGTGGTGATGATAATTTAGTTATTTGTGTGTGAACAATAGATCTGTCCAAAGATAGGGTGTTGTTTGACACACTATTGTATTGTCAACATTCGATTGTCAAAACAAGTTTATCACTAGTGAGTCAGTAATTTGTCCAACGACATTTGCTGATGTTGCTCGATAACTTGTGATAAGATTGCTAATTTCTTTCATAAATTCACATACGAAACATTCAGTAGCTTATAGACACGTGCATTCAGTTGCTAATAAGCATTCTTTATTTTCTATGGAATAAGACCCGTATATATTGAACATGATTCTGACTATAATTTAGTTTAAGAAAATTATATATTCATTAACAATGCATGCTGCGTTTTGACGGTGAAGATCAACTATTTGACGTTGCCAAAGTAACCTATCTTATATAAGATTTTTTCTTGATAATGTAAGTGTTTATGTATATTTTAATTCATGTGATTATTCTTCGGTCAAAGGCAGTCGGTAATTGACAGAATGAAATATAGATCTGCGATACTATGTATGGGACGTTTATATGGATTTAACTTATGTGAATAGTAAATCAGTCCAAAGATTGGTTGTTGTTTGACATTACTTATTGTCCGTATATGATTATTGCAACAAGATGACTGATAGCAATCAATGTTATTGATCCAAAGATTGATCATTGATGTTGCACTTAGTGTCTTGGGATGAGAATGCATTATTATTGAGCTTCATTATGATTCATTTGGTTGCATGAATCATGACTTCGCATTAATAATAGACCAACTCACTCATACGGCGAAAAACACTGCTCAGGAAAGACAATTGTTTGAGAAGTGGGATAGGTCCAACGCCTAAGTCTAATCATCATTAAGAAAAACACTCCATAAATATTTAGGAGTTCTATATATGATGATATGGATTCCTTTTCGCAATTAAGAAACGATTTACCAAAAGCGATAAAGCGGAAAATGAGTATTCTTCTCAAGAATCTCATTACCATGAAGTACAATGACAAGGGAAACATAAGGGAGTACATCCTGAACATATCTAATATTGCTACTAAATTGAGGGCACTAAGTTAGACATTTCAGAGGACATGTTTGTCCTATTAGTCTTGCTCTTGAAATTAATTTAATTTCAGTTCATAGACACATCTGGAGGTGGATTTTGATGTAACAACTCACATCAGTGTGTTTATGCAAGATTATTTTATTGTCGAAATCAATTGGTGTTGAAAGATACATCTATATGGGTGACGACAAGAAGGTTAAAGCTGAAGTCATTGATAATTTTAGATTATTATTGAGTACTCGTTGCTATTTGAATTTGGATGAGACATTTTTTATGGTACCATATTTAGTCAAAATTTAATTTCGATCTCTATTTTGAACAAATTCAATTATTATTGTTCATTCGGATATAGAGTTTTGTCTCTTCCAAAATTCAAAATTCAAAATTCGTTAGAACTAGTACCTTATTTGATAACAATAATCATCAGTTGCTTAATTGTATGACTATATTATGAATTAGTCATTGAACATATTCATATAACTTCCACGATTACGGATCCGCTTAATTAGTAAAGAGCTTCCACATAAGTTCTATAGTGAGCATATTGCTCGTTTGAAAAGTGGAACCATATTTTGATACTTCGGTTTAGTGGGAGCTAATTAGTAATGTTCAAATACACTAAGGTTACTTTATTTTGTACTGCAGTATTCAGTATGCATTGTTCAGTTTTCATTTTTAATTTAGTGTTCAGTTGTTCTAAATTAAAGTTAAGGTGGATAAGTTGAAAATAGGCATGTTAAGATCACATTACATGAAGTTTCCATGTTGCGCATTCGCACTTGATCGAATCTTAGGTTATATTAGTGTTGTGACCACTGATCGGTCCCATTGCGATAAATGCAGTGACGGCCGCTTTGATCCGCATTGATGTGATTTATAGATGAGATTGGTAATATACATTAAAGGATTTGATAGCAAATTTTTTCATGAGCTCTTAAGGTTATTCAGATAATATTTACCCAAGTGGGAGATTGTTGTATTAAAAATCCAATTGTGGGTTAAATGTAACTATTTGAGCTATCAGTCATATTAAGCCTATATTAAGTGATCTATAAATTTATTGGGCTTAAATATATTTAGTAAGTGCAGGCCTCCAATATGCAGAAACCTGGTAAATTATTAATTGGGTGATGAGGTCAATTAATAAGAAGGGATATAAATAGGGTTGTGATCGCAGGTCTAGACGCAATATCCATTACGTTCCATATCTCATCGTAGGAGTAACGGCAGAAACCCTAGTGGTTTTCTCAGGAGGGGTTGCGCCATAGGCTTGAAGAACACAAAACCCTTCATTATTTGCATATCTGAATCCGACTATGCCGAGGAATAAAGTTAGATCTAATTCGCTTTATTTTTATCTCAATTATGACAACACGGTAGATCCTGGATTTTAGGGTTAAATTCCTGACAAGTTCCAACAATAAAAAGCATACTGCAAATAGCATATATTGATGGTGCATATGTACATTTAAGGAATTTCTTGGTTTCGTCGTTAAATGCAGCATGTCAGCACAATTGAAAAAGGATATCTGTGCTGTCATAGATAATTGGCGGCTATATATATAATCATTGATGTAATTAAATGATTTTATGCATAATTTCTGTATTAGAATCGATTTATTGCTCGACTAAAACACACATTCTAACTTCATAGGCTATAGAATTGAAATAGAATACTCAATTCTTTCTTTTATTATTCGTAGAATCCTTAAGCCTGTATATTATACACCAATTAAGAATAAGTGACTTCCAGTATTTGTAATGATGGACACAGCATATATATAACAAACAAAATAATCCTAACCCACTCAAGTTGTTACAAAGAACTCTCAAATGAATTTAGCTTCACACAGCATGACCCCATCATATAAATAGTTGCAAAAGTGAATATAAATAAGTGTTAAAAGAGTGTCCGTCAATGGTATCTAATAAGTTCTGTCTACTATTGGATTTGACAAATAGCTCGTAATGCTGCGTCTCTTCCGAGACCATCTCAGCCAATTCTTTTTTTTCCAAAGGCCATAGTAAATAATAAGAATAAGTAAGACAATGATTTTGAAACTTGTTCGTGCCATCTAGAATGATAGATAAATTAACCCCCCTCTAATTTTCTTTTTTTGGGGGGTCATTTGGGTCTGGGTGTGTTCTAGAAAAGTAGAGACATGAAATTACACATATAGAAAATGGGAGACTCAGAAGTATACCATGGTGATATTGTCATAAAACGTTTTGCAGATGAATGTCTATAATAAAAATACGGAACAAAAAAGTAGACCTCATTGTAAAGATCTTTTTATTACAATATATGTCCGTAATAAAAAAAAAATACACTACAAAAGTGGACCTCATTTAAAAAACCTTTTGTTACAAAACTAGTCTGTAACAAAGTATGTGGTACTTACCGTGAACTTCTTTTGTTTGAAAAATGTTCGTAACAAAAATACGGTATAAAAGTCATATTTGTATCAAATACAGTTTTTATTGCCACAAAAAAAATACACTTGACTTTTTATTTGTTACGGATCCAGCTGCGTGGCAAGTAACTAAATGAATTATTTTATTATAAATAATCCAAAATCCTCAAGAAATCTTACAAAATGATGTCAATCCGACAATGTTACTAGACATACCAAAAGTAGAAACATAACGGTAAAGAATACTTTAAAACATTCACAACTATGACCGTGCCCTAGGCTATTATAACAACTAACTAATATATAACCGCCAAATTAAAAATATAATACATAAAAATATCAATCCAACTCCGACAAAGTAGAATCTTTAAAATCAGCTAAGAACGACTACTTCGGGCGTTCAAACTTGTTAATTGCAAAAATCACAAAGGCAAGAAGTGAAGGGAGATGAACCAACTTTAATGAAAACCAAGATATAAAAGAATTTATTACTAAAAGTGAAGTTATTTAGTTTCCAAACGAATAAAACTCATAAAAAAATAAGTACGATTCTTTTATGTCAAAGGAATTTCAATTATTGAAATTATTTAATTTCAAACTAAATTAAGCATAATAGAATTTGATTAACACGATAAATAATATATTTCTCTATAAATAAATAAGTACAAAAAGATAAATTTGACCCACAATAATAAAATTTAGATGCCACAGACCTAAATTAAGTTACATGAAGTATAATAATAATAATTATTTAAAGATAATTATGAGTAATTTTGGCAAACTAATTTAGACCCATATAATTTATGTAAAAATAAATTGTAGGTTAAAATATGCACAGGTCACTAGAGCTATATGTAAGTTTTTGCCAATAAAGGTCGATAAATTAACTTATTAAATCTCAACTAAGCTAACTAAAAATTAAAGTCGTCTCACTAACTAATTACACATAGAATTTACAATGACGGAGTCATGGAGATATGAAGAATGAAACAAATAAGAAGAAAAAGTAAACAAAGAAGAAAGAAAATGAAGAAGAAGAGGAAGAGGAAGAGGAAGAGGAAGAAAAAAAACAAAGGAGGAGGAGGAAGAAAAGATGGAAATGGAAACGAAGAAGAAAAAAAGGAGGATGAGGAAGAGGGAGAAGAAAAAGTAGGAAGAAGAAGGAGGTTAGCGGTGGCGTTATGGTTTGATTTTTGAATTATGTTTGATTTTATTTTTATTTTTACTTAAATTATTATACACTAATAAAAAAAATAATACTAATTAGAAGAAATCGAAGAAATTATAATTATTTCTATCAACTAAATAATAATTAGAAAATAAAATTATAGAACATAATAAATAAATTATTTTCAGTTATCAAATTAAATTTTGTAGTTAAATGACAAAATTAAAATAGGTGTATATAACTTTTTTTTTTTTTTATTTATACTAATAATATTAAACGTTTTGTTACCGATTGAATTTGGAAAAGAAATATATAGAATGACATCTCGTTTATAATTGTTACAGATAAATTTTAACGAAATAAATAATTTTTTTAATTTTAAAATAATTCTATATGGATTATATATATATATATGTATATTCATTGAAAATTTTAACATTGAATTATTTGTTACGGTTTGAATTGTGTAATAATTATATCTAGGGTTACGTTCCGTCCAAAATGTAATTATTACAGATAAATTACTGAAATAACTTCTTTTTAATTTTAAAATAATTCTATATAGATTAATATATACATATAGAAAATTTAAATATTAACCTATTTTTCTAGCTTGAATTACGTAACAAATATATATATATATATATGACCACAATCTCATCTAAAATGCAGTTGTTACGTACAGATAAATTATTGGAACAAACACAAACAAAGGTAGACCAGCCATTAACGTTTTTTTCCCGACAAATTTCGTAATAAAAGCTTCTTTTTGTGATGGACTTATTTTCACGGACAACATCCAAAAGTCAATTTTTTGGTAGTGAACTAAAAAGTAAAAATGCAGAAACTATAGACTACAAAGATACATGTACAAGGAGGAGACAACTTGAACAAAAATATAAAATAAAATAAAAGGAAAACTTGATTTATTTTACAATTTATTATGGGAATTAACTTGCCTTATGCCATTCTTGTGTGTTAAACTATATTATATAATAGAGAAAACTATTTCTAAATTTTACTATCACACTTTAAATATACATCAAAACAATCCAAACAAACACAAATTTCATTTAATTAATTTACATTGCAACAATAATAATATAAACTAACAGGGAGGTTGATAAAAATAATATTACCATAACATAAAGAATTTGCTTTAAATAAGTAATACCCAACTTTGCGTTCTCTTAAATCTTTCATAACAATTAGCATTATTGTAAGAATATATATATATATATATAAAACGAACTTCAAAATAAGCAACCTTCAGAAATTCTATGACCTGAAAATCAAAGCAAAATAAGTGTTACATCGTAAAATCAAGCAAGTGAATGATAAGCCAAAATCTTTAAAGACTTCTTAATGGTTTACCTTACTCCATCCTCAAATCTTCGATAAACACGTTGCATAGTATAAATGTCGCGACTTCATTTATTGATCGAAACTTTTTTCCCATAATAGTATGTATGTAATACTACAAATATTTTCGCAAAGTCAACTATAAGGCTAAATATGATGTAGATTATAATGCATTCAATTTAATGTAAAAAAGTTAAATATATTAGCTACCTTGTCTCTACGTTCGGATTCGTTAAACTTGCGCTGCTCTACTACCCAATTCCCCAATCGTTTATTTAGGGGAATCTTGCTCCTTGGTTGAAGATTGATATTGTTACAAATTTGAACTGTAGGCCTTGTTGTAATAGGTTCATTCATGGAGAGAACCCTTGTATTTACTTTATTTGAATGAACTGTTGATTGAAATCTCCTAGTTTTTTCGCCTTCAACCTATTGTACAATTAGAATAATAACAACAACAACAATAGTATTTTAAACTTGTAATTATTATATTATATGTTGTAAAATACGTACCTCATGCATTTCCAATATATAACAATTTAAAGCATCACTTCGTTGGAGAAGTCTAAAAACTATTCTCCAGCTCTTTTCAATTGTGGTTTTTGATAAACCATGTGCACTACTTCCTTGTATGTTTTCCTCGGGAGATAAATCATGTAGCTCCTATGATATAAATTTCTTTGTTAGTACTTATAAATTTTTATTCAAGAGAAAAATATATAACAATTATAATTAATAAATTGCATGAAGTAAGCAATTGAAGTTGACAAATTTTACAATATTTTTTATTACCTTCCAACAAGCTACATAAAATATTTTAAGTTAGACATAAATTTTGTTTGATAAACTGTTATTAAAGTCAAAATTTTTAGCAAATATTTAACTAATGATTTAAAAAATAATTATAGAGTATATTATAATGTATATGGTGAAAAAAGAAGTGTCATATATTTTTAACTTATTTAGATAACTACATGTTTGAACTAAGCATTATTTACAGAAAGTACATAATTTTCATGTATGCATTTTTAAATATACATGAAACAATTATGACATACTTGAAAGATGTAGTGCATAATAAACAGTATAGAGCTCTGAAAGTTTTATTAGAGAGAATATTAGGCTTGATTTATTGAAAATTTTCTTTGTTATCTTGAACTTATATGTATTTTTATTGCCCGAAGAATCTATGAATCTATAAGATGTGTTTTGTTTGAAATCCAAGATGGAAAATTAATTGTGGATTGTAAAATTGTTTTTAACATTGGCGATCTATGGGAAGTTGGGGCAATATGCTAATGTAGATTCTATATTATCAAATTGTATAGATAAAATATACAAACACTGTAAACATAAAATCTGCCTGAACTTCCCTTAGGCAAAGTACTCTTCTAAATTCTCAAATGCCCCAACAATGAAAAATCGAACCTCCTTCCAAGAATTGTCATAGATTATGAATTCATCAATTCCCTTTGAACTATTTATGTGTCAGACCATGTGTAAAATTTTTTTGTTTCATTCAAGAAAAATCCATTTTCATCACTCTTCATCATATTACGGAGATAAGTTGGTAGCCTCTTTAAAGCTTGGTCCAAAATGATCATTCTATCTATCAGTGTCAATTTTACCAAGATTTCAAAGGATCTTTTCTATTCGGTGTAATTCTAATTTATATGGTGTTTGTGATAAAGATCTTTATTTTCATGTGGATTACATATAATGAATATAGTGCTATCTTTAATAACGAATGTCACACTAGACTAAGAGAGATTTGGAAGACTTTGTGAATTCACTGAAGTAGGGAAGAAATCTTGTAAGAGAAACATAGATGACACTATTAGTTTCTACAAGTGATTTAAGAGTACATCCTAGGAAGTTATATAGATACTGATGAGAAACTATTGACAAAAAAATAACAATATTTTCACATTGGCGTTTATCATCATATCTGAGCCATTTCAGGACCAAAACATTGGCTGAGCAATGCCGAGGAGCGTCGAGGAGGAAGTAATACAGAGGAGCACCGAGGATAGAGCAATGCAAAGGAGAATGCTGAGGAGCACCGAGGAGGGAGTAATGCCGAGGAGAATGCAGAGTAGCGCCGAGGAGGGGCCTACGGTGCACAAACACGGAGAGGCTAGCGAAGATCCTTTGAGACATTCCGGAACCTTCTAGAATATTCTGGAACCTCCTAGAATATTCTAGAACATTCTAGAAGTACTGAGATCACCCTTTGACCGAGTTGGTGTTTATCCATTAGACTTAGTCTATCCATATTTTCTTAATTAGCTTTCTTTATCGGTATCTTGTATAGATAGAGTTTATCCGAGTGTGGATTTTCTTTGACCTGTGTTAGGTCCGGTGCATTAGAGTGTCTATATATAGGGGCGGACTCCTCAGTTGTACTTCACTTCAGTTTCTAAAGAGCTAATAAACATTCTACTTTGTCGGGTACATCTTGGTGGGAAAAAGTCCAATAATGCTTGGTTTCCAGCCCACAACACCAAAGCATTTGGTGGGAACAAACAAAGGCCCGAGCCCGCCAGTATTCTACTTTGCCAAGTGTTGGCAAGATCGTGCAGAAGTGGCCCGACTTTACTTTGAGAAGTTTCAAAAAAGAATGAAGAAGTGGACCAACAAGAATAGGGTGTTTTGAGAATTTAGATAAGGGGACCTGGTGCTCGTAAAGCTATACCAACTTGGACGTGTGCAAGGGGTGCACAAGGGCTTGATGCGGAGGTACGAAGGCCCATTCCCGGTGCGGAAGAGGGTTGGCGAGGTGGCATACAAGGTCGAGCTTCCAAAGGCCCTATCCCAGCTCCACCCTGTGTTCCACGTCAGTTTATTGAAGCCATATCGCGAGGATGTCCAAGATCCGAGCTGGAATGAGTCAACAAGGGCACCCCCAGGAATACGGACGGTGTATGACAAAGTGGCCGAGGAGATTGTTGTAGATAGGGTAGTCCAACACAAGAATAGACCACCGTCGACGGAGTACCTGGTCAGATGGCGTGGACTACCCGAGTCCGAGATGAGTTGGGAGACGGAGAAAGACTTATGGCAGTTTGAGGAGCTTGCTGAGATTTTGAGGCATTAAGGACAATGCCTAGTTCGAATGGGGAGGATGCCCCAAATCGAAGCATTGGCCGAACAATAACAAGAAGCGCCGATGAGGGATTAATGCAGAGGAGCGCCGATTAGGGAGCAACGCAAAGGAGAATGCCAAGGAGAAACGATGAGGGAGTAATGTCGAGGAGAATGCAGAGGAGAGCCGAGGAGAAAGTAATGCAGAGGAGTGCCGAGGAGGGAGCAACTCCAAAGCACGCTAGAAAGTAAGAACACTGCAAGATGCACCTGGAAAAGTAAGAACACTACCGAGGAGGGCCTGCGGCGTGCAAACACAAAGAGGCTAAAGGATATCCTTCAAGATGTTCTGGAACCTTTTGGAATGTACCGGAACCTTCCGAAATATTCCGGAACCTCCTGAAATATTCCTGAACATTCTACAAGTACTAAGATCGCCCTTTGACTGAGTTGGTGTCCATTAAACTTAGTTTATCCGTATTTCCTTATTTAGATTTCTTTATCCGTATCTTGTATAGATAGAGTCTATCCGAGTATGGATATGCTTTGGCCTGTGTTAGGTCCGGTCCATTAAAGTGTCTATATATAGGGGAGGACCCTCAATTGTACTTCACTTCAATTTCTAGAGAGCTAATAAACACTCTACTTTGCCCGCTGCATCTTGCAGTATTCTTACTTTCTAGCGTGCTTTAAAGTTGCGAACAAGGCTGTACTTAAGATTTCTCGATTGTGTCAAGGAATTGCTAGGGTGACGGGAAGGTATTCGAGGAAGAACCATCCGACCCGTTACACTAGGAAGTTATATAGATACTGATGAGAAACTATTGAGAAAAAAATAACAATATTTTCACGTTGGCGTTTATTATCATATCCAAGCCATTTCAGGGTTTACTCACTTTCTTTCTAAATTATAAATATCATCTGAATTTAATATGTTGTCGTAAACTACTGGACCCAAACATATTAGCTATGGTAAAATTTGTGTTAAATATCCTACAATAATTTATTCATTCATTCCACTAAAGTAACTATGAATTGTAAGTAAAAGTTAAAATAAAATTTTAAACAAATCCAAGTATTTAATTTTTATTAAATACTAAATTGTTTCATTAGCATACTTGATGGCACTTTTCTTGTTTTAGAATAACAATAGGATATTGGACACACATACATATTCCTTTCATCAGGTATGGTCAAATATCACTTGTAGGATAGGAACATACACATTTTAAGAGAAATGAAATGGAAAAGACAACAAAAGATATCATTGAATATTTAAGATAATTGTGATAAATTACATACCTGAGGTTCAACTACTTGTTCGGAGACCAGAGATGCAAATGGCCGCGGACAAGGGAGCGTAGAAGAATCTGCAGATGGAATATTGACTCCCGTCTTTTGCAACACATGAAATTTACAAGGTATCCATAATAAATTAAATTTTCTTAAACATAAAATGGAACGTTGGTAAATATTGATCAAATAACAAACCAACATAATCTATTTTTGAAGTTTTACTAAATGGAAAAAAAATGAAAAAATAACCAAAAAAAATAAGAAAACCATTATGAAAACATCAACATTCGGTGAGTTTAGCATGAATTTTAGAAAAAAACAATCATAGGGAGACATAAAAATGACAAACCCTAGACTCCATGGATGATGAAGGAGCTCCAGTTGATTCCATTGCTATGTGTTCTGCAATGACATAAATTATTGTATATTACATTTTCATTCATCAAACTGGCTAGTGAAATCAAATGAAGAATCATGAATAAGAAACCCCAAATGTGTGAAGAGGAAATAAAATATGAACCAAAAGAAATTGACTTCATATTTAGTACATTCATTTGACCGTTATTGGTTACTAAAGAGTTTTTATGTAAACCATATGTTTAAATTCAAAGCTATGATGAATGACAACATATTCCCCCTTTATAAAAAAACCTATAAGCATTGTAGAAGGAAAATAAAAATGCCACCAATTATAAAATGTGACTTCAAAAAATTAGTCATGTTAGTATTTAATCATTATCCAAAATGGAGTTCCGAAGAGTAGGTGCAATTAGTTCATACTAATTAAATCATTATTGGAAATGAGTAGGTGCAAGTAATATATATGTATACGATGCATTAATAAAAAGAAAAAAGAAAGATAGTTGGGATAAAATATACTCCCTTGGGACACAGTTTTTTAGGCAATGTAAATTAGTAAGTTATTAATAATAAGTTATGATATTAGTTTATTATTTTTTATATGAATAATATTATTGGTATCTTAAAATTTTTTAAGATTATATCTCGAAAAAATATATGCAATATGGATATCATTTTGTAGATAATAAAATTTTATATAATATTTATTTATCATTACCATAAATTAGTTTTATAAAAAATGAGAAGTTTTAAATATAGATAAAAAATTATGTTAATTGAGGACAGAGAAAGAAATAAAGGGGTTTTGAGTCGATTCTATGGGTAAAATGTTGAAAGTTTAATTAAATTGATTTATATTTTTTTTAAGTATGTTTAAGATTGATAAAATTATCAAAAATGGAAAGATATCATCTTTTGTGGGACGTACTAAAAAAGAAAAGAGGTCATTCGTGGCGGAACGGAGGGAGTAATATTTAGTAAGTAAACAAAGTTAGATAAGAAATTAAAAGAAATAGTTATAATAGATGTTGAATTAGAAATTAAATAAATAAAAAAAAACTGAACAAAAATATAAACACGGAATAAAAAAATGTAGAAAAAAGAAAAAATTGAAATATATTATAGCAAAGGATCTCATATACATTTCTTTGGTTTTTAAAATCAAAAGCCAATCAGCCAAACACACTTTAGGTCCTTTGTGCGTTTCGAATCAACTACAAAAGTTGTTCGACTCTATGGTCTTTCAATTGTCTCTAGAATAAAAATCCTTAATTCTTTTCAGAAGATCTGTAACTTCAAAATTCTTTGGTTTCTTAAATTTCTTTACTACCAAAAATAAAATTACATAAAAATATATAGTCAAATGTGTGACTTGATTATACGCAAAATGTATACTAATGAGATTTCCTCTTACCTGTGGCTAAAAGACAAAATTGATCTTTAAATCTCCTCACCTCCTTGCAAGCACCCAAACTTTGTAGGTTAATCTACTTGAAAAGAAAGCTAATCCGATTTACAAAGGGGGTACCTTAAAGCTAACCTACAAACACTTATTTTATAAATAAATACTCATAAAACATAAGGCAACACAAAAAAAAAAAAAAAAAAAAAAAAAAAAAAAAACAACAATTCTGAAAAATCATTCACCGGAAATAGCTACACAGTTGTCGGACACTCTCAGAAAAGTTCACCAGAATACGACCACAGGATAGCTGAAATTTCCTAACTAGCTATAGAGAAAAACGGCGCAATGATAACCCTAAATTTACACCACATATATTTATATATAAAAGTAATTGGTGGTCTAGATCAAATCCCTAGATTGTATGGTGGATATTAAAGGATGCGAGGTCATGCGGCTCTATGAGTCGGGCTACATCTTGGGCCATTTCTTGGGCCAAGCTAAATATGCCAGGGATATTCTTATTCGATCCAACTTAATGAATTTATGCCCATTTCATTTTGGCCATTAGGCAAGTCATTACAAGCGATGGCTCCCTTTATTGCGATATCACTCGTTGCAATTTTCCTTTTCGGCAAGTTTATATATTTTCTTTCTAACTTTCTTTTCATTCTAAATATATTTTTAGCCTTTATTTCCAGTTTTAATTCAATTAAAATTTTAAAGTTTTTTCCTTTTTCATTTACATTGGCGGATTTTCCGATAGTCTGTTTTTTCTCAGACACAAAATATTCACTAAGGGGCTTTCTGGAGTTCCCTAGAGATCCTTTTCTATTCTTTGACCCGTTTTATCAAACCGTTGTGAGATTAAGAAATCCAAAGTTTCGGATACAACAACATAAAAATATTTCTATAAATATTTAATTCATTTCAGACAAAACTATTTCAACAGAGTAATCAATCACTTGCCCACAAATTAAAATTGTTTTTCCAGTATCTATTGCAAAAATCATAATATACAACTAAAGAGTAAAAATGCTAAAATTGCAGACGAAAAAGATGCATGTGCAGAGAGAACATGTCTTGAAGAAGAAATAAAAAAGGGTTCCTTGGATGGTCCGATAGTATGGGGTAGCCACATGTGTTCAAACCCCTGCTCGCACTCGATTTGACAATTTATATTGTCGGAATTGACTTCCTCTCATGCTATTCTCTTCTGGTAAACTATAATGCATGTCATACTCAAATAAATAAAACAATCCAAACAAACACAAATTTCATTACATCAATTTAAATTGCAACGTTAATAATATGAACTAATAGAGGATATTGATAAAACAACATTAACATAGCATAAATAAAATTTTCAACGGTGGTGATTACTATACGGGAATGGAGAATCTCTTTTCAAATGTGATGAATTTATATCTCGTAATAAAAAAATATGGGTGTATTTTAGTAAAATTGCACAAAAGATCCTATATTTTATTTATGGCGTAAAACCCCTTGTGTTAATGTAAAGTTTGTTTTTTATTTAAATAAACTTGCATTAGAACCAAACATCAATAGATAAAACACAGATGTTTAATGCGGGTGGTATGTAATTTACCCTAAAAATACAATGTAACTAGCGGAATACCCGTGCTACGGACAGTCAAATCAACGAAAAAAATTATAATCATATTTTTTTATTTAATAGTAATTTCTTTATATATTATATATATTTTTAATCAATATAAAAAAATAAAATAATATCAATGAATTATACTATCTCCGTCTAATTATAAAGTAAATATTTAATTTTGTAGCATTTTACTTTTATTTCTGAATTGAATATAAGATTATAATATAATAGTATTATTAAATATAGATGAAATATTCTTTAAAAAAATTCCTACAGTGGATGTAAAAAAATATTGGGTTATTATTTTAGGGATAAAAAAATAATTAATAAAAATTTTGTCATAAAAAAACAGTGCTAAAAAATTATACAAAAATTCAAAAAAATATAATTAATAAAAATAAATATGAATCAAATTGATTGTTATCCATCTATTCAAAATAAAATTAAAATTAATAAAAATAATATATTGTAGGAATAAGATAAATATTTGTTACCAAATTGGATAACTCATCCATGAAAATTTATTAAATATATTATATATAGAAAAATATTCTTTAAAAAAATTCCTATGGTAAAAAAATATTGGGGTAGGGATTATTTTTTCTACAAAATTTATTGGATAATTCATTAATAAAAATTTATTAAAAACTCAAATTCATTTAAAAATTTACTTTTAAAAAAAATAGACTTCTGCTCCTGGTTTTCTGGTAGAAAAATGTTGTCTTCTACCGTAAAAAAATAATTAATAAAAATGAATATGAATCAAATAACAGGAAAATATAACAACTTGAGGAATAAGTAAAAGTTTTATGTTGCTTTTGCCATAAATAAATTTTTTTTTTAAAAAAAAACACCCTGTAAAATTTGGCTGAAGAAAAAAAAAAGAACAATACTGTAAAACTTGCCTGAAGAAAAAAGAAAAAAAAAAGTGTAAAACTTGCGTGAAGAAATTTTCTTCTCGTAATCTTCTCCAATAAAAGAGATAAAGTTTCAGATTTTCGTTCACTATAACAACTTTAGTGAAAAACTAATCAATTTAAAAATAAACTTCTAAACTGTATGTCTACTACCGTGTAAAAAATTGTAAAAACAAAAAAAACAAACTTATGGTGTGTTTGTTCGGGAGATTGAATTAGATTTCCATTATTTATCCCATTTTTTTCCCCCAAAAAATATCAAATCAAACACATTTTTTATTTTTTATATTATACTAAAAATAAATTTTATATTCAAAACATCACATCAACACCTATTTATATCACATCATACCACTATTCAAATTCAAAATTTTTACTATTCAAATCTCAACTTAAAATCCAAGTCCTCAAACAAACACACCCTAAAAGAAAGAAAAAAATCTCAAGAAATTTATAAAAAATGTGGTCCATGTTTTGAGCTCTTTTATATTAACATTAAAATAAGGTTAAACTAATAATCTGGGAATGAAGACAAACCATAAATCAAACAAACACACGTATTGAATTAGAATCAAACTTCCCTGTCCCTGATCGTGTTAATTAGCACACCCAAATTCACTTTGAATTTGTAACGAAATCACAATATATGAATGAAACGTCTCAGACCAATCAGCCGCCGACATCTTCGTTTTAATCAGCGAGCAACGGCGGCCCTTTCTTCTCAACTAACAGCTCCGGACAGCACTCTTGTTCGATGAAACCGACCGACACAGCTTCTAACAGATTCATTGACATCGCCTATATCTGAGACAGCAACGGCCGTTGTGTTCTTCCTAACAGATCCCGCAAACGTAGGTGCACATCAAATCAACTTCTCTGATGGATTCCAATCTTCTTCTTCGTTCTTTCTTCGGAAAAGGTACAGTTGGTTTTCAGCTCAGACCCAAGGTGTCGTAATAGCCTATGATTTGAGAAAGAATATAAAAATTACTATCTACAAAATAATGTTTATATTAGATATATTTTATTAAAACATATACTCTATCCAATCGAAAGTAAATGCTTTGTCAATTTTGTTTATTGAGACATACTCAGCCATCGCTCTCCTATGTGTGTCACGTTTGTCACTTTTGACAATAAGATTGCCTCGCATGAATGGGTGATATTGAAGTACCAACGCAGTCTTGAAATCAATTAGTTGTTTTAAAGGCCAGGCCGGATTACCATATAATTTGTTTTTAGGAGATATCTTTGGAATTGAATATGAAAATATTGCATAAATTTATCTTCCAAGTTCATGAGTTGACTGAAAAATTTAACATAAAAATCGAGTTGGAATGGCATTGAGTGATTCCCAAAGTTCCCATGAACCCTGTCAACTAGGCATCTCGCTAAGGATTGCCATAGAGTCCAATTCAAAATTGCTCTTAAATGGATCTATAACTTCAATCAAATGTGGCAAATCGACTCTCAAAGTCATCATTTTTCTTGGCATCTATTATCACCTAAAATTAATCATGGATTAGCATAACTCAACATAAAGTTATCGCCTGTGCAAGACTAACAGGCGCGATGAGCAATTGGAAACACCCGATCGAGCATAGTATGCCTAGATGAGACGCCCAAACAAAATGCGTAGGCACCCAGACATATGCAGATGGTGCCCAGACAAATGCAGATGGTGTCTGAACATATGCATATGGCGCCCAGACTAATGCAGAAATCGCCCTGACTAATGTAGAAATTGTCTGAACTGATACAAAAATTACCCGAACTACTGCAGAAGTTGCCTAGAGTATTGCACAAGTTGCCCAAATTAATGTAAACGTCGTCTCTACTGATGCGTAAGTTGCCCGGACTGATGCAGAAGCTGTCGGGATAGGTGTCCAGCCAGTGTCAGATGATTGCAGAAGATTGGGTGTATTTTTTAGGTGGTTTGGATGTAATAAAAAATATTTACGATGGTCTGGCGTATTTTTCAAATATATTTACAGGGCGCTGCCATATTTCTTTTAGATAGTCCTGGTACTGTTAGATTTATTGTCCAGAAGAGGGGCCGCGCTTATATTTTAGATAGTCTGATATTGTCATATTTACAGAAGGAGAGGTGCTATATTTTGGATAGCTGGGACATTTTCAAATTTATTTTTCACAAGATAGTAGGACGCTGCTAGATTTATTTTATAGATGTACAATAGTGAATGCGTATTTTAGAGAAGTAGAGGCGCCAAACCGTGATAAAATACTATATTTATTTTATTTTTATCCAAAGGCTGCATATATTTTCATATATAGCGCCCCAACCAAGGCCTAATTAGAATATTATATTTGTTTTATTCTATCAATCTATTTTAGGAAGTTAGTTTCTAAATTTAGAAACTTATAAAATAATTTAAATATGGTTCCAATATATAATTATATTTCTTTTATTTTCTGTAATTTATTAAGTTTTTGCATTCTTTTCTTCTTCCTTAAATTTTTGGTCACTACGACTAGGTACGAATCAAAGATTTAATCACTTTAAACTTTCTAGAAAGAAGTATTTGGTTATCACCTGATTGAAAAATTTCATCCCACAGTAAGAGCATCGTACAAATGTGGAAACAAATTGGAAGAATTTCTGTCACATTAGAATTACTGTTGAGTTACTTTGACAAAAAGCAATCTCATTTTGTGATGGATGTCAAGTCGATAATGTTGTTGGATGAATGGAGCCATATTTGGCACTAAGACATTGCTTGGAAAGATAGGGATTGCTCTAGAATATGTTCTCATTTGATTATGTGGATTATCTCCTAGTTGTCTATCATCTCTCGTCGGTTATTTGTCGTCTTCTTTGTCATCCTTATCTTCTTCTTGGTATTTATTTTTCTTTTCTGTGTTATTAACTTAAAATTAAATATATGTAATTCTCTTTCACTAGTCATTTTAAATAAAATTTAAAATTGTAAGAATGTGTAGAACTGAGCCTTAACTTTTTATTTTTATTAAAAGTAAAACTACTTCGAACCAATAATCTTATTTAGAGAAAAAGAAGTATTCAATTAAATAATTATTACGATTTCACTTACATGACCAATGCCATTGAAAATTTTCATCTCCAGAATTCAAATTATTACAATGTCACTTACATGGATAGAATGTTTTGAATCCAGTATTGACATATTTTTCCATTTTTCTATATATATGTATAAGATGACAGCTATTAATTTTCCGAAAGCATTTATATTTTGGGATCATTATTTTCTCATTTGCTCACGAGGTAATATTTCATTAGTTCATTGGGATGTTTAAGTTTAAATAGAATTTCTCTTTTCCGACGTAAATATCCTTAACACAAAATTAGTTGTATTTAGTTTGTTGTTACTTATATTCTAAGAATCATCTTTCCTGCACTCGTCCGGATTTTGAATTTAGTTTGCTCCTTGAAACAAGATCATCAAAATGTATATAGATATTGTTAAATGACCTTTTCTTGCTCGTGGAAGTCGAGTTCATTGTTATGAAGAACAAAATAATATGTTGATCAATAGAATTGCAGCGGTCGTAAGAACTACAGAGTGTCTGAATGGCTGGACCGGCAAGATTCCACCACGATAGAAACCAACGACAGGGAAGAGTTTGTTTTTGATAAATTTAGGTACGACCTCGAGAAGTCCAGTGCTCAAATTTTTAAGGTGCAATCTAGCTCTAATGTTGTGAATATAGTTAGCCTTGATTTCATCTCCAACCATGGGATAACAAACTTCACTTAAACATATGTTGTATATCATTTGCGAGTAAGAGTAGACCCAACTCAAGGTAGTCGAAAAGCAAGTTCTTTCTGCAGATGTCAGACTGTTTGGTTGGCTTCCCGGACCCGATTGGCACTATACTCCCAATTTTTTTTTTCAAAATATTACATCATATGGGACTCACTCAAAATACATTCAAAAATTTTCATTTCTATCTATTTCCTCAATAAACAAATATATTATATTCATTCCACTACAAGAAAATAGTATATTTGTAACGGAATTCCGTTACTAAAGTTCACGTAGCTAACGTAATTCCATCTCTAATTCCGTCTCTAATATCATTAGTAACGGAAAAAATGAATTTAGTAACGAAAAAACTTCGTTACAGATAATTTCTTGTAGTGTTCAAAGCTTCCTATTTATTTGCAAATTAATTTATGTTAATCATAAACAAAAATTTATATTTCTTTATTATTTGTATTATATAAAATTTTATTCTCTACAAAATAATATAATATGATATGGTATATATTTTATTAAAATATAATTATTAGAATAATTAAACAAATATTTTCAAAAATTTTTTAATCTTATATATATTACATCATAAATCAAATATTAATTAAATAAATCACTTTCGATCCAACTTCCAACTCAATAATCCAAGCGATAACCAAACGAACCTGAAATACAAGATAAGAACATTTTGTCTCTGATAATTCATTTCAGTTAATTTTCTTTACGCTGGTTATTTTGTGACTAATTTGTTTAACAATTTGTTTTCGATGTTGTATAGCCATAGTTTCTTATGAGATCACTTACTTTACCCAGCAATACTTCCACCCGTGCCTGGTTTTCACTCACAACTTATTTCAGCATATTTTCTTATATGTTTGTGTTAGTCTGTTGTTTTATTTGCTAGGGCTTGTTGATGTTTGGCTTATTTGGCAATTTTGGATCTAATTTTCTGTGATGTAGGCTGCTTGTGTTCCATCTTGGTGGTTATTATATTAATTGTTTGGTGCTACAGCTGTATGTGTGTGTGGATATTGGGTCAAAATGTAAGTTTAATGTAATTCAAATGTTCAATATACACCCATAGTATACGGGTACTGTTGAGATATTTTAGATGTTCGATTTTAAATTTAGTAGATTCATATTTATATTTGATTTTATTCATAGATTAGATTACATAGATTCAAGTCTATCGACTTTATTTTGTATTGCCTATATATAGGCCATTTATTTTGATTATCAATAAGACAATTTCATTATTTTTCCCAAAAATTTTTAATATGGTATCAGAGCCTTTTTTTTTATGTCGTAGATATAGCCTACCAACCTGCATTTCTCCAGGTAAATCCTACCTGGATTGTACCCGGAGGTCTTGTGATTTTGAGATCATGTTATCCGTCATCTCTCTGTCTTCTGTGTGCAATATGAAATCTATCTGTTATATGTCATATGTCTGCTGCTTATCCGTTGGGTGTGTGCATGCATGGTCATTGGGATCTACAGTTCCGGCCACGTCTCAGGTCATTTCTTTTGGTTAAGAAAACAATAAACCTAAGGGAATTATTTTCCAAAACAACAAAAGGTACATAACAAAATATCTATGACACCCCATCCCGCAAAACATCGCAGAGCCGAGATGTCAAGATAGTAGACTGGCCCCATAGATCAACATGAGTCCTTCCAAAGCCCTTCCGTCCTCACTCACGTGCACCTTAGGAGAATTTCAAGAGGTCATATATTATCAAATTACTCTAGGGCAACAACCCTTAACTCTAGAGTTCTTTCAGTAGGGCTCTCGAAAAAGAATGTGCACCTTGTTGACATGAGTAGTCTATTTAATTAATTTAACCTCTAATCAACTTCGGATGGCCTTGCACCAGCACACCTTAAGGATCTCTCAACTGCTAGGTCCGCCAATAGTCATGTCAACAACTGCAGATTGTCGCAGGTCGCCTCTAATACCAATTATGACACCCCGGCCTGCAAGCCACGCAAATCCGTGTATATTAGGATCGTAGACTGGCCTCACAGGTCAACACGAGTCCTTCCAGGCACTTCTGTCCTTACTCACTCGCACCTTGGAAGACTTCTCATGGGGTAATCCATCCTCAAATTACTCTAGGGCAAGTACGCTTAACTCTAGAATTTTATTAGTAGGGCTCCCAAAACGAAATGTGCACATTGTTGACATGAGTGTTCTATTTAGTCCATTTAACCTTGGATGGCTTGGCACCGGCTCATCCACGAGAGTTTGCCTAGCACTGGCCCAACTCCAGGGGTGTTACATCCTCCCCCACTTAAGAATGCTACATCCATGTTGCACCCCAAAATTTATCAACAGCTAGGCTTGTCACCCCAACAACCGTTTGCTGCAAACAAGGTTTACCTGATGCGAAAACTGTTCAACCTAAGGACGGTGACATCATGTTGTGCATCTGAACGAATTCAACCTGATCACTGCGCAATTAGGGTCAGTGAATCTTGAATTTGATTCAAAGATCAAAGCCTTAATTTTGCTATCGTCTCTGTCGGATAGTTGTGATTCCGTAGTAACAGCCTTGAGTGCAACTTTTTCGGGGAAGAAGAAGATGAAGTTTGATGCAGTCAGAGATCTAATCTTGAGCGATGAGATCCGGAGAAACTCGGGTAAGACTACTGAATTGGGATCTCTGCCCTTAGTGCGAAAATAGAGTTAGATCTGAGGCAAAGGGAAAGGTCAAAATAAAGAATGGTCAAAGTCGAAGCTGAAGAACAAGGACAAGAAAGATGCAATTCAGGTGGTATGTTAGAACTACAAGAGGCACTTGAAACGAAAGTGCAGGGCGCCAGAGAATAATCAGGGTTCGGAAAATACAACGGAGGAGATATCCGATGTGCTGATTCTAAGCGTCAACAGTCCAATGTAGTCATGGATTTTGGTCTCACGAGCATCATTCCACTCATACAAGGATTTGGAAATCATGGAATCCTATACCGCAGATAATTTTGGTGTTGTCTATCTTGCTAATGATGATACACTGAAAATTGTAGGTAAAGAGATAGTTCAAAGCAGAACACCGAATGGTGGGGAGTGAAGACTGAATGACGTGAGACATGTCCCGGGTCTGAAACAAATGTGGGACAATTGGATGAGGTAGGTTACTCGACAGTTTTTTAAACTACGTCATGGAAGGTAACCAGGGATCCATTGTGGTGGCCCAAAGGAGAAAGAGATGGAGCTCTCTACATGACAAAAAGCATGCAAAATGGAATCAGTTCCGTGGCCATAAATAATAACAAATTTATGGCATTATCGTCTCGGACACATGAGCGAGAAAGGGATAAAGGAGTTCGTTTTGAAGGGAAGATTGTCAGGTCTCCAGTCCGTTAATATTGGAGTATGAGAGGACTATATCTTTGGGAAGTAACAAAAGGTGGCGCTCTCAAAGGGTGAGAAAGACCTGAAAAAGGAAAAATTGGAGTTGGTCCATACGGACTTGTGAGGACCAGCTCATGTATTGACCTTTGGAGGCTCACAGTACTACCCGCGTTCATTGACAACGCTACAAGGGAGGTATGGGAATATTTCCTTAAGAGTGAATATGATATTTTTGATACCTTTAGGAGGTGGAAAGCACGTACAGTGGAAGTAGTGAGCCGACTTATGAGCAATTCTGGAAGGCAACCTAAGATGGTGACCTTAGATGAATTAAGATTGTGTTCGACCTCAATTGGCCTCGATGAGCGAACAATGAGGCTTGGTGTTGTCATTGTCAATGAAGTAAAATGTTTAAGTTAAAGATGCAATTAGTCTTCAAGTGGGAGATTGTTGAGATATGCAACTTGATTATATCCTAAAATTTAGGGATATGATTTGGATATTATATTTTAGATTTTAGAGGTATGATTTAGATATTATTGACATAGGCTTAGTCTAAAAGTAGACTTGTATTCTTATTTTAACATGTGCCTACATATTCTATTGTAAAATTCCTAGCATGACAGCATCCCGAAACGTAGATTATTTTGATCGAACTGGGTAACTAAATTTTTGTGTTCTTTGTGTCCATGTTTGCTCTTCTTGGTTTCCTAAATTTTCGTAGCAAAATCTATTTTGAATATTCAAAATAAATCATGAATATTATCTATTATAAACAAACATGCACATGTATACATTCATAAATGATCTATTTATAAAGTAGTTACTTGTAATGCTAAATATGCATGTAATAATATTTAAGACAAGTAAATAAGCACGTAAAAACAAATAGATTGACTTTAAGCTTGTTGCAAGAAAAATAGTTTTACTTTAATTCCTCCAAAACGGAAAATTATATTTCGTAAAAATAATAAGCCGATGAAAATCAAGGATTTGATCCTCAAGTTAATTTGTACATAGCAAGTGCGCGTATGCCCACGAGATCAATACGATGAATATATTTAAAACTTAAGATCACCTCCCGTATCTAGAAAATTTTTGCATATTTAGTTCTTCATGCCTATTTGGCACCTGCATGGCAAGCCGGATGACACATATCGGCCATACGAGCGTCACGTAACGAACACGAGGATAATTTTTATTGTTTTAATTTTTTTAAATATAAAGAAACTAAAAATATAAAAATAAAGTATCAAATAAAAAAATAAAACAAAATATACATTTTATTTTTATATTTTTTATATTTTAAAATAAATTTAAAATTATCCACATGGCCGACATGTCCGCCATCATGTCATGCAGGTGCCACATAGGAATTGAGGACTACATGTGCAAAAAAATTCATTTACGAGACTATTTTAAATCTGTCTCGGTTAGGACACTAAAATAATAAAAGAATCCAGTTACATAGTAGAAAAAAAAAAAAAAAAAAAAAAAAAAGTTTATCCTATTTATTATGAAATAATTGCAATTCGTATTAAAACATAATATATCTAAAGGGTAAATTGATTTTTTAATCTCGTAACTGGACCTTTCTATCATTTTAGTCTTGTAACTGGAGCATGTTGCAAACTAGTTTCGTAAGTGAAATTTTTTTGCAATTTTAGTCATCGCTGACCTGACGGACACGTATCCTCCGGCGAACCACATGGATACTATGTAGGCATCTTCGGACTAAAATTGCAAAAAAAATTCACTTACTAGTTATCTGGCGGACACGTGAATTTTTTTTAAAATATTTATGAAAAAAATTTAATATTCAATTTTTTTAAAAAATTTTAAATTTTTACAAAAAATACAAAATAAATAAAAAATTTTAAAAATCCACGTGTCCTCCGGCGAGCCACTTAGGTGCCGCCACGTAGTTATTTCCAGCGCACCGGAAGACTAAAAGTGCGAAAAATTTTTACTTTGATAAACTAATTTTGAGATAGACTCCGATTATTTAACAAAAATTACGTCCACATATGGAACTAAGAAGTCAATTTACTTTTTTATAACATATGAAGTTAAAAATAAAAAAAAAAAAATTGAAAAAAAGCTTTGTTGAGTTTAATATTAAATATTATTTAGAATATAAAAATAGATCAAATGCATTCCCTAACGTGTAGAAATTTGTGTGTATTTTAGGAGTGGAATGGAATGGTTACACTTGTAAGTCAACCAACAATGGTTTGGTATAGAAGTTTCGGTGGTAAAATTTAGAAACATTTAATAAGAGGAAATACGAATTAGTTTGGTTGTTCAGACATTACATGGATTTGGTATACCAATAAAGGGCTCCTTGTCTCTTTGTTTTAGAATTATTATTATTATTATTTATTTATTTAACAATATCAAACAATTATCTTAATTAATTAATTTATTTATTTATTATTATTATTATTATTATTATTACTATTTTGGGTTGTCATAAATATATTAAAACTTTAAAAAATTTTGGCTTAAAATTTTTTAATTCAACCTTGTAAATAATACTATAGATTTTCGAAATATTTAGAGTATGTTTTTTTAGGGAGGTTTGGAAAAAATTGAGCTTGGTTTTAGATTTGATTTGAATTTTAAAATGAGTTTGAATTTATGTGTTTTTTTTTTTTTTTTTTTTTTTGTCTGTAGGTTTTATTTGAATTTTGAGAGTTTTAATATATATATATTTTTTTATGACGTTGAAACCAATAATCGTTTTTCGAAAGTGTATACCGGGTAAATCCCGATCGAACCTAGCTAATACCTGCAAACTAGGGAGTTTTGATATTTACTGATTTAATAGATAATAAATATTATAATTTAAATGTAAATTTCAAAACTAATAATGGTATAATTTAAATATGAATTTATATTATATTTATATATTTTTTTAAATTTTATTTATTTATATTATAAAAAAATTTATATTTCTATAAAATGACATATATATTATATATATTTTATTAAACTATAATTATCAAATAATTGATTTGTTGAGTACTAGCACGGGGTGCAATGTATTTTTAAAATTTGAATTTAAATTGAAAAAATTAAAATAAAATAAAAAGTAAGTTAAATCCACTTGTTGCAGAATTTATATTATATCTATATATATTTTTAAATTTTTATGTATTTTTTATCGTGCACAGTAATTGCTCATTAAGGTTCGGCCAAACCTCCATAAAAAAATAGATCTTCAATGTCCGAAATATTCTATATCAATACTTAAGAAGTATGCAACTACAAATAGAAGCAAATTACATCATAATAATTCATTTATCATAAAAAGAGAAGGTTCACATTCATTTTCTTTTTTCTTCTATCATTGAAAAATAGACATTATTTTTATAATAATAATAATAAAAAATCATACTATTTTTACCATTTTTTTTACTATAAAAAATAAAAAGTGCACAATTAAGTAAAATTTATTTTTTTTTGACGAATGAAGTTTTGATATAAGAAAATTTGTAATTACATAATGAAAATAAATAAAGAAAGAAAGAATAATGCATGAAATTTTGTGTTGTTATGGGTTATTTGTTTGTGGATTTGGAGATGGATTGGAGGTTTTGATCAGTAAAACTTTTATTTATATCAAAATTTTAAATTGACATAAATAAAATGAATTTGATATTTTGAATTTAAAATGAATTTTTAATGTAATATAAAAATAAAAAGAGTTTAAGAGTGTGCTTGTTTTGTGTTTTGGTTTGAATTTTTTTTTTTTTTTATATCAAGTATATTAAACTGTGTAGACAATATAAAAAAATAAATATGCATAGTATATTAATTTTTTGGAAAAATATGTTCGAAATTTTTTTAGTAAAGAAACAAACTTTAATATGTTTTCTTTCTTCCATTCGATTTCATTCTATTAGCTTTTTATGATCTTCTTTTGTTACCCAACTTTCACATATTTGTTTGGGGTTTTGGATTTTGAGTTGAGATTTGAATAGTTAAAAATTTTGAATTTAAATAGTTGTATAATGTGATATAAATAGATGTTGATGTGATATTTTGAATGTAAAATTGATTTTTAGTATAATATAAAAAATAAAAAATAGGTGTTTAATTTGATATTTTTTAGGGGAAAAAATGGGATGAACAGTGAATTTAAAATTCAATCCCCTAAACAAACACACCAATATATTTGCCGTTTTTTTAGGTATGCATATTGATAAAGTAAAATTCAAATTTTTTTATCCAGTACAATTGAGTCTCAAGTGAAAATATTATTGTAGTAAAAGTTTTTTTTTTTTTTATGTTATATAGTATGAGAGAAATATTTTATTCGTTCAATACTCACAGTATGTTGTGTCTTACACTTGTGTGTATTTTTTTGTATTTGATTGTTAGTATAACATTGATAATTTTTTTTATGAATAATTATATATTTTAAAGTTCGACTTTAAAATAAATAGATTGGGCATGTATTCAATTCATAATGAATCTACACTTCTGATATTGACAAAATCACCAATGAATAAATAAATAGATTGTGCATGTATTAAATTCATTTGGAGATACATTAACATACACACATTAATTAATAAATTCTGCAATCATCAAACCGGATGCATATATATAAATTAAACGTCAATCTCAACTCAAATAATTGATTAAATAATAAATTAATTTAATTATAATGACAAAATTGGTGCAGAGATTAAGAAATATTCATTGATTCCAATATAAATAAATAAAATTAAACAAACGTCCAAATGCTATTTTATGTAAATTGCACCTATATTTATATTGGTTTCATCCATTAATTGAACCAATAAAATAAAATAAAAATTATAATCTTGAGTATCAATCAAATAGCTATGTATTAAACTTCAGTTAATTGAGAAAATATATATATCACAGCCAACTGCATCTCAATTTTTCCTTAGACGTGTCAGCATTACAAATATGGCATAATGATTCATAAATCATTAAAATAATGATTAAGTAGGCAAACAACTCATGTCATACATACATATATAAATTCAGTTCTTATATAAATATGAACAGAGGGCAAAATTGTAATTTTATTGATCATTACATTCAAGTTAATAATTGTAAATAAACAAACAAACAAACTCACTTATTTGTACGTTTGATTTCAGATTGACGTTCTTTCTCATTGCAGATTAAATTCAGTTCCACAAATTATTTAATAATAATAATAATAATAATAATAATAATAAATAGTAAACACATTTGTGGATTTCATGATTCATAATGAATCAGATAAAATTGATCCTTGAACACCAAATTCGTGCACGAATAAAAAAAAGGAAAAAGAAAGATCAATTTGTTCTTTAAGGTTCGGATAAGTCGAACTGTTTTCAAGGTAATTAATTGCGCATACAAGTTGACACATATATGAAATGCACAGAAGAAGACATTATAAAAGAATTTGAACACTCCATCTGGAAACACAGGAAAAATTCAGAAATTTAATATTTTGTATAAATTAATTTTAAAATAAAATTCAAATTTGTTCTAAAAAAAAGAATGAAATTTTCTCAAATCGCAAGATCGGATCTTGATCAAGAAATATCGCAAAACAATTGTTGAAAATAAAAAACCAAAATATTTTCAAATAAGAAATTCAAGCGAATCTTGATCAAGAATTTGACGAGAAGAAAATTCAAAGCAACACAGAGGCAAAAATCGCGGAAGCAAATATGATAATTAGTAAACCTTCAGTAAGTTGTTCTTGGGATCTTCTTCTTCAAGGAAACAAACAGTAGGTTGGAACCGTGGGACTCTGCAACCCTTAAGAAGATATTGAGATCCTAGAACCTTGGATGACGTTGCCAAACCCTGGCTCTCAAATAGCGATGGTGTATTCTGATTTTCTGAGAGCAGGTTCAGTAACCCGTATGTGACAATATTTATAATTAAAAAAAAAATCATCCATCATGATTTTTCTGCCGCTTCTCACATATATTTTGAATGTGATGGACTTAAGGGGAGAAAAGTTGGCTTAGGGTTAATTTAATTATATAAGATAATCTAAAAATAATCAAAATTCAAATCTGATTAGTAATTAATTAAACTAACATGAAGAAGAATAAAAAAGATTATAAAAAATTACAGTAAACTAAATAACACTTTATTGTATTTTAATAAAAATTGCACAAAACACCATATATTTTATTTATTGCGTGAAATAGTTTTGTGTTAATGTAAATTTTGCACGAAACATACTCCTTGTCCAAAGCTAATATTTAATTTTAAATAAAGATCTAAATTACACAAGTTGTATACAAATAAAAAATTATAAAATATCTTAGATAATTTTTTTGAATAAAATAAATAAACAAATAATTGATCAATCATTTATTTTATATTTTTTTATAAAAATTAGATAACAATTTGTTAAAAAAAGAAAGAAAACTATAAAAATGAAGGATTAATGAATTATTTGTTTATTTGTTTTATTTAAAAAATTATTTAAAATTGTACACATCCAAATAATTAATTGGGACGACTCAGTACAAAAGCGCAACCAGAATGGAGGTTCGCGGCCAGAAGATCCAAATCAATGAACGAGCTTGCGGATTTGTCCAATCCATTGTGTGAAGCAGCCCGATGGAGACTAGGAGGCCCAGTCAAAAATGGTTTAAAAGAAAGTTGAAGTTGTTGAGAGAATTAAAGGATAAATTTTATCTAAACAAGAATTCAAAAATAAGAAACAAGATCACAGCAGATAACATCATTCATCGTCTTCATAATTTTCTTTGCATTATTTTTCTTTACATAATATTTATGATTTATGTTTTTCATAATAAATCTAATTATTTTGAATATCAAAATAGATTTTGTTTGAAAGAAAAAAGAACTACAAAAATCGAAACAAACGGGTCTAATATGGACACACTGTTCTATTTTGATATGTACCTTGTGTTGTTTTGGCAAATAATTCTCTTAGATGTAATATTTTCTTAGTCAAAATAAATGACCCAAGACGTGGCCCGAACTGTAGATCCCAATGACCATACAACCTTTAATACCCACCGTGCGATCTAGGGGTTTATATCTAGACTGTCCGTCATTTCTAACTATTAACAACCTTGGTATCATTGTAGAGTTATTATTGTGCTATCTTTCTCTCTAACTAGAAACGCTATTATCTCTCTATGTCGTGCATTTGTGTGTCTGATTGTTTTCAATAGATATTTTTTGGGATTTCAATGACAGCCTTGCAATTGTTTTTCTAGGAAATATTTTGTGAAGGTATACCGGGTCATGCCCCAAACTCACTAACAATCTTGTCCCAAACTCCCAAGGTTCTTCAATCAACCTCATAATATCCTCAACACAACAACTCTATAAACGAGTCCAAAATTACAAATACCAACTAAACAATAAATCTAGATATCACAATAAATCTCAGACAAATATCATGTTTGCATCAAATCACCAAGTAAACGTATAATACATACAAAAAGATCACGGGCTCGAATTAAACACATAAAAGGTTTAACACATATAGCGGAATTAACTAACACAAATATACCAAAAAGCTAAGAGTACCACTCACGCATCAACGACTCATCTTCCCAAATGGCTTCCTCGACCACATGTCGATGTCACAACACTTTAATTGAATGCACATTCTTATTCCACAAGGCTTTCACCATCGTGTCCAAGATTTGAACAGGTTTCTTATCGTAGCACAAGTCATGCTCCAAACTCACCTTATGAGGCCGGAGCACTTTAATCAGTTAAACATCACCTCAACTGGGATACATGAAACACATCATGCACCTTGTCAAACTCAGTAGGCAACTACAATCGACACATCAATTTCCCAATGCGCTCCACTATCATATATGGACCAATGTAATAAAGGTTCAACTTCTCTTGAATACCAAATCTTTTGATATCCTTCGTAGGGGATACATGTAATAGGACACGATTCTCAACCTCAAATTCTCGGGCCCTATGGCCCAAATATGCATAACTTTTATGTCGACTCTGAGCTGCGAGAATCTTATTTCTATCAAGCCTAGACGATCAGCCCATATGTCTTTTGAATTCAACACATTTTGTAGCATTCCACATGCCGAACAACATCAGGGTTTATTTTTGGCCCATAAAAAAATATTGAGACCAATACCACAGTTAATCCTTCCTAAGGTGACCAATGAGGCCACCTCTATGAGCCTCCAATATGATGGAATCTCATATCAAATGTTACAAAACTCAAGATCATCTTGATACAACTCAAAAATCATCTCAAGCCCAATGATGTAATGCTTATATTGGTTCATAATGAGTGTTTACAGCTAAGTGTACCTGCGATACAGTTTTGGGTCCTCACCCTATGCTGAATCACTAAGGTATATATATATATAAATCAAATTAAAATTTCATCTCTCAAATTCAATTTGTATTGGCCTTGTATATAGTTCAATTCCTCGTGATCAAAATATCACAAAATCCTTTCAAGATGGATGGTATTTTTAGTGCTCCAAACTATGCAAAGTAGTGTAGAACTCTTTGTCATACGTTGAATATCATTGTTGGGTGTCATTCAATTCTCTCTAAAGAAGTTGATGGATCTCTATTTATGACTCAAAATGCCTCAAAACCCTATGTTTGATACATCACACTCTACCTAAAAAACTTCAACATAATCAAGAAAAACTAAGACTAAGGACTTCGTGACCCACCGCTTGAGTAATTCAAAAGCTACTTCAGCCTCTTTCATCCGCATAAAACATCCTCCCTTTAGACACTATGTGAAATGTGCAATAATACTATAGAACTCAGGAATGAAATATTGGTAGAATAATGCTAGATCATGAAGGCTACAAATATTTTGGATGTTATTCACAATAGACCAATTCTTAATAGCCTTCACTTTTGACTTGTCCATTCTAATCCCTTTCTTGGACACAACATAGCCCAAAAGGACAATATACTTGATTAGAAATGACATTTATTATTACTATCAAAAAGCTTATGCTCTCATAACACCTAATTTTTTTTTTTGAAAATATGCTAAAAATTTAACGTTATATACTTGGATAACGTTAAAGTTAACCACTAAAAATTTCTAATAAAATAGCAATAAGTTGGTTCACCAATCTCATAAATGTAATATGGTAACTCAAAAACCCAAAAGGCATCACCATTCACTCATAAAGTCCATCTTGAGCTTTAAAACATGTCTTTTACTTGTCACTAGGTCAGACCTAAATCTTATCGTATCCATTGTGTAGGTCTATTTTTGAGTATATAACCTCTCCATGAAGTTGATCAAGTAGATCTTCTAGTTCAAGAATAAGAAATTGATTTGATGGTAATCTTTTGACAACTATATTGTCCACACGCATACGCCATGAACCAATTCCTTTGGAACCAATAATGCAGGGATTGTACAATGGTTGATGCTCTCACAAATGATTCCTCATTCTATTAGCTTAATAAATTATTTCTAAAACTTCTCATGCTTCTTAGGAATAATTAATATGCTTCTTTGAGGGGAATGAATACAACCAACATAAGGTCGATACGGTATTGTATATCCCACAAAAGGGTAATCCCAGTGGAAGCTCCTTAAGAAAGACACCATGGTAAGAGTCTTCTAAGGTTGCACTTGTAAAGGAGTATTGTATCCACTCGTTTGATTACTTTTCATTAAAACTAAAGCAAAAACATCAACTATGCTCTCCACCACTAGAGACAACTCTCTATAAGAGAGTCGATGACTACTTGTAGGCTTTCCCATTTTTGGAGGTGTCTGACCAAGAACTATATTCAAACCATATTTTTGAAATGTATAGATACTTTTTTGACCCATTTGCCTCATATTTCAGTCAAACTATCACGGCCTCCTCCAAAATAAGTGGTACACATCTCTTGGTAGGATATCAAACGACACCTCATTTTAGAATCCTCATGTTGACTCACTTTATTCTCCTTGCGTAAGCATGATAATTTGTATGGTCTTAGCTGTGTTTTAGTTGGCAATCATTACTTCTCTACCATAATCATAAATACTACATTCTCACAACTTCATCCATCAATAATCGTATTACAACTTTCCCATTGATAGTGCACTTTGTATGAAAAGATATTCTGATGGAGCCATTCATCATCACCAACCACTCCCGTACTCAAGATTTATCGAACCACCAAACTCTCTACCTCGTTAGCATACACAATCTGTGCATCATTCTTAGAAATATTTTGTTCTTCTTCTCCTTTTGATTCATCCTTGATAGGTAGAATGTCCCCTTCTATCGAAGCCACCGCTTTTCTATTACGACATTCAGATCAAACGTGCCCGAAACCATTAGATTTGAAGCAACATACTAATTATGTCGGAGCATGACTATTAGTAGGTGGGAGATTAGATTTTGGAGTTGGGGTCTTTATGGTTGACTTTGATGCCCTGGTTCTAAAACTATAACTACGAGTTACCACTCATTGTGGCCACCTATTATTCATTTTCTTCATATCAAGTTTCTTCTCCGCTTTTAATGTCAACATGCACGCATCCACATATGTCCGATATTGTTGCAATTGGACAGCAAATGAAATATCGTACTAAAATATTTTAAAATTTGTTTGTTTTGGGGTTTGAATTTTGAAACTGAATTTTTGAGGATTTTGAAGTAAGAAGTTTTAAGTATGTTTGTTTGAGAGTTTGGATTATGTAATGATTATGTTGAAAAAAGTTATTATTATTATATTTAAAAAAAAATAATATATTGATGTGATTGTTTAAATTAGATAATATTTAAATATTGTTTAAATAATTTTGAGTAATAATTGAAATTGATGTTTGATTTGATGCATATATATTAAATTAAAATTTATTTTATAATATTTTTTCTTTCATTTTTTATTTGACGTAACTGAAGCTTTTTGTTTTTTTAATTTTTTTGATTTGTTGGATTATACTATTTTTATTTCTTCCATTAATTGAAGCTATACGAGAATCATTGTATTAAAATATTCGATTATTTGTGTAATGTGGAGATTTTGGCAAGAAAAACAAATAGGGATGGGAATGTTCAAGAAGCAATATAATATGATATCACATAAGAGATGTATTACAACGTAGGAAGCAACACTTACGTTGCAACAAAACACATAACTGATATAGTGCACGTGATTTAACATTAAAAATAGTGGTGAAAATGGGACGTAATCTTCAAGTTGGCTTCCAGTATATGTGGATCTTTACTTTCGATGTGTCGTTATTGCATTTTGTTACTATAAAAGCACTACAATCCCAAATGAAACCTAGCTGCGTCAATTCGTCATGAATGGTCCGAGGGTGAGGTATGACCACATTTCATGTCCATTATAAAGGTTTGTATCTCCGTCAACATCCCATCAACTTTTGGCTATAACCTGTCAAAGCGCTAACTGAACATGGTATATAAGTCAAACTTGCTTGGGGCCGACTATGCGGGTTCGTGTTCAGTTTGAGTTGCAGGATCGCCCCTCTGGTGGCGGTGCAAAATACCCATACTAAAAGTGTCTATCCTGCGTGGAACCAATTGGGAATCTGAAACTCCATTTATCAGTCCTGTCACCCCGAGGCCATTCGCTAGTCTTGTCACGTATGGGCCAATGGGAATGTTGCAGACCCTTGTGTTGGAGGCAACAGTTATACATACCCTAACTACCTAGAAACCGACATCGTTAATGACAATTACGTAAAGTCAGTACAATTCGTAAGCAGCGGAACAACTATTTTTAAGAAGCCTCCCAACTAATAAAAATTTGAAACTATTTTATCTGTATTGAAATATCAAAATACTTCCGACTTTTATCAAATAAAAAACAATAAACAATTTATCAAATTAAAATCCCTCAAAGTTGACGACACTCGACAGATGAAACTCGAAACAATATTGATCCGAGATCCAACCATATGAAAGTGATACTTAGACAAACATCTAGCAAGAACAAACTTGATACTTCTACTACTCATCTCATAGCTACAAAAATCATTGACTGAATAAACCTAAAGCTCATAAAAAGGTTATATTAAAGGAGGAAACATAAGGGTGAACTGTATTCTGAAATGGCCAAACTTATCAACACAGAATCCAACCGATTGAATTGAATGAACCATGAAGTAATTTCACTCCAAATCCAACCAATTTGTAATCAAAGTGGAGATGAGTTTTCAAATTGAACCTAATTTGAACCCATTTCGACATGAAACATAACCTGCAGAAATTGCCACAAAAATATGAAAGCAGGAAACGAACTACTCTCTGACTAACTCACGCACAATTCCATATGATAATGTTTCTTGGAACAAAATTAAACCATTTCCTCAATGGAAAATCTAACGGGTTTGTCCAAAATCCTAACAACATAAACCTCTCTTTACCGAAATAGAACCAATTTCCAAATAAGAGCACCGATTGTAGAGAAAAATGAGACCAATGTAGTACCAATCGAATAAAAATCATGAAAATTGACAAGAAATGTCTAATACCCCAGGAGTTAAGCCGGTGTCATGCCGTCCGAGGTTGAATATAGGTTAAATGGATTTAATAAATTACTCATATCAACAATGTGTATATTTATTTTTGGGAGCCATACTAAAAGAACTTTAGAGTTAAGCGTGCTTGCCTTGAATAATTTGAGGATGGGTGACCCCTGGGAAGTCTCCTAGGGTGCGTGTGAGGGAAGACGCCAACTTCCATTGATGAGCCCGTGTCAGGCCTTCCGAGGTTTAAATGGATTTAATAAACTACTAATATAAAAAATATGCACATTTTTTTTCGGGAGCCCTACTAAAAGAAGGACTCGTGTTGACCTGTGGGGCCAGTCTACAATCCCGACATGCCCGACTTTGCGTGGCTTGCGGGCTGAGGTGTCACAAAAGGGTTGAGTTTTACTGACCTCTTCATTGCTTCTCCATTGCAATGCCGGTCAGAAGCCCGATTGATAGTTGTTCCTCTCCCTTTGCGATGACGACCCGATTCCACCGCGAATCGATCCATGCGGTGGTAGTTGAAGGCTACCTCCGATAATAAGCTCTTCTTTTCTAGTCACCCTATGCCTAGCTCACGTGATACATTCCATGACGATGGGATGGATCCTGTGTAACATCCGCGTCAGCTCAAAAGGAAATATTACCGTCACATCGAATTAAGTAGTCGGTTTTGCTAGCCGGCCTACCTCATGTGATGCTATGACTTATATAATTATAAATTTAAAAATCCATACATAAATAAATATGTTTTTCCTTTTAACAAGTGCATTAAAGTGAAACATGTATCAATGTCTCAACTCACAATTAAGATGATTAGACCATTATAAATAAATAAATAATAAAAAATTAATGAATTAGGTGCTCTCAACTCCATATGAATCCCATCATAATTTATAGGGTGAGTCATTCTCACCCAAATCACCTACAAAATGTAGATTTAATATCAGAAAATTTCATATTAAGTAGAATAAACTTACACAAGTAAATACTCCATCCGTCCCACTTATTACTGTCCACATTTTCATTTTCATCCATCCCACGTATTTTGTCATAGTAAGTAGAATAAACTTACACAAGTAAACTTTTCTTTTTTGAAAAAGAATTATACACTTTAATTTTATTTTTATTTTTTAAATTTATAATTTTTTTATTTTAATTCGACTAATTAGTTATTTTAATCTTAATTTATAATTATTTATATTATACGTAATTATTTTCACTAATACATTTTTAATTATTTAGTAATTATATCTCTCTTAAATTCTCATTTGTACAGTAAAGTAGATATCATACCTAGGACGGAGGGAGTACAATTTCAATAATTCATATTTATGAAATTGATGTTACATATGTTATGATCATCTCTTTGAATTTCCGTTATATTTACTCTATTTAAAGATATGTGGAGCTAAGAAAGAACAAATTTCATCATATAATAAAGAAGATTAGTTTTCATATATATATTTGTGATATTCCACAATACATAAAACATCTCTTATTCTTTCAATAAAATTGTTTTATTATTTAATTGGTAGCTAGTAAAGCCACCCACAAACAATTTGCATTATTTAAAATGCCCATGAATATTATCAATAGCACGAGATAAGAAAAAACAATCAACAAGAATGCCTCTTGACAGATAATATAAAAAATCTGATACAACTAGACGGGCATTCACATACCAACATCAAAGACATAACCAACAAGGTACAAATAATAGTAGTATGCCAATAAATCATATGGATAGCCGACATGCATCGCCATTAACTACATAACTATCCAGAGCTCTTGGTAGCAAAGATAAACCTATGCAGAAGATCTATCCCGTGTATAGTAGTGAAATTCGTGCGCCCAGAAATCTCCCAACGGGAACTCAAAAACTCTACTCCTCGCACGCCCATTCGGGATTACGTTTGAAGTTGGCCAATGATCCTGAGCTACTGGTAGACCTTACTAGTGATTAACTTAATGAGTGGACCAAAATCTACATGATAATGATTAGATAGGGCTATATATTACCAAATATAATCCCCAAAAGACCCTGCGACATAGGTCAATCGGTTGTTCGACTAACTATTGTTATTGCAAAATATAACGGTACATCAATATACGTACGTAAGATGGTGCATCGCCAAATATTACCGTGCATTTCAAATAATAGTAATATCCAAAAAGTTCACACACATAAATCATGCTATATGTATAAGATATGAGATCCACGAAACAAGAGCAATGAAGAACCAAGTGGATCAAATCACAAAATTGAGCCCCAAATAAAGAGATAGTGTTTCGTATTTGACATTGAATCACGGCGGTACAATTATTAAACTATCGAAATTATATCTCAAACACAAAAATTAAGTTGTGATTAAGTGTATGTTATTCTCATATAGTTACTTATCAGTTTCGGTAGCCAGATCAAGCTAACAACCTCGATCAATATGAGACTACCCGTACATTGTTGTAATTGGCAGCTAACTACCTTTAGAAGCAAAATACATGTCTATTCTTTTCTGAATTAGATTAATGATTTTATTATCATGTAATATCAACTATTAATTTCCCAGCTTATTAATATACGAGATGAGCTATCTGGTTATTTAAATAAGCTACTAGCTTATTTAAATGATGAATTTTTAAATTAATCCCAAAAAATTTCTTATGATAAAATAATCTATTGTAATTATAAAAACTTTATATCTAATATCATTTTGACCGACATATTTAAAATAAAATATATGTAAAGTTACGAATAAGCAATCAAGTCTAAATACTGCCCAAATAACTTAAATTCAGATTAAAGTGAAATTCTCAAAATATAAACATAGAGTTATATCTAACATAATAACTTAAAAATTATCGCGATTTAATAGTTAAATATTCAATTATAGATTTTTGAATAATTTTGGTCAAATATTTTATTTATTAAATAAATAATTTAAATCATATTTAAAACTGTAATTCTACTTACCTCAAGGAATATAATACCAAAATCCAAATAAAAATCGGATGGTAAAATTTTTTTTCCTTCTTCCTTTCTTCTTCTTCTTCTCTCCTCTCCTCTTGTTCGAAGGGTGGGCTTGTTTGTTTCTTAATTCCATTATAAAAAATAGAATTATATTATTATTATTATTATTATTATTATTGTTATTATTATTATTATTATTATTATTATTATTATTATTATTATTATATTTATATTTATCTTTATTTTTATCAATATTTATTCGTTTAACGGTCATTTCAATTATAATTGACATACAAAATAAGAATAAATTTTATTTCATAATATTAATTTCATGATCACATTAATATTATCAAAAATTTTATTTGATATAATAATTTTATTTTATATACTCTGAAATCGGAACATTATCTCTTGCACAGACAATTTCTAAAAAAATTCACCGGCGAACTGCGAAAAAAATGAATTAGAGTGTAGAGTACGAAGTAATAGGGATTTTCAATTAAATTGAATGTACAAGAGCTGTAAAATAAAAATACAGTCAAGTTGCCCAAAGGAACACACCTTTAGAATATCAAGCAATGACTTGCCTGTTTTAGGCCATAGTACCCATTAAAGGCCTCATCTTTGTAGTGTGACGAGAGGAACTTGTATTAAAAGAACTTCTTTATATTTTTACCAATGTTGCACCTTTTCTTTAGCCTTGTTCAACCACTATCCTTTAACATGTTCCCACCAAATAGACACATGTTTTCTCAATTTTAGTGCGACTATCTATGATTTTTCTCTCTCTGAGAGATTCTTGATATAAAACACACGCTCTAAGTTATGCAACTAATCAATGAAGTTGTCAAGAAGGGCCTAAACCCTAAAATTCTACCATTTCAATATGAGAATTGAGCAATTCCATTGCAAATGATTTCTAGGAAAAGGGGTTATATTGTCTTCTCTCTCATCCTAATAAAAAATTGGGTTTGCTGTCTCTCTCTCTCTCTCTCTCTCCCCATTTGGGCGTCCAAAATTGTACTCACTTCGTCCCACATAATTTGTTCACATCTGGGGCACGAAATTTTCAGTATTATATAATTAGTAACTAATTAAAAACTATATTAGTAAAAATAATTATGATTTAATAAAATTGATTATAAATTAAGATTAAAATAACTACTGCAACCATGATGTTTTTCGGCTACTTACGACCAGGAACCTATTTCTATGGTACCAAGTCATTCCATTGAAGAAACTGAGATAGCTGAACAAAGAGAATTTTTCCGATCAAATATTGAATGTATTTTATTTATTAAAAGAAAAGTGAATATAAAGATAGAAATATCTGATTTATGATTTAATATATATATAAGATTAAAAATATATATGTGTTTAATTATTTTAATAATTATTTATTTAATAAAATATATATAATAGGGATGTTAGAGAATAAAATTGTATATGATACAAATAAACAAAAAAAATATAAATATTTATTTATGATTAACATAAATTGATTTATAGATAAATGGGAAGTTTTGAATGTGTATAAATATATTTATTTAATGAGGAGAGGGATAGAAATAAAATTTTTGAAAATATTTTGAGTGTATTCTATATGATGTAATAATTTGAAAAAAAAAAAAAAAGTTGATAACATAATGCCAACTTTCGCCAGAAAACCAACCAAACACACCCTAAATATTTATAAGTTCAGAAAATCTAAAGCTCAAAAAAAATAAACTTAAAAAAAAACAAGACCTGATAAATAGAAAATCATCATCCTAAGGTCCTAAACGACCTCAAATGGCAAAAAAAAAAAAAAAAAAACCGTTGGACATCATTGCAGGGACGAGTTCGGTTTGTTTCATTGTTCTAGATGAACAATGTGAATTTCGTCCAATTCCAAACTGTGATACTAAAAAGACAAAGAAAAGTCACAAATTCATCATTTGTTAATGTTGTTACATGTTTTAAATTATATAGTTAGTTATTCGTTTCTTATGTAATTTTGTGTTTATCAACGTTCAATCTTTGAGACTCCAAGTGAAGGTGTAACATATAAATCGTTATGATTAACATTCTATAACATGCACATATATATTATGATATTTGGATTGGCGGTATTGAATGAAGAGATTAATAAATTCTGAGCATGCATAAAAACGTTTTGGAACTTTGCAAGCTAACATATATGAAACGATTGCCTACAAATTTTTAATTCGATTTGTATTTTTGTTGTTATCTAATTTATTTGCAACTTACTCTAATGTATTTCAATTTCAATGCAACTTATGTTTTGTCCTTGATTCTTGCTTGGTTGTTTTTGTGTATTTCTAATATATATTAGGATCTCACTGCAACTTTTTTGTCGGTCTGACTCTTTGATACATTTTTCAAAAATTTATTTTCACTTTACTTTCCAGGTTGTTGACTTTTTCTGTTGTTTATTTTTTCAGGTGTGTCACCTTGATTCAGGATATTGTGTGAATTGCTCTTGAGGACGACATGAATATTTTTCTAATGTGTATTGTGGCTAAGTAGGAATTGGTTAGTTGTTTATTATTTTTATTGTATCTTAGGGCATCTCCAACCTAGCGCCATTAAGGGTTGGTAAATGTGGTATCATGCCTCATTTTTTGGCGTTGCTACAGTGCAATGTCAATTTTGATGGTAACGCTAAAAAAATAACATTGCCTTCTATTTTTTTTAATTTTTTTATTTTTAAATTTATTTTTTAATTTTCTAAATTTTCAAAAAAAAAATATTTTAAGTTATAAAAATAAAATGTTATTTAAAATAATAGAAAAATTGAATATTTAAAGAATAATAATGAAAAATAGAGTTATGTTGAAGTAAAATTATTGTAGTAACTGCATATTTAGATTTAAAACTGGATAAATGAAGTTGATGGATTGGAGATGACCTTAGCAGTGTGACGTATGATTTCATAATCAAAAAGTTTGATTTTTTACGACGAACTAAATGGCGTACCAAAAATCGTAACAAGTCAAGCACATGTGCGAAAAGTACGACTTGTTGTGACGAACTAAGTAGCGTAAAAAAAGCCAAGCCTATGCACGAGCTGGGCCGATTTATTGTGACGAGAGAAATGGCATAACAAAATTATCTCATCATCAGGATTGGAGCCGAGGCTCGAGGCCCGATCCGTCGTTCTCACCACCGAAGTAGAGAGTATTTAAAACATCCTCTTCAGCGAAGAACTCATTCTGATCAGCATGCTGAAATCGTACTTCCGACGCCGTTTTGAGCAAGTCTGCCCACCATTGCATGCAATCGTCTTCTTCTTCCTCATTGGACACGTGGCGTTTGTTCTTCCTCTGCTCGGCTTCCTGCCGCGTCTGGTTAACATTCGTCATCTCTGCAACTTGTCGGGAGTTGGACAAGATATGAGGCTGCGGCCGTACGATCTGGTTGCCCTCCCGGGCAGGGGCAGTGGCGCCAGGCAGCTTGTTGACGGCGTGGCTGTTCCAGAAGTTCTTCACGTCGTTCGCTGTCCTCCCCGGAATTCTGCCCGCGATCAGAGACCATCTGGACGGATCCAAGTTCGTTACATAATTAATTAATGTATAGTATTCATTCGTGGAAAATTGTAAACGTAGCTTTTTCACGAGTACTTGCATGCATGCACGCTAAATATATATATTTTGAAAAATTATTGTCAATATATATATATAGATATTATATGGTTCCCAGAATTATAATATATTATATATATAAATTATTTGCAGCCCTATCGTTTTCACCATTGTAGCATGCACGTGAGCATTCATATTTGTTGTAAATATATTCAGATGTAAGATTGTATTTTTATTTTTTTTTTATATCAAATCACCTGCATGGTCTCCACACATTATGTAATGCCCAGAAAACAAACAATACGTCAATTCTTCATCAGATAATCAGTAATTACTGATTCTATAATTAGAAGAATTGTATAATATACTGGCCTGTTCCCCAAGAGCTTATGAAGCCTGATGAGAAGATCCACTTCATCTTTGCTGAACTCTCCCCTTTTAATATCTGGTTTCAGATAATTTAACCACCTTAGCCTGCAGCTCTTCCTGCATCTGTTAAGCCCTGAAATTGAAATAGAAACCCTAAATAAAATATTATTGATGATGAATGTAGATTAAGTAATTTATTACCTGCTCTTTGAGGGACCAAATACCACTTTCCTTCCCCGTAAGTGTTAATACAGTTGCGCAAGAGACAGTCTTCCTCAGCTGTCCAGCTACCTTTCCTCGTACATGATTTTCCTTTGCTTCCCATTTTGCTGCTGCTACTCATTATATGATCATCTGTTAATACTGTCTGTGTATATGTATATGTATATGTATATGTATTGAAGTATTGTACTGTATTGTATTGCAAGCAATTAATGTGACAATCTTTCTATCTGTTATTGCGGTTTTTGATACACTGTCGTCTTTTGGGGTCCATTCTACACACCTAGCTACATAATCCCTCTTTTATGCATATATTTAATGTTTGTTTAATTCCTTGTCGTGTCCAATTATATGCATGTATATCTGTCGGAAAGTTATTAGTGTATCGCGAGTATATCAAACAATTATCAAAAATTAAAATTCGATAATCAAATTAATTTATCTAGATAAATTCGATAATCACATGGAGTGGAGTTAGACCTTCTCACCCGCTCTTTTTTATTATTATTATTATTATTGTTGTTGTAATTGTAAATTACAACCAAGTAAAAATGTATTTATTATCAAATTTATTTAATTAATTCGACTAATCGCCTGTCATATTCGTCATTATATTGCCGTATTGCTCAATCATCACGACGCAATTGTGTGCCAAGAAACATACGATGAACTTTCATATTCATATTAATTACATCATTTTTGTATATGAAAACTATTACATCATATCGGAAAGTAAAGATGGTGATAATGAAAATGGGAATGAAGAGTCAAATGAGGATGGCCTCTTCTCCTTACGACTACTAGTACTTTGGTATAATCATTCATTCCTTTAAAAAAAAAAAGAAAAAACTTAAATGCCTGTCGAAGTAGTAGCGCCATTGAAGGCCCCAACGAACAGGATTAGAGGAAGATCTTTGGGAGAGTAAGAGAGGAGAGGATGCTTCTATTTTTTGGACAAAATAAACAGTGTTTAAGTTCTAATGGGTTATGTCTATTTAGATGTCTTTCTACTTAATTGAAAATGATGAATTTTCTTAAATTATGGTTTTAGAAGAGAATGTTTTATGTATACTTTAATTTAATACAAGAGAGTTCTAGGCAATAATTAAACATAAAGTATTTTATGTATTTTTATTAAAACAGAATGAGATAATATATAATTTACTCTAAAATATAATTAAAAATTATAATTAAAAAATATAAAATAAAAAAAAAATCTTAATTGTTGAATGATAATAATTATGATTCATTATAATTGTTAATTATTGTTACACATTAAAAATCAGTCCTCGACTTCGGTCAAAATTCTGCCAAAAAAGCCATCAAAATATCAACTCCGGTCCAAGTTGATTTTGAAAAACGTTAATCGACTTTTGGATAACCAAACGACAACAAAAGGAAATGGCCCTGGAAGCCGATCTTGAGCAGACAATTTTTAGACATCTTTTAACCGAATAACCAAATTACCAGCCCCATGATCCCATGACTAAATTAACTAATTTTCAACCTTCCAGTGAACTACTTTTATATACAAGACAACAATAAATTGGAGTATCTTCAATTCGCATACAAATTTTTTGAGAAATTTATTGAGGATCACTAATTTAATTTTCTATAGTATTTTATTGTTACCATTCTTCTAATAGCTCAGGGATTTTCTTTCTCAAGCTATAAAAATCAAGTTCGAGTTTTTTGCCTTAATTTTACTATTTAATTGTTAGATTTTCTCATTTAACAAATTGACGACCAAAGTAGGAAAAAGGAACATAGTTGATCTCAAGAATGAAACGTCCTTCATTTGTCTTTTTTCCAGCCAAATTATTAGAAGAATTCATGTGGCTAGTTCACAATACCCACTAGCGGGGTTTCTGCCACTCTTCCTCGAGTTGACTAGATAGAGTATGTTCAAATGATGAACAATAAAAAAAAAATTCAACTACACTGGCTATATTGAGCGATTAGCATAATCCAATGCAAAATATGTTGAAGCAAATGTTGGCCAAAATGACTATGTAGTCAGCCTCAGCATCAACAGATATATGTCCTACTCGCCCTAATGCTACCACTGGTGCACCATTGTTCGTGGATAGCACCTTACAGCCAGTAGGCCACAAAAGGAGAAAACACCTGCAATATTTTCTAACAATGTACCCTTAAGTCAAAGGCAGGTATATTCTCCACCAGCATATGCGCAAGAAGTAGCAGATTATAGAGCCGTCAAACCTTGAGCGAACACATGATTTATTGCTTGCTAGAGTTACTCTAGATAATGTTGTTCAAATTTTAATGGTTTATTTCAAAATAAACCCACAAATGAACAATCAATCAAGATATCAAAGGCCACTCTTGGAAAGGATGGTGACAAAACACCTATTTCCAGGAAATTTTCGGCCACCCAAGTTCCACCCACATTTTTAGGAGTGGATGGCGCTTCTATGTTTGATCATGTAGGAAGATTTATTGAGAATTGAGATACAATCCATATTTCAAGTTATATTTATTTGGTCTTTCTTTGACTAAAACAACCTTGTAGTTCATGGGATTGCACCAAAGCAGTTTCGGACCTAGGAAGATATGAAGAATGCTATCCAAAATTGATATAGTCTTGTTGATCGATTTACTAAAGACAAAGAAAATTTCTGAAAAATTTCATAAATTTAATTGAAATAATTCGGCATTTGGAAAGGCAATGCACTACATTTTTTTTAAGAATGTGAAGTGACCAATTGGTAGTCTGAAACATGAACGCACGATTGATAGAACAATTAACTACCCATGATATAACTGATTTGGCCCAGTTAGCATCAAATGTCAACTGATGGGAGAATCATTTTTCGAAAAATGACCAGTCACTCTACAAAAGTAAAGCACAACGGATGGCCAACATGCATTTGAAGTCCTATTATTTAAAAGTGGATAATATGAACAAAATAGAGGAGATGACAGTCGAAATTTTTGAAGGGAAACCTTATGTTTGTTCGAGGTTTAAGCCAACATCTAGAGGCAAAAGAAATCAAGATCAGCCATCACTTTATGTTTCCAAAGCAGATAAGATTTTTTATATTTTATTGCCTGATGGACAAATTGTCAATCCCAAGTGGTAACACTTGGCTTCAAATGAGGGAATTAAGGATAAACCTTGATGCAAGTGATATAATTCCTTCACCCGTATGACAAACCAATGCATACACTTCCAAAAAAAATTTCAAAAGGCCATCAAAGGCGGACATCAAAGTACATTACATTGGGAGTTGAACAACAACTTTTTCCAAGGGTCACTACAATAACCATTTTAGCCCAAGTGGAGGACAAAAATCAGGACAAGCACCACAAAAGGGAAAAGGTCGCCATGGCAACCTAATTGACACACGAAGATAAAGGAAAATCCCATATAGAGAAAGTCCAAATAAAAAGTGAAAAGAAGATCGAGAAGGGCACAAGAAAAAGAAAAATAAAAGTAGATCCAAAGTAAATAGTATACCCAGTACCCATAACCAAAAAATAAGATGGTACTGATGGTACTTATCAAGTAGAAGTCAATGATAGAGTACTAGTGCACGAACGTTCCGTGTGAAAACTCACTAGATAGCATGTGATGATGAACGATGGAATACAGATAGAAAACATTTGCCTCCTAACATAGATTCTCAATTTTCAGGGATGAATTGGACCTAAATTAGAAATATGAAGAGATTATATGCAATACGAGAATGGAGGAAATATTCACAGAACCACACAAGATTTCATTGTTTATATAAACTCAATAGGAGAGATCGGGCTCAGGAACATGAACTGGTCACGCACGAAGCAAGGGGTGATGAAATAAGGTATTAGTCAAAATTCAGAGATACTATGGGTCCAGAGATAGAGCAATAAGATGGCAATCGAACAAAGAAAATAAAGACATGTTTTCGTAAAAGGTAAAAGCAAAGTCACATACGACAAAGCCATGTATCAATTATGCAAGCACTGAAATAAAATCAATGTGGATCTACAACTCCATGATCGAGTGATTCATTAAGGACCTAAGGTCAGATTCCGGTCTTTTTCACCTTTCGAGATGTAGGCCCTGATGATAGAAGAGATTCCAAGTTGTATGAACGAAGTTTTAAAAAAATAATTTGATGTTGGATAATTTGATGAATTTCAATGATGAGGATCTGAACCAGACAAGTATAAAATCATGATAGACATTCAGGCTAATAGTCCATTATATAGGTTTTTAAAATCGTTGAACGCAAAAGTGTATTTTCAAATGACAAGAGTTTGGGCTGAAGAAACGGAGATTTCATGGTCCGAATTTGCTAACCTTAGTGAGTTCAAAGAGGATAAACCTCATGGATGATGATGGAAGTACCAAATATGGAGGAACGACGACTTGAAATCCCGAAGAAAAACCTTCGATTACCTTTGCACCCATTTCAAAGAAAAGTATACCTCATTTGAAACCATTGTTCATGACAACAGACATCAATGGAAAATTGTGGATAAAGTATTCATTGACAACGAGGCTATTTTCAATGTCATGCCAATCAAAATATACAAGAAATTGTGTAAAAGTATATTGGACTTAGCTTAAGTGAACATAGAATTGAGCAACTTCACAGGACATCCTAGTAAGCCTGAGGAGACGATGATAACACCAATAGAGTTTGGTCTAAAAATGATTTCAATAGTTTTTTTTTTATGGTGGATGCAAATACTACATACTTGGTATTGTTGGGCCGAGAGTAGACAACATCCCAATATGTTCATTTCACATTTCATTAATAGTTGATGTTTAGGAAATAGGGCCAAGTTCTTACAATAGATGCTACCCCAAATCCATTTCAATTAGTTGATACAATAGAGGAAGTTGTACTCTATTCAGGTCACATCCCACATATCTCACAAATATCACTTGTTAGTGATTACTAATGGAGTTGTAAAATTGCAAATAAAGGGTATTTTTATTTAAATAGAACAAATATGTATATTATGGATATATATATAACCAAGTCTTTTATAATCTTAATAAAGTTAGTTATGTTGAAGATAATTACAAAATTCATTTGAAGATAGAAGCTTGAGTGCACACAGAGAAACTAACTTCAAATGGCCTCATTAATAAAAAAGTAGGCACAAAATTCACAACTCAAGATTCATTAGTAGGTTACAGTTTAACTACTTAACAGAAACCACATATTGTTCGGGCTAGTGGTTTATTAACACCTGAGTAACAATACCAAATGATTGAGGTAATTAAAAGGTTCTGATATTTTTTGGCATTAGATTATTCCAAAATAATAGGCTTGGATGGAAACTTCATTGAGCACATGCCAATCAAAGAAGGGTATAAACCATATAAACAAGTGCCAAAGCACATAAAGCCAAGCTTTTGCCTTAAATCGAAAAGAAGATTGATAAATTAATAAAAGTAAGATTCATTCAGCCATGTTCATATACTGAATAGTTGGAAAATATGGTTCTTATTACCAAACAGAATGGTAAGATACAAATTCAAATTGACTTCAAAGATCTCAATTTGGCTACTCCTAATGACGAATATGTCATGCTCATGGTGGATATGTTGATTGATTCGGTTGCAGAACATAAAATTCTTTTTGATGGATAGCTAAGATGGTTATAATAAAATTTTCCTAGTCGAAGAAGATGTAAGCAAAACCAATTTTCAATGTCCTCACACCTTAGGTATTTACAAATGGACCATCATGTCATTCGGGCTTAAAAATACTGTAGCAACTTATGAAAGGGCCACGAATGCTATATTTATGGTACAATTGATCATAATATGGAGGAGTATATTGATGTAATCGGTCATACTATGGAGGCGTATATTGATGATGTCATCATCAAATCAATAAAACTCCATATGCATCTAACAAAATCAGAACACGCTTTTACTCGAATGAGTAAATACAACTTGAAAATTAACTCCACCATGTGCGCATTTGGGTTTCAGTTGGGAATTTTTTAGGGTTTATAGTACATCAACATGGTATTGAAATATTTACCAAGAAAGCAAAAGCTATAATAGAAATTCAACCATGAAGGTTCATTTCGAATGCAGCTGGAAAAATGAAACCTATCAACCCATTTTTTAAGGAAACACAACAAAAATAGTGTGAAAAGAAACAAACTATACTGGATTTAATCAAAGATGAATTTGTGACACAACCAGTATTGATTCCACCAAAAAAAGATAAACTTATGAAACTATATTTAACCCACACATACGATGTGATAAGTATTCTATTGGCCCAAGATTGGAATGTTGGGAAAGAGCGAGAAATTTATTACTTCAGAAAAACATTGGCTGCTCCTGAATTAAACTACACTATCGCTAAAATTTGTGCAATTCTTTGGTGTACGCTTGTAACAAATCAGAGAATTACATCATGCCCAAATAAACAAAAGTCATATAAAAATTTCATGTGGTCAAGGTTATCATGCAAACACCAAACATGCATGGTAGATTAATGAAGTGAGAACTGAAGCTAGCACCACTCTCTTTAACATTTAAACCTATAAAAACTATCAAATGACAAGTTGCAACTAAGTTTCTACCAGAGCATTCACGTGAAACCAAATCAGAAGACTTTGTGAGGGTTAAACTATGGATGATGTTTCTAGATGGATCAAGTACTAAGATAAGTTCAAGTATTGGAGTGTTTCTTGAAGGCCCAAGTAGACAGAACATTAAACTGTTTTGACAAATAGAGGCTATGCACAAAATTTAGCTAAATATAAAGTGTTGGTACTAGGAGAAAAAGATTCGGTGAAGCGTCGGTAATTATCAAAGGTGATTCTCAATTGGTTATTAATTAAGTACTAGGAAGTTACATATGCAAACATCCTCAATTGTACAAGTCCATAATAAGGTACATTTTCTTTTGTCCAAAATAGTTGAAGTCATTTTCAAATACATCCCTCGCCATGAGAATGGTAAAGCAAATGATTCAGAACAAGTTGCCGCCAACTCACAGAAGGAATGGTTCATCAGGGGTACACAACCTTCCATAAAACCAATTGAAAATACCAAATTGGCCAATACATCAAATGGACAAAAGAACTTATCAATTAGTTGAGAACTCCAAACTTAGCAGTTCCTTTTAGTATATGATTGAAAGCTTTGCGGTTTAAGCTGGTCCACAACATATTATTCAAGAAAACACTAGATAATGTTCTATTGAAGTGTTTAGGGTTAGATGAGGCATTATCTATCATGAAAGAGGTGCATGAAGAAAACTATGGTGCACATCAGGCAGACGTTAACATGATATGGGCAATTCATTAGCTTGGGTACTATTGGTCGAAGGTATTTGATGATTGAGTGTGATATGCAAAAGAGTGGGAGGAATTCCAGAAATTTGGTCCCCTTAATCATCTCCGCAGTATTGAACTCAAAGATTCTCCCAAACTATAGCCATTTAAATCATGGGTGATTAAAACCATAGGAAATATTCAACCTACTTCATCCGAACATTATTGTTTCATCACTATGGCTACCAATTACTTTGTTAAATGGATTGAAGCGATCCCTCTAAAGAAAGATGTACAAAAATAAGAAATTAAGTTCATGCAAGGATATATCATTCACCAATTTGAAATTCCTATTCAATAACCACAAACTAAGATTTAACATTCATATGGAAAAAATTAATGGACTTTTTTGCAAATTACCAAATTAAATTATATGATTCAACTTCATACTATCCACAAGCCAATAGCCAAGCAGAAGCTACCGATTAAGTTATCATCCATATCATCAAAAAGATATCAAAGATACACCAAAGTAAATGACATTTTCTCTTCTCAGATGTTTTATGGGCACACAGAAGCAGTAAGAAAATCACTACTGGTTTTTCACCATTTTATCTCACTTTCAGTCATGATGAAATCCTATTTATGAAAATTCAAGTGTTCACAATTTGGACAACCAAATAAAATAATATATCAACTGAAATGCATCGCTAATACGTGATGAAATATTTGGAGAAACTAAACACAACACGAATGGTAACTATTGATAATATGTAAAAAGAAAACCAAAATTGGGTTAAAAAATATCGCAAAAAACTTCATCATAGAACTTTCAAAAAGGGTGATTTGGTTTGGAAAACCATCTCTCCAATGTATAAGAAGGTAGACTAATTGAGAAAATAGTCACATAATTAGGAGGGTCCATATATCATTAAAAAATTTATCAGAAATTTTGTTTTTATTATCATTTACTAAAAGGGTCAAATGGTACATGAAATTATTAATGCAAAATATCTAAAAAGGTACTACGCTTTTTTTTTAGAAAATAAATTGGAATAACAAAACTTATTTGGACCCATTGGTAGGTCCTAACCTTGAACCTTCTCGGGGTTCATTCATCATCATTTGAGGATGGATTTAATGGTGCATCATCTTTGAAATCGGTGGGCTCATCACGCCATCGATCTTCTGTGTTATACCCTCAGTTAGCTCATACTGGAAATACTACCGCCACATTGCATCATGAGGTCTTCATCTCCTACTTTGGGCCCTACAATACAATGTTAAGGCTAAAATTAACTATAAAAGCGCATTATTATTTAACACAATATGATATGTGAATATTTACAAAAATACACTCCTAAACACGATATTTTTTTGGTAAAAAATTTACATATAATACATCATAGGCAAGTTCACTCGCTCCGCCGTCTTTCTATATCCCAATATGTCACTTGTTCTAGAGGTGTCATGTATACCAGAATCAAATATTTTTCTTAAAACCAATCTATAATTAAATTTATTTTAACAACTAACATAAAATATATCAAGCCATACTTTTTAAAATAAAAACTAATCCCCGTCCATCACAAAATATGTGTCATGCCATGCCAATAGTGAAATGATGCAATATCGAACTCGACAACCATGCACATGCACATATATATACAACAGTTCACGAAGTTCTCAACACCACTAATAAATTTTCTATTTAGAATACACTTACGCATCCTATTATATATCAATTTCCTCTCTGGGGTTGTATGTCTAAACAGTCACAATAGAATAGTTATATCAACAACAACAATATTATGTTAGTTCTACATTATCTAATATATGAATAAAATTTGATTAATTAGTGGGTAGATGTTTGAAGCTCTGTAGGATTCAAATTTCAAAAGTAATTATGTTTCGAAGGTTGGAAATATTATTGTATTATGATTTTTACAAAATTTTATGAGATAACTCTCATAAGTTTCAGTTCAATATAAAATAGAATTGCAACAACAATGCTTTTTATATTTTCCACCCTATGTTCAAACTTCAATTGGACATCATGCGTAAATAAATAGTAACATTTTAGCCTATTTGAAATATACGAAACCTAACTCGAAACAATAAATTGAACTCAATTTAGAGAAAAAAAAAAAAAAAGTTCATACCAGAATAAATGGCAACATCTAGCATCATATCGTTCTGAAGAACCAAAAATCACATCAAACCTATACAATTTTAACTATAATTGAAATAAGATTAACAAAACACAATATTTATATTAAAAAAATAAAGAAATTCAATGAAATTTTTTTCTCAAATATAAAAAATACCAAAAAAAAAAAAAAAAAAAAGACTAATTCAACCGGGAAGGGCAGCCGCAGTCACCCTCCCTGGAATTTGCCTTCTCCGGCCACTAGGAGGTCCACTGCGGCCGGCAACAGCCACCGCGAGACGCCATGACTCGTAGCTGACAGCCACCGAATATTTAAACAAAATAAAACCAATTCTTTTTACCTTCTCAGTCACTACCGTTGTCCGGGCTCCGTCGCTGCCCCGCGAAATACACCGCCAACACCCACCGCCCTTGTTTGCGTTGCCAACACTTGTCTTCGTCGATGCCGCCTGAATTTTCTTGCCACGCTGATCCTGTGAATGACGAAAAAGAAAATTACGGCTAGTTTCAATTTTTGTTTACAGATGGAATGATTTCTCTTCGCTCTAATTAGAGACAGAATTAAAATAGTGATATAATGTGTCAGTAATTAATAGAGACGGAATTTCGTTTTGTTTGCGATTAAATGTTGGTTTTCCGTCCTCAAGAACTGATCCGTTGCCAAATTTCATTGCTACTAGTGCAGTAATTTTTCCATCTCTAATCTCTATCCATAATTGTGTTGGGACGACGCAGACCTTCATCCCGTCCGTAATTTTGTCGCTAAATGTGATGGAATTTGATTTCCTCTCCAAATTCCGTTGCAAAATTAATTGTTTCATATATATATATATATATATATTTCACAAAGACACTTCAATTCCTCAATTCTCATAATTTTGAGAATCTTAATAATAAAAATATAACTATTTTATTATGGATAAATATTGTTTTTTAGAAAAAAAAAAAATTTTGTTTCAAAATTTATAAATTTTAAAAATATATATATATATATGTATTTTTATAAATAATATTTTAAAACTAACCATTCTCTTAATTTAAATTTAATTATTTATTTTTAATATTTTAGATATAAATTGGTTATACTATCTCCGTCCACTGTCAATTTATTCATTTACTTTTTGCAGGTTAATCTTTAAATATTAATTATTATATCAAAACAAAGTACAAATTAAAGAAAAACGACAAAAATACTTCTATTGGTGCCTTATAATACTAATGAAATTAAATTTGTAAAATAAATTATACAAATATAAAGATATTTATAATGTAAAAAACAATAACGTATTATTGTTAAAATAAATTGTTAAGTTTGTTTAATATTATTATAAATGTTTATTTTAGTTTATATGCATTGTATTTAATATTTTTTTATATAAATAATATTTTAATATAATATTTTGAACAATTTATGATTTACTTTTATTTTATTTTTTCATTTTCTTTTAATTGAATAAGAAAAATTAAAAATTAACACATGAACCGACCATTGAGTAATTAATATATGATTAATTTTTCTAAAAAATAAGTTAGTAAAAATTTAATTAAAAAATTATATTATTTAATATTAAAATACCGTGCATAAGCTAGTGTGTATATATATATATATATATATTATATCAGGCGAGTCATCTAATAAGATGGCTAAGAGATAAACCTTGATTAGAGGGTTACTATTGGTTCTTAATTTGGATTGGGCCTAGTGTCTCGTGGGCCAACTAATTTCATGGGTTTGATTGATATAAGTATAGGACATAAATATTTGCGCCTCAATTATATTTACATGACCAAAAATTTTTACACGTCTCGTCACATTACCATTTAAGTAATTTTAGTTCAATTAAAACTTTTTTAAATTGGTCCCAATTAGTAGTCCCCTGACTCATAAAAATATGACTTTTCTTTTTTTCTTATGTCTCCTAATAATATTTCTATTATGTATTTAATAAAAAATTATACTTTCTACGTCTTTTTTTAATGTATCATTCGGGGGGTTTTTAAATTTAAAAATAAAAATATGTTATTAGTTATTAAAAATATATATAAATTAATTATATTTCGAAGAATATATTTGTAATTTAAGTAGAAATTAAGAGTATTTTGGTATTAGTATATAATTAATTTAAAAATATATATATATTTGAATGAGATAAACAAAAATATTAAAAAATATATTCTGAATTGATATGAAAAAAATACTATTTTCAATATTTTTCTACTATAAAAGATAATAAGTATAAAAAAATTTAATAAAAGCCTCACATATTAAAACTTCTGTTGAAAAGTTTTGAATATATTTTTATGAGATGTGTTGGACATGGATACAAAAGCACATGAACTTGAAGTAGAATTAAAGATAAAAGTGGAGCCAGAGCTCATTGGCCACGGAGCCGTTCAACAATAATGGAGCTTCAAGCCTCGGAGTCAAAGACTACTGCCTCCACAGAGCCGAAAACAACAATTTCCATTGAATTTTGGTGCTTCCACAGGACCGAAAGCAGCAATCTCCATGAACCTTAGGGCAGCAATCTCCATGAACCTTAGGGCAGCAACTCCTTGGACCATAGCGCCTCCAACTCGGAACAATGTTTTCATAAGGTCAGAAAGTGTTATCGCCATTAGGTTGAAAACAACTACCTCCATTGGACTCCGGTGCTTTCACAAAGCAGAGGAAGGTTGCCTCTACAAGATAGAAAGCAACAGCTTCCACAGATCATGGGATAACTACCTTCGTTGGCCTTGGGTTAATAATTTCGTACTTAACATTAGTGGAGGGCCTATACACTTTCATACTTTATTCAAAAAGCTTCATGGAACAAACCAACAAGAGGAAAACCGAAGATTTCATTTAACTCGAGGCTGTTGGAGATACATCCCCGTGGACCGGTAAGGAGTACGATGGAAACAAGTCAGAGTAAGCGGAAAATCTGGTCCAAAGGCAATGGAAGAAGTTCAGAGCAAATGGAACCCGGTCCAAAGGCAATGGAAGTGGTTGGGAGCTGGTGGAAGGAGATTACAAGGTAGTTAGGAGCTGATGGAAGGAGGTTACCAGGGAACTAATGGAAGAAGGTTACCAGATAGTTGAAGGTAGTGGAATGAGGTTATCAGACAGTTGAAGGTAGTAGTGGAAGGTTACCAGGCGGTTGAGAGTGGTGGAGGAATAATTGGAACTGCCCATTTTAGTGGGAAGAGGCGGCTATTCTATCTTAGGATTAAAGTAGGAAAAAACACATCACACACACGAGTAAGAAAATGAACTCGCATTTTTCTCTATTTCCTTTTCATAGTTCTTTAGTTTCCATTTATACATTTTAATTCAAATTACTTGTCTTTATGTTTCTAGCATATTTTTATCTGCTTTCCAGTAGATTTATCCGAGTTTTAGTAGATGTTAGTTTAAATCCATCGAAATCAGTCGTTTAGGCTCGAAGCCTTGTTTAAGATCGACGCCGTGCAGGCTCCATCGCAGGAGCCGCCTCTAATCCGACGACGGGCAGGCTCTTTGGAGTATTTTTGAAACCCACGCCGACGAATCGACGAACTATTTTGGAACTTCCAAATTTTGGGATCCAACAATTGCCACGCCTAGTGGGACCAAAGTCGGATTTTTCGAAGAGTGATGTCAAGGTTGACATGGGGTTCATTTGTACCTCCAGAAAAAAACTACGGAATTGTTTCAAAACATCCAATGCTTCAGGCCTTAGGGCTGGGATAGGCAAGATCAGGCTGGAACCAACAGCCCGTAGGAAGTTGGAATCAACAGCCTGCGGAGGGCTAGTACCACCAGTCTACGGAAGGCTTGTTCCAACAACCTGCAGATGGCTGGAGCCAACAGCATGTGGAAGGCTGGCAACAACCTGCGGAGGGCTGGAACCATCAGCCTATGAAAGGCTAGCAACAGCCTGCGGAGCGCTGGAGCCAACAGGCTGCGAACGGCTGGATCCCCTTGGCCGTTGAAGTTTTGAATAGCAGTGCTGAGCCTCCACGAGGGACAAGAAAATTTGCAGCATTTGGGATGATCCCGCCAGGGTGATTAAGCGAACAACTTATGTGGAATGCGCCAACACCACCATGGGGATGTCACGGTCTGAGCGTGACTAATCTCCAATGGAAGAGGATCATCGAAACATAGGGGCAAGGAGGGCAGCCGCAGAGATGCAGCCGCCAACCTTCCATCAGCAAGCAGCCGGAGGGCAGCCACTGACACCAAATCAATAGGAGGCCAAGCCTCTAATAGACGATATCATCGCAGATTGCATAAGGAGGGCATTTTCAAAAAGAAAGTTTGAAAAAAAGCCTTATGCCACTTTGAGCGCGGAAAATTCACCTCCATATGAAAAAGAAGCTACAGGGTAGAGACTATAGATGTTGTGGAGGCTTCAGTCGTAAAAGAGTCTGCAGGGGCAAAGGTTCCAGAAGCCATGGAAGTTCTAGAGCTTTTGGAGGCAGAGACTCCAGAGGCTGTGGAGGCTCCAGTTGAAAATGAGTCTGTGGAACCAGAGGTTCTAGAAGCCATGGAAGCTCCAGAGCTTGTGGAGGCAGAGACTCTAGAGGCTGTGGAGGCTTCAGTTGAAAAAGAGTCTGCGGAAGTAGAGGTTCCAGAAGCCATGGAAGCTCCAGAACTTGTGGAGGCAGAGACTCCAGAGGTTGTGGAGGCTTCAATTGAAAAGGAGTCTGCGGAGGCAGAGGTTCCAAAAGCCATGGAAGCTCCAAAATTTGCGGAGGCAGAAACTCCAAAGACCATGAAGACTCCTAACGAAAAGGAGAATGTAAGAGCAGAGGCTCCATATGAAAAGGACTCTGCAGGACACAGGCTTCAGAGATCATGGAGGCTCTATACGAAAAGGAGACTGTAGTGGAAGAGACTCCAGAGGCTATGGAGGTTCCATACGAAAAAGAGCATGCAGGGGTAGAAGCCCTAGCGACTTCAGAGAAAAAAGACTTTGCGGAGGCAAAAGCTTTGGCCACAAAATTAGCAAATGGAAAGACTTATTTGTGTCCGGCATTGAAGCCGACCAAAAGGTTTATTCCTTTTGCTAATACTATGTCGGCTAAAGGGCTTATGAAAGACAGGCTTAACACCCAGCTGTCAAAACCTTTGGTTCAAAACTGTCAAGGACCGAAGGCACCTGCTAAAAAAAAGTCGTTTTTACAAGAGTGACATTTGATAAAGTCTCAAGTTCGAACACGGAGAAGGTAAGACAAAGGATGGTCAAGAGGGAGCTTAATGTCAGTGTCACTATCCTAAGTCCGAAAGCCTCAGGATTGGAGAAGAGGAAATTATACAAAGGACCCAAGCCGGAGGCCATCATAGTAGAGGTGAAAGTCACATGTGGGAAACGGATTTGGACTGTCACCATGGCTGACCAGATCACCATCATTCCCAAGGCGACACAGAAGCCTCCTATCGCAATAGAGAATGAAAAATGGATTATGAATTAGCCGAAGCTTTCCACTAGGTGGCAATAAGGGCACTCACCAGGACTCAAAAGAGGCGAGCTCAAATAAGAAAGTTGGAGGCTCATATGAAGGAGGAAAGATCACATGTGCCATCTCCGAAAGAAAAACATAACGAAGAGCTGCCTTTAAAAAAGAAGCAGGCTTTGGAGCTTTTTCCAGAAAGAAAGCAGGCTGCAGAGCCACTAAGGAAGCAGGCCATGAAGCCGCCTCAAAAAAAAAAAAACAAGTTGTAAAGCCGCTTCCAGAAAGGAAGCTGGCCACGGAGGCGCCAACGAAGCAGGCTGTGGAGCCGCTTTTAAAAAGAAAACAGGTCATGGAGCCGCTAAGGAAGCAGGCCATAGAGCCGCCAAGGAAGCAGGCCATGGAGCCGCCCCAAAAAAGAAGCAGGCTATAGAGCCGCTTCAAAAAAGAAAGCAGGCTGCAGAGCCGCTAAGGAAGCAGGCCATGGAGCCGCCTAAAAAAAAAAAAAACAAGTTGTAGAGTCGCTTCCAGAAAGGAAGCAGGCCATGGAAGCGCCAACGAAACAGGCTGTGGAGCCACTTCCAGAATAAAAGCAGGCCATGGAGCCGCCACGGAAGCAGGTTGTGGAGCCGCTTTAAGAGAGAAAGCAGGTTGTGGAGCTACTTTAAGAAAAGAAGCAGGCTGTGGAGCTACTTCAAGAAAAGAAGCAGACTATGGAGCCACTTCCAGGAAAAAAAAAAAAAAAAAGTCATAGAGGTGCCAAGGAAGCAAGTTGTGAAGCCGCTTTCAGATAAAAGGCAGGTTGTGGAGCCGCTTTCAGAAAGGAAGCAGGCTGTAGAGTCACTTTCAGAGAACAAGCAGGCTGTGGAGCCGCTTCAAGAAATAAAGCAGGCTGTGGAACCGCTAAGGAAGCGAGTTCTGGAGCCGCTTTCAGAAAAGAAGCAGGTTGTGGAGCCACTTTCAGAAAGAAAGTAGGCTGTGGAGCCACTAAGGAACCAGGCTATAGAGTCTTTTCCTAAAAGGAAACAAGTAGAGGAGCCTGCGGAAGAAATTCAAGAGTTAGAGGAAGTTGTCGTTGACGAAGAGCCTATCTTCGAATTGAATGATGTGTTAACGATGATAGAATTTAAGAGGCTTGGGCCTGGCCAAAACCAACATGTCAAGCCTTTGCACATTCGGGTCTCGATGAATGGCTATCCGCTTGACCAAGTTCTGGTGGACAGTGGAGCTTATGTGAATGTGTTGCCGATTGAGACCCTACGGAAGTTCGGAAAGACTAGTGACGATTTGATTTCTACATTTGTACGGCTTACAAATTTTATGGGAAATTCTTACAAACCGGCATGTATGATCTCTTTGAATGTGCAGGTGAGATCAAAGGAAATATCATCAAATTTCATGGTGATTGATGGTAGGCCATTCTATTCGGCTCTCTTGGGACGGAATTGGATTCATGCATGCGAGTGTGTGCCTTCGACACTCCATCAAACATTGATGTTTTGGGATGGAAATGAATTCCAAGAAGTGAAGGCCGAGGAGGATCCCTTGTCGATAGAAGTGACCACAGTTGATTCAAGTGAACGGCTCAAAGCAAAAGGACATAGGCTCAATGGAAGCAATTGCCCAACCCTTTTGAGGAGGGCATTGTTGGACATGGGTACAAAAACACCTGAATGTGAATGAGGCTCAAAGATAAAAGTGGAGCCAAAGCTCATTGGCCACGGAGCCGCTCAACAACAATGAAGTTTCAAGCCTCGGAGCCAAAGACTGTTGCCTCTACAGAGCTGAAGACAACAGTTTTCATTGGATTGTGGTGTTTCCACAAGGCCGAAAGCAGCAGTCTCCATGGACCTTAGGGCAGTAACTCCTTGAACTATGGCGCCTCCAACCCGAAACAATGTTTCCATAAGGTTAGAAAGTGTTGTCTCCATTGGGTTGAAAACAATTACCTCCATTGGGTTGCGGTGCTTCCTCAAAGTAAAGAAATGTTGCCTCCACAAGATAGAAAGCAACAGCTTCCACGGATCATGGGATAACTACCTCCGTTGGCCCTAGGTTAATAATTTTGTACTTAACATTAGTTGAGTGCCTATGTACTTTCATACTTTATTCAAAAAACTCTATGGAACAAGCTAACAAGAGGAAAACTGATGATTCTATTTAACTCGAGGCTGTTGGGGATACATCCCTGTGGACTGGCTAGGAGTACAATGGAAACAAGTCAAAGTAAGCGGCAGATCTGGTCTAGAGGCAATGGAAGAAATTCAGAGAAAGTGGGACCCGGTCCAGAGGTAATGGAAGTGGTTGGGAGCTGATGGAAGGAGGTTATCAGGTAGTTAGAAGTTGATGGAAGGAGGTTACCAGGGAACTGATAGAAGAAGGTTACCAAACAGTTAAAGGTAGTGGAATGAGGTTACCAGACAGTTGGAGGTAGTAGTGGGAGGTTACCAAGCGGTTGAGAGTGGTGGAGGAATAATTGGAACTGTCCCTTGTAGTGGGAAGAGACGGTTATTCTATCTTAGGATTAAAGTAGGAAAAAATACATCACACGCACGCACAAGAAGATAAACTCGCATATTTCTCTATTTTCTTTTCGTAGTTTTTAGTTTCCATTTATGCATTTTAATTCGAATTACTTGTCTTTATGTTTTTAGCATATTTTTATCCACTTTCCAGTAGATTTATCCTAGTTTTAGTAGATATTAGTTTAAATCCATCGAAATTGATCGTTTAGGCTCGAAGCCTTGTTTAACATCAACGCCGTGCAGGCTCCATCGCAGGAGCCGCCTCTAATCCGACGACGGACAGGCTCTTTGGAGTTCTTCTGGAACCTACACCGACAAATCGACGAACTATTTTGGAACTTCCGAATTTTAGGATCCAACAAGATGAAAGGAGTATTATAGTCCCAACTCTGAATTTATAGGCAAACGTAACAAATAGGGGTGTCAATTTGTGTTTTTGGGTCGTATTCGTGTCGGGTTGAGCCATGGGAGTAACAAAAAATTGTCAACTCAAACCCGACCCGAACAGGACATGAATTCTTTCAGGTCGGGTTCAGGTTGACCTGAATTAGTTTCAGGTCACCCGAAACCCGAACAAACCCGACTCTAATAATATATTTTGGTATTTTAGTATTAGTGTATGATTACTTTTACTAAAATAATAATAGAAAAAAAAAAGTTTAAATGAGCCAAACAAAAATAATAAAAAAGATATTATGAATTGATACGAAAAGAAATACTATTTTTTAATATTTTTCTATTATAAAAGATAATAAGTATAGAAAAATTCAAAAAAAGCCATACATATTAAAACTTCTGTTAAAAAGTTCTGAATATATTTCTACGAGATGAAAGGAGTATTATAGTCCCAACTCTGAATTTATAGCTAAACGTAACAAATAGGAGTTTCAATTCGTATTTTTGGGTCGTGTGCATATTAAATTTTTTACAAATACGATCCGAACACGATACGATTTTTTTTTTTTTTTCATTTCGGATTCGGATCGATCCGAGTTTTTGCAAACCCAAAATACTCGAACCTAAACCTAAAAAATTTCGGATCGAACGAGAGTTTAATTTTGATAGCCCTGCTAACAAAAACATATATTGACATAAGTGCAGTAGCCGTTCTAATTTGTCCAATCAATTAGTATATTGTTATTGGTATACAAATATATATTATATAACGAAACCAACTTATCTTATTTATTCCATTTCAACGCCCGCCAAGTGTGAATAAAATAGCGAAATTGCCGCATAAAATATCACATTTGTTGGAATGACTTCACAGAAATAGGGACAGAAAGCATTGACCTATTGGAAAATTCTATGGTCGCAGTTTCTATATGGACAGATTTTTATGGACGCGAATTTTTTAGGGATCGCAATGAGTTTGGATATATTAATTATATATATATATATATATGAGAAAAAAAAAATTAATCATATAAATTTTATTAAAAATAAGTTTTTAGTTTTATTTAATATTTTTGAATAAAAATATAAATTTTAATATATATCTGGTTTGGATCCGGGTCCGGGTTTAAATATAATTTTGAGTTAAATTTTAAGAATTCTAATCAAATTTTCGGGTTCATCGAATCTTGTCGGATGTTGTTCGTGTCAGGTCCGAGTATGATGGGGTCTCGGTATAATCGAGTATAATTCGAATCTCGGGTCCAACAAGGAGAATTCGAGTTGAGTCTAGGGTCCGGATGGACCCGATCCATTATCATCTTTAGATTTTTCAATGATTTACTAGTGTTTAGAAAAGACAAAGATTAGAATTAAAAATAAAAATTTTTGATATAAAAATTTAAATAAATATAATACTAGTATTAATTAATATTTAAATATTTAAATATATTTTAGTTTGATAGTTTTAAAGAATAAATAACAAATAATATGAAAGATTATTTGCTTGATTTTGGTGTTGTCTTTTGAATATAATAATAATAAGAAATTATTAAAAAAAAAAAAAAAATTAGTAGAGTAAATAATAATCCTTAGTTACTCCCTACCATATTTTTTATTTTACCTATCTTAAAACACTTTATATATTTCTATTTATTGTCAAATATATTACTACTATTTTACATTAGAATCAAAAAATATAAAAAAAGTTTAATTTATTTCATAATATATTACACTGTCTGTTAGGGTGTGCATCGAAAATGAAACTGGTAATTCGGATATTTGAATTTGATTTTTTCGGAATTTTATTTTAATTCTTTTTTGACCAAATTCAATTTCAAATTCATATTTTCCAATTTCACTTTCTCAATTCGAAATTAATTTGAATTCGGTATTTATCGAATTAATCGAATTCAATATAAACATAATAAATTTGAATTACGATGATTTAAATTATTAATTTATTTAAAATATTATACTAATATTATTCAATATAAATAAAATAAATAATATAAAATTATAAATTTTTTTTTTACGTTTGGTGAATTAGTGTTATATAAAGTAATTTTTTTGAAAAATAAAATATATGAATATATAATATTAAATAAAATAATTATTTGAATTCAAAATCGGTAAAACCCAATTCAAAAATTGTAAAAAAAAATTCAAATTAATTTAAAAAATAATAAATTTTGCATATCAGACTATTGTCCGAATTATCAAAAACTGAATTCGAATTTAATTCGAATTCAGTCGGTAAATGAAAAATCAGTAATTTTTCACACTCCTATGAATCATTCAAAATCTTTTATTTATACTTCTCTTCTCAATAAATATATATTTAAAATTCTTTATTTTTTAAAAACTAATTTTTGTAATTAGAAATATATATATATTCGGCAATTCAAGTTTTTTTTTTTTTTTCAGTTTTAGGTGAATTAAAATAAATATATAGTACATATATTTTTTCATCAATTTAAAAAATTAGTATAAATAAATTATACATATATATGATTAAATTAAGTTATATTTGGTTGGAAGTAGGTTTTTACTATTCGTACTAATTTTTCTATTTAAAATATTAAATCAAATTAAGGAAAAAAATCAATTTTGGTTCCAATATAATCAAAATTTATCAATTTTGGTCCAAATATAAAAAACTCATCAATTTTAGTCCCAATATAAACAATTTCAATCAATTTTGGTCCCATTATAAACAATTTCAATCAATTTTGGTCCCACTGTTAAAAAAAACTATCGGAAATTGTTGACGTGGACATAACGGAGCTGACGTGGCAGTTGACCTGAAAAGTACACGACCATGTACAATTATACACGGCTATATTGTTACAGGACCATGTATATTTCAGTGTATAATTATACATGACCATATTGTTACACGGCCATGTATCTTTCTGTTTCGGTCTAAAATTTTATTTTTTTGTTATTTTTTTGTTATTTTTTTATTTTTGAATTTAAAATAGTTTATATAGTTAAAATAGAAAAAAAAATCAATAATAATCATAATATAATTAAAATATATAATTTTAGTTCAAATATAAATATTTATCGAATATGGTCTTTTGGAATATTTTATCTAAAATTCACTATTTAGCAAAACAATTTCTCTTACAAACATCTAATTATTGTATTGAAATAATAAATTAATTTTTAATACTACTATAATATACAAAATTACAAAATAGTTGTGAAATTTCTTTTACAAGCATTCAATTATTGTATTGAAATAATAAATTAATTTTTAATACTACTATAATATACAAAATTAAAAAAATAGTTGTGCAATTGGATGTTTGTAAGAGAAATTTTTTTGCTAAATAGTAGAATTTTACACAAAATTTTCCAAAAGAACATATTCGATAAATATTTATATTTGAACTAAAATTAATATATTTTTATTAATTATTGATTTTTTTCCATTTGAACTATATCAACTATTCTAAATTCAAAAAAAAAATTAAAAAAATAGTTGTGCAATTGGATGTTTGTAAGAGAAATTTTTTTGCTAAATAGTAGAATTTTACACAAAATCTTCCAAAATAACATATTCGATAAATATTTATATTTGAACTAAAATTAATATATTTTAATATTATTATTATTATTATTATTATTATTGATTTTTTTCCATTTGAACTATATCAACTATTCTAAATTCAAAAAAAAATTAAAAATACAACAAAAAAATAAAATTTTAGACTGAAACAGAAAGATACACGGCCGTGTAGAATTATACATGGCCGTGTAACAACATGGTCATGTATAATTATACACTGAAATATACATGGTCCTGTAACAACATGGCTGTGTATAATTGTACATGGCCGTGTACTTTCCAGGTCAACTGCCACGTCAACTCCGTTACGTCCACGTCAGCAATTTCTGTTAGTTTTTTTTTAACGGTGTGATCAAAATTGATTGAAATTGTTTATAATGCGACTAAAATTGATTGAAATTGTTTATATTGGAACTAAAATTGATGAATTTTTTATATTGGACCAAAATTGCTAAATTTTGGTTATATTGGGAGCAAATTTAATTTTTTTCCCTCAAATTAATGTTGAATAATATAATTTAATAATTAGGAGTGAATTTACAATTAAACATTAATTTTGAATAAATAAGATATTTTATTTATATTTAGTTTAACTTTACACAATAATAAAATACTAAGTATTATGTGCATTTTTACTATAAAAATAAAATAAAATTATATAATTTAACTTATTATATTCAGACGTAAAATTTTGAATATTAGTATTATATTGATTTACAGTGAAAATGACAAAATAAATATTTTTGTAATATATTAAAAATTATAAATATATTACTTATATTAGATAGATAATACAATTATTAATTTAATAAATAATAATATTTTTTTTTTTTACGATAAAAATAAAAAATGCTATTTTTTTGTTAAATCATATATGAACTGACGAAACCCTGTTCTGTCTTCCAATAAATCAATGAATTAATTAATGCGTTTTGGCGTTTCTCATAACCACTCCTCCAATCCCTTCCTCAAAATTCCACAATCAGTTTCAACTCTTATTACTGTAAGAAATTAAAATCAAGAGAGAGAGAGAGAGAGAGAGAGAGAGAGAGAGAGAGAGAGAGTTAGTTGCGATGGAGAATTTCTTGGGTTTGCTGAGGATTAATGTAGTGAGAGGAATGAATCTTGCAAAGAGGGATACCAACAGCAGTGATCCTTACGTCACCATCACCATGGCCAAACAGGTCGATCACCTCTCCCATTCATCGATACTGATTTCATTTACTATATATCTTCTGTGTCTCTCATCTTCAATTTTGATTATAACTTGCCTTCGATCTGATCACTTTATTTTATATATATGGTTGATGATACATAGATACGTACCTACTGTAGATATCTAGGGTTTGTTCATCTTATTTATTTGAAGAAGAAGAAGAAGAAGAAGGTGGTTTTGGAGTGAGTTCTCCAAGCCCATTGGACTTCCTAGTCCAGATCGATCTAAACCCTTTATCCAAGGGTGCGGATAAATCTGGCCTTGGGATCCATGGAGCTTCTATATTCTGTCTGAGCCTTGGGCACTTTTGTTTATTGGTCCTTTGACTTTGTAGTTATTCACTATTTGCAGACTGTTAAAAACGTTGACCGGTGTGTTTCTTTCATTTGATTTGAAAGATTATAGTTTGAGTTTTTCTATTAAAACAATATTTTGTGAAAATAAATTATATTTTTTCAAAAAATACGACATTTAAATAATAAAATTTAAAAAAATTTAAACAAAAGGGATTAGTTTAAAAATTATATTTTGTGTTTTTGATTTTATAATGGATTTATTATTATAAAAGGGATTAGTTTAACCTTTTCTTGCAAAAAAAAACACAAGTTAAGGCCTCTTTGTAAGATATGAGATTTGTTAATTTTCAAAATATTTGAAATATTAATAATTGAAGAAAAGTAAGTATTTAGTGTGATATAAATAAGCATCAAATATGATATTTTAAATAAAAATATATATTTGATGTGAGAAAAAAAAAATTAAATAAAATTGCAAATTCGTACATGTGGATGAAAGTATTATCGAAAGGAAGCCCTGAAGTTGTGAAAATTAATTCCCAAGTGTTAATTGGATCAGAAATTGAAAAGTCGTGTGGTGAAGAAAAATGTGAATCCAGAGTGGAATGACGAACTTACCCTCTCTATTGAGGATCCAAATCTCCCTATCCAACTCGTAAGTCCTCTTTCTCCCACTCTTTAATATTTTGACGCTAAATGCGGTGTAAATTTTGTTGTTCTTTTATAAAATATTATATTAAATTATTGATTAGATCCAAAATATATATATAGGGAAAAAATTATTTTTGGTTTTAATATAATCAAAATTTTTTAATTTTGGTCCCAATATAAAAATGCTTTCAATTTTGGTCTCAATATAATCAAAATTCATTATTTATGTCAAAATATAATAAAAATTCATCATTTTTTGTCCCAATATAATTTTTTTTTTTAATCAATTTTAGTCTCAATATAATAAAAACTCATCATTTTTTGGTCAAAATATAATCAAACGTTATCTTTTTTTGTTCCACCGGTTTGTTAAAAAGAAATCAAATCTTATATTTATATTTGAAGAAATTGCACAATCTTGCAAGTCTATGCCAGCATTTTTCGTCGATTTGTTGACGGTGTGACAAAAAAAAGATAAGATTTGATTATATTGGGACGAAAAATGATGAGTTTTGGTTATATTGGGATTAAAATTGATAAAAATTTTATATTTTGACCAAAAATGATGAGTTTTGGTTATATTGAAACAAAAAAATGATGAGTTTTTGTTATATTAGGATCAAAATTGATAAAAATTTTTATATTTGGACTAAAATTGATGAATTTTAGTTATATTGAGACAAAAAAAATGATTTTTTCCCATATATATATATTCAAATTTTTTCACATGAAGTTTAATATAAACAAGTAAATATGTAGTATTTTGGTTTTATATATATATTATAAATATTATTTTTTATTAAAACAAGAAACACGATACTTTTAAATGATAGTAAAAAAAGTAAATATATATTTTTATGATAAAATGAGTACTATTTATACAAAAAAAAAAAAAGGTAAAAGAGAGAACAATTTTATGTAATTTTTTGAATGAAAAATATATAGCAAATAATTGTTTGTTTTTTGGACAAAAATATAATCATAAATTAGCTAATGCAAAAAATAAGTGTGAAATTACAAGAAATGCATATTTTTTGGGACGTTTTTTCGACTAATAGTTTGTACTTGATTTTTTATTTTAAAAAAATAATATTACACTCCTTCTAATTCAAGTATCATTTTTATCATTTTGTCTATCGTACATTAATATCAAATATTTTTTATTTAAATTATAAATATAATATTACACGTACAATTATTTTATAAAATAAAGTTAAATGACAAAATTTCAAAAATTCTTACATATTTTAATTAATTAATAAAATATTATTATTTTTTAATCTATTAAAATATTTCATAAAACACTTTTGATTTGGGACGGAGAAAGTATATTATTTATAAATAATTAATATATATATATATATATTTTTATATATAATCTTCAATCAACTCGGTCTTGCACACAGGAGTGAGCCGAGCCCATTCTTTAAAGGGGTATGTAATTCAAATTAAATTCTTAGTAGATTGATTTTGGTTTCACCGTTATAATGTTTGTGTCGTTTGCTTATATGTTTTTTTTTTTTTTAGTAAACTTACATTATGTCTAAATTTATTTGCAGAAAGTTTACGATCGAGACATATTCAGCCCGGACGACAAAATGGGAGATGCAGAATTCGACATCAAACCATTTTTTGAAGCTGTAAAGATGCGGTTAGGTAATAATATTCCGAGTGGAACCGTGATCACAAAGGTAATTCCCAACAGGGAGAATTGCTTGGCTGAGGAAAGCGCCATCGTGTGGGAAAATCAACGAGTTGTCCAACACATGATTTTGAGGCTTCGAAATGTTGAGTCCGGTGAAATTGAACTCAACTTGCATTGGATCAACATTCCCGGCTCGAGAGGCTTGTAAGTAATTATAATGTTCGAAATTGCTTTGTATGTAATTTGATCCGTTGCTATAGATTATGTTGTCGAAGAATAATTCGAAGATGGATATTTATTACTTAAGAACTTGTAAAATGTTGTAAGAAGAGAGTTTGTCTGTTTTGTGTTTTATTTGTATTTTTATGTGATTTTCATTTTGATGTTTTGAAGTAAAATGATTGTTGAATGTGATAGATGATGCATGGTTACTACATTGCAAATAATCCAATTCTTTGGATTTTGATATTAAAAAAAAAAAAAAAAAAGAAAAAGAAATTATAAATTTGTCCTATGTGTAAGCCCAATTATCATTTTAAAATATTTTTACTTGCATTTGATTCTAAGACAATAACTCGACACTAGTTCTTATTCGTATCCTTTGACGTCAGAAGAAGTAATGTGCGAGGTACAATAGCACATGTGGCATAGCCGGTGCTGACGTGTATATGGCCGGAGATAAAGTGGACGATGAGGTGAAGTAACTCCGACAATAAGGTGTATAGTATAAATAATAATTTTTTTTTAAAAAAAAAATATTTATTATGTACTTTTCAATTTGGCCTAATTTGACCAAATTACAAATAAATTAATTGCAATATGGTCCAATGGAATTAAATTGAAAAATATATAAAATCAGTCCATTCTCAAGGAAACTAGGATCCATCCCCACCCCCTAACATCAAAATTTGATTCATCCCAAAAATGAAAGAGATCCATCCACAAACCCCCTTCCCAATTCAAAATTCGATTCATTCCAAATAAAATCGATCTATCCCCAAACACCCTTCTAAAGACCAAATCTTCATACATTAATCTTTTGGGTTACAAACTTACAAGAGGCTAAGTTAATTCCTGGCAGCGGTTGTAGTGCTGAATTTTATATTCAATACTGTGCTGAATAGTATATTAATTGTGTATTATTTGACAACACATAATATTACTATAGACAACACACTATATATGTTAATATAATACAAATATAACACATAAACAAAAATACGTGATATAGTCTCAACAACACATCGTGTGTTGTCTGACAGCACAAAATATTACTATAAAATACACATTGTATATGTTAATATAATACAAATACAACACACACAACAGTTCATTTTAGCACATAACATACTTTTATGCAACACACTTGTTATTATTAAAAAGTAGCGCATATTTTTATTATACACAACATATACTGTATGTAATATTAATATATGTTGTTTGTATATATAACACGTGGAGATATGATAAATCAACAAGATGCTGAAATTTTCAAATCAGCACCGTAATCATTCTCTCAATTCCTAATAGGAGAAAAATGTGCAGATCTTCAACCAAACCCTAATCGGAAAAACAATAAGACTTAAGGTCAAATCAAGTGACACCATCGACAATGTCAAGTCCAAGATTCATGATAAGGAATGTACTCTACTGGATCAACAGCATTTGATTTTCATTAGAAAACAACTTGAAGAAGGAAGAACTCTCGTTGATTATAACATTAACAAATAGTGGACTCTTCACTTGGTTATATATGTGCATTTCTTTGGTTTAGTAAATTTTGTTTGAATTTGGAGTTTTGATGGATATGGATTTAATAGATAACAATTATATTAAATTAAAATTTTATTAACAATAATATTATTGTAAATTATAAAAATATTATTTAAATTTTTTATATAAAAAAAACATTTTTTACAAAATAAAACCCTTGCGGCAGCCCTTCCTCCATCGTCGATCTCTTCTTCTTCTTTTTCGTAGTCTCCTTCTCCCTTCTTCTTCTTCTTATTCTCCTTTCTTCTTTTTCTTTTTCTTCTCGTCTCCTTCTCCCTTCTTCTACTTCTTATTCTTCTTTCTACCCTTTCTTCTTCATGTTCACTACCACAAAAGTGCTCATTTATCTCGAAAAATTGTCTCGGGAAAAAATTCTGAGACAATCTTCTGTCACGAAACCTTTGTTCGAGACAATTAGTGTCTCAACTATGATTTGAGATATTACCGCGATAAATTCTCTCGATCATAATCTCAAAATCTGTTTCGTGACAATTTATTGTTGCATATTTGTCTTGAAACACCACTGAAAGTAAAAATTATCTCAAAATAAATCACAGAAAATATATGGAAAGCATGAATTGAAAACAAGTCACGAAAAATATTCCGAGACCATAAGTTGTCTCAAAATAAATCTATAAAAATAGTTCAAAAGTAAAAATTATCTTAAAATAAGTAACAAAAAATATTTCGAGAGTTTGAATTATCTCAAAAGCGAGTCACGAAATATGTTTTAAGAGTAGAAATTATCTTAAAATGACTAACATAAAATATTTTGAAAGCTTGAATTGTCTCGAAATAAATCGTAAAAAAATAATTTCGAATATATGAATTATCTTTAAATAAGTCACTAAAATATTTATTTTTCAATCATTGTTAATGGAAGTATAATCAATAATTTTTATTAACATTATAATTATTTTTCAATTAAATCTATTTATCTATAATAAAAAATTAAATTAAAATATAATCAAAATAAAAACAAATATCTTATAATAAATATGAAAATATAAAAACTACAATAATTTGACTAGAAAACTTCCCACTAATCTAGCTAATTTTTTACTCCATAATCATAATTTCTCTCACCCACATTTACATTTACCTACCTATTTATTTTCCACGAGTATAAATAGAACTTCTCTTCTGTGGTAAATTTGCATTGTATTTGTTCTTTAATTTGTATATAATCATTTGTTTAGATGTATTGTTTTATTAATGTCTCCTTAAGTTGTTTAGATAGTTTTTTAATTAGTTAGATAGGTATGTCTATCTTATTTGGATGTAAATTTGTATAATTCTATCTGTAAATTTTTTATTTTCTACTTTTAAAAGAATAGTTGCTGAAAACATATGACAATAATGTGTGATTTTTTTGTGCAAATATTGTTTGAACGCAGCTCTATCACTATCAGATTAGTGGAAGGAAAGAAAGAATCACTATAAGAAAATATCATTTTTGTAACGAGATTTTTTCGTCTTTAAATTCACTTTTTCTGTTACTAATGATATTAGAGACGGAATTAATAATGAAATTATGTTAGCTACATGATCATTAGGGACGGAATTTCATTACAAATATACTTATTTTTTTTTTGTAGTGAATATGAAAGAACATCAGCACGGATCTCAGTAGCTCTATCAATTTCGGATCAGAAGATTAGTCATGACAAATTATATATTTCTTTTTATTGGAGGAGATGTAGCTTTTATGAGAATGAAGGATTGAAGAACTTCATTGTGATGGAGACATAATTTTCAGCCTTTTTTTTTTTTTTTCTATATACGTATTATAATGAAAATTGTAGTTTGATTCTAGTGTGCTTATTTGAAATACGATGTAATAATTTGTGATAGTAATTTTGTTTTAATTGATGATATGCACAAATTTTAGTAGAAATGTAATATAAAAAGGCCAACAAATATATTAATTAATTATATAGTATAAAATATAAACTTGAATTTTGTTAGAATTATTTTAAACGAAATAGTATAAAGTATTGGATATTTTAACAATTGTTTGATACAAATTATAGCCTAAAAAAATTATCACATTTGTTTGAGAGAAAAATATAATCTCGGATATTGTCAAGGGTATTCGAGACAATATATTGTCTTGGATATTGTCCCGGATTTTTGAGATATAAAACAAAATCTAGTTTCTTGGACATTGTCATAGTTGTTCGAGATAAATATAGTCAACTAAGTTTGCGAGTATTTTCGAGATAATATATTGTCACAATATTTTCTCGGTCAATCTAACAAGATAATATGTCTCGGCTTTCTATGACCTCGCAAATTGTCACAATCAAACGGCCACGGAAAATTTTTTGAGACAATTTCCGAGAGTATTCAACAAATTGTCTCGTATCTATATTGATTCCAAGACAATTTTTTCGAAACAATTCAATATATTTCTAGTAATGGTTCCTCTCTTTCTTCTTTCTTCCTTCTTAGTTTACAGTAATTGGACAGCAAGTTTTGGAGAAAAACTGCCGAAGGAATAAAGGTCTCTTATGCATGCAAAGTGAAAGAAAGGAGGAAGGTTAAAACAGTAATTTCAAAAAATGATAGACAAATTGGAGTTGTATTAAAATACCACCTCACTTCCGTACGTATCGTTTTGAGGGTCTCATTTAGTTTTTGCGCATTGATATTTGAATATTAATTATTATATAACGTAATACAAATTAAGAAAAATTGAAAAAAATATATTTTTATTAGTGTCTTATAATACTACTATAATGACATTTGTACAAAATATTATATAAATATAAAGATATTTTTAACGTTAAATACAATAATACAAAAAATAAATAAGAGCTTTAGAGTAGAACGAAAAGAAAAATAAATTATATGTGTCATTCAAGAGAATAGACATAAAAATTATTAAAATTTTAAAATTACTATTTTTATATTTATATTATACACATCATTGCCAGAAATAGTAACCTCAGTGTTCACCTCAAATCCGACCATGTAATAAGACAATCATGAAGTTATTGTTCTAAAATCAGACCTGAAAAAACAATTATCTAATAATAATATATCTAAACTTAATATTTATTCAAATTATTTATATTGTATTATTTATAATTTTCTTCAAATTATATTATTAATGTTTTTTATAAAATACTATATTACATTAAAATATTATAAAAATTTAAATTTAAGCATTATATAAAAATTAAATTTTAAAAATTTATATAGTGTTTCAATCATAAAAATATACAGGGGTGTGTTTCTTTTAATGAATTTGAGAAAAAAATTAGTTTCAATTTGGTATTAAAATATATATGTTTTGAAAAATATAAAGTTCAAATAATAAAAACTCAAAGTTTTATGACAAAAAGAAAAAAATAGCCTCTTATGTATCATATTTAAAAAAATAATTTGTTTTTACCATAAATTTAATATAACATAAAAATTGAAATAAAATAGTAATAATTAAATAAAGTTGAAATTTTGAATAAAAATTTTATTTTTTAAAAATAAAATAAATAAGTAAAAGGAAGCCACAAAAGCATAAATTCTAAAATTTTGTTATATACTCCCTCCTTTCCGGTCCAAAGGGGCTCTTTGCGATTTTGTAGTAATTAAAAAATAATACTATTATTTTATTAGTTAACGAGAGTGTGTAAAATATTTTTGATATTTTTTTCTTTTGACTTTATGTAAATAGTAATGATATGTTTATAATTTATGTAAAATTTAAAAATATTTTGGTACCGGTGTATAATTACTTTTACTAAAATAAAATAGGAAAGTGATACTTTGGAGTGAGGCGGTCAAAAATGGTAAAAATTGTACTTTGAGTTGGGATTGAGGAAATATATATATATATTTGTGTATATAACTAAGTAAAACTTACTAGTTTTTAAATGGAGACGTTGAATTAAAAATCTAATTGTGGGTTAAATATAATTATTTAGACGATCAACTAGGTTAAACTTATGTTAAGTGATATATAAATTTATTGTGTTTAAATGTATTTAGTAAGTGCAGGCCTCCAATGTGCAGAAACTCGATAACTTATTAATTGAGTGATAAGACCAAATAATAATAAGATATATATATATTATGGTTGTGATCACAGGTCTAGGCTCACCATCTATTACGTTTCATATTTTATCATGGAAGTAACGACAGAACCCTAGAGGTTTTCTCTCTCATGAAGGGTTGGGTCATAGGCTTGAAGAATACAAAGTCCTTCATCAATTTGCAGATTTGCATTCGATTGTGCTAATGGAACACTACAAAAAAAAATCATTTTTGTAAAAACATTTTTTTTTGTCTCTAAATCTACTTTTTCCGTTAGTAATGACATTAGGGACAGAAATATGAACGGAATTACGTTAGCTACGTGAACTTTAAGAACGGAATTCCGTTACAAATATATTATTTTTTTTGTAGTGGAATCATGTTAGATTTATTTACTTTATTTTATTATTTCAATTATTTCAACACTGACATATCTTGGGTTTATGATTTAATTCCCGGTAAGTTCCAACAATTGGTATTAGAGTTTTTCCGTGTTAAATTATTGATATATGTTGGTAGATTTTGAATTGAAATCACTTTGCTCTATGATCGAAATTATTTTCATATATGTTACAATTAATTAATTGATCTTTGTTTCAATTGTTATTGATTTAGCTCTCATCGATTATAGTATTTGGTTGGATTAATTAATTGTTAAAGCAATCAATTGATGTTAACGGGATATATATATATATGATATGTATGACATGGTAATATCATGAATTCATTACTCTGAATACTTCTTATTAATTTTAATAATTGTTTAATGAATTGAAATAAAATGTCTGATTTGCATCGATCATATGTCAGCGAAAATCATTATGAATGTGTGTGCAATGTTTGTCTGATTATTTATTTATTATTATTTGTTTAATATGATTCATGGAATGGAATACATATGCACATATAATTGTGTATATAGAATCAAACGTGTGTATACAAAGGTGTCAAAATTAAACCCGACCCGACCCCGAAAAATTGAATCCGTTCGACTTGGAATTTATCAGGTTCGGGTTTGGATATTTCGGGTTTGAAAAAAATCGAGTCTATCCAAACCCGAAAGAAAAAAAATTCGTGTCGTCTTCGGATCGTGTTTCGGGTTGACCTGATAATCCGAATATAAAAATCAGGTTAGGTTTTGGGTTTTGTGTTTCGGGTTGACCTGAAATTTTTATTACTATTATTTTAATTTATAATATTTATATTATTTTAAATATAAAATTATATAAAAATTAAAATAAAAATGATTTTTTTTAGGTTAATTTAATTTTTTTAAAGTTTTCGGGTCTGTTTTGTATCGGGTTCGTATCGGGTTTGTTCGGATTTCGGGTAACCTGAAACTAATTCAGGTCAACCTGAACCCGACCTGAAAAAATTCGTGTCGTATTCGGGTCTAGGATTTCAGGTCAAATTTCGGGTCTGGGTCGGGTTCGGTTGACAGTTTTTTTGTTATCCACATGGCTCAACCCGATACGAATACTACCTGAAAACACGAATTGACACCCCTAATTTATATGACCATTTATTGATTTATTTTAATTTGGGTTAATGTGTAAATGTGTTGTATCAATTGCATTTACTATCTGCGAATTTAATATCAATTGACTGTGACTCAATCAGATGTGAATTACTGATTAATCTTGTATGTTAATGTCTCCAATTACATTTATTATGTGCAAAATTTATTAATTATTGCTAATTTTCTATAATCAGATTCATTTTGATATGTTTGAGGATCCAATTAAATTTGGGATACAATAGTATATGGTTTGTTCAAATACGATTATAATTGCTTAATTTATTAATTTATAGTATCTTTTGATGACATATTTGTTATTTGAATAATGTCCTTGTATTTAGTACTTTCTTGAACTATTTGATTATTTTAATGAGGCCAGAAATTAATTGTTACTCTTAAATTTTTCATTTGTATCTGATATACATATTCGTTTCTTTAAGGTGAATTTAATTAGCAATAAATAATATAATGTATTTTATGAATTGGTTGAAATAGTTATGTTGCCAAAACAGTCTCTGCTGTGTAAATCAGTTTATTTTATATATTCGAAAGTTTTGTGTGTGATTTATAAAACTATTGATTGGCCCAAAGGAAAATGTAATCAAACGATTAAATAGTTACATGCATGTTTAGCAACATTGAGTGTGATAATGATAATCTGATTATTTGTGTGTGAATAATAAATTTGTCCAAAGATGAAGTATTTTTTGACACACTACTTTATTCTCAACATTCGATTATCAAAATAAGTTCATCACTCACGAGTTAGTAATTTTTCCAAAGATAATCTATGATATTACTCGATAACTTGTGATATGATTACTAGTTTATTTTATAAATTCACATACGGAACATTCAATTGCTTATAGACATGTGCATTTTGTTGCTTATACACATTCTTTATTTTTATGAAATTAGTCCCGTATACATTGAACATGATTTTAATTCTAATTTGGTTTAAGAAAATTATAAATTCATTAATAATGTTTGCTGCGTTTTGACAGTGAAAATCAAATATTTGAAGTTGACAAAGTAACCTCTCTTCTATGAGATTTTACTTGATAATGTAAGTGTTTATATGTATTTTAATTCATGTGATTATTCTTCGGCCCAAAGGTAGGTAGTAATTGACATAATGAAATATACATTTACGATAATATGTATGAGATGATTATATAGTTTTAATTTATGTGAATAGTGAATAAATCCAAAGAGTGGTTTACTGAGTGACATTAATTATTATTTGTATATGATTATTGCAACAAGATAACGACTAGCAATCAATATTATTGATCCAAAGATTTATCATTGATGTTGCATTTAGTGTCTTGGGATGAAAATACATTATTCTTGAATTTCATTATACTTCATAAGTATTTATACATATACTTTTCAGTAAACACTATTTGGGGACAACTTTAAGCACTGAAAAGAATCAATATTACTTTATTTGAGTTGCATGAATCTTGACTTGACATTAATAATAGACCAACTTACTCATATGACATAAAACACTCTGACAAAAAACGGTTATTTGAGAAGTAAAATAGATCTAATCGCCTTAGTCTAATGATCATAGAGAAAAGCATTCCAAAAATTTTTTGGGGTACGATATCTAATGATATCACTACTGCCAATGAATTTTTGTCGAAATTAAATTTTTTTTTACCAAAAGCGATAAAGCGGACATGAACACTCTTATAAAGAGTCTCATTACTATGAGGTATAACAACAAATGTAACATAAGGGAGTGCATTCTAAACATGTCTAATATTATTGTTAAATTGAGGACACTTAAGTTAGACATTTTGGAAGACATATTGGTCCTATTGGTCTTGATCTCACTTCCAGCTCCAGCTCATTAGACTCGTTCTAAGGATATGAGAAGAAAAATTATGCTAAGTATCACAAATGACGCGTGATGAAACAAACTTTTCTTAATTTGGTTTGTACTGAAATTAAAAATAATTTCAATTCATAGACACACGTGAGGGGTAGATTTTGGTGTAACAACTCACATCAGTATGCCTATGCAAGATTATTTGTCTTTATTTCCGAAAGTTAATTGATGGTGAAAGATACATCTATCTGAGTGACCGCAATAAAGTTAAAATTGAAGTTATTGACAATTTGAGATTGTTTTAAGTACTAGTTTTTATTTGAATTTGAATGAAACATTTTTTTTGAACTAGATTTGAACTAGTACATTACTTGATGATAAAATCGTCATTTGTTTAATAGTCTAGCTTCATATTATGAATTAAGGGTAAACTGTTTTTTTAATCCTGTAACTGGACCCCCTTATCATTTTAGTCTCATAAGTGGAGTCTGTCGCAAACTAGTCCCATAAGTGAAAACATTTCGCTATTTTAGTCATCCGGCGCCGGAGATGACCGCGTGGCTCGCTGGAGGTGACGTGTCCGCCAGGTGTCGCTGACCTGGCGGACACGTGGATTTTTTTCTTTTTTTCATTTTTTTTAAAACTTATTTTTAATTTTATTTATATATTTTTATTTTTTTTATTTGGTCTAATTAAAAAAAATTTTAAAAATTTAAAAAAAAAATGAAAAAAAATAATAAATTCACGTGTCCGCCAGTTGTCGCTGACCTGGCGGACACGTCACCTCCGGCGAGCCACGCGGGCGTCTCCGGCGCCGGAGGACTAAAACAGCGAAAATTTTTCACTTATGGGATTAGTTTGCGACAGGCTCCACTTACGGGACTAAAAATGATAAAGGGGTCCACTTACGAGATTAAAAAAACAGTTTACTCATGAATTAATTATTGAACATATTCATATAACTTCCACGATTACAGATCCGCTTAATTACTAAAGGGTCTCCACATAAGTTCTATAATGAGCATATTGCTCATATTATAGTGAAATCATATTTGATATTTTGGTTTAGTTGGAGCTGATTAGTAGTGTTCAAATCCAATTAAAGTTACTTCATTTTATATTGTAATATTCAGTATGCACTGTTCAGTATTCAATTTTAATTCAATATTCAGTTGTTATTAATTAAATTTAAGGTGGATCAATTGGAAATAGGCATGTGAAGATCATGTTACATGAAATTTTCATATTGTGCATCCGCACTTGATTGAATCTTAAGTTATATTAATGTTGTGACCATTGATCGGTATCATTGCAATAAATGCAGTGATAACCGCTTTGATCCCCGTTGATGCAATTTATAGATAAGATTGATAAAATACATTAAAAGACCTGATCGCTAAATTTTAATAAGCTTATAAGGTTATATAGTGTACATTTACCCAAATGAGAGATTGTTGGATTAAAAATCTAATTGCGATTTAAATATAACTATTTGAGCTATCAGTTATGTTAAACGTATATTAAGTAATTTATAAATTTGTTGAGCTTAAATATATTTAATAAGTACGTACTTCCTATGTGCAGAAATCCAATAATTTATTAATTGGGTGGTGAGACCAATTATTATAAGGATATATATTAAGATTGTGATCCCAGATCTAGGCGCAATATTCATTATTTTTCATATCTCATCGCGGAAGTAACGACATAAACTCTAGGGATTTTCTCAAGAGAGATTGCACCATAAGCTTAAGAACACAAAATCCTCCATCAATTTACAGATTTGCATTCCATTATGCTAATGAAATCATATTAAATTTATTTATTTTAATTTATTATCTCAATTATTTCAACACATAATGATGTTTAATTTTTGATAAGTTCCAACAAGATATCCCAACCTATCATTAGCATACAATTAAACTTCAACCTAAAAAAAAAACCATTACCTTTAGAATTATGAAAGTCTTCTATCTCCCAACATTCATACTCGAATCTGTAACCAAAGCCTCACCGGAGCTCACCGACGGATTGCTCGCAGCATAATACATAGCCACCGGCATTTGCGCCGGCAGCTTCGGCAACTCCGCCTCAAAATTGAGCACGTGCGCCGCCATGCGTATCGGCGGCCTCAAGCTCCGGTCGGGATGCGCACACCACAGCCCGACCACCGTCAAACACTCGGCCTGCCACCTGTCGATATCCGCCCCGATTTTCCCATCCACTCCGCCCAACGCCTCGCCGGCGCCGTACAAATCCCAAACCCACTCCACCAACCCTTTCCCGGTCGCCTTATCGAGCGGATCCACCGACCTCCGACCCGTAACGATCTCCAGCACCACCACCCCGAAGCTGTACACGTCCGACTCCTTGCTCGCCCGCCCCGTCGTCACGTACTCCGGCGCCAGGTAGCCCAACGTCCCTGCCAGCCCGGTCGTCTGCGGGCCGAGCTCATGGTCCATCAGCCGGGCCAGCCCGAAGTCGCCGAGCTTCACATTATAGCTCGAGTCGAGCATCAAGTTGCTCGACTTGATGTCTCGATGCAGCACGCATTGATCCCATTCCTCGTGTAGATACAACAACGCCGATGCTAACCCGAGCGCGATCTTGTACCGCTGATTCCAACTCAGGGGACTCCGGGTTCGGCCGAAGAGGTGGTAATCGAGGCTGCGGTTGGGCATGAACTCGTACACGAGGAGGAACTCGCCGCGGTCGTGGCACCACCCGATTAGCTGCACCAAATTCCGGTGACGCAACATGCTTATTATCTTCACCTCTGTTATGTACTGCTTCTTGCCCTGTTTTGATCCCCCGGAAAACTTTTTCACGGCTACCGGAATATCCATTCCGGTGAGATGCCCTTTGTAAACCGCTCCGAATCCGCCCTGTCCGAGCTTCTTGTCGGCCGAGAAGTTGTTGGTCGCCAAGGCTATGTCCTTGTAAGAAAATCGCCTCGGCCCGGCCCCTTGTTCGAGATCGTTGTTTATCGATGTCAAGTTCGTCGTCTCGTCTTTACTTTCGCGGTTCTTTTTCCTTTTTCTCGACAATAAAAAGCCGGCGGCGGCGATCAGAATGCAAGCTAAGAGGCTGAATCCGACAGAGTATCCGATAGTTCTGTTTTTGTTATGGCTTCCGTTGTCTTCCGGTATGTCGAGACCGGAGGCGAATTCCCACGCTACGAGTGCGTTTATTTCTAGAGTGCGGCCGGTGGCGGCGGAGATGCCGACGATTACCCATTGAGGGAGAATCTTCTTGAGGTCGAGGCTGTAAGAGAGGCTGGAATTGGGGCGGCCGCCGTAGCTCCAGAAGACGGTGAGGTTTTGTACGGCGGCGTTGTACACAATCCAGGCGGTGCCGATTTCGCCGCTGTGGAGGCTGACGTTCCATGGGGCGGTGACGGCGGAGGTGATGGAGTTGGTGTTGATCCCGACGTGCTGATACTTTGGATCCCAGTCGTTGGAGAAGGTGTCGAACTCGACGTGCACGATCTGCGTCTCCGGGAGGTCGGTGGTGGTGGTGTTGAAGAGGCCGAGGAAGCCGCCGGCGGAGTTGGGAGGGATTTGGTAGCCCGGCGGGGCGAGGAAGAAGGTGAAGCCGTTGCCGTATTCGGTGCGGTTTTGGAGGTCGATACGGAAGGAGAAGCGGGAGGTGAAGTCGGTGAGTTGGCCGGAGTTGGTGTCCCAGAGAGGGATTTTCCGGTTGTGTATGACTCGGCCGACGCGGCAGTTCCAGTCGATGTTGGTGATCTGGACTTCGCCGGCGGAGTTCTCGGCGTCGCCTTCAAGGACGACGGCGGACACGTCAGGGCCGAACTTTTGAACCTGGAAATTCACCGAGTGGGAAAATGGGAAAAAGATGAGTACAATCAACACTGTGGAGATCATTGCTTGCATATTTCCTTGCTTGCTTACAGATTTTTAAGTCATCATCTGGTCTGCATGTATTACATATATAGATATATATATATACATATGTATATGCGCGTGAAAACAATCAAAACATTACTCGTGTTTTTTCGCCTTTGATATTTGTCTTCATCAAATAATTATTTTTTAATACTCTCTCTCTCTACCATAATTAGATATCCATTTGTTTTTCATATAATTTTTAAAATATTAGTATTATATTAAAATATAGTAGGAATGAAATAGAAATAATTAAAATAATTTTATTAATATGTGTAATATAAAAGTAATGACAATTGTGTAATATATTGTAAGTTGTAAGGGTATTTGTAATGTTACGGTTACTAAAAAAGAAAATGAATATTTTGTTATGGGACGGACTAAAATAAAAAAATTGGATACTTTGTTATGATACGGAGCGAGGGAGTATAATTTAAAATAAATATTACCAAAAACAAAATATATACCTATTTGAATATTATATACATATATGTTCCTTTCCCTCAAAAATAAATAGATAAATAAAAATCAATAATGCAATAAAAATATTATAATTATATTATTAAGGCACTTATTTATATCTAAAATTAAAAATACATTAATTCAAAAACTCAAACATAATGAAGTATTCATTTATTTTTTGCATTGTCATACTTAAAATTTAAAATATTTTTACATTTGTATAATATATTTTACAAATATCATTATATTTGTATTAGACAATACTAATATAAATATTTTTGTATTTTTTTCTTTAATTTGTTTATACAAGAATATAATATAAATAGTTAAAAAGCTACATGCAAAAATCAAATTGATACCTATTTAAGGGACATAGGTAATTAGGTAGTATTATTTAGTGCAAACTTATTTCAATAAAAAAATATATTCTCTTCAACAAAAACTTAAATATATAATTTTTTTTATTATTTTAGTTCGTCTTATTAGTAAATACCAAAATATATTTCATTTTTACAAACTATTACTTTCATTTGTATTTTGAAGAATAAAAATATTAAAATTATTTTATATACATTTACATACTAATAAAATATTATTATTTTTTAATTTATTATTAAAAAAAAAAACCAATACATACATTGAGTTAGAATGTGGAGTATACTCAAATCAATATCAAACTAAAATATTATTCAAATTAAATTTCAAGTAAAAAATACAAACTAAAACCAAATTCAGTTATTTAGTATCCAAAACTGTTATCTCATATTTATGTTTTATTTAAAATATTAGTATTTGAATTCTTTTTCCGAACTAAGTTAGTCGAAATTTTAGTAAGTTAAGGTGTTTTACCGCCTCAAAAAAATCTTCGGCTCCACGTCTCAAATAGAAACATTTAGGATGAACACGAAAATTAAAAAATAATAGTATTATATTGAAAGTAGGTGTAAAAGTGTTTATAAAAAACCAAAATATTCTTATAATTTTGTAAAAATGTGGAAAGGTAGTTAGCAAAAATGTAAATGAAACTATTGTTTTGAGACGAACGGAAATGACAAAATTGCACTATCGTTTTGAGACTGAGAGAATATAATTTTTTAATTTTTAATACAGTACTGATTTTTCCGATCAACACTGTAACTCTTGTCATAGTATATTCTATTTTTTCACAAATAATTAACATTCAATACAAAATATTATTTTTTTTATATTATCGATATAATTTCTTACATCACACATTAAAATACCTTAAACTAAAATATTAAAGAAACAAACATAAGACAATAACACAAGCATACTAAAATATTAAAGAAACAAACATAAGACAATAACAAAGCAGACATTCATTTATTTGAATTATAAATATAATTCTATCAGGATGGATATATAGATATAATAAACGCGTCTCCGGCGACGACTTAAGTGTCATTTTTTATGTTATCTGCATTACATTTGAAGGTTTCATTCCAATGTAAAAACTTCTTTTTCGTTTTTTTTTTAGGATGATGGCGTAAATTATATTGATAATATAAAATTTAATATTTTATGTTGAATTATTTAATTTTTTGTTAATAAATAAAATATATATTATATCTTTTACAATATTGATGGGGAATTATATCACACAAAAACACAAAATGAACGGTGTAAAAAGCCTTCAAATATTTTTTTAAATTTGATTTAAATTCCTGTATAAAATAGATTTAAATTCAGTTTCTACGGGTTATTTCAAGATACTATACTCTCTATTTTTGTAAAATATTTATTGAGATATTTTAGATATTTAGTTTTAGATTTAGTAGATTTATATCTAGATTTGATCTTATTCATAGATTAGATTACTTAGATTTGAGTCTATCGAGTCTATTTTGTATTGCCTATATATATGCTCCTTATTTTAATGATTAATAAGATAATTTCATTATTTTCCCCCAAAATTTCTAACATGGTATCAGAGTCTATTTTTCTCATGCCGGAGATATAGCCTACCAACCCGTGTTTCTCCGGGTACATTCAATCTGGATTGTACCCGGAGGTCTTGTGATTTTGAGATTATGCCTTTGCAAGTTGTCTTTTTGCAAATCTGTCTCGTCTCCGATCTCCATCTGTCCGCTGCTTGTCTGTTGCTTGTGTGTAATCTGAAATCTTCGCTACTTGTCTGTTGCCTGCGAGCGATCTAAAACGATCTGCCATATGTCTGTTGTCTATTTGTTGCTGCGTACGATCTGCCATCTGTCGTTGCCTGTCTGTTACCTGCGTGCGATCTGATCTGTCCGACGTTTGCGATTTGTCTGTTTTCGGCTCCGGTGGAGTCATGTCGTTTTAGGCTCCGGTGGAGTCATCTCGTTTTTCGGCTCCGGTGGAGTCATTTTATTTTTGGCTCCGGTGGAGTATCTCGTTTTCGACAGCTCCGGTGGAGTTATGTCGTTTTCGGCTCTAGTGGAGTCATCTCGTTTTCGGCTCCGGTGGAGTCCTATCATTTTTAGCTCCGGTGGAGTCATCTCGTTTTCGGCTCTGGTGGAGTCCTGTCGTTTTCGGCTCCGGTGGAGTCATCTCGTTTTCAGCTCCGGTGGAGTCCTGTCGTTTTCGGCTCCGGTGGAGTCCTGTCGTTTTTTGCTCCGGTGGAGTCATCTCGTTTTTGGCTCTGGTGGAGAGTCATCTCGTTTTCGACTCTGGTGGAGTCATCTCGTTTTCGGCTCCGGTGGAGTCATCTCGTTTTTTGCTCCGGTGGAAAGTCATCTAGTTTTCAACTCCAGTGGAGAGTCGTCTCATTTTTTGCTCGTCAACTGCTAATTTTATTTATGTTTTCTTTTTGCGTTTATATTCAAATTTCTTATCAAACTCAAGTTGGTTTCTGTTATACCACTTGAGTTTGAGGGGGGATGTTGAGATATTTTAGATATTCAGTTTTAGATTTAGTAGATTCATATCTAGATTTGATCTTATTCATATATTAGATTACTTAGATTTGAGTCTATCGAGTCTATTTTATATTGCCTATATATAGGCTCCTTATTTTAATGATTAATAAGACAATTTCATTATTTTTCCCCAAAATTTCTAACAGTTTTAAATATTATCAGGTCCAAGGTGAAAGACATGATTGTGGGTCACTGGTATGTATATTCTCTGAGAGTTACACTTTATGCAACACGAAAACTTACCCAATTTTTTCCGGTACATAATACAGTACCATAGCATTATTTAACATTTTTCGTATTTTTCCATATAATACTCAAATACCAAAATTATAACAAAACATCTTGTATACAATTTTAATATTTTGGTATTCAGCATATCGGTATATACAATAATTAAATTATTTTTAATTATTTTTTCAAAATTATATATCGCTTTTTTAATTTTAGTGTTATAGAATAAAATGATGTTATATCAATACCATACAAGCAAATCGATATACCAATTATCGGTGTTGTTTGATATATAATATCTCATATATCAAATTTTCAATGTACCAAATGTTATGACTCATTGTATTTTATGACTCATTATATAGGTGTCATTTAGGTGTGTTTCCAAGTCATCAAATGAGATGACGTATAAATATGTTGCTATTGTATTAATTTGAGATAGATAATATACGATTATTATCCCCCCCCCCTCTTCTCTCTCTCAATCTTCCATTCTCTCTCTAAAATTTAATACTCACAACACACTATAAACATATACTTTATTACATATCCTTATATACTTATATATATATATATATCTATTTATATTATATATTTTATAATACGTTATCAGCACGAGGCTTTGCCGAGGAAGTGCACATAAAAGATAGCGTATTTTTTTTGTTGTTTTTGTTGTATTACTCGGAAGGTTGCGAAATTTCTGGTAAGTATTTATTTTCTTTTAATCATGTCTAATATAGCAAAATTTGAATTTCCCCCACTGGCAATTACCGGAAATAATTATATGCCGTGGGTAATGGATGTCGAAATGCATCTCGAATCCATGGGGCTTTCGAAAACAATAATTAGTGAAAATGAATGCACAAATCAAGAACGTGCAAAGGCAATGATTTTCGTCCGTCATCATATTGACGAAGCCCTAAAAATGGAATATTTAATGGTGAAAGATCCATTTGAATTATGGACAAATTTGAAAGATCGATTTGGACACTTGAAATCTGTTATATTACCGAAAGAGAAACATGCATGGCAACACTTGCGATTGCAAGATTTTAAAATAGTTGTTGATTATAATTCCATGATGTTCAAAATCACGTCCCAGTTAAGATTTTGTGGAGAAAATATTTCTGATAGGGATATGTTGGAAAAAACATATACCACGTTTCATGCCTCTAATATAGTTTTACAGCAACAATATCGAGAAAGGGGTTTTAATAAATATTGTGATCTTATTACTTGTCTGCTTGTTGCTTAACAGAATAACGAATTATTGTTAAAAAATCACGAATCGAGGCCAACTGGTGCGAGTCCATTCCCTAAAGTGAATGCGACTCAGTGTTTAAATAATATGCCTAGATTCTACTGTGGACGAGGTCGCGGACAAAGCAGTGGACGTGGACGTGGATTTAGTCGTGGACGTGGATTTGGTCGTGGACGTGGAATAAGTCGTGGACGTGGAGCCGACCATGGACGAGGTCGTGGCAGGTTTGTTTATTACCGTCAGGGATATTTTGATGAACATGAATCAAATAGGCCTATGAAGTGGCCTCAGAATGATATTGGTCAGAGTTTAAAGAAAAACGAGGATAAATGTTATCGTTGCGGAATGACAGGGCATTGGTTCAGAAATTGTCGTTCCAATTCTTATTTTGTTGAGCTGTACCAAAATTCCCTGAAACAGAAAGACAAAGTGCCTGAAGAAGTTCAAGCACCGGAAAATGTCAATCCCCCAGAAATTAATTTTTCAGAGAATGTTGCCAGTGGAAGTGGGGGTGATAAATGTAATGATAATACACAGCTAGATGTATCTGATTTTCTAGTACACCCTGAAGGTGGGTACTATGAAAATCCCGAAAATGCGATATAAATGCATATAGAAATGTGTATATATTTTTGTAACACATGTAGTTTTTGCTCCCTACATTTTGTAATGATATGACAGCTATGTATTTTCTCCAAATTTTTGATATATTTATTCTTATATTTCTCCCATAAGAAGAAATATGAATGTTGAGCACGTTATAATGAATAATATGGAAGACAGTTCATGTCTCATTGATAGTGCATTAACGCACACCATTTTGAAATCTAAGAAATATTTCACCAACCTGAAGTTGGGAAAAATTGAGGTGAATACCATAAGTGGTTGTGCGAAGTTAATTGAGGGCTCTGGAAGAGCGATAATATTTCTCCCCGAAGGAGTAAAACTTGATATCCAAAATGCACTATATTCTAGTAAATCTCAAAGAAATTTGTTGAGTTTTAATGATATTCGCAGAAATGGATATCATATTGAGACATCAAGTGTGGCAAATAATGAATTATTGTTGATTACAAAATTCATTGATGGACATAAATATATATTAGAAAAATTGCCTTCATTGCCTTCCGGATTATATTGCACAAAGATTAATGTGGTTGAAACATATCTGGTAGACCAGAAGTCTACAGATTTTATGATTTGGCATGACCGGTTTGGGCATCCCGGTAATACTATGATGAGACGAATTATTGAAAATACCAATGGCCATAACTTGAAAGATCAAAGGGTATTAAATACAAACGAGTTTATATGTGTTACTTGCTCAAAAGGGAAGTTAATAACTAGACTATCACCGGCTAAAGTGGGAACTGAATCCCCTTCATTTTTAGAACGAATTCAGGGTGATATATGTGGACCATTTCGATATTTTATGGTACTTATCGATGCATCTACTAGATGGTCGCATGTGTGTTTATTATCTACCCGCAATTTGACATTTGCGAGGTTGCTTGCTCAAATAATTAGATTACGAGCTCAGTTTCCAAATCACCCAATAAAAAAAATTCGCCTTGATAATGCTGGTGAATTTTCATCCAAAACATTTGATGATTATTGCATGTCTATTGGAATTGACATTGAACATTCTGTACCTCATGTACATACTCAAAATGGTCTAGCTAAATCACTTATAAAAAGGCTGCAATTAATTGCAAGACCTATGCTAATGAAATCCAAACTTCCCGTATCTGCTTGGGGATATGTAATTATGCATGCAGCAACACTGATAAAATTAAGACCGACAAGCTATCATAGCTACTCCCCAGTACAATTAGTGTACAATGAAAAGCCCAATATTTCACATTTGAGAACTTTTGGGTGCGCGGTTTATGTACCAATTGCACCGCCCCAACGTACAAAAATGGGCCCCCAACGGAGATTGGGGATATATGTCGGGTACGAATCACCATCTATCATTAAATATCTTGAACCATTAACTGGTGATTCGTTTACGGCTCGTTTTGCTGATTGTCATTTTGACGAGTCGCATTTCCCGATATTAGGGGGAGAAACTGATCAACTGAAAAAGGAAATTATTTGGAAAATACCATTCAGTTTTCTTGATCCTCGTACAAGTCAAAGTGAATTAGAGGTACAAAGAATTTTACATTTGCAGCGAATAGCAAATCAGTTGCCTGATGCTTTTTGTGACGCCAGCAGGGTCACTAAATCTTATATAGCTGCTGAAAATGTACCTGCTAAAATTGTTATTTCTGGAGACAAAATACAAAGTGCTAATGAATCAAATGTACGCTTAAAGCATGGCAGACCTGTAGGTTCCAAAGATAAAAATCCTCGAAAGAAAAGAGGAACAAATGAAAGGATTGAAGATTTGAATGTTAATCAAAACCCTCAAGAAACAGATAGTAACATGGATAAGATTTCTAGAGAAATTGATCCTGATAAACTTGATGAGAATGTTAATCCTAATAGAATTTCTTCTGAAGAGAATGAAATTATTGAAAATTCAATAAATTATGTTACTACTGGAAAGCATTGGAACCAAAGTGATACAATTATGGATAATGCTTTTGCATATAATGTAGCACTTGATCTAATGGAAAATGACGAGGATCCAGAACCTAGATCAGTTGATGAATGTCGGAAAAGAATAGATTGGCCAAAATGGAAAGATGCGATCTAGTCTGAATTAAATTCACTGGCAAAACGAAAAGTTTTTGGACCGATTGTTCAAACACCTGAAGGTGTTAAGCCTGTTGGCTATAAATGGGTATTTGTTCAAAAACGAAATGAGAATAATGAAATTTCCAGATATAAAGCAAGACTTGTTGCCCAGGTTTTTCACAAAGACCTGGAGTTGATTTTAATGAAACATATTCTCCAGTAATGGATGGAATAACATTTCGATATCTTGTCAGTTTGGCAGTACATGAAAATTTGGATATGCGTTTGATGGACGTTGTAACTGCATATTTATATGGCTCGTTGGATAGTGATATTTACATGAAAATCCCTGAAGGATTTAGTATGCCTGATGCATATAAATCAAAGCCAAAAGAATGTTATTCTATTAAGTTACAAAAGTCTTTGTATGGGCTCAAACAATCTGGTCGCATGTGGTATAATCGTCTCAGTGAATCATTATTGAAAGAAGGATATGCCAGTGATTCTATATGTCCGTGTATTTTTATAAAGAAAAATGGGAGAAATTTTGTAATAATAGCTGTCTATGTGGATGACTTGAATTTAATTAGAACCCCTGAAGAAATTCAAGAAGCTATTGAATATTTAAAAAGGGAATTTGAAATTAAAGATTTCGGAAAAACGAAATTTTGTCTTGGTCTACAAATTGAACATTTGGGAAATGGAATTTTGATACATCAATCTGCATATACCCAGAAGGTATTGAAACGATTTGCAATGGATAAAGCACATTTATTAAGTACTCCAATGGTCGTTAGAACTCTTGATCCTATTAAAGATCCTTTTAGACCAAAAGAGGAGAATGAGGAAGCACTTGGTCCTGAAGTACCATATTTAAGTGCTATTGGTGCACTAATATATCTGGCTAATAGTACTAGACCGGATATAGCATTTGCTGTAAATTTATTAGCCAGATTTAATGCAATTCCAACACAACGACATTGGAAAGGAATCAAACATATTTTTCGTTACCTCCAAGGATCTATTGATCTTGGTCTATTATATCCAAAAGGATCTCGACAAGAATTAATTGGATATGCAGATGCTGGGTATCTTTCTGATCCGCATAAAGCCAAGTCTCAGACTGGCCATATGTTTACTTGTGGCGGTACAGTGGTATCTTGGAGATCCACTAAACAAACATTAACCGCCACATCTTCAAATCATGCAGAAATAATAGCAATCCATGAAGCCAATAGAGAGTGTGTTTGGCTAAGATCAATGATTCATCACATTTTACAGAATTGTGGTTTGAAATCTGAAAATGATAATCCTCCCACTATTCTGTACGAAGATAATGCAGCTTGTATAGCGCAACTGAAAGAATGATATATCAAAGGTGATAGAACGAAACATATTTCACCAAAATTTTTCTTTACACATGATCTCCAGAAAAATGGTGAAATAAATGTGCAGCAGATTCGATCAGATCAAAATTTAGCTGACTTGTTGACCAAGGCTTTACCGACCGCAACGTTCGAGAAATTAGTAAAGATCATCGGGATGCGTCGGTTGCAAGATTTCAAATAATATCCAGATCAGGGGGAGCGATATTTCAAGTGATGTCCACATCAGGGGAAGTATTCTTAATGCATGAATGACGTACTCTTTTTCCTTAACTAAGATTTTTGTCCCGTTGGGTTTTTCCTAGCAAGGTTTTAACGAGGCATATTCATTGCAATTAAATGACACCTAAGGGGGAGTGTTATGACTTATTGTATTTTATGACTCATTATATAGGTGTCATTTAGGTGTGTTTCCAAGTCATCAAATGAGATGATTAATGACATTTCAAATATCTATAAATATGTTGCTATTGTATTAATTTGAGATAGATAATATACGATTATTATCCCCCCTCTTCTTTCTCTCAATCTTCCATTCTCTCTCTAAAATTTAATACTCACAACACACTATAAACATATACTTTATTACATATCCTTATATACTTATATATATATATATATCTATTTATATCATATATTTTATAACACCAAATTTATTTTTGGTATAATAGCGACATTATAAAATATCGATCATATTCAAAATTTCAGTACAATATACGATATCTTGTATAAATTGAAATATACGGTACCGATCCAACTTAAACTCAAATTACTTATGCTAAGCCAATAAAGTTTAATTCCATAGTCATCAATATGTTTAAATAATTTTGTCAATATTATTTTAAAAATTACTTTTATTTAAAATAGTTATTTATTTAAAAATCATTATATCAATAATTATTTTTATTAGAGTTTTATTTTCCAGAAAACATATTATGTTATTTTTATTATTTTTGAAATAAAACAAATTGACTTCCTTCGTATCAATTCAAAATATATATTTTACAATTTTCATCTGTCCCACTTTAAAGTATTCATTTTTTATTTAAAAAAAATAATCAATACCAAAATATTCTTAATTTTTACTTAAATTACAAATATACCATTGCACATACAATTACTTTATACATAAAATCAAATTGCAAAATATAATTTTTTTTTACAAATTTTCATTAATTAATAAAATATTATTATTTTTTAATTTTTTACAAAACTCTAAAAGCCCCTTTGATTTGAAAATAAGGGAATATAATATTTGTATGAAAAAGAAAGTATTGAAAGTGATATCCTTTTTTTATTTATATCAAATAAAATAATTGAATGATAAAAATCATGTTGCGTCTTCATCTTTATTTTTTCATTTAAATTTTTTTCTTTACAAATATTAACTATACTACTTTTATATATATATATATATACATAACATTATATTTAATAATGATTTCATTTAAAATATTAAAATAACAAATAATTATTAAAAAATAAAATCATAAATAAAGACAAGGATTTGTCAAGTCAAGCAAGCAGGATCATGCTATGTTTGACAGCTTCGTTCACTGTTAATTAATTAAGTGGATTAGCATATTGGTTGACTTGCCATCAATTTATTTGGAATAATTACTTTAAAAAATTGTAAAACATAACATTTAAAATTGCTAAATGGCCACATGGTGGGAGTGATTATGGCTGAAATTTAAATAATATTTCCTCTTTATAATGAACATTTTGAAATTATTGGTATGAGAGATTTGTTTTAGGCTTACACGAAAAAAAAATTAGCATATTTTAATATTTTTTACACGCAAATCCATATTTTTATTATATACGTATATTTTTTTATTTACATTTATGTTATTTTTTTTAAAAAAAAAGGAATTTAATAAAAAATTATATCTATATTTTTTTAAAGGTAAAAACTATCGCTAATTAGTCATTGACATTAAAATTCATGTCCTATAATTTGAATACAAGTTTTAAAAGGTTACATTTAATAGCTTTTTTTTTTTTATTATTATTATTCAATGATATTTCTAAATTAGATTATTTCCTCTCTAAATAAAATCTACACGTGTTCTTCAACTAGAAAACAAATGAATAATTGTCAGTACGTGATACTCGATGTACGACCACTACATTCAACTTAAACAATTTATTTGTAAGATAACCTATAACAAATATCATCTCATTTGTTGATAATAAAAATTTATCTGGTAAAAAAAAAAGTTTAAAACCATGCCAAACTAGCAAGGATCCTAAGACGAGATTTTTTCAAATGTATAGCACATGTAGGACATCCTTCGGGTGTAGTTCTTTGCCAAAGGTCATAGTTAGTATCATGTTCCCAACTCCTTGGACCTCAAAAGTTGTGTGGTTTTCCATGTGTAGCTTTCTCCCTTCGGTCTCCTTAGAGGTCGAGAAATTTGTTTTTTCGGAACAAACATGACAGGTTGTTTCGGTGTCAATATACCAGACTTTCGGACTTTCCACATTCTTTTTTTCGTACACAAAAGTGACAGGGTCATCACTGTTGAGGTCACGATTAGTCCGGTGGCTCATCTCAACTAGTTGGGAACTCGACTTCTTCTTTTTCGGTACCTTACAGTCCTTAACGTAGTGCCACAGTTAAAACAATTACCTATAAACTTGGATTGTTTTGTGTTTCCCTTGTCCGTTTGAGTTGGGTGTGCACGTTTCTTGGAGGGATCTCCGACCAAGTTGGCTTTAGCAATATCTCCGCCTTTAGCTTTGTGCTGCTTTATGTTGTCCTCCTCTATCCGAATTTGGACAATCAGATCTTCAAGCCCCACTTGCTTTAGCTTATACTTCAGCCCGTGCTTGAAGTTGCTTCAATTCGGGGACAATTTTTCGATCATCACACTCATGATGAACTTTTCTTGCAGTGGAATCTCCTCGTCGATAACATAGTGGACAATGTGTTGAAATTTTTCCACTTTTTCAACTATAGACTTGTCATCAACCATTTTATAGTCTATAAACCGGGCCAAAACAAATATTTTGGACCCGACATTCTCAGAATTATACTTTTTCTCAAGGGCATCCTATAACCCTTTTGCACCGTTTATTTTACAATATACATTATAAAGAGAATTAGAGAGGCTACATGATATGGTATTCCTTGTCATGTAGTCTCCATGTGCCCACGATGCATAATTCGCATGCGTCTACTGATCTGCATCGGGCTCTGTGGTAGTTGGGTCATCGTGCAGCATGAACATGGCAAACCCAATAGCAGCAAGGTAGAAGAACATCTTCTTCTGCCATATCTTAAAGTCCACTCCACTTAATGGTTGTGGAATTGATACAAGGGGCATCATCTGTGGGCCAAGCCTGAGACCAACAGTTTAGGCTACGAAGGGAGCAGAGGGTGCAACCACAAACTCAGGAAAGCCCCCATATCCATCTGGGGCAAACCCAGAAAACACAGGGCTACCCATAAAGGGAATCGACCCAATTAGGGGAGTAGCAACTCCGGCGGCGGCGGCTCCGGAGGCTCCGGCGACTCCTCTGGAGGTAGCTCCGGCAGCTCCAGTTACTATTCTTGCAACAGCTCCGGCGACTTCGGCAGGGGTTGACATTCTTGCAAAGTAGTATGTAATTTTCGATTGTTAGTGAAATAGGTATTGCGATAAGTAAATGTATCGTAAAACCGAGTCGATAATGAATCCTCTTTCCAAAAATTAGATACTCCCCAATAGTACCTCCAGTGACCAGAATTCTAAGCCAAAAATCAAACGGTTTCCGTCTTTGATGAGAGTGGCACCTCAGATCATCGGAGATCCGGCGAATAAAAAAAGAGAAGAACTGAGATGGGGAGGTTGCCGAAAAGCTAAAGGAGACGAGAGAAGGATGTGAGAATGTTGTTGGTGTGTTTAAATGAAGGGGAGATATATAGGTGTCTCCACTCGGTCAAAATGGTAGAAGATCAATTACGATCTTAATTACGACTTTAATTTATTCTAATTTCAAACATTCCGTTTGAGGTGATTGTAATGGATTCTACTAGAAAACTTTATGTTTGTGATGATTATAATTTATTCTAATTTCAAACATTCGGTTTGAAACGATTAAAATTTATTTTAATTTTAAACCTTTAATTTAAGATTATAATAAGTCCATCCAACGGATAATATTTTATCTAAATAAGACTGCGACTTATGCCATATGCTCAGGTTTAAATTAGGGTTGCATAATTTGGTTTGTCTCGAGACAGACAAAATAACCAAAATATTAATCAAGCCTCATATACAATAAATAAATAATTTATTTCATCCAAATTAATTTAATTAATTTGGTTAACCGACCCGTTGCATTTTCACTCACCAATGATTTGGTTGCATAAATAACTGATTATCTAACAATATTTTATGATATTATTAAGTAAAATAGTTTATAAAAGCCCATCAACAAAACAATAGTTACGATGTTGATTAAATGTCAGCGCTGCGTTGATAACACAATAATATATATATATATATCAAATAACACATTAAATATAAATCTACATCACACATATAAAATAGAAATAACAATCCATACTAATACTTTATAGAATATGTGATGTATGTTAGATTTTCATATGTTATCTATAATTTTTTTATCGGTTGATTGGAGCAATGAGCATGGTGCTATCAACACCCTAACCAAAGTGCTATCAACACCCTAACCAAAGTGCTATCAACAATATTTAAATACAAATACAAGTTCTTATTCATTTATCTCACTTTGGTAAAGTATTCTATAATATTTAATCTTTAGTATATAAAAAATAATATATAATTAATATTATTTCAACGATCAAATAATATATACGTATGAATACTAATTTACTAAAATAACCTTATTTTATATCGACTATCCAATGTGCCCAAATAGGTGGACTGCTAAATTATGGAAAATTGACACCATATTGATTAGCCCTAAACCATTGATTTAGATATTAATTGCATTGATGAGACTTTATAGGGATACGGAGATAACTCTACATCAAATTGAATTAAATAGTTAAGTTCAAATTCTACGGTGTCATTCACTCCTGAGGTTCCAATGACGATCTTATCTTATATTTTTTTCTTCCATTGATGATTAATGAGCTCTAATCTAAAATCAACAAAATAATGACAATCTAAATATAATTGAAACAATTGAGACGATGAAATCCATGGACAAAGAAATCAAGGAATATGTTCTTCCCTTCCTCTCGATTCAGACGAAAAACCAAAGATAATGGATATGTTTAAGTATAAAATTTATAGATGTAACAATTTAATCACATGTTGTTTACGAAAAACTTATTTAGTACATACTCAAGCATAAAGTTATATCAACGTAATCAATTTTATACATCGTAGGTTTGGAAAGTAAAGTTTTTATAAGAACAAATCTGATCATAAAAGGGAGAATTTTAGAGAAATGATTAGAAGAAAAGTTTCAGTCAGCAACTCTGAAAGATAGAAGAAGAAAAAAAATACAAAAAAGAAGAGTAAGACAACTCGCAAGGGAGGAGATTCAACCTTTAACCTTTCCCAAACCAAGTCATCTTCTTCAAATACAAGACAAGATATTTGAAACTTCTTTTGAACAATAGGTATTCAAGTAAATAGCACGTATTTGATATAGTTCGACATATAAGTTCTTTTTATTCATAATAAAAAGTTGGGATTGGGAAGAACAGAAGTATGAGACTAGTTCCCATTATCCCAAAGTAGAATGGCCAACTAAAGTGGTCGCCATTGGTCAACGTGGCTCCAAAGGGTTGTACGGCTCACACAACTCTAGGTGTTGAAATCGTGTTTTAGTCTGCTGCGTCAACTTTATTTTATTTATTTTATTTATGTTTCAGTTTTTAAAAAATTGTAGACTACTTCAAGCTCTTTCTATTCTCTTTCGAGTATGGTTCCTCCATAAAAACACGGAACGTCCAGTTTCGCAGAGCAGCTCTCTCCGCAGCCCATTGCAATAACTTAGTTAGGGTTGTTCCTAACTTTTAGGAAGTAGTTGATGATTCTTTTTATATTGCTATATTTATAGCCTCTTCTCAAGCGAATAAACATACATCAAGTTTCAGTTTCACGATTTTTTTCTCCTTCTAATTCCCAAAATAAACCAACAATCTGGTATCAGAGCTTACTTTTTAAGGGACCTTTGATCGACTCGAAGTCACTATGGATTCAGAAGTTACCGTCACTGTGCTGGCACCGCCAGTGTTCAACGGGGAAGGATACCAAATCTGGGCTGCACGTATACAGGCTCATTTGGAGGCAAATGATTTATGGGAAGCAGTAGAAGAGGACTACGAAGTTCCTCAACTACCTGAAAATCCAACTATGGCACAAATCCGGAATCACACCCAGAAGAAAACAAAAAAGTCAAAGGCAAAGGCAACACTCTTTTCCGCTGTCTCACAAGAAATTTTTGTCAAAATTATGACATTGAAATCAACCTATGAAGTCTGGGAATTTCTGAAGAAATAGTACGAATGAGATGAAATGATCAAATAAATGAAAGTTATGAACCTTCTAAGAGAGTTTGAGCTTCAAAGGATGAAGGAATCTGAAACTATGAAAGAGTACTCTGACCGATTGCTCGTAATTGCAAACAAAGTAAGACTTCTTGGTTCTCAACCTTCAGATTCCTGAATAGTTCAAAAAATTATAGTAACTGTTCCTGAAAGGTTTGAAGCCACTATACCTTCACTTAAAAATACTAAAGATATGTCAAGAATGAGTTTGACAGAATTGACGCAAGAATTGCAACCACAAGAGCAAAGAAGGTTTATGAGATCTAAGAATCAGTTGAAGGGGCATTAGTTGCAAAAAATCAAAGTACTCAAGCTAAGAAAGGAAACTCAAATTTTGATTCTTACAATACACTAAAGGGTACAAAGCCTAATTTTCCTCCTTGCAAACATTGTGGAAGGAAGGGATATCCACCCTTCAAGTGCTGGAAACGGCCAGACCAGCCGTCTGAATTTCCCCCTTGCAATCATTGTGTAAAGAAAGGACATCCACCTTTCAAGTGTTGGAAACGATCAGATCAAAAGTGTGAGAAGTGCAACAAAAAGGGTCATCATCAGAAAATCTGCAAAAGTGACACTCAACGCATGAATGCCGCTCAAACAGCCGATCAAGAACAAGAGCAGCTCTTTGTTGCCTCTTGTTTCTCAACATGCCATTTGAGTGAGAAGTGGCTCATCGATAGTGGTTGTACCAACCACATGACATTTGATCGAGATCTCTTTAAGAAATTGGATACTACTATAGTTTCGGTGGTGAAGGTTGGCAATGGAGAACATATTGCATCTGAAGGAAAAGGGACTGTGGCGATTGAAACTACCTCAGGTACAAGGTTTATACATAATGTATTGTATGTACCAAAGCTCAACCAAAATATGTTGAGTGTTGCGCAGTTGATTCATAATGGTTTCAAGGTGATATTTGAAGATAATTATTGCCTAATAAGGGATGCAAAAGGTAATGATGTCTTCAAAGTAAAAATGGATGGAAAAAGTTTTGCACTTGATCCTTTGGAGGATGAGCAAAATGCCTTTTTTTGCTAAAAAATCAAATGCAGAAGTTTGGCACAAAAGGCTTGGACATTTCAACCACAAAGCAGTGCTGAATTTAAAGGCAAAGGATTTGGCTCAAGGTCTTCCTAATCTTGAATCTGAAATTTCAGATTGCAAAATTTGTCAATTGGGAAAAAAATCACGACTTTCTTTCAAGAAAGCCACTTAGAGAGCTACTGAGAAGCTACAGTTGATACACACAGATTTAGCCGGACCTCATAGAACTCCATCACTAAATGGAACTAGGTATTTCTTGATCTTCATTGATGATTATTCTAGAATTTTCTGAATCTATTTCCTCAAATACAAGTCTGAAGTTACTGGTGTGTTTTTAAAATTCAAACAATGGATTGAAACACAAAGTGGTTGCAAAATTCGGAGCTTGAGATCAGATAATGGCAAAGAGTATACTTCAAATCAATTTAATATTTTATGTGAAGAGGCTGGAATTGAACACTAGCTCACTGCTCCATACACACCACAACAAAATGGAGTCAGTGAGAGAAAAAAATCGTACCATAATGGAGATGGCTAGATGCTTAATGTTTGAGAAGAATTTGCCGAAGGAATATTGGGCAGAAGCAGCCCCTACCGCTGTATTTCTCCTTAACAGGCTGCCTGTCAAAGCTTTAGCTGACAAGACTTCACATGGAGTTTGGTATGGATTCAAACATTTCTTAAAAAATCTCAAAGTATTTGATTATCCCTGTTTTGTTTATGTTCCACAAAATAGAAGGGATAAGATGGATAAAATAGCAGAAGCAGGAATTTTCATCGGTTATAGCACAATCTCAAAGGCTTATAGAGTTTTCCAACCACATAGAAAATTCTAATAAGCAGAGATGTGCATTTCATGGAAGATGATTCATGGGATTGGAATGAAAAGCAACAAATTATCTTGGTTCCTGATCCAGCCCCAACAATGGAACTCAAAGAAGATGAGTTAATTGATGACCCCCCTATTAGAGGTATGAGATCATTATCTAATATTTATGAAAGATGCAATGTAGCTGTTTTTGAACCTACAGATTTTTGGGAAGCAAAAAATGATCCAAAATGGACCTCTGCAATGGAAGATGAAATCATGATGATTAATAAAAACCAAACATGGATATTAGTGAAAAGGCCAGCTGATAGAAAAGTAATTGGAGTGAAATGGGTGTACCGTACAAAGTTGAATCCTGATGGCTCAATAAACAAGCATAAAGCTAGGCTTGTTGTGAAAGGGTATGCTCAGATTTCTGGTGTTGATTTTTTTGACACTTTTGCTCATGTTGCGAGGCTGGACACTATCAGATTATTGCTTGCAATAGCTGCACAGAAGGGCTGGAAAGTTTATCAACTCGATGTTAAATCAGCCTTCTTAAATAGTCTCTTGGAGGAGGAGATTTTTGTTGAACAACCCGAAGGGTCTATTGTGAAAGGGCAAAAAGATGATGTGTACTTGCTAAAGAAGGCTTTGTATGCCCTAAAATAGGCTCCAAGAGCTTGGTACAGTAGAATTGACGAGCACTTCTTGCAATTGGGGTTTAAGAAAAGTGTCAATGAAGCTACACTCTACATAAAAGGTGATGAAATCAATTTCATTATTGTTTCATTATATGTAGATGATCTGTTAGTAACAGATAGCAATGAAGAACTTGTAAAGTATTTGAGATGACAGATTTGGGGAAAATGACTTACTTCCTAGGAATGGAAATAAAGCAAAACAATGGAGTGTTCATTTATCAAGAAAAATATGCAAGGGAGATTCTAAAGAAATTTAGAATGGATGAATGCAAAAGGGTATGCACTCCAATGCCTCAAAAGGAAAAGCTGAAGAAAAAAAATGGAGCTGAAAAGGTTGATGAAACATTCTATAGAAGCTTGGTTGGTTTCTTGATGTATTTGACAGCTACAAGGCCTGATATTTTGTACACTGTGAGCCTTCTATCCAGATTTTTGAACTGGCAACTGACACTCATCTTACGGTTGCTAAGTGTGTCCTTAGATAAATAAAAGGAACACTTAGTTATGGAATCAAGTTTTCTGGAAATCAAGAGTGTGTTCTACAAGGCTATTCTGATAGTGATTGGGGAGGTTTGCTGGATGATATGAAAAGTACTTCAGGCTATTGTTTTGAGCTCGGTTCAAGAGTATTCTCATGGTGCTCCAAAAAGCAGGATACGGTGGCTCAATCTACAGTAGAAGCAGAATTTATAGCCGCTAATGCAGCTGTAAATCAAGCACTTTGGCTAAAAAAGGTATTGGAAGATCTGAATCTGAAACAAGACAAAAGCATCAATATTTTTGTGGATAATCAGGCTGCAATTGCAATTTCTCATAATCCTGTCTTTCATGGAAAAACCAAGCATTTCTAGATCAAATTGTTCTTTCTTAGGGAAGTTCAGAAAGAAGGCTTGGTTGGCTTAAAGTATTGCAAAACTGATCTGCAGTTAGCTGACATACTAACAAAGCCTTTTTCAAAAAACAAATTTGAGTTTCTTAGAGAAAGACTTGGAGTTTGTAGCATTCAAAGCAAGGAGAAGTGTTGAAATCGTGCTTTAGTCTGTTGCGTCAACTTTATTTTATTTATGTTTCAGTTTTTAAAAAATTGTAGACTACTTCAAATAACGTAGTTAGGGTTGTTCCTAACTTTTAGAAAGTAGTTGGTGATTCTGTTTATATTGCTATATTTATAGCCTTTTCTCAAGCGAATAACATACATCAAGTTTCAGTTTCACAATTTTTTTCTCCTTCTAATTCCCAAAATAAACCAACACTAGGGATTAAATAGGAGCATGGGCTAATTCCCCCACTTTAGTGCCAATTATGTGGGTGCCATTTTTTATTAGCTATTGGATAATGTTGGCATGTGTTGTTATTCAATATTGTTAATGAATATCTCTGCAACAAAAAGACATACACAATTTCTGCGTATTCCTGAAATTTGTACTCTACCACGATAGACTAAGGATTCTAGAAAAACATAATAAATGTGGAAAGAGGATGTGCCATTAGGAATTTCTTCGGAATGATTGTTTGTTAGATATAAGATGCTCTGCCATTTATTCATGAGCGCAAAGAAGATTTTGGCTTTTGATTGGAATAAATATGAGTTGTTCATAACTAAACTTATTGATACTCTTGGAAGGAAACCTCATACATCATAGCTAGAAGGGCAAAATCCATTTAGATTTAATGAATCGTAATATGAATAATTGTGAGATCTTTATAAAACATCAAACATTAAATTTATATAAATATAGCATCCAATAATTGATCGAAACATCAATTTCCATTTTTTTTTTTTTTTATGGTCTCTAAATTGCAATTCAATTCAAAAAAATTCATAGGGCTTGTTAAAGAATAATCGGAACAACATATAAGCGTTTATTATATATAGCTCATTCATAAATCTAAAAAATAAAATCATATTTGAAGTCTGTATAAAACACAATCTAAATAATCAATTTTAATACACATGACCTTTAAAATTTCAATGTAAGTATTTTTTTACAGCATAAAATCCCCTTTTTTTTTTCTTTTTTTTTTTTTTTTTGCATAATATCTTAAAAACATATTATGATATTTCATATAGCACACTATTTACTATATGATAGTATAGATAAAGTCAGTCTAAAACACAATTAGAGAGTATGTACTGCTGCTTGCAAATGCAGAAGTTTAAATTCAATATTTATAAATATTAAACTAAATATACGAAGGTAAAATGTCAGATATGTCATTAAATCTTTAAAAAAATATAAGATAGAAAATTTATAACAAATTCATCTTTTTATTCTTTTTTTCATTAATATGAATTGAAATTTTTTTAGTTATACTTCGAATAGTGCAAGTTGACAGGCACAAATGATTTAACTTTTAATACCATTTGAAATTATTTTTTGGAAACTAAAAAATTGCAATGTATTGATCATCCACTACAAGAAATTATCAATTTTGTAACGAGATTTTTTCGTTCCTAAATTCACTTTTTTTGTTACTAATGATATTAGAGACGGAATTAGAGATGGAATTACGTTAGCTACGTGAACTTCGGGAACGGAATTCCGTTACAAATATACTAATTTTTTGTAGTGATCAAAACAACGGATATATATAGGCAATATAAAACAGACTCGATACATTCAAATCTAAGTAATCTAATAGTAATCTAATCTATAAATAAGACCAAAAATAAATCTAAATCTAAAATTTAATATTTAAAATATCTAAACAATATGTTCAAATCAATTACAAGAAGCTACTATTATATTGTCTAATAGCATATGCGGTATATTAGCAACATTCATTCAAGTGCGGTTTAAGGATCATTTCAATTGTTACATGATTATCTTAAGACCGTAAATCAACAGTTGAGCCATTTCGGATCTCTTGTAGCGATATATATCCTCATCGGTTAAGAGGTTCAAGAAACATTGTATGTGATTGTAATATCGTTTCATTTTCTTAAATTATTAACACTATACACTAAAAAAAATATCAATTTTGTAACAAGATTTTTTCGTTGTTAAATCCACTTTTTCCGTTACTAATGATATTAGAGACGGAATTTGAGATGGAATTACGTTAGCTACGTGAACTTTAGGAATGGAATTCCGTTACAAATATACTATTTTTTTGTAGTGATAATGGTGGAGTAGAAGAAACTTGCTAGAGTTATCCACACATACAAAGGATGTATATTACAAATAACTATTATAATACAAGAGGAGACCGCAAAGCTCAAATAGATCTTAAACACTTGTTTAGCAAGAAAAGGACTTGCATTTTTATTTATTTATTTCATTAGAGAATTCACAATGAGAAGATGGTATCCTAAAGAGTTCAGAATTACCTTCCCAGCAATTGATTCGGTTAGATATAGTGATATATAAATCGTCTAAATAAGGTAAGAATCCTACGAATCTTTTAAATAAGATAACTACCATAAATATAATATATTGCTTCTAAATATATTTTAACATATTCGTTGAGATATATTGAAACACAATTAATAGTGTCGATGAACAATTCGATCAATCATCATCATATCATTTATACGTATGTGTGTTTAGATGTGTAGATAGAGATGATGTGGCCTCTCTCTCTCTCTCTCTCTCTATATATATATATATATATGTATATCAATGATATTATTATTGATCAGCTGCAGGTTGTGGGGCTTGGAGATGAGGTGCAGGAGGGCTCAACTGAAGTCGAGTAGGTGATCCTTGCAATAATAAATCCCTGTGGCTGCTTCTACTGCTGTTTATGTTCAAACCAAATGTAGTAGAAGATGAAACATCTTCATCTGCTGCTGCTACCCCATTTGGTGCACTTATTATGTCCCTCATCATTCCACCATAAGCCTCCACAATAACATCACCATACACAAAAATTAGTCATAATAATAATAATAATAATTAGCTAATGGATGTCTAAATATATATAGAATATCAAAAAGTGAATAATTTCTTGAAATGTAGATTTGAAAATTGAACTGGAAAAGAAAGAATATAACAAAAATTTTGAGGCAACTACAGACAAGAATATATATTCTATTTTCTCAACAAAAAATTAAAATTCAATAAAAATATTATTATTTATAATATTGTCACAATTGTTTATACTTTATATAAAAAATATATATATTTCCGTCCGCTATCAAAGTCACATTTATATTTTGCGTCATTGTATTTAACATTAAAAATAACCTTATATCTGTATAAGTTTTTGTATAAATGTCCTTCTATTAATATTATAAGACACTAATTGAAGTATTTTTGTAATTTTTTCTTAATTTGTACATATAATAATTAATATTCATTAACACACAAAAAGTAAATGAGACATTTAGAACTGGATGCAGGTAGTATATATTTTAAAACAACTTAGTTGAGCTCGGAAAATCAAAATCCATTCAAACAGCAACAAGCTTCTCCCTAGGGTAGCTATCAAATGTAAACTCTATGTTATTTATTGTCTTGTATTTAATATTCAAATCTATTTTTGATGCTTATTGTAAATTTTCGACTAGTGCATGTGTGTGATCTTCCCTCCATGTAATGATTAGTGAATACCTTTCTATACAAATCCATGTTTTCTTGTTCCATCAGATTGATCTTCTTGATGAGCTCAGCATTCTCCTGATTGATAAAATTCCCCTGAAAAGATAGATAGATATATACATATATATATATAACTCAATGTGCTTTTGATGCAATACATGATTCGTGTTTTAGTTACCTTTCTACTAAGCTCTTGAATTTCTTCAGTGAACTTATTTTCCTGTCAAGCAAGAACAATACTTGTCTGCTGTTACAATTTAATTTAGTTGTTGCTGTTATCCAAAGTTCACAAGTTTGTGTTTCTTGATTTTTTTTCCTTTTCAAATTTTACTTGTACTCTGAGTATGTCATATTTTTTCTAATAAGATATTATATCAAATTTTATTTAAATACAAAATTATAATCCAACCATTCTAATCCAACCCCAAAAAACATACATTCCTGATCTAATAAGAAGTATTGTCTATATATTGTTAGTGTAGGGGTTAGTCTTAAATACATAGGGTAATGGATAAATTCTTTAGACCATCTCCAATCCATCTTGCAAAAGTAGTAAAATATAGCAATTTTGTTATTTTTGCATGATGAATTATCCAATCCACCTTGCAAATTTGAGATTGTCACTCTAAGGATGGGGCAAAATCTCTCTCACACTAGAGGGGGTCCTCTCCACCTCCACATATATCTATATATAATTCATTAGTTATTCTATAATGGCAGAAAAATCATATTAAATACTATTTCACAAGTAGTATCAAAGTACAATGTTTGGTTGTAGGATTTGAACATTTGATTTTTAACATTTATGTATACTTTTAACCAAAAAAAAAATATCAAAACAACTATTTATTTTTTATTTTTTAACTTTTATATTATATTATATTAAAATAAAATTTTATTTTTAACAGATTGTATGAATATTATTTTAATTCAAAATTTTACTTATAAAACCTCAAATCCAACTCACAAACTTACCACAAAACCTTTGGGTTTATTTTTTATTGTTTCTTCTTAAACCATCTTATTAAACTATCATTCAAATCAAAATTTTAACCTATAATTCTCTCTCTCTCTCTCTCTCTCTTCTTCTCTTTTTCTCTTTCCTTGACGTTAGATGTGATTTTGCACTATTTTTCATTTTTTAAAATAACAAATCAAATACATATTCTTTATTTAATATATAATGCAAAAGATTATTTTTTTCTATTTAAAATATTACATTATATATTTATATCACATCTAACATTATCTAAATTAAAATTTTTACTATTCTAAAAGATCAAACCAAATGCAACTTTAAAGAAACACTAAATAGTTGAAAAGATCGATCGAACCTTTTTCAGTCGAACATTGTGTAGACTAGTTTGCAGTTGATTCTCTAGTCCCTCGAGATCTCCAACAGTCAGCCCATAGAGTTCTTCTCCCATCAATTTTCTGGAGTTTTATAAACAATGCAAGAAGAAACCGGTCAGAGGATCCAACAGAAGAAACTTTCATCAAAACAATATAATCGGTCAAATTTTAATTTTCATGAAATCCAAAAGATAACCTATAAAGTTTACATATAAAGTTTTGTTTTTCTATTATAATGTAAGAAATTGCATTCACTATTCTCGGAATGCACATCGCGTAAATCCCAAATCTAGTGCAATAACTATTTGTATATAAAAGTTAGATGTATGTGATGATGCATAAAAGAAAGAATTTACTTAACCTATGACTTTCTTGCAATTCTTGTATTTGTTGCCTTAAACTTGCTGCCTCCCTTTGCCAAAACTACAATAATTTATATGTATATATCAAACACATATACATATATATATATATATATATATTTATTTACATAGATATAATTTTATTATGCTTTTCTTTTACCAATTTGAGATAGAAAAATTATGAAAACAATAAGCAAAGTATAAATTCACTTCAATTTTTGAATGATAATATCAATTCTAACTATATATATACTACTCTATCGAAAATTATGCCTCATATAGAGAAGATACTAAAAAAGCTAAATTCAAGAAGATAGTAGGGATTCATATATACACTAACATCACATATTTACTTAAAATGCAATTAAATAAAGATGTGAATGCATTTTTAGTCAAGTATATAGCATTCATTTTGATCATTTGAGTAAAACGTATACAGAAATAAACGTATATGTAATACGTAGTCGCTAAAAAAATCCAATGATATTGGAATATTATCACATGTATTGACATAACACATTTGGAACTAATATAGACTAGTCACGTGATAATTTCTAATACCAAATATTAATATAAATCTATTTTGTATATTTATTAACACACACGTATATGCATATGCTTATATTTGTTTAAAGATTAAATTCACACAAAACTTTGGTAATATAAACTGATTGTCACGCCGCTACTTCATGTAAATTCTGAATATGTCATTACAATATATATATATATGATAATATTTGAATACAAAATGATCTGTTTAGTAACTACATATTAGATAAAGAATTATTTCTATACAAATTTTACTCCATGAACTAAAATGATAATAGTACCACATACTTAAAAATACATTTATACCTAAAATATACTATATAATAAAATAATATTAGTTGAAAGTTTATTCCTTTGTGTTTTCAAACTGGTTTTCACTATATATTTTGTACCTAAAAAGCATTATTTAATATGAATTTTTCATATAAAGCATGACACAAAACAATTACTCACCTTAAAAATATCAAAATTAAATGTATAAAATAAAAATATCAAAGAACTAGAAGTATCGCGTGGTTATATATATATATATACACACACACTAGTGGGAAGGTCCGTGTTACGCACGCAACGAAAATTTGTTGGTCATTTCAAAATACATTATTATTGAATTTTTTATTATTTTTATTTTTATTTTCAAATATTATTTTAGTACACATTCATATATCCAATCGTGTACTAAATAGCGAACTAATGTCGTAAATATATCAAACATCAATCCCTAATATTGGTTCGTTAATGAAGGAAAATTTAAGTTCAGCAAAAATCACATGTTTGAAGAAAATTATTATGTGTGTTTGCTTAGTATTTATAGTTTTAGATATTTTTGTTGTAAGATAGTGAAATAAAGAATTGTAATATACTATAGAAAATGATGTTTAATGCATTTTTATATGTTGATTTTTATTGTTAGTGTATATAATGAATATCATATATTATATTCTTTTGGATAATATTTGAGATAAACTATGTCCATTAAAAAAATACTAACGGTGTGTTTGTTTATGGATTTAAATTTTGGGCTAGGATTTGAATAGTAAAAAATTGAATTTGAATATATAGTTATATGATGTGATATTTTGAATACATTCATTGTTTATTTAAACTATAATATATATATATATTTATACAAGGTTCTATTATTCTTTGAAATGGCAATTCACATCCATGTAATTTAATTGAAGCTTTAAATATTCATATAAACATGTATTAGCAAGGGGATTATGGTTATGAGCGTTATTATTATATCACAAAATTTTTTAATTATAATATGATTATTGTTCTTGAAAACAAAATAACTATATTCTATATAAAAACAACAAAAACAAATACTCACACACCCATAAATATTAAAACTTACCTTAGCCTCCGAGGGTGGATTAATTAGTTGATATTGCTCCTCTTTTACCTTGCTATATCGATCAATAATGGAGTTCATGCTGAAATTGATTTAATTATGAATAAGTATTATAAATTCGCAAAGACGACAAAATTTATGCATTTATCCTATTTCAAAGTTCATCGAATCTCTTTCCAAGTTGCTAATGTTCAAAGTAAAATAACAATTGCTTTGGTTTTCAATAAAGGGCAGTAAGAAAATAATTAAGCTTGATAATTAGAAGAATTATTAGTGAGGTATATGGTTGAATTATTTTGCCTAACAAAATATTTTAATTGTATGTATTCATTCTTTATAAAATATATTATTAGCATATATATCAAAGTTTAGCATGAAATAAAAGAGATGGAAAAAATGCAAAAAAAATAAAAAATAAAAATAAACATTGTACAAAAAGCATATTCATGAGTTCAAAAGGAAACCAAAATCAAATCTCTAACAAAAAATTCCATTCAATTTTCTATTTTTGGTTAGTTTGTAGATCTGTAACTAAAACTACTTATGGTGAAGTATATATTCAACCCATTCTGAGGATAAATAACTTTAAATTTGGGTAATTATTTGTTTGAATCATAAATCAAACCATTTTAATTCCTCTAAGGTTTAGGGTGATTCGACAGCAGTAGGTCCAACAAATATAACAGTATAATTATTGCTAATTATCAATATAGATAGAAAAAATGAATCAATAGATCTTGAATATATTGTTGATTCAAACCTGGTGTTAGACAGTTCATAGAGCTTCCCAGTGCTCGAAAATATGATGACACCGACTTCAGCGTCGCAGAGAATCGCGAGCTCCTTGGCCTTCTTGAGAAGCCCATTTCGCCTCTTTGAGAATGTCACTTGTCTGCTCGTTGAGTTGTCGATTCTCCGGATAGGAATTTTTCCTCTTCCCATCTCCAAGAATTAGGGTTTCCACTAATAAAAAAAAAATGTAGAAATTTCTGAAAAAATTACAATACACAAAATTGGAGATTAGGTTTACCTCTTTGATCTTGAAAATGGAGACTTATAGCTTCAACTCGATGGATCGAAGGGATAATTGTATGAAAGAGGGCATTGGTTTCAAAGTCAAGCTTTTCTTTATAGCTAATTTTAGTTGTTTAAGATAAATTATTAATATACAATATTTAATCTTTTGAAAAGATAAATGAAAAGGTTTCAATGTTGAAGAGCTCGAGGATTAATTTATCAGTACATACTTTGTGCGATGATGTGATTATCTTACTAAAATTTTAACTATCATTTCAATTAGCATGACAACCATGTTACCAATAAAACTAAAATAGTAGTGCTTGATATACACATGTATGCACATAATATTATATTTTGGCATATTAAATATAGAAAAGACAATTATATTAATTGTGTCTATATATTGTTATAAAAAAGTTAATTTACAATGTTTGTTTGGTTGTAGTTTGAAATTAATTTTAAAAATGAGGTGTTGATTTAAATTTTCGTTTAAATATTATTCGATATGATATTTTGTAAAATAAAATAGTACTCCCTCCGTCCGCCTCTACAGGTCACATTTAACTTTTCCATTATTGTACTTAACATTAAAAATATTCTTATATTTGTATAATTTTTTTTTGTACAAATATCCTTCTATTAGCATTATAAGATACTAATAAAAGTATTTTTGTAATTTTTTCTTAATTTGTATTAAATTTTGATATAATAATTAATATTCAAATATCAACATGCAAATCCTTAGAGCCGGACGGAAATAGTATATTTTATTAAGAACACTACATAGTGAATAAGGTTGATTTCAATTTAAAATCGGAATACACAATATTGTGATTGAGAAAGGGATTCTCGAAGTGTTTAAACTTTAGTTTTCTATAAGAGGAAATCATTATTGTTGTTGGTATTATCACTTTGTTAAAATTAGTTAATTAGTTACAGTTTTATATTGGAAAGCATGTGGAAAAGACTATTTAATTTTAAATGTTCTTGCCTCTAGTTCACATAAAATTAGTTATAAGTAAATCTTATATTAGAATTGTTTAAAATCAATTATAAAATGTAAATTATAACATTGACAATGTGTAATTACAACTTTTTAAATGTGCACCAGATAAATTTTTTTTTTTTTTACACTAGGTCAAGCTCCGGTTAATAATTTGCAAATTATGTTCCATAAGATAAGTTACAATGATAGGCAGACAAGATTTAAAAGTGTCAAAAGTTTGAACCATAATTTTACGATCACAAGTTAACCTCTATACCTATTTCGGATAAATCATTGGTTGAGTGTAATAGCATCCAAACTATGAAGTAAAGTAAGTGTTCACACAGTAAATTTATTTTATATTTTTAATTTGTATTGTAGTTTCATATTTTACATAGATCAGTTTTATAAAATTTAAACAAAATTTAAATTTTACAAGCATAATTAAAAAGTTAGACAAATGTCACATACATATACTATAAGAAATATATATCATATGCTTTATTATTATTTGATGTATTGGGAGAATTTTGACTGGTTTGTATTGTTCAATTCAAAATAAAATGATTTGTTAAAAGGAAGAGTAGGATTTGTACTTAATATCAAATATGTGCAACACAATTTTTAATTTATTCTTATTTTTATATACATTTGAATTAATTTCATAGATTGAGACTACCACATTATATGATTGCATGCACATCCCTATTAAAAATGTTAGTATAACGTTAGTTTTAAAGTTTGTATTTCCTTTGCCTGGTAGCCATAGGTATATGAACTCTTTGTACGATGAGTAAATATATTTTACGATGAGTATATTGTACTCCGATCCCTCCGTCCGGCTCTACGGGTCTCGTTTACGCCATTAAAATATTCTCATACTTATATAATTTTTTTCACAAATGTCATTATAATAGAAGTATTTTTGTCTTTATCCTTTGATTTGTACTACGTTTTTATTTAATAATTAAAATTCAAATATTAATACGCAAAAAGTAAATGGAACCCTTAGAGCCGGACGGAGTAGTATAACTATATAAAGACTAAAATACTTTTAGGTTGTAAGAGTCCATATTTAATAAATGTATGAATATGTTGAAGTGAGTATTTAATTTAGTGCTTTTGTATGAAATGATAGTATTTTTTGTTTTTTTGAAATGATAGTATATTTAATTAATATGATTAAAATAAAAGAAATGTATATCTACTACTTCTAGATGGAGAAGGTATATATCATGGTGGCCATGAAAATGAATAATGTATTAAGTGGTAATGATGAAAATCCATATAACCCATGTAAAAATTTTAAAATAAATAATTAAGATGTGTTGTACTTGTAGTTCAATTAATTAAATATCAAGATAAAAAACCCTAGAACTAAAAAAGTAAGATGGACATGGACCTCGATGGATGCATTATGCGAGACTCCCATAAATGGCAAATACTAATTGTCTGGAAAGACAGAGTCCTATTGGCCGAAGCCACGTGACGTGCACATGCACAGCCAATAAGAAATTACGAAGAATCTTGTTGAACTCATCCATCCTCTAATTGGGAAATACGTTGCTGCAGAAGCAGCCTCTGTTCTCCAACTATATATGTCCATCACTAAACACATTTAATTTAATTTAATTAATGAAAAGTCTGTCGATCAGTAAATTAATTAATTGAATCTCATCTGAAACTGAAACACAGACAAGTGTCGATCCTCTTTAGTCACCTCACAATGGATTTGTTGAGATCTGCCCACAGGGCGGATCTACATTATATCTGGTTGGTGGCACGTGTCATCAGTAATTTTTATATCACCAAAAGGAATTTTTATAATTTAATAATTGTGCAACCACTACAAAATTGGAGTGCCACTTAAAATTTTTATCCGAAAAATTTAGATGAACCTTGTAGTATTATTATTTTAACTTTATATATTATGACACCAATAAAAAAAAATTTTGAATCTGTCATTGTCTACACAATCACCTTATTTATATATATATATATATATATATTGGAAATTGGCTTTATCTGAAGTCCCCTCAAACACTATAAAGTGACCGACTCCTTGGAGAAAATGCACATTGGTATTGTGAACCATGAAATCGCACAATAGTTGATGCACGACAATAGTTGATGCACGATAAATTAACAGTAATAACTACCTAGTGTCAACATGAATGTAATTACATAAAGCAATGGATATCACAAAACAATTATTAATCTAGTTTGATCATAACCAAACTACATCAGGGATACCAATCCAGAGGTGTGTCCACCATCTTCTATCCAGGTTACAAGGACTCAATTCATCAAAATATTCCTAAAACTCCGAAAATATTAATTTTTTAACAATGTTTTTTGTCTCTAAATTTACTGTTTCCGTTACTAATGACATTAGAGACGAAATTAGGGATAGAATTACGTTAGCTACGTGAACTTTAGGGATAGAATTACGTTAGCTACGTGAACTTTAGAGATAAATTCCGTTACAAATACACTATTGTTTTTTTGTTGCGATAGCTTACCTTGCAATATCCTGGGCAGGTAACTAGTTATTGCTACTTTGCAATAACACTTGCCGATCTCCTCTAGATAAAAATAACATAGTCTATAAGTTGGTCGACATGCCTGATTGGTTCTTTGTTTTCTTCTTCTTCCTATAGCTCCTCCGGTAAATATAGAAGATATAACACTTTCCAAAACATGAAAAATAAATAGTAAAAAGTTGAGAATACGAATGCACTTCTCTCAAAAGTTTTACTCTCAAAGAGAAAGTTTTACTCTCAATTGTTGGTCATACAGCTTTAGAGTTGACCATATGATTCAACACAATTAATTTTCTTTGCACCAAAATATGATTGAGTATTTTTAGAGCACTTCAGAAAACCTTCAGACTGGCCTTTTTTTTGTGGGGGGCTTAGATAGCATGAGACAAAGTAAATAGTGCTGTCAACCTTCACCTACTGTACATTCTACACCAGAATAATCTGCTTATATTTATTATTATTTTGCAAGTTAGACAATCTTTACAACTGCGTGATAAAAATCCAAACTAATTTGTCCATTTTAGCTGGGGTACGAAATTTGAGGTATTGTGTAATTAGTCGGTAATTAATAAATGTATTAGTAAAAATAATTATTATTTAATAAAAATAACTATAGATTAAGATTAAAATGACTAAATAGTTTAGTTAAAAAAAAAAATTTATAAATTATGAATTTTAAAATGTGATTAAAGTTTATAATTATATTTTCCAAAAAAATATGATAAATTATGTGACGGACGAAAATAAAAATAAAGCACAAATTAGGTAGAATAGAGGGAGTACATGACAGAATAGGAAATAAGAGATATTTCTATTTAACAATATATATCCTAGAGTCAATCATATGTTATCCTACATGTAATAGATAATATACTGATTAACTACGTGCACCGGCGAAACTAGCCTCCAAACTTCGAGGAAGCAAAATATAGGTTCATTTTTATTTGTTGGATTTTTTTTTTTAATTCCCTTTGGTACATCGGGGTAAAGAAGAAGGGAAAAAAAGTCCGACAATAATAATGCGTTTGGAACTAAAAAATTTAATACAATTATATAAATTTTATTTTTTTTATTAAAAAATATTAATAATGAATAAAAAATCAATAAAATTATATAATGTTTATTGTTTTTTACACAAAAATAAAAATGAAAACTAAGAAATAGGAGAGCAAATTATTAAAAATATATAATTTTACTATTTATTAAACTAAAAATATATATATTATTTTTGGAGCAGGTGACCCCCCCCCAGCCCCTAATAGTTCCGTCCTTAACTACGTGTGTATCACCAGGAGTCTTAACAATATTTTTTGAGTTAGTTTTAACTTAATTTGATCTCTTTTACCGGTCTTTAAAAGTTTGTTGGATTCTCATAATTTTCAGTAAGTTGAACTTAATTTTTGTTTTTGGTTTCAATCTAATGTATTAAAAATCATTTATAGAATCAATAAAAAATAATCTTACAATTTTACGTTTTTCCTCTCAAAGTAAATCAACAAATTCGTTTCAAAGCCCTTATTTTCAAGGGATCCGTGAGTGAGCGGATCAAAAAATGCACCTCAGAATTTTGCCCCTAGCTCTCAATTACATCCACTACATGGACTTTAAAATACCTTTCAAACAGTAGCACTAGTGTTGAACTCATCCATTCTTTAATTGCCTGCAGAAGCTGTATCTATTCTTCAATTATGTCCATCACTAAATAGATTAAATAAATAAATGAAAAGTAAGTCGATCACTAAATTAATTAGATCTGAACAGAAACTGAAACACAAACGAGTGTGAATCTTCTTCTGTAGTCACCTCATAATGGATTTATTTTTGAGGTTTGCACAACCACCTGAAATTTATAGATATATATATATATATATCCATGTCTGCTTTCTGATTCGAAACTCATATATATAAATATATATAGGTTCACATTACCTGCCTTTATCTTTTAGAAATAATACAACTTTGAGTATAAAATATGTATTAGATATAATATTCTAGTGTGTGTTTGTTTGAGGGATTGAATTTTGAGTTGGGATTTGAATAGTAAAAATTTTAAATTGTAATAGTTGTATGATGTGATATTTTGAATGTAAAATTAATTTTTAGTATAATATAAAAAATAAAAAATAAGTGTTTAATTTGATGTTTTTTTACGAAAAAAATTGGATAAATAGTAGAATTTTTGACAAATCCTTTAAAAGAACACGAGTAACTGTCAAAATGAACAACATAATGGAAGTTATTATAGACAAATGAAATAATATGGACTCGTAAAAATCCTTGAGCAATATATGGGTCTTAAACTTGTCAATTGACTCATCAATCATATATTTTCTTTCTAAGATCTAGTTGTATCTTATAAACTTGCCGGAGGATCGGTTAAAATCCATATGCACTTTTGCATAATGGATTCAATCTCACTTCCAATAGTCTATTGCCATAATCCCTCATCTAATCCTAAGAAAGCTTCATTTGTAGTTTTTTGGCTCATCATCTAAAATGTATATGATGAAGGTCAGAATCGAAAGACTTCACTACTTTGGTTATTTGACTACACATTCCAATTCCTCAGAGTTAGAAACAATAGTCTTTTCTCAAATATTCTTGTGAGAATTCTTAGTAATGTCTACCCTTTCCTTACAAGGAAAAATATTTTTGAAGAATATCATATTTTTTATTCCATTGTAGTCCCATCATTTATGCTATATATTCCTAACTTGTGAGTGAGAAAACAATACACATTGTTGTTTGGCGCATAGCCTATGCAAATGCAATAAACCATTTTAGCTAATTTTTACTTGCTTAGCGAGAAATATGCCAAAAAATTCAACAATGATCCGAAAAGAGGAGTAAAGTAGTATAGAGTTGACGTTATCAACAAACTCCTAGTCAATGTATTGAAACATATGGCGTAACGGGCTAAAGAAAAAAAGAGCATTGAAGCAGCTTGAGGGGGATGCAACTCAGCAATATGGTAGGCTTTGAGATTATGCTCATGCATTGAGGCAATCTAATCCGAGATCGACAGTTGTGCTTGGAACCGAGGTATATGGTGATGATTCTATGTTCCATAGAATATACATTTGTTTTGATGCTCTGATGAGAGGTTTCAAGGAAGGTTGTAGGTCTGTCATAGCGTAGATGGATATCATCTACGAACTGTGTACGATGGTGTACTTTTGATTGCCGTTGAGGCGATCCCAACTGTTGAATATTCCCTATAACATATCCAATAGTGCTTAGTGAGACGCGGGAAACATGGATATAGTTTATGATGTTGTTGGAGAGGGACATAGAAATAAAGGCATAGGATGAGTATTATTTTATGTCAAATAAACAAAAGGGACTGGTGCAAGCATTGATTGATGTATTTTCGGGGAAATAGCATAGATGTTGCGTTAGGCACTTACACAATAATTTCTTAACTAATGGGTTGAAAAGGACAGCTTTGAAAAATTCGTTGTGGAAGGGAGCGAGGGCAGCTACTGCAAGCGAGTTTAGGGTAAAAATAGTTGCAATAAAGGAATTGGATGAGTAGGTATGGGAGTGTCTGGATGGAAAGCCTTTCTGCGAATGGACCAGGTCAAACTTCTAGCTTTTCTCAAAGTGCAATCTTCTTATTAACAATTTGTGCGAAAACTTTAACAGCTTAATTTTTTATGCCCGAGATAAACATATTTAATCAATGTTTGAGGAGATTTGGGTATATTGATGAAAAATTTGTAAGGGAATAGAGATCAAGTGAGAAGAAGGTGGGAAAGTATGGTATTGTGCCCAAAGATATTGAAGTTGCTCAGAAAACATCGAGCGAAGATGGCGAGTGTATACTGATCAAGTCCGATGACACGCACCATCTGATATCTTGTGTTGATGGGAGGCAATACAACATAGACTTGTTTGAGAGGATGTATTCGCGCATGAGGTGGCAGCTTAGTGGCATACTGTGTAATCACGCGATATCGGCCATTGGAAATCAAGGGGGATGCTATAAAATTTATCAGCATCATGTATTCTATGGAGGCATACACCCAATTATATGCACATTCAATCAAAAAAGTGAACACCGGTGTGTTTTGGGAACCCACGAACGATCTTCCATCAAAGCGGCTAGTTTCTAGAAGGACCATTGGTAGGCCAAATAAACAAGGTAGAAGAGAGGCTGGAAAGCCTCAAAATCAATAAGAGCGAAGGAGAAGACAACAATTGTGATACCCCCGAAGTTGGGCCGTTGCTTGGCCAACTTCCATGTATGGATGACCGATATCATATCATTCGAAGTTGATTAAAGGATAAGTGGATTGAATAGACTACTTATGTCAACAATGTGCATATTCCTTTTCGGGAACCCTATCGAAAGAACTCTAGAGTTAAACATGATTGTCCTAGAGTAATTTAAGGATAGGTGACCCCCTAGGAAGTCTCCCAGGGTGTGCGTAAGTGAGGACAAAAGCGCGCCGAAAGGACTCGTGTTGACTTGTGAGGTCAGTCTACAATCCCGCATTTTATGTATAGTCTTGATTATTTTCTCATGCAAGCCCATGTCCAGAGCAGTAATGGTGGCCAAAGCAGCCATATATGCACCACTGGACAACATTCGATTAATGAGGGTGAACATAAAGAGACCTCAGTCCACAAAAATGATCCGGTAAATCTTGATTGTAGTATCTGCAATTAATGTTTTTGTTCGCAGTGTGGTGTTACTCGATAGTATTTGAATAGATTAACATGAAGTTGCTACCTCTTAAAATTCCAACACAAGAGTCTATTGCAAACTTAGGTACGTTCATCTTTAATGAGCATGCACATGCCGAAGTAAAAAGAAAAATACAATAATGTTACCTCTGAGGCACAATGTATGGACTATAGTCTCTATTTTGATATATCGATATTAGTAAATACATTGACAACTATCCCTCTATCAACTAACATTAATAGTTTTTTTATATAAGCATGAAACATCGGCAGGCACGAGGCATCTCTCGAACGGCCACAGTCTTCCTTTATTGGTGCTCCTCCATAATCTACAAATATCATTCATATTACACCAATGAAAGTGCATCCGTTCCAGCAGCACACCTATGTTTTGTTGAGTCTCTTGCTCATACCTATTGCCCTTATCATTTTCAAAACGTAAGACTCAATAGTTGCAAGTTCAACATGCATAATCACTCAAGCTCTAGGTCATCTAATTGAGCACTACAAATCACACATGAAAGTAACTATCAGCAATATATTTACATTACTTGAGACCTCCGTGTTCTACATAAGCCTTCTCCAAAATGCAAATCAAAACCTATATGCAATGAACCCCCGTGTCCTATTCTAGGAAGACAATCGGTGAGTACTCTTTACATTTGGTCATGACATCAATTACAATAGATTATTTGTGTTCCTACATTGCTACGCTTAACGTATCCAGCTCCGTAATAGTTTCTGTATTTGCAGTCATGGGCAAGTAATGATTGCAAACACTTACCATTTCCTACAACAACCTCTCGTGCAAGCATTCGGAAGGTAAAATACCATTAGAACCATTGTATATTACCTTACATTATCAACATTTATTGATGTAAATCGTGTCGCTTATGCACATAGGTAAGAATCCGATGGAACATGTTGAACACCCAATGCATAAACCACCATCAATGTGGGAGCAATCCCAACTATCCTCAGATAAACATGTTTCAAATCCTGACAAATACAAATATGCTCTTTTCTTCGAGCTTCCTCAGGCACACGCCCGAAAACAACTAACCGACCTCGTGGAACAAAGCATGATATTTTCTTGGGGCACATGGGATACGTAGTGGGACAACAACAATGCAAGCCAAGAAAAAAAATAGAAAAAAAAATATAAATTTAGTGTCATTTTAATCTCTCTAAGTGGATTGGTTTTTGAAAACATTTCGTCTTCATGTTTGTTTTTTTCTATTACTGATGCCAAATTTTGTACTGGTATTCGTAGTGATATTTTCTATTATCGTGTGTCAATTAATGACATAGTGATGTTTGGTATTTTTAATGTTGCTCATGACAACATTTATTTTGTAATTAACGATGTGACTACTAGAATTAGAACTAGTTATCATTACAATCAGACAACATTAATAACATTACTACTACAATAACTTGCAAATACAAACATCCAACAATAACGCAGTACAATCATAACGTTAACATCGAACGATGTTACTACACTTGATTTCTTAGCTTGAAACATTCATTGACCTTTATTTTCTACTATATTTATATGTATAAAACAATAAGAATAAGATAAGATACAACAATCATCAATTTTGATTTCACTTTTCTAATTTATTGTTTCAGTAACACAATTTCACCATCCCGATCCTTGATTTTTGAAATTTGTTGCTTCAATAGCTTAATTTCAGCATCCCAATTATTCAACTTCCTTAATAAGCTCGGGATAACATTTTTTGCTCGACTACACATTAACGTATTTTCTCACTGGAAAAAAAAAAAAAAAAAAAAAAAAACCACACAATGATTATATTTCTCTTTATATGTTTAACAAACAAACAACAACGAGTTTTGCAATATAAAAGCTAACCTACATTTGTTCAAAAAAATTCGATACCTTTGATGTGGAACAACAATTAAATCTTCTTCCAGGATTATCCAGCGTCCATGAAGTATACATTACAACTTTCATTCCGCAATGTCATTTCAAATCCAAAGGTGCTAAGCATGAGGTTCCACCGTTGCTCGTTCATATGTTTAAATACACGTAAAATTATAGCAACAAAAACACAAAATAAACTACTAAAATAATATAAAACATTTCACAACAAAAACTCGTTCTAAACTCCATGAGTGATGCGAAATTTTACAACAGAAAAACATTATAAACTAAAAACTTAAAAATTATTGCAAAATTTAAACTCACTTAAACTTTGTTGAAAATTCTCCATCAGCGCACTGGCGGGCGATGGCGGGGATGCCGTGCAACAGGGGTCGGCGGTGGATACGGGTGGACTCAAAGAGGATCGAGGATGGTTTCTTTTATTCCAATTGTGAGGGCTCCAATAACTAGTTCATGAGTTCATCCAATCGATGGGTGTGTTTGATGGGTGGAAGAATTTGTTTTATTCAAAATCATGACGGATGGGTTTGATTTGGGAATAATACATTTGATTCGATGGGTGGAAGAATGAGGTATTGGAAATCAAAGTGGTTGTGTTTGTTCTAGGGTTTAATTTGTAATTTGGTCCATTAGAAATAAAGTATTTGCAGTTTGATCCAACTGAGCTAAATGAAAAGAAAAAATGTTTTTAAATATAAATTTTCATATCATCAAACAGAGGTGAGGTCACGTCACTTGCCATATCAGTTTCGGCGATTTCTACGTGAGCACTGGCGAGGTCACGCCCACTCACATGAGGTGTGTATGCCTATTTTGGCACCCGATGACACTTTTGAGGCCTCAGATAGACTTATTATCCTTTATTGAGACATACATATATGGCATTTTAGTAATTTTCCCTTAGAGTATTTATAGAAAGATTTACAATCTTCTCATATCTCGTAAGGAGATAAATCCTTACCTTTTAAGGGAATCTTGTTTAAAATATGATTTTTCGTCAGAATAAGTTTCCCCAAAAAATTTAAGGTAACCTAAAACCAATCAATACAACATTCATTATTTCTTTAAATATTCAGTTCTTACATTTTGCAACATTATTGGACTATAGAAAGTAAGATGCACTGGTGATTTTGTTTTCCCTCAAAAAAAATATAAATCTCTTCTGAAAAAACTATGTTCTATTCTTATGTCACTTCAGATTGACTTGAATCAACGACTTGATTTTTTTTCGGCCTCACTCTTGAACTTTTTTAATGCTTCAATGACTTCATCTTTACTTTTCAACAAATAGAAATAGAAGTATCGTATACTATCATTTGATAAAAGTGATATAGTACTTTTTTCCTTATTTAGTTTTCATAAGCTTTCAATCATAAACAAAAATGTGAATTAATTTCATAAATTCAGTATTTCTTTCAATATTTAGAAAGACTTGTTTTTTCAATTTGACTTCACACAATCGTTACACTTGTGATCATTTTTAAATATATTTTTGTTTGGTTATTTGGTAATACATTATTCGTATTTAATTTACACATCTTTATCTTAGAATATTCAATTAATCGAATGACTCAACTTTATTCTACTGCTTATCGATTTGGTGTCAAACCATACATTCATTTTGAAAAGTCAATTTAAGAGATAACCTCAACCACGGAATTTCGTATATTTTTCCCTTATCATCGATTGGCCTAGGCCTTAGGTCCATGAGAAGGAGAGCAAGTTATATTTTATATTGTTCACATAATCTATTGATTTGTGCAGATGATATGTAATTTGCAATATATATAGAATAGAATGAAGTCAAAAATTATAGCTACCTCGTTTATATCAAAAGATAGATTTAATACTCATTAGACTAAGTGTGTGTCCAAGCCGAACTTAGGGTTTTAATTTACATAATAGAATCAAAGTAATACTTGCAATGAATCTGCATGAACGATTATGTGCAATGTTAATGTTGAATAAAACTAGCATAATGTAAATTTTAGTCTAAGAAAGCAATTAATCAAAGTCTAATGAGCGAGTGTGGTGATGGATCAAGTAATGCGAACATTAGTGCATGAAATGTGAGTGAATGAAGTTTGCGGGGTGTTATGAGAAGTGGGAGTGCATGATCTATATATGTAATATTTTATACCTCCCTTTAATCAGGATTAATTTAGATGACTAAGCAAGCCGACAAGTTAATTGAGTGGATCCCATATGATGTAATATTTTTTAAAAAAGTTGGGAGCATAGTGTCAACCGGATCCACTAGTTTGTTTGGTTGGACTATCATGTCTCTCTTTTGGATGGATTTGGAACAGCCAGTGGGGTTGTCATGGCTAATGGGTGGATTTTTGGTTGTCTGGTAATGGTCCAGATTAAAATTCGGGTTTTGGAATATTATTGGGCCAACATTAGTCCAAAGGTGACGATTTGGGCTTCCGGCCAAAAGTAAAAATTCAAGCTTTTTCGTTGGGCCGGTAATTATGAGGGTTGGATCCAAAATCACTGAGTCTACTCCAAATTGGGTCAAACAAAGTGATCGAGCCTGGACTACACAATGGTAAGGAGATCCATCCCAAGCCTCACATTAATAACGTGGGAATCCGCAGTCGCTACCCGAAAGTGCGCACTGGGTAAACCCACCGAACCTAATACCCTGCAAACTAGGCCCGATAAGGCAAGTCACACTAGGCGAACCATGCATGACAGGTGGACCTGGAGGTGTCGAGGTTTGAACCCATGACCTCACGGTCCAAGTTCGCTCCCCACACCACCAGGTCATCCCTTACGGGACTATTTTTATGGTAGTTTTAGTTTTACTAGATATAGTTTATATTTCTATTATGGTTTTATTTAGCTTCTAATTCCTTGTATATGGCCTTGTATCTATATTGTTACTTGTGATTAATATCTTGTGTTGCCGAGTGTTTCTCGCAGGTTTTCATCTAATAAAATAACAAAAACAAGTTATACTCACCCTCAATGTTTTTATATATATATATATTTATACATATATAATCTTATATACTTCCTCCACTAAAAATTATGCTTAAACTAATAATACAAAAAATAAAATAAAATAAAATAAGCATAAATTTAGGTGTCAGGAGAATTATCATATATACTACGCTTCATTTACCGTGTTAATTTGACTCAATCAACAAATATTTATAAAGGAAGTAGCACATATCAATATAATTGTTGTTGTGAAAATTCCAACAATAAAAGTAAAATTCGAAAATATATTTTGAACTTTTATGGTTCATGCCTGAGATTTAATATCCCTAAGTGCGAGGCCTAATTATGGTGAATGAAAATATAAAATGAAGACTGAATGCAAATTTGATCCCTTGTGAGATTTTTGAATCTTATGTGTCCTTATGTCCGCTGGGAGACTCTCTATATACTAGACAATTGAACCGTTGTTGAATTGCTCTTGATGGGTTACTAAAATCGTGCACCATCTGATGGTAGTTCTTGGCATCGTGGTCTCTCCGTTGGGGCAGTTACAATTGTTTTGGTCGGCCACTTCTTAGCATAGTTAGCATTCAGTTGTCAATTATATAGAGTTTCTTTCTTTGGCCACTAGTATTGTCTTCTGGTCGGCCTCTTTAACCCCTATAGGTTTGGCTTGATGGACTCCAAATTGGCCCAACCCCGGGACCACCTAGCTGGGCTGCACAGAAAATTTTGAATTTTGTAGGGATTAACAATAATATATAGTAAATTATATAATTACATGTGGTAAAATATAATTCTAATTTCAATACAATTTATTCTAACTCAATCAGCAAATATTCATAAAGAAAGCAGCATATTTTAATATAATATGTGGAAAATATTTTAATAGAAAATTAGATAATTATATGTAGCAAAATATTATTCTAATTTTAGCCCAATATATTCTAACTATAGCACCATAATACAAAAAACAAATTATACAACACATTACAATATATAACCAATATAACAAGTGTTAATTAATACAATATATTACATAGCATATTATATAATTATATGTAGCACAATATATGTTGATTTCAACATGAAATATAACTCACACAACACATTTTTATATAACACAATTTATGTTATTTGTTTGGTGATGAATTGCTAATTGTTTAAGTTAATGTGCTAATTTTGTAATGTATTATATATCTTCTGATAATATTCTAATTATATTTCAAATTAAGTTGATAATTTGATCAAAATCAGTACTGTGGCAGCACCCTAAATGCTTTGATACACTATATATAGCACTACCTATTCATCTATACCTTATCGATTCTAATAATATTCTAATTATATTTCAAGTTAAGTTGAGTTAAGTTGGTAATTTGATCAAAATCAGTACTGTGACAGCACCCTAAACGCTCCGATACAATATATATATATATATATAGCACTATATACCTTATCGATTTTACATATTTACATACATTGGGTGTGTTTACTTTTAAATATTATGATACGGATAATATTATATTATCAAATATAATCACATATTTAACATGTTTTAATTAAAATCCAGTATCTATTAAAGTTTGTTATAATAATACACTGCTTAAGAATAACTAATATATTCTACCTACATAAATTAGACTAATTTATCTCAAGTAATATTTGTATTAAAGTTTATACATAATTTATCATAAATTTTTAAATATTAATTCTAAAACTTTATTAGTTAAATTATTTTAAATAATGTTTTTATCGATGCATTTACTTATATTTTTATCGTCTATTAAAATATCAAGTTTAAAATAGTTTTAAAAAATTGAAAATATTTTAAATCAAAAATAAAATTATTAACGTATACATTTTTTTTTCACAAAATATTATATCAAGATAATATTTAAACAAAAATTCAAATAATATTGAATTTCAAATCAATTTTAAACTACAATTAAATAATTTCAATTTGTTAGTAAGTAGATATATATTAGGACCGATTTCAATCAATTTAGATTTCTAATCTATTAAAGTAAATATTTGAGTATCTTGGATGAAATAATACTATTATACATTTTAATCACCCAAAATAAACATACTCTATATACATTATTTAAACATAATCTATATACATTATTTATAGGTTGGGGCTACATTGTTAAATATAAAATTCAGCATTGTTTTGAACAGCACCAAATATACAAATAAACAATACATGATATTATTATTGGTGCCACCCATTTATATTAATATAATGCAAATACAACATATGATATAGTTTTACACAACACATGCAGCAATTCATTTTAGGATATGACATACTCTCTTATACATACACACAGAACATGTTGTGTGTAATAAAGATATATATTATTTATATATGTTATATGTGTTGATTTGGAAAATCAGCAATATCAACACTATAACCCTTCTCTTATTTACATGTTGGGTTACAATTTCAGGAAAAATACATTATTATCTTACAAATTATCACATCAATATATAATTTAAATCAAAAACTCAATTTCAAATCAAAACCATAAACCCATAATTTATACTCCCTTCGTCCCATATCAAACAGGTCATTTGGAGTTTTGTATTAGATTAATAAATAATAGTATTTTATTGATTAGTGGAAGTATACAAGAGATTTTAATATTTTTGTTCTTTTACTCTATGTAAAAAGTAATTGTACGTGTAATGATACATTTGTAATTTAAGTAAAAATTAAAGGTATTTAGATATTAGTGTATTACTGGAAAAAAAAATAGATACTTTTTAGTGGAGCGAACGAAAATGGTAAAAATGATATTTTGAATTAGAACGGAGAGAGTATAAAACTAACACTGTTGCAAAAATAATAGAAGATTAAAAAAAACACACAAAAACATCAAAATTTGGTGACCCATTTTGATCAAGATAATCTATGTTTGGGGTGGCCAAGCAAAATATTTGTACTAGTAATTTGATAGTGTTAAGTACAGATAAAATTCATCAAATATATATAGATGTCTAAGTCAAACTCTAGCACATTGAACTTCAAAAATAAGTCAAACAGTCAAAATCGACCATGCAACAAGTCAATACCGTTCAGAGCGTAAGGGATGGTCTGCTAGTGTGGGGGGTTAGACTTGTAACCGTGAAGTCATGAGTTCAAACCCGACGCCTCAGGTCACTTTGTCATATATGGTTCGACTAGTATAATTTATCTTGTCAAGCTTAATTTGCAAACTATTAAGTTCAACCGAAAGTTTATCTAGTGCGTACTTTCGGATAACTGCTCGTAATAATAATAATAATAATAATAATAATAATAAGAAACAAACAAACAAACAAAAGTATGATGTACTATTAGACATTATATTATGATGGTAATTTGATTTAATCAGTATGGCCCCTCCAATATAAGACATCTATTTGTCCCGTTAAATCTAAACTTTGTTTTGCAGCATTACGGATTTCAAATCTACAAATATTAGCTGTGAATTTAAAATCTATATTCAAACCACAGGAACCATTCGATTCAAGCCAGCGACATAATACATACAACACACAAACAAACAACACTAGTTTACAAGAAAACAACCGGAGGGAGAAGACCAAAATGAAATCAAGATTTCAGACACAACATTGGATCCATCCATCTGAATCTACAATCTACAATCGAAGAATGGTTCGGAGGGTGTCCGAGAGATTTTGGATGGTCTGCTGCTCCTGCACTGCTTGCATTTCCTGCAGGGGCATCTCTTCGTAACACCTACAAAACAACGAATTGAATTCACTAATATAAGATTGTCCAGTAGCAACAACTTGTTGGTGCCAAATATGAATGAATGAATGAATCAAGCTGGTTTTGGTACAACGCACATCTTGTGATACGCTAATGTCTGCGCTAGATTCATCAGAGTTGGGCTCGAATTAAGCCTCTGGCAAACGCTCGGTGGAAGGGGCACCTGTAATGAAAAAAAATTGTTCGACATAACCATAAAGATAACAAAAACTAGGCCGAGATTGAATGGGTTTGGTTTATGAAGATGAAAGATAAATGAAAACCTCGCTTTGTCTGCTGCTTCTACCCTTCTTAGGCTGAGCTTCTCCAGAGAACAGTTCTTGCATTGCTTCTACAGCTATGTTTCCGCCATCATCTTTGTGCCATCCGCTGAGCACGTTGTTGGACAAAAGGGCTATTGGGGATATGTCCGTTGCCCTCAGAAATGGGATCGGCACTGTGTTACCTGCAGTGTATATGGACCAAAGCTGGCCGCCAACACGGTGCAAATATAAAATGTGTCAAGAAAGAAGAGAAAAGACAAGAACTATGCCTGCCAATTGTCGTCTAATGATCAGAAAACAGTTATGAAATATGGGAATGCCACCTTGTCCAATGCCTTTCGACTGACAGTGTCGCTACCTACTGGAGTATCTGTCGAGCTGGGAACAGTGCCCATATTCTCTTGATCTTTTGCGGATTGATTTTTTGCAGGTAATTGCAATCCTGCAGGTTGCGTGCCGGCACTGGGACATAGACAAGTTATTGAACAAGTTAGGATATGATGAAACAATTTATAACAAATGACATTTAAAGAATGTCGAAGCCAAGAAGTTGTATCAAAATTAACAGATATGAGTTTGAGGGAAAGAGAAATGAATACACTGAGTCGATTGATATATCCCCAGGCAAGCTGATAGAAGCACTTCTAACTGGTCCAGGCGCAGAAGATGAATCATCTGTTTTTGATACTGGCAGACTAGATGTTTTAACAATTTCAACTCTGTCGTGAACTATAACTGTACTGAAATCCCCTGGTAAAGAAAATTCTGATCAGGGAAACTGGCATCAAATAAAATTTAAATCTCTAATCATAAAAGAAATAATCAACCCATATTCATATAGAAAATAATTGCTTCAACATTTCTCGTCACTGTTTTGGGTATACTCCAAACCATTTCCTTAAATCCATCAGTTTGTGCAGCAATGTAACCAAGGTTACCTTAGAAATTGGGAGCTGAATACGTACTGGTGAAATAGGATTAACAGTTGAAAAACTAGTAGTCATGCTTGCTGTGTTCACTACATGATATGGAATGAAAGCTAGTTTTATAATTCATATTTGGGCTAGTTATACCTATTAATTAATGCTTAATTCAATTACATGACTTTGTTCTGACAGATCCAATTGGTTGAAAATGTGCACGCCACTAATTTATGTATTGATTTAGGACTTCATACAGAAATCCGAAAAATCATCATAAATACAGGAAAAGCTAACAGTGTGAGAGACGTGGTGATAGATTACCATCAGTAGCAGCTTGTGTGCCATCAGGGGAAGGGGAAGCCTGCTTATCATTTATACTAACACGAACTGCCCGAGCAGTACTACCATCCTGAGGTCTAGATGGAACAGTGCGGACAATGGCTTCTGTAGTTTTCGAAGCTTCTGGAGGCTGCAAAAAAGAATAATAGGCATGAAATAAAATCACAGGGACAGCAAAGTCACCTTCAGCAATTATATGAAAAAGGTATGGAATTCGATCGTGGTAGCTGACAACTGAGCTCCCAAATTCACATGAAATATATATATATATATGTTAGTTCTACCAATTCTCTTGGAAGGGTAGTGTCTGATGCAACATCCCTAGCCTGCATGGCCCTGACATGCCTCGCCATCTCAATCTTCGGCAGCATTGCTGATGCGCCACTACGACATTTTTCAATGAATTTGTGCTATCCATGCAAATAGCAAAAAATATGCACAAGAATGATGAAAAAAGGATAAAGTTAATAACTTGGAATGCACACCCTTCGGTGTTCAAAAAGCATGGTGTTAAATTAGTGTAAAAGGGTGGATTAGATACCCGTAGCATCACACTATCACAAATACCTTCAGCATTTCAGCTGCTGTAGGCCGAAGTCTTGGGTCTTTCGTCAGGCATTTTGCAATGAAATCATGGAACACCAGTGACCTGCAATAAAAAGTGATCAATTTCCAGATGACAGTAGATATCATCAAACTAAACCAAAAAAAAAGAAAGACTACAATTTTAATTTCTCAAGCATTGTCGCAAAGACTACTAACGAAGTGAGGTAGTGGATTTTTATTATTCATATAACCAATAGTTTGCCAAAAATTGAAAATTAGACAATTGCAAACATGGGCGATCAAGAAAATATATAGTAAAAGGAAGAAAAGGAAACAACTATAATAATTTGTACAGGTCAACACTAATCATATTATGTATTCCACATATAACTCAATTTAGATAGATCTTTAGCTTTAAAAATGTCTCTTGCTAGAAAGGAATTTGGCTTCTTACAGGATATAGTACAAAATAGCAAAAGATACTGCTTTACAGGAGAATAGGCAGCAATTTACATATCCCATTAAGTAATCATCCACGACAAAACAATCAGAAATAGAAAATATATATATTAAAACCTAAAGATGGATTAAAAGACAAACCATTTCTCTTTATCCTCGAGCATTGGAGCAGGTTCGATAGAAATCATAAACAATACCTACAACAGGTGTTGCAATATAGAATCAATGTCATAAAAATGAGATGCAGCAAAGGAAAAGTTCAGACAATTAGCCTTAATATCTGCATACGCAACAAATTGGTTGGCAAGCCTTGCTTGGGAGAACACTTTTGCAGCAGCTAATTCAGAGAATCCAATGTACACAATTTTGTTCTCGGTTAATAACTAATGAATTTCATGCCAAGAGATTATTTAACTTCTTTAATGCAAATTGTGAAATACATAATTAAAATGACAAGCAAAGCAGATCACAAAACACTGCATGGATGCAAAGCATATCGCAACATAGGCACCCCAAAGCAATCATATGGGAGAATGGCAAGTGAATGGATTCTCATTTCCCAGAACTCAGAAGCATTCCACATCTTGGCAGGGTTCTCAGTGTGTACATTTCATCACACATAAACACATATTATATACCAAAGAAAAAAACACAATGAAAAGGCCCTCTGAGATAAATGCATCATAACAAAGGTTTAGGCAAACAATGGCAGAGCATGGAAACAACCAAGACTCCAGAAACACATTACTGACTCAGAATTAGACCATACTGATTCACTTTGACACAAGATATGCAACAATGGAGTCTTTGCATACATTACTATGACAAGATATGCAGATCAAAGTACAAACTAGTGTAAGAAACAAGTGAGATAAAGACAAAATGATACTTACTCTCATAGGATGAACAGTTGCTCTCGGAGGAACTCCCTGGAAAAATATGTTCAACAGTCACCAATTTAGCTTAGGATTGAGAATTGGCACCTACTAGAATGGGGTAAAAATAAATTTCCATGAAACCAGAGCAAATTGATAAGCATACCTCTGCCATTTCAATGGCAGACACTCCAAGAGCCCACACATCTACCTGAGAAAGAAATGAAAAAAGTAAGGGTTTGTTTGGTTTTTGGTTTCAAAACCAAAATTTCACTATTCATCCGACACAATTCTTGATAAAAATACATTATTTCATCTCACAAAACATCACATCAAAATACTATTTAAACCAATATTCAAATCAAACCTTCAATTTCAATCTTAAACAAAACACATCCTAATATTTCAGAAAATGATATACCTGAGTATGAAATATAAAAATTAAGACTTTACATGTGTAAACTTTAGTTCCAAAAAAGTGTAACCAGACTGACAAATGACATACCTTTCCATCATAACGACTTTCTTGAATAACTTCAGGAGCCATCCAATGTGGAGTTCCAATGAACTGAAAAGAAAAAAATATTGCATACATATATATATATATTATGTATGTATATATGTAATATATTAAGAACTTGCTTGAAAATAAATTCCAAAAACTAATATTTGCAACAGATTAAAGGATTTGGATAGAAAAATTGGAGGCCCCATTACATATATATATATATATTGTTTCTCATATAGCCTTTAAAAAGGGCTAAGATTGATCTCTCAGGGAAAAAATATGACGGGAAATCAAGTTGACGTTAAATTTTCCCCATGAACACAACTCATAAAGATAATTCCCATCACAACTACCAAAACACTATGTTACATATTCCTTTCCAACTTCAATCCCAATTATACACAGTGCTTGAAATTTTAGCCTGCCTTCCAACTAAATGGATCAAGAAATTAGTCGGAAATAGGTATGCATCAGATGTCCTGCAAGCTGAAGCAAATATAAAACCAGATGCAAAAAGGCGAAGTACAATCGTTTGATATTTGATGGCAAAGAAATGAAGAGAGTGAGAAGAAATAAACCAATCTCATGATCAGGTAGGCTAGTGTAAAGAAATAAGTTTACCGTGTTACGCTTAGACATAGTTCTGGTCAACTGTGCAGCAACTCCAAAATCACCTGTAATTGTTTTTTGCTCTTAGAGGGGATGGCATGAATATCAAATCAATATTGCAGGAAATCAATTATGAATCAACATATCCTTTCTAACTGACTCCCATGGTCAAACCAACAGGCAGAGTGCCCAACACCTGGCCCCTCTGGTGCAAAATTTTAGGGCAATATGGTGAATGCAAGTCACAGAATCATCATAATATGACTTACCCAATTTAACTTCTCCTTGCTCAGTCAACAAAATATTACCACCTTTAATATCTCTATGTACCTTGAAAATTGAATGCAGATACGACAGACCCTGCATGGGAGGTAGAACATAAGAAGCAGTCAAACAAATATATGCATTGAATGTTTGTGTATGAATCAACCTTCACCACATCATAACCTTCTTCGTAAACAGATATAAGCAGCAAAAAACATCATGTTTAACTTTGAAGGCAAGAGAGGAGCAGTAACATAAAGGACATACTTAAAAGAACCAAAATCAAATTATAAATTAAATGCAGTCTGCGACTTTCCACGAAATGTTATCCCCTGAAACAAGATGCACCAACATTTTGGCAGCTACTGCTCATAGTACAGCAAATAGTAAGCCAAGAATTTAGTTAGCTACACAAATATTGCTACCTTCAATGCTTCTCTGCATATATATGCTATTTGATACTCCTCAAGAGGCTCATCAGTGACATTAATCAAGTCAGCGACACTTCCACCTCCACAGTACTCCATTACTATCTGCCAAGAAAAAAAGAATTGAATTTTTAATGTTTGACGCAACATGAATCCAACATTTATCCTCTGATTCACAGCCTTGGTCAATGTTTTACACAGAACTACGTGGGTATAGAGACTCCATCTTTCTCATACCCAGAGAAATTCTTCTCCTTGGTAGCTCCCAAGATAGCGAACAACATTAGGATGACTACATTGCTGCAACATCTCAATTTCACCACGAATTTCTTCATATCCCTCTTCCTGGAGAGGTGTAGCATGTCATTTTAGAATATTCTATAGTAAAAAAAGAAAATTTACTGATAACAAGTTATAAGCATACCCCTTCAGATAAGGAGATCACTTTGATAGCAACTAATTCTGAGGTCCTTCTATCTCGCGCTTTGTAAACTGCCCCATATGAACCTTTCCCTATTTATAGAGCAAACACTTTCAATCATCTTAATTCTTAAATTCATTGATCAGTTCATAACACAATAAATACATATGTATACATCAAGTAACCAAAAGTTCCTTCTCGTGACAGAAAACTCTTGAGAATTATTTTCTTCTACTTGCCATATAGTACAATAGTCTCTCAACTAGTAGGTAAAGCTACACAAAACCGCTAACGTAATACATCACCCAATTACAAACTGAGCTCTTTAAACTTCAAAAATAGTTTGTTATCAAAGTACATGTGAACAGTAGGTTCGAGATAAAGCAGCTTCCAGTGCTCCTCCATTCCAAGGAAAATATAACTATAGTATTATTGGTTTCCAAGGGAATAAACGTGAACCTGACTCATATCAATCTTGAACAAACACAATAATGGTAGACCTAGCAAAGAAATCTCAAATACACACGGCAGATGCATCATTTAAATTAACTAAACCAAATTAACTATCATTCGCAACATTGAATACATAAAATGATTTACAAAAATACTACATCGCAATCATTGAAATGTATATCATTGCAATATTTACTTCAGATCGCTAATCCACTTTCTAAAATTAGGAGGAAAACAAAATAAAAGGCATCCCGCTTACGAAAATTAGACAAAATTTCAAACCCAACGGCAGATGCATAATTTAAAATTTGTGTCCATATGAAACACACTACCACATATCATATGTCAGCAATAGATTTATAATTCCAAGCTCAGACTCCTACATAAGCACATTATATCATCAAATACACAGCCACAATCGAGGAGAACAAACTGAATTTTTTACCAAGTTCATGGAGCAACTCATACTTGGTAGAAGGATCCTCCATGGTTACACATTCAGGTATCGAGCTTGATGACACCTTTTCACTCCCCGGATGCCTCGACAGTGCAATCCCACCTGCACCACTCCCCTCACCACCACCACTGCTTTTCCTTCGGCTTCTATTCCCCATTGCTCCAACCTCCCCCACCCTCTGCATACTCTCTACAGCCATCTTCATCGTCTCCCCTCCGCCACCACCAGCTCCTCTCCTCACCATCGTTCCCATCCTGTCCTCATCGTCCTCGTCCTCTTCTTCTTCATCATCTCTTCTCCTCACTACAAATGTTGAAAACCCCCCTGTATTCTCCTCCTCCTCCTCCTCCTCATCCTCACTCCCAATCTTGTCTACAGGGCTTCTCCTCTCCCGAAACGGAGCTGCAGCCGCGCTCCGCGGCTTCGTATACCGTGGAGAAACATTATGATTCCTCCGAGAGTAACTCGATCTCCTCCGATCGGTTTTTACAATCATAGTTCTAGATATAGATGCACCACCAGCATCGTCGGAGCCGGAGTCGGAGCCGGAGCCGGAGATATCATCGCCTCCAAGGCCGAAGTCCTTGGGAAGACGCTTGAGTAAAGGAGGAAGAGACTCCTCCTCTTCAACGACATCGTCCTTGTACACCGTCGTGGCGTAGATGTCCGGGTCGACTTCAGGCTGAACCGATGCAGCGTTGCCTTGGCTGTGAATCACTGCGGAGGAGTAGGCGTCCGAATTCTTCGGCGCGGCCCTCCGTCCTCGCCGTGAAATGGGCGAGTGCTCCATTTTTAGTCCGCGTTGTCTTTACTGTACGAACTGGAAAGTGGACTGTGGAGGGGAATGGAAGGGAAGCGAAGATTAAGGAGGTCGTCCAAGTTTTGCTCCACAGTCTAAAATCGTCATTACACGATCTACACCATATACTGACTTGTATAATTTATTTTTATTTTTTATTTTTCTTCTTCTGGTTTTTCAAAATATAATTATACATTTTAATTATATTTTAATATAAAATTTTTAAATTTTAATTAAATTATTTAATTATTTTAATTTTAATTTATAATTATTTTTACTATCAATAATTATTTTTATTAATATATTTTTTAATTATTTATTAATTATATTTTAATTAAATTCTCATGTCTACTCTAATACAAGCTTATACAAATTTAAAAAATTTAATTGAAATTTTATAGGATGATTCCGTGGATGCATTTACTTTGTATGATTATATCAGTAAAATAAAAAATAATAATATTGTATATTTACAATAATTGTGTTTTTGTTTAGAGGATTTTTTTTCGAAAATCTACTAGTTATTAAATTTTTCTCTTCAAAAATATTAAATTAAACATATATTTATTTATTTTTTTATACATCCTTCGTCCCGCTATATTGTCTATATTTTTATTTTAATTCGTCTCATTTTTTATGTTACTTTCTTTTTGAAAAAAAGTTATACAATTTGATTTTATTTTAAATTTTTTTAATTTATAATTTCTTAAATTTTAATTAGACTAATTAGTTATTTTAATTTTAATCTATAATTATTTTTACTAATATATTTTTAATTATTTACTAATTATACCCCTTCTAAATTTTCGTGATGCATATATGATAATCGGAACGGAGAGAGTTTACATCCAATGTATGCATTGTAGATTGTGAAATTATTATGGTATGCATTATTCATCACTCAATGCATGTACTACTCTACTGGTAAACGAAAGTAGAATGAATCAAAATCTGCATTTAAATATGAATCTTAATTTGAATGTGATTGATCTGAATATGCAATTAAATTTGTTGTATTACCACTGTTTTGTCTTCTTATTTTTTCACTTAAGTACTTCCTCTCATTTCATTTCCAGCTTTTCAATTTCATGAAAATGAATAAAATGAATGAATAATAGTAGTTAAAAGACACATGCATAATGGTATTTTATTGTTAAATTGTGGTATATTTTTATTGATTGTGTTATGTTTAATTTTGTTGTTTTACAAGAGAGAAATGACTAAACATGTTCCGATGTATTCAGTCCCAAATAAATGGCTAAGTTGAATAAGTTACTAAAGTCCAAAAATAAAGAAGTCATTCTATATTGAGAAGTCATGTTTTTAGGGTCTTTTATACGTTAGAAAAACAAAAATAATAGTGAGTCATTACTTCACTTAACGAGAAATTGAGACATTGAGAAAAAATATTTTGTTTTTTTAGATGGGGCGGAATGACATTATCGATAAAAATGTTGCTCGAGTATATGTGCTCCCACATGGTTTGGTAAAAATCTCATATCTTTAGTAAAGTCTTCGAACTATTATGGTGAAATTTATGAAATTAGCCAGCGGTTCGAGCTTAATACAAGAAATTCTACGGTAGTCCATAATTCTTGGTTATTAGAGATATTAGAATCTTCTACATAGCACCGTCCTATTGACTTTTGGAGATTTTATGTCCTATATTTTTTGTCGACGTTATTAGTTCCATCTACATCTTTATGTATAAATAATAGATTCTTAGGGTTCCTTGTTCTTCTGGCGATACTAAAGATATAATTGGGCTACTGTTATAAAAGACAAGTTGGTGAATTCAATAATTTAAGTGTAAATTGGTGGATAACAAAAAATTAACTTGTAGACCAATGCATATCTTCTAATAAGTGTTTGAAATGTGTCAATATAATATGTACATACATATTTTTGTATTTTTCTCTAATTTTTTTTGTTATTTTCAACATTTATTTTACGATCTAATTGATCGTAAATTATGGGACTAGGAACTTTATTTGCTCTTTTAAGAAACACATACACTTGGCTGATATGATTCATCATTTTTGGAAGCTTCCAATTGAAACTAAAAATAAATTGGCCAAGGAAAATAAGGTATGTGTTACATATTATATTGTAAAGTATGTGCTACATTTTATATTATAAGGTGATGGACATGTAAAATTCCAAATGATAGATCTAGATAGGCATCTTGTTTCCCATTACGTAAGACTAGAAGGTTTCTTGTTTCTTAACATTTAAGACCTGAAGTTTATTTCAGCTGATTTTGTGTAGAGAACATTATTGTTTTTTCTTTGCCATACGTAATCTAAAAATATATATGTTTGCATTAGAAAATTAGAAAAAAAAAGACTTCTACTATGTTAAGAACTAATATAGTATTTTTATCTTTTAGGAAAATAAAAGTGCTCGATAATTTTGAAAATTTAAAACAAGCCTACGAGCGCAAAAAGGAAGCATTGATTTTAAAGTTGGGTACTTTTGTCAAGAAAATGAATTAAATAAGAAACTTTTGGTTGTAAAGCAAGAGATTGTAGAAATTGAGGATGAATTGTATTTTCTTATTGCTAATATTTTGGAAAATGAAGCATTGGCTAACAAAAATTAACACAAAAATCATCATGTTGAAAATGTAATTTATAATAAATGAAATTTATTAGTATATTATTTAATTTAATGAATGAAATATATTTATTATTTTTTATATATTGATAACATTTTATTTGTAGATTCTACTTATATAAATAGTTCAATCCACAATGAGGTTTTGTTATCTGATCTATGATAATTTTTTATTAGTTTTGATATTGTTATTAGTTATATTTTTAGATTTTTTATATGGAATAATAAGTATGTTATATGATATTTAAGATTTCATATAATTAAAGTGTTTTGATTAGGGCTGAAACTTTGTTATTTGACTTCCAATAAGATATATTGTGTGTGCATGCACTAACTGATTTCGAAGCTTATGGTGAAATAATTGTGTTTGACAGAAATAACTACATGCAAATTGAAGAAATATAAAGCTTAACACCAGGGCAATATATTATAGACACCACAATTGATTGTTACGCTCACTTTTTTAACCGGAGAGAATTTGGATGAGCGGAGACAAATAAGAAACCAATGACTCGGTTTTTCTTATCAAGTATATTGACGGTATAAATTATTTAGTTTAATATATTTATAATTTATATTACTATTGACATATTTATATTTTCACTATTAATAGTTAATTACACTACATGAAGTACAAAATAACCGTCTCGGATAAAGAGACAATCATTTTATCATGGACTCCGTACTTAAAAAAAAAAAAGTTATCTTGGGAAAAAGAAGTGTGCATTTTTAGTTGATTATGTAAGTATACGGGATTGTATTTATTTTATATAGAATGTTATGTTATTTGGTAACTAACATAATAGCCTTGTTATCTGACAATATTGGTTGTTGTTGATATGTTACTTCGTTAACAAAACTAATTTGTGTTACTAAGATATGATGTTGAAGTGTTATTCATTGATTTGAAAATGACTCTTTTATTTAGGTTGATTTTGAATGACTTGTTTAGCTAAGTAAGGAATTCAAAATGTTCAATTTCAGTATATTTAGGATGAGAATTGAAATCTTTTATACAATGTCTAGTTTTTATTTATTTATTTAATTTTGTAGTTTTTCTTCTCTCACTATCGACATGAACATTGGGTGCTCTTTTGTATTGATATATCAAGACATAAAATATGGTATTTTAATTTACTTAACCCCAAAGAAGGTTTTATTAGTGACAAACCAACAATGAAAAATTTGTCGTATTATTTTAGAACTACTGTTCAACATCATTCAGCTAATGACCGGTAGGAATGGAAGTTTTGAATATATTTTTCTTAAGAATTCAATGCTTGTGGTGTATTGACTAATTGTAGGTGGAAAGGAAGTTTTGAATTTGTTTTTTCTAATCACATCCTACAGCCAGATACTTGTTCCTGTGGTATAATGGTAGCTTTGTACATAAATGACTTCAATGGTCATATTGCGAATAGTGTCTTGGAGTAATTCAGAGATGTGAATATTTTGAATGCAAAAAGAGCAAAGCTATGTGCTGAGTTACTTGCAAAATGCTAATGAAAAGAAATCTAATTTGCTGGACATATTAAGAATTTACAACGAACAAAATAAACATGTGAAGAAATAGAACTGTAAAAAGAATATATTTAGAAGAAGATTAAGGCCGGAATTTGTGATTTTCTATAACTATTTAGTATATTTAGAATATCAATTAACAAACACAAAACAATAAATAATTAATGTATAATTATATCAAATAAAAAATTAATAAATAAATATTGAATAACAAATATCAAGATCTTATATATAAATAACAAAGTTACAAAACTTCTTTGATTAAAAAAAACTTATATATCTCATATCACAAAGAAGTAATAATAATTTATTATCGGAATATGCTAGACCCACGTTCATTAATTCAGTCGCTGGCACATAGAAGCAACATTTTCCATCTTTTCACCCCTCATACAAAGATGCAAACTTATAAAAATATTAACAAACTGGTAAATATAATTATTTTTCATATATAAAAAATAAAAAATAAAGACAAAAACATAACATCAAATGCATTTTCATTTATATATACAAAAGCTCAAATTTTGTTTTCAATTGATGGAAACAAATCTAACTCTTTTATGCCACTTGTGGATCAATTCATTTTTTTCAATTTAGTCTTTTTTATGTTTCGAGCTTGTTTTGGTATTAACACTAACTTTTTTTTTTTTTACTTTCGAAAAAACTGCATTGTTAATTTTCTTTCTCTTTTCCAATCAATTTTCTGTAATTACTTGGTCAACAGAATTAATGGTGTTATTTGTTGATTGGACAACATTTTTTACAATTCAATGAAGCTCAAAGACAAAATTGTCATACAGTTTTTTTATCGTTACTTATTTCACTTGTACTTACCATCATCAAACACAAATTTTTGTATCTTGCATTATAATCATCCCCACTTTGATAATCAGAAACTGCCAAATCTAAGTAAGCATTTTTCCTTGCATCTTTTGTCAATCTTTTCAAAATATAATGGTTTGAGATAAACACAAAATTTTCCAAACTCGTCGCATTATTAACATCCATCACTTAATGCATGGGAACATAAGATTCATATATTGATGAATATATTGCAGTCACAATGTATTAGTCGTCGTCCAAAGTCCACCGTGACATTATGCACCTTAGCTTTCATATTGATTTGAATTTGTTTTTTGGACAACATAGTGTTGAACATCAGTTTGAAAATATACATTTGTCACAACTTTTGTAATATATACAAATTATTTGTTGTACTCTTCATTAAAGATCTTGCACACTGATAGTGTGTAAAGAACAACAACTTATGTAACCATCTTATTGTATAAAAAATTGATTGTCTGTTGACGGTCATTGCACTTCATTTCTTCAACTATCGACCATCATTTCAAATTAATTGAAAAATTGTAGTAAATTGTGTTTTGATTGCAAACACTTTTTGACGACCCCATTTACTGATTCACTAAGTTGGATAGTTATCATTTCTATTGTGAACTGTTGCATCATCCATTTATGAGCTCCATTTATGCCTCAATGTATGTATTAAATATATCCATTTATGAGCTCCATTTGAAAAGCATAATGATAGCATTAAAGACCATTCTAGATCGAACTATCGCTTATTGTTGACACAATATGTTAGCTCGTGGAAAAATCTTGCAATACTACAACATAGCAAAAAAATAGTGTTATATAACATAATATGTTATATCTACTATGCATACCATTAAAATAATATTAGTAGACCCTTATTCGATGAAATTAATAATATTATCACACAACAAACATGTTAACATTGAAATATATATCTAAAACGATCATAAATATTACCTATATGCTTTACAAGTTTTTTTTTTAGCATTTTTCAATATATGTCAAGTGCAAAATTCATGATATGCCAATGACATTGTATGAGCTGAAGATATTGCTCTATCTTAATATGTAAAAATTATATTTTACATTTAATAAAGATATTTGAATAATCATTTAAATATTTGTTTCATATCTAACCTTAAAAAGAAAAAAAAAACACATTTTTATAATTAAGTATTTATTTAGTTTTTGCAGGTTGATATTTAAATATTAATTATTATATTAAAATATATTATAAATCAAAGAAAAATGATAAAACTATTTTGTTTTTAATTTGTAAAAAAATTATATAAATAAAATGACTCAAATGCAATATATATAAATAGGTGTTGATATGATATTTTGAATTTAAAATTAATTTTTAGTATAATATAAAAAATAAAAATTAAGTGTTTAATTTGATATTTTTTGAGAAAAAAAAATGGGATTAATAGTATATTTAAAATTCAATCCCCAAACAAACACAACCCGTTATTACTTGGAAGAGACTCCTCCAGCCGTTTGTTCCATTCTAGTTGCTCCACCAAACGCCACATGTTCCGCCGGAGCTCAATAGTCGGGGTAGATTTGTTGTCCGGTGAATGATGGCTCGTGCTGGAGGAATAACGAATAGGAATTGCGGTGCAAGCCGACTGGGAGAATCGGGAATTCATTTCCCACATCTCTCTCAACATTCGCCGCCTCTTTGATTTCCTCCTGCAATTTGGTACTTTCTCGTTTTCGCCTTTAGATCTCGTTTGGATTTGTGTGACACTTCCTGTGTTGACGTTTTGTTTGATGTATGTTTGTGTAGAGTCGACTATGAAGAATAAATTGGCGAATTTGAACGAGAAGCTGGACACTTTGGAGTGGCGCTTGGAATTGCTGGAAGTACAAGTCAGTAATGCGACAACCAATCCCGCACTTTTTAATTCCAGTTGATCTTAAACTAATTCTCGTTCTTCTGCTGAAATTTCAAATCAAATTATTAAAGTGTGGGGACTGACTGTTTGGTTTTTATAGTTTTCCGTTGTGGAATAATATCTTGTTTTTGTTGCTTTCATATGTATATTGATTAAATTGTGATTTTCATACGATGTAGATATAAGTTGCGTTTGACAATTAGCTGATAGTTTTTAGTTGTTAGCTGATTCAATTAGCTGGTTTGACTAGCTGATTCAATTAGCAGTTTGTATTAAAGTGTTTGGTAAAACAACTGTTTGACATTAGCTGTTTATACATAAAATGACTATTAAGAATATTGATATGTTAATTTTAAAATATTTAATTTTGTTCCTTTTGGTTTGAAATTTATGAGAATTTTTGTTATTAATTATTGAAAATTATAAAAATATTATAAAATATTTATTTTTATTTTTATTATTTAGATCTGATAAAATTATTTTTACTAAAAAATGATAATTTTTTTATTGAAATTATGTAAAATATAAAATAATAAATTTTTCGTATATATATTTTTATTATGTTAATTATTGTTTTAATATATATAAATAAATTAATAACTTTTATTTTTTCTATTTGATTTAGTTTTAAAAATTTATATATTTTACAAATAAAATAATTTATATGTAATAATTAATAATAGTAATTATTTTAAATTTACAAAAATAAAAATATAATTTAATAAATTAAATATATTAAAAATAATTAATAAATACTACTATAAAAATATATTTATATGTATAAAATAAATAATTAAGTTTTAAGGGTAAATAAGGAATAATCAAAATTAAAATGAAAAAGCTCTTTCAAAACGCTTGGTAGATGAGCTTTTCAGAAATGAGCTTTTTGGATCCAAAAAACTCTTTCAAAAAATTAATTTACCAAATGCCTAAATTAACTTTTTCACTGGTCAAACAGCTAAAAGCTGTTCAATAAGTTAAAAATTTTTCAAAAAGTTTCCCAAACACTTTATAGTTACTTTCTAATTGGTTGTGTACAACCGTCTCAGAGTTGAGTTCTTATTATTGATCTTCTCTTGAAATGTCTGCTGCTTTTTATTCGATTGCTTTATCACAACGGTTCCTGAATTTTGATGGCCACAAAAAAAATGAAAAATGAAATAATTATGTAATTATATTTTATATAACTAACAAAAAAATGAGCTATTTTTTGGATTTGTTTGCTACTATGACAAATAAAAATATAATATTATTTTTTTAATAAAATATTATATACAAATATATTTAATAAAATTCAAATATTAATACAATCAAATAAATTTTAATACAAATATTTTAATATTTTACATATATTAATAAAAATGGCCCCAAAAATTTTGGACCCTAGGCCTACTCATGCCCAGGGCGAAAATATTAAATTGAAATTAAAATTTCAAATAACAATTTTTGTTATGATTTGATTTTTTTTTAAAAATTGTTAGTTTTGATTTAAAAATTCAGTTTATATATATATTATTATTTTTTTTATCTTCTTTTTTTTTAAATTTAAATTTTATTAAAAAATAATTTATTTCGGTTTTAATAATATATATTTATTATCTAAAAATTATATAATTAATACTTAATTAAATTGTAACAATATAAAAATAATTAAAATTATAAATTTATAATTAATTAAATTAATTTTTGAATGAAACTAAATTAAAAAAACTGGTGTATTACTGTATTACATAATAAAATAATTTAAATTAAATATAATTATATAATAAAAAAATTATAAAATTTAAAATATTATATAAAAAAATAATATTATATTATTATTATTATTTTAATATTATTAATAGTTATTATTTTTATTGAAATTAATGTTATATCTATTTTTATAATAATTTAATTATATATTTCATTCGTATTTAGATCACAACATTATATTTAATATTAAAAGTATCATTATAATGTTTTATACAAATATTTATTCTATTAGTATTACAAAATATTGATAAAAGTATTTTTGAAAATTTTACTTAATTTGTACCGTTTTGATATAATAATTAATATTGAAAAATAAACAAAAGCAAAAAAATAAATAAGACCCCTAAAATTGAATGAAGATAATATAATATTGTATCATAATCAAAAGGTCATCTAATTGAGGAAAAAAATGAGAGTATATTTTTAAACATATATATTTCCTTTACATTCGCACCATATTCACACTCACCATTCACACTCACCGCGGTCCGCACAGTTACTTCTCTTATTCAATCGATGTCAATCAAACATATTATTTTGAAAATAAATTTTAATAATCATTTGTTTATAGGGCTTATAATTTATTTTCGCTCGGGACTTAAAAAAAGTCCGAGACGGCCCTGCTATTGGCATGCTCCTTAGTTACTTTTAGACCAGTGCGGTGAGACCATTCTAAATTCAATAGTACAACACCATTTTCTTTTATGCCATTATATTTAATATTAAAAATATCTTTATATTTGTATAATTTATTTTACAAATATTATTGTATTTGTATTATAATAGATTAAAAATATATTGTGTTATTTTCTTTTGACTTGTATGATATTCTTTTTATGAAATAGAGAAAGTTTAATAAATAAAATGGCCAAACCTCCGGTTTGAATCAGAATTAGCAGTTTGAAAAAGACACAAACCGAAGCCGAATTACGATTTGAGTCCGGTTTTGTTTTGGACCGGCGGTTTCGACACGTGTCACTTGCACATATCACACGTACGATTAGAGTCTCCTCCTATTAAAACCCGAATGGGAAAGCGGTTCGGCCCTCGCTTTAATATCCCTCGGCGCACGTTAGCATCAGCCCCTTCCTTTCTGGGACCTTCGATTTTTCGATTTTTGCCGTTCTTTTATCTGGCAAATATGTGCTAAAGATTTGTTTCTCCCAAATTTCCATCAAACCCTATCGCTCCTTGCGCCTCACATCAAGCTTGACGACGCCATCGTTCAGATCCGTAATTGTTTTCGTGAGATCCCTGATCTGTCGCTCTGATTTTGGTGGTTTCGCGTCCGGTTTCCTTGATTTTGAGGTAATTTTATTCGATTTCCGCGAAGTTTTACTTTCTTTTTTTTTTCGGATTTTCATCGGGAAGCATGGCGTTATCGCGATTTTCACCGTATATGGATTATTGTTGAAGATCGTTTGAAATATTGGCGAGTTTCCTCATCGAACGGCAAGTATAAAAGGGTTGGTTTGGTTTTTATTTGACATTGAGTTTTGGTTTAAATAATATCTTGAAATGATCGTTAGTTTATTTCTATCTGAAATCGTGGAGGACGAAAAGTGATGAAATGTGTTTCAAATCAAAATCAAACAAAACCCAATTCTTCGCTTTAAAAACTCCATTTTTTGTTTCGGGATTATATGATGTAGAAAGAAACGCGGTTTTTGGCGTGGCGGAGATTCAAGCAGTTTAGAAAGGGATTGAGTTTTATCGGTTGATTGATATGCCTTGATTTTAATATTTTTTTTCTAAATAATTTTATTTTTAATTATTTTGCTGTGTCGAATTTGATTCAATTGCTGAATTTGAAGATCTGAAGGTTGGCGGGGTCAGGTTTGATTTTCCTGATAAACAGTTTTGAAATTTCTGATTTGAGTTTCCTCTTGAGTTTGAAGTTTCCAATATGTATGAGCAAATGTTTTTGAGTAAAGATTGATACATTGTTATTAAAGAAATATATTCTACAATTGAATTCGACGTATGAGCAAATCTAACTCTTTTATGCCACTTGTGGATTCACTCAGTTCCTTCAATTTAGCATTTTTTATGGCTCGAGCTTTTTTTGGTATTAACACTAACCTCTTTCTGCCTTTCGAGTTTTTTCGATATTTATGGGGTCCTTAATTTTCCTTTTTCCATTTAGAGGAAATAGATGACCCGGTGGTTGGAGGACATGTATAGTTAGGTTCCATTTGTATATTTGGGGAAATTTGACATATCTTAACCAAACCTTTTGCTAATTATTTGACAACCCCATTTAGTGATTCACTAAGGGTGTGTTTGTTTGGGGGGTTTGGATTTTAGATTTAGATTTTTGAAGATTTGTAAGTATGGATTTTTAAGTTGTGTTTGTTTGAAGGTTTGAATTTTGTAATGATTATGTTGGAAGAAATTATTATTATATTTAAAAACATGATGTATTGATGTGATAGTTTGAAATGAATGATATTTAAATATTGTTAAAATAAATAAAAGTGAAAAAGTAAAGTGATGTTGGAATTGATATTTTAAAAATAATTTTTTTTTTAAAAAAAATTTGGAGATATTATTATTATTATTTTTTTATTTTATGGGTTTGTTTGTTTGAAGGTTTTGATATTTGTTGAGGGGATTGGATTTTAGATTTGGATTTTTGAGGATTTTTAAGTATGGATTTTTAAGTTGTGTTTGTTTGGAGGTTTGAATTGTTGGACTAATTTTATATTTGTTTATTTTATATTTTCAGATTTTGTTGTATTATTCTATCAAATATTTTATACTCATCCAATTCTTTTTTACAAAAAAATAGCAAATCAAATATTTTTCTATTTTCTATAATTATATAATAAAAACTTATAAAAATTCTTTTTTACACAAAAAAAGCAAATCAAATATTTTTCTATTTTCTATAATTATATAATAAAAATTTATAAATTTAAAATATAAATCATTAATACATAGTATTTATTTTTTACTAATAATAATATTATTTTAAGTTTATAAAAAATTAATAATATATAATAATGAATATATTTATCCTAATGTGCTAATGAATCATTGTCAAATTCTTTTTGCTTCCCCTTCTTCCTTTCCAATTTTTTTTTTTTTTTTTTCTTTCTATTCTTTTATTTTATTTTATTTTATTTTTTTTTTTTCTCTCTCGTTTCTTTCTATTCTTTTGTCTTCTTTCACCCAGCAGTCTGCTGCTCCGCCATTCCCCACCAGTTAATATAAACTTTTTTTTAACAAAAGAAAAATAGAAAACCGTCGTTTGGAATCGAAAATTGCTGATTTGAGTTCAGACAAAACTGGTTTTGGTTCGATGACGGTTTCGGAACCGCCGGTGTGAAACCGGAACCGGTTTCGGTTCGAGTACACCTGTTTGAAATCGGCGAACCGGCGTTTCCAACGGCCCGTTCGAAACCGACTGAACAAGTCTGGACAAAACAGACTGCGACCATTTCAGGCAAAAAGAAAGCCTATGAATCAATAACAGGCATAGGTTTTAGGTGTGGGATTTTTAATTCAAAGTCTGTACAGTAATTATACAGTATTTTCTAAATCCAATCGGCCAAACGAATACAGCCTAAGTTGGGTAGTTCTCATTTCTGTTGTGAATTATTGCATCATCCATGGAGAAAATATTTATGCCTCAATTTATGTATATATCCATTTATGAGTTCCATTTGAAAAGCATGTTGATAGCATAAAAGATCATTTTAGATCAAACTCTTGTTCATTGTTAACACAATATATTAGCTTGTGGAAAAGTCTTGCAAAATTACAACAAAGAAAAAAATTAGTGTTATATAACATAATATGTCATATCTACTATGCATACCAATAAGATAATATTAGTAGACCTTTATTAGATGAACTTAATAATATTATCAAACAACAAACTTGTTAATATTGAAATATATATCGATAATAAATATTACTTTCCTATGTATTTTTTTTTTGTAAGTTTTTTTTAGCATTATCAAATATATGCCAAGTGCAAAATACATGATGTGTGCATGACATTGACAAAGCTATTGCCGAAGATATTGCTCCATCTAAAAGTTATTTTTGGATATTTATTCCTTATTTTTGGATATTTATTCCTCAACCATTCAAATAATTGTCTCATTTATTACATAAAAAAAAAATTCCCATATATTTTTTTGATTTACCAAATTGGCCACCACTATGACTTGGAATAGACTCCCTCCGGTCGTTTGTTCCATTCCAGTTGCTCCACCAAACGTCACACGTTCTGCTGGTGCTCAATAGTCGGTGTAGATTTGCGGTCCGGTGAATGATGGCTCGTGCTGGAGGAATAACGAACGCTGTAAACGTAGGAATTGCAGTGCAAGCGGACTGGGAAAATCGGGAATTCATTTCCCACATCTCTCTCAACATTCGCCGCCTCTTTGATTTCCTCCTGCAATTTGGTACGTTCTCTCGATTTTGCCTTCAGATCTCGTCTGAATTTGTGTCTCTTTTCCTGTGTTGACGTTTTGTTTGATGTATGTTTGTGTAGAGTCGACTACGAAGAATAAATTGGCGAATTTGAACGAGAAGCTGGACACTTTGGAGAGGCGCCTGGAATTGCTGGAAGTACAAGTCAGTAATGCGACAGCCAATCCGGCACTTTTTAATTCCAGTTGATCTTAAACTAATTCTTGTCCTTCCGTTGAAATTTTGAATCAAATTGTTAAAGTTTGGGGACTGACTGTTTTGTTTTTATAGTTTTCCGTTGTGGAATGATATCTTGTTGTTGTTTCTTTCATATGTATATTGATTAAATTGTGATTTCTATACAATGTAGATATAGTTACTTTCTGAATTGGTTGTGGACAACAGTCTCAGAATTGAGTTCTTATTATTCTTTTCCTGAAATTTCTGCTGCTTTTGATTCGATTGCTTTACATTGAGAAGGGTACATATATATATATGTGTGTGTGTGTGTGTGTGTGTGTGTGTGTGATTTCTCAACTAATAATGTTAGGAAATTACTTTCAAAATGATGCACACTATATTTGTAATATCTATTGATATTCACAATAAGTGGATGGAGAATGGATTCCACATTTTTATCCAGAGCAGCACATTTTCCCAGAAAGACACCATGTTTTCAGATGATTAAATTTCAGACTTTTCCCTCTCCCCGTCTCTACTTCATCTTGCGGGTGACGGCTGTGCAGTGGTGTTTCTTCTGTTGATCTGCTCACTACAATTTCTTTTGTTTAGGTAAGATTTCCTGTTCTTGTTCTGATGTTATTGAGATCGGTGGTGGTGATTTTATTCCATGGGATCTGTTGAGTGATTTTATATCTTCACTTGTGTTTTTTGAATTGTTTATTTGTTGGATCCAGTTATATATGTAGGTGTTTCTATGAGTTTCTTCAGCAATTTGTAGGAAAGATATAATCTTGAGAAACTAAGATCTTTGTCGAACTCATATCCTGCTTCCCATGTTCTCATAATTTTTGTTTTTATGTTGTGAGAAATTGTTCTCCTGGGTAAATATGTAGTTTGTTTTCAGATTGATAGATGAAATGTCTAACTGAATAGTATGAGAGGTATGAATTGGTATTCTTTGTCAATCACTCTTAATTTGGGAATTATTTAAACTCTTAATTAGCTTTGGATTTGAAAACCAATTTCCCCTTTCAATAATTCACCGTTTTTGTGATTTAGTGTCATCGGAAGGATTCTCTTAAATTTGCTGCAGAATTCATCTTTCTTTTGAAATAAGTATCTTGTATAGTTCAAATCATAGTTTGTTCTCATAGATTAGCCAAAGTTGAAAAGGAGGTACAACTAACTTTTCCTTTTCTACTTCCGGAGAATTTGAACAAGTATAATGCCAGGACAAAATGCCAAGAAACACATCAGACAACCAGCAGCAGACAACAAAGACAATGATTGCGGAGATGGAAATCCATGAGAGATTAAAGATGAAACATTTAAGGATCCTGCAGGTACTCGTTCCTCCTGTACAATATATACTTTTGTGGAAGCAATATAACGTGGAAGCCGCATATATATGTTATGCAACCTATTCTACATAATGCCAAGTTGGTTCTTACCCTTTGAAGAATGAATTAACACTATAGGTTGTTCTCTAAGTGATATATATGAATGGGTACATAATGTTATTCTTCATTCCATGTGGGATTTGGAATACGCTGACATGCTGGAATTGAAAGCAACTGTTTAAAACTTTTAAAAAGCACCTCTTTTGTTATATTCTAGTGAAAAAATGTTCTACATCCCTCTTCTCTAAACAGGCACATCCCCTAAAAGTTGAATCTTTGAGTTAAATTCCATTTTTATTCATATGCTTAGATATAGTACTTGATTGAAACACTGGATATCAATTTCTGCAATGCTTTCACTTATCCGAAAGAGTTAATTGTAATCAGTAATTCTATATGACATATTGACATTGCACTCAAATAATTTCCAACAGTAAGTTCCTTGGAAGCAGATCTTCAAAGAAAATCTTCCAAATCTTTCTATTACAAAGATGGACAAAGATAGTCGAATTGAAGTGAAGTAGAAAGAACAATGTGAAAGCCTTTATCTGAATCATGCTGATACTGTGCATGGGTGCATGTATCTCTTCTATGCCGGCTTTCAACTGTGTATCCTGATTTCTGCTTTTCTTCCTTGAGTGGCTTTGAATTATTAAATAAATCTGGTATTTGAAGATCTTTTGACCTGAATATGATAATCTTTTTATATTTATTTATGCACATTCTGATTCAATATTTTGCATTTTGACAGTGAAAACAAGGGTCTTTGGTGCTGATAAACTACAGATCATTAGTCCTGTATGCTTACTAACTTGGCAACTTTTGGCTTATGTTCGCTTTCCCCTGTTTTCGTCTCTAGCATGCACTTGAACTTTATGAAAAACCCAGCCATGTTTTCTTTGAAGAAAATTGGATGCAACTGTGTCTTTTACCTCTCTGTTATGGTTTTTAATATTGAATATCCAAAAAATAGTATATATGTTTTTTCAGGCCTTGGAGGAGCCACTGGAGTCACAAGTATTGGGAGGTGAAGGATGGAATGCGAACCCCAAATGAAGGTGTATGTATTCGATAATTGCCAGTTATTAAAGGCTGAAAACCTGCTTTGTGAATTTGTTGACGACCACAGAATTCTAGTTCTTGAAGTTGTTGCTTTTTCATGTTATAATTGTAGGTGAATAATAACAGGCTATTAGTTGGAGTCACACCCAAAATTTCAGGCTTTCCAAGTGCAGAGAGATGTTTTATCCGTACACGGGTCACCTCTTGGTGTCTGCAAGGACGATAACATGGAAACCGTCCAAGGTACATACCTTTTCCCGTTTGATTAGTTCATTTCATGCTTTCACATATTTAATCATTTATTACCTTCCTGCTTGCTGTAAATGAAATAGATATTTTAGGAAATCATTTGTAATAACTAAAAATTTATTTATTTTATCTTGCAGAGACATAAGGTGGTTGAATGCTAAGAATAACAAGAATCACGGGTCATCAAAGGTATCATCGGTCATTCTATGTTTCAATAGGAACATATTCTCTTGCCATGCATGTGGACTTATATATATAATGAGCATATGATTATTCAACTCCGAATTTGTTACATGCTCTTTTAATGCCAAGATATAAAGCCTGCGCAGTTTTTCCTTTATCCATTTGGCATTGATAGACGAAGGAAGGATTAATAAATGCGTGTAGAATAAAAAATTATGTAATGAACACACATACAAGTGGTTGGACACTGAATTATGTGGACATAGTATTAGTCATAGATGAATGATGATTTGGGAAGACTATATAATATGTAATTAATGATGCAATTCCTAAAACCGTAAGCTTTTACGTGTGAAGTCATTTAACATAGTATCAGTTCGTGTGAGATGAATCCACTTTGCATGTGAAGGGGCGTGGTGGAAGACTTTATAATATGTCATTAATGATGCATTTCGAGATGGTCATTTAACAAGTGAATAATCAAGACACTATAGTGTGGCACTACATGTTTACATGTTACCTATTCCCTTAGATCCAAAAAGACTAACATCTAGGGCCCTTTCCTTTATTTTTCCATCAACTTCCCTACATACATTTTGGTTGTCATGTTTTCAGCATCTAAAAAGGACTGCCGTACGTATATATATTGCTTTTTATATGTCTGGTCTTGGTTTGATTAATCTCGTGTTTATACAAGCACTCTGTAATATTGCATTGCCTTAGCAGTCTTGATTGATTAACTGTTGCCAACCAGTTTCTTAAATCATTAGTTTCTGTTCTTGTAGCTTATACAGGTGGTTTCACCAAACCCTGTTTTAATCCTTATTAAAATCATTATTTCTTCTCATTTCCTTTTAAAGATTGGGTGAAATCCATTTGGGTTGTCTTGTGTTATAGAAAAAACTATTTGGGTTGTCATCATTCATTAAGATAAAATCTATGTAAAATATAATATCTAATTGTTTTTCTATCTTAGTGATACGCCAAGTTAATGTGATGATTATGTCTTGAGCGATTAGCTTTTCGGCAAGGCCTATGAAAAATAATAAGATATAGAATTTGATGAAATTGATGTAGTTGTGGACCCTAAAATGCTATATCATAATTGATTTTATACTATTTGATTGGTGAGTTTCCAAGTCGAATACAAGTATTTTAAGTCATGAAATTTAAATAAAGAAATATTTATTGAGTCTGGCTAAATCGGAAAAGCGATAAAGGGTGGCTCGCTGGCGAGGGAGCCAAAAGCAGTAAAATGCAGAAATGTAAATAAAACAATAAAAAGTGAACGGATAGCGGGGACGAGCGGAGCGACGGTTTACGAACGACGGATGCAGTGAGTGCGCGGGTGATTGGAGCGGCATGGGGTGACAAGTGAGCGCCGAGCGGTATATATATATGTGATCGATGACTGGCGAGCGGCGTACGATAATGAAAATGAGTAAATGACCGATGATAATAACAACGATAAGAATGTACAGAGATGTTTGTGTGTGATCTATGCGTTCGAAATGGTTAGATTTTCATGGATAAAATGAGTGAATGGTGAAAGTGAAATAACGAAGCATATATATAAAGCGAAATGACATGTGATCATACTTGTTCATTTAAATCAGATTCTTGACTCGTTGGTACTTGACCTGAAGGAAGTTATTACAAGACTTGAATAACACCAAGATTAAGAACATTATAAGCAAGAAAAGCTATTATAACTAGACATTTCTGACACCCGGTTGACAGGCGTCTATGTCTAATTAATTATTTTAAAATCTGTTTTATTAGTGGTTTTACCTTTCTGATACCTCTCTTTAATCAATATTGAATTTAAAACCGTAATTAAGCAGGTCGACAAGGCTCTCACGTACTTAACTATCATGAACTATCCAAAATCTGTTAATGAATATAATGCAAAATTAGGCTTTGATAATCAATTTTTCTAAAGAAACTTCCACATGATGTCAAGATTCCAAACAAACAATTACATATAAACTTTGAAAATGGGGATGAATGTACAGACGAAGGATTTATGATATTTGATTAATAACTACAAAAAGGAGTGTATTTACATTATGAAAGTAGTAAATGAAAGCAGTAACAAATAAATAAATTTGCCTACCAAAGCAACTAAACTAGGTGGTCAGGGGAGGAGAGAATCTCCACTTCCCCAACCTTTTCTAATTAAGAGAACTTTCTTACAATATTGGAGCTCTCGGAAATTGAACAGAGTAAAAACAGTAAGAACACTGAAATGTAGTGTATTTTACAAAAGAAATCTGACCCTATTTATAGATTTTTTGGATCGGCAGTTGGCAGCAGTTGAGCGGTTACAGAGAGGTAGTTGCGAGCAGTTAAAAGGTTGTTGCAACCGCTACGTAATTAGGCAGTTGGGCAGTTAGGCAGTTAATTGGTTGGAACTGTCTTGACTCCCAGGTCGCTCGCTTTCTGGATTGATATGGCTGGGGCATAGATCTTCCTCGTTTATCTTGCTAGACTTAGCTTCGCTGAAGGGCATCGGCACAACTCAAGTGGTGCTATCGTCACTGGCCGGTATCTGAATGATTGACCGCTGGGAGATCAACACTTAGGAAAAATCTGATACTTCTGGATCTCGCTCATCGGCAGTGGATGTCTAGCTAGACTGACTCGGGTGCAAGCGGAAAGTTCGTCACTTACCATAACTGCCTGCACCTTTATTGATCTTTCATACTTAGATAATTTTTGACCCAGAACATCACTTAAAAACTTCTGGATCTCGCTCATCGGAGGTGGATGTCTAGCTAGACTGGCTCGGGTGCAAGCGGAAAGATCGTCACTTACCATAACTGGCTGCACCTTCATTGATCTTTCATACTTAGATAATTTTTGACCCAGAACATCACTTAAAAACTTCTGGATCTCGCTCATCGGAGGTGGATGTCTAGCTAGACTGGCTTGGGTGCAAGCGGAAAGATCGTCACTTACCACAACTGGCTGCACCTTCATTGATCTTTCATACTTAGATAATTTTTGACCCAGAACATCACTTAAAAACTTCTGGATCTCGTTCATCGGAAGTGGATGTCTAGCTAGACTGGCTCGGGTGCAAGCGGAAAGATCGTCACTTACCACAACTGGATGCACCTTCATTGATCTTTCATACTTAGATAATTTTTGACCCAGAACATCACTTAAAAAGGATAAAAACATCAATAATCTCTACAAGCAGCCTTTGGATAATATCAAACGAAACAAATCAATAAAGAATATCATAAATAAGATATTGTGATGGTTTTCACATAAAAATTCAAGAAATACACAGTTTTATCAAGCAGTAAATTTGCTATTATTTGGAGTTATCAAACCTCCTCACACTAAACATTTGTTCCTCCTCAAACAGACTCAATTTCATGAATAGAGAGTTAACTCGTTCAAGGCAGTGAAGTATTGGATAAGATCAATGACATGGTTGTGAATAAAGTAAATCTCAAGTAATTGATCATTAAGCATTCAAAACTTGTCAATCTAATTTAACATGATTAAGCTATTCAGGTATAATCCACTTTGCTCGCTTGGAAGGGATTTTTTTGGATAAGGTGACCTTCAGTCGAAAGGCACATGTCTTTTCTTTTTGCTTCGCTCATTATATTTCGCGATAGATCACGAAGTTTTAAATATTGTGTCTGCTTGTGACTTTATTTACTTTTGGCAAAATTGTCAATAACTTCCCTGTGGTTTTGAAATTCAACGTAAATTCCCCGTTACTTTAAAAATTGCATGGCGCCACCTTATACTTTTAAAAATATTGCATGAAAACCCTTTTTATATTTTTGTGTGAAAGAAGATTTCCTATCTATAAAATTTACACGGTGGGGGGTTTCATGCAATATTTTTAAATGTATAAGGTGGAACAATGCAATTTTTAAAGTATAAGAGAATTTACGATAAGTTTTGAAACCACATGAGAGTTATGAGCAATTTTGCCTTTAACTTGTTATCCCAACTATAGGCCTTTTCAGTCCTTTTAATAATAATTCCTCCCCACCTTTCTTACATCGCTTCTCAAACAATATTTAAAGACTTCTTACTTCAATGTCATCTTATATAAACTAAGTCGATAGAAAAAAATTTGTTTGCCCTACTAAGTATGGAATAATTGAAACGAAAGAGGCACTAACCTTTTCAAGTCATACCAATAGTTACTTGGTTTAACTCAATATTCACATTATTGACAAAGTTAAAGAAAAAATTATTAAGTTCAACGCTTGCAAGTAATCTAACTTTACTCTAAAATATATCAAAAGCCTAGCTCAACAATATATTAAAAGAATTTAGAGTAATTACACATGCTTGTAATTATAATAGGCATCAGTATTGATAAATTCAACTTGTTACCAAAATTGGTCGTGTCATTGATCATAAAAAAAAATTGTACATGCCCGTCATTCTTTAACAAAAATTGCTAGTAGCTGGGGAAAGGACTCTCGCAGGCCATCTTTACATTAATCATCTGAGAGCCCTCTTTCTAGCTTTCCATAGCCATCTAGGACACGCTGCAACTTCTCATGAACCTTCTTCTGATGCTTGACCATACCCAAGTTTTGCTCATCCAAAAAAATAGCATTTTGGCTGGTCAGCGCTGCATTACTCCTGAGTAGCTCATTCTGACCTTGCATTACGCTTTCCAGCATTTGCCCCATTGCTGCAGCTTTAGCTTTAGCTTCTAACTTGGTCACTCTAGCGTATGTGGAAGCAGCAATATGCAGGATCTGAGCGGTGCTAGCTTCCATTGCAGTATTCTTTGATTTCCCTTTGCTAAGGGCCAATCAATTCTTTAACACCTTTTTAGTCATAAATTGATTGAATGCGAACTCGCTGGTCAGCATCTCAGGCATTTGATCCAGTCTTTCCTCAAGAGATTTGAATGCTGCTTGAGGTTCAGAAGTGCTTGCCTTAGCAGCCTCTGGTGATTGTCGATGAGAGTTGGATGAACCGCTGTCCACTGGTTATTCGTGTTATTTTTTCTTTGGCTCAGGTAATAGTTCCAGGGTGGCTTCCTTCAGCACTATCATTTGGTGCTCTGCTTCATACTCCTTATGTTCCCTCTCCACTTTCACAGTTTGGAAATATCCGCTTGAATCACCGTTGGAGTTGAGTCAATGGCTTCCACCATTTCAACAATTTAACCAAAACCTTCATTGCCTTCCACTTTCTTCGGTCGTGCTGCTATTCCTTCTCCAATCTCTCTACTTCAGCGAGCATCCAAGCTTTCTTTTCATTAATTTCCCTTTCCCCCTCATCATCCTCATCTTCAATTATTCTTCAGTCAGATTTCGCTGAGGGCGGAGTTAAGGTATTCGCCGGTTACACTTCCTTAGGAGTTTGGGGGTTGTACCTGATTGTCTCTTCTTCGCTTGCCCCCAGGATTGTTTTCTCTGCAGCTCTTGGCGACACCTGCATTATGGGTAACGTTGTTATCACTGCTTCAACTTTGGTGGTTTCATTGACAGGTTCAGTGGTGGTAGCATTGGGGATCTCAATGGCTTAGACTTTGAAAGTCTAAACGGTCACGTCGATGCCATTGATATTTTCGTCAGTCAAAATAGTCTTCCGATCCTTTGGTCCAGCAGCAGCTGGCTCGCCCATCCCCCACTGGTTAAAAAGAATGAATCATCGCCTATTGGACTTATTTGGCGCAACGGAGTAGTGTCCTTCGGCTAGCTAGTTGGGATATTTGCTTGGGTGATCTCTCAACTTGGGCAGAGGGTTCTCTTATGGAGATCCCATTTCCTAGGCGGTACAGTGGGATCTCATCATCCTTGTTTTTCTTCAACGCTTTACCCTTCCTTTTCTCCTTTCTCGTGAGCCTGGCGGCCATCATCTTCACCCTCAGCTTCTTAGTTGTTGGCTCCGGAGTGAAATCATCCACTAGCTTTGACCTTTTTTCTCTCTTCTCTCCATCGGCTGCTTTCTCCTTTTCCGCTTCTTTTCTTCCTTTATCACTTATGGTCACTCATTTCCCCTGGCCATTTTCTTTCTTTCCTCCGTTTCCCGAGCCTAGCTCACAGTAGCCTCCTCCTTATTGGCTTCCGAAGCTTCATCAGACATAATTGTCTCTGAGTGTGGGCCAGCGATGGCCTTGTCTAGTTTTTCTTCCGGTGAGCGGACCAACTCCTCCCCCACAACTTTTATATTTTTCTTTGGAGGCTAGACAAAGACGGTCACCTTCTTCTTCCTCTTCTTCTAATTTGGGATTGGGCTGAACCCCTTGTCCTCCAACTATTTTTATGAAACACAACTGGTTGTTGTGGTTCCATTGTAAGTTCAGCGGTTGGAGCAGGCAGATCCGTACCTGCTTTTCTACACAACTTAGTAATCAAGGTCCCATGACCTAATGTTCGATCAATCTTTGAGCGGGCCCATATGTTCATGCAGATGATGGCTCTCAAATCAATGTCAGCCTTTTTCTCCAAAACTGAGTGCAACACCACTAGGAATTCGGGCTTGATATCGAATGTGTGAGAAGTAATCATTTTTTGCTCAACGATCATTTCACCAATTCCTTATTATCATTGTCTACCGATGCCATCTTCAAATTTCTTTTTTCACACATGGGAGTGGTGGCAAATGTGGTGTACACGACTGCAGCTCCATCGAGTTGAACTTCTCAACTGCTTCCAACTTGGTCTTCATTCCCCCATCACATAGTGGAACAACCATTCGAGAACTCGATTGATTTTCCTTGCAGAACAATCTATCCATGTCCCTTAGACATAAACATTATTGGGGTTTTCTACTTGCTCGAGGTTTCCGTAAAATTCCCTCATCAGCGAGACATCCACTAATTCATTGAGATTTTGAATCACCAAAGACAGGCCTCTTTTTTCAATCCAATCCTTGAGTTGGCCTTGAATTGTCTCGGCAGCGAACCCTATCTCATACACTATCTTCATACCCTTCGTCCGCTCATAGTTGTCCGTTACTTTCTAGTTGACCAAGTGAAACTTGTTGCAGTCTGGGTTAGATTCAATAGTAGCGGTAGCTTCTGCAGTAACTTTCTTGGTTGAAAGTGTGTGCTCTATAAATAAGGAAAGGCTCATATGGGGCAGTTTACAAAGCTCGGGATAGAAGGACCTCAGAATTAGTTGCTATCAAAGTGATCTCCTTATCTGAAGGGGTATGCTTATAACCTGTTATCAATATATATATATATATTTTACTATAGAATATTCTAAAATGATATGCTACACCTGTACAGGAAGAGGTATATGAAGAAATTCGTGGTGAAATTGAGATGTTGCAGCAATGTAGTCATCCTAATGTTGTTCGCTATCTTGGGAGCTACCAAGGAGAAGAATTTCTCTGGGTATGAGAAAGAGCGAGTATTTATACCCACTTAATTTGTGTAAAACGTTGACCAACGCTGGGAATCAGAGGATGAATGTTGGATTCATGTTGCGTCAAACATTCTAAAAAATTCTACTCTTTTTTTCTTCGCAGATAGTAATGGAGTACTGTGGAGGTGGAAGTGTCGCTGACTTGATTAATGTCACTGATGAGCCTCTTGAGGAGTATCAAATAGCATATATATGCAGAGAAGCATTGAAGGTAGCAATATTATATAGCTAACTAAATTCTTGGCTGACTATTGTCTGTATTATGAGCAGTAGCTGCCAAAATGTTGGTGCATCTTGTTTCAGGGGATAACATTTCGGGGAAAGTCTGCAGACTGCATTTAATTTATAATTTGAATTTGGTTCTTTGAAGTTATGTCCTTTATGTTACTGCTCCTCTCTTGCGTTAAAAGTTAAACATGGTGTTTTTTGCTGCTTATATCTGTTAACGAAGAAAGTTATGATTGTGGTGAGGGTTGATTCATACACAAACATTCAATGTTTATATTTGTTTGACTGCTTCTTATGTTCAACCTCCCATGCAGGGTCTGTCGTATCTGCATTCAATTTTCAAAGTACATAGAGATATTAAAGGTGGTAATATTTTGTTGACTGAGCAAGGAGAAGTTAAATTGGGTAAGTCATATTATGATGATTCTGTGACAGTTGCATTCACCACATTGTCCTAAAATTTTGCACCAGAGGGGTCAGAGGCACTTTGCCTGTTGGTTTGACCATGAGAGTCAGTTAGGAAGGATATGTTGAATTCATAATTGATTTCCTGCAATATTGATTTGATATTCATACAATCGCCTCTAAGAGCCAAAAACAACTACAAGTGATTTTAGAGTTGCTGCACAGTTGACGAGAACTATGTCCTAGCGTAACACGGTAAACTTATTTCTTTACACTAGCCTACCTGATCATGAGATTGGTTTTATTTCTTCTTTCTCTTCATTTCTTGGCCATCAGATATCAAACGATTGTTCTTCGCTAAAATTGCATTTGGTTTAATATTTGCTTCAGCTTGCAGCACATCTGATGCATACCTATTCTGGACTAATTTCTTGATTCATTTTAATTGGAAGGATGGCTAAAATTTTGAAGCACTGTGTATAATTGGAATTGGAAATTGTAAAAGAATATGTAAATTTAACATCAACTTGATTTTGTGTCGTACTTTTTCCACTGAAAGATCAATCTTAGCTCTTTTTAAATGAATGCTATATGACAATAGATATATATATAATGGGGCCTCATTTTTCTATCCAAATCCTTTAATCGGCTACAAATTTTAGTTTTTAGAGTTTATTTTCATCGCAAGTTCTTAATATATTATATATACACATACATAATATATATGTATATTTTGTTTTGTCTTTTTAGTTCATTGGAACCCCACATTGGATGGCTCCTGAAGTTATTCAAGAAAGTCGTTATGATGGAAAGGTATATCATTTGTCCGTCTGGTTACTCTTTTGTGGAACTAAAATTCACACATGTAAAGTCTTAAATTTTATATTTCATACTCAGGTATATCATTTTCTGAAATATTAGGGTGTGCTTGGTTTAAGATTGGAGTTGAAGTTTTGATTTGAGTTTTGGTTTAAATATTATTTTGATGTGATGTTTTGTGAGAGGAAATAATGTAATTTTATCGGGAATTGTGTGGGATGAATAGTGAAATTTTGGTTTTGAAACCAAAAACCAAACAAACCCTTACTTTTTTCATTTATTTCTCAGGTAGATGTGTGGGCTCTTGGAGTGTCTGCAATTGAAATGACAGAGGTATGCTCATCAATTTGCTCTGGTTTCATGGAAATTTATTTTTACCTCATTCTAGCAGGTGCCAAGCTAAATTGGTGACTGTTGAACATATTTTTCCAGGGAGTTCCTCCGAGAGCAACTGTTCATCCTATGAGAGTAAGTATCATTTTGTCTTTATCTCACTTGTTTCTTACACTAGTTTGTGCTTCTATCTGCATATCTTGTCATAGTAATCTATGCAAAGACTCCATTGATGCATATCTTGTGTCAAAGTGAATCAGTATGGTCTAATTCTGAGTTATTAATGTGTTTGTGGAGTCCTGGTTGTTTCCATGATCAGCCATTGTTTGCCTAAACCTTTGTTATTATTTTTTTGGGTATGTGTGTGATGAAATATACACACTGAGAACCCTGCCAAGATGTGGAATGCTTCTGAGTTTTGAGAAATGAAAATCCATTTACTTTCCATTCTCCCATATGATTGTTTTGGGGTGCCTATGTTGCGATATTCTTTGCATCCATGCAGTGTTTTGTGATCTGCTTGGCTTGTCATTTTAATTATGTATTTCACAATTTGCATTAAAGAAGTTAAAAAATCTCTTGGCATGAAATTCATTATTGGCTGGTTCTATCAACTCTCATCCCGAGCAAACATCAACAACCTTCCTTCCGTCAATGGATAAAATCCTCTGAACTCTCCTTTCGATTTTTTTCTCAATATTGTCAGAATCCGTCCTCACACTGTCGCTGACTAGCTTCCTTATATCGGCTGATGAACATCCTATGACTTTTCCAATTCAGTTTTAAAACCAAAGTGTAGATAGGACAAACTCAAACCTGCACTATCAATTCAAAATTGACAAGCAATTAAGAAACTATGATGAAATATTCTTAATCTAGCTGATTTGAACCATATTCCCTCATCTCACAACGAGCCAAAGACCTTCACAGAGAGTTTCGTTCTGATAAAGGGTAAAAATCATGAATCTCATTTTCTAACCATATAACTTGCCAAGTTAAATAATAGAAAGCTAGGAAATCCATTATTATATCTAAGTCTTAGATTCACTTAAAATCAAGTTTCACAACTTCCTCAAAAATTCGAAGAACAGTGAGTTTTTGCAAAGAATAATTTTTTAATCTGTGCTATTGGGTGTGAAATCAGTTTGAATCAAAGAAGAAAAGTATTAATTAGACCTTGATAAACCTAGATCTTACCTCAGATTCTCGTAAAATTAGCTTAAAGGACTTCGAAGTTTGAACTTGGATTCATTGAAAAAATGAGGTTTCTAAGACTTCTTGAGAAAGTTACTGCTACGGTAAATTTGAGAATGACTGAGTGGGAGATATTTATAGGGGAGAGGTGCTCACTCGTTGGTGGACTTCTGAAGCAGGCAGTGAGTGGGTTGGTCACTACTCTGATAGTCCATTGTGTTATTATATTATTATAAAGGCGTAAGGGTGGGTTACTTGTACGGGATGAGCGGGTAAAAATAGACTCCTAAAAAAATCCTACATGTGACCAGAGAAGCGGTGGGTAAATAGTACTAGACGAGCAAGAAATTCTCCTCCAACATATATCAGAATGAAACAAGTGGGATTGAAGGATGGTTGGGGTCAAACTCAGACTTAGAGGATTTAAAATCTAACTAGGTTATTCTACAAAAATGGGGATAACTTAGTAAATCATAATCTATTAGAGCAACTAAATTCTATTTAGCAAAAGTGACCAACTAATCTATAAGAAAACAGTAAACTAATCCTATAAAAGCGGTAACGTATACTAGTCTAATTATCAAGTCCTAAAGAAAAACGGTAAGGTGCCCGCTGACAAGCGGGAGTTCTGCCTACTACCACAAAACTTAACTAATCTAGGAAAACGGTAAAGCCATTGCTGATGAGTGATAGGTCTAATTAAGAAAACATCAATTCTACCTAAGTAAGCGGGAATCTAACCTATAAAAGTTGTAAGTTATTCTAGAAAATTATAAAATATTAAAATAGATATAAGTTTTCAGTCTTTCTCAATTGACTAGGAAAGAATCTTTTACCCTTGAGGAATCCACATCGTTGATTTTTATGGCTCCGTTTGGTAGAACTTGTCTGACTATATCAGCCTAGTCCACCTCGATTTCAATTTCCTTGGAAATAAGTGAAGTCTAGAATCATACAGTAAAACCTTTGTACTCTCAATGAATTCTTTCTTTTTCAATTTCCTGTCATGATAGAATTTTGTCATTTTCTTATATAACTTGGCGTTCTCATATGCAAGATAACGGAACTTTGTTAAGTCTAGTACACGAGTAGTGCACTTTTCTTGGGCTGGCAGAAGATTAATATTCAAATACTTAATGGCTCAGTGGCTGCGATGTTTGAGTTTTAGCGGAAGATGGCTACCTTTTCCATATACAAGCCGATAATATGACATCCCAATTGGCGTCTTGAAGGCTATTTTGTATGCTCACAGTGCATCGTCCAATTTCTTAGCCCAGTTCTTGCGACTTTTGTTTATTGTGGTCTGGAGGATATGCTTGATTTCTCCATTCCAAACCCCCACTTGACCGTTAGCTTGCGGATGATATAGAGTAGTTAGATGTTGGCGGACACCATCTTGCTGAAGATAGACCTGCGGTGCCTTATTCACAAAATGGGTGTCTTCATCACTGATGATAGTCTTGAGGATTCCAAACCTTGGAGACAGAGTATACTTGAGGAAGCGGATAATTGAGCGGGAATAATTAGTAGGGAGCACTTGCGCTTCAACCCACTTGCTCACATAATCCACAACCGCTAAAATGTAGAGTTTCTCATTGGAGTTCCGAAATGGTCCTATAAAATTTATTTCCCAAACATCGAATATGTCAACAAACACAATTCCAGTCTGAGCCATCTCATCTCTATTCGAGATATAGCTTAATCTCTGACATTTGTCGTAAGCTTTGGCAAAGGCATCAACATATTTCTGTAGGGTTGGCCAACAAAAGCTAGACTACAAAACTTTGGCAACTATCCGCTAGCCTGCGAAATGCCCTTCTACATAGGATCCGTGACAATCATCCAATATCAGCGGGATCTCTGATTCAACAACAATGACGAATAATCCCATCTGAGCCGATATTGAACAAATATGGCTCATCCCAAAGAAGACACTTATTTTCCCTTTGAACAATATGATTGGGAAATTGTCCAGTAGCCAGAAAGTTAAGCAGGTTTGCAAACCATGACTCCTCACTTTGCACACGGAATAATTTCTTATCAGGAAAAAATTCATTTATACCTAGGGATGTGCCCTCTGGATGTCGTAGTCTACTAAGGTGATTTGCTATAAAATTTTCGTTCCTTTTTTTGTCCTCAATCTCTATATCGAATTCCTGGAGCAGCAGAACCCAACGGATCAAAAGGGGGTATTTGTCTCATTTTTCTCCATAAAATATTTAATAGCTGCACGATTTGTATGGACTATGGTCTTGCTCCCGATCAAGTACTGTATGAACTTCTCAAAAGCAACGACAATGACTAGCAACTCATTTTCAGTTGTAGTGTAATTCCTCTAAGCGGAGTCCAACGTCCTACTGGCATAATAAATTACATTCAGCTTTGACTCCATCTTTTGGCCCAGAATAACACTGACGGTATAATCGCTCGCATCCGTCATCAGTTCAAAGAGCTCGCTCCGCAGTAGTGCTGAGATGATAGGGGCACTGGTAAGCTTTTCTTACATAATCTGGGATGCCTCCTTACACTGGCTTGTCCATGCAAACTTTGCATCTTTGCACATCAGTGCGGCTAGAGATTGATTTATTTTGCTAAAGTCTTTAATAAATCTTCTGTAGAAACCAGCGTGGCCAAGGAAATTTTGCACAACCTTCTCATAGGCGCTATCATCTTTTGGATTACACTTACTTTGGATCTGTCCACCTCAATTTCGGTAAGCGAGATTTTATGGCTGAGAACAATTCCTTCATTTACCATCATGTGACACTTCTCCCAATTCAACATGAGATCATTCTCAATGCAGTGGAGGAAACCTTATCCAAGTTGCTCAGGCATTTGGAAAAGATCTTGCCATATATTGAGAAATCATCCATAAAAACTTCAATGCAAGAGTCAATGAGATCGCTAAAGAATGGTACATGCATTGTTGGAAGGTGGTTGGGCATTGTAAAGCCGAAACGGTATCTTCTTGTAAGAAAAAGTACCATATGAATAAGTAAAAGTAGTTTTCTCAGAGTCCTCCGGCTTGATGGGAATCTGATGGTAGCCTGAGTAGCCATCGGAAAAACAGTAATATTTATGACCAACTAACTTTTCAAGTCATTGGTCAAGGAATGACAGCGAGAAATGATCATTCTTTGTGGTAGCATCGAGTTTCCTGTAGTCAATGCAGACTCTTCATTCAGTGATAGGTCTTGTCATAAAGACCTCTCCTTAATCTTATGTTTGTTCGATATATCCTCATTTCTTGGAGACTACCTGGGTTGGGCTGACCCATTGGTTGTCGCTGATGGTGTAAATAATACCTGCATTAAAAAGCTTGATTACCTATTTCTTTACTATCTCTTGCACATTTTCATGTAGGCGTCGCTGAGGCTGTCTACATGGCTTAGCTTTGGCATTCAGAATGATATGGTGCAAACACACTGCTGGCCTAATGACTTTAATATCTTATATATTCTATGCAAAAGTCGTCTTTCTTTTCTTGAGTAGAGTTAAAAGCTGAGCATTTTGGTCCGGAATAAGTGAAACATAAATTATATCCGGGTAAGTCTCCTCCAACCCCATAATTGGCAACTTCTTCAGCTTCTTCTTTGGTGTAGACTCACTCTCTAGCTTCCACTTGGCTCGTTCAATGGACTCATGTGTGTGGATATCTCACTGTTTGGCTCGTCTGAGTCCTTCAACAGCCCCAGCTTAAGTGAGTCTTTATCTAATTTTTTTTTTTTTGTATAAATCCAGCGTTAACACATTCTTAAGAGTATTTAATTCATTTAATTCAAAGACATAATTATCATTCTCATTTGTGGCTGGCTTAACGCTCCACCTATGCTCGGTGTGATTTCGCCTTGAGCTATGTTGATATTAGCTTGAGTGGTGGCAATGATAGGTTTTTCCAGAATTATTGGAATGTTGCGATCCTTGCTCATTTCCATTATTATAAAATCTGCAGGAAAAATAAATTTATTCACTAATCCCTTTTGGGAGTCTTTAATTTATCTAAAACTTGTATTATACTACGGCATGACTCAAGCTCATACAACCCTAACTTAATGAAAAAAGAAAAAGGCATAAGATTGATACTAGCTCCTAAATCGCATAATTCCTTAATCGGCTCAGATTGCCTATAGTACAAACATAAAACTCTCAGGATCGCTCAACTGCTTTGGGAGGTCCTTTGTGAACATCGTGCTGCACACTTTATAGCTGAACAACCACAACTACTTCAGAAATAGTAGCTAGTATCAACGGAAATTAGAAGAGACCTATCTGCCTCTTCAAATAACAACGGAAATCACAGAAGACGCGGATCCGGTGGAAGTAACCATCGGTAAGGTTCGATTATGTATTTTGTTTTTACTTCAGAAAAGAGAAAATAACTGAATCGAAATCGATGGTAAGAAAAATTGGTTCCGGTTCAAACCCGAACAACTCTAAATTGGGATTTCTCTTAGATTGCGGCCAAATCCTTATTGTATCTTTTGTTTGCGGGAAATTGGGCAGCGGTTGAGTTTTTAGTTTCTTTGATTCTAGACTGGAATTTTGCGATAATTGTTTCTTTAAGGTCTTTGTTATCCTAAGAATTAATTTTAGATCCATATATCTGTTTTTGGTATTTACTCAAGATTGTTGTAGCATTTTATTTGAATAATAAAATGCCATATTAGTTATGCAAAATGGGTAACACTAAGCGCAGAAAATAAATTTAGGAATGCAATATAAAATTAAAATACAATATTTAGTAACCACCTAAATTTCTTGAACTCTTATCTAAACTGTAGAAATGTTAGCTAAAACGATCTGATGAAGAATCTTCAGGTGGATTTGTCGGCTTTTTACTCGTTCGTCGTCCTTTTACTTATAATTTTCTCCTTCTCTTGCTTAAAATAAGCATAACTAATAGAATCAGTGATGGTATTCAAATCGACATACATAATTTTGTCTTCTCTTTTAGCTTGTGCGAGTTTCACCTTTTGTTCAAGAATTAAATATTTTGCTTTTTCAATATAATTGTTCTTGATTATTTCTCGAAGTTTTGCATTATGCTCATCTAACTCAGCAAGGTTAGCAGCCCGCAAATCTTTGTTTTCTCTTTTCAACTTCAATATTTCCACGCATGCTAACCATTCGTTAGAAGAGTCATCGGTGTTATCGTTTAAATACGATCCACTAGCATCTTTGTCACTATATGCAATAGTTTTTTCGGACATGATATTTATATTTATATAGTGCGAAACTGAAAGCAGGAAGAAGGAAATGCAATGAGGTGTTGCAAATTACAATTAACACTATTTATAGGAGAAATTGACAATAATTTTATGTTGAAAATTAATGAAATAGTTGGTTGTTAGTAGTTGACGAATGGATTAAATGCGTCGATATATAAATGAGGTGGTTGGTGGTTAGTAATTAATTTTATATTAATTTTAAGTAGTTGATGGTTAATAGATAATAATTGGATTAAATGCAAAATAAATAAAATGGTGAGTGGTTAGTAATTTATTGTAAGATTAATTATACAATAAAAAGTAGTCTATACTTAGTAACTAAGAATTGAATTAAATGTAAAATAAATTAGTTAATTTGATGAAAAAGTTTGAGAAAAATCCATATTTAGATTCAATTCAGTCCACATTATAAAAAAGTTGGTATGCACTTCCTTCTCTATCTATTTGCTTTAATATTGGTCTCTATTTTATATTTCTATGAATTTGCATAGTATAAATTTTATATACCTGTAAAATATATTAAAGTACTCCCGATGTTACTTTATATACTTTCAACACATCTCCATTGAAATACCTCTATTTACTTTATATATACCTTTGTTTGTGTATTTTAAAATAATAAAATAAAATAAAAACAATAATTACAGTCTGTGTTTTTACTGAGATACAATCATCCAAACCCAACGATCCATCCTTATTGGGGCTTACGTAGTGACTACGATGACGTGAAATCCTTTGATGGTGGTCGTCGGTTCGTGGAGTTGAAGAAGACGGCGAAGAAAAAGAAGAAAAAGAAAATAGATAGGGATTTCTGGGTGCCGCGGCTGGTGAAATCGGCGAGAAAGAGGGAGGCGGCTGCGGATTGGTCTGTAGAAACGAGAGGAAGAAGCAGGTGGTGGTTCTGGAAATTGGGGGAAAATTGAATTTAGAAAATTAGGTATAAAACCATAAAATTACTCTTTTACCCCTAAAAGTTATTTAACTTGTAATTTGCCTTCTTTTGAGCATAAAAACAAACATTGGCATGCATAAATTAATGCCAAATTCTGAAATTTAGCATGCCCATGCCTAAATCAAAGCTAAATTCTGGAATTTCTTTTAATCCCACCAAAAATTGTTTCGGGCATGCTCAAATTAATGCTATATTCTAAAATCAAGCAAAATAAAATTATTAGACACCAAAATAAACGCAAAATAATAATAATAATAATAATAATAATAATAATAATAATAATAATTAACAGAGCATGAAAAAGATTTAGGTTATCTCCCAATAGCACTTTTCTTTAACAATTTTGGCTAGACATTATTTTCTTGCTAGTCATTTGGCGGTACAACCACCAATGGTTTTTTTCATCTCCAATTGGGCTTTTTTCTCACTATATTTGAGCCTATGGTTGCATACAGAGAATAATTCCAAAAGACTCTTGCCATCCTGCATCGAAGGCTCAATAACACTAATGGCACATATTGAGTTAGAATCAACATGGATATTATTAAATATGTTAAAATGAATTATATTATCATCAAATTCCATGCTTAATATGCCTTGTTTCACATATATTTTAACACCAGTTGTATACATAAAATGCCTCCCTAAGACCAAGAGGTGAAGGATTAGGTGAATTCTCATATTTCACATCCAACACAAAGAAGTCAACTGGAAAAACTAATTAATTGACTTGAACTAGGACATCTTTTATAAGTCATTCAAGGTACGTAATAGTCCTATTATCCAATTGAATCACTATTCCTCTTTTCTTTAAATGAGCTAAATTCAAGGAGTTAAGGATTGATTTAGGCGTAACATCCGTCGATGCTCCTATATCTAGCATGACTTTTCTTATTTCCACATCTCCTATCTTGCAAAAAATTTTAAACATACCTAGGTCATTGCACTTTGGTGGATTTTTTTTTTTGTAAGACCGTATAAACGTTTTCATTGGCAATGATGCATTTGCCTCCCTTCATTCTCCTCTTGTTAGTGCACAGGTCCTTAAAATTTTTTGCATACCTAGGGATTTGGCGAACCGCATCCAACAATGGTATGTTAAGCTCCACCTTTATGAAAATCTCAAGAATCTCCTTGTTGTTATTTGCTTTCCTTGGCTTCACCAACCTGGAAGTAAATGGTGTTTCATAAGACTTTGTATTGAAAGAGAGTTCAGATTGTACCTTATCAACTTCTAGATCCTCTTTTTCAATTTCTTTCTCAATGGTTTCTTCATCCTTGTCCTTTGGAACCACTGAGGTTGTGAGCTCTCCATTACTTTACCGGTTCGAAGATTTATCACACTCACATTATTTGGATTCTTTTCGTCTTGTGATGGTCATTTTCTTTATTCTCGCTCATTCAGCTAAATCACATGATGCAAGAATGTTGGCTGACCTTCTTGAAAAAAAAATTTGAAAAAATAACAAGGAGCATGTTGCGCAAATTGTGACGGATAATAGAGCAAATTATAAAGGGGCGGGAAGACTATTAGCTCATTCATGGTCTTTTTTGGACAACTTATGCAGCTCATTGTATCGATCTCATGCTAGAAGACATTGGGAAAATTAATGAATTTAAACCGTATATTTAAAAGGCTAGGGATGTCACAATTTTTATTTATCGACATAGGAGACTTCTCAATGCAACGAGGAAAAAGACCGGTGGCAGAGATCTGGTGAGGCTGTAGACTACCCGATTTGCTACCGCATTTTTTAGTTTTCTGAGGATGTTGTAAATGTAATATGGGTGTTCCCTTATGTTAGATGGTTGTACAGACAAAAGAGGGTGACACTTGAAAAATATTCTTGTCAGAGGGGACATTTTTCTTGGAGTCTATTGATGCATATGCTGAGTCACATTATACAAGAATGTTTGCTGACCTTTTTGAAAAAAAAGTTGAAAAGATTAGCAATGAGCATGTTGTGCAAATTGTGACAGATAATTGAGTAAATTATAAAGCGGCAGGAAGAGTATTAGCACAACTCATTCCTGATCTTTTTTGGACATTATGTGTAGCTCATTATATCGATCTCATACTAGAAGACATTGGGAAAATGAATGAATTTAAACCGTATATTCAAAAGGCTAGGAATGTCACCACTTTTTTTTATCGACATGGGAGACTTTTCAATGCAACGAAGAAAAAGACCTGTGGCAGAGATTTGGTGAGGCCGGAGACTACCCGATTTGCTACTGCATTTCTTAGTTTGCTGAGGATGCCGTAAATGTAGTATGGGGATTCCCTTATGTCAGATGGGTGAATAAAAAAAATAGGGCGACACTTGAATAATCTTCTTGTCTAGATGAGATTTTTTTTCTTGGAGTCGATTGATGCATCTATTGAGTCACATGATGCAAGAATTTTGGCTGACCTTTTTGAAAAAAGAGCATGTTCAAATTGTGAGGGATAAAAGAGCAAATTATAAAGCGGTGGGAAGACTATTAGCACAGCTCATTCTTGGTCTTTTTTTGGACACCTTTTGCAGTTCATTGTATCGATCTCATGCTAGAAGAGATTGGAAAAATGAATGAATTTAAATCCTACATTCACAAGGCTAGGGATGTCACCACTTTTATTTATCGACATGGAAGACTTCTTAATACAATGAGGGAAAAGATCGGTGGCAGAGATCTGGTGAGGCCGGAGACTACCCGATTTGATACCGCATTTCTTAGTTTGCTGAGGATGCCGTAAATGTAAGATGGGTGTTCCCTGGTGTCAGATTAGTGGACAGACAAAAGATGACGACACTTGATAAATTTTCTTGTCCAGAGGGGACTTTGTTCATAGAGTCTATTGATGCATCTGATGAGTCACATTATGAAAGAATGTTGGCTGAAGTTTTTGAAAAAAAGTTGAAAAAATTAGCAGGAAGTATGTTGTGCAAATTGTGACGGATAATGGAGCAAATTATAAAGCGGCGGGAAGACTATTAGCACAACCCTGGTCTTTTTTGGACAGCTTGTGCAACTTATTGTTTCGATCTCATGCTAGAAGATATTGGGAAAATGAATGATCTTAAACCATACATTCAAAAGGCTAGGATGTCATCACTTTTATTTATCGACATTGGACTTTTCAATGCAATATAAGGGAAAAGACTGGTGGCAGAGACCTGGTGAGGCTAGAGACTACCTGATTTGGTACGCATTTCTTAGTTTGCTGAGTTTAGACAAATATGGGAATGAACTGAGACAGTTATTTGTGAGTGATGATTGAAGCGATAATTAAAACTGTAAAAAATGTCAAAAGGCAAAAAATTGATAGAAACCATTCTTTAATCGAAATTTATAGATTAGGTAGAAGATTGTTTACGGACAACATTTCATCTTTTGATTGTTTTGAGGATAGTTGATGGTGATGAAAAGCCAGCCATGTATAAGCTTTCTTCGACTATGAATCATATGAAGAAGAAAATAAATGAATGTTTTTACGAGCAACAACAAACAAGGTTGTTGAACAAGATGATGGAAATAATTGAGGATCGATGAAGCGATCAAATGGAGGTGAAGTTATATGGGGCTGCACTATGTTCTTATATCCTTAAAAAATATTTTGAATTGAAGAGGATTGATCCTGTATTTGTTGTTTAATGATGTTTTAGAAAAGATGGTTAAAAGATTAAGAGTTGATGGATTAGATTAGTGCGGTCAATTGGCGATCAAACACCAAATGCAAAAGAGTCATCGTTAGTTGTTTTAACATATATATATTTATATTCTATGAAACTTAATTTCAATGGCAAATTGTTTTTTAGTTCCGTAACTAACTCTCTTTATAATTTTAGGACTTTAAGTGGACTCTATCTGAAAATAGTGGTCAAACAAATGATTACGATCAAAGTAATTCGAAAGGGGCTCTCTCAACGCTGTAGGCATTTGTTTATCTTGTGGTGCCTTGTTTTTGTGATGCGGGGGTTGTTTTCTGTCGAGTCGTGGGTTCTAGGGAAGGTTGTGTGTTCGTCACATTTTGGGTATATTTTGTGTTGATTTCTCTTGAACAAATGATTTTGGAGGTTCACCCTAAATCCAAACCTTAGTTCAAACTTTTTAGCTTTATGTTTTTTTTCATTACATTATTTTTATACCAAAAATAAAATTATTTTTACATCACTTTTAATTATCTATTACAATTAAACTATTACTTCCTCCGTCTCAAACACCGTGCAACATTTGTATTTGGTACGAGAATTTAGGTAGGGAGTATCAAGTATGATAATTTAAGATAATTTGAATATTAAGTGATGTGATTGGAGAGAGAAATGATTATTTAAGGGTGTGTTTGTTTGAGGGTTTGGATTTTGAGTTGGGATTTGAATAGTAAAAATTTTGAATTTGAATAGTTGTATGATGTGATATAAATAGGTGTTGATGTGATGTTTGAATGTAAAATTGATTTTTAGTATAATATAAAAAATGAAAATAGGTGTTTGATTTGATGTTTTTTGGGGGAAAAAAATAGGATGAATAGTGGAAATCCAAACAAATCCCTCAAACAAACACACCTTAAGTTTTTTATTTGAGTGATGTGATGAGATAAAGTGAAGTATATATTAATATATGTATATAAATATTATTAATTATTTCTAAATTTGAAAATATTGCAGTGAATTTGAGACAAACAAAAAAGAAAATATTGCAGGATATTTGAAACGAAGGGAGGCAAAAGTAAATGTTACCTTTCAAAATGGAGGGGGGAGGGGGGAGCAAAAAATATTTTACCCTTAATTTTTAATTTTTAATAATATTTTTTTAATAGTATGTAAAGTGTAAGAATATTTTAATTTAAGTAAAAAAGTATTAAAAAAATAATAGACATATTAAAATGTGGACTAGAGCAATATTATTTTTTAGTTCTTGTGAAAGTAAACTTACATAATTTTTTTCTTATTTTTTCGAATAAAGAAAATATACAACATTTTGAATATGGTGGAAGTATCATAATTTTAATAACGAACATAATAGTCTTTTACAAAATTACGAACTTTTGTTTTCTACTAAACCACTAGCTAGCTTCCGCTGCGGCCACCGCCTGCCCATTTTCACTTCACCTTTGAAATTGGAAGAGACCTATCTGCCTCTTCAAATAACAACTGAAATCGAAGAAGGCGTCGGATCCGGTGGAAGTAACCGTCGGTAAGGTTCGATTCTGTATTTTGTTTTTACTTCAGAAAAGAGAAAATAACTGCATCGAAATCGATGGTAAGAAAAATTGGTTCCGATTCAAACCCGAACAGCCCTAAATTAGATTGCGGCCAAATCCTTATTGTATCTTTTGTTTGCGGGAAATTGGGCGTTTGTTGAGTTTTTAGTTTCTTTGATTCTGGAATTTTGCGACAATGGTTTCTTTAAGGTCTTTGTTATCCTGGGAATTAATTTTAGATCCATCTATTTGCTTTTGGTGTTTTTATCCCTATCCGCAAACAATACCGAATCCCGATTTGCTCAAGATTGTTGTTGCATTTTATTTGTAACAAATAATAAAATGCCATATTAGTTATGTAAAATGGATAACATTAAGCGCAGAAAATAAATTTAGGAATATAATATAAAATTAAACATACAATATTTAGTAACCACCTAAATTTCTTGAACTCTCATCTAAACTGTAGGAATGTTGGCTAAAAAGATGTGATGAAGAATCTTCAGGTGGATTTGTCATCCTTTTACTCGTTCGTCGTCCTTTTACTCATAATTTTCTCCTTCTCTTGCTTAAAATAAGCATAACTAATAGAATCAGTGATGGTATTCAAATCGACGGACATAATTTTGTCTTCTCTTTTAGCTTGTGCGAGTTTCACCTTTTGTTGTTCAAGAATTAAATATTTTGCTCTTTCAAAATAATTGTTCTTGATTATTTCTCGAAGTTCTGCATTATGCTTATCTAACTCAGCAAGGTTAGCAGCCCGCAAATCAGCGTTTTCTCTTTTCAACTTCAATATTTCCACGCATGCTAACCATTCGTTAGAAGAGTCATCGGTGTTATCGTTTAAATACGATCCACTAGCATCTTTGTCACTATATGCAATAGTTTTTTCGGACATGATAGTTATATTTATATAGTGTGAAACTGAAAGCAGGAAGAAGGAAATGCAATGAGGTGTTGCAAATTACAATTAACACTATTTATAGGAGAAATTGACAAGAATTTTATGTTGAAAATTAATGAAATAGTTGGTTGTTAGTAGTTGACGAATGGATTAAATGCGTCGATATATAAATGAGGTGGTTTTGGTGGTTATTAATTAATTTTAAGTAGTTGATGGTTAATAGATAATAATTGGATTAAATGCAAAAGAAATAAAATGGTTAGTGGTTAGTAATTTATTGTAAAATTAATTATACAATAAAAAGTAGTCAATACTTAGTAATTAAGAATTGAATTAAATGTAAAATAAATTAGTTAATTTGATGGAAAAGTTCGAGAAAAATCCATGTTTAGTTCAATTCAGTTCACATTATAAAAATATTGGTATGCATTTCATTCTCTATCTATTTGCTTTAATATTGGTCTCTATTTTATATTTCTGTCAATTTGCATAGTATAAATTTTATATACCTCTAAAGTATATTAAAATACTCTCAATGTTACTTTATATACTTATAACACAACTCACTCTATCTATGTTATGCCCCGTTCTACTTAAGTTGTTCCATTGAAATACCCTTATTTACTTTATATATACTTTTGTGTATTTTAAAATAATAAAATGAAATAAAAACAACAATTACAGTCGTGTTTTACTGAGATACAATCACGTAAACCCAACGATCCATCCTTATTGGGGCTTACATAGTGACTACGATGACGTGAAATCCTGGGATGGTGGTCGTCGGTTGGTTGAGTTAAAGAAGACTACGAAGAAAAAGAAAATAGAGGGGGATTTCTGGGCGCCAATTGTTCCGAGCATGCTCAAATCAATGCCACCTTCTGAAATCAAGCAAAATAAAATTATTAAGACACCAAAATAAACACAAAATAATAATAATAATAATAATAATAATAATAATAATAATAATAATAATTAACATTTTTGGCTAGACATTATTTTCTTGCTAGTCATTTGGCGGTACAACCACCAATGGTCTTTTCCATCTCCAATTGGGCTTTTTCCCACTGTATGTGAGCCTATGGTTGCTACACAATAACTCTTGCCATCATGCATCGAAGGCTCAATAACACTAATGGCACACGCACTGAGTTAGGGATGTCACTACTTTTATTTATCGACATGAGAGACTTCTCAATGCAACGAGAGAAAAGATTGGTGGCAAAGATCTGAAGACGCCGGTGACTACCCGATTTGCTACTGCATTTCTTAGTTTGTTGAGGATGCTGTAAATGTAATATGGGTGTTCTATGTCAGATGGGTGGTCAGACAAAAGAAGACGACACTCGAAAATCTTCTTGTCCAGAGGGGACTTTTTTCTTGGAGACTATTATGCATCTGCTGAGTTGCATAATGCAAGAATGTTGGCTGAGCTTCTTGAAAAAAAAGTTGAAAATATTAGCAGGGAGCATATTGTACAATGTGTGACGAATAATTGAGCAAATTATAAAGCGGCGGGAAGAGTATTAGCACAACTCATTCTTGTTCTCTTTTGGACACCTTGTATAGCTCATTGTATCGATCTCATGCTAAAAGGCATTGGAAAAATGAATGAATTTAAACCGTATATTTAAAAGGCTAGGGAGGTCACAACTTTTATTTATCGACATGGGAGACTTCTCAATGCAACAAGGGAAAAGACTAGTGGAAGAGATCTGAAGACACCTGTGACTACCCGATTTGCTACCTCATTTTTTAGTTTGTTATGGACGCCATAAATGTAATATGAGCGTTCTCTTATGTCAGATGGGTGGACAGACAAAACAGGGCGACACTAAAAAAATCTTCTTGTATAGAGGGGACTTTTTTCTTGAACTCTATTGATGCATCTGCTGAGTCACATGATGCAAGAATGTTGACTGACCTTCCTTAAAAAGCAAGGAGCATGCTGTACATATTGTGACGGATAGTAGAGCAAATTATAAAGCGGCGAGAAGACTATTAGCAGAGCTTATTCGTGGTCTTTTTTGGACACCTTGTGCAGCTCATTGTATTGATCTCGTGCTAGAAACATTGGGAAAATGAATGAATTTAAATCCTACATTCAAAAGGCTAGGGATGTCACCACTTTTATTTATTGGACTTGGGAGACTTCTCAATGCAACGAGGGTACAGACCGGTGGCAGAGAACTGGTGAGGCCGGAGACTATCCGATTTCTACCGCATTTCTTATTTTGCTGAGGATCCCGTATATGTAATATGGGTATTCCCTTGTGTCAGATGAGTGAACAGACAAAAGAGGGCCACACTTGAAAAATCTTCTCGTCCAGAGGGGACTTTTTTGTCGCATGATGCATGAATGTTGGTTGAGCTTTTTGAAAAAAAAAAGTAGAAAAAATTTGCAAGGAGCAAACTGTGCAAATTGTGACGGATAGTGGAGCAAATTATAAAGCGGCGGAGAGACTATTAGCACAACTTATTCCCGGTTTTTCTTGGACACCTTGTGCAGCTCATTGTATCGATCTCATGCTAGAAGACATTTGGAGAATGAATGAATTTTAACTATATATTAAAAAGGCGAGGGATGTGACAACTTTTATTCATCGACATGGGAGACTTCTCAATGCAACGAGGGAAAAGACCGGTGGCAGAGAATTGGTGAGGACGAAGACTACCTGACTTGCTACTGCATTTCTTAGTGTGCTGAGGATGCTGTAAATGTAATATGGTTGTTCCCTTGTGTTAGATGGGTGGACAGACAAAATAGGGCGACACTTGAAAAATCTTCTTGTCCAGAGTGGACTTTTTTCTTGAAGTCTATTGATGCATCTGCTGAGTCACATGATGCAAGAATGTTGACTGACCTTGAAAAAAAAGTTTAAAAGCAAGGAGCATGTTGTACATATTGTAACGGATAGTAGAGCAAATTATAAAGCGGAGAGAAGACTATTAGTAGAGCTTATTCGTGCTCTTTTTTGGATATCTTGTGCAGCTCATTGTATTGATCTCATACTAGAAGACATTGGGAAAATGAATGAATTTAAATCCTACATTCAAAAGGCTAGGGATGTCACGACTTTTATTTATCTACGGGAAACGTCTCAAGACAACGAGGGAAAAGACTCGTGGCAGAGATCCGAAGACGCCGGTGACTACCCGATTTGCTACCGCATTTCTTAGTTTCTTGAACATGTAATATGGGTGTTCCTTTATCTCAGATGGGTGGACAGACAAAATTAGGCGACATTCGAAAAATCTTCTTGTCCGGGGAGACTTTTTTCTTGGAGTCTATTGACGCATCTGCGGAGTCGCATGATGCAAGAATGTTGGCTGAGCTTCTTGAGAAAAAAAGGTTGAAAAAATTTGCAAGGAGCAAGCTGTGCAAACTGTGACGGATAATTGAGCAAATTATAAAGCGGCGGGAAGACTATTAGCACAGCTTATTCCTGGTCTTTTTTGGACACCTTGTGCAGCTCATTGTATCGATCTAATGCTAGAAGATATTGGGAAAATGATTAACATTAAATCCTACATTCAAAAGGCTAAGGATGTCACCACTATTATTTATCAACTTGGGAGACTTCTCAATGCAACGAAGGAGCAGACCGGTGGCAGAGAATTGGTGAGGCCGGAGACTACCCGATTTGCTACCGGATTTCTTATTTTGTTGAGGATCCCGTAAATGTAATATGGGTGTTCCCTTGTGTCAGATGGGTGGACAGACAAAAGAGGACGACACTTGAAAAATCTTCTTGTCCAGAGGGAACTTTTTTAATGTTGACTGACCTTCTTGAAAAAAAGTTTTAAAAGCAAGGATCATGCTCTACATATTGTGACGGATAGTAGAGCAAATTATAAAGGGGCGAGAAGACTATTAGCAGAGCTTATTCGTGGTCTTTTTTGGACACCTTGTGCAGCTCATTGTATTGATCTCGTGCTAGAAACATTGGGAAAATGAATGAATTTAAATCCTACATTCAAAAGGCTAGGGATGTCACCACTTTTATTTATTGGACTTGGGAGACTTCTCAATGCAACGAGGGAACAGATCAATGGCAGAGAATGGGTGAGGCCGGAGACTACCCGATTTGCAACCGCATTTCTTATTTTGCTGAGGATCCCGTAAATGTAATATAGGTGTTCCCTTGTGTCAGATGGGTGGACAGACAAAAGAGGGGGACATTTGAAAAATCTTCTTGTCTAGAAGTGACTTTTTTCTTGAAGTCTATTGATGCATCTGCTGAGTCATATGATGCAAGAATGTTGACTGACCTTCTTAAAAAAAAGGTTTAAAAACAAGGAGCATGTTGTACATATTGTGACGGATAGTAGAGCAAATTATAAAGCGGCGAGAAGACTATTAGCAGAGATTATTTGTGGCCTTTTATGGACACTTGGTGTATCTCATTATATTGATCTCGTGCTAGAAGATATTGGGAAAATTAATGAATTTAAATCTTACATTCAAAAGGCTAGGGATGTCACCACTTTTATTTAATGATACGGGAAACTTCTCAATGCAACGAGGGAACAGACCGGTGGCAGAGATCTGAAGACGCCGTTGACTACCCGATTTGCTACCGCATTTCTTATTTTGCTGAGGATCCCGAAAATGTAATATGGGTGTTCCGTTGTGTCAGATGGGTGACAGACAAAAGATGGCGACACTTGAAAAATCTTCTTGTCCAGAGGGGAATTTTTTCTTGAAGTCTATTGATGCATCTGCTGAGTCGCATGATGCATGAATGTTGGCTGAGCTTCTTGAAAAAAAAAGTTAAAAAAATTTGCAAGGAGCAAGCTGTGCAAATTGTGACGGATAATGGAGCAAATTATAAAGCGGCGGAAGACTATTAGCACAGCTTATTCCCTGTTTTTCTTGGACACCTTGTGCAGCTCATTGTATTGATCTCATCTAGAAGACGTTGGGAGAATGAATGAATTTTAACTATATATTAACAAGGCTAGGGATGTGACAACTTTTATTTATCGACATGGGAAACTTCTCAATGCAACGAGGGAAAAGATTGGTGGGAGAGAATTGGTGAGGCCGGAGACTACTTGATTTGCTACCACATTTCTTAGTATATTGAGGATTTTGTAAATGTAATATGGGTGTTCCCCTTGTGTCAGATGGGGGACGTTCAAAAGTGGGCAACACTTGATAAATTTTCTTATCCAAAGGGGATTTTTTTCTTGGAGTCTATTAATGCATCTGCTGAGTCACATGATGCAAGAATGTTGGCTGACCTTCTTGAAAAAGATGTTGAAAAATTTGCAAAGAGCACTCTGTGCAAATTCTGACTGATAATGAAGAAAATTATAACGCCGCGGGAAGACTATTATCGCAACTCATTCCTTTTCTTTTTTGAACACCTTGTGCAGCTAATTGTATCGATCTCATGTTAGAAGACATTGAGAAAATGAATTAATTTAAATCCTACATTCAAAAGGCTAGGGACGCCACCACCTTTTTTTATCAACATGGAAGACTTCTCAATCCAACGAAGGAAAAGACCGGTGGCAGAGAATTGGTGAGGCCGGAGACTATCTGTTTGATATAGCATTTCTTAGTTTGCTGAAAATGCCGTAAATGTAAGATGGGTGTTCCCTTGTGTCAGATGGGTCGACAGACAAAAGAGGGCAACACTTGATATATTTTATTGTCCAGATGGGACTTTTTTTTTAAAGTCCATTGATGCATCTGCTGAGTCACATGATGCAAGAATGTTGACTTAACTTCTTAAAAAAAGTTGAAAAAATTAGCAAGGAGCATGCTGTGCAAATTTTGAGGGATAATGGAGCAAATTATAAAGCCGCGGGCGAAGACTATTAGCACAGCTCATTCTATTCTTTTATGGACTCCTTGTGCAACTCATTGTATGGATCTCATGCTCGAAGACATTGATAAAATGAATGAATTTAAATCCTACATTCAAAAGGCTAGGGATGTCACCACTTTTATTTATCGATACGGGAGACTTCTCAAGGCAGCGAGGGAAAAGACTGGTGGCAGAGATCTGAAGACGCCGTTGACTACCCGATTTGCTACCGTATTTCTTAATTTGTTGAGGATGCCGTAAATGTAATATGGGTATTCCTTTATGTTGGATTGGTGGACAAACAAAATCGGGCGACACTCGCAAAATCTTCTTGTCCAGAGGGGACTTTTTTCTTGGAGTCTATTGATGCATCTGCGAAGTCGCATGATGCATGAATGTTGGCTGAGCTTCTTGAAAAAAAAGTTGAAAAAATTTGCGAGGAGCAAGCTGTGCAAATTGTGACGGATAATGGAGCAAATTATAAAGCGACGGGAAGACTATTAGCACAGCTCATTCCCGGTTTTTTTTTTGGACACCATGTGCAGCTCATTATATCGATCTCTTGCCATAAGACATTAGGAGAATGAATGAATTTTAACCAATATATTAAAAAGGCTAAGGATGTGACAACTTCTATTTATCGACATGGGAGACTTCTCAATGCAATGAGGGAAAAGACCGGTGGCAGAGAATTGGTGAGGCCGGAGACTACCTGATTTTGTACGGCATTTCTTAGTGTGCTGAGGATGCCGTAAATGTAATATGGGTGTTCCCTTGTGTTAGATGGGTGGACAGACAAAAAAGGCAACACTTGATAAATTTTCTTATCCAAAAGGGACTTTTTTCTTGGAGTCTATTGATGCATTTACTAAGTCACATGATGCAAGAATGTTGGCTGACCTTCTTGAAAAAGATGTTGAAAAAATTAGCAAGGAGCATTACGTGCAAATTGTGACGGATAATGGAGCAAATTATAAAGCCGCGGGAAGACTATTAGCACAGCTCATTCATTTTCTTTTTTGAACACCTTTTTGCAGCTAATTGTATCGATCTCATTTTAGAAGACGACGGGAAAATGAATTAATTTAAATCCTGCATTCAAAAGGCTAGGGATGCCACCACTTTATCGACCTGGAAGACTTCTCAATCCAACGAGGGAAATGAGCGGTGGCAGAGAATTGGTGAGGCCGGAGACTACCCGATATGCTACCGTGTTTCTTAGTTTGCTGAGGATGCCGTAAATGTAATATAGATGTTCCCTTATGTCAAATGAGTGGACATACAAAGAGGCCGGCACTTGAAAAATCTTCTTGTCACCACTTTTATTTATGGACATGGAAGACTTCTTAATACAATGAAGGAAAAGATAAGTGGCAGAAATCTGGTGAGGCCGGAGATTACCCGTTTTGATACTGCATTTCTTAGTTTGCTGAGGATGCCGTAAATGTAAGATGGGTGTTCCCTGGTGTCAGATTGGTGGACAGACAAAAGATGACAACACTTGATAAATTTTCTTGTCTAGATGAGATTTTTTTCTTGGAGTCTATTGATGCATCTGCATATGATTACGATAAAATGTGAGGAAGCTTTGGCTGTCAATTGACAATCAAGCACCAAATGCAAAAGAGTCCTCGTAAGTTATATATGTTACTCTTCTGCCGGTTGTAAATCCAATTAGAGCAATTTGAATTTGTAAGTAAAGTTGTTCGAAATTTACTTATATTAATATTTTAGTAATAATCTTCAAATTTTGATATAAATTTTTATTTCTAGATTCATACAAAGAAAAGAAATAGACTAGAGCACCAAAGGCTAAACGATTTGGTGTATGTTCAATATAATTGAAAGATGCACATTGCTTTCAAAAGCGGCAGGAAGAAGGAAACAATTTTAATCCCTTAATTCTTGAATAATGTCAATGGGATAATGAATAAGTTGATGAATCTCGAGATTTGGTTCATGAAGATGGAGATCTTGAGTGGCATCATGTTGATGAAGCCGTAGGTGCTTCAAGTAATCTCAATAATTCCAACCTTCGTAGTAGAGGTGTTGGTGAATCTTCAGGTCGGCCCATCGTGTATGATCGTTGCCATGGCCCTTCTAAGAGATGTTTGGCAGATGAGGATAAAAAAAATTATGAAGATGATGATATGAACAGTGAAGACTAATGTGAAATTTGAGAAATTGAGTTTTTTTTAGGTATTTTGAAACATTAATTTTTTGACATATTAGTATTTTTATAGTTATGTTTAGTATTTTGATATTTTATTTGAAATTTAGTGATTTGATGTTATAATTTTATATTGTATAATTAAATATTACTCCCCTGTCCCACATAATTTGTCCACTATTTCCGTCCGTCTCACATAATGTGTCATTTTCTTTTTTGGAAATATAATTATATACTTTAATCACATTTCAAAATTTATAATTTATAATTTTTTTATTTTAATTAAACTATTTAATCATCTTAATGTTAATCTATAATTATTTTTATTAAATCATAATTATTTTTACTAATACATTTCTTAATTATCTACTAATTACACAATATCTAAAACTCCGTGCCTAAGTTAAATGAGACAAATTAGCTGGGACGGAGGGAGTAGAAACTTATAATAGGCAGGTTTTCGTATCGCCATATTGTCACCATTTCGGGCATCGTGCCTAAATTCTCGCCGTAATAACCTTGCTTCAAAATCCCTTGCCAATGTAAAACTTTTCGGTCGAATCTATCATGTAGGGTTTTCTTAGTATGACTTATTCGATTGGCCTGGTTTGTGGGCCATTGCGTTTATTCTGGGGGTTTATACAATGTGTATTCAAAAAGTAATGCTTGTGGGTTTTTACGTAATATTAAAAATAAAAAACAAAAAAATAGATTTGAACTTGTAGAGGTCATTGCTCTTCAAAAGCTTTTCTTCGAACTAACATTTTAAGGAATTTAGGCTGTAAGATGATATGTAACCATTATATAGGCCAGCTTATAGGGTTGTTTATTGATGTCCACGGAACGAAGTGCTTTAAGTTGCACAGTGTGGGCTAAGCAAAGAAACTTAGTGGAAAGATTTGGGATAGGAAAATCATGTCACCTTGTAAATTTCATGTTGCCGGTTGATTTCTACTTGATGTTGACAGTGGAAAGCATATTAAATAATTATGCTTCAGAATTAATATATTTGAGCAGTGGGCACTGCACCCCATAAAGATCAGTTATCTATGTCACCTGTCTTGAGAATTTAACATATTATTTTACACATGAATAAACTTGTGTAACATTATCTTACGATTCAGGATTTACCTACAAATACTCTGAAGAAAGCCATGATCTTTTTCAAATGAAAGATTCATAAAGCACTTTGAATGATGGATTGTATGACTAATGTAATTTAGCTCTCCATCTCTCTCTTGTCATCTGGTTAAGAATATTTCTGACGTAGGAAAGGAACAAGCTGGGGCTGCTTCTTCAAGTAGGCTAATGAGTTGTACCAGATCCAGATCAGGTATGTAAATTCTTTAAGCTCTTTAATTGTATCTTACTTTCATTAATTAATATTTTGATGCTCTTTTACATCCAAATAAAATATAAAAAAAAGATAACATTTGGTGAAAGTTGTTTCATCCATTTTTTCTTCACCAAAAATTCAGGAAGATTATTTATGCCAACATTGGAATTTTGGCGCAATGAAAGAGCAATATACAATGTGGTAATGTTTTCTGTTTTTCTTACCTCTTATCATTGAGTGTTAGCGTGCCATTTATTATTAAAGTGTGCACAAGCCCATAACTTGCCAGGCACCATTTTTTTTTTTTTTTTTTCATAAAATTGATCTTAACAATGTCACTATTTGGTAAAACTGTGGTTCTAACTTCTAACTTATTGATTGAAGTCTTAAAATCAGTTTCTGGAATTATGCTTTTTGTGAATTCAGCAATGTAGATCCGTTGATATTAATGGATATTGCTTCTTACCCTGCCTTATCCAACCGAGTGTTCTAAATTCTTTCAGATCTGTATAAAAAATGGCATTGTCTTGAATGCGTAACTTGCACAGATATATTTGCAACCTAATAATTTACATTTCTACTTTCTAGCTTCCATGTGGTTCATATTTTTGGGGATGAATTGATATTTGTTGTTTTTCTCTAACCTATGTTGTATGCTCTATATTATTGTACTATTAGATCATTCACTTCTATCACTAAACTACTTTACTCTTAAAATTTTTTATTTTTGTTTCTGAAAAAGAGGTCGTATGGTTTTAGGCCTTTAGTATGGTATACTTATCATGAGTAGACTATTTTAATTTATTTTATTTTCAATTCACAAAATTTAGGAAATCCTATTATGAAATGATAAAATTATTGTATTGCAGGATAGAACGGTTACTGGGTTTCAGGAAAGCATACGGCTGGAAGAGCTAAGAAAGGGTACAGTGGTTAAAAACCATTCTATTTTTCTTAGTACGAGTGATTACATCAATATTTGGGCTTCTTGTTTTTTCTATGACAATAGTATATCTATAGCCATAATGCCTTTCTCTTAAAGGATCATTTGAATGTGAATATTATAGTTATATAATATGAATCATTTTACAATGAATTTTTGTCGACATAGTTGGTGATGCCACTTGGTTGCCGTGTATTGAAGCCCGCTACACAAGTATTCTGTGAGAAAGAAATATATCTTATAAATGTCTTTCTATGAAAATAAAACGCATGAAGCTTTGTACTAATACAAATAATTTCTAACAATTTTTTACATGAAAAAGGTAAAGGGCTTCATTTGCATCACAAATTTGTTTAGTGACCAGAGTGCCCTAACATATAATGGCTCAAACCTAACTACTACCCCCTGAATGATGCTAAATTGTTGCTGGTTCTGCCATAGAACTTGCTGCTGATATGAATTGTTTATTGTGTTTTACCTACAATATAATTATCTAGAAGAATCTAATAGTGACTTGTTTCCCCAGAAATTCATTTGAATGATGACTGTTAATAAATATTGTGTTTGAAATTTTGCAAATCAATTCTATCTTTTATTTATTTCTTTTGGTTTGTACATGTGCAATTTAGTATCAGAGCACATGATAATGATTATGAAGTTTTGCTTAACTTTTCTGTATAGACTCAAAGAATCTTGTATGCGTTTGTAAGCATAATTACTTGACCGTGAACTGAATTAATCATTTATGAATCAAATATAGAAATGATCTCTTTCTGGATAAGTTTTGGTGATTGCTTTTGTGCCTCTCGTGCAGAGGCTGTTTTTTTTTAGGTGTTTTACTCCTATAATCATGTAATGTCTTTTCCTGTTCGCTTAGAAATGAAATATTTTATTGGAGCTGTTGGTTTCATTGTTTTATAGGAAGTGGATCAGAGCCTCCAAGAAAGAGATAAGTAAATCATGAAGCTCACTTCTTCCATCATAAGGTAAATAAATTGCATGGACGAGTTTATATTGCCAAAAAAAAAAAAAAAGGTTATTAGGAGCAACTTTAATGTATATTTTGGAATTAGTGTGTGAATTATATTTATTTATTCTTTATTATATGTATGTCTATATTTAAAATTGAAATATAGCCTGGACGGTATCTTTAAATGCTTTTGTAGATTCATACATATTATTTTCTTGGATTTGAATTTAGTTTTTGTTTGAATAATAGTTTGAATGTGATGTTCCACGAGAGAAAATATTGTATTTTTATAAGGACACAAGTGTGAGTTTTATACCACCTACATAAATTGTATTCTTTGCAAATGAATTTTAACAAAACCAAGTAGTGTGTAAGTGATAAATTGATTTACCTAATAGACCTTGGGCTTATAGATTGTATTATAGTATCTTAAGTGCATATATCTTCTATGCTCTATAGATATGTATCAATATCACCCATTCATTCACTCACAAAAATCTGCAATAAATCATTTAATTTAATTGTGTTATACACATCATACATACGCGTATAAGTTGTGGATGGCACTACTTTTGCCACGTTTCATTTTCGTAGATGAAATATTGTATAATTTGTAGCCGAATATTGTAGGCTCCTATTTCCTATAAATATGACCTTGTTGCACACTACATATTAATCTCAATCAATTTACTTACTCTTCCATATTCCATTTTCCTTTATTAAATATTATATTAAATATTATACTGCATATTCTTATATATAATATATATAAAACACACCACACACAACTATCTATCTATTATTAGTATATATATAAGCCACACATACATCTATATACATATATATATATCTACTATATACAAAATAGCGGTTCGCGATAGAAGTAATTAATATTTCTATTGGCTAATCATATACTAATATCACAACACGTTATCAGCACGATTATATATTTTATTTTCTGCAATGTAATATTGTATATTTTATCTGTTTTTTATGTCTAATCTTGCCAAACAGGAACTTCTTTCTCTCTTCGTTTCTGGCCAAAATTATATGGCCTGAGTTCGCGATGTTAAAATGCATTTGGCATCAATGGGCTTGGAAAATACCATTGCCCGGGATAAAAATTCCCCGAGCCAAGATCGTGCAAAGACCATGATCTTTTTGTGCCATCATATCGATGAGGCACTAAAATGCAGTACGTGACGTTGGAATCCGCACTTGAATTATGGGAGAGATTGAAAGAAAGATATGATCACTTGAGGCTGACTTTGTTGCCAAAGGCACGAAGTGAATGACAAAGCCTACGATTTCAGGATTTTAAAACAATCCAAAAATATAATTCTGTCATGTTTAAAATAACATCACAGCTACGCCACTAGGGCGAAAATATATGTGAATTTGATATGATGGAGAAAATTTTCTCCACTTTTCATGCCTCTAACATAGTTTTGCAGCAGCAGTATCGCGAAAGAAGCTTTTAGAAATATTCTGAGCTGATCACCTGTTTTTTGCTGGCCGAACAAAACAATGAATTGCTATTGAAAAATCACGAATCTCGGCCGACAGGTGCAAATCCATTTTCAGAGGCAAATGCAATACAACCGAAAAATCCGGTGCGTGGTCGTGGGGAGGTCAGAAATCAATAAATTGATCGCGATCAAAGCAAAATCGCGGACAGGGCCGGACAAACGCATATGGTCATAATAATTATCAAAACAGGCCCCGATATGTGTCAAATCGGCGTTGTAATGATAGAAGGTCTTACAGACCTCAACAAAGGCTCAACGCTAGGAGAAACATAAACAATGACGAGAAATGCACCCGGTGTGAAATCAAAGGCCATTGGGCCCATGTTTCTCGCAGAGCGAGGCTCTTGGCTGAACTGTATCAGGCCTTAAAAAAAAAGGCAAGGAAGAGTTGCTACCGAAACAAACCACGCTGCCTACGATGATACATTTGACGATGTGATGAATAAAAATATCACGCACCTGGATGCCAATGGTCTGCTTGACATAGCTGATTAAATGATAAAATATTGTTGTCTCTCTTTTGTTATTTTACTGTTTTATGCCCTTTTTTTGTATTACCCCCTATAATATAAGTCTGTTTTGATTATGTTAATAATACATGTCTTTTATTATTTTTACCTTATTGCAAAGATATGGATGCCAAATATTTTGGAGCCGATGACAATATCTGTCTTATCGACAGTGTTACGACTCAAAACATTGTGAAAAATAAATGTTATTTCTTCTACCTAAATATGGGAAAGACCATTATTGTAACTATCAGTGGTGCATCGAAAATGATTGAAGGCTCAGGAAAAACTATTGTATTTCTCCTAAATGGACAAAAATGACAATTAAAAATGCACTGTTCTCGAGCAAAGTTCAAAGGAATTTACTGAGCTTCAATAATATTTGGAAAAATGGGTATCACATTGAAACATTGAATGAGACAGAAAATGAGTATCTCCTGATAACTCAGATTGTGAATGACAAAAGAATTGTGAAAGAAAAATTGTCATCATTTTCTTCCGTTACATATTATTCAAAAGTCAGTGTCGTTGAAATATGTCACTTAGTAGGCCAAATGGCTGCTAGCGAATTTAAAACTTGTCACGGTCGACTTGGGCATCCTGGCAATCTAATACAGAGGCGAATTGTTGAAAATTCAAATGGCCATTCATTGAAAAAGAAAAATATTTTGAGTCCGAATGAGTTTGCTTGTGCTGCCTGTTCCCAAGGGAAGTTAATAATCAGGTCATCTCCAACAAAGGTTGGATTTGAATCCCCAGCTTTTCTAATAAGAATTCAAGGTGATATTTGTGGATCAATAGATCCACCGTATGGATCCTTTAAGTACTTTATGGTACTAATTGACGCGTCAACTCGATGATCACACATATATTTGTTATTTATTCGCAATCTGCTTTTTACTAGACTACTTGCACAAATAATTAAATTGCGAGCACAATTTCCAGATCACTCGATAAAGAAAATACGTTTAGATAATGCTGGAGAGTATTCATCACATACATTTGATGATTACTGCATGTCAATTGGGATTACTTTGGAACATCATGTTCTCCACGTACATACGCAAAATGGTCTCGTTGAATCCCTCATCAAAAGTTTGCAATTAATTGTTAGACCATTGTTAATGAGGTCTAAATTTCCTGTATCAGCTTGGGGACATACTATATTGTATGCAGCAGCCCTCGTGAAAATAAGGCCAACAAGTTATCACTGTTATTCCCCTACTCAATTGGTATCTGGAAAAGTACTAAATATATCTCACTTGCGAATTTTTGGATGTGCTATTTATGTGCCAATTGTACCACATCAACGGACAAACTTGAGACCTCAAATAAGGTTGGGTATATATGTCGGGTATGAATCGCCCTCGATTGCGAAATATCTTGAACCAACAACGAGTAATTTATTTATTACAAGGTTTGCAAACTGTCACTTTGATGAATCTCATTTTCTGACATTAGGGGGAGACAGTAATCAACTGAAAAAAAAATCGTGGAAAATACCACTTGAATTTGAAAAGAAATTTAATGGAAAATACCACTTGAATTTGATCATCGTACGAAACATAGTGAACTTGAAGTTCAAAGAATTGTACATTTGCAGAAAATTGCAAATCAATTGTTTGATGCTTTTAATGATGCTGCCAGAGTTATGAAATCATATATAGCATCAGCAAATGCACTACCTAAAATAAATATCCCATAAGGGAAGGTACCGATTGCTAATGAGCATACGACCCGCATAAAATGTGGCAGGCCGTTGGGTTCCAAGGATAAGAATCAACGAAAGAAGAAAATTGTAAATATTGGTAAAGAAATCAACAATGATCAGATACCTGAAAAGGTCAATACAACCATTGAAGAGGTTGATACTAAAAATTATGATGAAAGTGATGATGAAGTTATTGAAACTTTCGTTAACTATAACATCAGTGGAAAATATTAGAACAGAAATAAAACAAATATTGATAATGCATTTGCATATTCTGTAGCACTCGATATAATGAAATATGACGAGGATTATGAACCAAAATCAATTGATGAATGTCGGCAAAGAGATGATTGAGCAAAATTGAAAGATGTAATCAAGTCTGAATTGGACTAATTGAATAAACGACAAGTATTCAGCCATATAGTCCAAACACCTGTAAATGTAAAACATGTTGGCTACATGTGGGTGTTTGTGAGAAAAAAAATAAAAAAAATGATATCACAAGATATAAAGTAAGACTTTTAGCCCAGGGTTTTTCCCATAGACCTGGCATTAACTTTGAAGAAACATATTCGCCGGTCATAGATGGAATAACATTCATGTATCTGGTGAGCCTGTTAGTACACAATTATCTTGATATGCGATTAATGGATGTGGTTACTGCCTATCTTTATGGCTCCTTAGACAATGACATCTACATGAAAATCCAAGAAGGGGTTAACATACCTGAATTATTCAAATCAAAGCCAAAAGAATCATATTCCATCAAATTGCAAAAATCTTTGTATGGGCTCAAGCAATCAGGCCGAATGTGGTACAATTATCTCAGCGAAAGCCTAAAAAAGAAGGTTACATAAATGACCTTATCTGTCCATGTGTTTTTATAAAGAAAAATGGGTCAGGATTCGTAATCATCGTTGTATATGTCGATGATCTCAATTTAATTGGAACTCCTGATGAAATCCAGAAAGCTGTTGAATATCTAAAAAAAGGAGTTTGAGATCAAAGATTTTGGAAAAACTAAATTTTGCCTTGGTTTGCAAATTGAGCACTTAAAAAGTGGAATCTTTATCCACCAATCAAATTATACGAAAAAGGGTACTGAAACAATTTCTGATGGATAAGTCACATTCGCTAAGTACCACAATAATCGTCAAAGCACTCGATCCAATAAAGGATCCATTTAGACCAAAAGAGGAAAACGAAGAAACACTTGGCCCTGAAGTGCCATATATGAGTGCTATAGGCATATTAATGTATCTCGCCAACAACACCCGGCCTGATATATCATTTGCTGTAAATCTATTCAGTTCATCACATACTCGACGACATTGGAATGAGATTAAACACATCTTTTGCTATATCCAAAGAACAACTGATCTCGGGTTATTTTACTCGAAAGATTCTCGACATGAATTGATTGAATTTGCCAATGCAAGATATTTATCGGATCCTTATAAAGCCAAGTCTCAAACTGGCTATATATTTACTTGTGGCGAAACTGTGATATCTTGGAGATCAATGAAACAAACTTTAACGATCACTTCTTCAAATCATGCTGAAATATTTGCAATTCACGAAGTTAGTCGATAATGTATTTTGTTGAGATCAATGACTCAACATATTATTAAAAATTGCGGGTTAATATAAAATTCCACCAACTACATTGTATGAAGATAATACGGCTTGTATAGTTCAATTGAAAATGGGTTACATTAAAGGAAATAGAATGAAACACATTTCACCAAAATTCTTTCACTCATGATCTTCAGCAAAATGGTGAAATCAATATGCAACAAATTTGATCAGATAATAATTTGACGGATATATTAACCAAGCTTTACCAATTGCAACATTTGAAAATTGATAAAGAAAATAGGAATGCGTCGGTTCAGGGATCTCAAATAATGCTCAGATCAGGGGGAGAATCAATACAAGAATAATGTACTCTTTTTCCTTCACTAAGATTTTTTTCCACAGAGATTTTTCTGAGTAAGGTTTTAATGAAGAACATTCTTCGTATAAAAACATCCAAAGAGGAGTATTATACACATCATACATACGTGTATAAGTTGTGGATGCCACTACTTTTGCCACGTTTCATCTTTGTAGATGAAATGGTGTATAATTTATAGCCAAATATTGTAGACTCCTATTTCCTATAAATATAACCTTGCTGTAATGAAAAGTTATTACACACTAGATATTAATTTCAATTCATTTACTTACTCTCCCGGATTCCATTTTCCTTTATCAAATATTATACTGCATATATACATCTTTTCTTATATATAATATATATAAAACACAAGCACACACAACATACTATCTTTATTATTATATATATAAGCCACGCATACATCTATATACATATATTTATATATCTACTGCATATATATACTACATCTATATTTGTATAATATAGTAATTAATATTTCTATTGGTTAATCCTATACTAATATCACAACAAGTTGTCTATATTGTGTTATATAGTTGTTCTTGTTATTATTATTATTCTAATGAATGGCCTGGTACCACATATCTCTTATCAAGTACTACTTCCGTGCGGCTTTAAGGGTTGTATTTATTTTTTGTGTGTTGATATTTAAATATTAATTATTATATCGAAACATAGTACAAATTAAAGAAAAATGGCAAAAATACTTCTATTTGTGTATTATAATACTAATATAATGATATTTGTACAAAAAATTATACAAATATAAAAATATTTTTAATGTTAAATACAATGACGCAAACTATAAATATAATCCTTGAGGCAGATAGAGGTAGTATAATTCATCACTTATCTATCTCAATTCAATTTTTTTGGTGGTGTTTAATTTGTTCAGCAAATGGGCAGACAAACAAGGTTTACAATTTTTTTCGCATTGTATTTTGGTGTGTATGGCAATGTTAATTAATACTGAGACTAACTGGTAGGGTATGAGAATAGTAAATGTTTGATGCGATAGTTGTGGTGGAAAACCGGATGAGTTGCTGGAGTTGGGGTTTGATTATATATATGTGTGTGTTTATGTGTATATATATATATGTATGTGTTTGTGTGTATATATATATATTAGGATTCGTGCGCGCATACGCTGCGTATGAGCCATGTTGGAGAAAACTTGTTATAAGGTAGTGATTATTTGATATGCATGAAGAAATGGTCGATTAGTACGAGTTAATAGAAGTTGATTGAGTCAATTTATATTTGTGTTTGAGATCATTTTCGCTTGAAAAAAATGTTTCATGTGATTGAGAGATAGGTGGAGACTCTAAAAGCTTCCTCTTCAACAGACTGCAAATTTAGGGGAATACTCTATTTCTGGACTAAGAATTTTCCATCCGACTTTATATTCTGCTCCAATTTTAGAGCAAGCTACATATTCTTTTTTTTTTATTTTTTTTTTAGTTTGGTCCTTGAAGTTTCGAGTTTTATATATTTAATTTTTAATTAATTTATTTATTGTTATTATTATTTCACATTGAGGTGGGTACAATTGGGGGGTCTATTCAGACTCTGTCTTCTTATTTTTATTTTTATTTATTATTATTATAAAAATTCGGATTCTCTTTCAATTTGGTGGGTTCGGAAGGTATATCTGGTGTAATTTTTTTAAAATACTAATATATTATATTATATAGTAAATAAACAATATAAATACTAATATATTATATTATATAGTAAATAAACAATATAAATGTAGTATAATATAATATTACACAGTAATATTACAATATAAAATTAAAATAAATACAAACAAATATTAAAAGCAACAATAACTAAATTATTGGAATATAAATAAAGATACATACTAATATAGCCGAAGATCGGATCCATCTCCACCTAAATTATTAATTTCATAGCCAAATAGATCCAAACATAAGGGAGGTCGTGGATTGCTGTTGTTCCACAATTTTTTTAAAAAAAAATTCGTCTTTGTTCATTTTTGAAATACTCTCGAATTTCATAATTTGCTATAGTATTTATTTTCATAAGCAATATTTTATCCCCTTTTTGAGATTATTTGAAAGCTATCATTTTTGCTATTTGCTTGTGCGCTTTTTATCAACTCAATAATTTCTTAATGTTGTTTCGCTCTATTATCTTTTTCAGTTTCATCCTTTTTACTCCAACGGATCTTCGACTCGAAGATCCACCCACATTTTCATTTAAATTGATAGAAAAATTCAAAAGTCCTTGCAATATTGGAGAACCACATTCGGAAGTAGAAGAGGATTATCGGGATCGGAAGAGATGTAGCCGGCTCTTTATGATTCAAGTTGTTACTTCGCAATTCAAACGTTATCGCAAAAATTTTCAATAAATTTCTTCAGACATAGTCGACCCTTTTTTTAAACGTTTGATCTTCCATAAATAACAACTTCACTCGATCTAACTGCAAATAACGTGAATTTCAGTACATATATTAAAATATATCAAATTGCTATTATAACATATAATTTATATATACTTACAATATCTTGCTTTGATTCTCAATTGGAATTCATGTTATCAAATTGTATGACACACCTTATTAATTTTTGAATAGTTTTTTCTATGTTATGCAATCGATATTGTAATAATTTTACCTTATAAATATATGAGTCAGGCTCCCTTTGATCATTATAGGTGATTACCACTCTTGCCTAAAATTGCTCCTTAGACCGATACACATCTATGGTAGGATCTTGAGAAACTCATATAAGCTCCACACAAATTAATATGTTCATGGTCAGTGTATCCAGAAGCCGGAGAACTCATTTTGTTTGAATGAAAGATGCTGAGAAACATATTATTTTAATTTTTTTAGAGTGTTAAAATAAAAATGTGGGATGAATTATCTGAAAATTTAGTATATATAGACAAAATATTGTGTGGTATCCAATGTTGAAATCTTCAACTGTGTCCGTTAAATTAGTATCCAATGTGAATATTTATTTATGTCCATTCAATTTATTTTATTTGATTTAAAATTGTGTCTATTTTTTAGTCCATTAAGTTGGTATCCAATGTAATATTTAATTGTGTCTATTCTTTTTATTTGATTTAAAATTGTGTCATTTTTTGGTCCATTAAATTGGTATCCAACATAGATATTTAATTGTGTCCATTCTTTTTAATTTGATTTTAATTATGTCATTTCTTTTTGTTCATTAATATGGTTCCAATGTAGATAATTAAATTAAGTCCATTCATTTAATCTAATTTAAATTTGTGGAATTTTTTGGTCCATTTAAATGGTATCCAATGTGAATAACTAAACTGAGTCCATTCATTTTATTTAATTTAATGTAATTAATTATCTCTTTAAATCCTTCTATAAGTATATGTGTAGAATGAAATTATCATTCATCTCAATCCAAGATGAATTACAATAATATGAATTCTTCACTTCATAATTCATCATCATCTTCTTCGAGTGATGATTTTGAAGCGGAACAAGAAGTATTATTTCAAATATTTCAAAATAACAACAAAAGATTACAAGATAATTTTTACATGGTCAACCATCCTTCCCGATGTGGCTCTACTCCCGGTCATAGAGTGATCAAGCGTGATCGTGAAACTGCAGATTTCAATTTGTTCAAAGATTACTTCAACGATAATTCATGATACGACGATGAAATGTTTCGTCGTTGGTATTGAATGTTATAACCCCTCTTTCTTCGTATTCTTGAGAATGTTAAATCTCATGATAGATACTTTCATCAATGGCGTAATAGAACAAGAAAGCTTGGATTATCAGCTCTCCAAAAAGGAACCGTTGTTTTTCGAATGTTGGCATATGGTGTACTGACAGATGCAACAGACAAATATGTAAAAATCGGTGAGTCAACTACAATTGAAAATCTTAAGAGATTTTTCCATTTGGTTGTTGAATTATTTGCAAAACCTTACCTAAGATCACCCAATGCGAATGATGTGATGAGGCTCCTGCATATTGGCGAAAGCCTTGAATTTCTCGGAATGTTGGAAAGTTTAGATTGTATGCATTGTAAGTGGAAAAATTGTCATACAACATTTTCCAAACAGTATACAATATGTTCAAGCAAACCGAGGATCATCCTAGAAGTTATGACTGATTATGATCTTTGGATATGACATGCTTATTTGGGTATATCGGGGGAAGAATGATATTTATGTCCTCGACTCATCAAATTTATATTTCAATATTGCACAAGGTATTACTCCACCTGCAATTTATGTTCTCCAAGGAATAGAGTACGACCTAGAATATTATTTAGCCGATGGTATATACCCAAAGTGGTCAACCTTAGTGCAAACTATCCATAAGCCATGGGGCCGAAAGAAACAATATTTTGCAATGAAACAAGAGACGTGTAAGAAAGATGTGGAGCATGCATTCAGAATTATGTAATTGTCGTAAGGCCATATCGTTTTTTGGATAAATAATATTTTACATGGCATAATGTCTGCATGCATTATCATGCATAATATGATTATCGAAGATGAACGTGATCTCAGTGCACCAATAATAGACAGTCTAGATACACCATTTCCTATGGTTGAAAGAGTTGTCGATGAAGATGCCCGATTTCAGCAATTTCTCATGCGACACAAGCAGATAAGAGACAAAGATACACATGTGGCACAAGAGAATGCATTAATAGATCATTTATGAGAACACTACATTCATCAAGAGGATTGTAATGAATAATATTTTAGTTTAATTGTATTTTTTATTTTTGCCCATTATTTTCTTAATATATTTGTGATTTCATCTTATTTTTTTTATTTTATTTATTTTTTAAATTATGTTTTTTTCACATAAAAAATAATTAAATGAAATAATTTATTATTATTATTATTTTAAAAATCGTCTCAATACAGGTTGCAGTTCTGTAGCGGGTCCGGGCAACACATCTAATTTATGCCAAAAAGGTCGATTTTGCCTAATTTTGAGTTCTTGGTTTTATTTTTGAGCCTCTATTTTTATTTTTTTTTTTTGTAGGAAGTGTCTGTTTATTGGAGATTTATTAAGTACTATATCCACTATTTTAAAATATGAGGTTCCACTCATTGATGGAAAGAATGATTTTATTATGTGGTAAAACACAATTCAAGACTATTTAGTGCAACAAGGTTTTGATGTTGCCTTGGAAGATAGAAAGCCAGAAGGTATGAAAGATGATGATTGGAGTTTGATCCGAAAAAATTTTGTTAGCACAATTCGATTGGCCGTCACCCCGCAGATAAAGGTTACCGTTTTGACGGAAACATCGCCGAAGAAGTTGTGGGATACTTTGGAGAGTAAATTTGTCAAGAAGACGATGACTAATCGACTTATTATGGAGATGGATATATACTATTTGAAGATGGAGGAATGAGGTAATATTATTTACCATACTAACAAGTTCAATGAGCTAGTACGCCGATTGTTGAATGTAGGAGAGGAAATTAAAGAGGAAGAGCAAACGTTGCTCTTGTTAGCTTCATTGCCCAAATCCTACAAGTCATTGGTACAGTCAATGTTGGTTGTAAAAAATACATTGAAATTGAATGAGACGATAACGGTTTTGAAGGAGAATGACAAGATAATGAGAAATAAAAACGCTTCAAATGAGAGTCAAATACTAGCTATGGGGAGTTCTGAAAGAGAGAGTAAAGTGAAGAGTGGCCACGGCGGAAGATCAAAATCTCGACTAAGAGACTACAGCTCTATTGCGTGTCATTATTGTGGAGAGCTTGGTCACATTCAAAATCACTGTCGACTATTTAAAGAAACTTGAAAAGTCTGAGAAATTTGAAGGGTAAGTCGAAAGTTGAAAACTCCGTGAACGTGGTCAATTATGAAGGTAATTTCCTTCTTTTTAATACAATTCCTATTGAAAATTCTAATTGGGTGTTGGATTATGTTGCTGATGTCCATATATATAAAGATCAAACTTTATTTGATATTTTGCATACAAAGTGAGATTTTGGCTACATCAATGTGGGAGATAAGATGCAGCAACGAATCAAAAGCATTGAAATAGTTACCTTGAAGCTCCACAATGGTAATGTCAAAACAATTTTTAATGTGAGTTATATGTCTACTGTTGGAGCTAATGTTATTTCATTAGGCGAGTTGCTTCACATGAGCATAGATATATTGACACTAAATATCTATGCAAAGCATATAAGGGTGACAGACTTAAAATTTTGAGATGCAATCATATTACCAAATAAAATTGAAATATATTCTAAAGTATTTTCTCAATGATAATCATACAAAAATTGAGAAATATTGTTAAATGATATGGAAAAGATTGAAAGGACACGGACCCTACTAACAAAAAGTTGGTCGGAATCGGACCAATGTTATGACAACTACTCGAAAACAAAATACATTTATGTTGCATCAAAACCAACTCCACATATTCTTTTATTTTATTATTTTTCATAAATTTTTTATCAGATTAAATCATTCTGCCTATATACTATAATATTATTATTTTCCATAAATTTCTTTATCGGATCATATGACATGTATATATATATATATATTTCATAATACGATTATAGAGGTGTTAAAGCACATGTTAAAATCAATCTTAATTACCAGCTACATTATTTTCTATGTAAAGATATTAATAGAACTTCCTATCCAATCACTATCGGTATATCCAATTAATTGATGTAGATGAATACCAATCCTATATTTTTTTTGTTCTACGGAAATAACCTATAATTCTTAACAACTTTAAAATGATATTCTTTAGTATTAGATTGAAATCTTGCACTTACATCAATACAAAATAAAATAACAAGTCGACTAACAGTAAGATAAAGTAAGCTTACAATATAGATTTATATAGTTTCTAATTTAGAAAATTTTCTAATATATCATTCAATGATTATTCTTTTTTTTTTTTTTTGTGTTGAATTTTAACCATGTGATCAAACAAGCATCATATGTGATGTACTTTTTATCATTAGAACTACAATACTAAATTAATTTGATGAGTACCACAATACTAATTTTGTGTGCCATGAACATAACACATTATTCTCTTAGCAAGTTTAAAATGATTTTCTTTAAGATCATATTGAAATATTGCATATACACCAATACTAAATGAAATAACATGTCGATTAGCAGTAAGATAAAGTTATTTTTCTATTATAGATTTATATAGCTTCTGATCTATAGAAGGTTCTCATATATCTTTCAATAATTTTTCGTATTGTGTCATTGTTATACAAATAATTTTTAAATTTTCTAATCCAAATTCTTAAACTAAACTTTTAGCATACTTGGTCTAATTTTAAAATGTTACATTTATATTTTGCTTCACATTCAGACCTAAAAAGGATATATATATATATATATTAAGTGTGTTCATTCTTCTATCATGCTCATTTCAAACTTTTTAGCATAAGTTCTACAAATTCATCTCTTAAAAAATTCAAATGTAATCCAAAGACAATATCATAAACATTAATTTGAGTAATCATCACATTATTTTCAGCATGTTTAATGAACAAAATTTTGTCTACTAATCATCTTGTCTAATTCTTTTGCAACAAATAAAAAAATATAATCTCACATACAATATCTACAAGAAATTATCAATTTTGTAACGAAATTTTTTTGTTCCTAAATTCACTTTTTCCGTTACTAATGATATTAGAGACGGAATTAGAGATGGAATTACATTAGCTACGTGAACTTTTGGAACAAAATTTCGTTACAAATATACTATTTTTTTGGTAGTGTATATATGTAATGTTTGTTTAAGACCATAAAAAACTGTGTGTGATCTATATATACACGTAATTCAAAATTTTTTAGTTTTCAAAACCTTTTGGTTGAGCAACGTAATTTCTTCTTTAATTCATCTATTTAAAAATACAAGTTTAACATCCATTTGATAAAATGTAAAACCAAATATAGATGCAATAGAAAGTAATAGGCAGACAGCTTTTATTTTATCAATGACAACAAAAGTTTCTTCATAATCTTAACCTTCAATTTGTGTATAATTTTAAGCAAATAGTCTAGCTTTGCTCCTTGTAATATTTTCATTTTCATTAGTTTTATTATTTGATATTCATGTGCTACTTATCACAATAATATCAATATATGGTTCAAGTAAAGTTCATACCCTTTTTTTTTTTTTTCTAATAAATTAATTCATCTTGTATAGCCCCAATTTAATATTTATTTTTTTGAAGTTTGTTCAATATTTTTGGATTGTATGTTAGAAATAAAGTAATTATATGTGGTTCATTCTCTAAAATTATTTTGTCTTTTTCTGGTAATGGATAAATGAGGATCAGTTCTATATTCAAGTTTAGTTTCTATTTGAGAAATAACATGCTATCTGTATGTTGTTAGAATATTAGAGTAAAATTATTTTTCAATATTTTGGATTGAAGTTTTTTCTATACTCATTTAATTATTGGGGAGTTTACCAGTAAGAACAAATAAACCATCAACAATATCTTGATTTATAGTGTTATCAGAATTAGTTGATTCAGCAAATATCATCATATTCATGAATTCTATTACCTTTTTAGTTGATTATTGAACACTCTATATGTTAGACTATTAATAGAGAAAATTTTATCCATTGAATCTAGAGTCAAGTTTCTTTAGTTAATCTCTATTATTTGGAACTTTTCCTCTTTATTTTTAATAAGGTGTTTCTCTAAATTTTACTTGTATATAAACTGCTATTAATCACAAGTACTATTTTAGCTTCTTCCGAAAAACATTTAGCAGTATTATTTCCATCTAGCATAGATCCAGCAATTTCTTATAATGTTCTATTCTCGATAACACCATTTATTGGGGTGTTTTAAAGGCTAAGAATTCATGTAAAATATCATGGTTATCAGAAAAATTCAGAAAAATATTGATTGTCAAATTCTTTTTTGAAATTTATCAATTTTTTTTTTTTTGCATTCAATTTCTTGCATAATTTCTCAAAATATTCAAATGTATCACTTTGGTTACTAAGGGGGTTTTGGCAAATAGCTTTTAAAAGAGCTTTTAGCTTATTGAATAGCTTTTAGCTGTTTGACCAGTCAAAAAGCTAATTTAGGTGTTTGGTAATTAGCTCTTTTTGGACCAAAAAGCTAATTTCTAGAGTTTTGAAATAGCTTTTTCTGTAAAAAAATTTTTATTCCTTACATGCCCTTAAAAATTTATTATAAATTTTACACAAATAAATATATTTTGATTATTTATTAATTATATTAGAATATTTTATTATATTATAGTTTTACTTTTATAAATTTAAAATAATTAATTTTTATATAAAAATTATTTTAATTGTAAAATATACAAATTTATTAAAATCAACATAAAATAAAAAATATAAATATTAATAATTTATTTTTTTATTAAAATTACATTATATAAATTTTATACTAAAAATAAATTAAATTTATTGAAAATTATAAATATAATGAACTAATCAATAACTAACATAATAAATATATACACGAAAAAATTTATTATTTTATATTTTACATCATTTTTAATAAAAAAAACTATTTATATATTTTAATAAAAATATATTATTTTTTAAATATAAATGTAATAAAAATAAATACTTTTATAACACTTTTACAATTTTCAATAACTAATAACAAAAAATTTTAAACATTCTAAACCCAAAAAAATATAATTGAATATATTAGAAACAAGAATAAAATAGAAATGTCTTCAATTGTCATTTTATGTATAAACAACTAATATCAAACAGTTGTTTTACCAAACATTTTAATACAAACAACTAATCGAACCAGCTAGTCAAACCAGCTAATTGAATCAGCTAACAGCTATCAGCTAATTGCCAAACACGTCCTAAGACTATCTATCTGTGTATCTACATACAACTTTTGTATTATTCGATTCGGTTGATCTTGTTCTTTACTTAGACCTTCAATATTTATTTGCAAATTGTTCAGATAGTCTTCTAATCTCATTATTTCTTACAATTGAAATCTTTTATTCAACTACAATTTCTTTTAACGATCGACTAGTCCTTGTATGTCTACTTATTTGTAATCATCATCAAAAGAATTAAAAGAATATTTCAGAAGTATCTAACTTTAATTTGACGTTGATTTTCATCACCTGTAATTGCAACAATATATTCAGTTTCATTTCCCACTTGCCCATTATGTTTGCATGGTTCTTCATATCATGTGGTTTTTACGGCTTAATTTTCTAATAAAAATATAATATATGAACGGACAATACATAATATAATTGATTTCAGCACAAAAAATATATTAATGCAACACATCTATATATTTTTATTTAATATAACATGTATTGTGTATTGAATAAAAATACATTGTTTAATAATTTTATACTTGCTTACTTGAAAATTTAAAATTGTGCTATTTTGTCCATTCAACACAGTAATTATTCTACCTTGTAATAAAAGAGTATTTTAATTATATATATATATATATATTCTATTTATTAAATAAAAAGATTATTATTATTTCGTCAATGTGTAAAACGTACTTATATACAAAAAAAATATATGTATAATAATTACTTTTAAACTTTCTTATAATTTACGATATTAAAATAAATAAATATATCTTGAATAAAATATTATTACTTTCATAGAAAATAAATATAAAATATTTATATTGAACGTAGAATTGGATTTAAATTTTTATTTGTCCAAAATCATTTAGATTCGGTTCCTATTTGATAAAATTTAGACTGCATTACTTTTTCATATTTTTTTTTCCTCCCTTTCCACCCTCCTTCTTATCCAACAAAAAGGAAACTTCCGTACTTATTTTCCGACCACAAAATCGGCGAAGAAACACCAACGACTACAAATCGAACCTTCCGTGTAGTCGTTCACGCTCTTTCAATTTTCAATACCCATTCATTTCCCGATTGTCGATCTCAAACTCCCATCGCTCCACGCCCAAATTGACGGACCTCAGAATTTTTTAAGGTTATATAGTAACTCTATTTCGAATGAGTAGATTTGAGATTAGGGGTAAAATCAAGGTATTTTTTGGGAAATTAAAATACCATGGTCAAGAATACTTACTCACATTTAACAAACTTTTAAACATATCCGTCTATATATATATATATATTCAAACTCTATTTGCGAAGATTTGGATTTTCAAGCGACTGGATTTTGGAAAGTGTGTGGATAACAATTCATCTTCATATGTAAACTAAAATCATGAGAGTCATCTTCAAGAAGATGCAGTTCCTTTTCTATGTTGAATATGTCCGCTTAATAGGAGATTCTCATCAATTTGTTTCTATATTGTTCTCATTAATTTCCAATTTTATTATTTAGCATATTAGTTCATGACCTTTGGTAAATCGGGGGACAAGGCCCATGAGCTAGCATCTCTTATTTTGTTGGCTCTTATTGAGAATTGAATGACAATTATCAAACATTTATCTTGCTCAAACGGTTTGCATTTGAAGCGGAATAGCAAATTTTTGGTTATGGATGTTTTATCAATGCATTTCATTTTGATTTTGTCAAAATATAAAATAAACTATTATTCAATTATTGGCACGTTTGATTTTTGTGATGCACTAAATTGCTGATGGAGTCATTGTCTATCGGCATATGATATCTATAAATAACTGTCTGCATCTATTCGAATCATAAACAACTAAAACTTTTTTCTATTTCATTGTTGATTTGAAAATTTTTGGATCGATTGTTTTATACACGATGTAGTATATTTCCAGTTGTGGGGTTCATTGCATTAGAAAAAAGGGAACTTAACTTTAAATTCTAAAAGTTTTTAGAAGTATTTTATTCTAGTTTTTTTAACTTAAAGTTGTTGGTTTGGTAATATAAATGTAGATGGTGAAACAAAATTGTTAATTTATGTGTAGGCTTGATTGCCTTTGATAGAAAGAGACGAAAGCGTCAATCCTCTTGTTTTGTCTGTGTAACCTGGTTGATCGAAGAAACAACGTATATTCCCAATAGATAAAACAATCATGGAAATATGGCTGTTGTGGTCGTCTCGGGCATAACAGAAGAAATTGTAAAGATCGGTTGTTGTAGTCCTTTTAAAGATGTAATTTTTAGTTTTGTCCTAAACGTCCTATTTGGCGTGTTTTATATAATGTAATATTTTAGTTAAATATATAACAGCAAGACCCTACTTGCATAGAACGACAGTTGTAATTTGATGTGTTGTGGTACATGAACATGAACAACGAATATCTGACATTCACATAACAGAGGCATATGAGTTATCCGGAGCGGGGGTATTTACTTGCCCTCTCGAAGCACATTCACATTTTTTAGTATTATTCCATACACAATTGATTGTAATTGGTATAAAGGATTCAGAGCAAATTGTGTTGCATCCGTTAGACCCATACACAATTGATTTTAATTGGTACGCTAAAGGAAACAGTAGAATGTATTGACCCACATGACACAGACAATGGGTTCAAAATAGTGCTTCTTTTTCTATAATACTTTTAAGCCAACAGTTTCTGGAAACATATCAGAGCCACACGACTCATTTTTATATTAACTTATTCAGTTGATGTATCTAAACACGTGGGCATAGTAGCGTAGGTACCAACGTATGAAGGTCACTTTCGGTCATATGCTAAATCCTCACAAGTATTAACAAGAGCTATGAAGGTATGAAGTTAAGAAATCATGTCATGAGATTAGATTTTTCAGTTACATGAAAGACTGAGGTTACACACCTAGAAATATTTCGTACACAAAGCCAGGTTGGGAGTACAGCACAACCGATCAAGAGTACTCACTTGCTTAACCGAGTCAGACATTATGCTTAGATGCCCCTAACTGAAAATTGTTGTGTGCGCTACGGTCTGGTTTAATACGTAATAGGTCTAAAGATTTTCTATTTGTGGCAACAATTGTATACTCTAATAACCAACAAAATTCAACTTACTCACTTCTAACTTGGTTAGACATCTACAAATGGAGGTTGGAATCTGATAGTAAATATATCATACAACCTAACTAAGTCAATCCTAACTTGTTTAACTATCTATAATGAATACGTGTTGTTTACCTATTCTAACAATTTAAAGTGTCTCAAGAAGACTACTATGATGAATTCATCCCTAGTTGCCGTCAACAAGTAAAAATTTTGAACTGCAAGTGGCCTTGCCCCAACCACGGGTTACCGGGGCATATAAATGCTTTACGGAGACCATTATTATTAGGAGTTAATATATGCCTTAGGATATGTAGATATTTTATATAGGTAAGTAAGAATGTGATATGAGTACAAACACTGACATGCGAAGTACAAATAATGGTTTCGTAGGTATTATATGTGTAGTACCGGGTATCATTGAGTATAGTTGATTTCAGTTGTTCCTACAGAGAAGGGCCAAATCCCGTATTCAGTTAGAGCATTTCCTCTCTCATCCTTTGTAGACCTAATGTTATTGTGTGTGCTACGGTTTGAATTACTACATAATATGTCTAAAAAACAAGCAATCCGTGGAAGTAGTGGTGTATGAGTAATAAACTACATAACTTAACCACATCATGTCTGACTTGTTTAGCAATGCAAAGTAAAAATATGTTCTTTTTCTTCACTTACAGTTGGACCGATACGGAGAAACACAATAATGAAGAATTCATCTTTTGTTACCAATAACAATTGAATATTTTGAACCAAGCACGGCCGATTTCCCAACCACAGATAACCAGGGCATAAATATGCTTCAGGAGAGCATATGACTTTATTTTGCAAGTGCGTAAAGAGTGCACTGGGGTATGCCTGTTGTGCACGTATGTAACAATATTCCCGGGGTACAAGTACCAACATGGTAGGTATGATTGGTGATTACTTAAGTATTATACATATAGCTGCAGGTCTCCTTCAATGTGGTCGATATCAGTCAATTCTTCTACGATTGAGGCAATTAAGGCACTCCGGGGGAGCACTCCCTCTAACAGTAAGAATAATGCATGAGTGTTAAACTGGTATACATGTTGTTACTGAAAGTATTTGTGGGCAGTCAGTCTAATATATTAATCATGTCAACACTTCATGCACAATGAAAACCACGGATAACATGGCCATATAATTATTGTAAACTACATACAACTGATATAGGTGAGGTCATCAACATACCACAGAAGAATAATAGGGACATAATAGTTTTTCGTCACAAATAAAATATTGCAAAAATCAAGCAAAATATATAAAAGAGCAACGTCAAAAACAGCCAGAGGCTCTAGCCCCTATGCTAGTGTAATACCCTTAGAGTTGAAGCCAGTGCTAGGCCAACTCCCGTGTATGGATGAGCCGGTGCTAGGCGATCCAAAAATGAATAAAGATTAAATTGATTGAATAGACTACTCATGTCAATAATGTGCACATTTTTTTTTGGGAACCCAACTGAAAGAACTCTAGATTTAAGCGTACATACCTCAGAGTAATTTGAGGATGGGTGACCCTATGGAAGGTAACCTAGGGTACGCGTGAGTGAGGATAGAAGCGCGCTGAAGGACTCGTGTTGACCTTTGGGGACAGTCTACGATCCTGAAATGATCGGTTTTGCGTGGCTTGCAGGCCAAGGTGTCACAGCTATAGCCTCTTTCAACTTCTTCAAAATGTCGGTCCGAGGTAGGGAGCGTGGTTTCCCTTCAAAAATACGGACAAAACTCTCGCATTGAACAATGACATTATCCATAACGTACATTCCTTTCGAATGTAGTCCGAGCACCACAGAAAACTCCTCCGTAGAAAAAAAAAATTTCACGTCCGTGTCAATAGTAAAGGTCATGTTGTCCAGCTGATAACTATTGGTCAAAGCCAGTAATCGATGCCACAGGAGTCTCATTTTCGGACAATTGAGAGAGTGTCTGAACAGAGTCCGCTTTATTTTCTTAATATGAAAATCTGACATTTCCTTCTTCAGCTTCTCCACCTCATTATCAAAGTGAGGATGGAAAACCGGCTAACCACTTATTTATACTATTTTCTCATTCTGTGAAAAAATAAATATCAGTTAGTAATAGGGGTATCTCAGAATTCTTTATAGGTTTACTAAGTATATTGAAGAGCACCTCAAAACACAAGTACTCATAAAACCCCCCATAGGTATATTACATAGCATTCTAAGTTTAAAAGATGCAATTGTGGGTAACATAACAATATCATAACTGATTCTCAGCCGATTAACTTGTAACAAATGTCGACCCCTAAATATTACTAATATTCTTAAAACAAGCAACCAATATGCAAAAATTAAACGATCGCAGCCAAATCAAACTCATCGTCCTATAGAACCTTTCAAAAATGTAAAATGTTAAACCCTAAACACACAACTATGCCCAAGCATTACTTCCAACAAACGAGGATTTTTCGAGAACAAACGGAAGCATATCATATTGCGGCCGAGGTTTAAACTCAATCGAACACACAATCTAGGATTAAAATATTGTGGATAAAATAAAAATTTTAGGAAGACTAAAAGAAAACTTACTTCTTCGCACTGCGTCAGGATGATGGGCTTGCTTTCAGCTTCCTCTTCGTCATGTCTTTTTAATTCGTCGGAAGGTGAGCGAAAATGAGAGCGAACGATCGGCTGCAAGTGAAAATTGTGAAAGCTGGGTAGGATTTTGTTTGCGACTGAGTTGTGAGTCTTGGTTTTTCCTCACCCACTATCAAATTGTGTCTGTAACTGTTCTTTATTTATTATTTTTTTCTTAAAAAAAAATAAAAATTCAAAGATATATAACAAGCATACGCATGTATATATATAAAGCATGGTAAGTAAAACGGAAAAAGTTACGTGTATATATAATAGTTATGCAAAAAGATATATATGACATCGAAGTATTCCTTAGTTTTTAACATTTAGAATTAAGATAATGACAAAAATAGCAATATGAAATTTATGCAAATCAAATAAAAAAAAGAATGCATATCAAAAGAGGACTGAAGTTCATGTTATGTATTTAAAAGCAACTTTTCCTACTATATTAAAAGAAGATTATATAGATAAAATTATTGATTGATTGACTGATTGAGATTTAAATGCACACGAAAATATTTAATTAGAAAAAATAAACCTAATGCGCCTAGTGTACAATCATAATCAAGATAAGATCATTAACAATATATTGGTTTTTTAAGTTCAAACGTTAGAATTACATTTTTTTAAATAAAAGATAGAGGTGTGCTTTTTGTATGTATTTTCATTATTTAATTTTATTTTTTTTAAAAAAAAAAATCATTACATATTTAATATTCATGTTTCATATAAAACAATATATTCGTACAAAATATTTTTAGCTTTAAATACTAAAATTAAAAAATAAATATAAACACAAACATACGAAAAAAAAAACATAAAAAGCAATTTAACTGTTATAATATAATAATAATAATAATAATATGTTTCCTATGTTATGCATAAGGGTTGTGGTATCCTTCTAAATCTATATTCCAACATGATCCTCAATGTACCGAGGCTAAAGAATAATAAATTAATAGATAAGATTGTTTGAATATGTATATATATAATTTATTTTATATAATAAATAACAATTATTAATTTTGGCATAAATTAAGGAAATGCATGTATAAAAATAAAATTTATGTACGGAGCTCGTGGTCATTATCCATAATAAATTATTTCACACTCTATAAAAAAGAGAGTTCTGCATTTTTTGCTGACATCGATTGAAGAAAAAGTATAGCACTGAAATCGGAACGTGAAACAAACTAGAACAAAATGATGTGCATTACAATGGTTTCAAATCCGTTGTGAAAGAAGATAACATTTAAGAAAAATCAGAACTTAGTAAGTTTACTTTTTTCTTTTCTTTTTATTGCAATAGTAATGTATTGATGGGTTCATATTACATCATATCTTTACTTTATTAACATGTTCTATAGAAATATAGAGGATGATATTATTTATTCAACCTATCAATAGACGAAGTTAACAAAAAAAAAATGAAACATCACCCGAAATATTAAAAAATTGCGATACTTCAAATTTATTCTAATTAGCAAACTCAATAATTGTACATATGCTCTGTAGAAAAAAATAATGATTTGTGTTATTTTCATACCACGATTTTAGATTTTATTATTTTTGAAACAATTGCGTAAACATTCCCTAAAAAATTGAGTTTGTAACGAACTTAAATTATGATTCTAGGAAATCACAATTTAAATTAATTCTATCGTATAAGATAACGAGCATCATACCATATCAAAATTTAAAAGTGTTAGACTTACATATATATAATTAAATCTAATTTACCCGTAAATTAGGGCAAAGTCTAAAAGTCATGGAGAATTAAATCAGACTACAAATTCAATCAAATTCACATAGGAAAAAGTTCATACAATATCTACACTGAAACGACATCATAACCGTATATTACGTAAATCACAATATATTACTGTAAACAACATACATTATAAGGGCATATATCATTTGGATCTCGCTGTGATTATTGGACCAATGTATCATTTACGAGCCCCAACGATGAGACATGTCGTATTGTAAATATATGCATAGTTGAGGATTTTCCATACGAAAACATATGAAAAAATAAGTCAAAAAATAATACCCGACATGTACAATACATCTACTATTGCTGCAATAAAGAATTGTACAAAAAGACAATTGAGTTGATCCCAAGAATAAACAACATTGCTCGGGGGATATTGTCGTTCAATCGTATACTACTGTGATGTGAAGAAGATATGAGATAGGAACTGAGTGTGAAGCACGACATAAATTGCAATATATGGACGAACAGAAATATATATAACACTATAATTAACATATATATATATGTGGATAAGAAGAAGATATACCGTCATTGAATATGTGGATGAACATAATCTAACACTGTAAATAACATATATATATATATGTATTTCGTCTATCACTTGTATATATTTGTTAAATATGAAAAAAAAATTAGTTAATTTTTACTAAAAATAAAAAATATATATTTATAAAAGGAATATTATAAAAATAAAGAAATCATTGAAAGAAGTAAGATTTTTTTTTTTTCAAAAATAACTGTTAATGGAGGTTAGATTTGATTATTTTTAATAAAAAATAAATTATATAACAATCTCTTATGTTTTAGTGAAAATATATAAAAATATCTTATGTTTTATTTATTACGGAAAACTTTTTGTGTTAATATTTAAAATTGATGTTTGATTTTAAATAAAAACTTAAACTACGCAAGTTTTATACAAATAAAAAATAAAAAATATTTTAAATAATTTTTTAAATAAAATAAATAAATAAACAATTGATCAATCATTTAATTTTATAATATTTCTAAAACAAGATAAAAATTGGTTTCATAAAATTATAAAATGAAGGATTAATCAATTATTTATATATTTATTTTATTCAAAAAAGTTTTTTAAGATATTTTATTTTTTTATTTGTATAAAATTTGCTTAATTTATGTCTATATAGAATCAATCATCAGTTTTGGACAATGAGAGTACTTTGTTCACTGTTTGGGGATTTGGATTTTGAGTTAGATTTGAATAGTAAAAAATTTTAATTTGAATAACAATATGATGTGATATAAATAGGTATTGATGTGATGTTTTGAATGTAAAATTGATTTTTATTATAATATATAAAATAAAAAATAGGTATTTGATTTGATATGTTTAGGAGAAAAAATGGAATGAATAATGTATTTAAAATCAAATCGCCCAAACAAACACACATATTTCATTGAAACAAAAATTATTAACAACAATCCTGAAATTAGATTTGATTAATTAAAGATTTTATATTTTAGAAAATATAAAAGTGAAATGTATCTCATTATAATGAATAATTCATATGTTAGGAACACTATATCATATTGTGTTTATGTTAACATAATTTAAATAAATCATATTATAGATATTTTACAACAAATATCATAACAGTGTTATAAAAAAATATATGTACCAATTGCATGCATCATTATATTTTAAATATGTATAATTTAAAAAATAATTAATTACAGACGATTCTAAATTTTGAGTTGATTTATATTCTCAAATATAATTTAACTAGTTAATATTATTAATATATTTTTTTAATTAAATACCACTCAATTACTATTTTTAAAATATCCAAAATACATTCCATTAAAAACAATCGTTTAAATTAACAATATAATTGATTGAACGGACAAAATAGATTCAAAATAGTCCTATTTTTAATATAGCATTAGGATCGTACTAGCATCCTATGCATACGATTGTAAATAGGAAGTTTTATTTAAAAATAAAAATGACAAAAGTTGCTTATAATTCACTTGTAGTGTAGAAAGTTTGTACTGTTTTCTTCAATAATTTAAAAAAATATATGAATTTTTTTTTTTTTTTGTATTTTAAAATATATTATATTTAATTTATAATATTTTTTAAAATATCAAAAAACTTTACTCACTTTTTTTTGTTTTTTTTTTACAACCATATACAATATTTCTCGAAGAAAATAGAATTTCATTCAATTTGAAAATAAATGAATAATGCAAAATTTTCAAAATACGAATGAATTACAAATAATCTTGTCAATAAAAATGAATATAATAAAGCCCATATTTTAAAAATTGTAGTTTGGTAGTATTTTTGAATTTGTTTTTTATATTTAATATGGAGAATTGTGTTAGATAATATAAAAAATAATACAATTTTCATTCATTTTGAAAATATATATTTACTTTTGGAGTGGAATTTACAAAATAATAGTATTTTAATTATAATGAATAGTTAAAAATACCGTAAAAATAATTTTTACTTTTATTTTTTGGTGTAAAAATAATTATATGATGGTAAAATATGAGTATTTGTAGAAAAAAAAATGAGGTTCATAGTTACAAAAAAGGAACATAGTTGTTTTCTTCTTGATCTAAGATTTTTTTTACTATTCCTTGAAGCTAACTAAAAAAATAAATAAATATATTTATAATTGAAAGAGTTAAAAAATAGAGATTTTGAAACTTATTTGCGGAGCGTACATGTCAAACACCATAATAACGACAGTCGGTGAAGTTAGACGCAGACTTTATTAAACTATATGGGAGTATGATACACTTTTGGAACTATGAGGAATATGTCGCAATTTCATAAAATTACAGGTGAATTTTGTACATTTTTATTTTCCTTTTATAGTGGAGAAAAAAAATTTTATTATATTTTTTCAAATTATATTTTTTAAAAAAATTATATTTTTTTACTAGAAGGAAACAAGAATATTTTTTATTACAACAAAAAATAAAGTAAATATAAATTTGAATGACATATAAAATATTTATTTTAATTGGAATTTTTATATTAAAAAATATTTTAATTTATACTCCCTCCGTCTCAACATAATTGACACATTTGATTAGTGATACAGTATTTAAGAAAATGATATTTAATTAGTTACCTTAATTAACTTTATAACATATAACATCATATATATATATATACATATCATGCATAATCCACTCAAATTTCATTTATTTTTATCTCTCATAACTAAACAAATATTTTTATCTATATTTAAATTCTCTCTTTCACTATGTCTACGTTTCTGTCCGTCCCACATCCCACATCCCATGTCACTATTATTTTTAAAAAATAATTATACACTTTAATTTCATTTTAAATTTTTAAATTTAATTTTTTAATATTAATTAAATTTATTAGTTATTTTAATCTTAATTTATAATTATTTATATTATAAAATAATTATTTTTAGTAATACATTCTAAATTATCTACTAATTATACTTATCATAAATTCTTGTATATACTGTGATCCAGACATCCAACATGAGACAAAGGAAGTATTTTTTTTATTTATTTATATTATACTATATAATTTTATTTTTTATAAAATAATATTTATATTGCATAAATTTTATTAAAATATATATATTTTAAATTTCTAAATATATGTTTAAAATTATTTTCATTATATATATATATTATTTTTTATTTTAAAATTATTAATAATACTCATTGCATAGAAATAAATAAAATAATATTAAAAATTATTTTTATTAATTAATTAAATATAATTATTTTAAAAATCGTAAATAGTCAAATATATTATTTAGAATGAATTTTTTTTTTATTTTTAAAAAATTTTATAATAATAAAGTTTAATACTCATTCGTCTCTTAACAATTTTTTTTTTTTGATCAATTTCATAATAAAATATCTATTTTTTTAGTAATCGTACTATCTATCTAACTTATAAATATCTTTCCAATTTACAATATATTACACCAATATTATTACTTTTATATTATACAATACTAATAAGATTAGTTTAATTTTTTTTATCTTTATTTCTATTAAATTTCAATATAATATTAATATTTATAGAATTTTATTAAAATAAATAAATAAATAAATAGATAAATAAATATGAAAAAAATAATACTCCCTCCGTTCCACATAATTTATTTCTATTTTTTTATTTTCGTCCGTTCCACATAATTTGTCCATTCATTTTTTGGAAATACAATTATACACTTTAATCTTATTTTAAATTTTAAATTTTATAATTTTTTTAATTTTTATTAAACTATTTAGTTATTTTAATCTTAATCCATAATTATTTTTATTATACGATAATTATTTTTACTAATATATTTCTTAATTACTTACTAATTATAATTTAACTAAATTCTTATATCTACAATAATAGGTCCATAATATATGAGATGGAACGGAGGGAGTATTAGAATTAAAATAAACAATACTTTAAAATAGTACAACAAATACGGACAAGCTCATCGAAAATGGAATGTAGCATTAAAATAGTATAGAATAGAATAGAATATAATGATTAGGAGAGCAGTACAAAAGTGGTACTGCCAAAAACCCAGTGAAAAAGTAAGCACTCAAAATTAAATATATAAAGAAAATATAGTGAGTAAATATTATTATGTAATGGAATTAGGTCAGGTCATGTCAGGTTAGGGAAAGTGAGTGGCCAATAAAGTCCTATCATATCATCATTTCATTTTTTTCACTCTTTAAATTTTATTATTATTATTTTTTATTAAATATATTTATATTTTTTGTATCCATAAATCACAGCCATCATCATTCATCATTTTTTAAGTTTGAAGATTTTCTTTTTTTTTTTTTTTTTCGTTAGTACTCGAATTTATTTAAGTCGATCGAATACGAATTTTAGTGATATATTATTATATTATATGATAATATGATGTAAAGCAGAAATATTTTAAAAATTATACTACTAGTAATTTAATAAGGTGGAAAAAATTTTAATATTGAGTGGGCAAGTAGTAATAATGTATTTGTAAATAATTATAATGTTAGAAGGATTTTATTTGTAATGTTGAAGATTATAGATTAAAAAATATGTAAGAGTTATTTGCTTTAAACAAAAAATAAATACTTAATATGGACAAAAAAACGGACATAAATTTTAATTGACCGAAGAAATATTATATAATTTCTAATATATATATAATATTTATTTTTTATACAAAATATCACATTAAATGATTATTTTATTTAAAATTTCAAAATTCAAAATATATGGACAACAAAAAAATCTTGGAATTTAAGCTTTGTTTAGACATAGAATTTTTGTATTTTGGAAAACTTTGGGAATAATAAGAATTTACCGTATTTCATAAGAGAAAAAATATACTTAAAATATTGTTTATAAATAGCGTAAAAATGTATAGATAAATAGAGAAAAAATATACTTAAAATATTGTTTATAAATAGCGTAAAAAATGTATAGATAAATAGTGTAAAAAATGTCTTGTCTAGATTGATTTTTGATTTGAAGTGGTTTGAATTTAATCTTTTATATAAAAAATAATTTATTTTTATAAATAATCACTATAAAAGTATATATAAATAATCACAAGCCTTGAAATTTTGGTCTGTACGGGTTATTCTACAATTGTTGGATAGCCTCCCAACTGAAAATGCCTGAAAGAAATCTTCGAGAAGTATTTCCAAACATGCTTTATTAAGGTGATAGGAAAAAAAAAAAAAAAAGGGATGTTGTGCCTATAGAATCCATGCCTCTTGTGGCTCTAGTTGAGGTTGATTATTTGGTGTAACCTTTATAGGAATTGAGTTTATCATTTGGGAAATCATCAATGTTGTCTACACAGTAGTTGTGCCTATCCTTCAAGAATATTAGGTGACACCAAAAAAAATTATCTAATTAACTACAATATTTTTTAACTACGAAATATTTTTGTACTTAAAATGTGTCATTTTAGCTATAAAAAATAATTTCATCGCTAGAAATAAATTATATACTACAAACTTAATTTCGTCGCTAAAATTATTTTACTAGAAAATTCTATCTTCATAGAAAAATTATTTTAGCTACAATTTTATTTTTTATAGCTAAAATTATTTGGCTTAAAAAATCATACATATTTTGTTGCTAAAACTATTTTGTTATTAATTTTAATTTTTAGCGAAAGAGCTTTAGGTACAAAATTATATTTATAATTTTCATAGCTATATCATTTTTTTATAACTTTCATTGTAAAAAACTTATTTTTAGTTATGAAAGTCATATTTGTCGTCAAAGACCTTTACTAATGCGGAGGTGACGAAATGAGTTTCGTAACAAAAATATTTTTGCTATGAATTATTACCTTTTGCTACAAAATTTTTTTATAGCTAAATTTCAACTTTTTTGTAGTGTGATTTAGGAGGCAGTTTCCCTTATATAGCCTCTCGTAGGACTATTAACTTTTGGATTTTCGGCTATGCTTTGGATAAAGTGGGTTGCAAGGCAACCAAATAAAATTTGGGGATCGCAAAATATGAGGCTTTTGACTGTAAAACGAAGACTTGAGGTTTAAGAGCTTGTAGCTAGAATTCCTCAGTAAAGTTTGTTGGATGCGTGATTTGCAGCTATAATTCAGCAATCATAGTACTAAGGAATCATGACGATACTTAAGGCTCTGAACTATTCAGCCTCCGGCTAAAAATTGAAGGTTAAGAACTACAAAGCCTATTGTTGTAACTCAAAGACTATCCGTAAGGCTTCTAACTAGATATCACCCAAAAGCTTATTAGATATTGGATTTTTAGCTGAATTTAGAGGTTGCAAATCTAAAGGCTTCCGATGACAATCCAAAAGTTAAAAGTTTAAAGGCATTCAAATTGAAAGGCCATAGACTGCAAGGACTCTAATCAAACTTCAAATTCATAGGTTGCAGGGTCTTTGACTATAATCCAGAGATTGTGGACTGCAAGGCCCTTGGCCAAAATTTATTCGTAATCTCTCAAAAGAGCTATCAACAATACGGTTTCTGACTGTAATTTAAAAGCAATGGGGACATTGCATAAAATTTGAAGGTTGTTGCTTTGAAGCCTCCAACTAAGATTTAGAAGCCGTGGACCGTGATGCCTCTAGAGAAAATTCAAAAGCCATGAGTATGATTTTTTCGATTGGAAAATGGAACCTTATAAATGGGTAATTCTGAGTTGAAAATCCCAAACACTTGGTGGATTTTGGCCTGTGGAAGTTTTGGCACAGTTAAGGTAAGAACCAGATTTTGGCACTACTGTAAGTGCCAATTGATGCCCTTAAGCCTCATGATCCCTCCAAGACAGACGATTGTCTTCGTCTAATTGAAGAGGTTTGGCCTAGAGGCCACATGTGATTTCGTACCTCTATCAAATTGTTCTTTAGTAGTATTGAAAATGAGGCGATGTTAGAAAGTCAAGATCTGCAAATTATAGGGGTTAAATGCATGAGCCTCTTTCAATCGGGTTTGAATATTTAGTGGATGCCTTCAATTTTTTGTCTCTCACCCTGAAACGTGTCATTTCATTCTCAATTGTTAGCCTCATAATATTGAACATGTGTTGGGAGACTTCAGAAGTGAAATCTTGAAAACCAAAACAAAGTCCTATCTAAATTTAATCTCGAAATATATTGAAAGATCAATTTTCATAAGCTTCCATTATTTCTCCATAAAAGAAGTTTGATCTACTACAAATAAGAAGAGCAGGACCTTTGGAGTCTCACTAGGCGGGCCATTATTGTACTTTGAAAATTCGCTTTAGATGACCAGTTGGCTATTACATGGTTCAAATGTATTAAATGAGAAATCCTTCTTTTTCTTATCTTGCCTTATGAGTGTTTCAATTATCAAAATAAACAATTTTGAGCAAAGACTCTTAGGTGAAGAATTGCAGTTTGTGTAAGGTGGCTTCATTATCATGAACAAAAAAAGTCGAAGATCAACAAGCTGAGGACTAACCATGCGAAGAAGTTAAAAAATCAGAATATCGTTGCATTTTGTAAAGGATTGAGGATTAAGCATGAGTATTCAGGTTAAAAAAATTCACAACAAAATGAAGTGGTTAAAAGGAAAAATAGAAATTTACAAGATATGATGAAATCGATGATACATGCCAAAGGTATTGCAAAGTTCTTGCGGGTTGAAGCTATTAACTGATACATGATCAATCAAGTGTATCTCAGAGCTCATTCGGAGAAGACTCCATACAAGATTTGGAAAGGAAGGAAACCCAATTTATCCTAATTTCATATGTTTAGTTGTAGGTGTTACATCTTACAAGAGCAGGATCAGTTCCACAAGTTTATGTGAGATCATATGATGGTATCTTTTTAGGTTATTCACAAAACTCAAGAACTTACAAAGTCTATAACATTCAAATCAAGAAGGTGATGGAATCATTTAATGTGGTGTTTGATGATGCTAACTTAGAAAAAAAATTCGATATATCCAAGTGATGATGATGTTGTTGCCCCTACTCCAGTTATTCAAAATTCTCTTGATGTTTAGAACTCCCTATGAAATTAGAATGTTTATCCACAAAATCTTCTAGATGAGACAACTGATAGTTCAATTCGGTTTGATTGATCGTTATCAATAATTTTTCTGATATATTACAATGAGTCAACAACCTACTAAAGTTGAATCAGATGCAAAAGTGAGACTATATGATTTCAAGAATTTCTCAAAATCATCATATCAATGATTTTATTGGTGAATTGTTTTAAGTATTTATCTGGTATGAATTTTTTTTTTTTCACCATTGAACAAAACAGTAAATGAAGCCTTGAAGAATGATTACTGAATCAATTCAATGCAAGATAAATTGAACGAGTTCAAAAAAAATTGCGTATGGAAGCTGGTGGAGAGACCTCTTGACATGAATGTGACTGGAAAAAAATAATTTTCAAGAACAAGTAAGATGAGAAGGGGAATATTACTCGAAAAAGTCCAGAATAATAGCTCAGGGCTACACTAGATTGAAATAATTGACTATGATGAAATATTTGCGCCTTCGCTTGAATTGAAGTTGTAAGGTTGTTGTTGTCCATTTCATGTTCTCTTGGTTTTGCTTTTTTATAAATTTAATGTAGAAACAACATTTCTCAATGGATGGATCAAGGAAGAGATTTATGTTAAAAAATTGAAAGGATTTCAAGACCTATTCCATCCAGATCAGGTGTATCGAGTAAGGAAAGAAAAAAACTATATAGTTTGAAGCAATCTCCGTGGGCATGGTATGAATGACTTTATAACTTTCTATTTGAGAATGAATATACTCGAGGCTCAACTAATAAAATGCTATTGATCAAGCATAAAAGAAAAGATCGGATGATTGTACAAGTGTGCATGGATGAAATTGTATTCAAATCCACAACTGAATCCTTCAATCGTGCCTTTAATCACTCCATCTCAACCATCATGCCTACAATTACGCATCGATCCATTCATCACTTTCCTTAACATACAGCTTAAATCAAGCACTTCCATAATTCTTTGACCGACAATTTGGCATTGGCGTGAATCGCTTCATTCCCTTGCAACAATCAATAACATGAAAAAAAAAAAATGAGAAAAATACTATCCAAAATATTAATTATAATGTATAATTTATATATAAAAATATAAGATAATATATACTTTATCACTTTGTTGAATTTTTGTAGTTAATTTTAAAGATTTTGAAGAAACATTCTACATTAGATAAATAGGAAGAAAATAAGGAGATAAACAACATACAATGTCCAAAGACAACCATAGAGCTCAGTGTCTACTCTACATAGTTTTTGCAAAGAAGGGGGTATTACACTTGATATTCATAAGATTTTACTCTATATTTTGATGATTGTTTTAATTGTTGTTACGAGCTTTTGTGGAATAACCTTACTTTTTCTTGCTTGATATGCAGTGAAATGATTAAAGGATTTTTTCAATCTTTCATTATTAATTCTCTCATTTGTCACCGCCAATTAATATATTCTCTTTAATTAGATATTCCCCTTCGTTATTTTTTTTTCTCTAATTCTTACTTTTTGTACGTCTTGTTCTCTTTGTCTTCCTCTGTTCAGCAAAAATTAATGTATTCTTGAATATATTGAATACTATGAAATTGTAGATAGTATCGGAGCAGGATTGAAGGCCCCTTTAAATCCCAACGAAATGTCTGCTAAAGAAAGTCAAAATGATGGAGGTCACAGGAGTGTTGCAGATCCAAGCTCTCCTTATTATGTACACGGCTCTGACTATCCTAGGCAGATGTACACCAACGATGCACTCACAGAAAACAACTATGGAGATTGGTCACAAGAAATGATGAATTTTCTATTTGCTAAAAACAAAATAGGGTGCATCGACGGCTTGATTGGGGAACCCGAAAAGACATCTCCGAACTATATAGAATGTTTATGTTGCGATCCAATGATAAAAGAGTGGCTTACCACAACCATAGAGAAGAATATCCGAAACAGTGTGAAATATGAAAACACATCATCAGAAATATGAAAGGATCTTCTTGAAAGGTTCGACAAAGAAAATGCGCTAAGGGCATATAAACTGAGACAAAAAATCGCCACTACCCGACAAGATGAAACTTCCGTATCATCATATTATACTAAGCTTCGAAGTCTATGGGATGAAATCCATTCTGTATTACCCACACCCCAATGTTCATGTAGAGGTTGCACTTGTGGACTTGCAGAACATTTAATAAAACACCAAGAGAATGTGAGGTTGTATGAATTTCTTATGGGGATGGACATGGAATTCATGGTGATCAAGATCCAAATTTTGGAAATCAAACCCACCTCTACATTGGGAGAAGCTTACCATCTAGTTTCCAAATATAATAGAAAATGAACCATCTCAACCGACATAAAACCATCATCGGAGACTGTTGCCTTCAAGGTACTCATATGATACGAACGCGGGAACCAACTCCGTGACAAGGTTATTGGAAAGGATAAATAGAATCAAAAGTTTAAACGGTGCAGCTTTTGTGGCAAGAACGGGTATAACCGAGACAAGTATTTTAAGAGAATTTGATACCAAGATTGGTGGTAGGGAAAACTAAAGGAAAATAAAGGGAAGCCGAGAGCTATATGCATTGAGACAAAGCATAGCCCTATACCTAGACTGAAAAACGAGCAATGCAAGTTCTTATTGAAGCACCTTTCAGATTCAAGCAGTAACACGAATGAAGAAACACAAGTTGTTTCGAACATGGTGTGTAAGTTGAATGAGGATAGGGGTTGGATTTTGGATTCAGGAGCTACTGAATACATAACCTACCATACCTTACTAGGAGGAATCAAAGTAAAAAGATTCTTCATGTTCCAAAGTTTAATTGCAACCCATTATCCGTTAGCCGATTGAAAAAAAATCTCTACTGTACAATGACTTTTTTTCCATGAATTTTGTGTCATGCGGGGGTTGCGTTCGAAGAACTTGATTGGTGCGGGTAGGCACGGAAGGGGTTTGTACTGAACGGGTTGATTGGAAATGAATAAAGACAATTAATCATTAGTGATAAGTGACACACGAGATTGGGCCATGCATCGGAATGCAAGCTTGCTAAGGTCGATTTTCTTAGAAATGCTTTTTTTAAATTTTGGAATAATGATTGTGATTCTTGTGCGAAAGCCAAACACACTAGGTTGTCTTTTCTTATTAGTGCTAATAAGACAAATGAATGTTTTAAATTGATTCATTATTATATTTGGGGATAATATCGCACACCTTTGTACTCCCGAACATATTACTTTCTCCCTATAGTTATGATTATAGTAGATCGGTATGTGTTTTCCTCATTAAACTAAAAATAAGGCTAGTTTGGTTAATTTTTATAAAATTGTATAAATTCAATTTGGAAAATCCATTAAAAGGATCGATGCGACAATGGCGGTGAATTCACATCAAATTCCATGCATGAATTTTATGTGAAACAAGGAATTTTGATAGAGACATCTTGCCCACACACACCTCAACAAAATGAAGTGGTGGAAAGAAAAAAGAAAACATAGGTATTTGCTTGAGGTTGCCCGGGCATTAAGATTCAAAGCAAGCCTACCTATAAGATTTTGGGGGAAGTGTATTCTGACAGCCGCCTACATCATCAATCGGTTTCCCTTAAAGGTTATTGGAAATAAAACTTCTTTTGAGCCAATTTTCAGTAAAAAAACCAGAATATGGTCATGTGAGATTTTTCGGGTGCCTAATGTACTTCAAAAATAATGATGCGGAAGACAATAAATTTTAAGTGAGAGACAGACCTGTAGTTCTTTTTGGGAATATCCTCAAGGAACTAAAGACTAAAAAATTTATGATATATAGATGGCAAAAATAAGTGTGTGCAAAGATATGAAGTTTTGTGAAGAGAGTTTCCATTTTATTTATCAGGACATAGACAATGCCACTACCACCAAGAATTCTTTTAATTTTGGAATATGGGTCACCTCAACTAGAAGAAGTGTCAAAGTAACATAACAAGGGTGAGCTTCCTATACAAGAGAATGTAGATGTAGGAAATGACATGGATCAAAATCTAATTCAGGACATTGTTTTATCAGTCAATGAAAAGATTGAGGATAAGGAAAATGAAATATCCTATCAAGAGTTAGATGTTAATCACATTGATGAAAGAGAAGAAAATATTGAATTTTATAAGACTAGAAGTAGAAGAACCAAATTCCAACCAAGACACCTGAGCAACTTCATAGTAAAGTTTCCCCTATCAGTCGAACATGGACAACCCGCACCTAACTTATAAACCTCAACGGTACATCCTATTGTCAATTTCATTTCCTATGAGAAATTTTTAGATGCTCATAGGTCCTTTCTAGAGGCTATTAACTCTATCAATGAGCCAAAATGTTTTAAACAAGTCATGCAAGATGAGAAATGAAGAGAAACCATAAAAAAGAAATACATGCACTTGAAAGAAATTGAGACTTAGACCCTAGGAGCCTTGCCGGAAGGAAAAAACGCCATAGACTCTAAGTAGGTCTACAAAGTAAAATACAAGCCCAATGGAGAAATTGAGAGATACAAGGTGCGGCTCATGGCAATAGGCTTTACCCAAACAAAATGGGTGGATTATCATGATATATTTGCCCCAGTTGCCAAATTGTTCATTGTCAGAACCTCTTTGCAATTGTTGTCAAGAGGAACTGGATTATTCACAACTTTAATGTGAATAATGCTTTTTTACAAGGAGATTTGGAGGAGGAAATGTACATGAAGATACCTCTATGCTTCTTCAAAGAAAATGAAACTCGAGTTTGCCGTCTTAAAAAATCACTCTACAGCCTGAAGCAAACTTCTCAAAATTGGTATAAAAAATTTACATCCCCTCTCCATGGTCTTGGTTTTCATTAATCTAAGAAAGATCATTCGCTATTCACATATAAAATAGGAAACACCTTTGTGGGGTTCTTATCTACGTTGATGATATGATCATTGTTAGAAAGTACTCAAGAAAATACAACAAACCAAATCACATCTAGATGAAAAATTCAGCATCGAGGATTTTGAAACCTTGAAATACTTTCTTAGATTTAAAGCTACAAGAACATCCAATGGTTTGGTCCTCAATCAAAGAAAATATACCATATGGAGGGATGTCGGCCGAGTACTTTTTTGAAAGAACAAAATTTGAAACTAGATAATAATGAAGAAGAGCTGCCGGTTGAAGCCAACCAATACCAACAGTTAGTCGGAAGACTTTTATATCTTCAAGCCACTCGACCCAACATTGCCTATTCGGTGAATATTTTGAGCCAATTTGTTAATGATCCTCGTTAAGGTCACATGAAAACAACGATGATTGTGTTACAATACCTTAAGGCCACTGCTGCCAAGGTATCATTCTCCTACGAAATGGGGGAAGTAATTTGATTGCATATTGTGACTCGGATTGGCTAGGTTGTCCCTACACTAGGCGGTCTAGAACATGATACATCCTCCTGCTCGGAGGTGCTCCAATATCATGGAAAACTAAGAAACAATCTTTGGTATCCCATTCTTCAGCAGTGCAAAGTTTTAGGCAATGATGACCACAGTTAATGAGATTTTATGGTTGCGTTGATTGCTTAAGGATTTGAAGGTACATCTTACGATTCTCACACCTTTATTTTGTGACAATCAAGCAGCTCACCACACCACCAACAACCTTGTGTTTCATAAACGAACCAAGCATGTTGAGATGGATTCCTACTTCGTCCCTGAGAAGGTTGAGTCTCTGGAGATCATGTCCATGCACATTACTACAGAGTTGCAGATTGCAGACTTATTCACGAAAGAATTAGGAGCACAACAATTACGCTTACTTCTTGAAAAAATAGGCATTGGAAATCTACATATTCCATCTTGAGGGGAGTAAAGGATTTTGTTAACCTTTCATCCTTAATTCTCTCTTTCATTACCGCCAATTAATATATTCTCTTTAATTAAATATTCTCATTCCTTATTTTTTTTCCTCCCCTTTTTACTTTTCATACGACTTGCTCTCTTTGTCTTCCTTTGTTCAACATAAATTAATGTACTTTTGAATATATTTAGTACCATAAAATTTTAGAATGATTCATATTAGAACTCTCTAAATGTAAGTTTTATTGGTGACTGAATTGAAAAAATAAATATTGTGTTATGTTTGTTTTTGCTTACGTTATATGCATTGTATTTGATAAAATTGGACTTCGAGTTGATTAGAATATTGACCATCTTGTATTGCACAACAACTTAAAGAAATACTCTTTTAACATAGAGTTGTTAGAAAGTTATCCGAACAGTGTGTGAATTTTGTATTTATACATGTATAAATCAGCTACACACGAGTTTGTTGATCCAATTCAGATTTTTATGTCCTACTTTAGAGATACCAATCCAATCTTGTACTTTCATTACAAATACTTAAAATACAAGGAATATAGAGTCTCCATCTATTTTCCTATCTACCAACACTCATATTAAAACATCATGAACAACTCAATATTATCATCAATCTTGTGACTATGACTATCTGTGATTAGCCCTGGCAAGACACAAAATTCAATGCCACAATATTTGAACCTTCATTTCTGTAGATAGTCTTTGATAATCTCTTCGTATTTAGAATGTATATCAATGATTTGATTACTTTTTGGTTGAATATTGCTTAAGAAATCACTATAATACTTACTTTCTAATCAAAGTGTTGTTTAAGTATTTTCATTCAATAATGACTTTTCTTTTCTACAAAATTAATTCAACACTCACGGCTAATTTCTAGATATAATATCTATTTAAAAATTCAGCTAAAACTAGTATTCTAATTTATTTAAATAACATTATCAAACTATACCTCTTAATATCAATCTAACAATTTTTTTTGTTTAATAAACTAATGGCCTGTTATCAGTTGTTATTGTATTCGAGATCTAAACATTGATGGAAATTAATTCCAACAATATTATTGTACGTATATTATTTGACAAATACATGGATGATTACTTTGAGTATAAACTATTGTATATCTACATAATTTTTTAGAATATTAGAACTATATTGGTTTGTTATGTGTTAGGTAGAATAGCACAGAGCATAATAGAATTTGTTTGCTCGTATTTTACTTTTTTGAAATAATAAAAAATGTTAGCTCAAATAAAAATTTGATATGATATAAATAAATATTAAATAAAATTTTTTATATAATTTATTAAAAAGAAGTATATTATGATATTTTTTTATATTTTATTTTTCATTGAAATAATAATTTAATATAATATTTTATAATAAATAATAATATACTCAACTTGTCTCACCTCAATTTATTATTTTAACTATTTTCGTTATTTTCATTTAAAAGTATTTAGTTTTTTATCATAGTAACAATTCATATAAAAATACCAAATTAATTTATATTTTTACAAAAATATCTCATTTCCTTGTTCTTACAAGAGTAAAAATATTAAAATTATTTTAAATATTTGTATTAATCAATAAAATACTATTCCATTTCTTCCACATATCATGTCACATTTTTCATTTTTGTTTGTCCTATATATTGTTCATTTTCTATTTTTGGAAAAGTATTTTACATTTTAATTATATTTTAAATTTTATAATTTATAATTTTTAAAAATTTTATTAAACTAATTAGTTATTTTAATTTTAATTTATAATTATTTTTATTATATTATAATTAATTTTACTAATACAATTTTAATTATATATTAATCATACACCTTATAAATTTCTGTAACTACAATAAATATGACACCATATTTGGGATGGAGGAAGAATAATTTTTAATATACTAAAAAAATGATGCATTCCATTAGAACCGAATGACAGAGTATTTTTTATTAGAAAATAAAAAATAATAAATAAATACGACGGGGATGAATTTTGAAAATTTTAAGTGTCTATTAAAAAAGGTGTAGTCTTTCCAATCATAAAATTTCAACAAATTTGTTCCCAATTTTTATCATTGTCGGCAGTTACCCCCGTATAGAAAAAGTATTTTAACAATATCCAGTATACATGTACATAAAATAATATCAGAAAACATATGTATAAAATTAATAAGTATAGGTTTACTATACTGAAGAAAAAAAAAAAAAAAAAAGGTACACCGTGAAAATGTCTATACATACTAGAATATTATTGCAACAACTCACAATTTTTTTTTCCCCTATATATTCTCAACAGAAGGTTAGAATGTAAAATCAACAACTACTGCAAAATATATAAAAAAAAAATACTCCCTTCATCCCATAACAAAATATTTATTTTTCCATTGTAGTCCGTCCCATAACAAAGTATTCATTTTCTTTTTTAGTAACTGTACTATCTACCTAACATTACAAATACCCTTACAACTTACAATATATTACACAAATGTCATTACCTTTATATCACAAAGTTATTTTAGTCATTTTTATTTTATTTTTACTATATTTCAATATAATATTAATATTTTTAAAACTACGTGTAAAAAATAAATGGATATATCTTTACCGGGCGGAGGGAGTACAATATATCCCATATCCCATAGTTAATAAGAATATTCATCGATTACATAAATCATTTTTAAAAACAAAATTACTTATAATATCAAATAATAGTGAATGAACAATCATGCATTAAATTCTAATTTTCGCTTTCAACTGAGCTTGTGTGGAGTTTGTATTTAGCAAATGATGATCCTATAATTCTCACATCAGAAGAAAATTGCAGTCTTCGCCTTACTTGTTTTACTTTCGCGTGAAATTAATTTAAATTAAGATTTGGCTTATCGTTACTTTGGCGCAAAAAAGAAAAATGTAAAAAATTAATTTTGTGATAAATAAAAGTAATATTAGAAAGCAGAGAGATTTGTGATAAAAAAAAAAATAGTATTAGAAAGTTAAAAAAGATAGAGAGTGAATTATGCAGATATTTTAAAAATATAAAGTACAATGTACACAAAACAGAGATGGAGATTGAATTTTAAATTCAAAATATAAATAAGGGTAAATTGTTTTTTTTTTTTTTTTTCGTAACTGGACTCCTTTATTATTTTAGTCCCGTAAGTAGAGTCTGTCATAAACTAGTCCGATAAGTGAAAATTTTTTGTTGTTTTAGTCCTCCGGCGCCGGAGACGCCCACGTGGCTCGCCGGAGGTGACATGTCCGCCAGGTCAGCGACACTTGGCGGACACGTAGATTTTTTATTTTTTTCATTTTTTTTTATTTTTTTAAAACTTATTTTTAATTTTATTTGTTTTTTTTTTTTATTTGGTCCAATTAAAAAAAATGAAAAAAAAATAAATTCACGTGTTCGCCAGGTGTTGCTGACCTGGCGGGACACCTGGCGGACACGTCACCTCCGGCGAGCCACGCGGGCGTCTCCGGCGTCGGAGGACTAAAAAAGCGAAAATTTTTCACTTATAGGACTAGTTTGCGATATGTTCCACTTACAGGAGGGGTTTCAATTACGGGATTAAAAAAATAATTTTTCCTATAAATAAATATTTAAATCAATTTATCAGACAATTTAAAAACATACTAAAAGAGTAATTAGACAATAAATAAATAAAGGAACGTTAAACAAATTTATATCATAAAATATTCACGCGGTTATTTATTAAATTGTTTTCACATTTATTTATATCGGTATTGGGTTAGGTTTACTTTATTGAGTGACGATGAATACTTATTAAATAAACGAAAATTTTAATCAATTGATTAAATAATCACACATTCATATGTTTATTTGGTATAGTGATTCATCTAATAATTTTGCATTAAAAAAAAAAAAAAAAAACTTGTAAGGTAAATACGATCATGAAATTTTCATTACGATTTTTTAGCATTAAGAAAATATATCAAATATTTATTTGTTATGTAAAATATCATAATAATTCATTTGTTTTTATAAAAAAAAAAACATCAAAATTATGAATAATATATATATATACAATTTAATATATCTTATATTTTTATCCTTTATATGCAATATTTTTTTCCTTCAAAAAATATTCTATCAAACATTATTTTAATATCAAACTCAAACTAAAATTTTTTAAACTCAACCCAAAAGAAACATACCCTTATGTTCAAATTTTGTGACAAAAATTTTAATAAAATGTGTATTTTTTTTTTATTATTTGTTATCTTTTATAATAAAAGATTAAAAAGAATATGATTTTTTTAGTCTACAAATAAATAAATATCATCTGAAGTTTACTATTCCATTTTCACACAATATATTTACATACAATAACTTAAAACATCCATTCAATACTCAATTTTTAATAATAAAAAAAATCTAAAGAAAAACACATAAATAATTAAATTATAGTATCCGTACGGGTATGTTCTAGAACGTACTCGATTTTGATAAATTGTTTACAAATATTTACTTTGCGTAACTGCAGGCCGGCCGGCTAGTACGGCCCGACTAGAGTATAGAACGGCACGGCGGCGAGCAGCGGCTTCGGCCGCGGCCGGGGCGGCGGCCGGAGCACTTCGCCGGCGACACCACCCTGCGGCCGCGGCGGCTCCAGCGGACACGTCAGCGCTATGAACTTCGGTACGTCATCCCCCGGCATGATTACCGGCAGCGTCTCCTCCTTCCGATCCTAATTCAACAACCAAACATAATAAATTTTATTTATTTATTTATTTATTTATTTATGATTATTATTATTATGAAAAATAAATGAAATGAAGGTTCTAGAACACACACCGTAAGTTTGGCGTGGTCCTCGGCGGCGCGTTGGGAGAGGGAGCGGCGGATCCTGTCCCAGTGGTAGCAGCAGGAGAATATTCCGGTGAGAGTAAAGATGGAGACGAGGAGGAGAGCGATTCCGAGGTGGAAGCCAAGCATGGGGCGAGATCCGGCGGCCATATCCGGCGGAGAATCCATTAATTGAGCTCATAAAAAATTAATTTGACAGATCCGATCCGCTCATTCCACGAAGAATCGATCGACGATAAATATAGAAATAATTATTGGAAAAATGGATGTATTGAAAGGAAAGGAGAGGAAGATAAGCAGATAAGGAAGGAGGAGGAGTGGAGGAGTTGTTATAAAGGGGAGAAAAGTACGAAGGCGAGGTACGGAGTGGGAGAACAGAGCAGTGCAGAGTGGTGTGTGGGAGCACATACAGATTCATATACATATACATACAGACGCATATATATATATAGAGAGAGAGAGAGGAGAGACGCACAAGGCAAGGGAAAGCAACTTTGTTGCTGGAAACCATTATATATAATATTATATTATATTATAATATATTATACATTCTCCGTTCAAATAAAATATATACATTTATTTTTTTTTTATGTAAAATTTAATAAATAATAATATTTTAATTATAGGGGATAGATAAAAATAGTATAATGATATTTTTATTCTTATTTTTTTAGTATAAAAATAATTATATGATGTAAAAAATGGATATTTTTTTAAAAAATAAGATACTTAATAAAATTATTACTTTATAATTAGACATCTCAAAATAAAAATATATGTAGTTTGTAGTGGTACGGAGGAGTATTTATTTGTATGTCTCTTCTCTTCTCTTTCCCTGTTTCGGGAGATGGGCCCTCTCGGTCTGGGCTCTCTATTTATATTGTGAATGGGCCATGGCTAGTTGGCTAATGCCTTATTATTATATTAATATTTGGTTTCGTTGTTCGTACCTTTACGTTTTTCTTCTTTTTTTTTTTTTTTTTTTTTTTTTAAATATGCTGTACTTCATTTTTATATATAAAAATATAATTTTTTTCATCGTAATTTAAATTTTTTTTTTTTTTTTTATTAAGAGACACTGTACTTGCATATGTAAGATGTTTACGAATAGTTCTATAGTATCTATTTTGCCCATGAAATTATAATTTATATAATAAATATTCTTTGTCCCATAATAAAGTATTTATTTTTTTATTTTAGTCCGTCTCATAATAAAGTATCTATTTCTTTTTTTAGTAATTATACTGTCTACCTAACATTACAAATACCCTTACAACTTACAATATATTATACAAATGTCATTACCAATAAGGTTGTTTTAGTCATTTCTACTTTATTCCTACTATATCTCAATATAATACTAATATTTTTAAAACTACGTGCAAAAAGCAAATGTATACTTACTTATGGGACGGAGGGAGTATATTATATACTTTCGTTGAGTTTACGTAAATCTATATTTTTTACTTACGTACCCTAAAATTGTCATGTTATACAAATTTAATTGCAAAGTAATGTACCTTGGTTTATTATTTATATACTATAATCGATTACAAAAATAATACATCTAAAAATAACCAAATCTAAATAATACACACGCCTCCGACTGTCATCCTTAAAATCATCACCGCTACTATATTGGAAGTTTTTTTTTTTTTTTTTATCAAAGACCAACTAATAAGATAAAATAAAAGTGCACAGTCTGCTCGAAATATCGAATATGATTTTCTTTTCCAAACAAAGTTCAAGAACTAAGTTAAAGTTTTTGTATTTGATCAAATCAATATTTTAGTTTTGTGCTTTCGACTTCGTAGTGTACTCTAGTCTCTTTGTCATGTGCTTCAATATGGTTTGTACAAGTTTAGGTGTAAGTCGAGCTTACCTCGAAATCGTAACATACCATCATTTTAAATATAAGTTATTTTGATATATTTTAAAGTGTAAGTAACTTTATTATATATAGAATTAACTTCATTTTCATCATATTAGGTTTAATTTTGCCATAAAATCGTTGCGATATGAGGTGGGTGGAGTTCGATTTTTTTTTTTTTTGAAAAAAAAATACCATTGGTGCCAATTTCTCGTATGGAGTAACCTTTTTTAAGTTCTGAAGGTCATTTGTACGAATTGCGAACATACAAGAGCTTTTGGGCTCGACCAATGCAACCTTCACTCATTCTTGGGTCTTCGGGCCCTTAGGGATGACTCCAATCAAGCCGATGCCTCCTGAGATTCCACAATTGAACCAACTTGTTTGTTGATATAACTTTATCAAATTGTTGGTTGTTCATGTATTTATTTTTTTCGATCTATAAATTTTTATTTTATTTTTTGTTTTTACTAGTGTGCGTTAATGCTTCCAAATACTTTTGGTTACAACAAATGGTATATAATGTGTGTTATGGTTTTCAATTGGCGTTCTTCTACAAAAAAAAGTTACATACCTATATAGTTATGTCATAAACTTGAATCGGTGTTATATACTTTTGCAGAGTTATGTTTGTTTTTTAAATATTGTCATGTCTAAGGCGATGAACATGATTGTGTGTCACTAGTATGTATGTTCTCTAAAACTTAATCTTTATGCAACACGAAAACTTACCCTCTTAGCAGATGGATTATCGAATTCGACGATGTCAAAACATATCGTACAAAAATAATTATGAAGATTTAATCAGGAGACGTTGGAGAGGCTGTCTAATATTATTTATCAGATTTGTATGTTAAATTTTATGCATGAATTAAGAGCAATTAAAGTTTGAAACATATGGTTGCAAAATTTGGGTAATAAGTCATTAATGTTATATTTTGTCAAAAACTTTAAGGATTATCACAATTTCTAATTTAACAAATGATATATGTGGTTCTCTATAAGTATGGACTTTGGTATTAGATATACGTACACACAGAATTATAGTTAAATGTAAAAAAAATTCTAAATTTAAACAAAATATCCCTAATGAAGTCATATCTTCCTCATTTAATCAACTTACATACTTCTAATAAGTAGCATGTACTCTTGTTAATAAATAGACTTTATAAGTAAATCATTATTTTTTTTTACGTATCAAATCAATACGTATGAGAACCTTCAAACCCAAACCATGCTTATAAATCAAAATAAATATAACATTTCAAATTCAATCCAAACTTATCCAAAAGAAAACACCCTTTGAAACTCCCGATAGCTTGAAACCCAATTTCAACACAAATTAATATATATATATATATATATCAATTAAACACACATTCCTTTGCTATTGTAATTTTTTTTTTAAAAAAATAAATAAACAAAAATTTCGTTTAAACATATGGACGTTGCTATTATTATTATTATTATTATTATTAATTTAAAAAATTTATTAAATTCGTTTTAGAGAGTGTAGATCCTACTAGTCTATTAAATTCATTGAACATATTTATCATAAAAATTGATGCCACTATCCCAACAAAATCATTTCTCGCCATATATCTTCAAAGAATATCTTTGACAAATCCACCGCACTACTCGCCTCTCAACGACGAATCATACAAAATAAGTACAACACCCAACAAAAATATCAATTAATTAACAATCGTCATAAAAATATATATATATATATATATTTATAAATATTTTGCAAAAGTATTTTACATGGAAAAATAATAATAATAATAATAATATAGGAATGAATGTATTTTTAATATTGCATGTCATATCATTTATTATTTTGATCTTAGTAACATTTTTTATATGTGTGTTTGGTTATAATTTTAAATAGATGTCAATATTATTAATATACAGTTTTTTTATTAAAATACAATATTTTTTTTCACAAATATTACATCAATCAAAACTTCATTTCAAATTTTACTGTTAAGTATTTAGATTGTAAAGTATTGTATAAATATTGTTCTTGTGCGATCTTAACTTGTAATCATATTTTAGCTGACAATTATATGAACAATATTCATAGAAAGATTTATGCATTCATGAACTATATCAAATAAAATACTCACTTCGTCTATTTTGAAAGTTTACATTTAGCTTTTATGTATTGATATTTGAATACTAATCATTACATCAAAACGTATTACAAATCAAGAAAAAGTAATAAAAATACTTTTATTAGTGTCTTATAATACTAATAGAATGACGTTTATACAAAAAATTATATAAATATAAAAATATTATTTAATGTTAAACATAATGACGCAAAAGGTAAATGTAAACTTATTAAGTGAATAAATATATTATAATATATAACATAACCACAATAAAATAGGTGAGTATGTGCTTTATTTATATATATCTCTAAATATGTGTGTGCACGGTTGGTTCATATATACGTTTATGTATACATATAATACATCACAATAAATGAAAATAGATAGAGATTAGAGATTGTCTGGGAATCAACAGACAGCCGGTATAGTGCTGAACATCAGCACCATGCTGAATTAATATTTTCCGTTAGATCATTTTATTTTATAATTTCGTGTTTCGTAGAATCAATATGTTTATTACTATTATTATTATTATATGATATATGTTTGTATGTATGTCTATTATATGAGCAAAATTACTTGCGATGAATTCATAGTTTCGAAAAGTTTGTATTATTATAATTTAAAAATTGTATGAGATTTTTTTATCTTTACACAATATTGTACAAGATTCTTTTATTTAGAAGACTTTATGTAATATCTTTAAAAATAAAAGAAAGTCTCATGTAATTTTTAGGGGATTATGTGCAATATTTTCTAAAACACGGGGAATGTTTATGTAATTTCAATTCTAATCACATGGGTGTACTATGATACCAACTTTTCAAACTATATGTGAATTCTAAATAATTTTGTCAATTATATTGTGTAGATGATATATATATTATTGGATGCTCTTGTTTGCAGATAAATATATTAATGATATGTTTCTCTAACAATTCGAACGGCCAAAACCATATTTTAAAATGATTTTATTTCACAATTATAATTAATAATAAATTAACTTTAATGGTTCAACAAATACTTTAATTATTTTGTAAGAAATATATATATTTATTAACATGTATTATAAAAATAAATAAATACATCATCCAACACCTATTACATATAAGTATAACGAGCCGAGTTGATGACAATAACAATAACTACAAAAAAAAAAAAATGCAATAAAGCAATTTGTTTAGTTTGGGTTTGAGTTTAATAAAATATTTAATTTAATTTGAATTTTATTTTAAGTATAATTTATTACTTCCTCTGTCTCACATATTATATCCATATTTCCGTTTTTATCAGTCATATGTCTCATGTCACTTTCATTTTTTTAAAAATGATTATATACTTTAATCTCATTTAAAAATTCTTGATTTATAATTTTTTAAAAATTGTAATTAGACTAATTAGTTATCTTAATCTTAATTTATAATTATTTATACTATAGGATAATTATTTTCACTAATACATTATTAATTATTTACTAATTATACTTATCCTATATACTCGTGTCTACAGTCATCGGAACACCATATGTGGGTCGGAGACAGTATTATTATTATTATTATTATTATTATTATTATTATTATTATTATTATTATTACATTTACAAGAATTAAAAATTATGACCTCAAAATTAAGGAAACCTGATGTTACATTGTTGAGAGTATAATATAAATATAAATAAAGAGATTATGAAAAAATTGAGATGTAAAAAGAAAATAAAGTAGAGAAAATAACAAAAAGTAAATATAACGTAAAGTCAAAATAAGATAAAAATTACTTATAATATTATCTATGATTTAAAAAGTTTGTATATGATACGTTCTAATTTAGAAACTAATATGTGAGATTTTTTGGTATTTTAAAAAAAAAAAATTACATAAGCTCTACGATTTTCATAAAGGAGCCAATTTTATATATTTTTAAATTATGAAAAAAAATTGTATAAAATTTTCAATTACAGGTAAATTATAAATAATAATAATAATAATAATAATAATAATAATAATAATAATAATAGTTGATGTCATATCAAATAAGCATCATAATTCATAAATAACTTTTGAAAATTCTAAAACTTATTAATAATAGACCAAATTCAAAGTTACGGACCTAATTCTAAAATTAATTAATAACGGACCAAAATTATATTTAATATGTTATGGTTTGTCCACTTATATTTTTTTTTTCACTCACATGATTTCGATCAATATTATTAAAAATATAATATACTATAATTAAATACAATATATAATATTGTTATATATCCCAATAAAACAGTTAGTCCAAAGAATAAGAGCAACGACTCAAAATTAATTCAGTCGGAAAGTCCACTATGGATAATAGCAACCTATGTTGGACCAATCCAAAAGCCGACCTCATATGAGGATCAAGTCCGATAAAGCACAATAATTTCAGCATTCATTTTATCACTCTTTTTATCATTTTTTCCGATGATTTGTTTTCAAGATTCTTGCTAATTTGAGTTCGTATTTCATTGTTTTCTTTCCCTTACTTTGCTTTATTGCATTTCCAATTCATTCTTGCATAATTATTTGTCTCTCTTTGAATTTATTATTCCTAAATTTTTTCCTAGATCATTTATTAAATTCAATTTCTTTCTTAAGTAAGTCGTCGTGTCTTTTCTTATTCAATCAAGCAACATAATTTCTATCAATTTTTTTTTGTTGATCTATTTTTTATTACGAGACTTACCCCGGATACTTTCTTAGGTAGACCGGAGAATCCGATTTACATCGATTTTGACAGATCTAAATTTATTGGGCTGTCATCGACGAATTTCAGCGATAATAAATATATATTATGTTATTTAAAATAAAAAAATAAAAAATTTTACATAAAACATTATTCTTTTCGTCCGAGTCATATATACTCATTTGTTTTTTGTACGTGAATTTTAATATATTAGCATTTTATAGGTAATAATACAACCGAAAGATAAAATGACAATTTTATCTTTAAACTCATTTAATTTCTAATGACGTTTGTAATATTGTGTAAACTGTAGGGATATTTTTTTATTAAAGTAAAAAAATATCTTTACTAAACGAAAAATGAATACTTTTGAGTTTGATAGACAAAATAGTTAAATATAACTCAACGGAGGAAGTATTTTTTATACTAATAATATAATTTTTCATATCTTACATCCACAAGAAATAAAAACACTATACATTTATTTGTAATTGTTTAGGGCATGTGCTTGAGCAAGGCCCATTACTTGTTGGGTTATTTTATGTGGTCCAACCCATCAAACTAATCTATTTCATCCCATTAATTATGAATCTTCTATGAATATTTTCGATTGTGGCTTCATTCAATCTATCTTTTTCTCTATTTTATTTTTATTTTTTAGTTTTATTTTTATTATTTTATTATTTTATTATTTTTTTATTATTAGAGATGTGTTTCTCTTTGACATTCCTTCGTATGGGTTTAACAATGATTTTGCATATTTTGCTAAATTTTACTTGGTCGAGCATGGCATGACTTGCTTAGTATAAACTTGCAGGTGGTTTAGTTATTTTGTCTCTCTTTTCCTACTTTCTCTATACTCTCCAATAAAAAAGTGACACGTGGTCTTTTATGTTTCAGTTTTATTAAAATTAAATTTATAATTAAATTCAATTTAGTCATTCATAGTTATTGCAATTATAACGAAAACAACATCATTATGAAACTATTAATTTTTGCTTTTGTTATATTTTTATATAAGAAGCCATAATTCAAATATTAGATGTTGTTTTAATTGTAATTGCAAATAACTAATGAAGAATTAAATTGTAATTTAATTACAAAATTAATTTTTTTAAAATAAAACATAAAAAGCCTGGTGACATAACATGATTTATACTTTTTCTAGACTTTGCACACCTTTATTTCATCGTATTGGGTTTGAGTCGACCGAAAAAAAAATAATTCTTTTCATTTTTCTTATGTGTTTTTTATTTTTCTTATTGGTCTATATATGCAAGGATGGACGCTCAATGAAACGTTGGCATTGATAATATATATATATACATGAGGCGGTTACGATGTTGAATCAATACAGGTGTTGATTTTGTCGGACAACATCATTCAATATTTCAGAGAATATCGATTAAAAGTCCAGAAAGCACCGGTCAATTGTTTTAGCACAAGTTTTAACTATAGCACATGCTTTTGACCTTCTTCTACGCTTGGACACTTTGTTTGTTCAAACTTTGAACCTGTTGGACGAGGCGAGAGACTTGTATATTATTATTATTATTATTATTATTATTATTATTATTATTTGCTAATCATCTCTTTGGGGGGTGGGGGGAATGGTCCAAAGATTGTTGTCGTTTTGTATAAAATCTTGCTTCATTTATTAGGGAAAAAATTGCAAAAAATATCTCCTATGTATACCCCATTATCATTTTTGTCCTGTAATTATTTCGTTAACAAAATATATCTTACATGTTTGCAAAAATCGTTATTTTTGTCCTTTAGTCGCGCATGACGTTCACACCACACACGGTCATATGCGATCAGGCGCGGTCAAATGATATAAATAGCGACTTTTGCAAACATGTGGGATATATTTTGCAATTTTTCCGTTATTAGGTGTCATCTATTGTCCTATCATTTTCTAATTTGCACAATTCTTATAACATATCTTTCTATCAATCAATCTTATTTCATTTTCTATTAGATTTGCTACAAGATAGTGGTTCTCTTGAATTATGAATTAATAGCATTACCATGGCTTGATGTGGTACTAAAACTACTGATCATCGTTAAGTCATCTAAGTTTTTTATTATTTTCAAAATAAAAAATGATTGGTTGGATGTTTATTGGGGACATACATGCTGAAATTAATTTTCCCTGAGTTAGATAAATTGTTCTTAGTGAGAATGATGTGTTGGTTGCTGTTTCATACACTGCTCAAGATTTGGAATATCATTCTACTTTCCATGATGAAGTAGATGAGAATGGCACTGCCAATGGAAAAGCAGTGTATGATACTCAGTGTCCCTACAAATATTTGTGGTCTGACATTATACTTGTTTGTGTAATGTGAAAGTAATTGATCTTAATCTTTCTCCTAATATCTCTATATGTATTTTATTTTTACAGAGCAAAAATTGTTGTAAGAAACAGATTCACCCTTCTACATTGGGTTGTTCTTGCACTTATTTGGAATTTGAAAAATTCGACATTGGAGTAATGTAAGCTCCTTATTTTCTATTCCATATTTTTATGTTATGAGCAAATTGTCGATAGACTTGCCAAGGTAACTTATTCTTGGTCAGCTTTTCTTTTGATGAGTTTTGAAACATAGTGATGGTTTAATTCATAGATTTATTTATTTTTTTGTCGAGAAAATTTCTACCTATAAAAAGTAAAGTTATTGTTCGAGACCACAAGCGAATTGAAGTTAGATAGTTTTGTGTTTGTTCAAATTTTAATGTTATGAATTGCTCAGTTGTTTTTTCAACTATTGCAGTGCTGAATTCTCCTTTGGATTATGAACTACACGAAATGATGTTTTAGAATACATTACAGTTGGAGTTCTTTAAATTTTTATGTAGCTTAGGGTAAGAAATTTTATTTTTGGTTATATTTTTGGGCTTGCCACTAATTTTTATGTTTAATTAATGTGAGCTTAAGTTTGAAATATAATTTTCATTCCTAAGTAGAAAAATTTTATATTTTATCTTGTTAAATTCATATTCTTCTTGTAAGTGGTTTTCTCATTGTATGTGTGCATGAGTGGATTCAGGGATCTATTTCAATTCATATTTTCCCTATTGCTAGGCTATCAGATGTTGGGTTTTCGATCATATTATATTCTATAATTTTTTTTTTCAAGAACCAAAAAAATTAAGAAGATTGAGTTGGGTGATAAATTACTTTGTTTTTAAGTGCTTTTTATGGAAGGTCGTAATTTTGTGTCTACTTATAAGTTATAAAAAATAATTGAGAGAAAACCTAGCTGACTGCTAAAATATCACGTGGAAGCTTCTTCATTATAAGTGAAATATAGATTTGGATGTATAAAGTTGTAAGGGATTTTTTATTTTTAGCTGCTTGTATATGGTATTGTCTCATGAATCCAAGGTTGTTTTGATTTACTTGAGAGATGGTTGTATAACTACACCATTTTTCAACCAAGAATCACAGGGTTTGTTTCTTTAACTTCAAACCTCAAATTTTTACTATTTGACTCTATGTTTTTTTTAAAAAAAAATATTTTTTTTTACAAAATATCTCATCATATATTATTTTAATATCAAATTCAAACCAAAATTTTTTAAACTACATCAAAAGAAACGTATCCATATAAACCTTAACATCGATCATATAGGTCGAGCCTAAGAAAAAACGTAAGATTCCTAGCCTTGAGTTAATAATTCTTAGTTTACCCATGTAGGGTTTACACTTCACAAGTAAAAGTAATATTCCTAGCCTTGAGTTATGGAACTTCTACATTCAATTTCTTGCATTGGTCAGCTATTTTCTTTATGCATTTTTATGACTTTGCTTCCTAGAGTATTCAGTATGTGATCCACTTTATCTAGTAAGTCTTACATGGAAGACTTATAAACCCTAAATCAAATTCGTTTCCCTCCGAGGAAGACCAAATTTTGGAAGATGACTCAGAAGGGGAGCCTGTTCAAAGGCCAGAAGAAAGCGAAATCGATTCCTGCCAATCGCCACGGTAAAGTCTCCCAAACTCGAAAAAGGAAGAGAGTGGTGAAGCCATCGAAGGTGACCAAGAATATGAGTTCTGATAAGGAAGTGACCAAGTTTATAAATTACTGCAATGAGGTAAAAGCTGCAACACTAGCTAGCAAAGACGGTGGCCAATTGGGCATTATTAAACCCCAGTTAGATTTCTCGAGTGATGCCAAGAAGTAAATGCCCTTTAGAGAGGTTAAGGTATATGATTTTGGTGCATTCATGCTAATGTTATCATTTTGGTAAATTATGATCGGTTTTCAGCATGCATATTTCATTAATTATCAGCTAGGTGAATAGTATATATTGTTGCACTTTACGTTGAAACCTGATTTTCTTGCACAAAGATATAAATGAAACGAGATAACTTTCCACCGGAGTCGAAAACGAAATGACTTCACTGGAGCTGAAAACGAGATGGCTCTCCACCAGAGCCGAATACGAGATGACTCCACCGGAGCCGAAAACGAGATGACTCTCCACCGAAGCCGAAAACGAATAACTCCACCGGAGACGAAAATGAAGGGAGTACTCTCCACAAAGTCGGAAATAACAGAACTCTCATTGCGATCAGAAACATGGCTCTGGAGAAACACAACAGACGGATCGCAAACAGATGCGCAGACATGACTTCAAAAGTAGATATAATTAGGACTAAAAACAAAATCAAAATCATAAATGGAAACAAAAAGGACTAGAAACCATGGTTAAAATTTTAAAATTGGAAGACCTCCGGGTACATCCCAGGTTGAATGTATCCGGAGAAACGAGGGTTGGTAGGCTATATCTACGGCATGGGAAAATAATGAAATTGTCTTATTTATCATCAAAATTAGGGGCCTATATATAGACAATACAAAACAAACTCGATAGACTCAAATTTAAGATATCTTATCAAAGAAAATTGCAAAAGATGTTTTGTAAAGTATATTTAATTATTTTTTATTTATGTTGTTAACAAAATATATCTCATACGTTTGTAAAAGTCGTTATTTTTGTCCTATGGTCGCGCGTGATGTTCACACGAGAGCTGTTGCACGTGCGGCTAGAAACAGAAATGATAACTTTTGCAAATGTGTAAAATAAATTTTGCCAATTAAATAAATCAAAAATAAAAATGGTAATTGAATATAAATAAAAAAGACTTTTTACTATTTTCCCTTCTTATATAACAATAACAACAACAATAGTTATTGTTATTATTATGTAATTTTGAAAGTATCTGATTTTACCTATCGAAATTTTTTTTTGTAAATTTGAAATTTTAAAATTCTTTTGAATAATAAAAAATTTATGCATTGTAAGAGAAAAATAAATGATTAAATGGTTATTTATTTATTTTTAAAATAACTGTTGTCCAAACCTTAAAAAATATTGACCAAACAAAGCTTTGATTTGTGTCTGATAATGGATTACAAAAGTGTGAAATTGATTATTATGCCTATTTTTTTTTGAGTAGATTCAATAGATGTTCAACCTAGACTTGCCCATTCGGTTTGGAACCGCCGGTTCGAGCCGCCGATTTGCTGGTTTTTGAACCGTCGCTTACCGTTCGAACCGGAACCGTGTACAAACCGAACCGAAATCGTCGTTCAGACGGTTCGCTTTCGGTTTGTGATTTTGTCCAACCGTGAACCGTCGGTTCAAACCGCCGGTTTACAGTTTGAACCGGCGGTTCGACTTTTTTTCAAAAAGTCTCCCAGGGCCGGCTGGCCGTGCCCCGCGCAGCAGAGCGTAGAAGAAGAAAAGAAGAAGAGGAGGAAGAGGGAGGAGAAAAGAAGAAGAGGGAGGAGGAAAGAAGACTGAAGGAGGAGAAGAAGAGGAGAACCTGGCTTGCGCTAATGCGGCGGCTGTGTCTGTGGATGTGTAATGTTATTAGGGTTAAAAGTAAAATTATGTTTATTTTTTAATAATACTAATATATTAATATATAATTATATTTAGTTTAATTATCTTATTATCTGGTAGGAATCAATATTTTTATAATTTATTTTTATTTACTTTTTAATTTAAAAATTAATTTAATTATTAACTAAATTTATTATAATTATATTATAATAATCTAATCTAATTATTTATATATATATATGACTTTTACATAATAAATATATAATAAATATATCTAAATCAAATTAAAATGGAATTTAATTATTTTTAAATAAAATTCAAAAAAAAAAAATTTATTAAAAATCGAATATATAAACACTTCATGTTCAAACTGTAACCGGCGGTTTTTAAACCGAAACCATCGGTTTATAAATCGTAATTGAAACCGTCAAATCGTAATCGAAATCGCCATTCGAAAAGTTCAATTTCGATTTGATATTTTGATAAACCGTAATCAACGGTTTGAACCATTTGAGCAAGTCTAGTTCAACCATATCGAATCATGTGCAACATTTTTTTTTTCTTTCTTAAAATAAACCAAATCCACTACACATATAAATGAATCCATTTTAGTACAACCTTAATGATTTATACAAAATTTACTTGTAGGCTACACCAGGCAAAAAACTAATATATATATATATATTGACAGAATTAGCACTAATTTTATCGATTTAATATTGTCTTTTTCGATTTTTCTAGTAACAGATGAGTAAAAAAGTAGAAAAAATAAATATTTTTAGAGAAAAATTCAACAAAACTATATAGAATTTAGTATTTTTCACTAAAAACGAATAAAATTTAAATGTGTAAATCAACAAATGAGTAAAATTTTTATTATTTTTTATGCTATAAAAAAAAAAATTAGGGCGGCAAAATAATTAAAAATATATAATTTTATTATTTTTTACACTAAAAAATACATAAATTTTGGGGATTGGGGTCAGTTGTCTCATAACCCCATCTAATATATATATATATATATATATATGTCTTCCAAGTTGCCACATTGTCTTGCTCCACACCTCTAGCCTACCTTAAAGTCTTTCGTTGTCATCGAGTTCATCGTATAACTACATATGTGTCCCTTCCACCGCCACCCAAGGATGTGTTTCCTTACATGCAGTAACGGAACCAGCTTTGCGGCTCCGGGGCAAAATTGTTATGTTTATTTATTTTATTTTTTATCGTTTATTTTTAGTTTTAATCTATTTTGAGCATGTTTTTTTATTTGAAACAGACATTCAATTGTTTCTGTGTGTACAAAAAATAATATAAGAACTTTCTCGTCGATTTTATTAACACTATAATGTGGCTATGAAGAAGAAAAAAAATGAACGAAAACAATATTTAAGATAAAATATTTTATTTTTGATATAATAAATTTATAAATAAAAATATTATATATTATTATAAATTAAAATAATAATAATACGAAGGTTTATGTAGAATATTAATCTCAAACTGATGGGACAAATTTGATTTTTAAATAAAAAATTAAAAGAAATTACACTTTAAAAGAAAAAAAATTTGGGAAGGCTTTGGGGTCAGTTGATAATTGACCCCCTAAGCCCCAATGTAGATCCGTCCATGCGTATATGTAATTAATGTGGTAGTAGTTGAGGGATGAAGCATCCGTCGGGCTGCCCCATTCTCGTATTTTTATTCATTACAAGTTGGAATAAGATTGATTGACTATTAATAATGGGTTTATTCATTTTGTATTTTTTGGATATATGTATTTTTTTATTTTACTTATGAGAAATTATGTTGATAATATAAAAAATAATCACTACAAAAAAAATACTATATTTGTAACGAATTTTGTTGCTAAAGTTCACATAGCTAATATAATTTCATCCCAAATTCCGTCTCTAATGTCATTAGTAACGGAAAAAATGAATTTAAAGACGAAAAAATTTTTGTTACAAAAATGATATTTTCGTGAATATCATTTTGTATTGAATTTTTTATTTTTTGTGAGCTGATAAAATATATATTTTACATTGTATTAATATGTGTGTATATATTGTATTTTTGTGATAATATTTATGAAGAATACTTTCATCCAAAAATACAAAGTGAACCAAATATGTTTCGATAAGTTTTTATTGATTCTTTTATGCATATGAGTGCATGCATATTGATAACATTCTTAAGTGTATGTTGAGCAATAATAAAAAGTTGAAAAGTTTTATTTATTTTATTTGATTATATCATACTTTATATAAATAAATGGATTGTTTATAAGATATTTCGAATTGAAAAAAAGTATTTAAAAATTCTTTTTTTAAAAAAATACTAATAATACAAAAAGTAAAATTAAAATTATTCACAATAACAAATTTTTTTAATAATTCTCAAGAATATAAATTATACCTTTAATTTGGAAAGGATATTGCAATATTGAAGAAGAAAAGCCGTTTCTTTATTAGAAGGAATATTACATTCAAAAATAATAATTTAAAGTTAATCTATTGTTAAAAGAAATAATTCAATAAAAATAAAAAAATAAAAATTGAATAGCGAGACAAGTTAAAAAGCACTTTTTTCTGCAAAATAAAATTCAATTAGTAGTATTACAATACTTTCATTCATTTTCAAATGTAAAATGAGTTAGGGTGTGTTTGTCAATTAGTTGATAGATGTTAGCTGATTCAAGTAGCAGATTTGGCTAGCTGATTCGATTAACTGTTTGTATTAAAGTGTTTGGTAAATAGCGGTTTGATATTAACTATTTATACGTATAATGACAATTAAAAAGATATTTTATATATATTTTTTAAAATATTTAGTTGAGTTTTTTCGGTAGGTAGATTTTTTTATGATTTTATTATTAATTTTAAAATTTAGAAAAAATTTAGTAAGATATTTATTTTTATTATTTTAAAAATATTTTGTAAAGAATTAATACAAGTTTATTGAAAAATATATATATTTTTTCATTAGAAATAGTATAAATATAAAAGAGCAAAAATACTAACATATGTATTTTTATTAGATTAATTTTTAATTAATATATATTTACATTAAATTTATAATTTTAAATAAATATATTTATTTTAATAAAAATATTATGTGATAAAAAATGTTATATAATTAATTCAATAATATTAATATTTTTATTATCTTTATTCTAAAAAATTAAAAATAAAATAATTGATATATTAAAAAATAATTATTTTAAATTTATAAATATGAATTTATAAGTTATTAGAAAAAAATATATCTAAATAATTAATAAATAGTGTAATAAAAAATATATAAATATATGTGAAATAATTAATTAATTTTGAGGGCAAATAAGGAATTAAAAAAATTAAAATGAAAAAGCTAATTCGAAACGTTGATATATATACCGTTTTTTCAAAATTAGCTTTTTGGACCCAATAAACTAATTAAAAAAGCTAATTTACCAAACACCAAAATTAGCTAGTTTGCTGGTCAAACAGCTAAAAGCTCTTCAATAAACTAAAAGCTCTGAACAAATTGTTTACCAAACACCCTCAAAGTTTTTAATTATTATGAGTTGTGAATGAGTTATGATTCTAGAGATTGAGCTATTTATAAGTCTGACATTTTACTAAAAAAAAATATTAAGGGAATAAATTACAATTAAATAAATAAATCACAATTAAATCGATTAATATACATCCAATAATAATTTTTAAATTTCATGTGTCAATCTAGCTTGTATGTGGTTCAATTCATTTAGCCAGTTATTTTAAAATGGCTAGCCGGTTCAGTCTAATTCGTTCATCCGAACCGAGTCATATATAGGGATGTCAAATGGGGCGGGTTAGCCCCGAATTCGCCCCGGATCCGCTCTTAATGAGACATGTTCGGATCTAAATAATATGTTTCGGGGCGGACTATTGATTTAAAATTTTAAACCCGGCCGGGTTCGGGGCGGGTTACGGGTTTTATTAAAAACCCGCCCCAACCTAGACCCAGACCCGGATAGTTTTTAAAATTATTATAACTAATATATATGTACATTTATATAATAAAAATATATTATTTATTTACTTAAATAATTTTAAATATAAAATTCAATTAGTCGTCTGCCTACAAATAATTTTTTAAAATTATTATACCTAATATATGTATATTTATATAATAAAAATATATTATTTATTTATTTATCTTATTTTTATGGATCAATATTTGATTGTTTTTAGATTCTATTTTGTGCTTTTAATGCTATTTGTTTTAGTATTCTATTGTTTAAAAAATATTTATTATTATATATTTTTTAAAAAAACGGATTTGTCGGGTTGGCCCCGAACTCGGAGGGCTCGGGACGGGGCGGATCCTGAGGCCAGGTGGAAGCGAAGCGGGGCGGGTCTCAGAGCCTAATATTTTTTAACGGGGCGGGTCTTGGGGCTTGCAGAACCCGTCCCGAACCCGTCCCATTGACATCCCTAATCATATCTAGTTCAATAATAGTCTAACTCAATAAGTGGCTTGTAAATCAATCCAAATGTATTTTGACCAAAACTTTCTTCACTTATGTTTGGTTTTGCTTAGAGCAATTGTAATGACTCTATTAAAGAGAGTTTTTTCTGTCAGACTAGGTTCTAACAATACTAGTGTTTGGCTCTTATACTTCTAAATTTTGGCTATCACATATAATTCGCTTAGTGTGATTTGTTTTATCGGACATAATTTATAAATTATTAGGTTCGATCAGAAATTTATTTAAAATATATTCGAAAATAGCGGATGCAAATTCTCATATTATTTAAAAAGAAAAAAGAAAAAACACTAATCACCTCTTGACCATTACCTCTAACTGTCGACTGCTCACAAATTTATTGTTCAACCATATATTTTGTGCATCGTAGATTTTGTTTAGTACGCTTTTTAATTTTTTTTTAAATTTAATGTTAGGATAAACAAAATTTTGTTCAAAGCCAGTAATTACTACATATACTTCATGTATAATTATATCATTTTTATTAATTTAATAAGTAAAAAGTGTTATTTCTATCCCATAATAAATAATACTATTTCTATTTCATTTTTTTCATAACAAATGATATTTTTTATATTTGGTAAAATTTATTAATTTATTATATATTTAACAAATATAAATTAATTTAATTAACTTTATAACATGTAACATCATACATCACGTATGATTCATAACTTTTTTATTTATATCTCTCCTCGATAAACAAATATTTTTATTTACGTTTAAAACTCTCAAAATTTTTTACGTTAACCATAAATATATATATTTTACTTGTATTTATAAAATTTTATTTTTTAAAAAATAATATTCATATTCTATATATTTATAGAAATATAATTTTTGATATATTTAAATATATATTATATTTTTTTAAAACAATACCTCTTTATATAAAATAATAATAATAAAATAATATCATAATTTACCATTATTAATTAATTAGACATCTATCATTTTAAAAACTATGTCTTTACTTATAAATATCGATTACAATGGGACGGGAGTATATTATACTCCCTCCGTCCCGGAATTAAATATTCATTTGCTTTTTGCACGTAGTTTTAAAAATATTAGTATTATATTGGGATATAGTAGGAATAAAGTAGAAATGACTAAAATAACCTTATTAGTATGTGTGATACAAATGTAATGATATTTGTGTAATATATTGTAAATTGTAAGGGTATTTGTAATATTAGGTAAATTATACAGTTATTAAAAAAAAGAAATAGATACTTTGTTATGGGACAGACTAAAATAGAAAAATAGATACTTTGTTATGGGACGAAAGGAGTAATAAATTGTTCTTTTATGCCACATATTAATTGATTAATTAATTAAGGGGTGACGATATAGTTTAGCACGTGCAGCTGATTATAAGAATCAAAATGAAATCTTTGAATTTGTGGGAACACATGCCCTAACATGCAATTGTATCATCCACGTGACTAAACTTGACATGCTAATTAAGTAGCAGACTAGTAACACGAATAATTAATTAAACATATTAGTAAATTAATAATATAGATATAATAGCAGGACTAAAATAAAATAAAATATTCTGATTAAATTAATTTCATAAAAACTATCTTTATATCTATAGTCAAGTGTGACAAAATAAAACTCGATACTTACGACGTCGTTCAGACTTTGTGAACCAATCAGCTCTTGCACCGCCCAAGGCGCCACCCTGCTCTCCCCGTCACGTGCTACCTGTCCTTGGATAATATATATACATTTTAATGGATAAAATAAAGAATTTTATTTTATTATTTAATATATAAAATATTATATGCAATAGTTATTTTCTTATATATATATATAAGATATTATATTTACTAATTATCTTATTTTATAAAAATATTGTAATTTTGAAAACAGACATACCATCATAATAATAATAATAATAAAAATAATCATCAAAGGAATAATCGTAGTATTTTTTTTATGACGTAATCGTACTATTTTTTGTTAATACGATGATTAGTGGTTGATAAAACATGCACAATAATGTACTTACTATATGTTATTGGGTTTAGTGCATTTTGTTATTTTTTTATTAATATAATATAGGATAAATTGCACACATTAAAAATATTTGTATAAAATCTCTTATATTAGATATATGTTGGAAATTTTGGTCGTTCGAGACCTAACTCAACGAGTCCCTCGATAAATAAATGAGTTGGCCCACTCCGTAGCCCTGCCCATTGGATCGGCCCAATCCCCTTTACCCTAAACACAATTTGTTAGGTTGTTGATATTGTTATAACCGTTAGTGAGTTTGTTAGGGTGAGTTAGTTTTGATAGATATATTAGAGTTGGTTTTGGGGTGGATTGAAATGGAAAGATTAGAAATTGGGGAGATCGAGAGTTAAAGAGAAGCTTGGAGTGACGAGCCGACCTCCAACCTTAAGGCGTGATTACCTTGGGCCAGTTTGCACCATGGACTGAGCCGATAAACGATGTTCCTCAACCTCCGGTGAAAGATCAATGGAAGGAAGAACTCGATCGGAGTTTTTCGAAGTTGTCGGAAGGAATATCGGAGAAGATGACTGGAGTTCTCCGTTGTTCGACGGAGGCGCTCTGCCAGACGCCGGAGAGCCATCAGTCGGATTTTCCTGGAGTTTTCCGTTGTCCATCCGCGCTCAGCCGCCGTTTGCCGAAGTCCTCGTCGTATGTCGTCGGTGGCTGAAGTGATTTCTCGTGGCTGATTTCAATTCCAGAAATTTAATGCACTGTTTGTTTGTGTTTGATTGATAAAATCCAGATTATGAATTTAGCCTTAATTTCTTTTTATTTCGATTCGGTATTGGGTTTATTCGATTTAATTATTTCCGTTACTAATTGATTTCGTATTTTGTAAACAAGGTTTGTTCGATAAATCCAAATGATCTGGGAATAAATTCACAACAGTGGTATCAGAGCCCGGCAATCGATTCCGAAACTAAAAGAATTATTTGGTTCAAGTTTGATAAGACTCGAATCGTGGTAAAAGGCTAAACCCTCAACTCTCTAATTTCGGTATATATTAATCTTGGTGAATTTTGGGGAATCTTGGTGAAATTGTTGTTAGATAATATGTTAAATTTCTTTGTGTTGGTTGGCTGTGCATTTCTTGGTGTTTGATTGGCTATATATTTCTTGGGAATTAGATTGGTGCATAATCTTGGAATTGATTGTTATTTCCGTGTATTTTTCCTTGGTGATATTTCTTGGAAGTTTTTTGTTCTTTATATTCTTGTTGTGTTTCTTGGTTTATGTTGATAGCCTAGTGAAATTCTTTGTGCTAGTCAAATTATTGTAGTAGATGTATGTTTAATCTTCTTTGTGTCTTAGATATGCATGCTTTAGTTTTTCTTTGTGAGATAGACGATTGCATGTTAAGTGTTAATTGGAAAATGCCTAAATAGAATTGTAAATTGGAGGATAATCAAGAATAAAATTAGTTTTGTTGCATTATGTGATTTCTTGGTGAAAATTCATAATTCTTTATTTGTATGCTATGTGATTAATTGTTTTTATATCTTGTTTTGATTGATTACTTTGTGATTATGCTCCCGGGTTCTCTTTGTATTAGTGTTCGATCGAACTAGGTGCTTAGTGATTTAGGTTTCAGCCTAGTTGCTTAGTGATCTTCTAGGTTTCCTCCTAGGTTGCTTAGTGTTTTTCTAGGTAGGATGCCTGAGTGGGTGTGTCTCTGGAGAGCTGAGTGATAGTGGTCGATCGATCTAGGTTCTTAGATTGTGCTTAACCCATAGAGGTGTGTGCTAGAGCCGTAGAGTTTAGTACCTAAGATTTTTTTTTGTGTCTAGTGCTAAGTGTTCTCTAGTAAATGTCAAATAAAGTGGAGCTCATATCGTGTGATTCATTGTTTTTGTATTCGGCATGTGTTTGCTTTCCTTTGTGTATATGCATGTATGTTGTTTAATTGTGTAGTATTTGTGCTCTATGTACTAGGTTGCTATGTGATCTATCTAGGTGCATCTTAGGATCTATGTGTTCTTTGTGTGATGTATTTTATCTGCATTAACGTTTTTTTGTAGATGTAGCGAGGGACAAAAGGCGATTATGAAATCCATTGGTGCTAGGTAAGTCTATATCTAGTAAATACGTATTTTGAGATTTAGTTAAATCACGGCTAAAATAGGTGGAGATTTTTGGGAATTTTGGCCGTTCGAGGCCTAAACCGATAAATCCCTCGATAAATAAATGAGTTGGCCCATTCCGTAGCCCGGCCCAACAGATCGGCCCAATCCCCTTTACCCTAAACACAGTTTGTTAGGTTGTTGGTTTTGTTATAACCGTGAGTGAGTTTGTTAGAGTTAGTTAGTTTTGATAAATATATTAGAGTTGATTTTGGGGTGGATTGAAATGGGAAAAATTAGAAATTGGGGAGATTGAGAGTTAAAGAGAGGCTTGGAGTGACGAGCCGACCTCCAACCTTGGGGCGTGATTCCTCGGGCCACTTTGCACCATGGACTGATGTTCCTCAACCTCCGGTGAAAGATCAATGGAAGGAAGAACTCGATCGGAGTTTTTCGAAATTTTCGGAAGGAATATCGGAGAAGACGACTGGAGTTCTCCGTTGTTCGACAGAGGCGCGCTGCCAGGCGCCGGAGCGCCACCAGTCGGATATGCCTGGAGTTTGCCGCTGTCCATCCGCACTCAGCCGCCGTCCGCCGAAGTCGTCGTCGTATATCGTCAGTGGCTGAAGTGATTTTTCGTGGCTGGAATGAAGAATACGAACAAGAAGTGTTTCTTCCTTTGATTTCAATTCCAGAAATTCAATGCACTGTTTGTTTGTGCTTGATTGATAAAATCCAGATTATGAAAATTTCACCTTAATTCATTTTTATTTCCATTCGGTATTAGGTTTAGTCGATTTAATTGCTTCCGCTACTAATTAATTTTTTATTTTGTATACGAGGTTTGTTCAATAAATCCAAATGATCTAGGAATAAATTCACAACAATATAATTTCTAAAAACACCTTAGTAATCTACTCGCGCTTCATAAATTGTAACGTTGTTAAACTATATTCAAGCAGACTCTTTTATCCTTATTAATGTGCAATTTATTTGTATATTTTAATAGATCAAACATAATTAATTTAGTAAACTTATCTTCTACAGAATTACAAATCTTCAATTTGTGAAATTTTACTTGTGTGAGTAGGATTTTGCTCTTTCAATACTCCTACGGTGGCAATCTTTTGGAATAATTTTTTCATTCTCAGGCAATGAAATTCATCCTTGTTAGTCAAAGAAATTCTCTTTCGGTTAAGAATCCATCTAGTTGCACGATTATAACATGCTTTTTTAAAAGAAAAAAAATGTGGTGGATATGCATGTAAAAGATGGATGATTCCATCAATATCTTCTTATGGTGGACGTGTGATACCCCGGAGTTGGACTAGTGCTATGCAACTCTTGTAGATGAGCCGATGTCAGGCCATCCGATATTGAATAGTAATTCAATGGATTGAATAGACTACTCATAACAAAAATGTGCAAATTTTTTTTCGAGAGCTCTACTGAAAGAACTTTAGAGTTAAGTGTGTTTGCTCTAGAGTAATTTGATAATAGGTGACCCCCTGGGAGACTTTCCCAGGGTGTGCGTGAGTGAAGGACAAAAGCGTGTTGGACTGACTCGTGTTGACCTATGGAACTAGTCTATGATTCTTACATGCCTGACCAACAACGTGGATGTTGCATTCTAAAGTAAGGAATGATGTCATACCCTCGGAGTTAGGTCGGTGCTAGGCCAACTCCTATGGATGAGCCGATGTCAGGCCATCCGAGATTGAATTGTAATTAAATAGATTGAATAGACTACTCATGTTAATAATGTCCACATTCCATTTCGATAGCCCTGGCTATATAAATTGACGGTTGTATAAATTGGTACTCATTTGCTAAATATATAGATGACAGATAATTAAGATTAAAAAATATAAATATGAATAAATTTAATTATTGGACACTAATTGATTTATATGTGATGGCAGGTGTAGTGTTAACTAATCTAAATTTTTATTCTACTATCTCATTTAAAACTTTGAAGAGTAAGGTATCGTACATCAAAATTGATGTTAACATTGTAAATTTTTTACAAAATATAAGAATGAATGGGTTATACAAGTTTTTTATTGAGGAGTTGAAAAAGGTCTTTCAAGAGTTTTGACAATGCAAACAAGGAGATCAGTAGTTCTAGTAGTATTTTACTTTTATTGTGGAAAGACACAATGGTTGAATGCAAGAATGATGATGCAGACTGAGAGAATATAAGAATTAGATAAGATAATTGATTCTAATGCAGAGATATAAGAGCATCAATTAATTGAGCATGAGGTCAAAGAAGGTGTATGAGACATAATTGATGAATGCAAGAATGATGATGCAGAATGAGATAATATAGAATTAGATGAGCTAATCGGCTCTAATGCAGGGATATAAGAGCATCAAGTGACTGATCATGAGGCCAAAGATGGTGTACAGGCGGATTAAAAATATGTAAGAAATTGTCATTGGTGAGATGATTGAGAGAGTAATAGAGAGTATTGATGTTAGTGGAGATATCAATGATGAATTCGAATGGATATGATTGCAGAGCAGATGTCATCTAATGAAGAATTGGGATTAGGGGTTGCTGCAAATGATGAAAGGGATCCTAATGATAATACACACAACAAAAAAGTATCTAATTAGCTACAATATTTTCAATTACGAAATATTTTTTATGTTGTTATTTTACTAGTTGTTGTTATTATGTTCTCTAAAACTTTTATTAATTGTTACTTTATGTCATTTTAAGGTTTCTTTTTTGTTGTTAATTTTATTTGTCATGTTATTTTTATAAGACTTTTTAAAGGTATACTAGTCGATATTGGTTTTATGTTGTTCAAGCAATTATTAGTATGTTGTTATACAGTTTTACATCAAGTACTTGGGGAAAAGGATAATGAATTATGTCAAAGACAATCTTGGAGAGTCTTTCGAGTCTTTATAAAGGAAGATAAGACATGATGTTGAAGTGGATGTAAGCAAGCACAAAGTGTACCAAGATTTTCATGTTATTTTTATAAAACTTTTTAAAGGTATACTAGCCGATGTTTGGTTTTGTATGCGCTCTGAGCATGCAAACATCGTTTTGATTCAGCCAACTTGACTATAGCTAAGTGCTAGCATCCTCTTTTAGGGAGGCTTGTGTCTTGGTTTAGAATTTGAGAATGTGCACGTGTTAATATATATGGTTTTGATTGATCAAAGTATATGATGGTTTTTATTTCTCACGTAAGAAAGTAAGTTTTTAATTTATTTTGTATCCACATATCATATGTTGATGTGTTTGTTGGTCAATTTTTGAAAGGTTTTTATTATTTATAGAATTTTTTTTAAAAAAAATCAAATAAAACTTATTATTTGTATATGATACTAAAATAATTTTCTTTAAAATATCGTATCAATATTATTCATACCGCATCAAATAAATGTTTTTATTCAAAATTTTACTATTCAAAATTTCAAATATAAATTCTAAATTTACAAACAAGCACGCCTAAAGTAATGTTAGTCATTTTACAGAGTTTCTAATAATCTCCTCCCGTGTGATGGCCTTATGTCTTCAAGTTTGTAGATAAATAGAATGTTAATTTTATGAAAATACTAAATGAAATTTTATTTGTATTTGAAGTTTAAATGAAAATTGACCTATACATAAACCTTTGCACCTCCTATTAATGTGCTTGAAAGTTTGGAAGACAAAATTGATTTGTGGCATTAGTTTCTAGAATATTTGAAGAATGGAGGTACAAAAACTTTATAAGAATCTAGTTACGATGAAAATGATAAATTTTCAGCTTTGTCCTATCATAAATTTTCAACTTTGTCCGACTTGGGCATACGACAAAGAACGTTAATTTCATCGATTCATTAACCAATATTGAATCATTTGTCCAAATTGATGACTTTTCAACGAAGAACGCTTCGTAGTACACGAAGAACAATGAAGAACATTGTAGAGAATATGAAGAGACTTACCCTTCCGCGAGTTTTCAAATGAACTTCGGTGTGTCAAATGAATTGGTCATGACCTCTATTTATAAGAGAGGGGTGGCCTTGGCTTCCTTTTTTTAACGATGTCACATGACACGTCCTGATTGGCCAACAAAAAGATTTTATAATCTTTTATTTTTCCATCATATGTCGTTTTCCATTTTTGAAGGATTTGATTGTGCGTCTTCCTTTCTCATCAAGATCTTTATATCATTTCGTTTCTCGGAAGATATTAATTTCAATAATTTCTTTATTGACGAGATTAATTTATTTTGTCGCCAAATTTATTATGTCTCTATTTATGCACGTAATATTTGTACGATATCTTCCATTCTAAACAGATTTTGCATTAATTGTTAATATTTATTGTATAAAAATTAATATATGTACATAATTAAATATCACAGATTTATTATATTATAATTTTTTTTTCTTCCAATATATATGATATTTAACCTAACTTAGACATTTAATTTTTTAATGCCTACAAATATGTTAAGCATAATAACGCAAAAGATAAATGTAATTTTTAGAGGCGGACGAAAAGAGTATATAATAATAATGATAATAATAATAAGATAATAATCATTAATTTATATATTATATTTAAATTAAATTTCTAAAATATAATTGTTTTGTCATCTTTAATTTACATTTTATATTTAGATTAAATTTGAAATTGTAACTGAGATACCAAATTTTAAAAATATAAATTTTTTTATTGTACTAAATAATTTAAAATTTTAAATATAATTTATAAATATTAGAAATAAATTGTAGAATTTAATTAATTTAAAGTTAAATTCTAATGTTATTTTTAATTTATTTATTATAATGAATCAAAATTCAAAAATACATATGTCAATTTTAATAATATATTTTTAATTATGGTAGATAATCTAAATTTTTTAAATATAATAAATAAAATTTAAAAAAAATTATAAAGTCTAGGGTAAACTATTGTTTTAATCCCGCATCTGATTTTTTTTTTTTTTATCATTTTAGGACTTTAAATGGACTTTATCTAAAAATAGTTCCGTAAGTAAAAAAAAAAATCACTAAATTGGTCATCTGGTGCCAGATTCGCCACGTTGGTCCGACATTGCTGACGTGACGCTAATGCGGCTAACATATCATCACCACGTCAGAGGACCATTTTAGCGAAAAAAATTTATTTGTGGAACTATTTTTAGACATGGTCTATTTAAAATTCTAAAACGATAAAGGGAGTCAAAGATATAAGACTAAAAAATTAATTTGCCAAGACATTTTGTAAAATAAAAAAAATCCACGTGTCGTTGATGTGGCATCTACGTAGAGATGATATATCAGCCACATCAGCAACGGCGGGCCAGCGTAGCGAGACCGGCACGGGTGAACCATTTTAGCGAAAAAAGTTAACTTACGATACTATTTCCATACAATACATTTAAAGTTCTAAAATGATAAATAGGTTAGATACGATACTATAAAAAATAGTTTACTCTATAATAGAAAAATAGATTTATATTAACGACATATCTTTTTAATAATTTTCAAAAAAAAAAACCTATCTTTTTGATGATTTTAAAAATTTAAAGGTAATTTTAACTTTATTAAATTAATTTATTTTTTTTTACCAAAAATGTACTTTTATAAAAATTTATTCAAATATAAAGTTTCTACTTTTACTTTTTTATTTCTATTTATTTTTTGAACTAATTCAAATGGGCTGTTAGGTCCAAATACAAAATTGGATAGGAAAAGACCATGGAAATAAAAATTCATAAAATATAAATAAAATATAAATTGCGATGACCAAATCTACTAATTTTTCAACATTTGATTTGTAAATGACTTTTCAAAGAAACAAGACAAGAAAATAGATTCAAAGCTAAATTAGTTCTCAGGAAATCTACTCATAGAGAATTGGCAAGTTATAATAATAATAATAATAATAATAATAATAACAATAAAACTCCTACAGTAAAATATAATAATGTTTGCTTCATATTTTCGTAGAGTACTTTTATTGGGAATTGAAATAATTATATGTAAAACTATTTATTTTACATAATGATTTAAAAGAAAAGAGTTCATAAAAACAACCAAATATATTTATATATATAGATAAAATTAAAATAAAATAAAATAAAATAAATTGTCTTTATTTTTTTAAAAAAAATACTATATGGCTTGAAATAATCACCTAGAAAAGAAAATATTAAAATTGATAAATGTATGTGTTCCTTTAAATAAGTACCTTGTGTTCATTCTATTTTTCTTATTACTCTATGTTGAATATATGTTTAGGTTTAGAATCTATTAATCATATCAAAGATTGTTTAAACCTATGGATTGATATGAAATATCTTTGATTCAAATGAAATTTTTGGAATGAATATTGTGAGAAACCAAAGAAAGATGTTTAATGCATGATGCATGTCCAATAATTGAATATGCTTTAAAATGGATTTTTAGTTACTTGAAGATACTACTAATGTTGGTTTGGTGTTTAGTAAAATTAATAATGACACAAAAGTGAAAGGTTATTTGGATAAAAATTATGCTAACAAAAAAAAAAAACTAAAAGGTCTGTTTTTTTTTACTCAAACTTTCGGTTTATTATTATTTGGATTTTGCGTTCTTCGAAAACACTATATTTTTTTTCTTACAAAACATCATATTAAATATTATTTTAATACTAAACTCAAATCAAATTTTTTTTCAAATCAATCAAAAGAAACACACCCTAAATCATTTACTTTTTATATTTATACATTATACAGATCATGCCTGTACAAATTAAAAATTTCTAAAGAATATGTAGTTGTTACAAAGTCTTCAAAAGAAGCCTTATGGTTATAAGGTCTTTTATTAGAAAAATCTTATTTGTATAATGATATTATAGAAATAATATCAAACCCGAGTTGCGTTCTTTCTCAAACCCAAATCCAAACCCAAACCCAAACCCAAACCTAAACCCAAACCCTTAATGATGTAAACGAGGTATTCAATCACTTGGACTACAATCTCTTTAGGATTCCCTTATGAGTTTTGAGTGGCATGAGATTGTCTATTGTAAATTGAGTGAACATATGTGAAATTTTTTATATTAACGGGTCAAGTGATAAGGTATTTTGTGAGAGCATTTGTAACATCCTCGGAGTTCGGCCGTTGATTGGCCAACTTCCGTATGTGAATGAGCCGGTATTAGGTTATCCGAAGTTGATTAGAGATTTAATGGATTGAATAGACTACTCATGGCAACAATGTGCACATTCATTTTCGAAAGTCTTATTGAAAGAATTTTAAAGTTAAACGTGTTTGCTCCAAAGTAATTTGAGGATGAAGTCTCCTAGAGTGCGCACGAGTGACAACAGAAGTGCGCTGAAAGAATTCGTGTTGACTTATGGGGCTAGTTTCCAATCTCAACATGCCCGACTTTGCATGGTTTGCGGGCCGAGGTGTCACAGTGTTTAAGACGACGAAGGTTTTTGATAACGTTGTGTATTGCCGATGACACAATGTTTGAGTCCGGTTCAATTTGCTCGTGGGTGAGTAGGCAGGGACAAGCCACCTTAATATTATTGTTTTGGATTGAGGCTATATATTTTTTACATCTTTTTAAAAATATTCTTTTATGTTATGATTGTTATCAATAAACTTTTCCTCGAGGAAAATTTCTATCATATATTTATAACAATAATCCATATGACCTACAATCTCTTGTCAACCTTTAGTCTATATATGTGTATTTGTATTTCTTACTTTATTTGTATATTGTATGCTTTATAATTATAAAATATTCCTTCCAAAAAATATATTAAATTTATTTATGTATTGTCTTATTAAAAATATTATATTAATATATTTTTTATTAAAGTAATTTAAATCCAAACACTACAAAATAATAATTAAAGAAAAAGTTAAATTATATAATATTACTTGTGTTTTGGTAAAAATACATAAAATATTGTTGATGCCGATTTTCAACAATAAAAAGTAAAATTTGAAAATAGAAATTATTTTTGAATTTGATAAAATAAATGCCGAGATTAAAAATCTCTAGGCACCGTACAATACATAAGTAAACTAGAAAAATAAATACTACAGATTGAAAAAAAGTAAAAGGATGATCCCCAAAGAAATGCACTGATTTTGATGTCGATTGAAGATGGTTTCTTTAGGTCATGAACAGATCTATTTAAAACCTATGTCAACTGCCACAACCAGGTCGTGCCTTCATATCCGCTCGCTGGTTGTAACTTCTCTCAACCGTCTTAGAACTGCTTTTCGTCCGACCAGCACACCTGCTACTACGTCTCCTCTTGCCCGCCTTCCACTTGTTCAATCCGCTCGCCGGTTGTAACTTCCCTTAACCGTCTTTTCAGATGGATCATAAATCACCATCTGACTGAGAAACCATCTGGACCATCCACCGACTGCACCTACCGAATAACCCAACGATTGACCAACCGACCAATCCAGATACTAACTAGTCGCTAGACCAAACGACTAATCAGTTGCCCACTCGAGCGACCACTATTCAGTCCCTTCAAACAGCTGAACAACCATTCGTCCAGACGATTCATCGATCGCGCAATCAAGCAACCACCATCCAGTCCCTTCAATCGGCTGAACAACCATTCGTTTAGACGATTCATCGGTCGCCCAATCAAGCGACCACCATCCAGTCCCTTCAAACGGCTGAACAACCGTTCGTCCAGACGATTCATTGGTCGCCCAATCAAGCGACCAACTGACCGCCCTTTCAAGCGACTGAACTACTGTTTGACCAAATGACCGGTCAATCGATCAGACGATTAACAGGTCGCTTAATTAAGCGACCCATTAACAGACATTTCTTTCAAATGGGCCCCTAAAAGCCCATTTTCCTCTCGTCTGACCCCTGTATCAACCGTCTCATCTTTCTTCGTCCGATCTTATCTTGTCCGACCTCCTTATCGGCCGTCTCATCCTTCTTCGCGCGACTTCATTTCGTCTTACCTCCATATTGGCCGTCTCATCCTCCTTTGTCCGACTTCATCTTGTCCGACCTCCGTATCGGCCGTCTCATCCTCCTTTGCCCGACTTCATCTTGTTCGACCTCGTTATCGGTCGTCTCATCTTTCTTTGCCCGACTTCATTTAAGACCCTACTACCATTATCAGGCCCATTGGACTATACATCAATCCAATTTATAAGCTTTTTTTACTCAACAAATATCATATGTTTTTATTTATTGTCTAAAGTCTTTTTGTGTTCAAATTAAATTATGCGCAAAACAGTTTCTTCGTGAAAAGTTAATACTTGAGTGTAAATACACACCAAATTATGCAAGATTTAAATAATAAAAATAGTAAGATAATTTAAATAGTATTTTTAATAAAATAAATAAATGAATAATTCATTAGCCATCCATTTAATAGTTTTCTTTTTTTTTTTTTGATAAATTGTTACTTAATTTATTTAAAAAAGATTATAAAATGAAAAATCGATCATTTTTTATTATTATTTTATTAAAATAAGATTATTTAAGATGTTTTTATTCATTTTATTTTTATAAAATTTACATAATTAGATGTCTATTTACCAAAAAAATAACTTTTTGAAGCCAAAAAGTACAAAATTCACAATAAATATTATATAATTTATCATAATAATAATTAAAAAACACACGTACCAAAAAAACTGTTAATCTTTTATATAATAGAAAAGGCATCGTTGATTATTAACGTAGCCACAACCTACACTATTAATTTATTTAATTATTAGTTTGTTACCAATCAAAATTCAATTATATATGAAAGTAAGTGCCTGCCAGAATTAATTAACCAATAATTTGTTAAGGTGCAACTGTCGAATTATTATCCTGCAATTAAAAAGTCAACTCTACAAGTTGCTACTATTCCTCTTTATTTAATATTCAGAATTAGGAATTAGTATCGACATTGGGTGGCTAGGATCGTTGCATTATTATCTAATTTAAATGTTAATATACAATTGAATTTAAAATCATAATAATATGTACACCATTAATATTTTAATTTAGCAATAAATATAAATTTGGTTGTGATTTAATTCAAACTAAAATTAATATACGTCTATCTCACGTACCGTGTCTGCTACACTGTAGACACAGTATTTTATGAAAAGTATAATTAGTAGATAATTAAGAATGTATCAGTGAAAATAATTATCCTATAATATAAATAATTATACATTAAGATTAAGATAACTAATTAATTTAATTAAAATTTTTAAAAAAAATAAAATTAAAAAGTTTAAAATGAGATTAAAGTGTGTAATCATTTTCCAAAAAATGAAAGTGACATAGTATGTGGAACGGATAGAAACGAAAACATGGACATGGTATGTGGGACGGAGGGAGTATTATTTATTTTGTACAATTATTAATAAAATATATTTAATTGGTTTCGAAACAATAGTTTTATTTTGTCATTTTTCTCACTCTCAAAACAATAGTCTTATTTCTATTTTTGGTAACTACATTTCCACATTTTTAGAAAATTGTCCCCATTTTTTCACAATAATTACATAAAGTAGGACATTTTGGTCTTTTAGAAACACTTTCTCACCCGCTATCAATATAATACTATTATTTTTTAATTCTAATGTTAATTTCAAATGTATCTATTATTTTAGGACGGAATGAGTATTATTTTTTATTTTCACAAAATATTACATAAAAATATTATTTAAATAAAAAGACAAATTAAGATTTTATTTTAAATCAATTTTAAACAACCAAATAAACTTTTAGTGTTCATTTGGCACATGTTGGTAATAATATATATAACGGTTAATTCTCCTAAAATTTCTATTTTGCAAATTGCTTTCCTTTTCGGTCTTTATTCATATATTTGTTTCTTGTAACTCCTTATTTATTCCTTACAACTCCCCATTTATAATTTTACACATTTTCATCTATAAACTTCCAATATTGCCTTCAAAATAATATTTTATTTATAATTCTATATACCTAATGTAACATAAAACTCTTGATTTATGTAAACAATTATCAATTTTATTATTTCATTTTTCGCAAAATGACGATAAACGATACAAAATGTTCGAAGTACATGTTCATTAACTTATTTATACTTTATTCAATCAAAGATTAATATTCTTGATAAATATTTTGTATTAAAATTTAATAGTTATGAATATTTAAATATATATATATGTAATTTATTTGTAAGAATTCATATATAAAATTAATTTACTTATTGTTTAACAGTATTTGCAAAATTGAGTATCACATTCATTGATATTTTCTATAAATATTTTGTATTATTATTTAAGGGTTGCAATATATATAATAATTATTTAATTTTCATATTGTTGTCTACCTACTTATTTATTTTTAAATGATAAAAATGTGAAATTATATGGTAGAAATTAAGGCTTATATGTGAAGATAATAAAAAAAATCGAAGTTAATAAAAATAAATAAGGGTATTGTAAAAATTTTAAGTGAATAGGGAGTAAAAATGAATAAATTAATAAGAATATGAAGTAAAAGAGAAGAATTTAGTGTATAAGTAATAAATAGGAAATTGAATTTAGAATTACGAAGTTTAATGAAAGTTACCCTATAAACAATAGGCAAATGATACAAACAACACATCTAAAACTTTATAATATATAAACATATAATTAACATTCATTCAACATAGAATTATAAACAATCTTTCATAGAAAGGGTTAAGTTAATTTGTCTCACAGTAGATGTCAAATCACGTTCTAATGTATATCTTTCCGGGTCATTAAAATCATGTGAATAAAATTCACTTAACATCACTAACTTTGATATATCAAACATAAATAATGAATTGCATACTGAAAGCAGTCATATTAGTGAGCAAGTCAGTACTAACTTTAGTAAATCGATTATCAAACTCTTGAATTTGTATATCCAAAATAGTATTGAAAATGTCTACTACAAAATGGTGTCGATTGGAGATGGTGGTTTTTCAATTTCTTGAATTAACATAGCAATCCTTTATATTTAAGCTTTCAAGACCATGCTTAAAAAAAAAAAATGAATAGTCCGGTCTCCAAAAGTGTATCAAACTCATTTTTTCTAAACTCTTGCTACAATTTTTTTGTTCATTTTATTAATGAGACTGTTTTTATGATATCTTGGTCTTTTATTTATTTATTTTCTTTTAAGAGCTCATGACAACACATTCATTAATCTTGAAATGTGCAATACCATGTGCAAATAGAATTCAAAATCAAATGACTGAAAATATTCTAGAAGATCGGTTGCAAACAAAATACTCAAACCTTACAGTGTTCTTTGATGAGAACCTCAATGTGTATCTTCTACACAAATGAAAGAGGGTTCTTGATTTTATCGTCTTCTAGTTTCAATTTCACCTCTACTAGTAGTTTCTTATATTATCTCCTATAAATTTCTCGAATCATATCTTTTCATTTGCACGAAGCACAAGCCAGATTCATCATTATTGCTAGTACGTCAAAAATATTCCCAACACCATCGTGATTTTTCGCTACAACAACAACTACTAACTGAAGTTGATGAGAAAAACAATGCACATAATATGAAGAGTTTTTCTCCTTCAAGATCAAAGCTTTCAAACCACTAAACTCCCCTTACATTTTGCTTGCTCCATATCCTTGACCTCTTTACTTATTTTAGTTAAAGTAAAAAATTGTAAATATAAATTCACTTATAAAATATATGCATTTACTAAATGTAATTCGGGATGGATCGGTACAGTATACTGAAAATCATACCGCATACTGAACCAAAATTTTTGGTATGATATTTTCCATTATCGTACCATGCCAAAAATTTTGTATGATAGATATGCATATCATACCGTACCAATAATTCGGTATACAAAAATTTTTGGTATATACCGATATATCAAATACCAAAATATCAAGATGATATACGGTATATTTGGTATATAACGAAATATTCAAAAAAAAAAAATGGTATTTCGGTGTATACCAAAATTTTCAATTTGCATACCGTTATCGTATAGAAAAAATTCGATATGGTATTAAATTGTACAAAAATTTTGGTATTTTTGATATTTTTTGATACGGTATGTGCAGTATTTTGGTATTTTTTTTCCACCCCTAAATGTAATACTGAAAAGCTTACCTGATTCAAACTTAATTCATGCTTAGTAAATAGAGAATCGATGATAGATTTAAGAGTTGATGACGGATTTAAGAGTTGATGACGGTGTCTCTATCACATGAACTACATTAATAAATCTCTCCTAAACAAGTTCATATGTATCTAGCTTGCCAACACTATGGACCTTTATGATGAGAGCCAACCGAGGATTTTCATTCCATTGTAAAATGATTGTCTTTTCGTCAATAAGCCAAAAGATCGCGATTCAAGATAAATTCATGAGGAAACAGTATTTCTTTAGGATCCACTCTTCCCTAGGGTTGTACGGCTCGCACAACCCTAGAGAACGAAAATCATTGGAAACATCTACCCATCATTATCGAAAGAACATGTTTTCAAATTGGCAACTATTGATTACTTTATTAGGTTTGTTGAAGTCATCCACTAACTCAAATATGCCAAGACTATGTTATCAAATTTGTAAAAAATAACATCATTAATCGATTTGGTATATCTAATATCATCGCGACCAATTAATGGATAACCTCTATGAGTGTTAAGGTTAAACATTTCATAGTCCAGTACGGGATTCAAAACATAAATTCTTGACCATGTTACCCTCATAGGCCAATGGGTAGACTGAAGTAATGAAGAAGAAGTTGATCACCCAAAAATACATTTGAGGACAACACGAGAAGATAACATGGTACTTTAGAAAAAGTATTATGAGCTTATCGAAATTCCAAGTCAACCAAGGGATGGTTGTAGCCCGTCCCATGTGTATGAGCCCCTGTCCTGTACGACTGACTGATGACCTATATCTTGGTGCAGGTACGTGTTCCCCATGATTCTTCCATATTGCATGGTATATCTCGAGCATGTTGCGCACATGAGACGGTTGGTCTGGGCCTCAGCACGGGCATGGCCTAGGCGCCGGACGTGTCAACTTCCGGACATGTTACATATAGTATCAGAGCGGACCTTGACGCTGGTGGCGAACGAAGCGGCGAAGTGGACATTGCTCCGAGAGCATATCTGTGAGCACGTCAAGGATGAGCATGTCCCAAGGGAACTGGACATTCCAAATAGGGGAGTGCTCCCAAGGAGAGGGAGTACGCTCGACGTTGCTGAAGGGCCAAGAGGGCTGACCTTTGTTCGTGAGGGCAAAACCACGTTAAGGACGATCTTCGGGCGAATATCGCACAAACTGTAACAACGGATTTCCCGGATGGTGTGTGGAGATGCGCAGCGAAATGTGGGTTGCATTTGGGTTGATTATGGCAAAAGACCTCGCTAGTTGTTGGTGAGTACAAAGAAAAGGGTATGCAAGAAATGGTCGACGGAGTGACACCGGAGGCATACCGAGGGTGCAAGAAATAACGTCAGTGCACTTAAGTAGCATCGCACGAGGGCGTTTGCGACTTGAAGTGGGGGAGTATTGTCATGGGCTGACATTCCTACCCCAGGTTCTCGGCCATAGTCCGTCTCATATTTGCGAGCCCTTGTCCTGTACGGTCGACTAATGACCTATATCTTGGTGCAGATACATGTTCCGCATGATTCTCCTATACTGTATGGTATATTCCGGGCGTTTTGCGCACAGAGGAAGGCCTCAGTGCGGCGTGGCCTAGGCGCCGAGTGTGTCAGCTTCTGGACACGTTACATAGTACTCCGTAGAAGCTTACTTGATGATGTCGTCCTACCTTTGGGAATCACTGTACCATTTCTCAAAATTTGAAGCAACAACAAACGAGCACTTGACCACATCCACCTCAACAAATAGAATACAAATAAAGGATTCATCATGCATGTCCAACCTTAATACTTCTCAAAAGCGATATAGTGTGGAAAGTAATATATCCGAGAACACTAACGATCAAAAAATGGGAAAATACTCCCTAAATTTGGAAGAACCGTAAAAATGAAAAAATATTCCCAAAATTATCAGGTTCTGCACATTATCTCAGTGACAACATCAAATGGTTCCTACAAGTTGATAAAACCAGATAAAGATGAACTAAAGACATTCATAAATGACAAATATCTAAAGAAATTATATTCATCCATGTGGAAAATAATAGGGGATAAAAGCTTTGTACATAAAGAATCAAAATAGAATACATATCGGATGTGTAAAAAAAAAAAAAAAATCAAATTCCTTGCATAAAAGTCAAAAGACCTAAAATTCTATTCAAATCGTGCTATGTCAAACTACCGAGAAGGGATGTCCCTAAAAGAATCATCCTAACCAACACCTACATTAAAAAGAGAATACCCACTTGAGGCACTTCATGAGGAATGGTGTAATGCCTCGGAGTTGGGCCGGTGCTAGGCCAACTCCCGTGGAAGATTCAGTGTCAGACTATCCGATATTGAATATAGGTTAACTGGATTGAATAAACTACTCATGCCAACAATGTGCACATTTCTTTTCAAGAGCCCTACTGAAAGAACTCTACAATTTACGTGATTTTCCTAGAGTAATTTGAGGATTGGTGTGCGTGAGTAAGAGCAAAAGTGCGCTAGAATGACTCATGTTGATTTGTGGGGCCAGTCTACAATCCCGAAACGCCCGGCTATACGTGGCTTGCTTGCCGGGGTGTCACAAACGGATAGTATAGTTTCCAATTCATCATTATAATGAAAATCACTCTGAGTAGCAATTGGAAGATCGGTCATAACTAGTGCAGTCTGTATTACCTGATCTAAAGACTTCTTCAAAGATTATTACACCCTGACACTAGGATGAGAAGTAGAATCCTTCTGCAATATATCCTAGGTAAAAATAATATTCTTTAACGAATTGTGCAAATCTTTCAATCCATGCTTCTGACTTCTTGAAATTCTTCTCATAAATGATTTTATTATGACACAACTTGAACAAAGAGAGAAAAATCACAAAATGGAGAAGAGAAGATGATTTTAAAGAGGAAATATATATCATTCACACGTAATATGACGACCTTCATCAACAGGAATAATATTTTATCATACTTGGACAAAAATATTAAGCTTCCAAAAATTGAACACTTAGACGTATTTTCAATTAAATATGTTTTTCAAGTGAGAAATATTTATTACCTTTGGCTCCAAATTTTAAAACCCGTCCCAAAATCATCAAGAAAGAAGCTTGACTCACAAATAATACAATAATTTAAGAACTCTTGAAAAGCCTAAAAAAACGAATAAAAATATAAAGTGCATGAGCCAAAATAGTTAATAATACATTATATAGTAGAATCGTGATCAAACTCGAGTCATGATTAAATAAATGAGTATAAAAAAACTTCTATAAACAAACACAAAAAAAAGGACAAATAAGTGAAAAAAAAAAATTGATAAAAAAACAAATTTTCAAGACTAAAGAATTTGATGATTATTCGTAATTTCCTTGGTGGTTTTTTGTTTTTTCCTTTCTAGTTCAACTTCAAACATTTCAGTTTAGTTTATACTCCCCCTTGTCTTGAATGAAAGTACTTTTGAGGTTTTGTAATAGATTGAAAAATAATAATTTTTTCCGTTCAAAATATTTTGTTTTTTCCGTTCAAAATATTTTGTAACATTTATTTTTTGGTATATTTCAAACATCATATAATATTTCTAAAATAGAAAATAAATAAATATACTTAATCTCTACTCCACATTTTATCCCATCACATCACTTAAATAAATATACATTTTTCTCTTTCACCATACCACATAATTATCAAATTATCATATTCAATACTACCTACCTAAATTTTCGTACCGTAAACAAATGTTGCACTATTTTTAGGATGGAAGGAGTAGTATCTTATTGATTAGTGAAAGTGTGTATAATATTTTAATATTCTTTCCTTTTAATTTTATGTATAAAATAATTGTATATGTAATAGTATGTTTATAATTTAAGCAAAAGTCAATGATACTTTGATATTAGTTTATGATTACTTTTATTTAAATAAAAAAATATGATACTTGTAAATAGGACAGATGAAAATTGTAAAAATAGTACTTTGAGTTGGAACGGATGAAATACAATTTTAGTTGACACTATATTGAAGTGTAGCCTTTATCTTATCGATGTAAGAATTTGGATGTTAAGCCTCTTCAATTGTTGCTCGCAAGATTAATTAACTTTAGATATTTTTTTGAATAAGCTAGAAAAGATGAATTTTAATGCAACAAAATTAAAAGTTAATATTCAAAATTTGATGTAATTTTATTATAAATTAAGAAAATATATATAATAATAGATATTGTTCATGTTTAATACTACTGTTAACATTCATTCAATACATTTTACTAAATACTTTTAAATATATTAGAAAATTTATAGTGTGTTTTTTTTAATTTTTTTGTAAAAATTATATTTTCAAAAATACATTTCTTTTAAAAAAATTAATATCACTCTTATAATTTTTATATTATTTACACATTTTTTTTATACTTTATCTTTTCAAACTATTTTTCGCACCAAACAAACCATTAAAGTTTTATATTTATATATATATATATATATATAAACAATAAGCATTAATATTTAATTTAAAATATATATAACTACAGAAAATATATTATTACCATCTATTCAATATATTTTAGTAAAATAATTTAGAATATGTAAACAACATAATGTTAATATCCAAACAGAAATATATATACAAACAAACAATACCTAATTTACACCTGTTTAATATCTCATTAAGAATTATTTCAAGATAAACAACACAAATATTATCATATAAGCCATAATAATTCTTAAATAGTAAATATCTATAAAATTACAAATTTAACTTTACGGAAAAAAGAAAAAAACATCCAAACAATAATAACTTCTATATTTGGAGCAAGTATTTGTTCTAAAAATAAATATTCTAATCCAAATTATTCACTTTCTTTTATTTTATTATAATTTTCTTTTTTAATAATAAATATCACATCTTTTTTCTTTTTTTATTTAACTTTAAAATAAAATTTTTTATTTTTATTTTTTTTTAAAAAAATTATGTCTGATTAAATAAACACATAATTAATATATAACGCATAAAGTATTCTATCTGTTTAATTGAAATGTTATCATTTTCGATTTTTTTTCTGTCATAAAATAAATTTTTTTTTATTTAATAATTGTACTGCATACTTAATATAATAAATACTTTTTTAATTTATAATATATTATACAAATATTATTACTTTTATACTCCATTCGTCCACTTACCATGTTTACATATTTCTATTTTGGGATGTCCAAGTACAAAGTTTAAGTTTCATTAAATACATTATTTTTTTTTCACAAATACCCTTACTTTATATTACATCGTTACTTTTACACAAAAAAAAGTAAGGGTAAAAATATCATTATACTACTTTTAATTACTCAGTATAATTAAAATATCAAAAATATATGTAAATATTGCAAGTGGACATAAATACGGATAATTTTATTTTTTTTATTAAAAAATTTATGTGAAAAATAAAGATAGGCCTTTGAATAGAAAGGAGACCGTATTTAGTTTTGGAGTGATAATCATTATATTTTATTATTATGGTAAGAATAAGTTGACTTGCTATTGTTGAATGTCGATCCCAATAATGAAAACCACACCACCACCGGCCTTGTACTTTCCCCACGTACCAATTACCAACTCCAACTCCAACTCCAACTCCCCCCGATTTTTAAATACAGTATTACTAAAATTTACTATAAATTCACCGCAGGCAAAAATCAACCACCATTTCTCATTTATAAATAAATTTACAGATAAGCATGGCAGAGGAGGAGAAGGAGAAGGAGAGCAACGTAGGAAGAAAGTGACAGCGACTACGCTTTCACAGGTAACGATTTTTTGTGTGGTTGATGTGCTCGTGGTGATTCATCCATTTCCAATCGATTTGAATATTTGATTGTTGATCTGTGATGGAAGCAGGCATTTGAGAGCAGAGAGGATGATTTAGAGCAGAGATCGGAGGATATAATAGTATAAGGGAGGCAGGGAGTTAGTGAGAGCAGACAACGATGGTTTTAAAATGGCGGAGAGCATTTTGCAAGTCAATTTCAAAGGAGGATGATACGAGAGGCTCACCGATTATTAAGGAGAAGTTGGAGCCTGATCCGAGCCCTAGGCTTGGCTCTAGGTTTGGTGGAATTTTCTCAAATCCATCGACGCCGCGGATGAAGTCGAAGCCGGCGGTGAATGTGTCGGTTCCTAGCAGTTCTGCGCCTCAGAGTCCGAAGCTTCGTTGCAGAACCCGAGAGAGTTCGGATTTATTCACTCAGAGTCAGAGCACACCTTCTTCGCCTCGATCGCCATCTGCGTTTAACTTGCTCAAATTGAGTATCAATCGCGCACCAAAGGTACGGTGTTCGTTGCTATAATATATTGATGCTTTTGGTGTTAATTTTTTCATGAATATAGTATTCTGAATTTTGATTCTGGATATTTACAGAGTAGATGCGGAATTTGCTTACAGAAGATGAACTCAGAACAAGGAACGGCGATGTTCACGGCGGAGTGCGGCCATACTTTCCACTTTCCGTGCATGTCGGCGGCGGTGAACAAGCATGGAGCCCTAACGTGCCTCATTTGCAACTCCACATGGAAGGAACCTCCTCTTCTGCCGTCCGATGAACCCTACCAAGGACGAATTAGAACTAGAAATAGAAGCGAAGCTGTTGCGAGAGATTCCAATCCGAAGAACAGCTCGAGATGTTTGTTGAAAGTCTACAATGACGATGAACCGCTTTCTTTCCCAGCCTTCGGCGTTCGATTCAATCCAATAATCGAATCGGATGAGATAGACGAAGAAGAAACGGATGATTTTCCTAATTTTCTAGCAGAGAGTTCTAGAAGCTTCGAGATCTCTCTATCACCGGAGGCGGCGTCGATTTCAGTGACTAAGAGCAGCGAAACCTGCGCAGTTGTACTGAAAATCAGAGCTCCGGCGGTGCCTGCGCGGAGAGCTCCGATCGATCTGGTTATGGTGCTCAACGTCGGCCGGAGCATCACATTTGAAAAGCTCCATCTATTGAAGAAATCAATGAGGCTGATGCTCTCGTCTCTCTCCGAATCCGACCGCCTCTCCATCGTCGCATTCTCCGCCGCCGCTTCGAAGCGGTTGCTTCCGCTCCGGCGGATGAACACAGCAGGAAAGAGATCGGCGCGTCGGATAATCGACGCCGTCGTCGCATTAGACACCGCCGCAACCTGCGCCACCGACGCACTCAAAAAGGCAGCCAAGGTAATCTCCGACCGCCGTGAGAAGAATCCGACCGCCGGCATCGTCCTCCTCTCCGACGGCCACCGCAACGCCGCCGTCGTGTCCTCCACAACCTTTACAGGTATTCCCCTCCACTCCGTCAACCTAACCGCCGCCGTCGACGCGGCCGACGGAAACACCTTCGCGAAATGCATTAGCGGTTTATTGAGCGTAGCCGTACAGGATCTGAACGTTAAGCTAGAATTCCGTGCCTCCTCTGCTCCGGCGGGTGTCGCCGCCGTCTACTCTCACGAAATTAAACCTGCATTACTCGCCGGCGGCGGTTCCGGCTGGTTTCGAACCGGCGGTTTCCGGTCCGGCGAGGAGCGAGAATTTCTTATAGAATTGAAATCCGGTCCGTCACGGCGGCGGGAGCAGCGGCGCGTGCTGTTCATACAATGCTCGTACAAAGATCCGTTAACGCTACAGTCTGTACGGCACGATGACCAGGTGGCGCTTCCCGTGCCTCCGCCACGCGCCGGCGGGTCATCGACGCACCTCAAATGCTTATTCATTACGACACGCGCCGTCGCCGAGAGTAAAAGATTAGTCCAACGAAACGACGTCGTAGGGGCGAAGCGTATGTTGGTTTCGGGTCGGGCTTTGGTTCTAAAATCGGGTTCGAGTTCGGATCCGGATTCCGTCGTGCAGTTTGTCCGGCGGCTTGATGCGGAGCTGGCTGAGCTGAGCTGGACGGAACAAGGGCAGCTGGTAGGAAGGAGCAACTCTGGTAGCGAAGCCGGAAGCGTGGAGGACAAGCCCGAGCCGCTTACGCCGACGTCGGCTTGGAGGGCGGCTGAGCGGCTGGCAAAAGTAGCCATCATGAGGAAGTCATTGAATAGAGTCAGCGACTTACACGGCTTCGAAGACGCTAGATTTTAAATAGAAACTATTAAACAAATAGATAATAAAAAGAGTAATTGAATTTACATTATAAAGGACAAAAATTTAGGACAAGTGGTGGGAGCATTCTGGAAAGCCCATGTAGCGGCGCTTTAATTTGTGCACAACACATTACTTTTTATTTTCATTAAATTAGATTTTATCTTTTTCTTACCCATTTTTTTATAAGAAAACCATCACTCTTGCAAAATATTATTTCATCCGTTCATAAACTAATGTCCTACTTTTTCATTTGGGATATTCAATAACTATTGTCCTATTTTTTTTAAACACAAATTTTATATTTTTACCCTTCATTCATTTATTACTTTTAATCTCTATCAAATTTGTCAATTCATAATAGAAAGACAATCACCTAAAAAAATTGTACAAATATATTTAGGATAATAGAAATTAAACAAGGGAGTACTTTTTAGATCAATCCCTCTTGCAATAAGATTATAAGAACATCAATGTTTTGTTCATGTTATTAGTGTTTTTAATGTTCTTAATGCAATCTTTAATTGATGTTTTGTTCATGTTATTAGTGTTTTTAATGTTCTTAATGCAATCTTTAATATCAATTATATCCTTTCACAAGTATATTATATTTAAACTATATTATTCAAATAAAAAATTAAAATTAACATTTAAAATAAATCACTGAGCCAATACATCCAAAAAATAACTTTGCTAAGTTTTCAATAAGCATGCCAAAGAAATAGAATGGTAAATAGTTCTTTTATTTTTTATTTTTGGAAATTTTGTATTATACAAATATAGTGTTCTCAATAACAATATACATATATTTATTTATATATATAAACTATAAAACATAATACTTATTTTAGTGATGATTGCAGGAGTTGTTTATTTGTTTAAGTTGGGTTATAGTTTTTGGTTGGGTTAGGGTTTAGAGTCTAGTTTTTGTAAAAAATGTTTTGAATGAGAATTGCATTTTGTAATAAGCTAAAATTGTTGTAATATTATTATAGGATGAGCGAATAGAAATATTAATTATCTTTACCGTTAACCACTATTTTATATATTGTATATAATATATAAGTAAATATATATATGTATGATGCGTGAGTGTATATATATATAATATGTACCTTTATATATTATATTATATTATTAAGTAGGATAGTATTAATATGAATGAAGAGGCAGAGAGAGATTGAGAATTGTATTGTGTTTGTGCATGAATGATCCTTTCATTCCATTCCATTTATATACATGTACAGGTAAAAGTTTGGTTGTTAATAAAAGCATCCACGTATCCTCCGTGTCGACATCGTCGTGTACACTTCACAACACTCCCCCTTTGATGCTTTTGTACGAAGAATGTGCCTCGTTAAAACCTTACTAGGAAAAAACTCTGTGGGACAAAAAAAATCCTAGTGAAGGAAAAAGAGTACAACATTCTCATATCGATTCGCTCCCCCTGATCTGAGCATTATTTGAGATCCCTTAACCGGGACATCCCAATCTTCTTCACCAGTTTTTCAAATGTTACCGTCGGCAATGCCTTGGTTAATATATCCGCCAAATTATTATCTGATCGAATTTGTTGCACATTGATTTCACCATTTTGTTGTAGATCAAGAGTAAAAAAGAATTTTGGTGAAATATGTTTCGTTCTATATCCTTTAATGTAATCCACTTTCAATTGGGCTATACAAGCCGTATTATTTTCATACAATGTAGTTGGGGAAATTTTATCGTTAGGTATTAACCCGCAATTTTTCAGAATATGTTGAGTCATTGACCTCAACCAAACACATTCTCGACTAGCTTCATGTATTGCCAATATTTCAACATGATTTGAAGAAGTGGCAGTTAAAGTTTGTTTCATTGATCTCCAAGAGATCACTGTTTCGCCACAAGTAAATATATAGCCAGTTTGTGACTTGGCTTTATGAGGATCCGATAAATATCCTGCATCGGCAAATCCAATTAATTCATGTCGAGAATCTTTCGAGTAAGATAACCCGAAATCAATTGTTCCTTGGAGATAGCGAAAAATGTGCTTAATCCCGTTCCAATGTCGTCGAGTAGGCGATGAACTGAATCTTGCCAATAAATTTACAGCAAATGATATATCAGGTCGGGTGCTGTTAGCAAGATACATTAATGCGCCTATAGCACTCATATATGGCACTTTTGGGCCAAGTGTTTCTTCATTTTCCTCTTTTGGTCTAAATGGATCATTTGCTGGATCGAGTGCTCTGACGATCATTGGAGTACTTAGCGGATGTGATTTATCCATCAGGAACTGTTTTAGTACCCTTTTGGTATAATTTGATTGGTGGATAAAGATTTCACTTTCCAAATGCTCAATTTGCAGACCAAGGCAAAACTTAGTTTTTCCAAAATCTTTGATCTCAAACTCCTTTTTCAGATATTCAACAGCTTTCTGGATTTCATCAGGAGTTCCAATCAAATTGAGATCATCGACATATACAACGATGATTACAAATTCAGACCCATTTTTCTTTATAAAAACACATGGACAGATAGGGTCATTTATATAACCTTATTTGATTAAGCTTTCGCTGAGACGATTGTACCACATTCGGCCTGATTGCTTGAGCCCATACAAAGATTTTTGCAATTTGATGGAATATGATTCTTTTGGCTTTGATTTAAATGATTCAGGAATGTTGATCCCTTCTGGGATTTTCATATAGACGTCATTGTCTAAAGAGCCATAAAAATATGCAGTAACCACATCCATTAATCGCATATCAAGATTATTGTGTACTGCTAGGCTCACCAGATACTTGAATGTTATCCCGTCCATGACCGGCGAATATGTTTCTTCAAAATCAATACCCAGTCTCTGGGAAAAACCCTGGGCTACAATCCTTGCTTTATATCTTGTGATATCATTATTTTCATTTCTTTTTCTCACAAACACCCATCTGTAACCAACAGGTTTCACATTTTCCGGTGTTTGGACTATAGAGCCGAATACTTGCCGTTTTTTCAATGAGCCCAATTCAGATTTAATTGCGTCTTTCCATTTTACCCAATCATCTTTTTGCCGACATTTATCAACTGCTTTTGGTTCATAATTCTCGTCATCTTTAATTATATCGAGTGCTACATAATATGCAAATGCATTATCAATATTTGTTTTCTTTCTGTTCCAATATTTTCCACTGGTGGTATAGTTAACAGAAGTTTCAATAACTTCGTCATCACTTTCATCAGAATTTTTAGTATCAACCTCTTCAGGGGTTGTACTGACATTTTCAGGTATCTGATCATTGTTGATCTTTTCACCAGTATTTACAATTTTATTCTTTTGTGGATTCTTATCCTTGGAACCCAACGGTCTGCCACGTTTTACGCGGGCAGTATGCTCATTAGCACTCGGCACTTTCCTTTCTGGGATATTTATTTTGGCTGGTGCATTTGTTGCTGCAATATATGATTTCGTAACTCTGGCAGCATCATTAAAAACATCAGGCAATTGATTTGCAATTTTCTGCAAATGCACAATTCTTTGAACTTCAAGTTCACTATATTTCGTACGATGATCAAATTCAAGTGGTATTTTCCACAAAATTTCTTTTTTCAGTTGATTACTGTCTCCCCCTAATGTCGGGAAATGTGATTCGTCAAAATGACAGTCTGCAAACCTTGCAATAAATAAGTCACCCGTTGTTGGTTCAAGATATTTCGCAATCGAGGTTGATTCATACCCGACATATATACCCAACCTTCTTTGAGGTCCCATTTTCGTGCGTTGAGGTGGCGTAATTGGAACATAAATAGTACACCCAAATATTCGCAGGTGAGATATATTTGGTATTTTTCCAATAACCAATTGAGTAGGGGAATAACAGTGATAACTTGTCGGCCTTATTTTCACGAGGGCTGCTGCATGCAATATAGCATGTCCCCAACATGATACTGGGAGTTTAGACCTCATTAACAATGGTCTAGCAATTAATTGCAATCTTTTGATAAGGGATTCAGCCAGGCCATTTTGCGTATGTACATGGGGAATAGGGTGTTCCACAGTAATCCCAATTGACATGCAGTAATCATCAAATGTATGTGATGAATACTCTCCAACATTATCTAGACGTATTTTCTTTATCGGTTGATTTAGAAATTGTGCTCGCAATTTAATTATTTGTGCAAGTAGTTTAGCAAAAGCTAGATTGCGAGTAGATAACAGACATACGTGTGACCATCACGTTGACGCGTCAATTAGTACCATAAAGTACTTGAAGGGTCCACATGGTGGATCTATTGGTCCACAAGTATCACCCTGAATTCTTTCCAGGAAAGCTGGGGATTCAAATCCAACCTTTGTTGGAGATGGCCTGATTATTAATTTCCCTTGGGAACAGGCAACACAAACAAATTCATTCGGACTCAAAATATTTTTCTTTTTCAATGAGTGGCCATTTGAATTTTCAACAATTCGCCTCAGCATTACATTGCCAGGATGCCGAAGTTGATCGTGCCAAGTTTTAAATTCGCTAGTAGCCATTTGGTCTACTAGGTGATACGTTTCAATGGCACTGATTTTTTAATAATATAAGCCGGAAGAAAATGATGGCAATTTTTCTTTCACAATTCTTTTGCCATTCACAACCTGAGTTATCAAGAGATACTCATTTTCTGCCTCATTCAATGTTTCAATGTGATACCCATTTTTCCGAATATCACTGAAGTTCAGTAAATTCCTTCGAGCTCTGCTCGAGAACAAGGCATTTTCAATTGCCATTTTTGTCCCTTTTGGGAGATATACAATAGCTTTTCCCGAGCCTTCAATCATTTTCGATGCACCACTGATAGTAACAATTGTGGTCTTTCCCATATTAAGATAGGAGAAATAACTTTTGTTTTTCAGAATGTTGTGAGTCGTAGCACTGTCGATAAGGAAGATGTTGTCATCGGCTCCAAAATATTTGGCATCCATATCTTTGCAAGAAGGTAAAAATAATAAAAGACATGTATTAGTAACATAATCAAAATAGACTTATATTATAGGGGGTAATACAAAAAGGGGGCAGAAAACATCAAATTAACAAAAGAGATACAACATCATTTTATCATTTAACATCATCAGCTATATCAAGCAGATCATCGGCATCCAGGTGCGTGATATTTTCATTCATCACATCGTCAAATGTGTCATCATGGGCAGCGTGATTTGTTTCGGGGGCAATTCTTCCCTGTCTTTCTTTTGAGGCCCGATACAGTTCAGCCAAGTGACTGGCTGTGCGACAAACATGGGCCCAATGGCCTTTGATTCCACACCGGATGCATTCCTCGTCATTATTTATGTTTCTCCTGGTGTTGATCCTCTGTTGAGGTCTGTACGGCCTTCTGTCATTATATCGCCGATTTGGCACATATCGGGACCTGTTTTGATAATTATTGTGACTGTATGCGTTTGCCCGGCCCCCTCCGCGATTCTGATTTCGATCGCGATCAATTCGCTGATTTCTGACTTGCCCACGACCACGCACCAGATTTGCCGGATGTATTGCATTTGCCTCTGGAAATGGATTTGCACCTGTCGGCCGAGATTCGTGATTTTTCAACAGCAATTCATTATTTTGTTCGGCCAGCAAAAGACAGGTGACCAGCTCAGAATATTTCTGGAAGCCTCTTTCGCGATACTGTTGCTGCAAAACCATGTTAGAGACATGAAAAGTGGAGAAATTTTTCTCCATCATATCAGATTCAGATACATTTTCGCCACAATGGCGCAACTGTGATGTTATTTTAAACATTGCACAATTATAAACTTGGACTGTTTTAAAGTCCTAAAGCCGTAAGCTTTGTCATTCGCTTCGTGCCCTTGGCAATAATGTCAGCCTCAAATGATTGTATCTTTCTTTCAATCTCTCCCACAATTCGAGTGGGGATTCCAGCGTGACATACTGCATTTTTAGTGCCTCATCAATGTGATGGCACAAAAAGATCATGGCCTTTGCACGATCTTGGCTCGGGGAGTTTTTATCCCGGGCAATGGTATTTTCCAAGCCCATTGATGCCAGATGCATTTTAACATCGCGAGCCCATGCCATATAATTTTGGCTATAAACGAAGAGAGAGAGAAATTCCTGTTTGGCAAGGTTAGTCATAATAAACAGATAAAATATAAAATATTACCTTACAGAAAATAAAATATATAATCTACTGATAACGTGTTGTAATATTATTATATGATTAGCCAATAGAAATATTAATTATCTCTACCGCTAACCACTATTTTATATATTGTATATAATATATATAAGTAAATATATATATATATATGTGTATGTTGTGTGAGTGTGTATATATATATATATAATGTGTACCTTTATATATTATAGGGTAAACTGTTTTTTTAGTCCCGTAACTGGACTCCTTTATCACTTTAGTCCTATAAGTGGAGCCTATCGCAAACTAGTCCCATAAGTGAAAAGTTTTTCCTGTTTTAGTTCTCCGGCGCCGGAGACGCCCGCGTGGCTCGCCGGAGGTGACGTGTCCGCCAGGCGTCCCGCCAGGTCAGCGACACCTGGCGGACACGTGGATTCATTTTTTTCATTTTTTTTAATTGTACCAAATAAAAAAAATAAAAAAATACAAATAAAATTTAAAATAAATTAAAAATAAGTTTTTTAAAAAATTTTAAAAAATGAAAAAAAAATAAAAATCCACGTGTCCGCCAGGTCAGCGACACCTGGCGGACACGTCACCTCCAGTGAGCCACGCGAGCGTCTCCGGCGCCGGAGGACTAAAACAACGAAAATTTTTCACTTATGGGACTAGTTTGCGACATGCTTCACTTACAGGACTAAAATGATAAAGGGGTCCAATTACGGGACTAAAAAAACAGTTTACCCTGTATTATATTATATTATTAAGTAGGATAGTATTAATATGAATGAAGAGGCAGAGAGAGAGATTGAGAATTGTATTGTGTTTGTGCATGATCCTTTCATTCCATTCCATTTATATACATATACAGGTAAAAGTTTGGTTGTGAATAAAAGGATCCGCGTATCCTCCGTGTCGACATCCTTTCATTCCATTCCATTTATATACATATACAGGTAAAAGTTTGGTTGTGAATAAAAACATCCACGTATCCTCCGTATCGACATCGTCGTGTACACTTCACAACAAAAATTATATTTTTTGTTTTTATTTATATTTTTATTTTTTGTTGTAAGCTAAATTTATATATAATTCATTTATAATAAATAATTTTATAACTTATAATTTTATTATTTTTATTTTAAACAAATAATAATCAATTTGTTACTTATTTTTTTTACTTATTGTATTATTATATTTATCAATCATTTGATAATTTTTTTTTATAATATCTTATTTTAATATTAAAATATTATTATTTTTTAGTTTTTTTTGTACTTAACCAAATTTATATAATTTTATAAGATTGAGAGAAATAAAAAATAATTGAATTAAAATTGATAAAAGTTATATTGTAAAAAATTAAATATGATATATAAATTAGAGTTGGTATTAAATATAATTATATAAATGTACAACAATTATTAAATGAAAATAGATATATTTCATTAGGAAAAAAAATGTAATTGATTAGGATTAACGAATATAATGCAGATTAAATTGAATGAAAATTAAATAGTGGATGTATTTGATTTCTATATTTAGTTTGAATTCTTATAGGATAATATGTTGTCATATAAAAAATAATATTTATATTTGTTATTCAATTTTGTATTCATTTTTATTTTTTAACTTTCATTTAAAAATGTCTTCATTACTTATTTAGTAAAAAGTACATCTGCTCTTCGAAATTATTATTGTTAATGTTTATATATATTTACTAAAATATCATTCATTAAATATAATTAATCACATATCCTTAAATACATTTTTAATTTAATAATCCAAAATTAAAATTTAACATACTCGTCCATTCACCCACTTCCTCTCACTTGTTCACCTCCTCTCACCCCGATACGTGTTCTTCGCGATCTAGGGTTCCATTTCATTGTCGTCGTTCGTAATTTTTTTGGCCCCTTTAAAACATTTAGTTGTCATCTCAACTGCTCAACCATCATCCCTAATTTCTCTTCATGATTGGATTTTGAGAAGTGATGCCAAAATTTAGAAAGCCATTACATAATGGAGCAACTTCTTCGGACATCTAACATGGAAGGTAGTTTCATTGAATGATATGAAACTGAGATACATGTCATTCTTTTTAACTTGGAGACAATATTCATATCCGAATTTTTCAATAATACGGAACATCTTCCAGTACATTTGCCTTACGAAACAAGAATAGCACGTCCAGTTCAATTTGGTTGGATATACTCCTTTGAGGGGTAATATCTCTATCCTTAAAGTACGTTGAAAATACCATGTGATTGTAGCAAGCAAATAAAACAACGCAAAGTTATATATCGTTTGAAACATGTGGTGAATAATGAGGCACAAGTTAAAGGCTCAATTCTCAATTCTTTTCTAATTCGGGAGGCTAATTTCTTTTGCTTTTATTACTTCGAATAACATGTGTTCACAAATGCAAATAATGCACCTAGATAAGATTATGAAAGACCGAGATTAACTCCTGATGTTGGAATGACAATATTCACACATTCTTGCCGCTTGCAAGCCAAGCGGAAGAAAAAATACTCGTTGCCTCAGGAAAGGGAGAGTAAAATTACATGATTGAATCTATTTTAAAATTTTGTCCTCTCTCCGTCCCAAATAAGGTGCAACATTTATTTTTGGCACGGGTTTTTAGGTGGGTAGTATTAAGTAAGATAATTTAGAAATTATGTGATGTGACAGAGAGAGAAATATATATATATATTTTTTTATTTGGATGATGTGAGGAAATAAAGTGTAAGGTATATATTAAGTATAATTAATTATTTCCTATATTGGAAATGTTGCAGGGTATTTTGGACATACCAAAAAGGAATATTGCAGGTTGTTTAGGACGGTGTGAGTACTTTTTAAATGTAGATCTTATTTAACTTTAAATTAGATAATTGCTTATTGTTTTGTTATAATTTCATTATATGGATATTATATGCATGTAATCTGATTGTTATTTGAATAACATACACGTTATGTTATGACAATTTTTAATTGTATTCATGAAGTATATATTGGCTACATAGTACTTAAACTTAATGTTGGAATAAGCTCACCCCTTTCTATTTTGAGGTAAAATTTAAGAGTGTATTTATTTAATATTTATAATTCTATGTATTTTTATTGTAAAATATGAAGACTTATGAATAACTTTTGGTGATTTTTATTGTTACGATGAATGGTTCTCTTTGTCTTGAGCATAATTAGACTTATATAGACTTGCAAACTCTTAGAAGCAAGGCTAAGAGACGTTCGAGGATTTTGAACTCATTATCTTACGGTCACAAGTCCACTTCTAATCCCGGTAGGCCACCTCTTTACAAGGCTTTCACAAATTAAATTTAGTAGGCCACCTCTTTACAAGGCTTTCACAAATTAAATTTATTTGGTTGAATGTATGATGATAGAAGATCAGCATTGAGTTGGTATCAAGATATAAATCTTGTTTTGGATTGAATTGGACAACTATTTTTGTTGTCAACTCATTACGCTGTACTGATTTGATATACATGTAATATGATTGTTGTGGAAAAAGACCACGAAAGAATCCTTAACTTAGAAATCTTTCCTAATTCCCATGTATATATATATATATATTAATGATTTGGTAACCCGCAATCGTTACCCGAAAAAACGCACTAGATAAACCCTCGATCGAACCTAATAACCATGTATATATTTTGTTTGCATGGATACTGAGGCTAAGAAAGATTAAGGGGACTAATAATTCCTAGACCATATTAATATAACATGTAATTATTTTAATTATTTTTTTTTTCACATATTAACCAAATTAATAGGTATAAGTTATAATATTAAAGTTATTAGTTTTTAACTATTATAAAATTTTTGTACTATTGAATTATTTATAATACTACCTTCATCCAACTCTAAATGTTTCATTTACTTTTTGTGTGTTTATATTTGAATATTAATTATTATATCAAAACGTAGTACAAATTAAGAAAAAACGGAAAAAAAAAAATACTTTTATTGGTATCTTATAATACTAATAGAAGGACATTTGTACAAAAAAATCATACAAATATAAGGATATTTTAATGTTAAGTATAATGACACAAAAAATAAATATGACTCCCTTAGAGGCGGACGAACGAAGCAATATTTTATAATAATAAGTATATTTATCATAATATTTTGTAGAAAAGTGTGGGGAATACAAGTGTTTAGTTATGATTTCAAATATTTAGTTTAACACTATTTAATTGTACGATTTATTAGAAAAATATATTAATTTTTTCATAATATATCACATCAAAATATTACGTGTGGTGATTATGATGGTTTCTCTGGCTTCGGATCAGTAGAAATTCTTCTATCGATATTGCCAAATGGATTTTGTGCGGCGATTATGATGGTTTCTCTGGGTTCGGACCAGTATGAATTTTTCTCTTAATAGACGAAGAAAAATAAGAACTATTTGTAGATTCAATGAAAAGATAAATAAATATAGAAATGAATGGCGAAGATGAGAATGCCATATTATAAATTAATATTTTGGCTGAAATTATATTAGATTTACAATTTGAAACTCTTTATATAGAATCATTTTGAGAAAATTTAATAAGAATGAAACAGTCATTTTTAAAAATAAATTTATAATAATAATATGGTAAGGCTACTAATTAGTTTTGCATATTTCAAGAATATAAAATATAATTTTATTTAAAGATTAATACCCTTGTTTGTGCATTACTTTAAAGATTAATACCCATGTTTGGTTGATGTTTTTATTTGAATTGTAGATTTTTTGAATTAGAATAGTTTTTTGATGTGATATAAATAGTTTTTAATATTATATTTTAAATATAAATTAATTTTTAATATAATATAAAAAATAAATATTAGACGTTTAATTTGATATTTTTAAGAAGAATTTTAATAAATTGTGAGAATTCACCCAAATCACTCGAACAAACACAAACGTAGTTATGACTATTACAAAATTATTATATTAATTTTATTTATTTATAAAAAATATCTAATCTAATATTAATATATATTATATATATATATATATATATTTGACGGTGTATGAGTCATACTCCGCAATAAGATTTTTATAGTAAAATTCTTATAGTAAACAAGGAATTACATTTCCGTATGAATATATATAGTCAAATTCTTATTGTAAAATTTTATGTTGTTGTTTTTTTTTAATTTTAAATTTGATTAAGCGAAAATTAATTATCATATATTTTTATATCAATTATTTTATTTTCATTAATACTAATTTTTAAGAGTAAACTAATTTTTTCCCGTAACTACATTCTTTTATCATTTTACTCTCATAACTGGAACATGTTGCAAACAATCTCGTAAGCGGAAACTTTTTGCAATTTTAGTCCTCTGCTGCTGAAGATGCCTACGTGACATCTGTGTGGCTCATCAGATGATGCGTATCCGCCAAGTCAGCGACACCTGGCAGACACGTAGATTTTCATTTTTTTCTTAATTTTTTTTAAATTTTCAAAAATATTTTTGAAGTTTTTCAATTTTTACAAAAAAAGATAAAATAAATAAATAAATTTTATTTTTATAATTGTTTTTTTTTAAAAAAAAAAATCTACGTGTCCTCTGGCAAGCCACTTGGGTGTTACGTAGGCATCTTCGGCGCCGGAGGACTAAAAGTGCGAAAAATTTTCCACTTACGAGAATAGCTTACGACAGGCTCCAATTATGAGACTAAAATAATAAAAGACTCTAGTTACGGAGCTAAACTATTTTTTTAGCCCTGTAACTAAGCTTCTTTATCATTTTAGTTTCATAAATTGAACTTTTATATAAAATAGTCCCCTAATCGGATTTTTTTGGCACATTTGGTCATTTGTTGCCAAAAATGTTTTGTAGCACATCGGAGGACACGTGTCCCCCACGTAAATGCCACTTGGCGGATGTGTGGAATATTATTTTTTTTGGAAATTATTTTTTACATCTATAACTAATCTCCCTTATTATTTAGTTATGTAACAGAAGCTTGTCTAAAAATAGTTCTGTAAGTAAATTTTGTATGATTGTGTACACAAACACACAATCGTTTTTGTTCTACACGTCCTAATACATGGACGTATCCAACCCCCTAGCACTATTCTATTTTTTTTTAACATGGTCGTATGTATATTCAACATAACGTGTTTCTTATACACGGTCTGGTACATTGCCGTGTCCATCCCCTCACAGTATTATGTTTTAACAATACGGCCACATTGTTATCAACATGGCTTTCTCGTACAAGGCCTGGTAGATGGGCGTGTATAACCCATTGTACACCCCAAGTATTTTGTGTTAACAATATGGTTGTGTTGTTATGAACAAGGCCGTGTTGATCATACATGGCCTGGTACATAGGCGTTTCTATTCCCTCTACATAATTTTATTTATTTTTTTAAATACAACCCTGTTATTTATAAACACGCCCGTGTTTATATAAACACAACTATTGAAACAGTTGTGTTGTAAAATTAAACATGGGCGTGTCTACTTTAACATGCCTATGTTTTTTGGTTTATATGGTAATAATATAATTGAAATCAAATATAGTTATATAATAAATATATAATTTATAATATAAATATACAACTATGAAATTATAATATTATTTTTGTATTGTTGTAAATTTATTTCGAATCATTTGGATTTATCGAACAAACTTCGTATACAAGATACGAATCAATTAATAATAACGGAAGCAAAATTCGAATAAAACTCAAATTAAACTAAAATCGAATCGAAATGAATTAACACATATAAAAGTAAAGGCATAAGTCTGACTATAAAATTGGGAATTTAATCAAAGAAAGAAAACTCCCTTAGTATGCTCTCTCTATTCTTGTCTAATGCCGAAATCTTCCCTTCCTATTCGTGTTCAAAGAGAAAAGAAAGACAAGTCAATCCGCCGACTACGATGATGACGATTCCCACCGATAGACACCTCCGGCGGACAGCTCCTCCTCTGGCGACGACGCGACTTTTGTATTCTCCGGCAAAAATCGACGTACAACTCCAAATCAACGGACGATGACAACGACCAGTGACTCCTTCAGATTCACACCGACGAACAGCGGGACAACGGCAGTGAACTCCGGCAGTCATCTTCTCCAATCTTCATTCCTTTCACCGACGAGAGGGACGGCGAAGTAAGGCTCAGCCCATGGTGCGAGAATGGCCTGAGGTAACCACGTCTCAAAGTGGAGGTCGGCTCTTTACTTCAAGCCTCGAAATCCACCGGAATCGGCACAAGAAAAGGGTCCCGAACCTCACCGGGAACTCACCGGAATCGCTCGACAGTTTCTCTCCCTCTCCTTCACTCTCTAACTCTCGATCTCTCTCTCGGTTCTGGTGTATCTCTCTACACTAAACTGACTCACCCAAAAACCCTTTCAAACTAATCTTTAATAACTTCCCCAAACAAAAAAATCATACACGGTTATAACCAACATAACAACCAAAAAAATTGACTTAGGGTTTGATATATGGGTTTGGGTCGAATCCGATTGGCCGGGCTAAGGAGTGGGTCAACTTATTTATTTATCGAAGGACTTGTCAGCTTAGGCCTCGAACGGCCAAAATTCCCAACATGTATATTACTAATAATTTTCAATATTTATTAATATTACTTCCTCCATCCCAATTCAATGAGGTTTTTGGGATTTTGTAGTAAATTATGAAATATTATTGTTTTATTGATTAATGAAAATATGTAAGAGTTTTTAACATTTTTACCATTTGACTTTATATATAAAATAATTGTATGTGTAATAGTATGTTTACAATTTAAGTAAAAGTTAAGTGTATTTTGGTAATAGTGTATGATTAATTTTTATAAAATATGAAATAGATACTTTAAGTGGTTCGAATAAACATCTTTGTTTCGTTTTGACTTACTGATTGGAATATGGTCTAGTGTTTGAGCATTTTTGGGTTGAAAATATTGTTATTATTCAATTTGTAATCTTCTGGTTTCATTTTCATAAATGTTCCTTGCGGCTTCTTTTCCGATATTATTTTTCTTTTGATTATTTCGCTTTGATTTGATTCTGTGAAATTTGTTATTGTTTTAGTACGACAACTATGTATGTATGTACGTCTGTTGTTTGCGGCTACGTCTGCAGCCGATAGAGAGAGGCTGCGAAGGATGTTGTGGACAGAGCGTTGCTATCAGCCTGGCAAAATCACATTTATTTTATTTTATTTTATTTTTTGAAAAAGCATTGCGGTTTTTTCAGTTTTAATTTGTTTAGATGGATCTTAATTTTCGCGGATTATTGAGGTTAACAGAGTATTAGAATTGCCAACGATCATGTTCGAGAATGCATTGTATGAAGTTAAATTGAACTAGTAATTGACACTGCAAATATTTTTTAATATATTTGCTTCTGTTTTGTTTTTTGATAGTTTTCTTGCACATTGTGTATTCATCCCCAAATATTTATTTGGGGAAGAAATAAATAAATGTATTGATTGATTTAATTGGATATCAATTTCCTTGGGTTTTAAGATCTGAATTTTTGGGTTTTGAGTTTGATGTTGTATGGATCATAGGAAGACTATAAGATTGACTTCTTGTCAATGAATATGTATTATGTCATGTTTCCAAAACATTTAGTTTGAAATTCGATTCTTGTTATTTACTTAGAATATTTTAAAGAATCAACTATGAACTAGCTTTGGTGAAATGTGGTTATTTGGTTATTTTCCTTTTGTAGGAATGTTATGCACATTTCTGTTCTAATAGAATGAATGGGATATTTACCCTTTCATATAGTCCAAAAGTAACTAATTAATGCAAAAGTGGGTTTCTGTCAATTTTTCGGAAAAGTTGATCGCAAGATTGTTAATTCACTAATTAATGTTCTCAAGTTTTATACTAATGCTACAGAGCCACTTTTCTGTCAAAAGATTTGCTTACCATCGTATTTCATTAATGAAAACTATAATTTAGCCATGAAATTATGTGATGTATCATGAAAACTAAAGAATTCATCAAATCTGATTTTTATTATTATGTTTTTCAAGTTTTGAGATTATGTTAATCTTTTCAAAAAAATTTGGTACTAAAATTGCATGTCATCTTATTCGATGAAAGAAAATCTGAGTTAGACTTGAAATTTCGTATAAAGTATCATGAAAAGTACATGTCGCGTAGCTAGCTAATAAGGTCAGATAAAGATCACTCACAAACTTAATTCCAGGGGGATTATAGTTTTGTTTGTTTTAATATATTTTAGTGTCTTATTATTACATATATTGTGACTCAAGATTGCATATTTCGATTGTACGGAAACTGTTGGGACATTATATTACAAGAAGTATATGTGAAAGAATGTAACAGCGTTCGTATCTATTGTTGTTGGTTGACTTTAATTTTATGAATCTTATATTTTCATTACAACTAATGTGCTATGTAGATGTGCACATTTATTAGCCAAATTTAAATATTTTATTAGCCACATTTACAACTTTTGCAGTTTCAAGAAAATGAGAAAGTGATATATAATTTGGATCACTGAAGGCTAACATATAATAGAAGAATAACATAAGAGCAGTAGTTAGAGTTATTAATCTTATTTGACATTACTGAAAATTTCTAGTGCACTAGAATTAGAAAACAGAAGGCTATTACACATCCCAGGGCATTAAGGCAATAACTTTAACATGCTGATGTATAAATACACCAATGCAAAATAAAATTAGCAAGTTATAATTTCAAATACATTTAACCATTTCCCTCTACTATAGTACGCGATACGCCTACATGAAAATTATTTTTACAATTGCAAGTACAACTACTCCAAACACTACAAACTCGAACATCCTAAATCGTTGATTGAATTTCTTCATCTTTGCAATCAATTATTTGTTGTGAACCTTAACTTCATTCAGCACTTGAATGTCGATGGATGGCGAATTAACTTCAGAGTCGTTCATATTGTTAACATGTTCATTCCACTCGCCATAAGTGTTGTTCAAAGGATCCAACCAACGGAAAAACTTGCACGCCACCATTCGACAATTACAAAATAATTTACCTTTTGTCTCTTTCGAAGGTCTGACAACCCGAATTGCTGCTACTACCCCACACTTGCACCGTGGACACTTGTACCGTGGACACTTGTACCTTAGATCCAAATCACCTTTGCCTCCTGACCTAGACTTTGCCATGTTAAACGAGGACATCTGATGTTATTAAACTAGTAATTAAGAAATCAAATTTTCGAAGCATGTTCACAAAAATTATAAATGCCAAGTTAAAAATTCTAATTTTCAAATGATTTCCTGTCTGTTCTATTGAAAATAATCACACCATCTCAAGAACCAAAGTGGATTGTGGAATTTCTTGAAAATTCTAGAACAACTAGCCGATTTTACTATAATAAACTGGTTTGGATTGCAAAAAACAAAACAAAAAATCTAAAAAAAACTGCAGACAATACCAAAAATATATATATATATATGCAAACAATACCAAAAAAAAGGAAAAAACGCAAACAATGGCCAAATCCGGTTAAATGTTAATCCTATTAAATTTTTTGGTGCCCATTAACCTAAAACCCAGAGAACATCGATTCGAAATTACCTCATCAAAACACAGATTCAAAGTTCCATACCAAAAATTTCTTATTGCAAATCGCTATTACCTACCATTTCCACAAAAGTAAATGGACATAAATATAATTTCTGAACAAACCGAACTTACCCTATTGACGAACGAAACGATTTGGGCAATCCAAGAGAAGAATTTCAAACTGGCTTCTAGGATTTCTGTGCGAGTGAATACCAACAAATGAAGTTGAAAAGAAAAAAAAAATATGGTATCAAGGGTATATTTGTAATTTTATATGCCCAACTGTGAATTCACTTTGCACAGCCAGCGCGTGTCATCAACTGCTAACGAAATGGGTGTAGGGCGTAGGGTTTTTGGAACTATAGGGGTATTTGATGCAATTTACAAACTATGGGGTATTTCGCGCAATTATCTGAAACCACAGGTAAATTTCATGCATTTTTGCCTATTTTTTACAAGTAAATCAATACAAAATAACATATGGAATTGGAAAAACACAAACCTCAACAACACCCAATATCCTCAGTATAATTGACAACGCGGGGTTAATTGACAAATTTAGTCATACTTGCCTATAATATTACAACTTCGTACAACTGCTCAAAATAACAAATATTACACTATTAAGGGCATTTACGTAATAACAGGTAGTCATCCGTACAACTTCTCATATATATGTGTTTAACGATATATATCAGAACCGTGCGGGCTACGCCTCCTTAAATCAAGTTGGTAAGTAAGTGTTTAAGTAATATTTTGAATGTAAAAATATTTTTCTATTCAAACAAAAAATAGGAGAAATATATATATATTTGTGCTAATTGTGATAATGAATAAGGAACGGTAATATTTAGCTCCATACATGAATATGAATATTTTTATAGCTTGAGTAAATTGATGATTCTAAAAAATACCTTTAGATATATTTTGGGTGATTGAAGATGTTTTGACAGAATTGATTGTTAATTTTTATTATCTACACAAAACTTGCTCTAATTGTATGAACTGACTATGTTGTTTAAGTGCAAGTAGGTGGAGTCGCAAATTTGAGTGCTTCAATTCAAATGATTTGTGTGCGCCAAAGAGAAACAAATATCTTCAATAAGGCACATGCAAGAAATAGGAAGACATTAATTGGTTATATCCGATATGTGAAATTGTGAAAATTACATGTTAGCATATTTTTTATATATTGTTATTTGGGGCCCACATAAGCCTATATATATGACTCTCTTTCTAGGTTAAAACATAATTTCCATTTTCCGCAAATATTCAAATATGGTATCAGAGCCTATTTTTCTTCTGGGATAGACATAGCTACTAATCCTCATTGCTTTCGCCGCCAACACCAGCACATGGCAGCCGCAGTCTGCTTTTCTGCACGATTCTTTTGCGCGCTCTATACTATTCTTGATTTTCTCACTTTATAGTATGGCTCTTAATATGGATCGTGTAGACGCTTTCAGGATTACTATTATTCTTTCTAGTGATAATTATGATTTGTGGGTTGAATCCATAAAGAGTTTTTTGATTGGTAAAAGATTATGGCGTTATGTTACTGGCGATTTTTCTGCACCGGTTGCTCCTGTTGTCACTTCTACGGTGCCCCTCAACAATAAAGATCTCACAGACTATCGGACTGCCTTGAATGAGTGGGATAGTAAGAACCACATTATTCTTACTTGGATTCGGAATACCTCTTCCAAGTCCATTCAGATTCAACTTCGCCGCATGGACACTGCCAAGAAAGCTTGGGATTATTTGTAGCATCGATATCAGGCCACTGGAGGCATGCATTATTATCAGATTATAGGGTCATTGAATGCACTGACACATGACTCACGCCAAGATATGAATGAGTTTCTCTGTACTATACAGTCTATGTGGGATCCCATTGATGAGGCCAACATACAGATTGAGCACTTTCGGTTGATTCAGCTCTTGATGAACCTTGGTCCAGAATATGAGTCTGTGCGTGCTTCCTTGCTTCATCGTCATCCATTGCCTTCCTTGGAGACAGCGATGAAGGAGATTTTGTTTGAGGACACCCGCCTCAAGATGCTCAAGGCTTCTACTCTTGATTTGGCCTTGGCAGTTCCCTCTTCTACTCCTTATCACTGAGATAATCGCAAGGATGCCCAACCACCGCAGTCTGATTGTCGTAGTTGCCCGAATGTTGATCATCTTTATATCTATTGCCCTAAGGTTGAGTGTCACTACTGTCATCAGAAAGGCCACATCCATCCGCATTGTCCCAAGAATCCCCGAGGCTGGTCAGTCCTCTTCCGGCTCTTCCTCTGTCATTGTTGCTGCCACTAGCGTATCACAGTCGCCTCAACCGCCTCCCACTATTGAGGACCTATTTCACATGCTCACTCAGGTTTTATCAATTCATCCTTCATTAGCCTCGACATCAGGTAATAACACATGGTATATTAATTCTGCCTGTTGTAACCACATGACACCTGACCATTGCCTTTTACATTCCTCCCAACCCGTCACCTTCTCCCCTCCAATAGTTACCGCTGATGGCACCTCTATGCGCATTACCCATACTGGCCATATATCGTCTCCCCACCTCGATGATGTTTATGTTATTCCCAAATTAGTCCTAAACCTTGCGTCCGTCGGTCAGTTTGTTGAGCAGGATTTTACTGTAATTTTTTTTTCTTCTGGTGTGCAGGTTCAAGATACAACACAGACGGATCAGATACTTGGGACGGGTCGCAAGACAGGCCGCCTATTTGAGCTTAACCACCTTTGTCCTCACCAGACATGCACCGTCTATTTCCGTTGCAGTCTCTTCTTCGTCTTCCTATTACTAGCACCTCAGACTTGGTCATGTCTCCCTATCTAAACTCAAGTCTCTTGGAAATACAGGTATTTTAGGCACAGTTTGTTTAGAGTCTTTTGATTGTTTGCATTGTAAACTTGGAAAACAACCAGCTTTACCTCTTTTGAATAGCTTGTCTATTGTTGATAAACCTTTTTCGTTAGTACATTCTGACATTTGGGGGCCCTCTCTTGTTGCTACTCTTACTGGATTTCGTTACTTTGTGCTTTTTATTGATGATTACTCTCGCTTTACTTGGATTTACTTTATGCGTAAGCGGTCGAACTTGCTTCCATATTTTCTATATATTGTTATTTGAGGCCCACATATATATGCCTATATATATGCACTCTCTTGTTAGGTTAAAACATAATTTCTATTTTCCTCAAATATTCAAACATTACATAATAATAATAATAATAATAATAATAATAATAATAATAATAAAGTATATTTTTATTTACTTCTAATTGGAAAGATTAATTTCCTTCCGATTTCGCAAAACCAAAAGACCGAAACAATTAAATCCAAAAACAGTGGGAAAGATTCCCTTAAAATGGAGAGCAACGCTGAGTGTTTCATGGTATATGGCAACTATCTTTTATATCAATAAATTCGCTTGTACTAATTAGATCAAATCATTATGGTACTTATTTCACCAAATTAGCAAATGTCTATAAAGAAAATTACAAATACTAATATAGAATATAACACATTTTTTAATAGCTCATTATATAGTTATATATAGAAAAATAAATTTTGATTTTAGCAAAATATATTTCAATTTCATCACAATAGTAATTGATCCAATTATAAAATGTTCATAAAGAAAATAGCAAATCATCATCAATTATATAACACAATATATATTGTCTTATGATGATTTGTTAATTATTTTAAGTTAATGTACTATATATTGTATAATGATTTGCTAATTTCTTTGCGTTACATTGTTGTGGACCAAATCAGCGCCCTAACCACCGCCCTATAAAATATATTTACATATATAAATCTTTTCAGATTTCTTGTTGTATTAAGTATTCTTGTAACATTCTACATTAGGATGGTGTATAACGTTCGGACAGAAAATGCTGGATCAAAACCTGATACAAAGTTTGAAAACAAGACTTAGGTAGAAACATTGATTTTTGCAAATATATATAGATGGTGAAAATACATCGAATTCTAAGCTGGTAAGCCTACAATTTGTAGTGAGTTAAAGATTGAGGATTAGATGAAACTCTCAGATAAATCCAAGCAATTTTAATCATCTTCTTCAACTATGAAATTAGGGTGTGTTTCTTTAGGGGGATTCCGCGAAATTTGGGGTTGAGTTTGGTTTTTATTTGAATTTTGGGATGAGTTTGAATTTTATTGTTTATTTTGTGTTTGGGTTTGATTGGAGTTTGGGGAATTTTGATGTTTATTGATTTGATAGATAATGAATAAAATAATATAAACGTGTATTAAATTTGATTGATAAAATTTATATTGTATGATTTGATTATGAATTTATATTATACCCAATATATATATTTAAATTTTTATTTATTTGTATTATAGAAAATTTTATTTTCTACAAAATAATATATATTGTATATATTTTTTTCCCTATAATTATAATCAATATTTAATTATATTTTAATTTTTTAAAAAAATATATAAAAATAAATAAAATAAAATCTACAACTTGTCGGCCAAACCGTGGACAATCCCAAATTTGGGTTTGAAGAAACAGACCCTTATGTACAGACCCATAACAATTCAGTTGACATATATAGGATTCATATTAAATCAATTTATCTATATTTAGGTAACCTATGTTAGAAAGAAAACTTTTTTGTAAATGGGAAACAGTGGAGTATAATCTCCCACTTTGTTATCTTGATGATCAAAACCAACATTATTTTTCGAACTCCCAACATTCATCTACATAAAAAAGTTATTATATATATATATATCTATTATATCAGTTCACTGATTTCTAAAATGGTTTAATTCTGTTTAAAAGATTGGAGTAACCTTTGCTGATATTGGTGTTCTGGATGAGCTTATAGAAATATCATATGACACACCTTAGCAGTTACAAGATAAACATTAACATCTCTTCTCTTGAATCTAGTTTGTCATTTTGATTGTTGAGGACTCCCGTTTGCGGGATATGTAACTAATGGCTTAGTTTCCCTAATAAGTTCGAGCTTTTAGGTGAGACGGTCATTAGTTTCCGACATGGTATCAGAGTCTAGGCTAGGTCTCGAGTTCGAGTCCCGCCCGTCCCCATTTGTGGGCGAGTCCGAGGGGGTGCCAAGGGGGGCGAAGTCCCTCTTTCCTGGGGTCCAGGAGCGCCGAGTGGTCCCCGACCCGACAGTATGTAGTATTGGACTTTGGAGCTGATATTGGACTGAACTCGTCTGATGTATTCTTTTACTTTATTTGAATATATTTAGAGACATGAAATCTGTAATTTGTAAGACAATCGTCCTCAGAAAATTTGTTTTTCGATTTTGCAGATGTTGGTGAACTATGTAAATTTGTGTCACGTTTCTTTGTTATTCGATCAATAATTCTAATCCGTCGCAAACACAAGTAATCATGCTTCAACAAAAATAGTCTCAGTAAAAGCAATCTGGTGAAGGAAAACCAACCAGACAAAAATAGTTAATCAGTTAGTTTGTTACATATATATTTGGAAAATAAAATAAACAGCTATCGAGTTTGTTGAATTAATTCTCTATCTGGCACTAAATTTAATTACGTGAGCAACTAATTTAGCAGTTGCGTGCCTCCATCATAATACAATATGACCTCTATAAATAACAGACTAAAAACCCTAATTCTCTGCAACCCTAACTTAAACATCTCAACTCCAGTCCCCCCGCCCCACCCCACCCACCCAAATTCTCTCGAAATATAATATTCTCTCTGAACATGAAGAAGGTCGGAAACAGGTGGTCGTTGGCGTTGGTGGCATTGATAATTGCTTGTGTTGCAGTTTCAGTTTCAGTTTCAGTTGCAGAAGGGAATGGGGCTGGATGCGACCCGGTGGCGCTGTCGCCGTGCCTGCCGGCGATAACGGGATCGGATTCTCCGACGGAGGAGTGCTGCCGGCTGCTGAGGTCGCAGGAGCCGTGCTTCTGCAGCTACCTAAGCAACCCGGCTTTCAAACCCTACATCGACTCCCCCAACGCCAGGGCTGTCGCCACCAAGTGTGGCGTCCAGATTCCCACCAAATGTTGAGTTGATGCTTGCTCAACTAACTTCATTCATCTGTCTGTCTTCTCTTAATTGCTGTTTAATAATCATTTTGAATTGAGATTCTTCTCTGGTTAGATCGTTTGATCGATCGAGTGCACTTAAGCTTAATTTCAATGACCATGGATTATTGATTGAATAATGTCTTCGTACCGATCGATCCATCATGCAAATTAGTCATTAACTTCAGACCCATTATATTATACATATATATATATAGGGGCGGAACTAGACCGGGATGAGAAGGGGGACTAATTTTTCAAATTTTGAAACGAACATAGTCGTTATCCAATAATTTTATCAATTGAGTTATCATATTTCGAAAATTTTACAAAATATCAATATACAGTAACAGCTATATATTACAAAATTAATTTTCTATTATATAAAATTGATAAATAGTAAAAAAATTTATTTAAAAAAAAAAAGCTCTTAGAAATATCATCTCCTATATATTTGGTTAAGAATTTTTTTTGAATGTATTTATTATTATTATTTTTTACCTTTTATTTCATATTTATTTCTATAGCGTCGAATAATTATCATGATATAATTTTTTTATTATTTAAAATTTAAAATCAAATTTTAAATTTTTGCATAAAAATTCATAAATTTTTAGCAATTCTTTAATTTGTTTTTATTGTTTTTTTATATTATATACTATAAAAAAAAATCAAAAAATTAAAAATAAAAAAAGAGGGGGGGTGGAGGGAGGGGCCTGGAGCCCCCCCCGCCCCCAAATACATCCACCGTGTATTTACACCAACAATGAATGCACAACGACTAATCATACGATAGTTATTCGTAACTGTTACAATTATTACAAGCTACAGTTTTAAATACATTTATTATGACAATATTATAACTGCTCGAAATTTAGTATCGCATTATTATTATTATTATTATTATTATTATTATTATTATTATTATTATTATTATTATAAGTTAAGTGATTAATGTTGTAACTAAGCTAGCAAACCACATGGGAGGAACTTGGAAATTCATTGGAGATGTTATCTAGTTATGAACATGTCAGAGCAATCTATTGAGTGTTGGCCAAAACTAAGGATATTGAATATCATTTGATGATCGAAGTTGCAAAATTATTGATAAGAGAAGCAATAGCATCATTGCCTTTGTCTATTCTGACGAATCACAGTAGAGTGTTTCCAATAGTTATATAAGTTGGTATACTACAAAAAAATATCAATTTTGTAACAAGATTTTTTTGTTGTTAAATTCACTTTTTCCATTACTAATGATATTAGAGACGGAATTTGAGATGGAATTACGTTAGCTACGTGAACTTTAGGAACGAAATTTCGTTACAAATATACCATTTTTTTGTAGTGGTATAAAAGCTCATGTTTTGTTACAATAATATATTCATTAAATTTGTAATGAGAAAATTCTAATTTGAACTTAAACAGTTTTTTTTAAAAAAATAATAATAAATATTGATTTGATATTTTAAATATAAAATTATGATGTATTAAGGTTTCGATTAGTTTCTTCTTTAAAAAATAAACAAAATATATTTGTATATTGAGTTTAAGTGTTTATGAAGTAAAATAATTTTTAAAAATAATATATATTGTTTAAATTTTCCATAGTTAAAATGATAAACTACATGGAACAAGCTTATATAAGCACATATTCTCATATTAAAGAAAATTAATTTGTTTCCGATAAATAAAAAAAAAAATAGTTAATTTGTTAATAATAGTTGATCATGTACAATGTAAACAAAGAATGCCGATTTTTCGAAATTATTTGTGCAATGAACACGGATACTACTACAATAATTTAATTAAATACATCAAACATTTACATACAAGACGATGTTTCTTTTAAAAAATATTTTAAATTACTCCCCGTTCTAGCTCTATGTACTATTTTGGTCCAGTGCGATTCAAATGTATACCATTTTATTATAGAAAAAGCGATATTCATTAATATAAAAAACACCCTTAATTTTTAAATTAAATATATATTAATATACTAATACACATTATTACTTATACATGAAAATCTTATTAAACGCTTTCATTGTCTATTTTTGTATTATTTCTAATCTATGGCAAAAAAGAAAAAGAATAAGTAGAGCTGGACGACGGAGGGATTATTATATTGGTAAGTATCTCCAGAAATTTCAGCGGCAACAGAAAAGCACTAAAGATGATCAACTTCTCTCTGGTGGATTTCGCAAAGCTTGAGGAGATTTAGATAGAAGTTAAGCTTCGTCTATCGCCAATGTTTAACTTCTCTAATAATGTATGAATAATCTCCTCGTCTTCTTTAATGAAAACTTTTCTCACGTTTTGGTAGAGAGTACTAGAAAGAACCACTTCTCTCGTCATTTCAATCCTCTCATTTGAGTTTAGAATCGCGGTGACGATAGAAGGGACTTTAAGCAAAAATTTGGCGAGCCAAAGCAGTTGGCCTTTTGTCATCATCGCAGACGATAGAAAAGAACTTTTTGTATCTTAAAATCAGAATGCTCCTTGTCTCGAGCCATTTCTTTCGAACTTGAAGCTCCTGTGTTTGATTATATGTCATGTAAGGAATATTTGTTAAATATTGATATTAAAGAAACTTATGAACCAGTAGATGATGAAAAACTATGTGTATAATTATTTCAGAGAAGAAGGAATACTCACGTTAACTCGTTGGCTACCAGCATTACATTCAAATTAAATAGGAAACAGACTTAACAGAATGCTCCTACAAACTTGACACTAATTAAACTATAATGCCACTTATTTAAAAACTACTAAAAATAGAAAATTGCTCCACGAAAACTTGCTCCAAACTCCTGAAGACCTGTTCCACACCAGGACTAATTCCAACAAACTCCCCCTTAGTCCTGGTGTGGTCCAGCATTACGCACACCAAGTAGATGTCGCATTGTCGTCAGTTTTGTTGTCGGTAACGCCTTTGTCAAGGGGTCGGCTCTCTGCTCATCTATGCGAACAAACTGGACAAAAATTTTCCCTTCCTCGATACATTCACGTATGAAATAGAACTTAGTGTTGATGTGCTTGTTGCGGCCATGGAAAATTGGGTTCTTCATCCGCGCAATCGCAGATTTTGTTATCAACATATAGTGTCACTGCTTCTTGTTTCTTACCCAGTAGTTCAGTCATAAGGCCGTTTAACCAGATTGCTTGACAAGCTGCCCATGTTGCTGCCATAAATTCGGCTTCGCAGGATGAAAAAGCTATTGTCTTCTGTTTCTGCGAATTCCAAGAAATAAGACAATCATTGAAATAAAATGCCATACCACATGTGCTCTTTCTATCATCCATATCACCAACTAGATCACTATCTGTGAAGTCGATAATTGACTCATCGCCGCCTCCTCTGTTGTACAGAAGTCCATAGTGTATCGTCCCTTTCAAATACCGAAGTATTTGTTTCAGAGCTTTATGATGCATCAGTGTGCCTCTTCATGAACCTGCTTGCTACGCCAACCGCAAAAGAGAGGTCCGGTCTTATATACAGAAGGTAGCGAAGACATCCTATGATGCGGCAATACTCCGTTGCATCAACCGGACATCCTTCGACATCTTTGTGCAACAGTGTTCTTGGCTCCATTGGAATTTTTGTTGAATTGCAGTCAAGCATACCAAACTATGACAACAGTTTCATGGCATAAAATGTTTGTTTGATGGAAATTCCTCCTCCGTATTGTCCCACTTCAATACCAAGGTAGTAGGTGAGTAAACCGAGATCACTCATCTCGAATTCACCCATCATCTGTTGTTTGAACTTAGTAATAGCTTCTGGATTCTGTCATGACAGAATTAAATCGTCAACATAAACACCAACAATTACCCTCGCATTTTCAATGCCCCGAGTGTACACTGTCTGCTCTTGTGCACACTTCACAAAGCTAAGTTGTTTTAGGCTTTTGTCTAACCGGGTGTTCCATGCCCGTGGTGTTTTTCGGAGTCCGTAAAGCGCCTTATGCAACTTGAGCACTAAATGCTCTTTATTTTTAACGACAAACCCCTCCGGCTGAACTACATACACCTCCTCCTCCAATTTGCCATTGAGGAATGCGGATTTGACATCTAGGTGATGGACCTGCCAGCCACGGTTGGCGCAATTGCAAGAATAACGCGCACAATATCAAGTTTAGCAACTGGTGCGAATACTTCATCAAAATCAATCCCTTACTGCTGGACATAGCCCTTTGCGACCAACCGGGCTTTTTTTTTGATAATCTCTCCATTATAATTCTTATTCAATTTAAACATCCATTTGAGTCCTATTGCCTTGTGACCAGCAGGTAGTGATGTGAGAGACCAGGTTGCATTTTTTTCAATGGACTCCATCTCTTTGGCCATGGCTTCTTCCCAGGCTGGTTGTCCAACCGCCTCATCATAACAGAATAGCTCCTCCATCTCTGAGAGGATGGCCACCTCCACGTCGTCCTCCACTTCCAGTTCCACGCGCCGCGTATCTCTCATAATATCTTCAATATGTCTGTACCGGAGAAGCCTGTTGTCACTGCTACTACTCTCAGATAGCGGTGTTTGAGTGTTGCTGAACACCGGTGTTGATGGAGTATTTGGGCAGGGAGATTCCGCAGGTGTTGGCTCGCTTGCCGGGTCGACTTCAGATGGCACCAAAGCTTCTACTATTCGTCCAGTGTTAGTCATCTCCTCAGCAATTAACTTAGGTGAGTCATCATTTTCTGCAACACCGTCCCACTTCCATTTCATATTTTCCTCAAATATGACATCACGGCTTACATGAATTTTGCCACGACGTGGTTCGAACAGCCGATGTGCCTTGCTACCTTCCTCGACACCAAGGTATATGAACGATTGACTTCGGTCGTCCAATTTCTTCAAATGAGGTGTCATCACTTTGGCGTGCGCAGTGCATCCAAACACATGAAGATGAGTTACGTTCGTCTTTCTCCCATTCCATGCCTCAAATGGAATACATGTGCCCATACCCTTGGTCGGTAAGCGTTTGAGTAGATAAACTGCATGCCTCACTGCCTCACCCCAAAATTTTTCTGGCATGTTCATGCCCTTGAGGAGAGATCTAGCCATTTCCGTCACAGTCATGTTGCGCCGCTCAACTACACCGTTTTGCTGAGGCAAATATAGCGCGGTCAAATAGCGCTCGATCCCCGCATTCTCACACATTTTTGCGAACTCATTTGAAAGAAATTCGCCACCACAATCGGTCCGAAGTGTCTTGATACGATGTCCAACTGCATTCTCAGTTTGCGCCTTAATTTTTTGGAATGTTGAACATGATTCGTTTTTTGTTTTGATCACCTGTAACCACATCCATCGAGAATAATCATCAACAATTAATAAGAAATAACTATTACCAACATGAGTTAATGGTGTGATAGGTCCACATAAGTCAACATGTATGAGCTCAAGTGGCCTTTTGCCCGATAGTGTGTTGCTACTGGAAAGGGGTGTCTCGTCTGCTTAGTAACCGTGCAGCCTGTGCACAACTGGTGAGGGCGCGATATTTGCGGCAGTCCTACCGCCATTTCTTTATCAATGAGCATCTTCATCAATTGAAAATTCATATGCCCGAGGCGTGCGTGCCACAGCCACGCTAGGTCTTCCAAATTCGCCATAAGAGAACTGGACGTACTAGCTGCAACTTGATTTGATACAGTCGTTTTTGAGTGTGCTTCACTTTCATAATCAGTCGTTGAGGAATTTTAATAAACACCTCTAGTTCATCTTCATTCATTATCACTCGGTGGCCATTCTCAGTGAGCTGGCCGAGACTCACCATGTTGCTGAGGAGCTGAGGTATGTAATACACCTCTTGAAGTAACCAATGGTCACCATTCTTACAGGCAAAAAGATTCGACCCTTTGCCCATTATTTTTACCATTGAGCCATCGCCAAATTTCACTTTACCAATGACTGCCTCGTCCAGCTCATGAAATTTATTTTTGTCACCGGTCATATGGTTGTTTGCACCATTGTCTAAATACCAAACATCTCCCACAACCAATGCCCAATGACACCAAATCCACTTCACCATCTAACCGGGCTCTAATACCACTATTTGCTAAATATTGATATTAAAGAAACTTATGAACCAGTAGATGATGAAAAACTATGTGTATAATTATTTCAGAGAAGAAGGAATACTCACGCTAACTCGCTGGCTACCAACATTACATTCAAATTAAATAGGAAAGAGACTTAACAGAATGCTCCTACAAACTTGGCACTAATTAAACTATAATGCCACTTATTTAAAAACTACTAAAAAAAAGAAAATTGTTCCACAAAAATTTGCTCCAAATTCCTGAATACCTGTTGCACATCAGGACTAATTCCAACAAGAAATTCCTTTTACTAGACTAGAAAAATTAGCTGAATAAATGGCCATGAAGCTCTAAAGGAAACGGGTTATCATGAATGATTTGTCGGATAAGAAAACATAGGCCATGATACAACATCTAGGGTTTTCTGAACCATTTTTCAATCTAAACGGTATAATCAACAAGTCCAAATCAGGCCAAAACTAGGAATGGTAAAGACATAAAAACATGGGAAATTAGATGAGGAGTGAAAGTCGAAAAAATTATGAATAAAAATGAAGCTTGTAATCAAGGAAAAACCTTCCAATTAGAACCGGATAAATGAACATATTATGGAATACATCCAACATCATCTCGGTAAACTCTAGATTTTTCATCCTCTTTTTCTATATATTTTTTTCTTTTTCCTTTCGAGCTTTTTTCTTATTTTTGTCTAACTCCTTTGTCTATCTCGATATTGCTTTCTTCTTAAATTCAACTTCTAATTTCGAGTTCATTTGAATTCAAATTCCACATATATTTTACTTTACTTTTTAGTCATTCGATCCGAAATTTTTTTCATTTTTAGCATATTTGTTTGGTTCCAACGCTAATCATCGTAACAGTGTCTATCCATATATGTTAGACGGCAAATTTTATTGTGAGACCGAGCTCAAATTCTTTCTTCGGGCCATCTCCAATGGGTCGCCTTTTTTTGTGCAATTACTGCATATATGGAGCTTTTGCACTCTAATGAACCCTATTTTTTACACCAAAATGGTGTTAGCCATTTTAAGGCGTTGGCTTGTTTCATTTTTAGAAAAATAAATAAATTACATATTAATCCTTTTATTTATTTTTTAATTTTTAAAAATATAATATTAATTGTCGATATAAAAGGTAGTTTAAAATTATATATAAAATGAAATATTTTAAAAAATAATATTTTTGGAATAAAAAAATAGAATTGTGAATTGAAATTAAAATATTATAAATAGAGTTTGTGAGTTGGAGATGGCCTCAAAAAGATAGAGGAACCTACTTAACATCGATTTCGACATGCTTAAATTTATTGGACCGTTATATATAATTTTTAGCGACAATACATATATTCTTAAAAATTATTAGAAATAAAAAATATTTTAAAGATATATATATATATATATTCTTTATTTGTTTATTGGATTTGACAAAATATGGTTAAAAACTGACAAACAACCAAACACATCATTGAGGCATTTGAACTGACTATAAATAATTTGACTAGTATTTTTTGTGATATATTTTCTTGAGAGTTGGTGGATTAAATTGAATTTTAATCTAAATTCATTAATTTCCATTCGAGTTCAAAGTCAAAATACTTATAAATTTTAATTGTACTTATTATTATTATTAGAAAAATATAATTCTTTATGTGAAAATGATATTCCTTCCTCTTCCAAATGCATCAATTCTTTTGGACACTATTATTGAAGAAAAGTATGGATTTCAAAGTTAATTATTTTAATTTAGTTGATGTGATATTTGTAATAAAGTGTAATATTTTTATTTTTTAAATAGTTTATAAATAAAATAGATAGTTATTACTCCCTCCGTCTCACATACCGTATGTGCTACACTTTAGACACGGTATTTTAAAATAGGTATAATTAGTAGATAATTAATAATGTATTAGTGAAAATAATTATCCTATAATATAAATAATTATAAATTAAGATTAAGATAACTAATTAGTTTAATTAAAATTAAAAAAATAAATTAAAAAGTTTAAAATGAGATTAAAATATATAATCATTTTCCAAAAAAGAAAAGTGACATGGTATGTGGGACGGACAGAAACAGCAATGTGGACATGGTATGCGGGACGGAGGGAGTATTTTTTATGCAAATCATTTTTAATTTTGGTCAAACTATTAGTATAATTATTAGTAACAATACAATATTTTACAAATATAAATTTAAATTTAAATTTAGATTTTTTTATAACAAATTATTGATGTAATTATTTAAACCATTGCCTTTGGCTTTTTCCTCAAAATTTTTTTACTATTCATCAATTTTCTTCCTTAAAAATAACAAATTAAAGTCTTACTTTTTTTTATATATTTTATAAAATTAATTTTGAATTTAAAATATCATATTCATATTTATTTATATCACATTAAACAACTATTTAAACTAAAAAATTTTACTATTCAAAATTCAAACTCTTAAATAGAGGATTTGTGTTTATTAATTATGCAATATATTGTTTAAAATATTTAAATTAAAAATATTTTTAGTTTTAAAAAAAAATTAGCTCGGCCCTGCCCCACTTATATTTGATTTTTTGTATCATGTCTGAATCGAGTTTTTGAGTAATGTCTATTTTTGTTGATTTTAATTAAAGATAATTAAATATAAATGATTCGAAATGGTATACCGAACGTACTGAGCCATATTGTATTGAATTTTTCAATATATTAAAAAACTATCACAAAACCGTACCAAAAATTAAATCTGCTTTGAAAATTCAGTATAACAAATAGTATATATAAGTATATAATTATTATTCCCTGTATCGATAATACCGTTTTCAACCAAAATATTGAAATTAAAAATAATTTTATAATTTTACAAAAACATTATAGTTAATAAGTTTTGTATAAATATATCGAACTATTGGTATATAAAAATATACTGAATACTAAACTATCAACCATATATTGTATTTTCGGTATACACTAAAAATGTTAAAATATATAACGATATTGTACCGAAAAAATTCTTACTATATATTTTTGTATTTTTTGGTATCACAGTCACAATATTTTATCTATTGATATTTTTTTCATTCTTAATTAAAAATCAATTGTTGAAATAAATATGAATTTAAAAAAAAAAAAAAAACATGGTGTGTAACAAAAAAAAATTATACACTTCACCAATAAATTTTTTTAAAAATAATACAATATAGCATGCATTCACACAATATATAATATATATTCTACATTAAAAGAAAAAAAAATATCAATAATTAAATATAAAATATTATTTATATTACTGACACGATTTTTCATACTTACCATAAAAAATATCTATAATTAAAATACTAAACAAATACTTTTAAAAATATTTATTTGAATTAGTTAATAAATACTCTTTTTATTCTAATTTAAAATATTATTTTATTGTTTTAGTCCGCCGCACTCAAAAATACATCTTTTTATTTTTAATTTTTATTTAAATTGCAAATATACTGTTACACATATAATTACTTTATACAAAAAGTCAAAGGGCAAAAATTTCACAATTTCTTACACATTTCCACTAACCAATAAAATAATAATACTCCCTCCGTCCCGAAACTAAGTATCTATTTGTTTTTTGCACGTAATTTTAGAAATATTAGTATTATATTGGGATATAGTAGGAATAAAGTAGAAATGACTAAAATAACCTTATTAGTATGTGTGATACAAAGGTAATGACATTTGTGTAATATATTGCAAGTTGTAAGGGTATTTGTAATGTTAGGTAGAAAGTACAGTTACTAAAAAAAAGGAAATGACTACTTTGTTATAGGACGGACTAAAATGGAAAAATAGATACTTTGTTATAAAACGGAGAGAATATTATTTTTTAATTTACTACAAAAACATCAAAAGTCTCTTTTAAAAAGAAGGGAGGAAGTATTATTAAAATTTGTTAATTTTTTTATATATAGAAAGTGACAATTTCAATGAGACAAAAATAAATTGGTATATTTTGTTGAGACAAGTAATATAATTTATTTTGATATTTTTAAAGTATTACTTAATACGTTTTGATTCAAATAGATTAATTGGAGTTTTGTAATAAATTAAAATATTATAATATTTTATTGATTAGTGAAAATTTCTAAAATAATTCTGATATTTTTTTATTTTTTATATATAAATTAATTATATGTATAATAGTATATTTGTGATTTATTTAAAAATTAAAAAGTATTTTATTATTAGTATAATTATTTTTAATTCAATAAAAAATAAATATTGTCTTTTTAATGGAACGAATAAATAAAAAATATTAAAAAAATAAATTAAAAAAATTACTAATACTACAGATAAATAGTAGTATGACTATTCTTAATTACTCCTTCCGTTCCATAAATATAGTTTTAATTGGGTTGGACACTATTATATTAGTAGTTGGTAAAACGTATGGATAAAAGACTTTTTTGCCCTTGTGAGTGTATCGGTGTAAAAAGTAGTGACAATTGTGTAGTAAAAATGAAAAAATAGAGGTACTTTTATCGTGATATGGTTATTTATGAAAATAAAACTATTATTTTGAGACGGACAAAAATAATAAACAAAACTATTGTATTGAGACGGAGGAAGTATATTATATTTATAAATATATATATATATATTCATTGGTATAAAATGTGTGTTCATCCGCCGTTAAAATTATGTTTATTATTTTTATTTTAGATATCCGTTAAACTTGTGTATATTCTTTTTATAGTAAAATATTTTATTCAGTTATAAATTTCTTATAATATTTTAACTTTACTTTTCATCTGTCATACTTTATTATTATAATACTATTTTATTATTTGTAGTTTATTTATCTAACTAAAATTATAGTATAATTCTTTTGGACAGAAAAAAAATATTTGGTTACAAATGTACTTTTTTTGTCCACTATTATATTTAATATTAAAAATATTTTTATATTTATATATTTTTTTTTTATAAATATCCTTATATCGGTATTATATGATACTCATGAAAGTATTTTTTAATTTTTTTTAATTTATACTATATTTTGATATAATTATTAATATTCAAATAGCAATACACAAAACTAAATAGAGCCCTTAGAGATGAAAAAAAGTAGTACTCTCTCCGTCCCAATACAATAGTTTTGTTTACTATTTTTGTCTGTCTCAGAACAATAGTTTTATTTCTATAAATAATCATATCAGCATTAGACTACCATTATTTTTTTTTTATTATACAATTGCCACTACTTTTTAGACTAGTACACTAACAAGGGCAAAAAAATCTTTTATCTATATTTTTTACCAATGTCCAACTCAATTAAGACTATATACTCAGAAGAGGAAATTTCACCTCTACCATCAATAGGTTTCTGAAAAGGATGGAGTATTAATTAACAATAAAATATCAAATAAAAATTAATTATATACACTATGTTTAATACCAAATATATAATGATTCGCCTCAGGTCATGGATTCAAACCCTCGAAGTCTCGGGTCACCTACCACACATTGTTCGCCTAGTGTGACTTTCCCGTCGGACCTAGTTTGAAGAATATTAGGTTCAGTCGGGGGTTATCCATTGTGTACTTTCGGGTAGCGACTGCAGGTTCCCACGTCATAAAATAAAAAAAAATAAAAAAAAAATAATTAGATATATATATATATAATGATAATAATAATAATAATAATAATAATAATAATAATATAAGTTGGGCCTAACCATCCCAGGATGAAAGCGCACCCAGAGAAGGCCTCCCCCACATTCCGACGAATCACCGCCATTCATTCCCCCAATGAACCAACGGTCATTGTTGACTTACGCCCTTCCCTTTTCTTTCATAATTAGTCGAGATCCGTGTCATACACGGTTCTTGTAAGGATTTATTGTTCCTTTTCTTATTCAATTCCTCTTATAAAAAGGATTTTATTTTTTACTTTTGTTCGTTTAAAAAATAAGAATATTAAATTTTTAATATGATAATTATACAATACTAGTAAATATATTTTTATCTTTTTAATTATAATTCAATATAATACGAACTGTAAAATATATTTTTATCTCTCTTTTTGTAAAAACTTATACTTATTTCTGTTATTCAAAGTTATGTTTATTATTTTTATCATAAAAAAAATGTTTTATTTTTAATAAAAAATATTTTATTTTAAACTTCATATTCAACCAAATAGATCTAATTTTCATTGACGGAAAGAGTACTAGTTTTTGTATGATTTTTATTATAGGACGCAAAAAGTAACATAATATACACACGTTAAAATTTGTGTTCAAAAGTTTGAACAGATGAAAATAGTACTTCCTTTGTCATAATACAATAGTCTTGTTTGTCATTTTTGTCTGTTACAAAACAATAGTCTCATTTTCATAAATAATCATATCACCATAAAATTATTCCTATTTTTTTATTATTATTACACAATTGTCACTATTTTTTACACTAATACACTCACATGGGTAAAAAAAGTCATTTATCTTTATTTTTTACCAACTACCAATATAATATCAATAATTCTTAAATCTTGTGTCCAACACAATAAGACTATACTTTTGGAACTGATGGAGTATTATGTTTTGTTTCACATATATATATATATATATACCATAATACTAAAACTATTTGACATAATTATTGAATAATTAAAATTACATTATTGTTAAGAAAATAAGCAAAAATATAGATTGTAAAAGTTTTCGATTAAATATAAATTTCATCACAATAATGAGTATATAATCAAAATTGAAAATTATAACTAAAAAAATATGTAGAATATTCTTTTTATTGTCTTTCTATATATTATTCACTCTAATCTTGCTTATTATTCATTTTACTATTTGTGTATATTTCAAATTAATAATCCCATTATTATAAATAGTAATGTCTTTCAAATCACTCTAAAATTATTATTATTATTATTTCATAATATCACTATTTTTTATTTAAATTAAAAAATATATTCAATATAAAAGGTAGATAAAATATTGAAATATTACTTTGTATCCAATATTAATTAAATATTATTCCTTTAGTTCATTTAATAATTTTATATTTATTTTTTAAGTTATTATACTTAATATTAAAAATATTTTTATATTTGTATAATTTTTTTTATAAACGTCATTCTATTAGTAATATAAGATATTAATATAAGTATTTCTGTTATTTTTTCTTGATTTGTACTATGTTTTGATATAATAATTAATATTCAGAGATCAACACAAAAAAAACAAATGTAAACTTTACAAGTGGACGGATGAAATATTATATTTTTAATTTTATATCGAGCAAACATTTATCAATTGAATTGAGATAGAGAAAATATTAATTTTATTTTTATTGAGTGTAGATGTCACTATATATTACAAATAGTTTTAAATTAATACTCTTTTCATTCCATAAAAATTGTCCATATATTACTGTAGATACAGAATTTTAAGAGAAGTATAATTAGTAAATAATTAACGACTATAATAGGAAAAATAATTATGATATAATACAAATAATTATAGATTAAGATTAGGATAATTAAATAGTTTAAATAAAATTTAAAAAATATAAATTATAAAATTTAATATGTGATTAAAGTGTAAATCATTTTTAAAAAAAAAAAAATTGACAAATTATATAAGACATGACGAAAATGGAAAAAATAGACATTTTATGTGGGACGGATGGAATGTTTATTTATATTAATATTCTTATTTTTACATATCTAGCATAAAAATACATTCATTCAAAAAATACAAAATAAACACACTTTTTACTATTTTAAAATATAACAAAGGAAAAAAATCAATTTTAGTCTCATATAATTGAAATTAATTAATTTTGGTCTCAATATAATTGAAATTAATCAATTTTGGTCTCAATATAAAAAATTTATCAATTTTGATCTCAATATAAATTACTTTAATCAATTTTGGTCTCAATATAAACAATTTTAATCACTTTTAGTCCCACCATTTAAAATTTAACGAAAATTACTGACGTGGATGCTGATTTGGACAAAACACAGCGTGTATAATACAACACGCCCGTATTGTCACAGTAAAAACATGTTGAATTAGAATATGAGGCCGTGTTCCATTATACACGCTATGTACATTCTTACGGCCTGTCTGTTAACGGTGAAAATACAAGAGTGTCTTTCTGGCGTAGTCTCTTGGATCTTCCACACAAGAATCATAGATCAAGATTGAAATTAACATATTAGAGAGAATCATTGAAGGATCTATTCTAATGAAAAATGAAAACTCTTGAACTTGCTTTTTTTTTTTTAATCATCTTCTATACATACATACATATATACATATATGTGTTTATAGATTTGTATCTTATGATTTGCATATATATAGACTTTAATAAAGTTTAGGTTTTCACTTTTCAGGACAGTTTTTACAAATCAAAGTTTGAAGTAAAAATTAAAATCTAGAAAAGTAATTAGGTATTTAAAAGAACGGTGTTGAAGTTTTCGAATCGAATTTAGTTTCTCATTCTTATGAAATTAAATCAAATCAAAATTGCATAAAATGATAATTCAAAATAACCTTCTTTTTGTTATACGGTTGAATTTAAAATTTAAAATCATGATGAACAACACATCAGTGTATTAACAGACAACACACAAGATATGTTAATATAATACAAATGCATGAACTAACAGTACATACTATAATGTTATACAAGAAAAACAACATTGATTTCAGCACATGACATACTCTTAACAGAATCATTGTAATTATGAACAAACAAACATGTCTTTATTACACACAATGTATATTATATGTAATAATTACGTGTGTTATTTATATATTTTACGTATATTGATTCAAAAAATTAGTACCATGCTAATCTTTTCAAATTGATTGTCCTATATGATACATTCTTATATTATATAATAATACATTATTTTTTTTGATAAAATATTACGTTTAACAACCATTTAAATATAAATATAAGAACAAGCAAAACACATGTTTTCATGTGGAACAAAACTCCTAATATGTCTGGATCTTGTATATCATATATGATTCGTTCTTGCCGATTTAAGTTGCATGTTATTAAGTTCAGTAAAAAATCTATCTAAAATATACTCGAATAGTAACAATTACAGATTTTTTTAAAAAATAAAAATAAAATAAAAAAATAAAAAATAAAAAATTGCATAATAGAAAAAAATAATAAATCCAAGAGAATATAACTTTATACTACGGTCATCACTTCAAAAGAATTTTTCTTATTTAATTCAACATATAATTTATATAATAAGTTTTTAATTATTTAAGATTATATTTTAATGTAAATTCAGCATATTCACCCCAAACTTCATTTAAATAACTTTCCTAACCATTATAACGTCGTATCAATAAGGAAATTGACATGATATTTTAATAATTAATTTTGATCTTAATTTTATTTTTAAAAAGTCAACGAAACTGTTCTAAATTTCATGTAATATTAAATTAATATGTTTGATAAAGCATTAGTTAAATTAATTGGTGACTAAATTGTCAAATGTGTTTAAATACAGACATCTCTAAAAATTATTGGCCATAATTTGCACAGTTGACACTTGACAAGATGTGTGAAGTGTGAACACCTTTTTATTTATTTTTTTTATTATTATTATTGGTAATATATACTCCCTCCATCCAATGTAATATAGGTGTATTACTATAGACACAGAAATTTAAGTAAAGTATAATTAGTAAGTAATTAAGAAGTGTATTAGTAAAAATAATTATTATTTAGTAAAAATAATTATAGATTAAGATTAAGATAAGTAAATAGTTTAATTAAAATTAAAAAAATTGAAATGCGATTAAAGTGCATAATTACATTTCCAAAAATAAAAAGGATAAGTTATATGGGACGGACGAAAATAAAAAATAATGACAAATTATGCGGGACGGAGGAAGTATATATATATATAATTTTTTTGTGAACATCTTTTACCTTATAGGCTTATATGTAGATATTTTAATAAAAAAATTAAAGTCAGCTATATTTTTATTTATATATTTATTTTGGGAGTGTTTGTTAAGTTTTTTTTATTTATTTTTCTAATAAACTATATATAGCTATATATATGTATATATTAATATGAAAATTGTAAAATGTGTTTACTTCAGGTAATTAGTTATACTTTACTGAATTTAATCATTTGTTTCTTTTATTAGAATCCACAATTAGTCAAAGTCCATGGTAACAATAACTAATTTATGAATTGTAAGTAATTGCTAAGTATATGTAAAAAATAAAAAAATAGCTTAAATTATTGTTTATATTGATCGGTCACTTTACTCTTCATTAGTAACTAAATTGTACTCCCTCCGTCCATGGATAAAGTATACATTTACTTTTGGCGTGTTGTTTAAGAAATAATAATATTTTAATTATAGTGGGTAGGTAAAAGTAGTGTAATGACATTTTTGTCCTTGTTTTTTAGTATAAAAGTATGATGTGATGTAAAGTAAAGGTATTTGTAGAAAAAAGTGAGGTATTTAATAAAATGTTTACTTTGTAATTGGACATCCTAAAATAAAAATGTGTATACTTTCTAACTGGACGGAGAGAGTATAATATAAATCAATTTGAGAAAATATATAATAATCATATTTAATAATTCATTAAAATAAATATTAAGGATGTGTTTCTTTACCTCAAACCACTCAAATTTTTACTATTTGATCTTCGTGTTCCTCGAAAAGAATACACGTTTTTCTTTTACGAACATCCCATAAAATATTATTTTAATACCAAACTCAAACCAAATTTCTTTCCAAGCTAATCAAAAGAAACACACTCGTAGTTATCTTATCTTATGATAATATAATCCATTCAAATAAGACTCCCTCCGTCCCAATACAATAGTTTTGCTTACCATTTTTGTTCGTACCAAAACAATAGTCTCATTTCTATAAATAACTATATCACTATAAAACTACCCTTATCTTTTCATTATTATTACACAATTGTCACTACTTTTTACACTAATACACTCACAAAATGGCAAAAAAGTATTTTACCCGTATTTTTATCCACTACCAATATAATATCAATATTTCTTGAATCTCGTGTCAAACACAATCCAGACTATAATTTTGGGACGGAGGGAGTATCATATAGTATAATCATATTATACAAAATAAACACATATTTATTATATAAGTTACATTTTTTATTGTACACAATAACCTGTAGTGTATCAGAAAAGTTACTCTACAAGTTATAGATTGTAGGTTTGATGAGAAAATATTAATCAGGTTCAAATTGATAATCTTTCTAGTGACATGTTTGAGTGAGAAAACAATGACAATGTTCGAACCAGCGGTCATACCACATCAATTCAGTCATTTTTTTATGGGGTTATTGTATAATTTAACTCATTATTATTATTATTATTATTATTATTATTATTATGCATGGAAATTTATTATCAATATAAAAAGTTATTGTAGAAAAGGTCTAAATTACATTTTTGACTGAGAAGGTATGGACAAGATTCAAATCAATTGTCAGTGGCGGAGCTACAATCGAGTTAGAGCGAGGGCTATTTATTTTTTAAACTAATAAAATACTCTTCCGGTCTCGAAACAATAATGACATTTTGAGTTTGGCTCGAAATTTAAAAAATAATAATATTATGTTTAAAATAAAGATAAAATAGATAGTAAAAAAACTAAAATATCATTAATAGTGTATTTGCGCCCCTGCTTGCTAACAAGAAGTTCGACTGATAAAGCATTACAGGTATTTGAACCGATAATTACACTGCGCCAACTTGATCAATCCTTGCATAACTAAAGCATAATTTTCTTTTATTAATGTTTAAAGCCGTCAAAATTAGTTAGCAATGGATATCCCACACTACTATAACCAGCAAATAAACATATTGTTTTTAGGTCAGCCAACAGTGGAGTTAGATAAAATTTAATCAACTAAACTCAACCCATATGTGGGTAGTGAGTTAGACGAACTAATTCACGAGTTTTTCAATAATATTAAAATTATAAATATTTTAATGATTAATATTTAAAAAATGGCTGTACCATAAATTTCAAATACACCCTATATTCCATAACTAAATATTCATTTATTTTTTGCACGTAGTTTTATAAATATTAATATTATATTTAGATGTAGTAGGAATAAAATAAAAATAATTAAAATAACTTTATTAGTATATGTGTAATATATTGTAAGTTGTAAGGGTATTTGTAATGTTAGGTAAATAGTACAATTACTAAAAAAGGAAATGATACTTTGTTATGGGATGGACTAAAGTGAAAAATTGAATACTTTGTTATGGGACGGGAGGAGTAATAAACATTTCAAAATAAATAACTAATATAAAACAAGTCAAAATTCTTAATATTATTGATTGGTATATATATATATTAAAATTTAATAATAGAAAATATTTATAAATAAATTAGAACTAATTTTACTAATATGTCGATAAATTGTAAAGGAAAAAAATTATAAAATAGTAAAATATAAAATAAAAACAATGAAATTAGAACATCACTCGTCTAGGATTGAGCATGAAATTTAACCATCAAGCATGGATGTTTTACCACTTGATCTACAAGAATTTGATGACATCAATAAGAAAATTAGAGAAGAAGAATAACAACATACACAATTTTGATTAATGATTTAACCTAATGTGAAAATATTGTTGGAATAGATGGGTATTGCGAGAATAAACGTGAAACCGAGTTGAGGATGGATCCTCTTTCCGAAAATTAGATACGCCTCGGTAGTGCCTCGATGGATGACGTTCTAACCCAAAGATAAAACGGTTTCCGTCTCCAATGAAAGTGGCACCTCTAATCGTTGGAGCTCCGGCGAACAAAAAACGAGAGAGGAACTGAGTTGGGGAGGCTGCCGGAAAGCTAGAAGAGTGGAGAGAAGGACGAGAGGAATATTTGTTGGTGGTGATTAGAATGAAGGGAGAGGTCCTTTATATAGGCGTCTCCACTTGGCCAAAATGGCAGGAGATTAATTATGATTATAATTGCGATCTTAATTATTGATGTAATTAATTATAAATTCAAACATTCCGTTTGAAGCAGTCGTAATTGATTCTAATTACAAACCTTCCGTTTGTGACGATTGTAATTTATTCTAATTTCAAACCTTCCGTTTGAAACGATTGTAATTTATTTTAATTTCAAACATTCCGTTTTAGATTATAATAAATTTATCCAACGAATAATATTTTATCCAAATAATATTGTGACTTAGGCCATATACCCGGGTTTAATTTGGGGTTGCACAATTTGGTTTGTCTTGAGACCGGCAAAATAGCTAAAATATTAACCAAATCCCATACACAATAAATAAATAATATTTCTTTCTTTCTTTCAAATTAATTATATTAATTTGGTACACCGGCCCGTCGCATTTTCACTCACAAAAATAGTCGATTGCAAATAACCCGATTATCCAACAAATATTTTAATAAATTAATACATTGATTTAATTTAAAGCAACATATTCATTAAAAAAAAAAAAAAAACCCTCATTTTGTGCACAAAGCAAGCTAGCTATCCTATGCATTATATATTTTAGTTAATGTAAGGTTCAATTGTATGAGTAATAAAATTAATATATGTGTATGTTTAGTATTTATAATTTTTGACATTTTATTGATAAATATGAAGTATTGTAAAAATATTAGAAGGAAATGATATTTTGTGTATTTTATTAACTTCTGTGTATTTTTATTGACTTTTATTATTATGTATATCTATATTATATATTATGTATATTACTTCGGCCGTTCACTAAAATTAGCATATTTGAGGCATGAAGATTAAAAAATATATACTCCATTCGTTGCAATTCAAATTATCTTTTTTATCATTTTTATTTGTTTCATTTCAAAATATATATTTTCTATTTTAGAAAAAATAATCATACACTAATATCAAAATACTTTTAATTTTTACTTAAATTATAGATATACAATTACACATACAATTACTTTATACAAAGTTAAATTACAAAAATATCGAAAACTCTTACCCACTTCCATTAACTAATAAAACACTATTATTTCTTAATTTATTACAAGATCCCAAAGGGCTCATTTGAATTGGACCGAAAGCACTACAAGAAAATATTATTTTTGTAACGAAGTATTTTCTTCCATAAATATACTTTTTCCGTTGCAAATGACAGTAGAGACAAAATTATGAATGAAATTGTGTTAACTATGTAAACTTTAATGACGGAATTCGTTAAAAATATATTAATTTTCTTGTAGTGGGGGTATATTTTATTGAAAAGTGATAAAGTAAAAATTCAGTTGAGGTATTTGGGATATTTAGTAATTAAAGAAAACGAATAAATAGAATTGTAATAAATGTAGTGACATTTTGTCTAAATAAATGTTGAATAAAAAGTAATAGTTAAATAATTGATTTTTTTATTTTGTCAAAATTAGTAATAAGATAAATTTAGCGACGGGTTAAAAAAAATAGAAATAAATTTAGCGGACGGATATAATATTTTTTTCAAAAATCTTGTAGCTTTAAAACCACTATAAAAGCTTATTTTTGGACAATTGTGGAAAATCTTGATTTGAGAGGGATTTTGTCAAATCAATAGCTACAAATAAAATTTTCTTATCTATGTATCAAAAAAAAACTAAATTAATTGAACATGAAACAATTAATATTTCATGAAAAGATAAATATATTATATTTTGTGTTATATAGCACTATGTGTTGTGTGTTATATATTGTAGTACATAAAATTATATAATATGTTATGTTATATATATTGCATTATTATTTGTTGTGTGAATTATATAATATGTTGTGTTGTATAATTTACTTATTGTGTTATTGTATTAAAATTATAATATATTGTACTATATGTAATTATATAATGTGTTATTATATTAATATGTGCTACTTCTTTATAAACATATGCTAATTGGGTTAAATCAGCACGCGTTATATGTAATTATATAATGTGCGACCAAAATATATACTATATATTATATTAATATGTGTTACTTTCATTATAAACATGTGTTGATTTAATCAAATTAGCACCATGATCCAATCGGGATAGTAATCAAAGGGCTTATAAAATTGGATTAAGTTCAAAACTAAATATTCATTTGATGTGTACTTGTTAACAGTAACATTATACACCAATAATTAAGATATTAAATACTTGTTCTACATCAGATGAAAATTCAATCCAAATACTCTAATCCAATAGCAATAATTTGTCTTGCTCCATTCCACATACATTAGATCAAAATATAATCCACTTCCATTTGGACAACTCAATCATCACAAATAATGTAGGAATTATTATCTATAAATATACAATTATGCTCCAATGCATGTAAGAATTTTAAAAGTCAACTTAGGGTGTGTTTCTTTCGGGGTTTGGATTTTGAGTTGGGATTTGAATAGTAAAAATTTTGAATTTGAATAGTTGTATGATGTGATATAAATAGGTGTTGATGTGATGTTTTGAACGTAAAATTAATTTTTAGTATAATATAAAAAAATAAAAAATAGGTGTTTGATTTGATGTTTTTTAGGGAAAAAATTGAATGAATAGTAGAATTTTATTAAAATTCTACAAACGAACACACCCTTACATAATCCCAAAATCAAATAATTGTAATAAAAATATTTGAAAATAAACAATATGACACCCCGACTTGCAAACCAAGTTGGTTGGGTGTGTCGGTATTAGACTAACCTCACAATTTACATAATCCAAAAATCAAAGAATTGTAGATAAAAATATTTGAAAATAAACATTGTGACACCCCGATCTGCAAGCCACGTTGGCCTGGTGTGTCGGATTAGATTGACCCCACAAATCAACACAAATCTTTCTAGCGTGCCTTTGCCTTTACTCACTTGCACCCTAAGCGAGTTTCTTCAAGTGGGCTCTCGAAAAGGAATATGCACATTTTTAAGAATACAACGTCTATTTTGCGTTTTTTCTTCACTCACGTGCACTCTGAAAAACTTTTCAGGTGGTCACCCATCTCAAAACTACTTTTGGACAAGCACGTTTACTATAAAGTTCTTTTAATAAGGTTCTCGAAAATGAATATGCACATTATTAACAAGAGTAATATATTCAATCCATTTAATCTTTCATCTTTATTCAACATCGAAGGTATCACACAAATTTTAACCAGTACTCTGAACAACAATTTATTAAAGTATTTGATGTTATATCATTATTCTTGAGATATTTTATCGAACATATAAAGGGCATCATTCGCACAATCACCTCTCCAATATTCTTTCAGCAAGAAGATAGGAAGAAAGAAGATGTGTAAATCCAAAACGAAAGAAACTACTTGGATTTTCGCCAGTCGAAGGAATGGGTGGCCTGCGATCACAAGGGATAGCATAAGGATATGGTCGAACCATGAGTAATCAACAAAGGGAAGTGACCTACTTGAACTTTGTAAGTGCCGTAGGCTTGACTTCACTCCCAGAATCTATAAGTGAAAAAAACAAAAGTGATAGCAATCCAAATGGAAGGTAATCGATGAACTCGAGCTTTGGAGACGATTTAGGTCTGAAGTGTGGTCGTCGCTAGACTTCCGTTTATGGCGCAAAATTACCGAATGATTTGGGTGGGGGTGAGGATGAAGGGAGACAATGATTTGGGGGAATACGTAGTGAGTTGCAATCAATTTCTTTTGTAAAATAAGAAGTGTAATTAAATAAAGGGAAAATTTATTTTGGTCCCAATATAACCAAAATTTATCAATTTTGGTTTCAATATAAAAATTTTATCAATTTTGGTCCCAATGTAATCAAAACTCATCATTTTTTGTTCCAATATAACAAAAACTCATTATTTTTGGTCAAAATATAAAATTTTTATCAATTTTAATCCCAATATAACCAAAACTCATCATTTTTTGTCTCAATATAATCAAACCTTATCTTATTCGGTCCCACCGTCAACAAACCGACGAAAAATGTTAGACGTGGACTTGCAAGATTGTGCAATTTCTTCAGATATAAATATAAGGTTTGATTTCTTTTCACGTCAACAATTTCCGTCGGTTTATTAACGGTGGGACCAAAAAAGATAAGGTTTTTTATTATATTGGGACAAAAAATGATAAGTTTTGGTTATATTTGGACTAAAATTAATAAAAAAAAATTATATTATGACAAAAAATTATAAGTTTTGGTTATATTGGAATAAAAATGATAACTTTTGATTATATTTGGACCAAAATTGATAAAATATTTATATTTTGACCAAAATTGATGAATTTTGGTTATATTACGACAAAAAATAAATTTTTTCCTTAAAGAAAATACAAGACGAGGACTAAATGTAAATCATAAACTGAAGATGTAGATTTATATTCAATTGTCACCTATAAAAAATACATTGAAAAAAAAAATAATTAATAGTGAAATTAGATCTAGTGCTTGAAAGAAACATAGCCAGATCTAAAATTATTATAGCTTCAAACAATAAATTTAATTGTGTATTCATTTATATCTTTTATTATATATATATATATATATATTGATATCTTCTAGTCTTTTACATAAAAGTAATTGACACATATTGTATGGAATTTTTTTTTTCTTTTTTTTCATTTGTCTTTTGAAAGACTTTCATATTCAATTTTTTATTATTTTATTTCAAAATATTAAATTCAATAATTTTTTCTATATTAAATTCTATAATTTTTTCTTATACAAAATATTATGTCAAATAACAATATTTATCTCAAAATACACCCTTGGCATAACAATTATAAAAAACAAAAACAGAACAAAACACATTCTATGAAAATATCACACATTTACAATAATAATAATAATAATAATAATAATAATAATAATAATAAAATGTATAACAATATAAATAAATGAACTGCCATAAATTGAAAATATGATGGGGTTTGTTTATCCAACTAACATTAACAAGAGGATATTGCAAAATATATCCAATTATCACTTTTGTAATGTATTATCTCGCTAACATAATATATTTTATATGTTTGCAAAAATCGTTATTTTTATCATTTAGCCGTGTGTGATCGCACGTATGACACCATTTCCATTTTCGTTTATCGCGTAACAATTAACATATTTCTATTTTGAGTAAAATTTATTAAATTAAAATATATTTAACAAATTTATCTACGTTTAAATTTTCATCTCTTTTATAAAATTAATTTATGTTAATTATAAATAAATAATAATATTTTTTATTTACTTATATTATTAAAAAAAATTATTCTTTGAAAAATAATATCTATAGTGCACATATTTTTTATTATGATATAAAATTTAAAATAGTTTAATACATTATTTTAATTTTTTAAAAACATATATAAATTTATTTTAAAACTATCAATATTATTAATTATATAAAAAATAAAAAAAATAATACTCCCTCCGTCCCGTTGGAAGGATGGCGTTTGCTTTTTGCACGTAGATTTTTTAATATTAGTATTATATTAGATTGTAGTAAAAAAACAAAAATACCCCTATTATTATATTGTAAGTTGAAATGGTATTTATTATGTGAAGTAGGTAGTACAATTACTAAACTAGGAAATAATAACATTGTTTTGGAACTGACGAAAATGAAAAATGGTAACCTTTCAATTGGACGGAGAGAGTATTATAAGTCATTTTTATTAATTAATTAAATACCATTTTTTAAATATGTGTCCCTAAACTATATTGGGACGGAGGGAGTAATATTGTTGGAGTCTAAAATTCGGATACTCCAAAATTATTCGTTGATTCCGTCGGCATGAGTTCCATAAGTACTTCAAAGAGTCAATCCGTCGTCGGGTAACTGAGATTTCACGCGATTGATCGGAACTAAACTAAGATAATCTACGGAAAGCAAGTAAAACAAATTGCGAGAAACATAAAAATATGTAATTCGAATTAAATTGCATAAAACGAAACTAAAAACATGCAAAGAAGTAGAGAAAAATACGAGTTGTTCTTTTTGTGCGTGTGTGTGGTGTGTGTTGTTCCTAGTTTTAATTCTAAAATAGAAGAATCCTTTCATTGAAAGGAGCAGTTCCAATTATTTCTTCCACCACTCTCAACCACGTGGTAACCTCCTTCGATCAGCTCCTAACCGCTTCCATTGCTTCTGAACCGGGTTCCATTCATTTTAAACATCTGTCATTGCTTCTGGACTGGGTTCCACTCGTTTTGAACATCTTCTATTGTTTCTGGACTGGGTTTTTTTCGCTCTGAACTTCTTCTATTGCCTTTAGATCAGACATGCCGTTTACCCTGACTTGCTTCCATCATATTCCTAGCCGGTCTACGGGGATATGTCTCTAATAGTCTCGAGTTGCATAGAATAATCCTTCTTTTTTCTTTTGGCTTAACCCATGAAGCCTTTCACATAGAACATGTATGTGTCGGGGTCTTCCATTAATGTTGCGAAGTTACCAATCCAGGGCCGATGGAGGTTACGTTGTTGTTGGCCTGTGAAAGCACCACAATCTAATGGAAGTTGTTGCTTCAGCTTGATGAAAGAAGAGACTTCTGAATGTATGGAAGCATCGCTTTCGGATAAAACTTCGACGGTTGAGTGTCTTCTGTACTTTGAGTCACTTGGAATTGGAGTCCAACAAATAATTTATAATTCATAAACAAAAATTATTTTATAAAATAATATATATATTTAATATATTTTATTAATTTAAAATTTAAAAATATAATTATATATTATTTGATTTTATAAAACAAATCAATATTAAAAAATAATTTTTTTTATTAAATAAAATATAATTATATATTATAAAATTATATAAAAAATAAAAGAATATATGTATATATTCAAATTTAGAAATAAAAATTAATTAAAAAATTGGAATAAATTTCTTTGTTGTGTTGTGAGTGTAAAGTTCAAAAGAATATCCACTAATATACCATAAAGTCAAAGTAAAAATAATGTGGAAAAGTAAAAAATAGTAAAAATATTCAAATGTGATTATCTCCATTGCCGATGCTCTCGGAGCATCTCTAACCCACCCTATAAAAGTAGCAATTTTGTTATTTTTGGTGGATGGGTTCTCCAATCTACTATACAATTACGGAGTTGTCACCCTTTCAAATGAGAGGGTGAGAGGCAAACGAGGGGCACCTCTAGGATGGGAGATTATTTTTTATTTATTTTATTTTAGTTTATTTTAAAATTAATTAAAATTATTTTAAATTATATTTTTTTAATTTTTAATTTATTATTTTTAAATAAATTAATTTTTTATTTATATTTTTTTTATTAGTATTAATTTTTATGTTGTATTTATTACATTTAATCAAATAATATTATATATTTTTATTTATGTATTTTATATAAATATTATTTAATAATAATAAATTTAATTTAATTTAATTTTTACAAAAATATTTATTATTTTTTATGAATAAATAATAGAAATTTTTTATTTAATTTATTAATATGATATTAAAATATTTTCAAAATTAAAAATATAAAAATAATTAAATATTTGATATTATTTATAAATTTTATAAATTATAAATATATATATACAATAAAATATAAATAAAATATTATTTGATCCTGCAAAAACAGAGAGTAAAGTTGGAGATGAATTAGTATAATATGTAATAATAGAAAGTATGATTGAAAATGACTGACTGTATCACCTTCAATGATAATTCTCTAAATATAGAGTTTTGAATTAGAGATGGTTCAACGGACCAAAATATAAATAGGTAAACCTATTGAAATACTATTCTATTCTTTCCATTTTCATTTAATTTGTGTCGTATTTTTATTTTCGTCATAATTTATCATTTTTTTTAAAAAATATATAATTACATATTTTAATCGCATTTTAAAATTTATAAATTTATAATTTTTTTATTTTAATTAAATTATTTAATCATCTTACTCTATAATTATTATTATTAAATTATAATATTTTTACGAGTATATTTTTTAATTATTTATTAATACCTAATATTAGATGTCTAAGCTAAATTGGAGAGTTTAACTAGCAACCCAATCGAACTTTGCCACGTCACAAGGTGTGGGCCCCACAGTCCATTGGACCGCATATTTATAACATAATATAATAATAATAGTCCAAAATTCGTTGATTCATGGAGATTCTGAATATTCAGCTCCACAATTTATTTCAATTTCACATCGTTTTAGAAAATATATTATATAAGTTATTTATATTTCAATAACGATTTTTAAATTCGTCCGCTTCAGGAAATTAATTTTGTTGATTCCCGTTACGTTTATTAGTCTCCGACCCCAGTTGAATCGACACCGTTAAAACGTGTGGGGTCCAACCGATTTGACGGTGTGGATCCCCTTAAACCTGGGGTCCATGGAGCTGCCAAAAAAGCAATAATTAATACGCCGGCTAATGCAAGCCAGCTTGAGCCTGTGGCTGCTGAATGAGTGAATGCCTTTCGTCAGCTGTCGGCTTCAATATCAACATTATATATTATTAGTACAGGATAAGCGTCCACATCAGCGGCTTATCGTCCGAGCCGATCGTCCAGACAGCGGAGCCGTAATCCAGCGCCGCGTCATCAGCCTTATCAAAGAAATCGCACGAGGTTTAAGTCTAAATCAAACCCGACTTTGACTTTTTGGGACTCATATTTAATTACGTGGGCCCCACTGCCTGGCTGGAATCCTGCCAAAATCGTGCTTTTCGTAACTACGATTTTCATTGTTTTGTGCAAAACGCGACTTTTAGATTAATGATTTGAAATGTAAATTGTAGAATACTTTAGAAGGGTTAAATTATTCAACTCTAATCTGACTCGTTTATTATCGTGTCGAGTTTGTATTGATCCGTATACATAATTAAATCGAAATTCTTGATTCAAATTAAATTATTTTTGTCATGTTGTCGTGATATGATAGTTTTTATTAGTTTGAGCTTAAATTAGATTGAATTATTTAAACTTGAATTTAATTTATGATAAAATTATTAAATTATGATTATTTTACATTTATAATAAATATATTAATCAATATTAATATATTATAATCGAATTGTCGTATCGGGTTCGAGTTGAGAGCGTCAACCCTAACTCAATTCGTTTATTATCGTATCGCGTTCGTGTCAACCCGTATACGTAATCGGGTTAATAACTTTTACTCAAACTCAATTATTTCGTGTCAAATTCATGTCGAATTGTCGTGTCAAGTCAGTTTTTGCTAACTCTAGTATAGAGATAACGGATTTTAGATCATCCGCAACAAAGAAATTCATCTACAAGTATTTCTACATTTTTTATCTTTTACATATTTTTTCTTTCATTCATACTCCCAACAACGAAACTTCTTATTTTATTTTATTTTATCTACATTATTATATATATCTCATTTTTTAAATCAAATATTTTATTAAATTAATGATTAATCAATAATAAATTAATTTGTTTGCCATAATTAATTTTCTAAAATAAGATTTATTTTTTTTTTATATAATTAAAATTTTTAATTAATAAAAATATATTCAATACTGAGATGATTTTATAAAAAATAAAATTGTATTAATTTTAAAAATATTATAAAAATTATATATAATAATATAATTCGATTAAATCATAAAAAATAACATAAATATATATATATATATTTATATAGTGTCGTATATCCCAATTAAATAGCGACAAATGACGCAAAAAATAACATCTCCAACATATCTCTGTCAAGATGTGTTTTGGTGAAGTTCTCTATTTTTATTTATTTATTTTTTGTTATAATAGTGATGTGGAAATATCCATTTTTTCTTTTTGTTATAATAGTGATGTGGAATATTTCCACAATAAAGAACTTCACCATTGCTCATGTTCTTGTGAGTTTGTCCATTTTGGATACTTTACCAAGACTTTGTTCAAATAATTATTTTGTTAGTCTTAAAATAATAATTTTATTTTTAAAATTAATCATATTATTATATTTTTATTTTTTATTTTTTTATTATTATTACAAAAATATTATTATTTTTTGTATTAATACACTTACAAGACACACACAAAAAAAATAATTATTATTTATTCATATTTTTTATTAACTACAAATATAATATCAATATTACTTAAATATCATGTCCAACACAAATATTACTACAAGAGGAAAGAGTATGGTTTGTTTTTTTTTTTTCCAAAATTTTTCCAATATATTTTTTAAAAAAAATTAATATATTACACACATTCATTATTTGTATATTATCTGCACAATTTTCTATATATCATATTAAAGTATTTTCTTCAAACCAAAATGCAAAACAAACGCATCCTATATATCTTATTCTTTTATAAAATATCTTATTCTCTTATAAAATATCAAAATTCAATATAAAATATTATTTAATATATTCATGATACCATATTTTTATATTTTACATGAAAAATACATAAAATTAAAATTCTAAACAAACACACTCCAATCTTTTTCCACTATTAAATACTTCATCCGTTCCAATACAATAGTCTTGTTTATCATTTTTGTCCGTTCCAAAACAATAGTCTCATTTTCATAAATAATCATATCACTATAAAATTACTCTTGCTTTTTCATTATTATTACACAATTGTCGCTATTTTTTACACTAATACACCCACAAAGACAAAAAAGTCTTTTACCCGTACTTTTTACACACTATCAATATAATATCAATATTCCTTAAATTTCGTGCCGAACACAATCTAAACTATAATTTTGGGACGGACGAAGTATTATTTTTTATTAAAAAATAAAATTTTTATAAATATTGTATTATATTATTATTTTTTTTAAAAAAATACAATTTCCAAATCGTGTGGGTGTCGCATCTGACCATAGATCTCCCTCTCTCCGCTGGACAGGAAAGAAACAAATAAAAAATATAGATACTCTCTCGATTTTATTTTAAAGAATTTTTTATTTTTATAAAATATTAAAAAATAATAATATTTTATTAATTAAAAAAATATATAAATTAACTATATGTATAATATTATATTATTAATTTATATAAAAATTAAAAATATTTTAATATTAATATATAATTCTTTTTATTATAAAAAATAAAATTATTTTTTTTAAATGGAATAGACAAAAATTATAAAAATAATATTTTAAGTTGCAATGAATAGAGTATGAAATATGTCTTAAATATTTTTGACTAGATATTCAAAAGATATCTACATTTTTACATATTTATTATAGTTATATTTAATATTTATATTATTATATTATATTTTTTTCTTTCATTTATAATATTTACATATTTTTATTTTTGTTTTTTCAATTTAAAAATTTACATTTTTTTTATATATTTAACTGTGAATTATATCACTAACAAGTAATATTTTTTTTAAAATATTTATCTATCTTACCCTCGTTTTATTATACAATTATATTTAAAAGCAAATGTAATTGGACTTTTATACTATTATATCTATTTACTATTATTAAAATACTAATATTTTTTAATCCAAACTCAAAAAATAAATGTACATCTTAGAATTGGACGGATAAAGTATAAAATACTACCTCCGTCCCTTAATTTAGGGTGTGTTTGTTTGGGAATTTGAATTTTGAGTTGAGATTTGAATAGTTAAATTTTGAATTGGAATAGTTGTATGATGTAATATAAAAAGATGTTGACGTGATGTTTTGAATGTAAATTTAATTTTTAGTATAATATAAAAAATAAGAAATATATGTTTGATTTGATATTTATGAAGAAAATCTTTTATGAATAGTAGAGTTTAGAGAGAATCTCATTAACAAACATATTCTAGTATCCATTTATTTTATGTATGTCGAATTTTAAATATTAATATTATATTCCTATGTAGTACAAGTTAAGAAAAAAAAATAAAAATACCTCTATTAGTATTGTATAATACAAATGTAAGAATATTTTTAATATCAATTAGACTGCGTAAAAGACAAATGAATACTTTGCTAAGGGGTAGAGGAGTATTATTTTTTAAACAATTATATAAATATTGATATATATATATATATAGTCCTACAGTCCAGATGACCAATTCTTTTTGGCGTTTCATAACAGATGACTCATTTTTATTTTTAGTAAATTTATTCATTTTAAATATACTTAACAAATATAAATCAATTCAATCAAAATCCTTTTATTTTTATCTTTCTCCTAAAAATATTTAAATAATATTATAATTTCTTTTAATCATATATATATTTATTCATATTTTTAAAATATCAACAACAAAACTCATATTAAAAATAATAGAATCATATTATAATTTATTATTAATAATTTACTAATATACAGTATCTAAATCAGCATTTTCGGGATAAATTTTGAGAAGATAATAATTTTTTATCGAAGAAAAAGTATTAGCTGGAGGTGAAAAAGATATTTTTTAATGAATATCTTTGTTCATAGTGGTGGAGAGTCAATTATTAATAATAATTATTATTACATAATTGAGATTTGAGTCCAATTAATGTACTATTATTAAATTGCTGGGATATTTTAGGGCAAATAATTTTTATAGCTTGCATCACTACAAGGTTTGTTTGTAGGATGTTAAAGATGTTCTTAGTTATTGTTTTTCATATTAACGTTTTTTTTTTAAATTACTTTTTTAAGGTTATCAAATTTAATATTTATTCTAAGTTAAAATATTGTGCTTAGTTATTATTTAATATAAAAAATATCTAGTAAAAAAATTGGAAAATTTTAGTCTTTTTTAAATGGAATTTATTAACATTTTCGAGTACTAATTTTCTATTTTCTAAAAAAAAAAGATTTTATCTTCTAAAAGTTCATTTCTTTTATTGTTCGAAGAGTTGTACGTGACACACGTACATGAGTTAAAGTATATCCTCATTGTTGACATGTGTGTCATGTGACAATTTTTCGCCATTGACTAGATAAGATTAAATTTGAAAAAATAAATAAAAATTAAAATTTCAATTTGATCCCAACTCAAATTAAATCACACTTAAGCCCTAGGATTCATTCTCTCTCACGATCGATCGAAGCTTCTCATTCTCACGGAATTGGAGCCCGTCGACAGTTTCACACCTTCCCGCCGTCATAATTGAACCACCGTGCAACCCCACGGACCCGACGCTGACGAGTGGTTCCAAATGAAAAATAACACGAATTCTATGGGAGCTTTTCATATATTTGTGGGATGTTTGTATACAAAATGTGGTGTGTAGGATGCCCTGTATTGTGTTTGCCCATAAGTGGTGTTTGCTCCTAATGCTAAAGGTGGTTTTGTATTTATTTGTTGGTTGATGTCCTTAAAATAACTGGTTTATGCTCGCGATCTTGGGACAATTTGGTCTACTAGTACTTTGAAGAGCTAACCTAATCATTGATTATTGAGCTGATGATCTATTTCTAATTCATACTTTACTACCTTTCGAGTCGTTCTTATTGACACTCATGACTAATAACTCAATTGGTTAAATTTCCACCTACCCTTTTACTATATTTTTTGAGTCAAATTGTGTGTGAAAAGCTACTTTCGTGAGCATCTTGGATTTACCTAGCAGCGTGATTTTTCTCCGAATTTATCTAACTAGATTCAGTTAAATGACTTATATGTGTTTCTAGTCCTATTAAATTGAAACACTTTGAAAACATTTATCTCAAGTTCATGCTATCCACGGGTGAGAATGCAATGAAGAATATATGATATTTCTTTACTTGAGAATTAAATGAATTAAATGTTTCAAGTACACTAAAAATGTAACATTGTGATTTATGTATAAATTTAACATCCGTGAAAAGCTTGTAGAATTATCTAAGTACATAATTTAAATGATATGGGTGGCGATCACGTGACTCCTATCACGAATGCTGCTAGCCACCCGCTTTTAGCGTTAAGAGCTCTTTACAGCTTAAGCTCTTCTCCAACAAAATGAGAATTTCAGATTGTGAAATCTCTACCAATGATCTCAAAGTTGGGTCTTCCTATCTATAAGCATCGGCCAAGATTCTAGAATATGGCACTTGCTACTAACAAGTGGTGAATTAACTACCCACCGTCCGATCCTGTAGATATTAATACCTAATCAACGGCCAATATGGCTTTTGATATTGATTGAGACTTGGATCTTAGTCAATTCGGTCTTCTTCTATCGGATAGAAAGCTGGCCTAGCCCTCATTTTTGTCTTAATTGATTCCTACATCGCGGTCAACCAATAAACAGTCTGGCTCACATTCTCATTTCGCATATGTTTTTTTCAATTTTGTTCAAAATGCAGTAATGTATCTATTTTCGCGCCTGAAATATCTCAAAAATACCAAAACGCATCAATTTGCACCAAAAAGACACAACACGCAATTACCAGAGCATTTTGGCACATATTATACCAATTTCAATCAAAAATTGCAAAATATTCTTATAGAAATCACTAATAAAATATGTCCAAAATTAATATTATCATAGTACAATTTTTGTATGGCAATTTTATGTATTAGGGACAAATGTAGTAGTTGTGCTTATATTTAATATTTGGACATCTGGTCTTTGTACCCTTTATCACAAAAGAACGAAAAAAAATTTATGTGGACCTAAGTTATACTAATTTTAAAAAATAAATATTGAATAACCAACATAAGTGTTCCGTATAGTCAAAGTTTTAGGCACTTTCGCGTTGCGGCTGCGGGTTTCCACTTAAAAAAAAAATAATAATAATATATCACAGAATAATCCAAACGTTAGAGTTATCATTTTTGTTCTTAACCACTAAGGTCATGTTTCTTAATTTTTCTTCTTTCTAGGCAGTTGGAGGCCATTTCTCCTATCGATTTTTTTTTCTCTTCGACGAGTTTCAATAACTCTATTTGACGCATGTATGCCAGCAGTTCATTCTAAGGAATGTTTTGCATGGGCAAAGAAGGTGTCCTTGGGTTGCGTTGTGCATGGGACATTTGAAATTTTCTAAACATGGTAGGTTCAGTTCGAGGTTGGATATCCATCTACGCTCGAACAATCAAACAAGCTTCTTACTGTTCGTGACTAGACATCTGAACTCTGTACCGAACCTGGTGGTTGAGACTTGGACATTTTACTCAACTTTACAACGTGAATTCGATTAAGATTTTTATTTGGTCAATTGAATGAATGACTATGTTGTCATATAAGGAAAAATGAACAGAGAAGGCATTCACGCACACTTCTCCATGGTGGCATTGACACAAGATTTGAGGTTTTAGTTGGCATCCTCGAAAAGCTTGGATGTGTGCAAAATGGTCCTCTACAGGTTGGTCCTCCCCCAAAAGTCTTGCCAAAAAATGCAAGATTTTAAGGTAATTGTATATTGAATTCTTAGAAGAGAAAAAAGATCAGTTAAGTTGCGTTTGGGTTGAAGCTGACGACTCACTTTGTGTTTGATGGGCTTTTTGCCCTTAGATTTGGTCTGTCAAATGTAAATAGTTGGTACACAAGAGTAAATATGTGATTGAATAAATTCCTGAAAAATCATCATGTGTTGGTTGAATTTCAGTTTTAACGAACATATAATTGAATAGCAGTTGTATTGAACAATGGTTGTCATGTGTAATGACTTTTGTGTGACAATTTCTACTGGAGCTTGGTTTTGGTTTGGTCCGTCATGTGGTGGTTGCATTTAATAACAAAGTCCTAAGCACTTTCTAGAATATGATTTTTAAGTTGAAATATATTGGTAAATGGACTTACCTCAACAGTTACCGTCTTAGTACTCATCGGCTTGACGCACTCTCCCATAGAAGCTCTCATTGAAGTATTGGAGCATGTGCGTAAGTAATTGCTTTGGGTTCTTACCTGCAAAGATATGTATATATCGAATACATAGGTGCATTTATTTACTTACATGTAACACCACGAAAGTAAAAGTAAACATCACTTATATTTCTCCGTAAGGACACATTAGGTGTGATTGGGTTTTGACCATCCTCATCTTGGGTTGAATTCTGCGTGTACATCATTGATTAGTTCGATATTGAAAGATAAAAATATAGAAATATAAAAAATATGTACGAGGTTACGGGTCTACCTCTTCTGGCCAGTGTATAGGACAGTGTGTGGAGTTATGGCCGGCAATGCCACAGTCCCACACTTAATTGTTGCTTGCTTCTTTTTTTAGGATTGACATCATTTTCTTCGATCGCATAAATTTTATAGGTTATCGCATCGTAACTTCTTCTTTGGTTTACCTACACTTCAGCATACTTTTGGCAGTTTGGGAGGAAATGATAGATTTGTTGGCTCTCAAAACAACTTGATGCTTACCATTTTTATCGAGGATGAGTAAAATTGATTGTACGAGTCCAAAGATTAACAATTGTCAACGTAATTCACTGCATCCAATCCTTGATTTCCAATTAATGAAGTTCTATGTTGACATGGTATGCCACTCAATTTCCACTATTGGCGGCTACTGTCTTATTTCCTAAATCAAAATTGTGTTGGCTCCCATCAACACGTGAAATCTAGTAGTGTTTTCATCGGACTTGATCAAGATACAGTCCTCCACTTTCTTCTTATTCTTTCAAAGAACTTTTTTATGGTAAATCTCCATGTTTCCCCACCTACATAGTGCACAATCTCGATTCTCCTACAGTCGTTTCATCAGATACACATTTATCATTAAATATTATAATTATGTGCTTTTCCCTTGTGTTTAAGATATAATTATTGAAACTTTTGCAAAAGTATTCACCAAAATGTTTCCCCTTTAGCCACTAACGTGCCTTAGGATCGAGATCTTTTATTCCTTGCATTCGCGTCCAAAACTCCCATGTTGTGGCTGCTCTAACAACCTTCTACAATGCATTCTTAAGTATTGTTCCATTGAACCCACTTGTCATTCTAAAGGCATAAAAATGAGAAAAGCAGCGTCGTGTGAAAGATGTTTTACATTGCCGTTTGATAGTGTGATAGTTTGTCTCATTGTTAGATTGCGAGTTTGGTCGCGTTCAAAAGGTGAGTTTGGCAAAGGCCTCAACACCCTTGTGTATGACAGGCCAGAAAAATTCAAATTGCAAAACTTTGATTGTTGTTTGCTACTTTGCGAAATGACCTTCTATATGGGAATCAAGATACTTATTCAGAATGAATGAGGTCTCAACTTCAAAAATAATTGTTTTGACTTCCTCTTTAACCCTATGTTGAATAAGTATGCCTCATTCCAAAAATAATCTTTAGCCAAATTTAATAGACTCTTCTTTTCTCTTTGAGCAATATGAGCATAAAATTTTATTGTAGAAAAATTTCTCATTAGAAAAATATTTATTTATACCTATAGTGATGTCCTCCGATTGTTCTAGTCTGCTCAGGTGATTTATCATATAATTTTTTTTTCCCTTTTCGGTCTTTTATCTCTTTCTTCTATATCAAGTATTTATTCGATACATAGTCAGTGTGCATGATGGTGTTGCTTCCGATCAAATATTGTCTGAACTTCTCGAAAACGAAAGAAAATTGTTAGCAGCTCATTTTCAATAATAGTATAATTCATTTGGGCAGAAATGAGTCATATGTTCTAGGACGACCTAAGAAAAAAAAAACAAAATCATCTATCTTGGGATAGAGATAGTAATTACTACCTATATCTTGAAGTGTAACATTTACTTTGTGTACGTAAATTTTTTAATACTAGTGTAATATAAAAGTAATGATCTTTGTGTAATATATTGTAAGTTGTAAATTGTATTTATTATGTCATATATGTAGTATAATTAATAAATTAGGAAATGATATTATTCTTTTAGGACGAATCAAAATGGAAAATGGTTCTTATGAGACGGAAAGAGTATTAAAAGTAAAAATATATATACTCTCTCAATCTCTTAACAAATTATCAATTTTTCCATTTTGGTCCATCTTATAACAAAGTACCGTTTTTTCCTTTTTTTTTTTTTTTTTTTTAGTAACTGTGCTATCTACCTAACATTACAAATACATTTATAATTTACAATATATTACACAAATATCCATATCTTTATATTATACAATACTAATAATATTATTTTGTCATTTCTATTTTATTCCTACTATATATCGATATAATACTAATATACATAACATTTCTTGTAAAAAATGAATGAATATTTAATTAAGAGACAAAAAACTATTTTATGGGACATATTAAAATAAAAATATTCTTATGACCAAATGAACCAATGAAATATAATCCACACAAATATATAATATGTGAATTTTTCCCTCAGTTATAAATAAATAAAACTCCCTTCATTCCATATTAAATAATATGTTTTATTATGATACAATATTTAATATAATGATATTTAATTAGCTAATGATAATAAATTTTGATATTATTTATTATTTTTATATAAATAGTATTGTTAGTAATTTTAAAATAAAATTAATATATATAATTAAAATAATTATAATATGCAGTTAAATATTATAAAAATTATATTCAATAAAAATATATGCACTATGAATATCATTTTATAAATATTATTAAATTTTTATATACTACAAATAAAAATAAAATATCTTTTTTTTTTTTAATTTGTGATTAATATAAATTAATTTTATAAAAGATTGATAGTTTTAAACATAAATTAAAATATTTATTTATTGAGAAGACAAATAAACATAAAATGGTTTAAATGGGTCTTACTTAATGTATGATAATTATATGTTATAAAGTTATTTAAAGGTGTGTTCGTTTGGCCAACTTTCTCAAATTTTCATTATTAGCCAAATTTTTTTCTAAAAATATTAAATTAAATAGTTATTTTTTATTTTTTATATTATAATAAATGTTAATTTTACATTTAAAACATCGTATCAATACATATTTCTATAATATCATACAATTCTTCTAATTCTAAATTTTTACTATTTAAATCCCAATTCAAAATTCAAACTCTAAACAAGCACCCGTAAATTAATTTATATTTATTATGTATATTTTATATTAGTAAATTGTACCAAATATAGAAAAATATAATTTGGTATAGGCGATAATAAAATATAAATAAGATCATTTCTTAAGTTACTGAAGGAATACTAATTATAATAAATGGTGTAATAAATTTCTCCTTCTCTTAATTTTATGCCCAAAACTCTTTTGGCACTTATTTTGAACTTTTTATTACTTTTTATTTTTTATACACTTTATGTCTCATAATTACGTATTTGTTTGCTTTTTACACGTAATTTTAAAAATATTAGTATTATATTGGAATATAATAAAAATAAAGTAAAAATGACTATAATAATCTTATTAGTACCGTGTGATATAAATGTAATGACATTTGTGTAATATATTGTAAGTTGTAAAAGTATTTGTAATGTTAGGTAGATAGTACAGTTACTAAAAAAGAAATTGATACTTTGTTATGAGACGTACTATAATAGGAAAATAGATAGTTTGTTATGGGACGGAGGAAGTAGTAAAAAAGAATATAAAAATTATACTCCCTCCGTCTCATATTCATTTACTTTTTGCACGGAGTTTTAGAAATATTAGTATTATATTGGGATGTAGTGGAAATAAAAGTAAAAAGACTAAATTATTCTTATTAATATTGTATGATATAAAGATAATGATATTTGAGTAATATATTATAAATTTGAATGGTATTTATAATGTTAAGTAGATAGTACAGTTACTAAAAGAAAGAAAATTGATGCTTTGTCATGGACAGACCAAAATGAAAAAATAAATAAATTGTTAAGAGATGAGGGAGTATAATGAAAGGGAGGGGAGGCGAAGGGGGGGAAGAGAATATTAAAATTGTAATAGCGTATTTGGTTCATATGGAAGAGAAGGGAGGCGAGGCTAGAGAAAATAATATTTTTGTGTTTGGTTAAGCAGGGATGAAGGAAAAATATAATAATTTTATTGTTTTACTCCTCCTATGTTATATAAATAAAGAAAAATAAAAGTATTTAATAAAATTCGATTAATTTATTTATAAAATATTATACAAAATTTATTTGTCTAATATAATAAAAACAATAATTACATTATTACATTTTAGAAGAATCAAATACTTTATACATTAGTTATTTATTAAATTTATCAATAAAGATAAACAATAATTTTATGTATAAATAATAATAGTATAACAAAAATTATATAAACTAAGTATATTATAAAAATATTTATATAATTTATAGTTTTTTAATATTAATTAAACTATTTAATTATTTTAATCTTAATCTATAATTACTTTTATTAGTATATTTCTTAATTACTTACTAATTATATTTTGTCTAAATTCTCGTATCTACGACAATACTCATATTATGGGACAAAATAAGTAAAATATTAGTATTATAGATATAATTATATGCTGTAATTTATTAAAAAAATTATTATAATTAAACTTAATTAAAAAAATTAATTAAAACTATTTCAAAATATATAATATAATTTAAATATATATTAAAATTTATTTGATATAATTAAAAATAAGATAAATAAATATTAAAATTTTGAGAGATTATAAAATTTCTAATAAAATATGTAAAAGGTATAATAGGTAATTAGATAAAAGAAAATTTTGATAAAATCCCTCCCCTCTAAATTCCCCCAAATTGGAGGGGGAAAAAATTAGAAAAAATTTACTCATCTCCTCTCCCTTCTCCTCCCCTCCCCTCCTAAACCCTCAAACCAAACAGGGTGTGTTTGTTTGGGAGTTTGGATTTTGAGTTGAAATTTAAATAGTAAAAATTTTAATTAAAATAGTTGTATGATGCGGTATAAATAGTTGTTGATACGATATTTTGAATGTAAAATTAATTTTTAGTATAATATAAAAAATGAAAAATAAGTGTTATGATTTGATATTTTTTGAAAAAAAAAAAAAGAATAAATAGTTAATTTAAAAATATTTTTGATTAAAAAATAATAACACAAATTTAAGAGAGAAAAGAGTAACAAATCCACGTATGCAATCTGCAATGGCGGCAGCATACATACTGTAGCTGTACATTATTAAGTCAACAAGCGTAGATGGGATAGACATGGAGAATTCTCAGGTATCGACGGTGGGCTTCACCGCACTGGATCATATCTTAACCATGGTTACCCACTCGCAACTGCGGTTAGCGGTGGCCACGACACACTATAAATTGCGCTCCTCACCACGCTTCCTTCGTTCATCATCGCGTTCCTTTACATTTCCTCACTTTGATTGTCGTGCCCTCTTTCTACGTTACCGGTCCCCATTAGGATTTCTGATTCGCTTCTTCACGCGTTTTCCCATCAAATCCCCCAAATTTAGGTATGAATTCCTTTTTTTTTGCGGTTGTTAATTGCTGAATTTTGATGTTGAAATTGTGTGTGAATCCTTGTTGCTTTCCGCTGAGGTTTTGTGGTTTCTAAACGATTACAGGAAGAGGAAATGTCGGCGAACGCAGGAGGACGCGCCGCAATTCCCAACGCCACCGGCGGTACGGGAAGGAACGGTCTGGCTAAGATTCAGACGAACAAAAAAGCGGATGGAATTTGTCACGACGACAGCACGCCGCCGGTGAAGGCTCAGACGATTGACGAGCTTCATTCTCTCCAGAAGAAGAAATCAGCGCCGACGACTCCGCTCGACGGGATCCAAAGTCCGTTCGCTCAGCTGGCAGAGGACGACCGCAGGAAGCAACAACTTCAGTCCATCAGGTATAAATAAATGATTCATTTAATCATTATTTGAACTTCGCAATTTTTTACAAGGCTTCTGAAATAGTTAATTCGTTTGGTACTTGAAAGTCTTCTTCGAAGATCTTTTGGTTCATGTTTATATTAGGACTTGGTCTTTGGAAAATTTTCAATTTAGACTTGAATATACAGAGTCCTCTCGCCACATATATATTTGAGGAGGGGTGGGGTAAGGTAAATGGTTAATAGACGTAGGAATCTCGTGATGACGACCAAAAAAGAAGTAAACAAATGGCCTTCTTCTGGTGGAGCTGTGGATTAAGGGTTTGGCTTCACTATCTGTTTTGATTTACTTATTTATTTATGTATAGTTAAAATTGAAAATAAGGTTCGAAAGTGATATTTGGAGAAGAGATGGTGATGGATGATACTACAAGAAAAAAAAAAAAATTGTTTTGGGTTAAACTTTTGAAATACTATTATTTTGTATTGGATTGTTATTTTTTCTAATTGTATATTTTATGTGAATATATATACTCCCTCCGTCCCGGTGAAAAATGGCGTTTGTAAGCAAATTTTTTAATATTAGTATTATATTGAATTGTAGTAAAAAAAACAAAAATAAGACAAAAATATTATAGTGTAATATAAAAGTAATGACATTTGTGTAATATATTATAAGTTGGAACGGTCTTTATTATGTTAAGTAGGTAGTACAATTACTAAATTAGGAAATGATAACCTTATTTTGGAACGGACGAAAATGAAAAATGACAATATTTGAATGGGACGGATGGAGTACATGTTTTTATAATACTAATGTTGTAATTTAAAATTGATTTGAACTGGGATATTAATTTAAATTTTTGTTCAAATAATATTTTAATATTATATTTATAAACATAATTATTTTTTTTTAATGTAAAATTGTGATCACTCTATATTTTTTGGGAGAGAAAAGAAAATGGAATACTATTTATATATATATATATATATATATAAAATAAAAAGGAGCATAAGACTAAGGCCAATAGTTTAATGAAATAGTGTATTTTTTTTGTTTTTATAAAGTTGAAGAGAACGCTAAGTAGATGTAGGACTACGTTTTGAATAGATGGTACTTATTTAAATTAAATTATATTTTTTAGATATAATTTTTCGATAAATATTGCTATAAATGAAATATAAAATGTAAATAAACAGCACCAAGGAATATTATAATGAACTGTTAGTCCTGTTATTTCTCTTTAATAGGTTCTGTCTGTGTCTTCTTTCCTCCTTTTTTTTTTTTTTTTTTTTTTACTATTTGGATTTGATTTGTTTTTTTTACAAAATATTAACATTAAATATTATTTAAATAAAAACTAAAACCTCCCAACTCAATTCAAATCTCAAAGGACTTTTAGAATTGGTGGGATTTTTTTCTGTTAGTTATTTTGGGAATTGTGATATTACAGGTATGAATATTTTTCTTTTTTAAAGGCAAATGGCAATGATATAATAATAAAAGATCAAACCATACTATTGCAACGCAGGCCACACGTTTTTCTGGCCCTGTTATATAGTCATATCAAACTGATAATTACAGTAATTACAGTGATTCCACTCTTTTGTCATATATAGCAGCCTAGATCTCTTTTGAATATGCGCTCTCTTGATTTAAGTCTTGTTTGGTGAGCTTTTCCCATCAGTGCATCATTGGCATCGTATACAAGAGAGATCGGGCCTAGGGTGGTGAGAGGGGACCCAGCCAGGTCATCAGAGACCCCTCGACACGTGAGCCATCATGAGATCACCCCCACCATTAGTGTCAGCGACAGTTCTTTGAAATTCACTCATGTCCTCTACAATTTGTCCCCTGCTGGTAATGCTATATGTCAAATTAGCCACTTTTATCCAAATTTGGCAGCTGGGATTTGGTGCTAACAAATTATCTGGTGATTTTTACAGAGCTGTATGAGCAGGCCATAAAGTATGAAAAGGGTTCTTTCATTACATCCACTGGAGCATTGGCAACTCTTTCGGGGGCCAAGACTGGTCGTTCCCCCAAGGACAAACGTGTTGTAAGGGATGAGACCACTGAGGGTGAACTTTGGTGGGGAAAGTAAGTGTGCAAGTTTTTTCCAATTGCAAATAAAGGAAGTATGTGTGTTTTATCCTTACTTAAATTATGTCCCATATCTATATCTATATATATGTAGGGGCTCGCCGAACATTGAGATGGATGAGCACACTTTCATGGTTAACAGAGAAAGAGCTGTGGATTACTTGAATTCGTTGGATAAGGTAATAATTCTCACAGTATCCTTTAAAATTGTGGAATCTGAGTGTGCCACTTCTTGTTAATGGAATCATGACTGATATGAGGCTTATTGTCGGGTATCTTCGATCTCTGTCTCTTTAGAGATATGCACTGAAATGCACTTCCCTTTTCATTTTTGGAAGCATCTGATAAAACAGTAAAGTTAGTTATCATTGCAATATTCTGAGGTGAAATTTAAAGACATAGCAAACTAAATTTGAGAAGATCTTTGGCCAATAAAACATCTCAATGATGGAATCTTTCAGGTGTTTGTCAACGATCAATTCCTGAACTGGGATCCCGAGAATCGCATCAAAGTCCGCATAGTCTCAGCCCGGGCTTATCATTCCCTGTTCATGCACAACATGTAAGTAAAACAAAAAATTAAGATTCTTAACATTTATATCCGTTCTTGTTTGCAGTTCTATGTGCCCATAAGCCATACCAGATAAGTTATCTTAATCGTTACGCTGACCTCTGATTCCATATCCCCAAATAATATTCTCTCCCCATCATTTATTAGACAGAGACTGAGTTAGTTTCACTAGATTAGGATCGTAGCGAGGCCCCACAGTATATTAGTAATTTGTGGAAAGTCGATAACTGGGTGGGTGACAGGTGTATCCGACCCACTCCCGAAGAGCTGGAGAACTTTGGTACTCCGGACTTCACTATATACAATGCCGGACAGTTCCCATGTAATCGTTACACACACTACATGACATCTTCTACTAGCATAGATTTAAACCTCGCTAGAAGGGAAATGGTCATCCTCGGCACTCAGTACGCCGGGGAGATGAAGAAAGGCCTATTCAGTGTAATGCACTATCTCATGCCCAAGCGCGGAATCCTCTCCCTTCATTCCGGCTGCAATATGGGCAAAGATGGAGATGTTGCTCTCTTCTTTGGCTTGTCAGGTAAAAGTTTCATCGGATCGACCTCCGATGAGGGGCCTTCCCCTGACCACCGATATGTGCCCTCTCACCCTCACTTTGTCCATAAAACTGTTTGAATTATGTGCTGCATCATATTCTTGCTCTATAATTTGATGTCTGTTTCCTGAGTTTCTCGTTTTTCCCGATTTTCCTTTCGGAAAACAAACTCAGGTACTGGGAAGACTACCTTGTCCACTGATCACAATCGGTACCTAATTGGAGATGACGAGCACTGTTGGGGTGATAACGGCGTGTCGAACATTGAAGGAGGCTGCTATGCAAAGTGTATCGATCTCTCGCGCGAGAAGGAGCCCGATATTTTTAATGCAATAAAGTTCGGGACAGGTAACCTTCGATAAACTAACAAGAGCTTATTATTTAGTTTCGTCATTTTTTTTTTCCTCACAATGAACTTCTTCTCTACTATTATCGACAGTATTGGAAAATGTGGTCTTCGACGAGCACACTAGGGAAGTCGACTACAGCGAGAAATCCGTAACGGGTACGGATCAACACCACCCCAATCGCCTTCCAATTTAACTTTTTTTGTTGACGAGCGTTAAAATACAATCTTTTTTACCATCCTACTGCAGAGAATACCCGCGCGGCGTATCCCATCGAATACATCCCGAACGCCAAAATACCCTGCGTTGCACCTCAGCCTAAAAATGTGATCTTGTTGGCTTGCGACGCATTCGGCGTGCTACCGCCCGTGAGCAAGCTTAATCTGGCGCAGACCATGTACCATTTCATCAGTGGCTACACTGCCCTGGTCGGCATCGTCACCTTTATCCATATACTAGACATATGTTTTTCATTAATTCTCCTGGTTTATATATATATATTTTTTTCGTCCGAACGTTTTACAGGTCGCCGGAACTGAAGACGGAATCAAGGAGCCAACGGCAACATTCTCCGCATGCTTTGGGGCAGCCTTCATAATGCTGCACCCGACAAAGTACGCAGCCATGTTGGCTTCAAAGATGGAGGAACACGGAGCCACTGGGTGGCTCGTCAACACTGGCTGGTCCGGCGGAAGGTATGCATAGGCTAGTAGTACCCTTAACGGAACTAGCAGTAAAAGTTCGGGGGGGCAAAATATCGATTCATTGTTATTTTTTTATTCATAGTACATCCTGACAAAAAAAAAAAATGAAAATTTTTAATAAGTTATAAAAAATTTCAACAAAATTACATAAAATTTAATATTTTTTTAGTATAAAAAATAAAATTTAGAGGTAAAAGTATAAATCAACAAACTGACAAAATTGTTGAAATACAGATAAAATATATTATTTTATTATTTTTTACACTAAAAAATATATATTTTGGGGCTGAGGGTCAACTGACCTCCTAGTCCTCATGTAGTTCCGCCCTGGTACCCTACTACCTATATATTATTTTTTACATTAAAAGATACATATAATGGGGGTGAGCTCCCCTAGCGTCCAAGTAGTTCCGCTCCTGATATCCTACTACCTATAATAATGTGTAATTTTATACTAAAAATGGAGTTGTGGATGAATGATGCAGCTACGGTTCGGGAAGCCGTATCAAATTGGCGTACACTCGTAAAATAATCGATGCCATACACTCGGGCAGCCTTCTGAAGGCGAAGTACACGAAGACGGAGGTGTTCGGGCTAGAGATCCCGAGCGAGGTGGAAGGGGTGCCTTCGAGCATCTTGGATCCGATCAACACGGTAACGGACATTAGTCATTAATCGAGCTTTTGTTTTGTAGGTAATTTGTGTTGTATAATGGATGTGTGTGTGTATGTATGTTGGGAGTGCAGTGGTCGGACAAGAAGGGGTACAAGAACACATTGATCAAGCTTGGTGGGCTGTTCAAGAACAACTTTGAAGTGTTTGTGAGCCACAAGATTGGGAAAGATGGGAAGCTCACTGATGAGATTCTTGCTGCTGGCCCTCGTCTCTGAATCTCATTCTCAATCTGAATCGGTAGTTTTACTTTCCTATGTTATTATGCTTGCTCTGTTGTGTTGTATTTTTATTTTTTTTTGTTTCATCAGCAGCAGATGTTATTCAGACTTATTTAAGTTTGATGCTTAATGACTATATACATATATATATATATATGTTTTCGAATTGGGATTTTCATAATGTCAATTTTGTCCCACTGTCTCGTACACATATTGTGTATATACATACACACGTTATGTATGCGGAAAGTGAGATAGTTTATTTTTTGAACAAGTGATCCCATGGGTCATAATGGGACGCGATGAGACAGATAGAATCTTATCCCACTGTCCCATACACATTATGTATATACACTATGTATATATACACATATGTATGTGGAATAGGAGAATAGGATTTATTTTTGGGACAGATGATCCTAGGGTTATAACCCCAAATTTCTTGAAAGTGTTGTAATTTTAATTATTAAATTATCTTATTTAATATTATTTACTTCAATTTTTATGATAAAATTAAATATTGTACCATGGGTGGAAAGTAAATAATAAACTTAGGAATCCATTGAAATTTCATGATGAAATTAAATATTGTATGGAAAGTAAAGAGTAAACTAAAGAATGCGTTGTTTAAAAATATAAGAATAATAAAAATTAATTTTATATATAAATAGCAAATTAATATCTATTTATATAAATATAATAAATTTTTTATCGGTTGAATTAATTTTTTCATTAAAAAATTATATTAAATATATTTTTTTATTTTTTATTATATTAAAATTTAACTTATATTCAAAATATTACTTTAATAATTTATTTGATTGTAAATTTAAATCAGTGCTAATTATTTTATACAATTTCTTATGAAAATATTTTTTTTTATAAACATCGTATCATATTATTTAAACAAAAATTAATTTCAAGCATAATGAAACGAACATGTTATATAATTATTTAAATTAAAAGTTATTTTATATGTCCACTTAGACACTAAATATTTAATTTTTTTCACAAAATTTAATAAATATTGTATTTTAATGATAATTGATAATAATTTTAGTATAAAAACATTATTCACTCCTCAATACGAGAGTATTGATGTATATAAATATAAATGTGATAGTAGTTATAATGTTTTGTGTGATAGTAGTTATAATGTTTTGTGTGGTTAGTATATACTAAAAGGAAAATATATACTTTATTTTGAACAACAAAAAAATAGCAAAAAAAAAATGTATAAATGGATGGAGGGAGTACAATTTAAAATTTAAGAAAAAAGAAATTAAAATTGGTCTTAGTACAAGATTATCAATTTTGATTATGATATAAAAAATTCATCAATTTTAATTTTATTATAAATAATTTTAATCACTTTTGGTCGAACTTTAAAAATTAACAAAAAATACTAAAATTTGATAAACACGGCCATACTTGAATATTCAAAACATAACTAACTTAAGACTTGCACGGCCATATAGATGTAGAGGGAGAGAGAGAATGAATAATGTACCATTCACTTAGGGTGTGTTTGTTCGGGGGTTTGGATTTTGGATTGGGATTTGAATAGTAAAAATTTTGAATTTGAATAGTTGTATGATGTGATATAAATAGGGTTTGATGTGATGTTTTGAATGTAAAATTGATTTTTAGTATAATATAAAAAATGAAAAATAGATGTTTGATTTGATATTTTTGGGGGGAAAAAATTGGATGAATAGTGAAAATCCTCCAAAATCCTTCAAACAAACACACCCTTAGGGTGCGTAGTAAACACAACTCAATGTATCAACAAATACAAATATTTTATTTTTCCATAAAATTTAATAAATATTATATTTTAATGATAATTAATTATAATTTTAAGAGCTCTCCGTGAAAGCAGGAAATATTTCCTCATGCTTTGCCTTTGCCTTTGCCTTAAATGCAATCAAATCCAAATTCAAAAATGTTGAGAATAATTCAAAGGCTTGAATACACGATCCAATTCTTATCCCTAATGTACTGTCTATTTAGGCTTTTTTTTTTTTTTTTTTTTTTTTTTTTTCATTTGGCCGGTTATAATATCAAACTGAAATTTTCTATTTCAATCATAAGAATACGTATATATTTATGGTGATATACAAATCGTCTAAATAAAACAATAATCCTTACGAATCTCTTAAATAAGATAACTACCGTAAATATAATATATTGCCTCTAAATATATTTTAACACCCCTCATCAAACTCAAGATATGATCGAACAAACTTGAGTTTGTCAGAAGTGACCAAAAAAGATATAGCCAAGATCTTCCACATACGAATTTGAATTCGCCAAGATTAACTGAAAATGGTGTAGCCGTCCACTGAATCAGAGTCAGAAGCAGAACTCTCAACACCGTTAGACTTAGAAACGGGATTTGCTCACTCACAACGGAACTAGAGTTGACAATCGGACCTGCTCACTCTATAGAGCTAAAGTCGAAAACAAGACTCGCTCGCTCACAACAGAGCTAGAATCGGAAACAAGACTCCCTCGCTCACAACAAAACTAGAGTCGGAAACATGACTCTCTCGCTCTCAATAGAGTTAGAGTCGAAAACATAACTCTCAATGGCATTAGAGACGAAAGTAGACTCTGTTAGTGAAGTAGTAGAGACGAATACGACATGAAAATTACAGTATCACCGGGAATAGAAACAGATACATCAATAAAATATAAAAATATGCTCCCTCCGTTCCAAAAGTATAGTCTTACTGTATTGGACACGAGATTTAAGGAATATTGATATTATATTGGAAGTTGGTAAAAAGTAATGATAAATGACTTTTTTGCCCCGTGAGTATATTAGTGTAAAAAATAGTGTCAATTGTGTAATAATAACGAAAAAGTAGGGATAGTTTTATGGTGATATGATTATTTATGCAAATGAGACTATTGTTTTGGGACGAACAAAAATGGTAAACAAGACTATTGTATTGGGACGAATGGAGTATATGGGATATAACGGGTCATGGAGGTACCCGGAGAGAATTTGGCTCTGATACCATTTTAGAATAAAAAACTGAAATTTTCTGTTTCAATCATAAGAATACATATATATTTATAGTGATATACAGATCGTATAAATAAGACAATAGTCCTATGAATCTCTTAAATGATAATTATCATAAATATAATATATTATTTCTAAATATATTTCAACAGGATAAACAACACTTAAGAGTCTCTTGTGTTCTATCTTACTCTGTTGTTTCTAACAAAAACTTGTTTATGATGAACATGGTTGTGTTTGTTCCAACTTAACTCATGTTATCATTTTTTGTTAATTTTTAATGTTTAAATTGAAATTAAAATTTCAAATAACAATTTTGATTATGATTTGATGATTTTTGTTTAAAAATTGTTTAGTTTAGATTTAAAAAGTCAGTTTATATATATATATATATATTATTATTTTTGTTTATTTTCTAGTTCTTTTTAAAATTTAAATTTTATTAAAAAATAATTTATTTCGGTTTTAATGATATATATTTATTATCTAAAAATTATATAATTAATATCTAATTAAATTGTAACAATATAAAAATAATTAAAATTATAAATTAATAATTAATTAAATTAATTTTTGAATGAAATTAAATTTTAAAAACTGGTGTACTACTGTATTACATAATAAAATAATTTAAATTAAATATAATTATATAATAAAAAAATTATAAAATTTAAAATACAAATTTTAAAAATAATATCTTATTATTATTATTATTATTATTATTATTTAATATTATTAATAGTTATTTATTTTTATTGTAACTAATGTTATACCTATTTTTATAACAATTTAATTATATAATCCGCCCACCTCTAAGATCATATTTACATTATATTTAATATTAAAAATATTCTTATACTTATATAATTTTTTGTACAAATATTCTTTTGTTAGTATTATAAGATACTGAAAAAAATATTTTTAAATTTTTTTCTTAATTTATACTATATTTTGATATAATAATTAATATTATCTATAATTAAAAAATAAATGAGACCATTAAAAGCTAACGAGGATAGTATAATATTGTATCCTAATCAAAAGGTCATCTAATCCAGGAAAAAAAGTGGAAGTATATTTATTAAACATATATATTTCCTTTACATCCACTCCATATTCATAATTGCCGACGTCCGCACAGTTACTCCTCTTTTTTCTTTCTTTTCCAATTTTTTTTTTCTTTACAATTGTCCTATTTAATTTAAAAATTAAATTTTAAATTTTAATCATATATTTTTTTCAATCTTTTTTTTTTTAATCAAGTCTCACATTTATCTTTCTAAATTTAATCATCGTCAACACTTATGTTGCGCCCACTAACTTAGATCAAATCCGTTACACATTCTCCCTTATCTTTTTCACCTTCCTTCAACCTTTTTCGCTTTTCGAATTTTCGGATAGACTGTTTTTTATCTTCTTTTCTCAATGACATTGTCCAGACGGTCACGTTCAAACTCTTGTCCAATCGACGTCAATCAAAGATATTATTTTGAAAATACATTTTAATAATCATATATTTATAGAGACTATAATATATCTCAAAAAATTCCGAGACGACCCTGCTCTTGGCATGCTCCTTAGCTACTGTTAGACTGGTGAGACCACTCTAAATTCAATAGTAGAACACCATTTGTCTTTTACGCCATTGTATTTAACATTAACAATATTTTTATATTTATATTTGTATAATTTATTTTACAAATATCATTGTATTTGTATTATAAGAGATTAAAAAATATAGTGTTATTTTCTTTGACTTGTGTGATATTCTTTTTATGGAACAGAGAAAGTTTAATAAATAAAATGATCGGACCGCCGGTTTGAACCGGAGTTAGCAGTTTGAAAAAGACACAAACCGAAACCAAATTTCGATTTGAGTCCGGTTTTGTTTTGAACCGGCGGTTTGGAACCGGATGGGTAAGTCTCTCACACAGACACAGCTTCAAAGCCAATAAGTTCGACACGTGTCACTTGCACACATCACACGTACGATTAGAGTCTCCGCCTATTAAAACCCGAATGGGAAAGCGGTTCGGCCCTCGCTTTAATATCCCTCGGCGCACGTTAGCATCAGCCCCTTCCTTTCTGGGACCTTCGATTTTTCGATTTTTGCCGTTCTTTTATCTGGCAAATATGTGCTAAAGATTTGTTTCTCCCAAATTTCCATCAAACCCTATCGCTCCTTGCGCCTCACATCAAGCTTGACGACGCTATCGTTCAGATCCGTAATTGTTTTCGTGAGATCCTCGATCCGTCGCTCTGATTTTGGTGGTTTCGCGTCCGGTTTCCTTGATTTTGAGGTAATTTTATTCGATTTCCGCGAAGTTTTACTTTTTCTTTTTTTTTTTTTTTCGGATTTTCATCGGGAAGCATGGCGTTATCGCGATTTTCGCCGTATATGGATTATTGTTGAAGATCGTTTGAAATATTGGCGAGTTTCCTCGCCGAACGGCAAGTATAAAAGGGTTGGTTTGGTTTTTATTTGACATTGAGTTTTGGTTTAACTAATATCTTGAAATGATCGTTAGTTTATTTCTATGTGAAATCGTGGAGGACGAAAAGTGATGAAATGTGTTTCAAATCAAAATCAAACAAAACCCAATTCTTCGCTTTAAAAACTCCATTTTTTGTTTCGGGATTATATGATTTAGAAAGAAACGCGGTTTTTGGCGTGGCGGAGATTCAAGCAGTTTAGAAAGGGATTGAGTTTTATCGGTTGATTGATATGCCTTGATTTTAATTTTTTTTTCTAAATAATTTTATTTTTAATTATTTTGCTGTGTCGAATTTGATTCAATTGCTGAATTTGAAGATCTGAAGGTTGGCGGGGTCAGGTTTGATTTTCCTGAGAAAGAGTTTTGAAATTTCTGTTTTGAGTTTCCTCTTGCGTTTGAAGTTTCCAATATGTATGAGCAAATGTTTTTGTGTAAAGATTGATACATTGTTATTAAAGAAATATATTCTACAATTGAATTCGATGTAATTATGATTTTGGTTGTCTTGTTTGGGGGTTTGGATTTTGAGTTGGGATTTGAATAGTAAAAATTTTGAATTTGAATAGTTGTATGATGTGATATAAATAGGTGATGATGTGATGTTTTGAATGTAAAATTGATTTTTAGTATAATATAAAAAATAAAAAATAGGTGTTTGATTTGATGTTTTTTGGGGGAAAATTTTGGATGAATAGTGAGATTTGGACCAAATCTCTCAACCGAACACACCCTTAACAAAAACAATTTCTGAAGCACATGTAATTTATGGTTTTTGTAATGATTCCATCAGGTTTGTGGACTTGGTTTCTTTGCAACCACTGTCCATATCTCCCGCCCTTGTCTAAGGATTATGAGTGCAATGCGGGGATATGCAAGAGATGTAAGCAACCATCGAACTTACAAATTTAAATTTTGGTGTAACAAAATCTCTTTTGAGTATTGACACTTTAACCTCTTCAATTCTCATCTTGCATTTCTTTTTTTTCATTTTTTTTAATGCATGACAGGAGTATGAAAACTGGGATGAGTATGAAGAGGATGGTGATGAGTATGAAGAGGAAGAAGGTGGTGACGATGGATATGAAGAACCAGAGCAGCCTACACAGGAGCAGCTAGAATATCTTGCACTAAGGCAAAAGCTAAAAGATTCAATAAGAAAGCAGAGGAAGAAGGAAGCAGGGGTGACAAATGCAAATTCTCGTGACAAAACAAGTACATTGCGCAAGGACAAGTGAGTTCTATAATTCTATTACAATATGGTTATTTATGAGAGTCTTAAGTTTGTTTCTGATGTCGGCTTGTGTAATTGCAGCTATGGTTCCTTCTTTGGTCCTTCGCAACCTGTTATTGCTCAGAGAGTGATTCAAGAAAGCAGATCCTTGCTGGAGAATCCTGATTTGGCAGCCAAAATAACTAAATCTCATACTACTGTACGTAAGGAATAGTATTTTTGAGTTTCTTTTGTAGATATATCAATTCTCTGAATGTCACATGTTTTGCACACCTCCAATGCCTCGATTATGATATGGTTGGGTGATCTAAAAATTGTAGCTCCGTTAAATGTTAGTGCAATTGGATTTAATAATAACATTGATATTGGTTTTGCTAGTAGTAACTTTAGTAGGTAGTAGTAGTAGTAGTAGTAGTATGTTGTTCGAATTAAAAATTTATCTTTGATTTTGAAATTTAACATTTGGGACACTTCTTTGTATTGTCCTTTTGAAACTTTCCTTCGGTTGAAATGGATGTTGTTCTAAATTTGAGTTGCATTTTATTTTCTACAGAATAAGAAGAGCTCTGGGGGGTCAGCTGCCCATGCCCCACCTAAACCTCAATCAAACTCTCGGCCAACGGTTATGAATGGCGTAAGTATAGATTACTTAACTTGTCTTTATATCTGTTTTTTTTTTCAATTAATATTGATATCTCAATCGTTGATGCAGGTGAAGAAGAAAGTCCAAATGCTAAAAGATACAAGGGACTATTCGTTTCTATTATCAGAAGATGCCGAGGTTCCGGCCCCCTCTAAAAATCCTCCTCCTAGAACTGTATCGACCCCCAAGTCTGGTGTGAATCTGCCCTATGCTCTCTGGTTTGTTAACTTAACTATTCGATGCAGTTGTATTTTTATCGAGGAAACTTATACAGGTTTTTTGGTGGACTTGAAGATGCACGACCAGCTCAAGTTCCGCCAAAAACCAAACAGGTGGTCAATGATCGTGGAAGAGAAATTCCTCATTCCCGTGATGTAAGGAAGCCAATGGTTCCAAGCAACCAAAACAAGCCTAAAGTCGGGTTCGAGAGATCTAATGGCAAACTACCAGTAGAACCAAGGAAGCAGCAGTTGGTTCACAATAATGGAAGTGGGCCCGGTCGGCCATTGCCCCACAAAGGAGCTCCTTCGAAGACTTCTGTACCTGCTACAAGGAAAATCACCCCTCCCGTTGCCAAACACACTGTGCCTGGTTCACAGAGACCAACCCCTTCATCCCAACATGCCCCTGAACGTAAACGACCATTGTCACAAGTGCAGCATAGCTTGCAAAGACGGAGTCCTCCTCGTGGCCAGCCGTCTGTTGTGAATAAATCATCAGTGCAAAGAAAGGAGTATCATGAAACGAGCAGGCCAAAGGCCTTGACCAAACAGCCATTGCCACCTTCTAGAGATCAGGTATGAACTACCGTTATTATTTGTTAGCTCTTAAAATTCTAGGTTATAAATTCGTTTTGTAGATTTAACTTGCTTATACTATGGGGGCTGCAGCAGATGAGGCGACCACCTCCGAAACCTTCAGCTCCTCAACATGAAGAGAGGCCCAAACCGAAACCTAAGAGGAGGCTTGATGATGATTCTGATGATGAAAATGCGATAAATATGATAAGAAAGATGTTTGGGTAATTAATCTTAAACCTGAAAGCATTCGATAGCTTTAATGAACTATGTGTTATATTTTTCAAGTGTCAGAGCTAACTTTCTCATTATTTGTTGTTTTGCAGGTATAATCCTAACAAATTCCGAGACGATGATGATGTTAGCGACATGGAGGCCGGTTTCGATGATATTATGAGGGAGGAAAAACGAAGGTCAGTTCAAATTCAGTGTGTATTAACATATTTAGATTCCGTTTTTTCGTGGTTATTAGTCATTGTTTACTCACTCGTAGTAAGTTTTAACTGTTGTTGTATATTAATTTCTCTTTGTATAGTTACTGTTACATCGAATTTCTTCCAATTTGGTGTTAAAAGAATAGCTTTTAGAGATCCAATCCGAACTGAAATTGATATCATGTTTCCCCGGTTTGCTTTTCAGTGCAAAAATAGCTCGAAAGGAAGACGAAGAGCAGCTGCGATTGATCGAAGAGGAGGAAAGACGGGAAAGAATGAGATTGGCTAAGAAGAAGCAGAAGGTTAGTCGATGACGATCCCGTAACAAATAAATATCTGAGCTCCACTTGTTCCGGTTTTCTCGTTAGACCTAAAAACTTAACTTTTATTGCCAAGAAGGTAGTGGGTAGGGTGGTCTTCTTGTTGGGGAGTAACATAGATAGATAATACATCATTCATGAAATTTGGATTGACAAAATTTGCAGATGATTGTAGTGTTTGATTTAATCCATCAATTCAATTCCCCATTGTTTTTATTTCTTGGCCTGTATGTATGTAACAAATTCATAATTGCAAAAGTAGCACCAAGTTTTAATTGTGCTGTAATCATTTGTGTTTTTTTATGAGTTTGGAAAAAAAATTTGTTTGGGTTTGGTATGAAAATAATGTTTGTGATGTTTTTGTGAGAGAAAAAAAATGTATTTTCTTGGGGAGAAGAGTCATAGTAAAATTTGAGAAAAATTGACTAAGGGTGTGTTTTTTTGGGGGATTATTCCAAAAATATACTATTCATCTCATTTTTTTCTTCAAAAATATCAAATCAAACACTTATTTTTTATATTATACTAAAAATTAATTTTACATTCAAAATATCACGTTAATATTTATTTATTTCAAATTCAAAATTTTTACTATTTAAATCTCAATTCAAAATACAATCCCAAACAAACACACCCTAAAGAAACATACCCATGTTTTCTACTTTTGCTTGTTTTTCGAAAGTCTGAGTAGCCTATCTTCTATGCCAAAACCCGTTCTATGATTATTTTTATACGTTAAAAATTTATCAAATACTTTTTTAAATAAAAAAACTTAAAATTGTATATAATTTACAAAATTAAAATATTATATTAGAAATTAAATCAATTTGAAAAAGTGTATAATAAAAATGGAAAATTTGATTAGTAAAAAAATATAATAAATAATTAAAATATATTTATATAAGTGTTTTCTTTTTGCGATTTCTTTTACCTTTTATAAATGATTACAATAAGAATAATAACAAATAATATTAAAAATAAATAAACATTAAATTTGTAAATAAAGTATGAAAGAAATACCTTAATTAAATAATATTTCACGACTCTATAAAATTCAAAATTTTAATTTGATCAGATGATTTTTCCGTAATCATCTTTTTTTTTTTTTTTATTATCTCTGTATTCCTTTTTATAATTTTTTTTTCTTGTGACTATTACTCCCTTCGTCTCAGATACCATGTCACGTTGCCGTTACTGTCCGTCTTACATACTATGTCACATTCTTTTTTTGAAAAATGATTACACACTTTAATCTCATTTTAAATTTTTTAATTTTATTTTTTTAAATTTTAATTAAACTAATTAGTTATCTTAATCTTAATTTATAATTACTTATATTATAGAATAATTATTTTCACTAATACATTCTTAATTATCTACTAATTACACCCCTTCTAAAATACCGTGTCTACAGTGTAGTAGACACGGTATCTGGGAATGAGGAAGTATTATGTAAGAATATTACCATGAACAAAAGAATACAATTAAAAAAAAAAGTTCAAAAATTTTAAAATCTAACAACTTATAAAATTAAATGTCATATATATATATGGAAACCTTAATTTTATCTATATTATTATTATTTATCATCTATATTATTATTATTTATCATCTCAATCATTCGTAGTTTTATTGAATTAGCTATTTATTATTCTAACAAATTTTAATTAATTATTTAAATTTAATATTTTAAAAAATAAAATAAAACATCAAAATTATGAAAATGCAATAATTAAATAAAAGAGAACAAAGGGGGTATTCTTTATGGATTCTTTTTTAAATGAATTCTTTTTTCATAATTATTTTGCAAGTGTTGGAAATTGCTGTCGGTTTGATAACTCAAAATTTTAGATAGCAGGTTTAACTGAGATGGTCGACATGGAAATTTTAATAGGGATGACGGTTTTATCCTAGATTTGGTAGATAATTTTTGCCCCACACTTTATCATATCTCATCACCTAAATAAAAATAATAAAATATACATTTTTCTCTCCATCAAATCGTCTAATTTCTAAATTATCCTACTACAAATATTGTGTCTTATTTGGAACGGAGGGAGAATCAAATTAAAAATTTATTTTTTTATTTATTATATTATAATAAATTAAAATTTACATTCAGAACATCAAATTAATATATATTTATATCACATTGAACAACTATTTCAATTTATAATTTTACTGATCAAAATTAAAATCCAAAAGCAAAATCTTATAAGTAAAGGCACTTAAAATTAAGGAGCTAACGAACTTGTTTAAAATAATAATTTGAAGAATTAATATTATATATTGTCAGATTATTTATATTATTTGAAAATATATAATTTTATACTTTTGCAGCCTCATTGGTTTTTAAATTTATTTTATATTATTGTATTTTTCAACTCATTATTTTCTTTTCACCAGTCAAAGTTTTGTGATTAAGATTTTTGAAAAATATTTAATATTTAATTTTACATTTCTTCCCTCGTCCCGATTTAATGATGTTCTTTTTTAGTAAATTAAGTATAATTGCATTTTATTGATAAATAAAAATGTGTAAGATAATTTTGATATTTTTTCTCTTACAAGTATAAAGGAATGAAATATTTTTTTTTTAAGTTAAATGTATTATGATATTTATATATGAGTAAATTATATAACACTCGTTTGTATGTTAGTAAAAATACATAAAATATATCGTATTTTATTTATTGAGTGAAACTCCCTCGTATTATATAATTATAGAGATTGGTGTCATGAAATAGAAATTATTTCCTTCAAATAATCAATTTTTAATATTTAAAAAAAATAATTGCAAAAAAATAAAAATAAAATATAATTAATATATAATTTCAATAATCACCGGTTTATATATTTTTAAAATTTTATAGTAAAAATTTTGAAATATTATTTTGATATTCAAAATATCAAAATAAAATATATATTAATATATTATTATTTTATATTTTTTTAAAATATTAAAAAGTGATTATTTTTATATTATGAAATAATTATAAAAGATATTTTTGTTGAATTATAAATATATATATCAAATAATTTTAACTAAAAAGTAAAAATAATAATAAAATGACCTACAATATGATTATATTGAAAACATGGTCGTAAACATAGCCTAAAATATAGCTGTGTTGAAAACAGAATTGTGAACATGACCTAGAACATGGTCATGTTGAGAACATGAGCAGCAATATGGCTCTGTTCAGAACATGGGCAGGAACACGGTCGTGTTGGCTGCCTGGGACGCTCAGTCACTTTCTGAGTCATCCAAGACGGCCGTGTTCAGGCACATGCAACTATTTTGGGACTCAAATTGATAAATTTTTATTTGAGTAGAACCAAATGAACCAAAATTGAAATTATGATATTAAATGAGACCAAAATTAATTTTTTCTCAATAGCTTGGGGAGACTCGGAACTCCCGAACCCCTGTGTGGCTCTGCCGTTAGCACAAACTCCATAAAAGTCACGGTCAAAAGTGAGGATAAAATAGTCGAGGTTGAGAAAAATATGGGATATGAGATGGGAAGAAATCATCTAATTTCTAGCTATTCTCTCGTTATTTTTTTTATCGCTTCTCTTATGTTATTTTTCTATCTTGTTGAAATTTTCAAGTTTATGCATGCTAATTTATTGAATTTAGCTTCAGGAATTACCATTTTTTATGGCAATCCTGTTTACCTCACTTCAATTTCGTTGCTTCCATTTCAATTTTTTTTGAACAATTTTAGTCTTTTCAATTCCGATTCATTGCATTTTAATTGCCGACTGCGAGATAAGCTTGGATATTTTTTTGAGGAGGCCAAAAGACGGGTTTCAATATCGAAACCAACATGCTCATTTCAATCAGATCGTCAATATCGATTTTTAGCTATAACAATTCCAATATTATTATTATTATTATTAGATTTTGCCCCTGTTATTAGAAATGTAATTTTATTCTTGTTATTGTCCATTTGTCCTTGTAAAATTTAAGGTGCAACCATTAGGTAGAAAGCGTCAAGATTGATAAATGGGGTTGGTGGGGTATAAATTCGTGCATGATGATCGACGATGCTGACTGAAGAACAACCCCATGCATCGTCCCTGTCCTTTTTTTTTTCTTTTTTTTTATAGATTTGATTGTGTTGTGTTTTGGTTTGATATATATACATACCAGGCTTATTCCCGGCAACGGCGCCAAAATTTGATCGCATATTTTTGGAGAGTTTTTTTTTTTTTTTTTTTTAAGAAAAATGGAGTGCATGAAATTTTTATTATTGTGTATATATATGGTGTATATATGTATATGGTACAATTAGAGGAAATATTTATAGAGGGGAAAGCTTCTAGAAGCTTGGCGGTTACAACCGCCAATAAATAACTACTTTTAAAAATAACTACTAACTACCTCTAAAAATAACCATAAATAACTAACTCTAAAAATAGCTACTAATATAACTACTAATAACTACCTATTTTCTAGAAGGTTCTAGAATAAAAATTACACAAAAATAGCCAAAAATTAGCTAAAAAGTAGTGCAAGAATTTAATATAGGAGCGGAGAGTGCAGAAATAAATGCAGGGTTGGAATAAATGCAGGAGCTGGGGGTGCAGAGCAGTAGATACAGGCAATGATTGCAGCGAGAATTAATGCAGCCGCGGTCATGGAGTCCGCGCCAGCCGCCGCTCAAATTCCGCACCAGCCACCGCTTCGCTCACTTCCACGCATGGCCTTCCGCTCCGCTCACATTTCCGTGTCAGCCGTCGCTTGCTTTCTGTGCCAGCCGCCAGCGCTTCGCTCTCTTCAACGCCAAAGTTTCCGTGCAGCCGTCATCGCTTCGCTTTCTGTGCTCGCTTGCCTTCCGTGCCAGCCGTCGCTTGCCTTCCGTGTCAGCCGTCGCTTGCCTTCCGTGCTCATAAATACAGCCGCCGCTCGCCTTCCGTGTCAGCCGTCGCTTGCCTTCCGTGCGGCCGTCACTTGTCTTCCGTGGGCCGTCGTTTGTCTTCCGCGCTCGGTTGACTTTGACTTTCGCGCGTTGACTTTTGGCGTTGACCGTTGACTTTTGTTAACTTTCACGCCGGTGATTGTTTTTCCGCTTTTGAAGCCATTTTTTTCACTTTTTAAGGCCAGTTTTGGACTCCCATATCAGTTTTTAAGCATTATTTCACCTATATAAATAACGAACATTTTATAAATATTTATTTAAATAAATAATACGAGTTAAATAAAATTAATTTAGTTAAAATTAAATACTTAAATGGCACATAAATAATGCCAAAAAATATAATTCAAGAAACACATCAATTATTTTAATTTATACACCAAAATAATTATAAATTACACTTAAAAACTAACAATTTAATATTATACAAACAAGATGAAATTAATACAATTATTAGAATAAATTAACATAAATAATATCAAAATTTGACATAAATGAATAAATAATTAAATAAATATAAGCTATAAAATATAGCAAAATCAAGAGTTATCAAATGGCTGCACCCAAAGTGGGCTGCCTACGTACCCAAAAGGGATCAAACCATATGTAGTTCTCTTGATACGGGCTATACAGTTCAAGTAAAACTAAACAGACCAGACAAGCTAAGGTAATCTAAGTACTAAATGCCAAAAGCAACATGCCTGATGCCTCAACACAAATCAAGAAATACTAAGTCTATAAAGACTAAGTAATATCAACACTAAGTTTCACAAAACACAAGTAAGAAGGTTAATCCTACTACTTGAAATGAAAAGTCGGTAGACCATCTTCATCCGCTCGAAGGAGACTTTTGATCGACGAAGTGTTATATGTCGGGAGAAGCGTCTCCGCTCAATCGAACGGCTGCACCCAAAGTGGGCTGCCTACGTACCCAAAAGGGATCAAGCCATACGTAGTTCTCTTGATACGGGCTATACAGTCCAAGTCAAACTAACCAGACCAGACAAGCTAAGGTAATCTAAGTACCAAATGCCAAAGGCAACATGCCTGATACCTCAACACAAATCAAGAAATACTAAGTCTATAAAGACTAAGTAATATCAACACTAAGTTTCACAAAACACAAGTAAGAAGGTTAATCCTACTACCTGAAATGAAAAGTCGGTAGACCATCTTCATCCGCTCGAAGGAGACTTTTGATCAACGAAGTTATATATTTCGGGAGAAGCGTCCCCACTCAATCGAATGGCTGCACCCAAAATGGGCTGCCTACATACCCAAAAGGGATCAAGCCATACGTAGTTCTCTTGATACGGGCTATACAGTCAAAGTCAAATTAAACAGACCAGACAAGCTAAGGTAATCTAAGTACCAAATGCCAAAGACAACATGCCTGATTCCTCAACACAAATCAAGAAATACTAAGTCTATAAAGACTAAGTAATATCAACACAAAATTTCACAGAACACAAGTAAGAAGGTTAATCCTACTACCTGAAATGAAAAGTCGGTAGACCATCTTCATCCGCTCGAAGGAGACTTTTGATCGACGAAGTGATATATGTCGGGAGAAGCGTCCCCGCTCAATCGAATGGCTGCTGCACCCAAAGTGGGCTGCCTACGTACCCAAAAGGGATCAAGCCATACGTAGTTCTCTTGATACGGGCTATACAGTCCAAGTCAAACTAAACAAACCAGACAAGCTAAGGTAAGCTAAGTACCAAATGCAAAAGGCAACATGCCTGATACCTCAACAAAAATCAAGAAATACTAAGTCTATAAAGACTAAGTAATATCAACACAAAATTTCACAGAACACAAGTAAGAAGGTTAATCATACTACCTGAAATGAAAAGTCGGTAGACCATCTTCATCTGCTCGAATGAGACTTTTGATCGACAAAGTGTTATATGTCGGCGGAAGCGTCCCCGCTCAATCGAATGGCTGCACCCAAAGTGGGCTGCCTACGTACCCAAAAGGGATCAAGCCATACGTAGTTCTCTTGATACGGACTATACAGTCCAAGTCAAACTAAACAGACCAGACAAACTAAGGTAATGTAAGTACCAAATGCCAAAGGCAACATGCCTGATGCCTCAACACAAATCAAGAAATACTAAGCCTATAAAGACTAAGTAATATCAACATTAAGTTACACAAAACACAAGTAAGAAGGTTAATCCTACTACCTGAAATGAAAAGTCGGTAGACCATCTTCATCCGCTCGAAGGAGACTTTTGATCGACGAAGTGATATATGTCGGGAGAAGCGTCCCCGCTCAATCGAATGGCTGCACCCAAAGTGGGCTGCCTACGTACCCAAAAGGGATCAAGCCATACGTAGTTCTCTTGATACGGGCTATACAGTCCAAGTCAAATTAAACAAACCAGACAAGCTAAGGTAAGCTAAGTACCAAATGCCAAAGGTAACATGCCTGACGCCTCAACACAAATCAAGAAATACTAAGCCTATAAAGACTAAGTAATATCAACACTAAGTTTCACAAAACACAAGTAAAAAGGTTAATCCTACTACCTGAAATGAAGAGTCGGTAGACCATCTTCATCCGCTCGAAGGAGACTTTTGATCGACGAAGTGATATATGTCGGAAGAAGCGTCCCCGCTTAATCGAATGGCTGCACCCAAAGTGGGCTGCCTACGTACCCAAAAGGGGATCAAGCCATACGTAGTTCTTTTGATACGGGCTATGCAGTCCAAGTCAAACTAAACAGACCAGACAAGCTAAGGTAATGTAAGTACCAAATGCCAAAGGCAACATGCCTGATGCCTCAACACAAATCAAGAAATACTAAGCCTATAAAGACTAAGTAATATCAACACTAAGTTTCACAAAACACAAGTAAGAAGGTTAATCCTACTACCTGAAATGAAAAGTCGGTAGACCATCTTCATCCGCTCGAAGGAGACTTTTGATCGACGAAGTGATATATGTCGGGAGAAGCGTCCCCGCTCAATCGAATGGCTGCACCCAAAGTGGGCTGCCTACGTACCAAAAAGGGGATCGAACAATACGTAGTTCTCTTGATACGGGCTATGCAGTCCAAGTCAAACTAAATAGACCAGACAAGCTAAGGTAATCTAAGTACCAAATGCCAAAGGCAACATGCCTGATGCCTCAACACAACTCAAGAAATACTAAGCCTATAAAGACTAAGTAATATCAACACTAAGTTTCACAAAACACAAGTAAGAAGGTTAATCCTACTACCTGAAATGAAAAGTCGGTAGACCATCTTCATCCGCTTGAAGGAGACTTTTGATCGACGACGTGATATATGTCGGGAGAAGCATCCCCGCTCAATCGAATGGCTGCACCCAAAGTGGGCTGCCTACGTACCCAAAAGGGATCAAGCCATACGTAGTTCTCTTGATACGGGCTATACAGTCGAAGTCAAACTAACCAGACCAGACAAGGTAAGGTAATCTAAGTACCAAATGCCAAAGGCAATATGCCTGATACCTCAACACAAATCAAGAAATACTAAGTCTATAAAAACTAAGTAATATCAACACTAAGTTTAACAAAACACAAGTAAGAAGGTTAATCATACTACCCGAAATGAAAAGTCGGTAGACCATCTTCATCCGCTCGAATGAGACTTTTGATCGACGAAGTGATATATGTCGGGAGAAGCGTCCCCGCTCAATCGAATGGCTGCACCCAAAGTGGGCTGCCTACGTACCCAAAAGGGATCAAGCCATACGTAGTTCTCTTGATACGGGCTATACAGTCCAAGTCAAACTAAACAAACCAGACAAGCTAAGGTAAGCTAAGTACCAAATGCCAAAGGTAACATGCCTGACGCCTCAACACAAATCAAGAAATACTAAGCCTATAAAGACTAAGTAATATCAACACTAAGTTTCACAAAACACAAGTAAGAAGGTTAATCCTACTACCTGAAATGAAGAGTCGGTAGACCATCTTCATCCGCTCGAAGGAGTCTTTTGATCGACGAAGTGATATGTGTCGGAAGAAGCGTCCCCGCTTAATCGAATGGCTGCACCCAAAGTGGGCTGCCTACGTACCCAAAAGGGGATCAAGCCATACATAGTTCTCTTGATACGGGCTATGCAGTCCAAGTCAAACTAAACAGACCAGCCAAGCTAAGGTAATCTAAGTACCAAATGCCAAAGGCAACATGCCTGATGCCTCATCACAAATCAAGAAATACTAAGCCTATAAAGACTAAGTAATATCAACACTAAGTTTCACAAAACACAAGTAAGAAGGTTAATCCAACTACCTGAAATGAAAAGTCGGTAGACCATCTTCATCCGCTCGAAGGAGACTTTTGATCGACGAAGTTATATATTTCGGGAGAAGCGTCCCCACTCAATCGAATGGCTGCACTCAAAATGGGCTGCCTACGTACCCAAAAGGGATCAAGCCATACGTAGTTCTCTTGATACGGGCTATACAGTCAAAGTCAAACTAAACAGACCAGACAAGCTAAGGTAATCTAAGTACCAAATGCCAAAGGCAACATGCCTGATACCTCAACACAAATCAAGAAATACTAAGTCTATAAAGACTAAGTAATATCAACACTAAGTTTCACAAAACACAAGTAAGAAGGTTAATCCTACTACCTGAAATGAAAAGTCGGTAGACCATCTTCATCCGCTCGAAGGAGACTTTTGATCGACGAAGTTATATATTTCGGGAGAAGCGTCCCCACTCAATCGAATGGCTGCACCCAAAATGGGCTGCCTACGTACCCAAAAGGGATCAAGCCATACGTAGTTCTCTTGATACGGGCTATACAGTCAAAGTCAAACTAAACAGACCAGACAAGCTAAGGTAATCTAAGTACCAAATGCCAAAGGCAACATGCCTGATTCCTCAACACAAATCAAGAAATACTAAGTCTATAAAGACTAAGTAATATCAACACAAAATTTCACAGAACACAAGTAAGAAGGTTAATCCTACTACCTGAAATGAAAAGTCGGTAGACCATCTTCATCTGCTCGAATGAGACTTTTGATCGACAAAGTGTTATATGTCGGCGGAAGCGTCCCCGCTCAATCGAATGGCTGCACCCAAAGTGGGCTGCCTACGTACCCAAAAGGGATCAAGCCATACGTAGTTCTCTTGATACGGACTATACAGTCCAAGTCAAACTAAACAGACCAGACAAACTAAGGTAATGTAAGTACCAAATGCCAAAGGCAACATGCCTGACGCCTCAACACAAATCAAGAAATACTAAGCCTATAAAGACTAAGTAATATCAACACTAAGTTTCACAAAACACAAGTAAGAAGGTTAATCCTACTACCTGAAATGAAGAGTCGGTAGACCATCTTCATCCGCTCGAAGGAGACTTTTGATCGACGAAGTTATATATTTCGGGAGAAGCGTCCCCACTCAATCGAATGGCTGCACCCAAAATGGGCTGCCTACGTACCCAAAAGGGATCAAGCCATACGTAGTTCTCTTGATACGGGCTATACAGTCAAAGTCAAACTAAACAGACCAGACAAGCTAAGGTAATCTAAGTACCAAATGCCAAAGGCAACATGCCTGCTGCCTCAACACAAATCAAGAAATACTAAGCCTATAAAGACTAGTAATATCAACACTAAGTTTCACAAAACACAAGTAAGAAGGTTAATCCTACTACCCGAAATGAAAAGTCGGTAGACCATCTTCATCCGCTCGAAGGAGACTTTTGATCGACGAAGTGATATATGTCGGGAGAAGCGTCCCCGCTCAATCGAATGGCTGCACCCAAAGTGGGCTGCCTACGTACCCAAAAGGGATCAAGCCATACGTAGTTCTCTTGATACGGGCTATACAGTCCAAGTCAAACTAAACAAACCAGACAAGCTAAGGTAAGCTAAGTACCAAATGCCAAAGGTAACATGCCTGACGCCTCAACACAAATCAAGAAATACTAAGCCTATAAAGACTAAGTAATATCAACACTAAGTTTCACAAAACACAAGTAAGAAGGTTAATCCTACTACCTGAAATGAAGAGTCGGTAGACCATCTTCATCCGCTCGAAGGATACTTTTGATCGACGAAGTGATATATGTCGGAAGAAGCGTCCCCGCTTAATCGAATGGCTGCACCCAAAGTGGGCTGCCTACGTACCCAAAAGGGGATCAAGCCATACGTAGTTCTCTTGATACGGGCTATGCAGTCCAAGTCAAACTAAACAGACCAGACAAGTTAAGGTAATCTAAGTACCAAATGCCAAAGGCAACATGCATGATGCCTCAACACAAATTAAGAAATACTAAGCCTATAAAGACTAAGTAATATCAACACTAAGTTTCACAAAACACAAGTAAGAAGGTTAATCCTACTACCTGAAATGAAAAGTCGGTAGACCATCTTCATCCGCTCGAAGGAGACTTTTGATCGACGAAGTGATATATGTCGGGAGAAGCGTCCCCACTCAATCGAATGGCTGCACCCAAAGTGGGCTGCCTACGTACCCAAAAGGGGATCAAGCCATACGTAGTTCTCTTGATACGGGCTATGCAGTCCAAGTCAAACTAACCAGACCAGACAAGCTAACGTAATCTATGTACCAAATGCCAAAGGCAACATGCCTGCTGCCTCAACACAAATCAAGAAATACTAAGCCTATAAAGACTAGTAATATCAACACTAAGTTTCACAAAACACAAGTAAGAAGGTTAATCCTACTACCCGAAATGAAAAGTCGGTAGACCATCTTCATCCGCTCGAAGGAGACTTTTGATCGACGAAGTGATATATGTCGGGAGAAGCGTCCCCGCTCAATCGAATGGCTGCACCCAAAGTGGGCTGCCTACGTACCCAAAAGGGATCAAGCCATACGTAGTTCTCTTGATACGGGCTATACAGTCCAAGTCAAACTAAACAAACCAGACAAGCTAAGGTAAGCTAAGTACCAAATGCCAAAGGTAACATGCCTGACGCCTCAACACAAATCAAGAAATACTAAGCCTATAAAGACTAAGTAATATCAACACTAAGTTTCACAAAACACAAGTAAGAAGGTTAATCCTACTACCTGAAATGAAGAGTCGGTAGACCATCTTCATCCGCTCGAAGGATACTTTTGATCGACGAAGTGATATATGTCGGAAGAAGCGTCCCCGCTTAATCGAATGGCTGCACCCAAAGTGGGCTGCCTACGTACCCAAAAGGGGATCAAGCCATACGTAGTTCTCTTGATACGGGCTATGCAGTCCAAGTCAAACTAAACAGACCAGACAAGCTAAGGTAATCTAAGTACCAAATGCCAAAGGCAACATGCATGATGCCTAAACACAAATTAAGAAATACTAAGCCTATAAAGACTAAGTAATATCAACACTAAGTTTCACAAAACACAAGTAAGAAGGTTAATCCTACTACCTGAAATGAAAAGTCGGTAGACCATCTTCATCCGCTCGAAGGAGACTTTTGATCGACGAAGTGATATATGTCGGGAGAAGCGTCCCCACTCAATCGAATGGCTGCACCCAAAGTGGGCTGCCTACGTACTCAAAAGGGATCAAGCCATACGTAGTTCTCTTGATACGGGCTATACAGTCCAAGTCAAACTAAACAGACCAGGCATGCTAGGGTAATCTAAGTACCAAATGCCAAAGGCAACATGCCTGATGGCTCAACACAAATCAAGAAATACTATGTCTATAAAGAGTAAGTAATATCAACACTAAGTTTCACAAAACACTAGTAAGAAGGTTAATCCTACTACCTGAAACGAAAAGTCGGTAGACAATCTTCATCCGCTCGAAGGATATTTTTAATCGACGAAGTGATATATGTTGGGCGAAGCGTCCCCGCTCAATCGAATGGCTGCACCCAAAATGGGCTGCCTACGTACCCAAACAGGATCAAGCCATACGTAGTTCTTCTGATATAGGCTATCCAGTCCAAGTCAAACAAAAACAGACCAGACAAGCTAAGGTAGTCTAAGTAGCAAAGGCCAAATGCAACATGTTTGAGGCATCAACACCAACCAAACAATACTAAGTCTATCAAATGTAATTAATGTCAATACTGAGTGTCGCAATAATTTTAAATACACTATTAACATAAACATAATTTTTTGTTTGGAGATTGTATTTTAAATACATTATTTTTCCAATTTTTTAATTGTGATGTTTAATACACTATTCATCCAACTGTTTAATGTGGTATTTAATATACTATTAACATAAACATAATTTTAAATCCAACGATCTTAATAAACATAATTTTCATTTAAATTTATCTCAACAAAATAGTAAATTTTCATTTATAGTCTATATAGTCTCAAATTAATTACCAATTTATATTCATTTTATACTATTAATCTTATATTTTTGTAGTTATTTAAGCGGGATCAATGGAGAGTATATTTAGTGAAATTAATTAATTAAGTTATGTTTATATAGATTCTTATAAAATTTTTAACATTATTTATCAATAGTAATTTTTTTATAATAATTTGCATTAAATAATTTTTTTTCTTATATAGAATATTACGTCAAATATTATTATTTTTTTAAATAACTTTAAAATTTGTATCTAACGGAACCTATGGACGTATTTGTTTAGCGTTTTAGTTTGATACGTCTTTCTTATAGTCATTGTATTGATAATATAAAAAAAATTATATTAAATGTTTTATTTTTTTAAAAAATATATATATTATATATTGTGTAAATGTATGAATATATTATATTTTTTATAATAGTAATTAAAAATTATGTAAAAAAAAAAAGTTATTTGTATAAATACACCCTATATTTTGTTTTCGTTTTTTAGGGCAAATGAAAATGGGCGTGTAATGATGATATATAAAAGCCAAGCAAAATGGCTTTTGGCACTGTCCCAACAAAACCTATACCTTTCTTTGACTGCCAAATCTTATATATATATATATATATATATATATAGACTAGTTGCTCGGTTGTTGTGCTATGCGCTATTATATCTTTTTTACTATAGACACAAGAATTTATGAGGGGTATGATTAGTAAATAATTAAGAATTTATTAGTAAAAATAATTATGGTATAATATAAGTAATTATAAATTAAAATTAAATAATTAATTAGTTTAATTAAAATTAAAAAATAAAAAAATAAAATATTTAAAATAAGATTAAAGTGTATAATTTTTTTTTTTTAAATAACAAAATAAGTGGAACGAATGAAAATAGAAAGGTATACATGATAAATAGGACGAAGAGAGTACAAATTAATTTCAAAAAATAGAGAACTTATATCATTATTAGTACAATTGCATTCCAAGATATATTAGTAGTATTCTTTACACAAATAGTAAAGTATTTCATTATTTTACTATGCTAATTAATTATTATTTCAATAATACGGTCACGAAGAAGTAAAATAAATAAATAAGAGTGAATGTTCATATGTATTAATTACTTTTATTTTGTATTATTTCAGTAATAGTCAATAAAACTTAATGACCGAAAAGAATATATCGAATAAAACAAAGATTAATTTTTCATATAATAAAAAAAGTTTTTTAAAAATAAAAAATAATTAAGAAAAGTCTCTATCGTCAATTTTTATTGTACTATAATAATAAAATAAATTCTACTTAAAAAAATTAATATTATTATATAATAGAATTAATAAAATTAATAATGTTGAATAAAATATTTATAACAAAATAAATAATTATATTAATATAGGTTTTTGGAAAATGGTGAGAAAGAACATAGATTATTGGATAAAGGGTATTAATGTAATTTTATGTAGCCAAAAAATTTTAAGGTATATTTATGTTATAGGATATATATATTTAATATTAGGTATAGAAAATTGTAATAATAATATAAAAAATAATATTATATAGTATTAAATATTATTTTTTGTAGAACGATAAAATATATATTACATATATTGAAATTATATCGGACAAAAAATAGTTGGACAAATAAATTGATCATAGGTAAATATGACATTTTCATTAGTGGGTATCTTTTTGGGAAAGATTTAAGAAATTTTATTTAATTTTGAATTTGATTTGAATTTTAAAATAGGTCTGAGATACTATATGTTTTTTTTTGAGTATGTTGATATATATTGTATATACTTTTTTTTCTATGTATATAGCTGATCCATAACCCCATGTGTATATAGGACGATGTACCTTAATTATTTAGAAAAATTCAGTTTATACCAATTATTCTAATATGGTATTAGAGCCTCCAATTTCTCCCGTATAACACAAATACACCGTCCGTTTGTTTCTTTACATTTCGGCTATTCTTTATCGACAACGCCACCACCATCAAGTGCGCCGCCGCAAGACTGGCCAAAACCCGGAAAATCTCGGCAAACGGCGGCGCGTGGGCGGCTCAGACGTCTGACGAAGAATCCGGCGGTTGGACGCCTCGCTCGCACATGCGCCGGCGGTTGCCGGAAATTTTTCTGGCGTCTTGCACGGAATTTAATTTCCTTTCCGCCGGTATATTCCGTTTTGTCATATGAGCATTGTTTTGTGATCTCCTGATTTTCCTTGATCTAGATTCGATTTAGTTTTCTGTGTTCTTTTGTTGATTCAGTTTTTTTGGTGGTATTATCTATTCTCGGTTTTTTTTTTTTTTTGTATTTGGTAAGGAAAAGATGAATGTTCATATTCCAATAAATATTATCTTGTCTAGAGATAATTATAGTTTATGAGCACAATCAATGAAAAGTTTTCTGATAGGCAAAAAATTATGGCGGATAGTTACAGGGGATATAGTTGCCCCATTACTCTCCTTCATATTGGAGAAGTTGCGCCTACCCCTAAAGCTTTCGAATCATATATTGAAAAATTGGAGGATTGGGACAGTAAGAATCATAAGATTCTTACCTGGCTGTACAATACATCAACTCCGGCGATACAAGTGCAACTTGCCCAATTTGAAACTGCTAGGGTCGCTTGGGATTTCTTGGCAGCTGCTTCCGTGCTACTGGTTTGACACATTATTATCAGCTCTAGAGTACACTCCATGGTCTAAAACAGGAACCAGGACAATCTGCCAACGACTTCCTTGCTCAAGTGCAACCTATTTGGCATTGGTTGGATCAGGCTGAGATCAGTCCTGATCATCTCCCCCTCATTTAGATTTTGATAGCTCTGCGTCCAGAGTATTAGGCAGTTTGTGCTTCCCTGTTACATCGGCACCCACTTCCTACATTGGATGCGGCTATTTAGGAGATTATCTTTGAAGAAACTTGTCTTCGCCTAGCCAAGACTCCTTCACTTGATTCTGCTCTTGCAGTCACCGCTCGAAATCCTACTCTGAGTCGTCAACTCCGCTATAAACGATGTCAGTTCTCTGATCACGACTTCGGTCACTGCCAAGGTGGATTGCCATTACTGTCATACTTTAGGCCATACTATACAGTATTGTCCTACTAGGCCATTTCGATCTGGTGGTAGTAACTCCAAGCCTCGGCATACTCGTGGACCTCCTTAGTCTAGTACTTCATTCGTCACAGCCTCTACCACGCTTACGTCTGCGCCTCCTACGATTTAGGACTTGGAGACTCTTCTTAAATAGGCTCTCTCTTCCAATACCGTCATATCTACCCATATCAGGTAAACCTCCTTGGTATTTTGATTATGTCTGTAGTAATCATATGACCTTTGATATACACCTTATGACCTCTACATCATCTACATCATCCCTACCCATTATCCTTACCGCAAATGGTACCCATATGCGCATCACTCATACCGGATATGTATCCACCCCGTCTTTATCCCTCCCTGACACCTACTGTATTCCACAATTAACTTTAAACTTGATCTCAGTTGGTCAATTAGTCGATCAAGGTCTCACAGTGATCTTCTTTTCTTCTAGTATACAGGTTTAGGATGTGCAAATCAGGAGGACCCTCGGGAAGGGCCGGAAGACGGGCCGCTTATTTGAGCTTGAGTCACTTCAGCTCCCTCATCCCTCTGTTTCTATTGCTACCACCTCTATATCATCCTGTCTTCAGCGGCATCATCGTCTCAGTCATACGTCTTCCAATAAACTTAGGTCTTTGATTAGTTGGAGTCTTTTGGGTTCTCTCGATTTTGAGTCTTTTAATTGTGTGGGTTGGGAAAACAACCTGCTTTGTCGTTCCCTCATAGTACTTCTGTCGTAGATACGCCTTTTTCATTAGTTCACTATGATATTTGAGGACCTTCACCCGCTGCCTCTATGAATGGTTTTCGTTACTTGTCCTTTTTATCGATGACTATTCACGCTTTACATGGATTTATTTTATGCGACAACGTTCTGAACTCTCCTCTATTTATATGAACTTTTCCAAAATAATACAAACCCAATTTTTCTCCACCATCAAAACTCTCTGCAGAGATAACGCTCTTGGGTATATAGATTATTCCCTTCTTCGTTTCCTCTCTGATCAAGGTACCGTTGTCCAGCGTTCCTATCATCCATACACCTCTCCAAAAAATAGTCGTGCCGAATGTAAACACCGTCATATCCTCGATACAGTCTGCACTCTTCTCGTGTCTGCTTCTTATCCGGATCATTTTTTAGGGGAAGCCCTGCTTACTGTTGTCTACACCATAAATTGTCTCCCTTCCTCTGTCATGGGTAATGTTAATCCCTTTGAAAGACTATTTAATTGAGCTCCTGATTATAGTCTTCTTCGCCTCTTCGATTGCGTTAGTTACATTCTTCTTCCTCCTCATGAGGGCACTAAGTTAGAACCTCGCACGTGTCTATGTTGTTTCATGGGATACGGAGTAGAACATAAGGGTTATCGTTGTTGGGATTTTATTTCTAATAGGATAAGTATTTCTCGTAATGTCACATTTTGGGAGCATACTAAGTTTTCTACCTTGTCCTACTTTCGAGTTCTCTTTGATCGTTCATCCCCCTTCTTTACCTTGTCCTCACCATCTCTGTTTCCTTCCGACGACAGGGCTCCGTCTCCTGCACCCGACGCCGTCCCAATTGCGCCTCCTGAACCAACACTGCCCCCGGAGCCTACTACTACTCCTGCTTTGATCTCTCACCTCTCCTAGAGTCTTACACTCTTCTGACCCCGGACCTTGATCTTAGCCCTCGTTGTTCCACTCGGGTTAGTCATCTCTCTACTCGCTTACTTGATTATCATTGTTTCTCTGCCATCTTGTCCCACCATGAGCCCAGGTCCTTTTGTGAGGTGTATGTGGATCCATTATGGCGGCAGACTATGTCTGAAGAGTTACAGGCTTTGGAGAAAACTCATACTTGGGATATGGATGATCTTCCTCCCGGCAAGAAACCTATCGATTGCAAGTGGGTATTCCGGATCAAAACTCATTTGGATGGATCCATCGAGCGCTACAAGGCTCGTTTGGTAGCTAAAGGCTACACCAAGAAGTATGGTATCGACTATGAAGAGACTTTTGCTCCGCTTTGGACGACTTTAGAGATCCTGATGAAGTAATATTGATCCAGCCTTAGCAAGCAGAAAAGCTTCATGGCCTGGAGGTGTTATCTCACCTCCGTCCGTTGTCTCATTGCTATTGTTGCCGCTCGTCAGTGACCCATGCATAAGCTCGACGTCAAGAATGCTTTTTTGCACGGTGATCTATCCAAAGACATATATATGTCTCATCCTCCAATTTTTCCTACGTCCTCCAAGGTATGCAAACTTCATTGTGCTTTGTATGGTCTGAAACAGGCGCCCCGAGCTTGGTTTTCAAAATTTAGATCTACTCTGCTCCAAAACTTGGCTTTATTTCCAACTATCATCACTCTGCTCTTTTCATTCGTCGTGGGTCCGTTGGAGTCACTATTTTGCTACTTTATGTGGATGACGCGATCATCACGAGTGATGATCAATCCGGTCTATCTGAGTTGCAGGATTATCTACACCGTTATTTTGAGATGAAGAGCTTAGGGTCTCTTCGGTACTTCCTCGGTCTTGAGATCTCTGACACCTCCGATGGATACTATCTATTTCAAGCCAAGTATGCCTCCGACCTTCTGTCCAGAACGGGTCTCACTGACTCCAAGACCGCTCCTACGTCTCTTGATTATATATGCTCCTCGGACGACTCATTATTCTGTTGTTCTACGGATTCGTCGGTACATCAAAGAGAAAATGAAAAAATTAGTTATAATACAAATAAAATGACATTTGTAGAGTAAATTATTCAAATATAAGAATATTTTAGTGTCAAGTACAATAACGTAAAAACCAAATGGTAACCTTGTAGTGCGACGGAGGAAGTATATGTTTTTAAATTACTTTTGATATTATTTATTGTCAATTGTACTTTCAAAAAATCATTATATCAAAATATTCCATAAAAATATACTTTCACCGTCCTAAAACAGTAGAGATATTTAAGATGGACACAACAATTAAGAAATAATATCATATTTATAGTGTGGATAAAAGTGTTCTAAAAGACTAAAATATCTCTATTTTATGTCATTATTGTTAAAAAAAATGGGGATCATTTTGTGAAAAAATTAGAAGTTAATTAACAAAAACAAAAAAAAAAGACTATTATTTTGGGATGAATAAAAATAGCAAAATAAAATTATTATTTTAAAATGGAAAGAGTATATATTCTAAACAAAATATCATGTTCAATACATATTATATTATATAAATACTTTTTTATTTTATATTTACTGTTTTAAATATACCACCAAACAATAATATATGTATAGTGCGAAATGAAAGTTGGAAAGCTAAACAAACACACTCTTACTATTTTTTTATTTATTTTTTCATTTATAAAATTTTGATTTTAGCTTTTAATTTAAATAGTACTTGATATGATATTTAAAAGAAAATTTTATTTTTTATTGTAAAAAAGAAAAATTATTTTATCTTAATAGATATTGTGAAAGCTATGCGGAGAATTTGAGTATTTATTTGAAGTATAATTTTGTTTTATTTTATTTATTTGGATAGTTGTTTAAATATAATATTTTTTTAAAAAAAATTAATATATTTTATAAAAAGTTATGATTATTATATGATAAAACAAATTAAAATAAATATTTTTAAAAAATACCCCAAATTTGAATTTATAAAGTTCAACTTTGATTAAATTAAAATTAATTGAATTAATGAATACCTCTCGCCACAAAATTATCAATAAACTATTAAAATAAATAAATTTGTGTGCATACGGCTAAAATATCTATATCAATTTGATTTGTTTAATTAAACTTCGAAATTTTTAACTAGATGGTGCGGATAGATAGTCAAAATTAAATAGACATTCTTTTGACCTTTTGAAAAAGTATCATTTAATAAAGATTTGTTTGATTTTTTTTACTCCCTTCGTCCCGAAACTAAATATCTATTTGCTTTTTGCACCTAATTTTAAAAATATTAGTATTATATTGAGATATAGTAAGAATAAAATAGAAATGACTAAAATAACTTTATTAGTATGTGTGATATAAAGGTAATGACATTTGTGTAATATATTGTAACTTGTAAGGGTATTTGTAATATTAGGTAGATAGTACAGTTATTAAAAAAAGAAAATGGATACTTTGTTAAGGGACAGACTAAAATGAAAAAATGAATATTTTGTTATGGGACAAAGGGAATACTATTATTTATTTTTTCCTTTTTTTTGGTTTTTTAACAAGATTTTTCAATATATATTTTTTTTAAAAAAAAATTAATATATAACATACATTTTTTATTTTTATTTTACATACATATTTTTATATTATTCACAATAAAAAAATATCTAAGACACAAAATAAACATACATATTTTTTTGTAATATCTCTGCCTGTTAATTTTGTTTTTACTTTTGGGGTGTGTTTGTTTGGGGGTTTGGATTTTGAGTTGGGATTTGAATAGTAAAAATTTTGAATTTGAATAGTTGTATGATGTGATATAAATAGGGTTTGATGTGATGTTTTGAATGTAAAATTGATTTTTAGTATAATATAAAAAGTAAAAAATAGGTATTTGATTTGATGTTTTTGAGGGGAAAAAATTGGATGAATAGTGGAAATCCACCAAAATCCTTCAAACAAACACACTCTCGATGTATTTTACAATAGAATCAACATAAATATAGTGAATGCAAAAGATATTTTTAACAATATTATTATACTAAAATATTATTTAAATTGTTATTATTATTAAAAAGAATAAAATAAAATTCTTTAACAAATTCAAAACAAACAAACCTAAAACATAGAAAAGCAGACCCAATTTTCGCAATCATTAGTTCCTAGCTAATGATTAGTTGTCAAATCTAAGCAAATATGTAATTATAGTTAATGAATTAAATATGCATATAACCTTTTAAGTCTATTGGTTTGAATTTATATTAAAATTATTATTCCGTCTTATATTTATATATCAATTTACTTTTTATACAGATTTTTAAAAAAATTAGTATTATATTGAGATAAAGTAGAAATAAAGATAAAAAGACTAAATTAACTTTATTAGTATTATATGATATAAATGTAATGATATTTGTGTAATATATTATAAATTGGAATGATATTTGTAATATTAGGTTGATTGTACAATTACTTAAAAAAAATGGATATTTTGTAATTAGATGGACCAAAATGAAAGAATGAATCAATTATCTTTGATGGTGTCGATAGAGAACATATCGGTTGAGAAGAATTATTGAAACTACTTCCACTTGAACCATCACTAGATACTTTTCTTCTTAAAAATTTTTCCATAAAGCATAAAACTTAATTTTACAGATGTAAAAAAAAAAGGAAAAGAAAATTATCAAAATTCATAATATATTTAAATTATATTCTAATTTAATCATAAATAACGTAAAATCTTTTAATAAAAAATTTAAAATCAAAAGTAACATCATAACAAATAAAATAATACACAGATTTAAATTGAAATAAAAAAAAAATTATGAATTAAAATCGAAATGAAAATAAAGTACAATAAATCAATAATCTAATCTAGCCACAGATACATTTTCAAAGAGACTTGGATTAAACTAAAGAAGAAAAATGAAAAAACGCTTGTGATTCTTGTGAATGTAATTGAGTTTGGGTTGTTTGATTTATGACCCAATTTTTATATAAATATTATATATAATTAAATTAATTATATATTTTTAAATTTTTATAATAATATTAAATAATAATACTGATATAAATAAAAAAATTATTGATAATATAAAATATAATAATATCATAATCTTTATTTTATATTTATTTTTTTATAATTAATCAGTTTAATTGAATTGAATTGAATTTAAATTATTTTAATATTTGTGGTATTTTAAATTTTAAATAATTTATTTTAAATTTTTGTATTACAACACATTTTAAATTTTTATTGGAGGCACTGCAATTTTTTTTACTGTAGCATAATTAATAAATCATATAAAATTTCCTTTATAGAGTAAAATCACCGGTGACACGTGCCACCATTGGGCAAAACGTAGATTCGCCTCTGTATATAATAAACGACTTCACTCACAATATTATTATCCTCGTAAAGAATAACAACCAATTCGCCACTACTTTTTCTACTTATCAATAGGGGTGGACATGATTCAGATATTTGCAAATGTACATGTATTTGGTATATAAATCGTATCGTATAAATACTCAAAACTGTAAACTGTATTCGAACTAGAATTTTAGGTTAATCGAAAATATTTGTAGTATTTGCAAATAATTCGAACATAACTGAATTAAAGAAAAAATTACATTAAAAATTATTTAGTTTTCAACTAAATAAAAATATTTGCAGATATTTCGAATCAAATCGAATCGAATTTGAATATAATATAATTATTAATTTAAAATTTAAAATATAATATTATAAATATATAAATATATTTGATTCGGCTAATCGAACCGAGAAAATTGTTAAAAATCGAAATCGAATCGACCCGAATAAATATCAAATATGCAATATTTATATTTGAACTGAATTTACTCTATTAACGAAAAATTCGATTCGATTCAATTTGGTTCAACAGTTTGATAGTTCGTTCAGATATTTTGCTCACCCCTACTTATAACATCATCTTTTTTTATCAATTCTTTATCATTCAAATAATAAAAAACTATTAAAGATACACTTAAAAAAAAAAATTAGTTACTGAAAAACACAACCTGTATATTACTTTCTTCCCGATGTAACATCGTCGTTACTTACCGTAGATATGAGAATTTAGAAGAAATATGATTATGAAATACTCATTCCGTTCATTAAAATTAGTCATTTGGGCCGTACACAGAAATTAAAAAAAATTAATATTTTTATTGAAAAAAATGAGAGGTAATTTGGGGTATTTTTGAAAATTTAATTAAAAAGTAAATAAATGAGAAAAAAATGTAATAAAGTTAGTGATATTTGGGTAATAATTAAATGTTAATTTGTTGATTTTGTCAAAATTAGTAATAAAATAAATTTAGTTGATGGACTCAAAAGAAAAATAGAAATAAATTTGGCACAGAAGGATTAATTAAGAATGAATTAGTAAAATAAGTTACGTTATAATGATTAAGATAATAAATTAGTTCAATTAAAATTAAAAGATTATAAATTATAAAATATAAAATATAATTATAATACGTAGTCTTTTTAAAAAGTGAAATGACATGAGATGATATAAGACGAACTTAATAAAAATGTAACATTATATGTAAGACAGAAGAAATATATTATGTTGTCGCTAAAATTCGTCGATGACGGCCCAAAAATTCTAGGTCAGTCGAAATCGACAATAATTGGATTCTCCGACATACTAAAAAAAAGTATATGGATTAATTCTCGTGATAAAAATAAATTGAAATATACAGTACAGAAATTGAATTACTTTTATGAAGAGAAAAAAACATAGAATTTAAGTGCAAGAATGAAAAATAAGAGAGATTTACCCCGTGCCCTCACGATCACAACTCCAACCCATGTACCACTAGGTCAGGTCATTTCTTGCGAAATTTGTTATTTATATTTTTAGAAATATAATTATATTCTTTAATTGCATTTTAAAATTTAAAATTTAAATTTTTTTAAATTTTAATTAAACTATTTAATTAATCTTAAATCTTAAAATCTATAATTATTTTTACTAATATATTTTATTTTTGCTAATTATATTTGAGTTAAATTTTTATATTTACAATAATACACCAAATTACATGGGATTGATAGAGTACTATTTTTTTTTTTTTTAAAAAAATAAAGTTTAAGAATTTTTTTTTTAAAAAAACCTCTTAAAATCTATTTATATATTAATATAATATATTTACAAAATATAATAAAAAAATAAAATAAAATATTGAATGCTGTGTAGTTGTCTCCTGGTTCATCTTCTCCAGAAACCAACAAAGAGAAACACAGAAGCCTCGTCAACGGGCAAGGCCGGCATTCAATTCGTCTTAATCAATGCACTACCCTCTCCATTCTTCTGCGTCATTTGCCTTCACCTCATTCATTACACGTCCTCCCAAATCTGCTTTGCTTTCAAATTTTGGATTGTCTTGGCTTGCCGTTTTCTGATTTTTAGGTCAATCGCCTTGCGTACGTTTTCCTACTTTTTTGGAATCCAGCTGTAGCTGCAGCAGAATCGGTGATTCTCATGACGGGTGACGTTGAGATGTGCACGTCGAGGCCGATGGTTGTGCGGTTTCTTTTGAAGAATTTGCACTTTTAAACCTCTTTTTCATTTTTTTTGTTTGAATGGTCTTTGCGATGGCAGTGCTGCTCGTTGGAATCGCTTCTTCTTTGCCTGAGTCGTGTTTAGTTCAAGCCTAGGTTTTCTGATTCTGCTTTGTTCCAATTTTTAGCGTGGGCGCGATTTCTGCTTTTGATTTTGTTTTTGTTTTTGTTTTTTTTTTCCTGCCATTTTTGAAGAAAATTAGTGTGTCGGATGTTTCAACACCAGCTTTTTCGAGTCTGTGATTGATCACTAGTCGGTTTTCCCGAAGTAAGACTTTGTCGCACGATTGTTGTAGGAATATGTTGTTATGATGTATTGTATGAGCTTCAAGAAGAGCTTTTAGTTAGGAATATATGTAAGGAAAGAATGCCAAGCATTAGAGCTCCAGCTGCTAAAAAGACCACCACTCTCACGGTTAGTGTAATCTTTCCCTTGATCTTGTTAAGAAGCTACATTTGGAAAGTATTCTTAATATCTAATCATTCATTCGGATGATTTAACTAACAGGTGGCTGTTAAATGCAAGCCGCTAACTGGGAGGGAACGTGGTCGTGATATAGTTAGAGTGCACAATGAAAAGGTCTGTAAATTGTCTTGATTGTGACTTTGAAGATGTGCATTTTTTAATGTGGATGAAAGTGTTTGCTAATGGTTAATGTAGGAAGTGCTTATTTTGGATCCTGACCTTTCGAAGGACTACCTTGATAGGAGACAGAATCGAACCAAGGAGAGGAGATACACTTTCGATTATGCATTTGCTCCTGATTCTTCGAATTTGGTTTGTCTAATCTGCAATTATTATTTTTGGTTGGTGGTGGCTCATGATTTGTGTTGGATTTGTGAAGTAGTTTGTTAATCTCCATGTATTGGTTAGCTAAACCTCCTGCATGCTAATTTAACCAAGACCTTGTCTTGAATCGGATGCTCTTGTTAATCGTGGCTGACATTGCAGTCAATTGAGTTTAGATTGTTCTAACTTGAAAAGGCCAATATGAAGACGCATGGTTTTTACTAGCACTTAGATCATTTGGTAATGTAACATATGAAGACTTATGGTTTTCACTAGCACAATGTGGTTAGGTGTTTCGTTGTGGATTATTAGATCGTTTGGTAATATAAAGTTTGAAGACGTATGGTTTATACTAGCACAATGTGGTTAGGTGTTTTGCTATGGATTATTAGATAGTTTGGTAATATAAAATTTGAAGATGTATGATTTATACTAGCACAATGTGGTTAGGTTTTTTGCTGTGGATTATTAGATCGTTTGGTAATATATAATTTGAAGACGTATGGTTTATGCTAGTACAATGTGGTTAGGTGTTTTGCTTTGGATTATTTGATCGTTTGGTAATATAAAATTTGAAGACGGGTTTATGCTAGCACAATGTGGTTAGGTGTTTTGCTCTGGCTTATTAGATCGTTTGGTAATATAAAATTTGAAGACGTATGGTTTATACTAGCACAATGTGGTTATGTGTTTTGCTGTGGATTATTAAATTGTTTGGTAATATAAAATTTGAAGACGTATGGTTTATACTAACTAGCACAATGTGGTTAGGTGTTTTGTTGTGGATTATTGGATCGTTTGGTAATATAAAATAACTGATGAAGGAACTTCTCTTTTTCAGGATGTTTATGAGAGAAGTATCTGTTCAACGATTACTGGGGTCGTCCAAGGCCTCAATGCCACTGTATTTGCTTATGGTTCTACTGGAAGGTAAATTTTAAATTTAAGAATAAAGTGCAGTAATATCTTAGTCAAAATGATGAGAAAGAACCTGGTGGTGTCTATTAATTTCACGAGCTTATGTTCTTATCAGCCGTTCTGTGGTTATTGCTTATGTAAGCATCTTGTATAGATGTTTCTCTTAGAGTGTTCTTTGAATTTCCTTAGTGGCAAAACATACACCATGGTTGGAACTCGAGATGATCCCGGACTTATGGTTCTCAGTCTTAATACCATATTTGATCTGATAGAGAAGGACACCACTTCCGATGATTTTGAAGTTTCATGTTCGTACCTTGAAGTGTACAACGAGGTTAGTTTTCGTCATATCTCTTTTCAGATAACTAAAGTAAGTTTGATTGGTAACTGATAGACATAACTTATTATTATTATTTTTTCTTGAAGGTAATATACGACTTACTTGAAAAATCATCGGGCCATTTAGAACTTAGGGAGGATCCAGAACAGGGGATAATTGTTGCTGGACTAAGAAGTATTAAGGTAATTCCATGTTTTAATTTGTTTTCTAGAAGATAAATATAAATAAATAAAAATAAAACCAATAAATCAACATCAGTACATTTCAACTCTACATATGTAAAGTGATGCTGCAGAAGTTTCCAGTTCTTGTTGTTCAGAGTGTGCTCTCAACTAAAGTACTGAACGAGCATTCCTCATTTTGTGTGTTACTTCATGTATCAGGTGAATTCAGCTAATAAGATTCTCGAACTCTTGAATTTGGGGAATAGTAGACGAAAGACTGAAAGCACAGAGGTTAACGAAACTTCCTCACGGTGGGTGATTCTATGCTTCTTCTAAGCATTGAATTAATTAACAATCCCTCTACGATTTTACGGGCTCAAACAACCCATCAGCCATTTGTGCACCATACTTTTTCCTATTTACATAGTAGATTTCTCTGTTTCAAATGTTTGTCAAGTATATAATGATTACTTTTGAAGGGATTGGCGCTTGCTTGTTGACTATCCTTTTCGTTAAAATCTGACAGATCACATGCGGTTCTAGAGATAAATGTGTTGCGAAAACAGCAAAAGAAGTATCCCAACCAGGTTATCAGAGGAAAACTTGCAATGGTGGATCTTGCTGGCAGGTTGCTTCTCCGTTCTTTGTTTGACGCCGAACACTTAAAATGTCTATTAGTAGGAAGTACTAGATTTGAATGTGAGAACTATAATGCAGTGAACGAGCATCTGAGACAAACAGCATGGGCCAAAAGCTGAGAGATGGTGCCAATATTAATCGATCCCTTCTTGCTCTAGCAAATTGCATAAATGCTTTGGGAAAGCAGCATAAGAAGGGTCTAGCTTATGTCCCATACCGCAATAGGTCTCGTTTTTTCTCTTATCTTCAGTCTCTATTAGTTTGTGTCGGGCGTAATTCTCTTCTTCATTGTGTTTTGCTAATGCTAAACCCGGAATCCTCTTCAGCAAGTTGACGCGGATACTTAAAGACGGTCTGAGCGGTAATTCTCAAACCATAATGATTGCCACCATCTCGCCGGCTGATAATCAGTATCACCACACAGTCAATACTTTGAAGTATGCTGATCGCGCAAAGGAAATCAAGACACATATTCAGGTACGAGAAGCGTCAAGCTTATATGAAGTAGACTAATTGTTTAAGAATCGATCTCTTTTTTTTTTTTTTTTTTTTTTCTGCTACATCCATCTGAATATCTTTAATAACATGTCATCCAAAAACAAATACAGAAAAATATAGGCACGGTAAATGCTCATGTATCGGACTACCAGAAAATGATCGACAATCTTCAGGTAATTATTTCAATCTCATCATAGCGATATTTGGACCCGAGTTGCTATCTCATACAATGGAAAACCTATTTAATTTGCAGCATGAGGTTAGCCAATTAAGAAAGCAATTAGCTGAAAAAGAGTCCCAGCTTAACGCGAAACCTGCTGAAATAGTAGTCGAGGATGAAATCTCTCGGTTGAACGCATTGAGCCAAGAAACAAGTGAAAACGTCCAGGAAAGGATCAATCTACAAAAGGCCATAATTGAGCTTGAAGAAACTAACCTTCGTAACAGAAAGGAACTCCAACACCTTGATGATGCTATTGCAAAACATCAGGTCGAACAGATTTTTAGTTACTTGTTCGTATCGGACGATGGACTCTTTATGAAGCACATAACATTTATTTTATGATTTCAGGTTTCTGAAAACGACGGAGCTGTCTTGCAGGCTTTGCAAGCAAGGCGTCAAGTGATTCTTGATAACATTCGCGACAATGATGAACTCGGTGTCACTTATAAAAAGGTTGTGTCTCAGATCAGTCCATATCTCTATAACCTGTTCACCGTCTTCTCAAATCCATTGTGCTTCTCCATTTTATCCAGGAAATCGAAACAAATGAGAATCGAAGGTACCAACTGCAAGATATGATCGATGAAGCCATTAGAAACAACGGAAATAAAACCTATTTGGGTATTCTCAGCCAATACAAACTGCTGGTAAAATTTTCTTCAACCTTTCTCTTAATTCATGAGTACATTCTGATTTTCCAAAAACCCGAACCATGGACACTACCGTTATTCGTTACAGGGAATCAGCAACACCGAACTTCAGTTCGAAATGGCGATAAGAGATCAAATTATTTGCAACCAAAGAGAAGCACAGCGAAAGCTATGGAACCTCATAATGAGCTCAGGACTTGACGAGAAGCAAATAGTCGAGCTTGGGGCAAAGCAAGGAATAGCAGTCGAAGACATTCAGATGACAACACAGCTAGGTTTCTCGACCCCGACTCATTTCCCAAATCTCAAACATGAAATCTGTACTCCATCCTATGGATCGCCATTCAGCGCCCAACCAACTTTCCACTTCCCCCAAAACCCGGAATTCAATCCAAGTTCACTTCCCGGCGCAATCCTCCAAGAGGAGCACCACAGCTCATACCACTACATCTCTCATGGATCCAATCCGCCATGGCAAAGCAGCCAACCAAGTTCTTATTTTCCTCGACAACACGGCTTGCGCAGTTCATTCCCACCCACCGGAGCTGGCGATACAACTCCATCATTCATTCCCAGCTTCAGACATCAACAGGTATAATAATAATATACAATCGATACGCTATCTCTTCCATATCTCTTCCATATGTGCAAAGTTTGTGTACTATTCTTCACAAGAAACGTCGTGCCTTTTCAGGATGCGTGGTCAGCTGGTACTAGGCATGAATTACACGTGAATTCGTTCGTAGGAACAAGTGGCACTTGGGATCGATACGACGGCATGGTTGCACGCAGGGGACGTATTTTTCGACCTCAACTACCCATGGAACAAAGCTCTGGTAAGCCTCACTCTCATAACACCTTTTCCAAATTTCAGTGAAAGGGAATGTAGTTTCCTTTGTTTTTTGCATTCTTGAAATGTACATATACATATAGACATACATACGTACGTGCATTATTAGGTCATATAGGCTGCGGAAATATTACAAATTTGGTGGCATGTTTTTGTAGCCCGATTCATTTTGTCACTACAGATTATTGTCTTTCTGAAGAAAGTGTTAAGTTGGTTAGAGGAATAGTTTATGTACAATACAATTTCCTTTTATACAAATTAGGCTATAGTTTTTATAAGAGTTTTTGGAATTTTTAAAAATTATAAAAAAAAAGTTCATATTTGTTGGGTTTTAATGAAAATAGGTAATTTTTTTATTTTATAGTAAAATAATAGAAATATATTTTTTATGTTAATTATTTTAAGTTAATATGCCAACTTAAGTAACATATTTTTTATCCCGTGACGATTTGCTAATTTTGCTAATTACTTTAGTTTGTTGATTTAACCAAATCAACTCTCTAATTGCCGCCTTTTTATGACAATGGAAAATGAAAGTAGGGGTATACTCTAAGTGATATTTGATGTTATATTATCAAATAATTTTAAATAATTATTTGATAATTTTGAAAAAGTAAATTTTTTTTTTTAAAAAAAAGTGAAATTAGCTTTTTACCTTTCTTTGCACATTAATATTAAAGTCAATCAAAATAAAGAGAGTATTATTAAGAAAAGTAAATAGATTAAAACTTTTTATTTTGCACCAATATGAAAACCAATTTTTAGAAATATTTTAGCCAAGTGATTGAATTTGGAAGTGAAAATTATGGAAGCTGACAATGAAGTACATCCCTAAATAATAAAAATTGAAAAGATAATAAGAAAGATAATGACGATGACATCAAATAGGGATAACAACGGGCATGGGCATGGGCATGGGCATGCGTAAACTCGATCAGACAAAGGATGACATTTAAGGCAGGATTTGTTCCGGTGTTAATGGTATGGGTTCGAGTTTAAAATTTTATACTTCTCCGTCCAATTTCTATTGTTCTAAAATATATTTGCACGGTTTTTTTAGGTGATTGTCTTTTCGTTATGAATTGACAAATTTGCCCATATTTGCATGGTAGAGATTAAAAGTAATAAATGAATGAAAGGGTAAAAATGTAAAATTTGTATTTAAAAAAGAAAATAAGACAATAGTTATTGGACGGATGGAGTAGTATATTTCAATTAATTTATAAAAATTATTTATTAGTCTCGTATGTGAGTTTTATTTTTACTTTTTTATTTTTTTATTTTTATTATTATTATTATTTTAGAATGATAACTAGATTATATATTGAATTAATTTCACAATTAAAAATTTTTTGGCATAAATGATCACCATACGTCGGAGTTGTTGATGTGGAAAGTGGCAACATCGTGACACGCTGTAGGTTATGTAGATGATACCCGGACAACATTTGAAAATAATTTATGTCAATTTTTTAGTTATGGGACTAATCCAATATATGGTCTCTTGTGGTCTAAAATGATTCTCAAATATTTTCTACGTGTCATCTACATCATCTTCCGCGTACCATGATATTACCGCGGCATCAACTCTAGTGCATGAAAATCATTTTTGTCAATTTTTATTTTTTATTTTTAACTATAAGATTATTTCAATACAGACTTTAGTTATGATTTTAAAATGATAAGATTCATATATAGATTAAAAAAATAGTTTTCCTTTAATTTTATTATAAGATTTTAATCAAATTTAAAATTGACACTCGACGTTGAAAACCATGGAGGTAAGTTATTAAGTAACTATTTTTTCTTTACGGAATATAATCGATTGCTCGATTGAAATTATATTTTATTATAAATTTATAATATGCATCTACCTACTTCGTAAGGTTAAAATTTATAAGTACCTCAAAGTGGAGTTTAAATACACATGTCGAAAAAAAATGACACATTAAATTAAAGACGGGGTACATCAGAGGCGTGATAGAGAACTTGGTTCTTCAACCAAGTTATTGTTTATAAATTGCTATTGGACAGTTTTTACTTGAGTTTGCGAGTGTCCGATAGATCGTCTTGTTATGTTTTAATTCTTAATAATTTTGAAGAGAAATGGTTGACTTAATACGTGGATCCCAATAGTAGATTGCAATTCAGCATTTTAAGTAAGAAGTACATTCGTCTTATGTTGTTTTGTGTGAATGAGTTCATATTGCATCAATAGATTAAATTTCGTAGCAATACTAGGTAGCCCAATAACGGCTAATATTTTAATCAACATATTTGTCACTTGGTTTACTGTCTACGGACACTTGATGTATTTGTGTGAGGTCTTCCCTACATTCTTGTAAGTGTGTACATTTTGTCTTTAGAAACTCTCCAGGAATGAGTAAGAATATTATCATGTGGAATTCACCCCAGTAAAAGTATCATGAGTAATTATATGGTTCCCAAAACGATCGGTTTCCCAAGTTGAGGGGCATAAGTATGCGTATTCAGAGTATTTAAAATTCATATATGGGTATGTGAAAAATAAAATAGGACATAAAGATAATGTATTTAATTACCTGAATAAAGTACTCACGTATTAACATTGGATTTAGGAATATAAATATATTTCAAAGATATTATCCATAAAGTAGAAGGTATCTTTGAATTTAGTTGAGTTCTTACAGCAACAAAGAATCCTCTAAATGGGATTGCGTAAAGGAAATTAGTGAGATTACGTTCGATGTCATCCTAAGTTATACGATATTAAAAGTTGAAGCGGCGACGTATTTAGTCAACAAATGTTGAACTAGGTGTGTTTATTTTTTTAAATAATTTGAAGGGATATTTTTTATGTGAGGTATAAAAAATTGTATAATATATTAATGAATGTATGCAATATATTAATTTTTTTAGGAAAATATGTAATATTTTGGCAAAAAAAAACACACTTTTGTAATTCATTATTGTTGACATTGTAAAGCTATTCATACATATATATTGTACCCAATTCTAGGTTCTGAATTTCAGATTTTAGATATGGACAAGGTTGGATGCTAACGAATATAAAATTAGAACTTTAATAGAAAGATCATCAATGTGAATTGAGTTTGGAAAAAACTGTGAGTGCACCATCAATATGTATGAGTGTATATATTCTAATGGCGAGTATTTAGTATTCTATCGAAAATATTACAACCGCATAAAAAAAAAAAAAAAAATCTCTCTAAAAGCAAGCCAATCGCACATAGAAAATCAAAATTGTTAGGAATATCTTAACAAACTAACAATAAGAAACAACATAATGTCTTATCTCTTGTAAGCAATCTGCATAAACACACAATTAATGAGTACAGGAAAAACATACATGGATATATCTATTTCTCTTGGGAGTATGTCGTAGGGAGTCAGGGGCTATGTCGTAGACAATCATGCATATTTTCTATGAATTTATAAAAACACCATGCCACATTCAAACCATTCACAAAAGCAGCAACAAATAATCAGTGAGTCACTGTGCTTTATGCACGAACAACATCTATATGTACTATGTTCATTTTCTCTAATTCAATCCCGACAACTAAAACAATTCCGAATAAATTTATTGGGACCATCAATTCGATATACAAACTTACACACCATATGCATGTTACGAATCAAATTCTACACGTCGGTTGGATTACTTTCTAAAATTAGGATAACAATTTTACCTCAGTACGTCTTCACACTATTGTTCTCCCGGCCTAACTCGTCATACGGATGAATTGCCATTTAGCCGCGCTTGCAACCAATGTCAAAATAGCCTCATCTTTGGACATTCTAGAAAATGTTAAAAAAGGGTCAGCTTTATTGATTTAATGTATTAGTTTGACATATTATTCTTCAATTTTTGGACTTAAGAACGAAATGACAAATTGAGATACTAACGATTTGTATGTTTTTCCGGCTCTGTAAAATAATTAAATATTAGTCAACAATACGGGTATCTGGAATGAAATTAAACGTTTATGATCTCTACTGAGATTTAATAATATAATCAAGGTACACATACAAGTAGATTATATACGACCGCAGTTTTAGAAAGTGAAATTTCGGATACTTAACAATAGAAAAATTGAGTCTCAATAGCTTTAACTTTACAAATATTGAACCAAAAATATGATTAATGTGCTAAAAAAAATCAAATAAAATCTACAGCTATAATAATCACACAGTTAAACAATCGACTTTACTTTAAAACTATCCCCCTCCCCCCCCTCCAAAAAAAACAACATTACATTCACAGTGACTTATACTCGTATGAAGTCTAAACACTTTAATTATAAAATTAAATAAAATCCAAAGAAATTTTTTAATTAATTTTGTATATGCAACCCACATAACAACATAAGCTTACATTACCAACCCCTGTTAATCCACTATACTATAAGTGCAATATGAGCAAGTTATATTACCATAACCATCATTTGAGACAACACAAAAAAAATCACAAACACTCATTAATCTAATAATTACCATGAGATGTGGTGAACTTCCTCGCAATGACAACTTTAAAAAAACCTCAACCTTTAGTTCTTGAGTCTCTTATTCTGAGTGGTAAAATAATAACTTATCATCCTTATGCACAAAATTTCTCGTGAATTAAACTCTGAAATCAACTTCAACAAACTCAACAAACTCAAAAAATCACCATTGATTTTATAGTTTCTAGATGGAAGCAACTTTACAAATCCAACAACTTTGTTGCACTGCACTTTCAATTTAGATGAAAACCCATAAAAAAATAAATAGAAATCACTTCAGGAATTTTTCAATCACTAGAATATTTTCTATCCAAAAATCTCACACGCGAATACACAAGAAATCATCTATCAAATAAGGGATAACTTAAACTATAAAACCATGAGGATGTAAACTTTCTCAACAATAAAAGTGAAAGAAGATGAACTTCTCTCCTCACTCTCCCTCTAAAACCGAAAACATAAAAGCTCTTTAGACTCTAAAATGAATGTTCAATATATCAACACGTCTCCACCAATCAAACGTCAATAATACAAAAGTATCAGTCAATAAATATGGTGTCGCAAGCAGTGTTACTTTTTTGGATTGTGGGGGGTACAAAAGTACTCTACTTTAACAATGTGTTCCATTGGACTCTCACTTTTATACCTTCGAACTTTTTGCATAATGTCAACTTGAGTACAAAATACTAAGTTGATCATGAAAACTTTCAAATGGCCACGAAAGTCCCATCTTTCAACTTCAAAGCTTGTGAGGAAATATTTTAAAGGACTCTTTTTGCAATTCTCATCCCATGCATAGATTATCTGAACGTTTTCTGATGGACCTGCAAAATAGCATACAACAATCAAAATTCTTATTCCAACAATACAAATATGTAATATATACTCTACACATTAAAAATAACAATAATATCACACAAACTATATTTTAGATATTACACACATATTTTTTCATATTTCACATAAAAAAATATCTTAAACTAGCATCGTAAGGGATGACTTGGTGGTGTGGGAATGAATTCGTGACCGTGATGTCATGGGTGTCTTCCTTTAGTGTTTTATAGTTTATTTTATAAAAAAGACTAATATAATTTTATTAAAAAATATGAATACAATTATTTTTAGGTAAAATTGTTCATAACTCCCTTATAATTTTGAGACTCAGCGTAAATATTCCATTTACTTTAAAAATTGTATGGAATTTTTTTATACTTTACAAAATAAATGTTGCATGAAACTCCTCTGTGGTTTCAAAACTCAGTTTAAATTTCTACTTTACTTTAAAAAATTGCATGACGTCCTGGTATACTTTAAAAAATATTGCATGGAACCCCCCGCCATGGAAAAAATATGAATAGAAAATCATCATCCCATCACACAACATATGTTTCATGGGGCTGGAATTTCATGCAACGTGTTTAAAAATATAATGGAATGTCATGCAATTTTTAAAGTATAGAGAGATTTTACGCAAAATTTCAAAACGACAGAGAAGTTATAGATAATTTTACCTTATTTTTATTGGAAATAGTACAATGTAAAGTAATATACTCGTTTTGTCCAAAATCTATTTACCCATTTTAGTTCATTCGAAACTAATTTATCCATTTTTTTTTAAAAAAAAACTTCTTCTTCTCATATTCCTTTTGTCTCGACTATTTTATTTTTGCATGTAGATTTTTTAATATAGAAAATGGTCAAAACATCCCTATTAGTATTGTGTAATCTAGAAATAATAATATTTGTGTAATATATTATAAATTATAATAATATTTATAATATTAGGTAAGTAGTATAATTACCAAATAAACAAATAACAATTTTGTTTTAGAACGAACAAAAATAAAAAAATAACAATTTTTTTTATGAAACGGGGGAGTATAATGTGTTTTTTCTTTTTTAATAAAATTTTTAAATATATTATTACTATCTAACTATTTGATCTTTTTCGAAAGATTAATTTTGATTATTTATAAATTTTTTATACTATGTACGTATCAAATACCTCTCACTTCCATAGTAGTGGACACTTTTTCATTTTAGTATATCTACAAAAATTGGCACATTTATATTTTTAATAAATTTATCAATTTTAAAATATTTAATGAATATAAATTAATTTAATCAAATTTCTAACATCTTATATGTAATTATGTATGATCACTCAAAATTCATTTTTTTCATTTCTTTTTAATAAAAAAAAATTTTAAAATCTAAAAACTCATTATCCTTTTTATAAGATTAGTTTATATTAATTATAAATAAAGAAAGAAATATTTTTATTTATTTATTTGTATTATGTTTCATCCGTCCCAATTGAAAGTACTTTTTTTCCATTTTCGTTTATCCCACTCAAAAGTATAAATTTTCTATTATAATTAAAATAATCACACGCTAATATCAAAGTACCTTTTAACTTTTACATAAATTACAAATATATTATTTTCCCTATCATTCAAATCTATACTCATTTTTCCTTTTGGGTTGTTATAAAAAAATATTTTAATTTTTTAAAGCAAAAATGTACACTAGTTTTTTATTTTTTATTACTAATGACAAAATAATAATTATTATTCATTTTTATTAAAATTCGTGCCCAAATATTTAAACACATAATTGAATGACGAGAAACACATACAATTAATTTATACATAAAGTATAAATGATAAAAATGACAATCATTTTACACATTTTCACTAGCTAATAAAATATTATTATTTTTTCATTTACTAGGAAACTTAAAAAACCACTTTGAATTGAGACAAAAAAAAAATATAAAATCTTATTCTCTACCAAAATTATTCATATTATATATTTTATTAAAATATACTCTCTCTGTCCCACGTACCATATGCACGTGGTCATTTCTGTCCGTCTCACATATCATGTCACTTTCCTTTTTTAGAAAATGATTACACACTTTAATCTCATTTTAAACTTTTTAATTTTTTTTAAATTTTAATTAAACTAACTAGTTATTTTAATCTTAATTTATAATTATTTATATTATAGAATAATTATATTCACTAATACATTCTTAATTATCTACTAATTATACTTATCCTAAATATTCGTGTCTACATTGACCATGATATCCATTGTGGGACGGATGTAGTAATATTTAAAATATATATCTTTTTATTATATATTTATGGTAGAATTTAAAATTCAGCATTGTACCGAACAAGACATGGTGTGCTATTTGACAACACATGATATTACTATATACAACACACTGTATATGTTAATATTATGCAAATACATCACATAAACAAATAACACATGCTACAGTCTCAGCAACATCATTGTGTGTTGTCTGACAGTATTATTACACACATATTAATTCTTATTTTAAAATACCAATAATACTATTTATATATTTAATCCGTCCAACGTAATTTGTCCTATTTTTTTTAAAAAATATAATTATATACTTTAGTCATATTTTAAAATTCATATTTTATATTTTATATTTTAATTAAAATATTTAATTATTTTAATTTTAATTTATAATTATTTTATTAAAAAAATAACTTAACTGTGACGAAATAAATATAAAAATAATAAAATAATACTCCCTCCGTCCCTTAATAATCTATCCATTTTTTCTATTTTGATCTGTCTCATAACAAAATATCCATTTCCTTTTTTAGTAATTGTACTATCTACCTAATATTACAAATACTCTTCCAATTTACAATATATTACACAAATGTCATTACTTTTATATAATACAATACTAATAGGATTAATTTAGTCTTTTTACTTATATTTCTAGTTTATCTCAATATAATACTAATATTTCTAAAACTCCGTACAAAAAATAAATGAATATATAGATACGAGACAGAGAGAGTAGTATATTACTAATAAAAGTTGTTTGGAGAATTGAATTTTAAATACACTATTCATCCTATTTTTTTTCCCAAAAACATCAAATCAAATACCTATTTTTTATTTTTTATATTATACTAAAAATCAATTTTACATTCAAAACATCACATCAACACATATTTATATCACATTATACAACTATTCAAATTAAAAAATTTTACTATTCAAATCTCAACTCAAACTTCAAACCTCCGAGCAAACAAACCCTTAACTATTTAGGAACCCGGGAAGTAGTATTGAAAAATTAATTTACACTGTGTTTGTTTAAGGGTTTGGATTTTGGGTTGGGATTTAAATAGCAAAAATTTTGAATTTAAATAGTTGTATGATGTGATATAAATAAATATTGATGTGATGTTTTGAATGTAAAATTAATTTTTAATATAATATGAAAAATAAAAAATAGATATTTAATTTGATATTTTTGAAAAAAAAATTAAATAAATAATATAAATCCAATCCAATCCCCGAACAAACACGCTAAAAATAAATAAATAGATAGGAGAGGGTGTATAAAAGATCAAAGTGAAATTCTCGGCGCGGCGCGGCGCTGCGTATTTATTATTTATAAACCTTTGCACATGCGAATGGTCGAGTGATGACGTGTCATCCTCCACAGCTCCGTAGCGGGCCCCACTAAATGATTGTTCGGTTGGCGTACTGATGATGCACGAGTTGCTTGCAGGTACGTCTTGTAAATTTATTGTCGTTTTCCAATAATACAGGATTTTTTATTTATATTTTTACCGTTTACCTTTTTCTTTTGTTTACACAATAATTTTGACCGATATTTTATCAAATATATTTATATTTATATTTAGTTTCTATTTAAATTTTGAAAAGAATAACATCAAATATATATTTTTTTAATAAAATATTATATCAAATATTTCATCCGTCTGGTTATAAGGATCTCATTTAATTTTTACGTCATTATATTTATCATTAAAAATATTCTTATATTTTTATGATTTTTTTTGAACAAATGTCGTTGTAATAATATATTATAAAACACTAATAGAAATATTTTTGTCATTTGTTCTTAACTTATATTACATTTTCATATAATAATTAATATTAAAAAATCAATACGCAAAAAATAAATAAGATCGTAAAGCCTGACAAAAGTAAATATTACTTTTTTATATGTTTAGAATTTTAAAAATCTCAAAAAGTCTTTGTTTAATTAGAACTAGGTGTAAATTTCTTAAAAATTTGAAAATAATAAAATTTAATATTTTATAAGAAAAAATATTTAATATATTATTTTTTAAAAAATTATACATATCAAAATTTTAAAACTATTATTATTATGTCAACTAAAACAAAATTAAAACAACAAACAAAAGAAAATAAAAGGCAAAGATTCCGATTAAAAAATGAAAAGAAAAGGCAAAGATAGTGAAAGGAAATAGACTCTGTTTATTTTTTATTTATTTAATTTTCTATTATTTAATATCTTATTTTTTTAAAAAAATAGCTTTGTCTTATATAATACTCTCTCTGTTTCATTTAGTTTGTCAATTTTATTTTTTATTTTTATTTTCGTCCATCCCATATTTTATTTATCTTTTTTTTTTGGAAATATATTCATACACTTTAATCACATTGTAAACTTTATATTTTATATATTTTTTATTTTAATTGAACTATTCATCTTAATATTAATCTATGATTATTTTATTAAATTATAATTATTTTTACTAAATAAATTTCTTAATTACTTATTACCAAATTAGAAAATGGTATTTTTTTTTTAACAGACAAAAATGAAAAATTGTATCATTCTTATGGGACGGAAGAAGTATTACGTTTAAAATATCATTACAATGCATATTTATATCATATTAAACAACTACTTCAATTCAAAATTTTATCATTCAAAACTAAAATGCAAAATCAAAATCCCACAAATAAATACAGTTAAGATGATGTTTTTAATCTATTACAAAGTTTCAAATGACAATTGGATTGAGAGATATTGTATTATACTCAATACTTATCTATCAAACATTCCAAAATTTAAAAAATCTGTGTTCTTTTGTCTAAAATTAAATGTTAATTTTTTTTATTATACAATCATTATAATCTAGTACTAATTTTTTTTAATTATTATTTAAATAAAATCAAATAAAAAACAACATTAAATCTAACAAAACATGCTCGAAGGGCGGCGGGAGCAGCGATTGGTGTTGAATCTGAATTTTAAAATTCAATAACATGATAACAACACATTATATTTTAACAGATATTATTATAGAAAACACATTGTATGCGTTAATATAATACAAAATAATACATACTATAATCTCATACAACACACAATAATTAATTTTAGCATACGATATACTTTTATACAACACTTGTAATCATTAACAAACAATACATGTCTTTATTATACACAACATGTATTGTGTGTGATAAAGACAATGTTGTTTTTATAAATTGCGCGTGTTGATTTGGACCGTAACCATTCCCTGCTCAAAGTATTCAACGACAAATCACAATCAAATATAAATCTAATGAATTACCTCAAATAAATTTAATATACATATGTATACTAGTTTGAACTCATATTATATACGGGTGTAAGATACTGTATTAATTATAATCGAAAAAATAACATTCATAATAATAACGATTAGTTTGAATGGACGAATAGTATATTTCTAGCTCTTGCGACAAGCTATTGTAGTGATAGTCGGTTGCAAGAGAATTCGAATTGTAATGACATGACCGCAAATAGTTATAATCATTATCGTCATAATAATCTGACCATAATTCGATCTTGACATCAAATTGTCATATGAATAACGGTGTCAATTGATTGTGGGAGCAACTAAATTGCTATTTGACTAAAAATAGTTATACTTGAGTGTTGACTTTAGGAACCCATCAGAATGGGCGTGTAGGACATCTATGAACAATATTTGAACATAAAAATAAATACGAAGGTAATTCTTCGTATTGTAAATATATATATATACTACAAGATGACTGAAAGATATTCTTTCTAGATTTTTGTTGATGATTTTGTGCATTTTTACATTGTAATACATATATTCATAGAAATAAAATAACTACTTGGTAACTATCGATTGGTAATCTCTCACTAATGAAAAGTGCTAATAACTAGACGCTCATATTGATACTAGATGATTGAGAGACTGCAGAAATCTGGACCGAATAAACTACTTCTCGAATAATAATAGTAATAATAATAATAATCTTGAAAGGAGTGTCAATTGGATTGCCCAATTTATCTAATATGTGAAGTATCTGATTACACAATCTGAGATGGATGGACCGATATGAAAACTATCGATTTGAAGATTGACCCATCAAAAGTCTTCCAGATTTGCACACTAATCAATTTTTCTATCTACACAATCTAGAGTGTATCTGTCAAATTTGACAGATTTTTGTATATATTTTTTAGTGTAACAATAAGCTTTCCTCCAGCTTTCATTGGTTGAAAATAAAAGAATTAAAGTAGTAAAACTTTTAAACAATCTATTCTACAAACATAAAATTTTTCCAATTTTTGAAGTATCATCTAACATCATAACTATTATTACTAGAGAAGAAATCTGAAACCTTCTCTTGTATAAAAAAGTTCCTTGCATTATTAGAAAATCAGTTCAGTAAAAGTGCTAAAGTCTTCAGATCTGATAATGGACTAGAATTTGTAACTTTTATGTTATTGGTCTCTTTAAAGAATTTGGAATAGTGCATCAAACTTCATGTATCCACAGTTTCAGAAGAATGAAGTTGTTGAACGTAACCATAGACATATTCTAAATGTAGCTAAAGGACTTATGTTTCAAAGTAACTGTCCTCCTAATTTTTGGGGAGATTGTGTGCTTACAGCTTTTAATTTGATTAATAAACTCCTAACTCCTTTTCTTGATAATAAGAGTCTTTTCCAGGTTGTTTACGGTGAAAACAAGATTTAAACACTATAAAAGTGTTATGGTGTCTATGTTATGCCACAAATCTGAATATTTCAGATAAATTCCATCATAGAGCTAGGCGTTGTTGTTTCATTGGTTACGCTGAAAATTAAAAAGAATACAAAGTCCTTGACTTGGAAACATATGTTGTGTGAGTTTCCCCAGGCGTTTCGGGATCGTAGACTGGCCTCACAGGTCAACATGAGTCCTTCCAGTGCGTTTATATCCTCACTCACACGCACCCTGTGAGACTTCGCAAGGGGTCACCCATCCTCAACTTACTCTGGAGTAAACACGCTTAACTCTAGAGTTCTTTCAGTAGGACTCTCAAAAAGAAATATGCACATTGTTGATATGAGTAGTCTATTCAACCCATTTAACCTATATTCAACCTCGGATGGCCTGGCACCGGCTCATCCATGGAACCTAGCCTAGCACCGGCCTAACTCCGGGTGTATTACATCCTCCCCCACGTAACCCCAAGGGTTGGGTCTGATATCAATTGTGACACCTTGGACCGCAAGCCACGTAAAGCCAGACTGGCCACACAGATCAACATGAGTCCTTTCAGCGCGCACCCTGGGGTAAGCACGCTTAACTCTAGAGTTTTTTCAGTAGGGCTTTTGAAAATGAATGTGCACATTGTTGACATGAGAGTCTATTCAATCTCTTTAACCTATATTTCAACCTCGGAGGGCCTGACACCGGCTCATCCACAGGAGTTGGCCTAGCACCGGCCAACTCCGGAGGTATTACAGTAAATCTAAGTTTCCATTTAAATATGTTGCTTTAACAAATGATCCTTCCACTTCTGCTCATAAATTTGACCCTCCAATAGGTGCTTATGATGATTTCTTTGAGATTTGTGAAGGTAATCATCTGGTGACACATTTGTATAAAATTTAAGATACTTTCTTGGATCAGAAACCAAGTGTTACCAGTGCTGGCAACACACATCAGAACTATGAGTTGCCTACTGATAACAAAAATAAATGATACAAAAACCCCGAGGCATTTTCTAATAGACGTCAGTCGAGCAGAAGATGTTGTTTGCCTTCCTATCTTCATGACTATCAAGTTTCTATAGGAAGTGTTGAAGTAAAGTACCTCTTGAGTGTTGTGTGTAATCCTGCAGCTCAACTATCTAACGAAAACCTCTATTTTATGGTTAACTTAGACAAACTAGTTGAGCCTCAAAGTATCAAGGAATCCATCCTCGACTCCAAGTGAAAAGAGGCTATGAACCTTGACATGAAAACTCTTATTGATAACAAAACATAGGTTCTTTGTGACTTACCTCAAGATAGAAAACCCGTTGGGTGTAAATAGGTGTTTAAGATCAAATATAACTCTAATGGAATGGTCGAGAGATATAAAGTTCGACTTGTTGCCAATGGTTTCAGTAAAAAAGAAGGGCTAGATTTTCATGAAACATTTTCTCCAATTATAAAAATGCCTACTGTTTGTTGTGTACTATCTGTTGCTGTAATTTTGGCTGGGAAAATTTTCAATTGAAAGTAAATAATGTATTTTTACATAGGGATCTTAATGAGATTTTTATATGACTCCACCCGAGGGATATCCAGAAATATTTCATAATAAAGACTGTCTTTAAAATAAATCTTTATATGGTCTAAACCAGGCTCCTAGACAATGGAATGAAAAATTGAAGTCTGAATGTTGGAGTTTTTTTTTAAACAGTCGCTGCATGATTACTCTTTATTTGTTAAGGATGATGATTATCTGATTGTTATAGTTTTAGTATATGTTGATGATATTCTTGTTACTGGGACTGATGTGAATAAGATTACTAAATTCAAGACATTTTTAAATGATAAAAGTTAAAATCAATTTGGGGACTCTCAACTATTTTTTAGGTATAGAAGTTGTTAGGTGTAATGAAGGAATTCTGTTTTCTCAACAAAAATATGCTTTGAAATTAATTTTTGAGTTTGGATTACTGGGGTGTAAAGTGTAAAGCTTCTTTAATCCTATGAAACAACATTTGAAACTTGATAATATAGAAAGTAAATCTGATCCCTTGCTATCAAATATTGCTACATATCAACAATTGGTTGAGAAATTTATTTATTTGACTCTAACTAGGCCTGATATTGCTTTTAGTGTTCAAGTTTTGAGTCAATTTATACACAAACCTAAAGAATCTCACATGAGAACTGCATTACAGGTATTGAGATATGTTAAAGGTTGTCCCAGGCAGGAACTGCTCTTCTCTAAAAGGGCAGCTCCTATCTAAGTGCCTACTGTGACTCAGACTGAGCATCCTATCCAATAATTATGAAGTCTATTACAGGGTTCTGTTTATTTCTTGGGAATTCCTTTATTTTTTTAAGAGTAAGAAACAATCAACAGTGTCCCGGTCATCTAATGAGGAAGAATATAATGCTATGGCTCAAGCTTGCGCTGAAATAGCGGCATACTTCAAAATCTTCATATAGCTCACAATAATGCTGTAGAATTGTTTTGTTATAACACAACTGCCTTGAAAATTGCTTCTAGCCCAGTTTTTCGTGAAAGAAAAAGCACATTGAGGTAAACTGTCACGTGGTGATGGATTACATCTCCAAGGGAATCATTTCAACTTGTTTCATTCTTTCTGATGAACAACGTGTTGATTTGCTAAAAAATCTAGACATCTAGTCTCTTTATCGCCTTTGTGTACTTAATAATTTGTTTGATTTTTTTCAAGTTGCTAATGGTGGCCCTTTGGATGAAGGGGGTGTTAAAATTGGAGCTCATACACCTTTGGTCCAGTGTGGGTCGTGCAACTTATTAGGCCTAGCCCTATTCTCTCATCTTATGGGTTCAACCCACACATATATACAATATATACCTAGTTCCATTCATAACACACACTTCTCACCTTGGATCTCATCGCCGCTATGGTTCATCGTTCATATACTTCATCTTCATCACCATCATCATCTATACACTAACTTTCACACGCAGAGCACCTTACATCCTCCATAATCACTTATACTTCATACACTTTCGTCACTTATGCACTTTTGGCACGTGATTAGTTGAATCGCTTCACTCCGCCTCTGCCTCGATCGCTCTCAAATCAATCTCCGAATCGATTATTCTTTTTTTTTTCATGTCATAGATTTATCACTTACACATTTTTTGTTAGTTTTCTCGCTCTTCTCTCACACAGGTACTTGGTTTGACTTGCTATATTTGAGTGACTGTACCGGTAGTTCACTTGTGTACGAGGCTCTGGAAAACACCTACTTAAGGATATCTGACTCTTATTGATTTGATTGTTTTGTTGATGTTTTTGCCTTATATGTTGTTTGTTTACTTGGTTGAGAAAGTGTTCTTGAGAGAACACGATGATTTTCCTTGTGTTGATTCGTGTGTAGCCTTATATGGTTTGGATCATTTTTTATCGTGACGTGTTAGATGTATAACTCATCTCCCTTGTACACCAGATTATTAATCAATAAATGTGACTCGGAGTGTAGGTGTTCCTCCCTCATTGTGTTGAATTTGTGTGTTAATTTTCTTTAGTTTAGTTATCAGGACCTTTTATAGGCATCTCAATTCTTGGAGTTTTAATGTTGAGTCGAAACCGTCAGCTTTTAATGGTCTGTAACAGTCGGTCATAATTTCGGTAACATCCAACAATAAACACTGAACTTAATTTCGGTCATAAATATATTATTTGAATTTTTGAATTTCAAATAATAATTTATCATAAATGCATATAATTATAATTTTTGGGTTATATTTTTATAATACCCCCGGAGTTGGCCCGGTGCTAGGCCAACTCCCGTGGATAAGTCATTGCAAGGCTATCCAAGATTGAATAGTAATTAAATGAATTAAATAGACTACTCATGTTAACAATGTGCACATTCTTTTTTCGGAAGCCCTACAGAAAGAACTCTAGAGTTAAGCATGTTTTTCCTAGAATAATTTGAGGATGGGTGACCCCTTGTGAAATCTCCTAGGGTGAGCGTAAGTGAAAACAGAAACGCGTTGAAAGGGCCCGTGTTGACTTGTGGGGCCAGTCTACGATCTCGACATACCCAACTTTGTATGGCTTGGAGGCCGGGTGTCATAGTTGGTATCAGAGGCGTCCTGCGATAGCCCGCAATCGTTGACCGGATGTGTGGGATGATGTAATAGCCCCAGAGTCGGCCCGCTGCTAGGCCAACTCCTGTGGATGAGTCAGTGTCAGGCCATCCGAGATTGAATAGTGATTAAATAGATTAAACAGACTACTAATGTCAACAATATGCACATTCTTTTTTCGGAAGTCCTACTAAAAAAACTCTAGACTTAAGTGTGCTTGCCTTAAAATAATTTGAGGATGAGTGATCCCCTGGGAAATCTCTTAGGGTGCGTGTGAGTAAGGACAAAAACGCACTAAAAGGACTCGTGTTGACCTGTGTGGCCAATCTATGATCCCGACATATCCAGCTTGTGGGCTGCGGTGTCACAATTTTTGTTACCCAAAAATATATTTTATTGGGCTTTAAAAAAATATTTTTTTTGTTCTAATTTGGTTTCGGAGCATAATAGATTTCATCAAGTCTAACATTCACCAAATTCAAGCCAAACACACAACCACGACCAAGGCCTTTGAGCCAAAGATAAAACTCATGCTTGTCTATTTGTGTCATTATCTGGTCCGACAGATGGCACGCGCACCTGTAGTTTATCGATATTCATATGTCTAACCACGCTATTCATAACCACATACATTCCACATGCATTTTAACTCACCGAATAATCAGTTCCGAAAATTATGTATTTAATTTAAAATAAATTTTATCAATTAAATAATTAACCGATTTTTCAACAAAAATTTCTGTAAAAAATATACAAAAATAAAATAATATAAATCCAGTGCAAAAAAAGTAAAAAATTCAAAAAAAAAAAAACAACAATTTTTGTGGATGAATTCGTCAATTACTTATAATACAAATAGGATTGCCAAACATCTACACAATGTAAAATATATGCACATATATTAATTACTTCTAAGAAAATTTGAAAATTTATAATTGTTATTAAATAAGTAAACAAAAAATGAAATGCATCCCTTACCACTTCAAGCATTTAAATAACACTTCATACACAATTAGTAAAAATAACTATTTGTTTTTATCATGTAATTATTTTTCCTAATATATCATCCTTGAGTGATTGTAAATACCAGTGAAAGAAGTTGCTGAAATTATAGCTATGTGTTTGCATATTTTTGTATATTGTCATTTGGGGCTCACATATATACCTATATATATGACCATTGTAACTCTCTTTTTGGATAATAATACAATTTCTATTTTTTTGCACATATTTCAATATGGTATCAGAGTCAAATTAGAGTTTATTTTACCCCCACCGCGCTGCCGCCTTGTGTCGCTATCCACCACCGCTCACCGAACGACACATCCGCCACCACCGCTTGTGCCTCCTCGAGACCGGCCGGTCCCCGAAGTTTTTCCGCGGTCGGCAGCACGTCGTAACCACACGCGGCAACGATGCAAATCAACGTCGAACCCCTCCTAGTGCCACCGTCTTCTCGCCGCACGTGAGGGCGCGTCCGGAAAGTTCCGGCCGCCGCCTCATGCTTTGATTCCCGACGTCCTGGTATGGTCGGTTTTGTCATCTGATTTGAATTTATTTTGCGACTGTTATTGGGTTGGCTTGCTCATTCTGATTTTCTACATGATTTTTTTTTTTTTTTTTTTTGCGCATTATACTATTTTTAATCTTCTCACTTCATTGGATGGTTTTTAATATGGATTGTGTGTATGCTTATGGGATTATTGTTCTTTTTTCTTGTAATAATTATGATTTGTGGGCTGAATCTATGACGCTATATTATTAAAGATTCTTAATTGGTAAAAAATTATGACGCTATATTATTAGCGACTTTACTACACCGGTACGGAGTCCATCACCAATAAAGAGCTCATAGATTATCGGAATGCCTTGGATAATTGGGACAGTAAGAATCATATTATTCTTAATTGAATTTGAAATACCTCTTTAAAGTCCATTCAGATTCAATTTCTCCGTATGGACACTCCCGATAAAGTTTGGGATTATTTGCAGCATCAATATCAGACCACTGGAGGTATGCATTATTATCAACTTCTCGGGTCATTGGATTCATTGACACATGACTTGAGCTATGATATGAATGAGTTCCTTTATACTATACAGTTTATGTGGGATCGAATTGATGAACCAGATATACAGATTGAGCACTTTCGGTTGATTCAACTATTGACGAAGCCTTGTCCAAAATATGAGTCTTCGCGTGCTTTTTTCCTTAATTGCCATCCTTTGCCTTCCTTGAAGACAGCGATGAAGAAGATTGTATTTGAGGACACCCGTCTCAAGATACTCAAGGCTTCTACCTTTGATTCGACCTTGGTAGTTTCCTCTTCTACTCCTCATCGTCGAGATACTTGTAAGGATTTCCGACCACCTCAGTCTGATAAATTCGTAGTTGTCTGTGACCGATGCTCCAGAAGCTCCAGTTCCTGTCGCCACTGATCGCCGACCCACTCGTATAAGTCGCCCTCTATCTCATCTACTTGATTACTATTGATTTTCTGTCATTTTATCTCACCATGAACCCATAATCTTTCGTGAGGCGAACTGTGATCCTTCGTGGCGCGACGTTATGTCTGAGGGATTGCAAGCTCTTGAGAAGACTGTCACATGGGATATTGTAGATCTCCAACCTGGCAAGAAACCCATTAGCTACAAGTGGGTGTACAAGATCAAAACTCACTCCGATGGTTCTGTTGAGCGCTACAAGGCTCGTCTCGTAGCCAGAGGTTTTTTTTTTCGCATGAGTATGATATTGATTATGATGAGACATTTGCTCTCGTTGCTCACTTGACATATGTCCGCTGTCTCCTTGCCATTGCAGATGTTCACCGTTGGCAGCTCTTACACTTGGATATGAATAATGCATTTCTTCGTGGGGATTCGTCTGAGGAAGTCTACATGACTCCTCCACCTGGTTCAGATTTTTCAAAGAAGATATGTAAGTTGTGTTGTGCCCTTTATGGACTGAAGCAAACGCTCCGAGCTTGGTTCACCAAGTTTAGTGCTGCACTCCTTCAGTATATTTTTTTTGCATATACTTATGACTATGCTCTCTTTATTCGTCGTTCTTTTGCGGGGATCATCACTCTCTTATTGTATATAGATTATATGGTTATTACCGGTGAAGACACCTCTGGTATATTCGATCTGCAGACCTATCTCCATCGACACTTTGACATGAAAAGTCTTGGTCAGCTCCACTACTTTCTCGGTCTTGAGATGTCTTCCACTCTGGATGGTATCTACCTATCTTAGGCGAAATATGCATTTGATCTCATATCTCGCTCAGGCTTGACTAATAGCCAGATTGCATCCACCCCACTCGCGGGGAACTGCCGACTTACTCCTCTCAATGACACTCCACTAGATGATCCTTCTCATTATCAGCAGTTGGTGGGATCTCTGATATATTTGACGGTCACTCGCCCTGACATAGCTCATGTCGTTCATGTTGTAAGTCAGTTCATGACTAACCTCAAGACAATTCACTATGTTGTTGTGTTGTGCATCATTCTCTATGTCAAGGGTACACTTTTACATAGTCTTCACTTCGCTGCTGACTCTCCATTGATCATTGTTGATTTCTCTGATGCTGATTGAATAGGTGATCCCACTGATCGTCGACAACATATTCGTGCAGGTACTGTTCGCCTATCTTCTGTCTCTACCGAGGATCAGACTGCGGATATTTTCACCAAATCCCTCATCCCAAGTCTGTTCTCCACATTGTTAAGCAAATTCAAGTTCGTTTCTAATCTACCATCTTGAGTTTGAATGGAGAAATGTTAGCATATTTTTATATATTGTCATTTTGGAATTCACATATAGACCTCTATACACATGAACATTGTAACTCTCTTCTTAGCTAATACTATAATTTTTATTTTTCACAAATATTCCAACTCTACGATAGTATCGTAGTGCTATGAATAATTGATGACTTTTTGTGGATTTATTTGAAAAGATAAAAACTTTTAAATTTGTGTTATTATTGGTTAAAGAATAAACATCTATTATTGACCAAAAGAAGCTTTTATTGGTTTATGTTATTTCAAGAATAAAAGAATTAAAATTGATAAATGAGTGAACAAAAGATACCAAAAATATATTTCACCACTCAAATTTTATTTTTCTTTAAAATTATAACACTATAACCAAATTATATTGGGCATGGAGAAATATTTGTGAGACAAAATAGAATCATTTGGGGGGCAAATTATTAATAAAAACCAGAAAAATCATTTTCATTGCATTCAGTGAATCATTCCGTTTGCCTGAAGACATCGACCCTTTGGCAGCGATAGATAATAATTGATAATTGAATCGGACAAACAAACAGGGGATAACCTCGCCCCAGCACGTGTCATCAATCCGCACCACCTGTCTCTCGACCCTACGTTGTTGTGGTTTTATCCTGAAACAAATGACAGTTTTTCTATTTAACTTGTAACATTTATTTTGTGATATTTTTATTTAGTAAAATTTATTAATTTAAAATATATTTAATAAGTACAAATAAATTTAATTATCTCCGTAATATTTTGTAGGATCCATTATAAACACATACTTTTATATTTACTCAACAAACAAGGGTTCATTTGTTTAGTGTTTTGATTTGAGATTTTTTTTTTTGTTTTTTTGTTTTTTTTTTTTAATTATGTAAGGTTATCAAATTCTATCTTTAATATAAAAAATAATATTTTGTATTGAATAACTGATATTGTAAGAAAAATATAAATATTATATATATTGAAAATCGTATTATAAATTTATTTTAAGTTGAGCGAACAAACCCCAAATTATTCTATCTATATTTAAAATTCTTCAATTTTTTATAAAATTAGTTTACATTGATTGTAAATAAATAAAAAGTATTTATTTCTATTATATATATATCATTTTATTCTCTATAAAATAATATTCATATTATATATATTTATTGAGATATAATTTTTAAAATTTTTAAACACATATTCTAAATTTCTTTTAGTTTTGTATATTAGTTTATATTTTAATACTACCAACAATACTATTTATATAAATAAAATAAAATAAAATAATACCATAATTTATTATTATTAACTCTTTAAATTTCTTTACCTTAAATATTGTATCATAAATAATAAAAAAAAAATCGATTGTATATGATTTTCAAATGAAATATACTCCCTCCGTCACACATACCATGTCCACGTTTCCGTTTCTGTCCGTCCCACATACCATGTCACTTTTCTTTTTTGGAAAATGATTACACACTTTAATTTCATTTTAAACTTTTTAATTTTTTTTAAATTTTAATTAAACTAATTAGTTATCTTAATCTTAATTTATAATTGTTTATATTATAGGATAATTATTTTCACTAATACATTTTTAATTATCTACTAATTACACCCCTCCTAAAATACCGTGTTACAGTGTAGCAGACACGGTATGTGGGACGAATATAGTATAATTTATGCTAATTAAATATAATATTAAAATAAAATTTAAATGAAAAAAAAAATTAAATAAAATCAAAACTTGTTCGAAGGGGTTTTAAAGGCGAGGGCCGATTGGAATCCTCGAGAAGCATGTGAGATGGTTTTAAGTTGGGTAGAAGGCATAAGAATAAGAGATCTTATTATGTACAATGGTGTGTTTGTTTGGGGGTTTGGATTTTGAGTTGGGATTTGAATAGTAAAAATTTTGAATTTGAATAGTTGTATGATGTGATATAAATATGGTTTGATGTGATGTTTTGAATGTAAAATTGATTTTTAGTATAATATAAAAAATGAAAAATAGGTGTTTGATTTGATGTTTTTGGGGGAAAAAAAATTGGATGAATAGTGGAAATCCACCAAAATCCTTCAAACAAACACAATGAATTATGTAAAACAGAATGCAAAATCAGTAATTACATAAAGTCTAAACTTATTTACCAAACTTAATTGGTAAATAAGAAATTGAATTGCACATAATATAAGAAGACACACATGCATGTCCGTTCCTAACATGTCGGGGCCGAGGCGAAACCTAAAAAATGTCCTAACAAATATTTATTTGTTTAAAACTATCCGTAATGTTATTATCGAAAAATTAAATATAATATTGTAGAACAAAATTATTTTTAAAAAATTAATAAATAATACAACTAAAAAAAAATTAACATCAACTCAACATTTCAGATGATTTCATCAAATTCATTGATCTTATACACGTTTTGTAATAAGATTCTACCACCATTCTTTTATATTTATCTTAATCGTCACTTTTATTAGATGCAAAATTATTAATAATATTATCAACATCAATAGTTTTTAACATATCTTGAGACATAATTGACCTAAAATAAATTTCAATAATTTTAATTTAGAGAAACTTTTTTCAGTTAGTAAAATTCGATAAACAATTGAAATATTTGGATAAGAATCAATGACTCTAACATATTCAAGAATTTCAATGGGAATTATCTGGTAAAGTAACTTGTAAAAATTTTAATTCAGTACTAAAATCTTGGAAACCAACGTCACATAAATCATTATGAGATAAAGTACTTAAAAAAATATACAACATTTTCTAAGCTCATTATCATCTAAATATTTATGGTTTTTAGAATTAAACAAAAATCCAAAAATACCATTCCCTCCATCTTATATCTATCTATCCATTAACTTTTTGTACAAAATTTTAAAAATATTAGTATTATATCGAGATATAGTATAATAAAGGTAAAAAGATTAAACTACTCTTATTAGTATTGTATGATATAAATGTAATGACATTTATATAGTATATTGTAAACTGAAATAGTATTTGTAATATTAAGTAGATAACACAGTTACTAAAAAAATTGATACTTCGTTATAGGACGAACCAAAATGAAAAAATGGATATATTGTTAAGGGACAGAGGAAGTATTAAATTTATATAATTGTTCAAATATCTCATTTAAGAATGTAATAGCTATATAAACAATAACTATAAAATAATTATTTTAAAATTTTCCTCGTCAGATTGTATCTCATCTACATTTTTGTTTTCATCAAATTGTTTCTTTCTATAAATATGAAGTTTTTTCGAGAATTTACATTCAACATCCGTATGAAAGACAACTTCTTTGGCTTGATAATAAGTTTCTTGATTTTGAATTCTTCTAACATGATCATGCATCACTAAATCAATTTCTGCAATCATTTCAATCAATTCTAAAAAGTTGTCACTACTACTATGATAAAGTTTTACATTAGATCCTCGAAAAGCTGAATTATTTTTAGCAAGATATTTGACAACACAAATAATTTTTATTAAAACATGTCTCTAACGTTATTTTTCTTTCATAATTTATTTTTTCAAATCTTTATCAATTATTTAATTACTTTCTATGTGTTCATATTACTCAAATTACACAATTTATCAAAGGATTTTTCAATCAACGGCTAAGTTTAGCTAAATTCATAGCTTACATAATTTATCAATCGACTTGTCAATCATCGACTAAGTCTAGCCAAATCCATAGCTTACACAATTTATCAATCAACTTGTCAATTAACGGCTAAGTCTAGCAAAATTTATGGCTTATGTAATTAATCAATCGAGTTGTCAATCAACGGCTAGGTCTAGCCAAACTCATGGCTTACATAATCGATCTATCATACCTCGTCGATCACATAGAGTGAGTCACCCTCCTCCCAACTTGCGTGATTGTTATTGTTACTCTGTCATATTATCTCATCATGAGCCTAGGTCATTTCGTGAGGCAAATGCTGATTCATTATGGTAGCAAGCTATGACTGAAAAATTGGAGGCTCTGGAAAAAACTCACACTTGGGATTTAGTGGATTTGCCTTCTAGAAAGACACCTATTTGGTGGAAGTGGGTTATCAAAATCGAGACTAATTATGATGGTTTCGTTGAGCGCTACAAGGCTTGTCTGGTGGCCAAAGGTTATTCCCAGGAGTATGAAGTTGACTTTGAGGAAACTTTTGCTCCCGTTGCTCGTCTCACTACTATTCATTGTCTTATTGCCGTTGCTGCTGCTCGTCAGTGGTCTTTTCTTCAATTAAATGTCAAGAATGCATTCTTACATGACTCATTTTCTGAAGAAGTTTGCATGACTCCCTCTCTAGGTTTATCGTTCTCTAGAAAGGTTCGCCGCTTACGTTGCGCTTTATATGGGTTGAAGCAGGCCCCTCGGGCTTGGTATGCCATATTTAGTGCTGCACTATTGGAGTTCGGTTTTACCATATGCACTTACGATTCTAGCCTATTTCTTCGTCGCTTTTCATTTGGGATAGTTATACTTTTGCTTTTTGTTGATGATATGATTATCACGGGAGATGATTTGTCTGGTATTTCTGATCTACATGCATATCTTAGCCCGCAGTTTGAGATGAAGAGCTAGGGTCCTCTTCATTACTTCTTGGGGCTTAAAGTTTCTATTTCTCCCGATCGTCTCTTTTTCTCTCACGCTAAGTATGTCTCTGATCTCTTTGCTCGAGTTGGTCTCATAGACTGTCAGGTAGCCTCTACACCACTCGCCTACGAGGTTCGAGTTACTCTTTATGATAACTCTCTTCTTGAAGACCCTACCCTCTATCGTCAACTTGTTGGGAGCTTGATCTACTTGATTGTCACTCGACCATATATCGCTCATGCAGTTCATATTGTGAGTCAGTTCATGGCCGCTCCGAGGACCTCTCACTACTCTGCTGTCTTACATATTCTTCATTATGTGAAAGGTGTACTCTTGCATTGTTTATACTTTTCCTCTCACTCATCTTTGACTCTCAGCAGTTACTCTGATGCTGATTGGGCTAGTGATCCTATTGATTGTCGTTCAACCATTAGTTTGTACTTATTCTTGGGTGATTCTCTCGTCCATTGGCGCAGCAAGAAGCAAACTTTAGTTTCTCGATCGAGTGCCGAGTCGAAGTATCGTTCCCTTGCTGACTCTACGTCAGGACTTTTATGGCTTGGTCGATTACTCACTGATCTTGGTGTTCCTCAATCATCTTCTATACATCTTCACTGCGACAGTCAGAGTGCTATGAAGATGGTCCACAATGATACATTTCACGAGCGTACCAAACATATTGAGCTTGATTGTCACTTCATTCAACAATATGTTGTTGGTGGTGCTGTCTATCTTGTTTTTGTCTTCTCCACAGATCAGACAACAGATATCTTCACCAAGTCTCTTCTTCCCATCCGCTTCCGATTGCTCTTGGACAAACTCAAGTTGATTTCTATAGTACCCACTTGAGTTTGAGAGGGGGATGTTGAGATAGGTTGAAATATTTTTTAAATATTTGGTTTAGATTTAGTAGATTTATATTACTTAGATTTGAGTCTATCGAGTTTATTTTGTATTGCCTATATATATATGCCTCTTATTTTGATGATCAATAAGACAATTTTATTATTTTTCCCAAAAATTTTAATATGGTTGAAAGTAATTTATTTAATCAATATTTATTTTATGATGTAATATATATATATATATAAATAATAATTTTAAAAAATATATTTTATAATTTTAATAAGTATATACATAATATATAGTATGAATATTATCTTATAAAAAATAAAATTCCATATTATACAAATAAATAAAAAATATAAATACTTATTTATAATTCATATAGAATAGTTTTTAAATAAATTACCAGTTTTAAATATAAATAAATATAATGGTTTATGAAAAATATATTTTAAATAAATTTTAAATTCGGTTCATATAATATTATATTTTTTTAAATAAATGAAAAATACTTTCTTCGTTTTATAGAATATGAGTCTATTTCTATATATACAAGAATTTAAGTAAAATATAATTAATAAATAATTAAGAAATATATTAGTAAAAATAATTATTGTATAAAAAATAATTATAAATTATAATTAAGATAGATAAACAGTTTAATTAAAATTAAAATATGATTAAGGTGTATAATATATTTTTTTAAAAAATAAAATAAATTATGAAAAATAGATAAAAATAAAAAATAGAAATAAATTATATTATTCGAAAGAAGTATAATACCAACCAAAATTAAAAAGATAACCAATAATAATAATTCGAGAAAGCAATATAGGAGAACTGTGTTTTCCCTTTCGGGGGTCTAATGGAAGTATTTATTTATTTATTATTTTGTTTCTGGAAAAATAAAATGCACTTGGCAACGCGATAGTGATTTCTGACCGTTGAAATTGGGTGGATGCCTTTTCTTGACGTGACAGTTCAGATTTGGATTTATTATTTTTATTTAATCATAGCCATAATATCAAATCCTACCATTTTAAGATACTGTAGTAAAGGATCAAATATAAGGGGAGCCAGAATAAGGATAAATTCATTTGTAATTAAAAATATTTCATCATAAATTGAATATAATCATCTATGCTATATACATGTATATATGAATTCAAAAACGAAGAAAATATAACATATGAGCCCCTCATCAATGTGTTATATATATATATATATATATATAAAAGTGTTGAATTTATAATAAAATTATTTTAGATTAATTATTCATCATTAAGTGATGGTCATAGTTAATGAATTCATAATTATCATAGTTTATAACTGTTGAACTAGATTTTTTCACAAAATAAAAATAAAATTCGAATATAATTTCGAATTTGATGTTTTGGACTTGAGATAATGTACCTTTCCAGAACCAGGGGTCTTCGAGCCTGCTGCGTACGATTAGCTAGTCTTGCGGCGGCTTACTGCTTTTAATTTTTATAGGAGTAGGTGTTTGCTGCTCGCTCGTTGTCTACTAAATTAGCCTTCGCGGCATTGCCCTTCTTCACTCACGCGATATTGCTGGATCGGGCTTTCGCCCATTGTCCAAGATTCCCCACTGCTGGCCCCTGCTAGGTGCTTCGAAGAATGTAAGGAAGACGGATCCCTTTCTTTAAACAGCTGTCCAGACTAAATCTATTCCTATTATATACGACAGATCTTAGCGAGGGACGAAACTCCCTTCAGCCAAGCAATGAGCCAACTCAAGATGTCCCTAGCTTAAAGGCGCGTCATTAAACTCACTAGCTCTTTGATCCAACGCCAGATGTGTCATTCCTAAGAATTGCTTTCAATGGCCAGCAATCAAAGGGATGCGCGACTTTGATGAGTTCAGGTCAATGAAAGTCGATTGAACCTCGCTGGTCAAGTGTCTGTTGCTTCAGCTTGATTCAGTTCAAGACGATGAGTGATCGGGGGACAAACATCGACTTAATTACCTAGAGAAAGTGAATAAATATATAAGAACAGTAAAATTGTGATCTCTAATGGATTTCTCGTGAAATTCTGATGAGTTGAAGATACCGGTCTTTGTTGTGTTGACAATGCTTTAAGTAGACATCCTCAAAACCGCTCTTAATCCCAATCGTTCGGTTATTTCAATCATTTGCTAACTGTTGAAAGTTCCCTGCTTCGTGACACTATAAATTAGGGACAATGGTTGCAATGCTCTCAGAATTGCTTGCAATTCCGCCACTCTTCAACCCACCGACCGTTGCCGATCCAGTTTGGCATCTGACACTACGGTTATAATGTCCAACTTCATTCCCATTTCGGATACTCAAACTCAAGCTTGTGGTCGGCTTCTTAGATCCCAACTTATAGTTGGTTAGGCCTCGTCGGGCCAAACTGATGTTAGGTCTGTCTCTTAATGGGTCATATCCGAAATTAAAAAAAATTAGGGTTCAACAACTTGCCTCTTCCCGCCCCTAATTTCAAGAGTCACATTACGATTATTGTGAGTCGTGACTGCTGAAATGACACAATTTCCTATTATGGGCTGCAAGTGCAATGATCGCCTCTTCAACTGTCATTTCAACTTTGATATAAAATCCACCATCGCACACGACCATTCACTTCACCATTTTCCTTACCAAAATTTTTCTTTCACAATTCGAACACCTTCATCTTTCTCAATCCATACTAGAAAATTTCCTAACAATTTTCCTCAGTCAATAAAGGAATACGTATCTACTCTCTCATTTGATGGCTTTTCCCCAGATCCACTCTAGGGCTCATCCCGAGTTCTTCCCAACATTGTCCACCTCTTTTTTCTGATGGTAGATGAAGCCGCCCCTGTGGTGGCATTTTTGGAAACCGAAGATTGTCTCGTCGTGAAAAACCCCCATTTTAATCACGCCCATCTCCAAGATAATATTAAAAACCAATCTCTCTCATCCCAAATCTACATTCCAGACCTGGTTTGGTCATGCGCCAACAAGTACGGAGAGCATTGGTGTCGTCAAAGGCTGGACAAGGCAGTCGATCTTCTTTTCCACCCAGGTCTTCAACTTCCAAGGCGCTATTCTCTTGGGGATGTTTGTTTTTTTTGATCTGGAGGTGGGTGTATTTCTGCTGCCTCCGGTCCGATCGGCCCAACACTATTGGACATGTCAATGATAGCCCACTTGCCAATTGTGAGCAATGATCCTGTAGTCAGGACCCTAGATGGAGAGGAACTCACTTCTGACCACCCACGATAAGCTCAAGGGAAGCGGAAGGTCAAAGTCACTGTATGGGACTTGTTCTTGGATGCATACTACGGGAAGCCAAACACCCCAGTTACAAAAGAGGAACACATCGCCTTCCTGCTCTTCAGTCTCATTTCTTAGCTACTCGAACTTCACGTGTATTGATTTTATTTTTTAGGCCTCCGGACCATGATCTTCTAACCTTTTGGACTTTGTCTAGCTCCCAAGGTTGTAACTATAACCTTCGAGAGCAGTTGTTATGCACTCCCAAAGTGACATATTTCAGTCATCCCTCTTTGATAGCCCTCTGATTTCTTTCCAAAAGTGTGTACACTGATATATACTATATGTGAACGAATAATACCACTTTCAATAAGACCTATCCTTGATCTCCTCCTTGGTTGCTAGTCGTTGCCCCTTTGGTACTCGAATTTGGTCGTCCACCAAGGGTATGTAAAAAATCTTCTCGACTTTGGATATACCAAATGTGGGCTGATCTCTATTGGCCTCTGTATCAGGGATGAATTTGAGTTTAGGGCACACGTATGGTTTTCCTTTGACGATTTCGGCCTCCATTTATTCTATTTGCTAGACTTGTCAGAATTCGGAGGGTATATCTACGACTTCATACTTTCCATCTTCTGCATCTTTCTTCTCTAAAGATTCAATCTTTCTCTTTGAATAATAATTCTAGCTGACTTGGTTTGGAAGCTAGGTGTTCTAGAGTATAAATATCGTAAGTGGTGAGGGCTTCCCGTAGACGAGCATGCATATTTCAGACCACAAGGTTGGTCATCTCTCCTTCGTCGATAGTGGTTAGACATCGTCTTTTCATAAGACTAATTCACTCTATAAATTGAGGGGTGTTTTCTTCTGGCATTTGTTTGGTTTCCAAAATATTGGTAAAGAAAACCGTTAGGACATGATTAAAGAAATGTGCATGGAACATGACTTCCAGATCTTCCCAAGTCTATATTTGCCCTGGTTATAGGTTAGTAAACCATTAAAATTTTGTTCTTGTTAAAAATCCAAAATATTGGAGTTTGAAATAGGGATTGTTTCCAATTTTTCCTAGCTGGGTTATAAATATTCCAACTGGGCTGTAATTCTTCGAGAGGGGATGCTCATTGATGATCATTTTTGGAAACAACCTTTGATAGGCCGACTAATTTTCCATATGAGGATTTATCATGAAATATATCCTTAAAACATGTGCAACTTCTTCTAGATCAACCCTTAATGGTGGGTGGTCGGGAATAGGGATGGGATCGTGAGCCTGCCCTCCGGGTCTTTCCTCTCTCGGATATATTGGCTGAACAGAATCCGGCCTTGCCCCTAATGGAATATTATTGGGATAAGTAAGAGGAGTTTTTCCTCTATCTATTGTATTGGGAGCGGTGGCACTTCGAATAGTACTATCGACATATGATGGACCGAAGAAGTTCGCCTAATGTCGGGAAGGTGAAAATCCCTAGAGGCGTGGCGACAGTCTAATGGGTGACTCTCGACAAAGCTTGATCGGTCATGTTCTACATGATATTCTATTGATCTAGCAACATAGTCTGCACCACTGTCGTTTATTGATTGTTGATCTTTTGAACATATGCTAGTCATTCGGCTGGTACCTAGACTGCCCTCCTGGAGTTGGTATGGTCGGTGAGGCTGTTGACGTAGGGATTTCAATAGAAGCGCTGGAAATTTGTGACTAGGGTTGGAAAGTTGTCATATAGATCTTTCTGACGATTTAGCTGGATCGAAGACGTATGAAATTTTTGTTGGGACGTAGCATCAACAATCTTGCCTTGACTCTGATTATGGTCACAAATTTGTTGAACTGGATTTTTCAACAAGTTAAAATTAAAATTTGAATGTAATTTCAAATGTGATGTTTTGGGCTTGAGATAATGTAACTCTAAAAACCAAGCTTAATTACCTAAAGAAAGCGAATAAATATGTAAGAAAAGTAAAGTGGTGATTCCTAATAAATTTCTTGTGAACTTATGATGAGTTGAAGATGTCGGCCTTTCTTATTGGCAATGCTTTAAGTAAACATCCTCAAAACTGCTCTTAACCCATCGTTCGGTTTTTCCAATCGTGTGCTAATTGCTGGAAGTTCCCTGCTTCGTGACCCTATAAATTGAGGACGGCGGTTGCAACGCCCTAAGAATTGCTTGTAATCCGGCCACTCTCATCAACCCACCGACCGGTGCTGATCCAATTTGGCATCGGACACTACAGTCATAATATCTGACTTCATTCACTTTTTGGTTACTCAAACTCAAGCTTGTCGTCAGCTACTCAGATCCCAACTTATACGTTGTCAGGCTTCGTCGGGCTAAATTGATGTTGAACCTATCTTCTAATGAGCTGTATTCGAAATTCGAAAAATTTAGGGCTCAACAGTAATATTATAATCAATAAATATATATTAATTAAATAAAATATACTCCATCCGTTCCATATAAGATGTCCCTTTTTGTTTTCATTTCGGGCTGTCCAACATAATTTATCTTTACTTTTTTTGGAAATATCATACTTTAATCACATTTTAAATTTCATAATTTATAATTTTCTTAATCTTAATTAAATTATTTATTTAACTTAATCTTAATTAAATTATTTAGTTATTTTAATTTTTAATCACATTTTAAATTTCATAATTTATAATTTTCTTAATCTTAATCAAATTATTTATTTAACTTAATCTTAATTAAATTATTTAGTTGTTTTAATTTTTAATCACATTTTAAATTTCATAATTTATAATTTTAATGAAAGTATTTAGTTAACTTAATCTTAATTAAATTATTTAGTTATTTTAATCTTAATTTATAATCTTTTTATTAATATATTTTTTAATTACTTACTAATTATACTTTACCTAAATTCTCATATCTACAGTAATATAGACAATTATTCCGGACAAAGGAGTAGTATTTTTATTAGGTTATTATGATACAACCTCCGTCCGGCTCTAAGGGTCTCATTTATTTTTTGTGTGTTGATATTTGAATATTAATTATTATATCAAAATATAGTACAAATTAAGAAAAAAATGCAAAAATACTTCCGTTAGTGTCTTATAATACTAATAAAATGACATTTGTACCAAAAATTATACAAATATAAGGATATTTTTAATGTTAAGTACAATGACGCAACAGGTAAATGTGACTCTTGAAGGCGGACGAATGGAGTATTATAAAAAAAAAAAAAATAAACTATCTTAATTGGGTTACCATAGACACAAAAATTTAGAAATAAATATAATTAATAAATAATTAAAAATATATTAATAAAAGTAATTATTCTATAAAAAAATTTCGCTAAAATGGTCATCCGACGTAGCATCTACGTGGCAATGACATGTCAGCTGCGTCAACGCTACGTCAGCAATAACGGCCCAGTGTGGCGAGTCCAGCACGGAGGACCATTTTAGAAAAAAAATTTACTTAAGCGACTATTTTCAGACATGGTCTAATAAAAGTTCTTAAATGATAAAAGAGAGGAAAAAAGAAACACTTTACCAATAAACTTGGAACTCTATTGATTGTAAGTTTTTATTCAATTGTTTACTATTAATAAAAATTTCTCCTAAAATTATCAAAATAAATACTTATTTTTTATTTTTATATTATACTGTAATAAAACTTAATTTTATATTAAAAATTATAATAACAATACATATTTATATCATATCAAATAATTATTTTAATTAAAAATTTTATTATTCAAATTTCAGTATTAAAAAAAAACAAAAATGGAGCCTAATTGAATTGGACAGTTATCGTATTGGTCTCCAATTCCATGTTTGCCCTATTTCAATTATTCCTTCCATCCCACTGTGGATGTTTGAGTCACTGTAGACACGAGAGAATTTAGGATAAATATAATTAGCAGATAACTAAGAATGTATCAGTAAAAATAATTATTTTATAATATAAATAATTATATATTAAAGTTAAAATAACTAATTAGTTTAATTAAAACTAAAAAAAATTAAATTAGAAATTTTAAAATAAGATTAAAGTGTATAATTATTTGTGACATGTGATGTGGGACGGACATAAATGACAATTTGACATAGTAGGTGGGACAAAGGAAATATTATTATTTATTATTATTATTAGCAAACAAAATTGAATAATTGGAAGGGGAAAAAATCCACGCAAAATGACAAGCAAATTTAAAATATTGTTTCAAAACTATCTAAAGAACTTTTTGGTGATGGAGATTTCTAACATAATATTCTAATGTACGTGTACCCGTGGGATTTGATACGTTTCGAATGTTTTTTAGACTGTTTGATACTAGTACAAAATTAGATTAAACAAAATAGTGTTTTTAATAGATAATAAACGTTTAAATAAAAAAATAAATTCTAAATAATATTTTTTAAATGGATAAAGTTTGATAAATAGTACACATAAAAAATGAATACATGAATAAACAGATTTTTCAAACTACTTTGTTCAGTAAATATATATATATTTTTGGCACGATTCTCTATAAATATTATAAAAAATATTCATTTCGTCCGTCTCTAATAGTCACATTTATTTTTTGCGTTATTGTACTTAAAATTAAAAATGTTCTTATATATTTGTATAATTTTTTGTATAAATATTCTTATACACTACAAAAAATAATATATTTGTAACGGAATTCCGTCCCTCAAGTTCATGTAGCTAACGTAATTCCATTCCTAATTAGGTCTCTAATGTCATTAGTAATGGAAAAAGTAGATTTAGAGACAAAAAAATTTTGTTACAAAACTGATTTTTTCTTGTAGTGTATATTAGTATTATAAGACACTAATGGAAGTACTTTTGCAATTTTTTCTTAATTTGTACTACGTTTTGATATAATAATTAACATTCAAATATCAACACACAAAAAGTAAATAAGACCCTTAGAGCCGGACGAAGGTAGTATATTATATACTCATATTAATACCATATATATAAGATATATTTTATTCAATCACAAAAAATTAATAATTGAACACAAAATATCACTTTTATATTATTAATACGACTCTCCATACTTAACATAAAAAACAAATTCATCTAAAAACCACTAAATGAACAAAACTTTAAGAACAAATGTCTATAAATAATATATATGGAAAGAATTATCAATATATACTAGTAGAGAGCCGTGCTATGCACAACTAAACGATAAATTCATTGATGTTATGGTAGGTATTAAAAAATAAATGTCTAAATTCAATTAAATATAATATATTTTGAAAGAAATAAAATTCTAATAAAATAAATATATGGTGTTTAATTATGCATATATATTAGTTATTTTACAATAAATATCAACTATTAATACGAAATCTGCTTAAAATGGAAGATGTAAAAATATTATGTGCATATATAGAATCAAAATAAATTTGACAGTAAATTAAATAAGGGTAAATTATTTTTTAGTCTCATATCTGACCCTCTTTTATTATTTTAAGACTTTAAGTGAACTCTATCTGAAAATAGTTACGTAAGTAAAAAAATTTCGCTAAAATGATCTTCCGGTGTTGGACTCGCCACGCTGGCAGCCGTTGCTGACGTGGTGCTGATGCGACTGACATGTTATCGCTACGTAGATGTCACTTAAAAGGAAAACAGTCCTTCAGGCGTTCACTTGATAAAGGGAAACGGCCCAACAATGATGAGCTCTTAGACCCATGGTATCTAGGTGTTCCATGGTTATGGGGGTAACGATATTTAAGTATATTCACTTGATAAAATCACTTCTCTAGCTAGATTATAAGGCCAATATTCTCCCTAAGCAGATTAAGAGATTTAAGGGGCCACGTGTACAGATGATCCGAACTCTTCAAGTTGATGAATGTTTGCTTCTCCAACTAGATTATGTTAGCAACTTGCACCCTGAGCGGATTGAGAGATTATATTTACGGATGATCCGGCTCCCCCAAGTTGAGAAATGATCTTTTTTCAGACCGAGCTATATTTCAAGCTAGTTGGAAGGCTTGAGAGGCAATATTTATGGATGATCTGGCTCCTCCAAGCAAAGGAACCCTTGTTTACATGCCCGGCGATGCACTGTATTTATGTAAGATAATAACTTTCCACATTAGTTGATTTTTCATAGAAGAAGAGGATTTTAATTTGGAAGAGATTGGACCGATGATGTTACATTGGTCGTATGGTCTTCTCAAGTAGAGACTCTTCTTTTCTAGATTTTTTTTATCTCACAACTAAATCATCTCATTTCTTATGGTTATCTTTATGACATCCGCATGTGCTTGAAGGTTAGAAGGACAAAATTATGTATAAACGACTAAATTTTGTCCCGAATATGCTCCCACGGTAAGTTGGTAAAAATGAAGATGGTATTTTGATCTTTTTTTTTTTGTTTTTTTTTTTCATTTTTTATCATGGGACATAGAATCCCTCAAGTTTGGATCAATGTCGTGTGGACAATCCTCGTTGCGGCTTTTATCTTTGGCAACACCAATGATTTTTTGAAGGCATTGTGACTTCTAATTAGTCAATTCCTTAGTTGCATTCAGTAGAGATATATGAGGCAATCGTGGTTTTACTGGACCTGTCAATTTTTTATCCTCTAAAGTTGGGTTTTCTTCGAACGGCTGGTGAATAGGGTTGGTCAACAGTTGAATTATATTTCTCCGGGTACATTGAACTTGAAATGTATTCGAAGATATTCCAATTTTGAGAGTAAGAATATGTTTGATCGAATTGAAGGAAGCTAACGGTCTAGTTTTGTGGTTATGAAGGCATACCAGCCAAGATGATTTCTGAGGCAACTACAGCAGCAAACATGGAAGCATCCTCACGTCATCTAGAGGAAGAGGAAGTTACAGAGAATTTTGGGAATTCTGAGTTTGTGTTTGCATTTTCATTTAACCTTGATTTCATTCAAAGTTGAATTTGTGTTTACGTGTTCGATTGCATTTGAGATTGTGTTACATTTGCATTTGTATTCAATTTTCTTCGTAAACTTAAGTTATTTTCTACGTTTCCACTTTAATTTGAGGAAGTATTAAACTATTTTAAATATTTGATTTAGATATTAAGTTTATTATTTATGTTAAATTTGGTTGTTTTAGATTATGATTTAGTCTTATCCATTATTGATTAGATTGTTTTTTAGTTAAGTCTTTTGAGTTGAGTCTATCGAATTTATATCATGCCTATTTATAGGTTTCTAAAATAAATACAATTTTTGAGTTTTCATAGAATAATTTTATATTAATAAAATAATCATTTCAACATCCATGCTTAGAATTGAGAAAATCTAACCTATATTAAATTCCATTTGGTATCAAACTGTATAATTTTAATTGCATAGCCTTGGTGTATGTACATTGTTACTAGTAGTATATTGAATTGATATATTAAATATGGGACTAACATCACCTCAAATATACCTAAACAAGTTTAGTACATACAAATAAATAATCAATACACATTTTATATTAATATAATATAAATAAAACATACTAATCCACAAAATATATATTATCATTGATTTCAACACATATAAAATACTAATATAGCACAATATAAATAATATATAATAATGAGATACACAACACATATCTTTTCAAAACCTAATGCTTTATATATTTTTATAATATGCTGACCAAAGCCAGTTAACATAGCCTAGTGAGCACTCTAAGAAATCCCACATATATATATATATATATATGTTGTATTAAAAAATTTCCATATTTTTAATTGTGCGATGAACAAAATTAATTTTTTTTTTTAAAAAAAAATTAATATATAAATATTCTTAATTGTTATTTTTACATATAAACAACTAACATAAAAAAATTGTTTTACCAAGTACTTTAGTAGAAATAGCTAATTGAATCAGTAATTAGTTAAACCAGCTAATTGAATCCGTTAACAGTCAATTCGCAAACGCACTGTAGATCTTTGTCAATAATTGATTGCATAAATGTTGAAACTCCCAATTCATAATTGCTCCACCATATGTAACTCCAACTCCTTTGAATAATTGTTCTTCAAACTTTCTTTATGTCCAAGTAACAACCGGTAAGTTAAAACCTAAAAAATGGGCTCCCAATAATTTCAAGAAAATAGACAAAACCTTAATATTTTAACCATATATATATATATATATATGGTAGGAGTGAGTTTTTTTTTAGGGACTCTGCATAGTTGTTTACTTTGAATAGGATCCCATAAATTAAACCAACCCACTGCATTTTGCTTGTATTATTTGCTGAATTCATAAAGACAAAGAAATTAAGAGAGAGAGAGAGAGAGAGAGAGAGATTGATGTAGGGATGCAGTGGAAAGATGAGAGAGCGATGGTGTCTGTCTATACCATCAGATTAAGTCTTGTGGAGATTAGCCCTCAGTTTGTATTGTAGCCTCTCATACTCTCTCTCTCTCTCTCTCTCTCTCTCTCATACAATACAATACATATTCAGGGGGCTATTTATTATTCCTATTCCGGGTTGCATAGTGGACACTGGTCTCTCTATATAAGTCGTGCCATTTCTGCTCAACTTTTCTACTCAGAGACCACCCTTCTCTCACTCCACCTACTTAGGTACGTACACATTCTCTCTCTCTACCCTGTAATAATTACTGTATTAATTAATGGAATAATTCTCTCCAGGCAAATCAAAATACTAGTACTATCAAACATGGATTCTTACGATAACTCCTCCTGGCTCACTGAAATGGTAACTAAACCTCCCTCCCTCCCTCCCTCTCTCTCTCTCTCTCTCTCTCTCTCTCTCTCTTAACTGAGTAAGATCAGATAGTGATATACATGTATATATATGTATATATGTATCCTTATTCGTTACTGCCTGTACCATGATTCTTGTGCTGTTTTAGGAAACCACCATGTTGGAAAGGGGACCAATTTTCTTTAAACCCCTCTAACTTCCAATTCGGGACCAATTTCTTTAACTCATCCTTGTCCATATGTCAAGAAGATATAGTTTCGTCGATCAGATCAGATCTACCTGACTGATGGTGTCTTCTACCTGTCTGTCATATGATGTCAGGAAATTTCAGTCAGTCACTTCAAAAGAAAAAAAAAAAAAAAAAAAGATCCTGAACTAATTAATTAGTTGCAGCAGGGTCTGGACAGCTCTATGGTGATGGAGCAGTGCGAATTCATGGATTCCTTCGACGAAGACATGGCCGCCATGCTCGGACACGACTTCGACTTCGACTTCGACAATAATAACAATAATAATAACAACAACTCATCCTCCTCCTCCACTCTCGTCAACATCCCCAGCACCAATTCAATCTCCTCTCTCTGCAATTCCCCGCCTCCGCCGCCGCCGAAGCTCCACAAGCCCAACAATTACTCCAACTTCCCGCCAATTCCAATTCCCAATCCCAATTCAACGCCGCTCATACTCAACTTCGCCGGCGCGGCGGAGAATCAGGTCTCCGGCGAGGAACCAGCGGTCACTGAACCACCGGAAGATCAGCTGAAGCGGGCGCCGCCGGCGAAGAAACCCAGCCGTGTGAGGCCTCCGTCGCAGACTTACGACCATATTATCGCCGAGAGGAAGCGGAGGGAGCAGCTCAGCCAGAGATTCGTCGCGCTTTCCACCATAGTTCCCGGCCTCAAGAAGGTAGGTCCTTCCGTCCGTACGTCCGCCATTAATTATTTAAATAATCCATTGAGGCATTTCGTCGAACACCTTTGATTCGCGCAGATGGACAAGACTTCGGTTTTGGGGGACGCCATAAAGTACCTGAAGCATCTCCAGGAGAGGGTGAAGACGCTGGAGGAGCAGGCGACGAAGCAGACGATGGAGTCGGTGGTGCTGGTGAAGAAGTCGCAGGTGACGGCGGAGGACGACGGCGAGGGGTCGTCCTCCGACGAGAAGAGCAGCTGCTCCGACGAGCTGCCGCTGCCGGAAATCGAAGCGAGGGTGTGCAAGAACCACATACTCCTCCGGGTGCACTGCGAGAAGCAGAGGGGTATTTTGGTAAATTTACTCACCAAGGTGGAGTCCCTCAACCTCGCCGTCGTCAACACTAACGTCACCCCCTTCGGGACCTTTGCCCTCGACATTACCATTGTCGCCGAGGTACTGCTGCTACCAGGTCCCGGACCACAGACTAGGGGTCCCGGACCTCGGCAACTCAACTCAACTCAACATTATTTAATTTAATTAATTCTCTCTATTTATTGATGGCGATGGCGATGGTGTTCAGCTTTAATCCTGCCTGCGATTTAATTAACTTTGGATGTGAATGCAGATGGAGAAAGAATTCAATTTGACAGTGAAAGAAGTGGTGAAAAGGCTGCGTGGGGCATTTTAGCTTTTGAAGAATGCAGATGGATGATCGAAATGCATGCAGCCAAGAAAACAGCGTCGTCGTCATTGCAAACATGATGATTGTGATGGGTCTGTCTGTCACTTCTCTCTCTCTCTCTCCCTTTCACTCTCTCTCTCTCTCTCCCTTTCACTCTCTCTCTCTCTATATATATACATGTATATGTGTAGTGGGTGAGTCATAAATGTAATATATATGTATATGCATACCAATATACACGATGTTGTGGGAGTGCTTTCTGTCAATTATTTCTTCTCATCATGTAACTCTGGTTAATTATACTGCCAACCAATTACTGTAAATTTTTAGGGTTTCGTTTTCTTCAAAGATTATTACATAAGATTACTAATGAAAAACATCACTCCTTTTATGGGACAAAGAAAGTATTATTATTTGAATTTTGCAAGTGTTGGCATTACGTTTCAACGTTTTGAAGAAAATGTTGGAAATAATATTGATGTGGAATCAAGTTAGAATTTGACAAAATAATTTAAAATATATTTAATTATATTTTGAATAAGAATTGCTTATTCCCAAAGTTTAGGTATGCTTTATTGAGTATTTTTAAATATTTCAGTTTCGAAATTTATGTTATATTATGTTTATCTAATAGTTTTGAAAGTCTATAAATATTGTAGCCTCAGTTATTCATTTTCAATAGAAGAGATTCAATACAAATAAAATAGTCATGTTCGTCTCTGTCCCATTCTCCTTTCTTCCTACTTTGCTTCTGTTTTTTTCATATATATATATACATATATATATATAGTAGCTGGTTCACCTTTTTTACACACGCGTCCACACAACACACTTCATTGAACTTTCTTTTCTATTAACTATATATATATATATTTCTACTTAATAAAGTAAACTGTTGTGTACCTCCTATATATATATTTTTTTCTTCTTTTATCAAATATATGTATTTTATTTTCTTTTTTTATTTTTTTGGTAAAACTCATAAGTGGTATAAGAGTCTGGTGTAACTTGGCGTAATCGGGTATAAATATTGCATGCCCAAATATCCTATGTGCAAAAGGATGTCGATAGTGGCGTAGGGTGCGGGGATGAGAGACAACATCGGGGTGACGTTTGTCTATCCTTAGTTGACATCGAAAACTTACACAACTTGGTCAATCAAGGTTGAGGCGATCATGGAAGCGTAAGGTGTTTGGAAGCTATTGAATTGATAGAAGAAAGAGCGGTAGATGCAAGAAAGGATAAGGCGGCAAGGGCGCTCCTTTTTTCCAAATGCTCCCGGAGGACCTATTATTGCAAGTCGCACCGAAGAAGACTGCAATGGAGTTTTGAGAGAGTTTAAAAACCAGATTCGTTAGGGATATCGTGTTAAGACGGCACGTCTGCCGACACTAAGAAGCGAGTTTTAGGAAATGCGTATATGGAGAAACCCTGGAAGCATACCGGGAAAGCTGAGAGGGATGGCCGCAAAATATTCCAGCATCGGGATGACATTGGATGACACGGCCTGGGTAAAGAAATTGTTTGATTCTTTCCCTAGCGATTATTATCCCGTTATTGCAGAAATTGAGTGATTTTGTGACATGAGAACTATGTTGTTTGAGGAAACGATATGGCAACTGAAGGCGCTTGAGGAGCCTATACAAATAGGGAAACCCATATCTCTTGGAGAGAATCAATTGCTTCTCACCAAAGCACAATGGAGAGAAAGAGATAGTCGAAGGAATTGCGACTAGTGTAGACGACAACAACAACAATGCGAAAGGCTCGGACAGAAGAAGTTGCCGAAACAAGAGTCACATCAAATGTTACAAATGCGGAAGAATGGGGCACTATGCGTCTGAGTGCAGGAGGAAGCTAGATTGACGAGGCCGTCTTAAGCAAAACCATGCAAGCACCTCAAATACCCCCGGGACCAATAACTCGGAGCAAAGCACGAAAATTTTAAGATCAAGTTTCAGCCTTAGCAATTCAATTAGACGAAGAAAATAAATTCAAAACACAGGCATGGAGGCCTCTTTCACCCTTGCTGATTTTAATCTAACCAAGCCAAGATCAAGACGAACTTCAAGAAGGTGCATTTTCATTGGCCCCACTAGAGAAGTCCAATCAATAATTTATTTAATGCTACTTAAATTTCCAATGTGATTTGTGGAAATTTCAAGAAGAATTAAATATTGTTGAACTTCCAAAAAAAAACCTTAAATGGTGGTGGATTTCCAAGACAATATAAATAAGGGTAGATTTTCAAGATGACATCAAAGAGAGTCGATTTCCGAGATGACATCAATGAGGGTGTGGAGTTCCAAGATGAGTTTAAAGGTCCAAGGTTAAATGCATTGAATCTATTATGTTTCCTAGGCTGATTGCATTAATTTGTTTTAACTATTTCCTAGAATGAATGTAATAGTTTCCAATTATTGCATTTATTTTCCCTTGTCTATAAAAGGGAAAATTTAGATGTAATTTGAGGATCCTTGTTTTTGAATATATTTGAACTTTAGTTCTTTCTTTAAACTAAGTGTTTGAGAGCGATTCCTTGCACTTTGGTTTATCCATCAAATCGGGTCTTTGGTTAAGTCCATAGGTTCGTTGCTTCCAACCTTCGCAGGGGTTTAGCATATTCATTCGAGTTGTCTTTGTTTCGACTTATTGGGTCTAAAACAAGTTCCTTAGGTTCCTAAGCAAGCAAGAATACTTCGGTACTGCAATTTTCCTTTGATTAAATATCTATTTCAACTGGGCATAACAAAACGTGAAGCACCCCCCTCGGTTCCACGTCATCTGGTATCAGAGCCACATGATTCAGGTTTCTCAACTTGAATCTTTGTGTGTTTAAAAAAAAAAAAACAATCTGCAAAAAAAAAAAGGAAAATGATTGAATTTCAAAAGTCGGTACCAATCAAAAGACGGTACTAAGTCATCCGGGTAGAAACGAGTTAACCTTTCTTCTCATTTCCATTTTTTTTTTATATTTGAAGAATTCCTTTTCCTTTGTCTTCAATCTTGTCTAAATACATCTTTACTCCTTGTGAAATTTGGTTGCAACACTGTGGATTAGTTACCAACGACTTGGATTTGGCTAAAGTGTAAGATGGAGAGGTTTGTTACGAGCGGAGTGATACACGAGGGTCGTGAAGGACTTTTATTTTTTTCTAACAAATTATACATATATCTAGAATATTTTTTCTAATGGCAGGTGAAGACAACCACCCTCATGGGTTTGATCTCAAGTTTCTCATGGACACCTTGCTAAAAGAAATGCGCAATCTGCACCATGCATCTCTCGAGACAATTAACAATAGGTTGGATCAGATCGAACTTAGCCAAACTCAGGGAGGCACTCCTACTCATGTAGGAGAACATGACCCAGAGGTACTGCCGGCAAGGAACAATCACCCACCACGAAGAAATGGTAGACATTTACCACCTCATGAGGATAAACGTGAGGATGAAGGAGAGTATGAGGATGACCATCCTAGAAATTGGAATCGTCGGGACCAGCGGAGACCAGAGGATGATGCCTTGCGATCTATCAAATTCCAAATCCCTCCATTCTATGAGAAATCTGATCCGGAGACATTTCTGGAATGAGAACGAAAGATTGAACTTGTCTTTGATGTTCAACCCTTGTCCGAGGTGCGTAAACTACGGCTTGCGGTAATGGAGTTTTCAAACTATGCACTAACATGGTGGGACTAATTGAGCCAATCCAGAAGAAGAAATGGAGAGCCAGCCATTCGGACATGGACTGAATTGAAGAGATTGATGCGCAAGCGATTTGTGCCATCATATTATCATCGAGATCTATTGCGTAGGCTTCAAAGCCTTACTCAAGGATCCCGGACTGTTGAAGATTATCACAAATAGATGGAAATGCTCTTGATGCATGCAGATGTGCAAGAAGATCCGGAGGGCACCATGAGTAGATTTCTCAATGGATTGCACAGGGATATTGCCGATGAAGTTGATAGGTATCCTTCTCTTGACTTGGAAGAAATGTTACATTTGGCCATTAAGGTGGAGCAGCAACTACGGAGGAAGAACAAAATTGGGAGCTCTACCCACAAGAACTCCAGCCCACCCACCTACCCAAAGAAGGGTGAAGATAAGACACCTCTTGCACCACGACATGACAAAGGCAAGGCAATCATGGGAACTGAAGTGGCCAAGTCGAGTGCTTCACAACAGCCCAAATCTCAAGGTAACCATAGTCGTGATGTTATATGTTTTAAATGTCAAGGTCGAGGACATTTTGCTAACCAATGCCCAAACAAGCACACAATGATTCTAAATGCAAGTGGAGAGTATGAATCCGATTCGGATGAGAATAGTGAGGCTGATGGAGATGAATGTGGAGAAGAGGCCGACTATAATCTTGAAGCTGGTTTAACCTTGGTCACATTGAGGGCCTTGAGTGCATTGCCTAAGGAGATAAACAACGATGAACAACGGGACAATATTTTCCATTATAGGTGCAAGATAGCCAACAAGGTTTGTAGCATGATCATAGATGGTGGAAGTTGTGCCAATGTGGTAAGTGATCTTGTGGTTCGGAAATTGGGGCTGAAAACTGAAGCCCACCCAAAGCCATATAAGCTGCAATGGCTTAATAATTGTGGTGAGGTCAAGGTTACAAAACAAGTCCATGTTGATTTCAATATCAAGGACTACAAGGACCAAGTATTGTGTGATGTGGTCCCTATGCAGACATGTCATATCTTGCTTGGGAGGCCATGACAATTTGACAAAAGGACAATGCATGATGGGCACCTGAACCGGTATACATTCGTTCATGATGGAAAAAAGATTACACTCAAACCATTGAGTCCCAATGAAGTGAATGCCGACCAAAAGTACTTGTATCAGCAATTTGTTGAGGAAGCTAAAGAGAGAAGAGCGCGAGAGAAAAGTGAAGAGGGAGTTGTTAAAAAGAGTGAAGATACTTTGAGTGCTAAACATTTGAGTGAGAAAGAAAAACATATGATTCCGAGAGGAAAGAAAAAGAGCGAAAAAGAAAAAGGAGAGCATCCACCCCCAAAGTTGTTCTTGAGTTTGAGAGAAGTTGAGCATTTGAGCGACGGTGAGACTAACTTCTTTCTTCTAATATGCAAACCAAATTGTCTATCTGTGCAGGACATGAGCAAGCTTCCCCCAAGCATTGCTACCCTCCTTGAAGAATACCAAGATGTATTCCCCGAGGATGTTCCCGGTGGTTTGCCTCCAATTCGAGGCATTGAGCATCAAATTGAATTCATTCCCGGAGCATCGATTCCTAACCGTCCAGCTTATCGTGCTAATCCGGAGGAGGTCAAGGAGATTAAGAAGCAAGTTGAATAGTTGTTGAGCAAGGGATGGGTTCGAGAGAGCCTTAGCCCATGTGCCGTTTCGGTTTTGCTTGTACCCAAGAAGGATGCATCATGGAGGATGTGTGCCGACTGCCGAGCTGTCAATGCCATTACGGTAAAGTATCGACACCCTATACCTCGCTTGGATGATATGTTAGATGAATTAAATGGTTCTACTATTTTTAGCAAAATTGATTTAAAGAGTGGATACCATCAAATTCGCATGAAAGAAGGAGATGAATGGAAAACAGCATTCAAGACCACTTTTGGTCTCTATGAATGGCTTGTTATGCCATTTGGTTTAACAAATGCTCCTAGTACATTTATGCGGCTAATGAACCATGCGCTTCGAAATTTCATTGGCAAGTTTGTGGTAGTTTATTTTGATGATATTCTAATTTACAGTAAATCATTTGATGAACATACCGAACATGTGCAAGCTGTTTTGAGTATGCTGCGTGATGAGAAATTGTATGCTAACCTGAAAAAATGCGACATTTGTGTCGACAAGTGCAATTTTCATGGTTTCATTGTAGGAAAAGAAGGAGTGAGTGTGGATGAAGAAAAGATCAAAGCCATCCAAGAATGGCCAACTCCTACTACCATTCGAGATGTACGAAGCTTCCATGGGCTTGCAAGTTTTTATAGGCGCTTCGTACGAAACTTTAGCAACATTGCAGCACCTCTCACAGCAATCACCAAGAAGAATGACAAGTTTGATTGGGGAGTAGAGCAACAACAAGCTTTTGATTCACTGAAGCATAAACTTACACATGCACCCGTACTTGCACTTCCAGATTTTTCTAAGGCTTTTGAGATTGATTGTGATGCGTCTGGTGTAGGGATTGGAGCTGTGCTATCCCAAGAACGACGTCCGGTGGCCTATTTCAGCGAGAAGCTACATGGGGCTGCATTGAACTACTCAGCGTACGACAAGGAGCTGTATTCCTTGGTTCGAGCCTTTCAAACTTGGCAGCACTATCTTCGGCCCCAAGAATTTGTGGTGCACACAGACCACGAGTCACTAAAGCACATCAAGTCTTAAGCGAAGTTGAGTGCACGGCATGTACGTTGGATCACCTTCATCGACACTTTCCCATACATTGTCGAATACAAAAAAGGTAGAGAGAATGTGGTCGCCGATGCTCTATCTCGAAGGTACGCACTTGTTACATTACTTGAGTCCAAGTTAATGGGTTTTTCTCATGTGAAAGAGCTTTACGAATTTGATTCTGATTTTGGTGACATCTATACTGCGTGTGCTAAGCATGGTCATAACAAGTATCATTTACATGATGATTATTTGTTGTATGAGAACCGTTTATGCATTCATAGATGCTCACTTAGGAATCTTCTTGTGCATGAAACACATTCTGGAGGTTTGACGGGTCATTTTGGTAGGTCTAAGACTTTGAACATATTGCAAGAACATTTTTACTGGCCACACATGAAGTCTGATGTTGAACAATTTATAAATAAATGCATTGTGTGTAAAACAGCCAAGTCTACCGTCCAACCCAATAGGCTGTATACTCCTCTACCCATACCCGAATCACCTTGGATTGACATTTCTATGGACTTTGTTTTGGGATTGCCTAGGAGTCGGGGAGGAAAGGATTCAATATTTGTTGTTGTTGATAGGTTTTCGAAAATAGCACACTTCATCCCATCTACGAAAACCACTGATGCCACACATGTTGCTAACTTATTTTTTAGAGATGTTTTGAAACTGCATGGTGTGCCGAGGACAATTGTTTCTGATCGGGAAACAAAAATTTTAAGTCATTTTTGGAGAACTTTGTGGGCAAAATTGGGCACTAAATTGTTATTCTCTACTTCACACCACCCTCAAACGGATGGTCAAACTGAATATGTGAATAGGACTTTAAGGAGTTTACTGCGTACCTTAGTCCGTGAGAATATAAAATCTTGGGAAGAATGTTTACTTCATGCAGAATTTGCTTACAATCGAACTATTCATAGGGCTACTAACTGTTCCCCTTTTGAAATTGTTTATGGGTTTAATCCCTTGACTCATTTGGATCTTTTGCCATTGCCATGCAATGAGCACAAAAGTCTCGATGGCAGAAAAAGAGCTTAATTTGTGCAGCAATTACATAGCCGAGTGAAAAAAAATCTACAGCGGGCTGCTCACAATTATGCCAAACATGCAAACAAAGGCCGGAAGAAGATTGTGTTCCAACCCGATGATTGGGTTTGGTTACATTTGTGTAAGGAGAGATTTCCGGAACAAAGAAAGTCCAAGCTCACACCACGAGGAGATGGTCCATTTAGAGTACTTGAGCGTATCAATGATAATGCTTACCGCATTGAGTTACCTGGTGAGTATCAAGTTCATGGAACATTCAATGTTGCTGATCTATCTCTTTTTGATACAGGAGACGAACATCTCATCACAGCGGACTCGAATCTTAAAGAGGGAGGGAATGACGAGGCCATCTTAAGCAAAACCATGCAAGCACCTCAACTACCCCCGGGACCAATAACTCGGAGCAAAGCACGAAAATTTCAAAATCAAGTTTCAGCCTTAGCAATTCAATTGGACGAAGAAAATAAATTCAAAACATAGGCATGGAGGCCTCTTTCGCCCTTGCTGATTTTAATCCAACCTAGCCAAGATCAAGACGAACTTCAAGAAGATGCATTTTCATTGGCCCCACTAGAGAAGTCCAATCAATAATTTATTTAATGCTACTTGAATTTCCAATGTGATTTGTGGAAATTTCAAGAAGAATTAAATATTGTTGAACTTCCAAAAAAAAACCTTAAATGGTGGTGGATTTCCAAGACAATATAAATAAGGGTAGATTTTCAAGAGGACATCAAAGAGAGTGGATTTCCGAGATGATATCAATGAGGGTGTGGAGTTCCAAGATGAGTTTAAAGGTCCAAGGTTGAATGCATTGAATCTATTATGTTTCCTAGGCTGATTGCATTAATTTGTTTTAACTATTTCCTAGAATGAATGTAATAGTTTCCAATTATTGCATTTATTTTCCCTTGTCTATAAAAGGGAAAATTTAGATGTAATTTGAGGATCCTTGTTTTTGAATATATTTGAACTTTAGTTCTTTCTTTAAACTAAGTGTTTGAGAGCGATTCCTTGCACTTTGGTTTATCCATCAAATCGGGTCTTTGGTTAAGTCCACAGGTTCGTTGCTTCCAACCTTTGCAGGGGTTTAGCATATTCATTCGAGTTGTCTTTGTTTCGACTTAGTGGGTCTAAGACAAGTTCTTTAGGTTCCTAAGCAAGCAAGAATACTTTGGTACTGCAATTTTCCTTTGATTAAATATCTATGTCAACTGGGCATAACAAAACGTGAACCACCCCCCTCGGTTCCATGTCACAGATAAAACATGAGCCAATTTGAAACTTTTGGAGGAAGAAACTATCTTGCCTCATACGGAAGATCAAGAGCCTATATTGTTGTTTTCTTGAGTAGAGACGGAGCTCATTTAAAATCACACAGGGTTATGGAGTAGTTTGTTGGAAATAATCTTGATGTGAAATCAAGTTAAGATTTGGCTAAGTAATTTAAAATACTTCCTCCGTCCACCGCCAAGGTATCTGTTTACTTTTTGCACATAGATTTTAATATATTAGTATTATATTGATATGTAGTACAATTGACATGTATAAAGACTATTATACCCTTAACATTTATGCTATTATTTGATCACATTTGTGTAATATTATACGAAGGGTGATGGTATTTTTATATTTAAGTGGAAATACATTTACTAAAAATGGAAACGGATACATTTGTGATGGACAAACAAAAATAGAAAAATTGGTAGATTGACAGAGGGAGTATATTTAATTATATTTGAATAAGAGCATCTCCAACCGACCTCTATTTATGGTGTTTCAACCCTATTTTTGTTCCAACCATACGCCATTTCATGCACTAAATTAGAGTTTGCTAACGCCATTTATTTATTTATTTATTTTATTTTTTAAAGGCAAAACAGCAAAAAAACCCCCTGTGGTTTACCAAATCTGGTGAAAACCCCCCGTGGTCCTAAAACTCCAAAAAACTACTCGTGGTTTGTAAAACGCTGCACACTCGTCCCCCCTTTAAATCACACTGACAATGTTAAATTTTAACCTTATCAGACCGTTATGCCCCTGTGTTTCTCTCTCTTCGGTTCTTTCTTCTTCTCTTTCCCCAACTTCTTTCTTTCATCCCTAAATTCTTCTTCACACATCTTTTTCCTCAATTTTTCTCTTCTTCTTCTCCAATTCCTTTTCAAGCCATAACAGTTCCACTTCTTTCTTTTCTTATTTTTCCTCAATTTTTCTCTTCTTCTTCTCCAATTCTTTTTCACGCCATAATAGTTCTACCCGCTTCTTTCTTTTCTTCTTTTTCCCCCAATTTTTTCTTCTTCTTCTTCATCTCCAATTGTTCTTTGAAGAATGAAGAATTGGAAAAGAATAAGAAGAGAAAGAAGATGACAGGCGGAAGCGGCTGGAGCAGGGAAGAAAAAAGGAAGAAAAGAAAGAGAATAAAGAAAGAAGGGAAAGAAGAAGACTAGAAAGAAGGCATCAGGTTTTTTTTTTCTCCAATTTTATTTTTTTTCTATATCTATTTTTTCCTAATTTTCTTTCTTCTTTATTTTTTCTCTCTAATTCTTTCGTACACGGTTGCAACGAGCAACAAGTTCTTTTTTTCTTCTTAGATTGATTTCAAATCTTAATGTCAAATTGAATTTTTAGATTTTTGGGTTTGATAAAAATAAAAGAAAGTAATTCTGGGTTTGGTAAGAAAGAAGAAGAACAAGGAAGAAAATGAGGAAGAAGAAGGAGGAAGAAGAAGAACGAGGAAGAAGAAGAAGAACGAGGAAGAAGAAGATGTTGTAAAAAGTAGTCATTAGGGTATTTTAGTAATTTTATGCAGAAATATATCATTCTATGGACCAAAAATCGATTTTCAGGCGCGTGCTATACAACCTCCGTTAAATCCTAACGGATGGCGGATTTTTTGCAACATTTTGGAAACCACAAGTAGGTTTTTTGGAGTTTTAGAACCACGGGGGGTTTTCAGCAATTGTTGGAAACCACAAGGGGGGTTTTTGCTGTTTTGCCAAAATTATAAATTTAATTTTTATTTTTAAATTTTATTTTAAATTATAAAAATAAAAAGTTGTTTAAAATAATAGGAAAAATTGAATATTTGAAGAATAATAGTGAAAAATTGAGTTATGGTTGGAGTAAAATTACTGCAGCAACTGCATATTTGAAGTTAAAACTGGATAAATGGAGATGATTGGGTTGGAGATGGCCTAAGTATTTGTTTGTTCTGAAAGTTTAGGTAGATTATTTTTAAGATATTTCAATTCCGAAAGTTATGTTATATTATGTTTATCCAATAGTTTTGAAGGTCTATAAATATTGTAGCCACAGTTATTCGTTTTCAATAAGAGATATTCAGTAGGAATAAAATAGTCATCTTCGTCTTTGTTCTCCCCCTTCTGCTTTTGCTCTTTCTACTCTGCTTCTGCTTTTCTTCACACACACACACATACATATATATATATATACAACCGTAGGTTCACCTTTCATACACACGTTCACACAGTACACTTCATTGCACTTTCTTTTCTATTAACTATATATATATTTCTACTTAATAAAGTACACTGTTGTATACCCTCCTATGTAATCTTTTTTATTTTATTATCGGATATATATATTCCATTTTTTTTTTTTGTAGTCTGTTTATGTGTAATTTGATTTGCTTTCTTTTATTTTTTGGTAAAATTCACAGGAAATTTGCAATTTTGTGACAGAATTCAAAAGAGAATATATTCCGTCGCAATTTAGTGACAGTATTCACAAGGGAATATATTATGTCACAAAATTTGCAAAAGAAAGTATTCCGTCGTAACGAAATTTAGGATGTTTGTAAGAAAATATATTTCGTCGAAAAATATATAATTATATCAAATTTTCATACGGTGAATAAAAAAAATTCGTTGCAATATGCAATGGATTGTACAACTGATATACATTCTATGGAAATTTAGTCATACATTTATACAACGAATAAAAAAATTTGTTGCAATATTGCAATGGATTGTACCATTGATATACATTCTGTCGCAATTTAGTGGTACATTTATACTACATTTCGTTGTAATTCAGTCGACGAATAAAAAAATTCGTTGCAATTTTGCAATAAATTATACAATTAATATAAATTCCGTCATAATAAAAAATATTTCTCTACAATTTCACTCTCATCCTAAAATTTTATTATTATATATAATTTTACATATACACACACAATATAACCATTATTCGTACATAACCATCATTAGTAAAATCAATAATAATAATAATAATAATATAAAATTTTGTCCAACTTCACCCTAGCCGATTTCACCCTTCGACACCCCTCCCAAAAGCCGCCTAAGCCGTCGTTCTACGACTCAACCACCACCACCAGCATCGTCTACTTCCGTCTCCGGCAACATTGTCATGCCGTAATTTCAGAGTTGTTCACTTCTTCGAAAACTTATTTTCTTCCTTGTTGCTCTCATTAATTTGATTTGATTTTTATTTGTCGTGTGTTATTTGTTGAGGACTTGGTTTCACTTAAACTCGAATCTAGTTTTTGCTTTTCACTGCTAGTTCAAAAGTTATCCGAATTTTCCTTTAAACTTTTTGGTAGTATTGGTATGAATTGGTTCTACTTGAAACTTACTAATGACTTTTGATATTATTTTTATCTTTGCAGTCGGCCAACGGAAGAAGATACCCTGTAAGTTCCATTCTTTTTATTTATACATAATTTGATTTGTCTTCTTGCAAAGTTTCTACTTGACCTAGTTCTAAATTTGATACGTATCATAACATTTCCAATTAGTCTTTTCACTACGCAATAATCAAGTGTGTTATTAATATATTCTAGGTTCTTTGCTCGTAATGTTTATTACAATTGATATATTGATATCCATACCATGTACTATTCAGCTTTATTGTGTTCGCTTGGATCCATCACTCACCTATGGATTAGTTCTCAAAATAAAATATTGTGTTCCTCAAGCAATAGTTAATATTTCTTAAGAAAATTAAATATTTACAAAAAATTATGGTGAAATTGTTGTATTAAGCTCTGTGTTTTATGTATTTAATTAGTCTACTAGCATGATTGTGGGATTCCTTGGGAAACATTTATTTAATTATTATTTATTAAAATAAAAATAATAAAATTGTGGACTCTAAATAAATTATGTATAAATATAGCAATCTATTAAAAAAAATTATATAATTTTGATGGACGAAAAAGATATTAAATAGCGAAGAGTGAATGAAGCTAACCACTAACCATCAAGTGGTGATGTTGCTTGCTCGATTAAAACGGCTATATGGCGGACTATTACTCACTGATTCGATTAAGTCATCGTACAATCAATTATCAATTTTAAATAATTAATATTTTGTTTGTCTGCTTATTTTACAATACAATTTTCAATATATATTTTATTTTTTTACAAAACTCAATATTAGACTATTTACACAATTTCTATATCTTACTTAAAAATACTATTTTGTCCGGTTCAAATGGTTTCATTTATTTTTTGCGTGTTAATTTTTTTAATATTAATTATTATATCAAAGTATAGTACAAGTAAATAAAAAATTTCAAAAATACTTTCATTAGTGTCTTATAATACTAATAGATATTTGTACTACAAAATATAAGAATATTTTTAATATTAAATATAACGACGCAAAAGGTAAATGCGACTATTCCATTAGAGATGGACAGAGAGAGTATATTGTTTCAAATAATTTCAATAAAAAAACAAATTACTTGAATATTATTTTCTTCATCCTACCTAATTTGTTACTTTAGCTGGACACAGAATTTTAAATATTATTTAATTAATAAATAATTAAGAAGAATATTAATAAAGAATTATAATTCTTCGTCCAAGTGATTTTCTTTCTAGTCGTCTTTTACTTCTTCGGCTAGGTCAATTTCCATATAACTCATGGTTTGTCGTCGCGGAATGTTGTCGCGGATCGGCCTATACCGTTTCAAATACATTGCGACGTTTCGGTCAAATATAGACCAACATAATTTTTTTTATTTTTAAAATAATAAATAATTAAAATATATTAAATCATAAATATAATTATTTTTAAAATTATAAAATAATTTTAAAATCTTGTCTAAAAAATAATTTTAAATAATAAATTTATAATTAATTATAAATTATTCTAAAATATTAATTTTAATAGAAATCAATTTTTATAAATTAAATAAAAATGAAATACCATTCATACAATTAAATTTATAAATTAAATAAACAAATTAATTAAAATATTCCAATACTAATTCCAACCCAAAAATTAAGTAAATAAATCGATTTTATATTATTTTTACCAAAATTAAATTAATTGCGCTTAACACCCAAAAATAACATAATTATTTAGGTCATTTATCAAATTTCTTCGATTCAATTCTTCCTTTCTTCCCCGCACTCGTTTCTTCCCCAACCCTGCAAATCTTCTTCCCAACCCTGCAAATCTTCTTCCCAACCCTCCTTATCCACACGCACACCTTTCACTAATTTTTTCCTACTGTCCTCCCTTAATTCACATTTTCTTCATCGTCTCAAGTTTCAGATATGAAATGGAAGGAATTAAACGAGAAAGAGTAACAAGCACACTCTAAGAAATGAAAATTTGAGCGATTTCAGGAAGATTTTGGAAAAAATCTGATATTTTCTTCGTACCTGAAGAGTCCTGCCCGTGCCGGTTCCGGCGAACCACAAACACAACCCTAGCTTTTCTCAGTTATCCTGCAAAAATCTGGATTGTCGTGGTTACTTTGATGTCAATTCGAATCAATCCGTGCTAATTTTGGTGAAGCAGATTGAGAATGACACGGGCGGGGGAAATTCATTGGAGCGGTAAATCGTTCATCTCTTCGGTTTTAATTGAAATGTTCGAATGGAATTGATGCGTTTTGGTCCAAATAATTGATCCGAGTGTTTTTGTTCGAATGAGTTTTGCTGTTCTTCCTAAGCACGTAGCCGCGGTGATAAAATGGCAGAAGGATCCGTTGAAGGCGATGGATATGTTCAATTCTGTGAAGAAGGAAGAAGGGTACAAGCACACAGTGTTGACATACAACTGCTTGATTGAGAAGCTAGGTTTTAATGGCGAATTCGAGGCCATGGAGAAGATAGTGGCTGAGATGAGGGAAAATTTGGACAACAATTTGATGGAAGGGGTGTATGTGAGTGTGATGAGGAATTATGGAAAGAAGAAGAAAATTCAGGAGGCTGTGGATGTGTTTGAGAGGATGGATTTCTACAATTGCGAGCCGACGGTGATTTCTTACAATGTGATCATGAATATCCTTGTCGAAAACGGCTATTTCGATCAGGCTCACAAGGTATACATGAGGTTAAAGGATAAGGGGATTGCGCCGGATGTACATACATATACAATTAGGATAAAATCGTTTTGTAGGACAGGTAGGCCGTGTGCTGCGCTGAGGCTTTTGAACAACATGCCATTTCAGGGTTGCGAGTTTAATTCGGTGGCATATTGTACGGTGATTAGTGGATTTTATGAGGGGGACTGTGGAGGGGAGGCGCTGGGGTTGTTTAACAGGATGTTGAGTCTTTGTATCGTTCCTAAAGTTGCTACGTTCAATAAGTTAATCCACACGCTTTGTAAGAAGGGGAGGATTCGAGAAAGTGAAATGTTGTTGAATAAGGTTGTTAAGAGAGGTATCCTCCCGAATTTGTTTACATACAACATATTTATACAAGGTCTTTGTAAGAGAGGTCTTCTTGATGAGGCTGCTCGGGTTGTGGACAATGTGAGAGGAGAAGGGCTTTCTCCGGATATTGTGACATATAATACGTTCATAAGTGGTTTGTGTAGGTGCTCTAGAGTTGAGCAAGCAGAGGCGTATATGCATAAAATGGTTAATAGTGGTTTGGAGGTGGATGCTTTCACGTATAATACGATCATTGATGGTTATTGCAAGCTTGGTATGGTGCAAAAGGCGGATAAAGTTCTGTCTGATGCTGTGTTTAGAGGGTTTGTGCCGGATGAGTTTACGTATAATTTGTTGTTGTACGGGTTGTGTGAGGATGATGATATAGATAGGGCTGTGAGTACGTTTAGGGAGGCCGTTGGGAAAGGTATAAAGCCGAATTTGATTATGTACAATACTTTGATCAAAGGGTTTTGCAAGCGCGGCCTTATTTTGGAAGCTTTGCAGCTGATGAATGAGATGGAGGGGAGCGGGTGCAGGCCCGACACATGGACGTATAACCTGATTATAAATGGATTCTGCAAGATGGGCTGCTTGAATGACGCGACTATCCTTATAAACGGTGCCATCACTAAAGGATTTCGTCCGGACATATTTAGCTTCAACACGTTGATTGATGGTTATTGCAAGCAATCGAAGATGGGGGAGGCGCTTGCCATTGTTGATAGCATGTGGGAGCACGGAATTGGCCCGGATGTCATCACATATAATATCGTGTTGGATGGACTTTGCAAGGGTTCAAAATGTGATGATGTATGGGAAATATTTGAAGGGATGGTGGAGAAGGGTTGTATGCCGAACATTATTACTTATAATATACTTATAGAAAGCTTTTGTAAGGCTTGGAAACCAGCAAGAGCCTTGGAGCTTCTCGATGAAATTCAGCGAAACGGCCTGTGTCCGGATACAGTAACTTTCGCTACTCTGATTAATGGATTTTGCAGTAACAGGGACTTGGATGGAGCTTATGAGTTGTTTAGAAGAATGGAAAAGCAATATAATCTTTCGCCTACATTAGCAACGTGTAATATTCTCATCAATGCATTTTCCGAGTGTTTAAATATGGATTTTGCTGTGAAACTATTTCAAGAAATGGGCGAGAGAGGTCTTTTTCCAGATAACTACACTTACCGTTGTATGGTCGATGGTTTTTGCAAGACAGGAAACATCGATGCCGGATATCAATTGCTTCTAGAAAATGTCGCAAAGGGGTTTGTTCCATCCCTAAAAACATTCGGGCGCGTTTTAAATTGCTTGTGTGTGAAGAATAGATTGCTTGAGTCGGTTGGAATTATACACCTCATGGTGGACAAGGGGATTGTTCCTGATGTTGTGAACACGATATTTGAAGTGGATAAGAAAAAAGTTGCTGCGCCGAAAATTGTTGTGGAAGACTTGTTGAAGAAGTCCCACATTACTTATTATGCTTATGAGCTATTGTACGACGCTATTAGAGATAAGAAGCTATTGAGGAAGAACAGAAGATACAAAATCCTGTTTGGCTCGAAAAATGGCTCAAAATGAAGTATTCTTGTTGAATTGGAGATCGAAATACAGGGCTTTGATAGTGAGGCACTCCTGTTGTACGATGTCGTGCCTTTTCATTTCAATGCATATTATACTGATTTTTCAGTAATGTAATGAATGTTGTTTTGTGTGTTTCAGGTTTCGCTTATGGATGAAGAAGTTCACTGACAACTTTGCATCTAATGGCGTGGGTATATTGTTAGTAACTTAGTATGTGCTGAATGTTTATATAGTCGTCAAATATTTTTGAGAGTTTTAAGTATCTACTTTTTATCTCATTTAGACGCACTAATGTTAGTACTGAATCCAAATCTGCAGCGATAGGTGTTGGAGCTAATGTTGACCGTGGGACAACATATGTTGATCAAGTAGTGACTGCTAATGTTGCTAACGATTGTTTGTCAACAGTTGCCGAACCCTATCCCAGAGCAGGTCATAGATGAATTTGGCTGGCGCATATTACTGGATATGTGCTAAAGAACCTTCAATAAATGCTGCGTAAGCGTACTATAACTTTTATAGGTTTAATTACGTATGTCCTCTTTAGTGTGCCGTTATTTTTGAAACTCTTGCTTTCATAATCTTAAGCAGTTAATTTGTAAAATGGATGTTTGGCTGTTTCATATACATATGATAACTAACTAATTTTATGACAACTTTAATTTTATCTTTCATTCACCCACTGTCCCTCTGAAGCTTCTGTATTTCATGCATTTCTTTTGGTAGAACGATTATGATCAAGTTAATAAATATATTATGTGTATTCTCACCGCCATTCTATTACCATTTGTAGGACAGATTATTTTGTAACTACATTATTTCTCTCTCTTCAAGAGTCCTTCCTCGTGTAGGTTAAAGCTTTGATTAATCTTGAAACCCTTTCAGAAAATTCTCTGAGACATCAAATTACCACTGATCAAAATACTTATAGTTTGTATATCTATACTAATATTTATCCGTCATATTCTATATGCACTCATATTAAAGCAGTTTTGATAAATGTTAACTATGATGCAACCAAGTCCAAAGTTGTATTGGATTGCATTATCAAAAAAGGGGTTGATGGCTCCTAGCTTGATGGTTTGGGTGGAACTGATCCATGTTATGTACCGCATCAAGCTAAACATCTGTAGAACTGCTATGGTATTTTTTTTTTTGCACCGACCAAAATTTCCTGCTCTACTATTTATTTTTTGTTGTTGCTGCTTAGATGTCATTTTTATTGGTATATGAGTTTTTTCTTCGGGTGTGTTTGTTTGGGGGATTGAATTTTAAATAGACTATTCATCCAATTTTTTCCCCTAAAAAACATCAAATCAAACTACTATTTTTCATTTTTTATATTATACTAAAAATTAATTTTACATTCAAAACATCACATCAACACCTATTTATATCACATCATACAACTATTCAAATTCAAAATTTTTACTATTCAAATCCTAACTCGAAATCCAAACCCCCAAACAAACACACCCTTCAAAAACTTCTGGTTTTCTTTTTCCAATTTCTAATCACATAATGGAAGTTTGTAGTTAATTTTTAATATGGTTCTTACCTGTAGATGTGTTGCGCACTCATCTGCCAAACATTACACCTCCATCATACCGAGGCACAACCATACGGCATTTATATTATGTTAGGACTATGCTATCTGGACAACATTTGGTTCTGGAAAATGGGTCTACGCAAGGAGAGTCAATACAAGAATTTTCTGAGCTGGTTAGTGTGTGTTGACTTTTGCTTTCTGAAAAATGAACATATTAGTTGTTTTTTGCATTGCCAATTAATCATCTACCTGTTTGTTAGCAACTAGCACTAGCATTCTGACATGTTTTCTGATGTTATCAGACATGGAATTTCTTTCATAAGTTATTATCTTGAATTATGCACAAAACATAGGTTGGATATGCTAATCTGAATGTTACAAGCCAGCTATCCACAGACCTTAATGTCGATTGAGATATATGGACCCAAATTATTGTTGTTTGAAGAAATGTCTTTGCTATTTGTTTAGATGATGAATGATACCAAATTAATATTTTAGAGATGCTTGATAACAGTTACTTCTTTTAATCTTTCTTCCATGAACCCCTACTACTTGTAGTGATGTTGATTTCTGTAAACACCTTAGGAAGCTCAGATGCCCCTCCAGATTTGGGTTACTCAGAAGAACAATGGCCTCTGGGCGAAGAAGGTAGCTTTGATGGAAGTCAACTTCTTATGACTTGTCCTCTTACATTTTTGTGTGAGATTTCTATCTTGTTTTTGTTCCATCAATCTCTAATTGTTTTGGTAATGATTCCTGCGTGCTCATGTTGGAGCATTACTTAAGATTTTAGTGAAAGTAAATTGTCATGTTTCCATATTCCATTTTGATTCTGAATTTTATTTGCTCTGCCCAAACAACTTCCATTTGATTGTTTCTCACCTTGGTACAATCAGTTTCATGGAATACGCACATCAACATTCTGAGCAGTTGATCTGGAGTACATTCACTTAGTTGGATACATGTTCTTCCAGTCATGTCTAGTTTCCATTAGAATTTTAAATTGATTTTGGGCTTTATTTTGTGTCACAACTGTTTTATCAGGAAATGTTCCCCGAGTAACCTTCTTCTTGGACGTGTACTGGAAAGAAATGGATACTGATTCTGAGTGGGTATATTTCTATACATATGCTTCTTAATGTTGATTGATTTATGTTTCCCCTCCCCTTGTGTTTGTTTCCTACGTAGTTTGGGAAAGGGTAGCCTGGCACTAAACTTGTTTCTTTTGTTTTGATTGATTTTTCTTTGTAGGCTAAAATGAATGAAGCTTTTGATGGAGATGAGGAAAATTCTGAAAGTTCACGGGATGAGATCTTATCTGTTTCTAACATCAACCCTATGAAGGAAGACATGGCTAGAAATTTTGGGAGTTCGTTATCCCTGCAGTCATTTTCTGCAATGTCTTCAACTAGAGGTTCTCTAAATGTAGAAAGACGAACCAGCTTGTCCTCAATCATGGCTCTTCCTCGGATGTCTGTGGCTGAGGTCTTACATGATTCCTCTGGTAGTAAATTATCTTGTTATCCTGTAACTCTCTTTGCAACGTGGAAACTATTGATGGATTAGTTCAGATTTTGTATGAGCATGTTTGTTAGGGCAGGCGGCCTCTGTTGTAGCCTTGTGTTGATTAGTCACTCTTCACATTTTCTCATCATTGTCTGTCTGTTTACTCTTCAGATAGTACTCAAGCTACAGTATCTCCAAGCCAGCCACCAAAACACATGAAGTCCTCTGCTGATGATGATTCAAGATTACCATTTTCTTCAGGATCAGTTGAATCTGGAGCATGTAATTGTGTTCTTGACTTTCTCGCATTCCAGAATCTTTTTTTCTTTTTTTTTTTTTCATGTTTCTCGCACTCCGGAATTTGATTCATATTGTTAATTTTTTTCTCTTTTTCGGCAATTTGTTTGGACTAATTGTATCACAACATTCTTCTGCAGCAGAAGGGGTTGTTAGAGGAAGATCATACAATATCAGATTAGATGAACAAGTTCTACTGAGATTTTCACGTAAGTACTCCGACTCAACTTATTATTTCACTGATATGGTAGTGTATGATTTAGTGTCATTGTTATTTTTTGTTACTTTTTACAGTTTCACCCAATTTATCTTACCTCTTTTCCCATCTGTAAACAGATAGGTGGAACACTTACTTTCTTTCATGAAGAGGGAGCAAGGAGATGCCTTGAGGTACAGACACATGCCGTAATCTTGTGTGGCTATTAGCAGATGTTGATTATTTTTTACAGTCTTGAAGCTGATGGGATTCTTGGTGACATTAGGTGTCAGTAACTTTGGAGGCAAAGGAAAGTGTAAATAAGCGATTTGTTCATCCTTCTCGAAAGCATTCTCCTACCATTACCAAGGTGTAGTTATTTTCCATGAAAAAAGATAGTTCATGTTATGAATTATAGCTGCACCCTCGGGTTGGATGCTCAATTTTCTGAAATTAGTATCTTACATTTTGACCAAACATGGTTTCATTCTCTTGCATTGATGGAAGTTTAATAGGAACCTGAAATGATTTTCTGCAGCGTGTAGCCCAAATGCGTACTATAACATTTATTATGTTTTTCTTCTTTGTTAAAGTATTTTCCAAAATGCTACATGCTGAATCTTGCGTACCATATCTTTTGTTTATTCTTTGATAGTTGAATTTAGCCTCGGAGAAATATAAAATTTTTCATTTTGGTACTGCTTGAAAGTTGTGACAACCTAAGAGAACAAAATAAATGGCTGATCTTTCCCCTTTTAACTGTTCAGATTCATAGTGATCACCATGAGGTTGTGGGTGATGTAGTCCAAACCAGCTTTTTCTTCTCCATTCCCATGGATGGGCCCATGACTTTTTCCACCCCTTATGTCTCTGTACAGTGGGCTCTTAGATTTGAATTTCTTATAACTCCAAAGAATGTCGACTGGACAAGGTAATAACTTTTATAGATGTGCTTTGATGCTTTCATATGATACTATTTTATAAGATAAACTTTCTGGCTGAAATATTTATTTCCTTTTTCTGATGCATATTGTTTGGCCTTCTTTTTGTATTTCTGTTGCCTAACGTTTGATCATCCTCATTGGTGGTTAGCAATTTTATATTTAACATCATGTTATCTGGCATTGCTCCTTAAAATTTCAGGTTTGAGCATCCTCTTCTGATTGAGGGAAGAGATAAATGTGAGTGGGTTCTTCCAATCACCGTACATGTACCTCCTTTAGGGGCAGCAGCTTCTCAAACTCGAAACTTCTCTTTGGAACCCTTATGGGTTCATTATTGAAGGTAAGTAAAGCTGATTTTCTGATAATATATATATATATATATTAAATTTGTTCAAGCTCTACAGGAATTTCGTTTAGTTGCATACTCTATGCTCATGAATCATGCTTATCATTAACTTGCAAGCATAGAATCTTAGGAAGGCTAAACATTTGCTTTTACAGCCTCAGGGGTCTTTCTTCTGAATTTTGATCAAGTTGGAAGAAAGATGCTGCTAATGTTGGGAAGGGATGGATGTGACAAGATGTTGAATGCTCTGAGCGAGGGAGGGCAACAATTGTTAATGAAACAATGGGTATAATATCATTTCAATTATTGCAATATTTTGTGATATAGAAGGATGGGAGGCTCTTTTGAATTTCTCTTGTTGAATTGTCGGGTTTCCATTCGTAGATTTGAGAGAGATCCTCTGGTTCTTCTTCTTCAGCGGCTATTTTGAATAGATATGGTAGCGTTAGTGGTTTTGAACCGATACTAGTCTATCCAATTTCTATATCTTCACTCACATATTTACCAACTTCTTGAATTATCATATTTTACAAGTAATTAAAGGTGTTCGTCATGGATGCTTCATTGTTTCTTTCTGTGGTATCACGAATTTATTGAGTTTCTTTTGGTGGCGATGTTGTTGGAGTTTTGGTAGGCAAAACATCACTGTATGTATCTGTTGGTAGAATCAAATTTGTAAGATTGATTAGAACTTTGATTTTGGAATTGCACAGCCTCTACCGGACTGTGTCGTTTGTTGCTTATATGTTTTCAATTGAATCTGTGTTGTTACTTTACTGTCTTTTGGGTGTTTAAGCTCGTCTAGTCCAAGTTCATTAATAATATTTCGTATGTTTTTTCTAAGCAAAAATATTTTGTACTGTATTGAATAATTCAACTGTTCAAAAAGCCATACATAAACATTGTGCGCTTTTTTCTCTATCCATTGTTTTCTACCATCACATCAAGCAGGGTAGGGTAGGGTAGGGAGGCGCTTTGGTTGTTATGCCGATGTATATAATAATCTCTGAGTCTTAAAACTATGGTGTTAGTTGGCTTGGTAAGGCGATTTAAGAAATATTGATATTATATTGATAGTCAGGTAAAAAATATGAATAAAAGATTTTTTTGCTGCACTAGTATAAAAAATAATGGCATTTGTGTAATAATAATAAAAAAATAAGAATAATTTTATAGTGATATAAGTATTTATAAAAATGATATTATTGTTTTGGGACGGACAAAAATGATAAAGAAGATATGTAACACATATTTTAGCCATATGTTTAGAATTGCATGTAGTAAAATATATTGTGGTTTTGTTAATTGTGTTTTTGTTAATATGTAACACATATTTTAGCCAATCTAATTTTTCTCACTTAAATTCGTTTCAACATTGCTTTTAGTTTCATAAATTAAATTTTCAAATTTATTCTTAACATGCTGCCCAATAGCAACATTAATTTGAAAATCACCAATGCAAATCTCATTTTTCTCATTTAAATCCGTTCCAACATTGCTTTTAATTTCATAAACTAAATTTTCCAATTTATCCTTAACATGCTGCCCAGCAGCAACATTAATTTGAAAATCAACAACAAAAATTTCGATTTCACTATTTTTATCAAACCTTAATATAAGGAAACATCAACGATTTCAAGCCTAAACAACATCACGGACAAATTACACTGCGAACAAACAAAAGGCACAAATCGAGAACCCAAACCGCAGAATCACCAAGAGAAAGTCGTGCATCAACAAGAAATGAGAACCTCCCAACTCGCCAAACTGATTAACCAGAGAACGCAAACAGAGATCGTCGGAATCACCTAAGACTTGAGAGAGAATCGCAACGTGGAACCTGTTCTTAGGCTGTGAATGAATGAATTGAATCGGTTTAGAGATCATCCATATATATATATAGATCAGGCCAGACCAGTTTAGACCAACTCGGTTCAACCAGGCAGCCTGAGATCCGATGAGTCTCACAAAGACCGGATCCGGTAGGGGGTTGTCGGGTCCGGGCTTCAATTTGGGCGGGTCGCTTGTCTGTATGTTTTAGGCCTCAATAATCATTGGCCAAAATATATAACAAATCTTCACCTTATTTTGGGCGTGGAAGATGTTTTACTCGGGTGTCATCACTCTCCGACCGTCATTGCTTCCAAGTATTTTAGTTCAATTTTAAAAGTTCGTTTTAGCCAAAAGTTGAATTACTATTCCAAAAAAAAAAAAACATTTGGAATCAAGTTAGGTTTAAAAAATAATATAGAAACCTATTATGATACATAATGCAAATTTAAACCTACACACAAGTAGCACCGGCTAATTAAAAGTATCAAATCATACAATTTTCATACAAGATACAAACATTTTAGTTTTTCAAAACATTGTATCTTCACTAACAGGATTATATTCAAATTCAACTATTAACAATGCTAATAAACATTGTAATTGTGTCTTGCAAGAAAGCATTTACCATACAATGTACTACAACAAAAATATTTACCACACAATGTACAAACATAAAGAACAACAAGCTTTCTAGTGCACATATCATTTATAATTAATGATAATAAATCACAATCAAAGCAATCATAATATTTAGGATCTAAATTCAAATTTTCATTTTTAAGGAATGAGTTCATATCTTCTTTTAGAGCGTAAAAACATTGACAGTTATACAAAGAATTACTTGTCTCCCTAAAAATAGTAGGTTCATTCATATATAAGTCATCGAACATACAATAAGTTAAAGAAGATAAATTCAAATTACCAAACATAGAGAACAACGTAGGAGTGTTGCTAACCTCATCTCTAACAAATAGGTAATTTCTAATCTCATTCTTCTCATTTAAATCCATTCCAACATTACTTTTAATTTCATAAACTGAATTTTCAAATTTATTTTTAACATGCTGCCCAACAGCAACATCAATTTGAAAATCATCAACAAAAATTTCAATTTCACTATTTTTATCAAACTCCATAATATGAACACAATTGTCAAAATCTGAGATAACAACATTTTCTTTTAAAAAATCGGAGTGTTGCTCAACAACAGTTTTCACACTCAAAATAAAATCAGAAGTAATATCAGCATTAACTAAAAGTAACATAATGCACGCAATTTGATTAACAAGTATCATCTACATGTATATCACAAAACTACACATATTTTATCATCAATAATAACTTTTTGATTTCAGAAGATTGGCAATGAAAAACAGTATTATCACTTTCAACCTCATAAACAAATTCAACGTCAATTTGCACAATATCAACATATTGAACACAAATTTTAGATTCAAGATCAATGTTTAGAGGTTTATCATCACAAGACTGCACATTTTTAGAATTAATAACCAATTCTCAACTAACAACAGACTTAGAACAACGTACATAATCATTTTTGTCCTCAAAATCAACCTTTTAATTTTTAAAAATAGTCTGACTTTCAGCAACAAAACAAACATGAGTATTAGTTTCAGAATCAATATCAGCAATTTCAAAGTTATCAAATTACACACTTTCAGATTTACAATTAATCTTATGCTCGACAGGACAAAAAACATAATTAAAGTGTTCAGTTTCTCCATCTTCTACAGCAATTATATCATGTTCCACCTTAATTCGAGTATTATTAAAATTTTTATTTGTTTCACTAAATTCATAAACAACAAATTCAGATTTTTAAACATTCAAACATGGCATATAATCTTCATAAAATATCACATTATTACTAATAACAGTTTTAAATCCGGGTCTAGAATAAAGCCACAATCTATACCCTATAACACCATAACCTAAAAAAACACAATGTTCAGTTTTCAAATCAAATCCATCAGTGCAAACATGTATTAAAGCAGAACATTCAAACACACGAACATTAGAAATGTCGACTCTTCTACTCAATCATTTACTTTCAGGACATACAACTTTAAAGGGGATAAAAGATGATCTATTTATCAAATAAGATGCTCTAACTACAGCTTCACCCCCAAACATTTCCGATAAACCGGATAATGTCAAAAGACTTCTAACCCTTTTCCAAAATGGTCCAGCTCATCCTCTCGGCCACCCCACTAAATTGGGGTGCCATGGGACATATTTAATCATTTAAATACTATTTTGTACACAAAAGTTATCAAACCAAGTGTTACAAAAATTTAAACCATTTTCAGTTTGAAAACATTTAATTTTTTTGCCCGTTTCTGTTTCAACTTGAATTTTTCAATTTTTAAAAATCCCAAAAACTTCATATTTATTTTTCATTAACAAAACCCAGGTTTTTCTTGAAAATTAATAATAAATGGTTAGAAAATATCTACAACCATCAAAAGTAAAAACACAAGAGAACCTCCACAAATTAGAATATATAAATATATATGGGTAAACTACTTTTTTAGTTATGTATTTGACCCCCTTTATCATTTTAGAGCTTTAAGTAAACCCTGTCTGAAAATAGTCTTGTAAGTAATTTTTTTCCGCTAAAATGGTCCATCGGTACCGGACTTGCCACGCTGGTTGCCGTTGCTGACGTGACGCTGATGCAGCTGACATGTCATCGCCACATAGATGCCACGTCAGAGGACCATTTTAGCGAAAGGAATTTACTTGCAGACTATTTTCTGACATAGTCCATTTAAATGTCCTAAAAATGATAGAGGAGGTCATATACGGGACTAAAAAAATAGTTTACCAAGACATTTTGTAAAATAAAAAATAAAAAAATTCCACGTGTCGTTGATGTGGCATCTACGTGGTGATGACATGTCAGTCGCGTTAGTGTCACGTCAGCAACGGCGGGCCGGCGTGGCGAATCCGGCACCGGAGGACCATTTTAGGGAAAAATTTTTACTTACATGACTATTTTCAGACAAGGTCCACTTAAAGTCCTAAAATGATAAAGGGGTCAGATACGAAATTAAAAGAACAATTTACCATATATATTCTAAAATATATTTAGAGCATTCACGTTTTTCAATATGAGGTAAAGGGAAATGGACTTTAATGTGTTTATTATCTGCACAACTAAAAATATATCATTGTCAAAATATCCAGATTTTTGTAATATTTCTAAACCTCTGTTGCCTAAATGACCTAATTGCTTATGCCACAAAAATATTTTATTTTCAAAAATAGAATTAATAAAATTAACAAACACAGTCATAAGATTTGCTTGCGTCACATAGAAATTATTTTTCATTTAAGCTTTACAAACAACTAAAGATCATTTTATAATTTTCATAAAACCAGCCTCCTATTTACCATGAAAAATTTGTTAGATTTTTTAATCCAATTTATTCAACGAAACATTTTCAACAAGTGCAAAAGTACTTTTTTTTTTATATCATAATTATGCCCACATATGAATATAAATACTGTACTTTCATATATAACCTGTTTGTTTTATATATATATATGTGTACCCTTAGTAGTAACCAATATACTCCATACACATAATTATATACCTTTACAATATGTGCAACAACTCCGCGTAAATATTTAAATATTCCCTATTAACTAATGTAATTTATGTTGATGTTGTCTCGATTGCACGCAATTGTGACGTTCACTCGAAATTTAAGTCTCGATTTTATGTCCATTGCGACTAATGATTTTCGAGAGAAAAGGGTGACGATGTTAGACATCTAAAATAGGTTATTGTGACTGTTATTAGGGTTTGCTTGGATTTGGATTTGGCTTTAGTTTATGATTTTAATTTAGAATTTTGTTTAAATAGTATTTTAATATTATATATTGTAAAAAAATAGTATATTTTTATTGAGAACAATAAAGACGGAATAATACTACCGTATGTTTGTAAAAACTAGTATCTTTGATTTGGGTTTCTAACCCAAATCAAACACATCCTTTGTATTATTAAAAAATTATTTACTCTCACAAGGGATGGCCTCGTAGCGTAGGTGTTGGACGTGTGACCGTATGATCATGGGTTCAAACCCTCGACGCCTCAGCTCACCTGTCACACATGGTTTCGCCTAGTGTGAATTGCCTGTCGGGCCTACTTTGCAGGGTATTATGTTCGGTTTGAACCGGGGATTTACCCAATACGCACTTTCGGACAGCGGTTGCGGATTTTCACATCATAAAAAAAAGATTTATTTATGTATTACACAATATTGCAATTTCTTTTTTCAAAAGATATTTTTATTTAATTTTTTTTTAATTTAAATTGTTGTTTTATGAAAAATAATTTTTATTGAAAATATAAATTCAATAAATAAACTACATATTTTCTATTCAAACTAGCTCAAAATTCAAAAACATTTCAAAATATATTTAAGGTTGTGCTTATTTGGAAAAGTCCATCCCATTTCTACTTTTTATAATATTTTTAAAATATTAAATCAATCTATAAGTATATTTTTTTTCTTTTTTATATAATTCAAAATTTTAATTTTACATTCATAATTTTACATCAACTCTTATTTATATCACATTAAATAATTATTTAAATTTAAAATTTTAGTATTCAAAATCCAAACTCCAAACAATGCCACTGCCCTTCTTGGGCGATTCATTCGATCTTAGCTGTGATTTAGGTTAGTTTTTTAATGAAAAAAAAAATTATTATTTTCATTTCAAATTTTATCATATTGGGTCTAAAAATAAATATTAGCAAGAGCAATACCTAAATTCAAAGGCCCAACTGATCTAAAAGATTTTGACTAAGATACAGTTAAAATAATTAATTTAAAATTTTCATAGTTCTTTTGTTTGTAGGTTTTTATCCAATTTTTTTTTGTAATTCATATATTTTTTTCCTTTAAAAGCATAAAATCACACACCTATATATATTTTTTTAATAGTAAATTAAAAATAGAATCTTACATTAAAGAAATTACATTAATATTTATTTATAGAACAGTAAACTATAATTGCAACCCCTAAACCTACAAACAAGTCTAATCAATTCTATTTTTTAGTTTAAAAAATGTTAGAACAATATATATATATATATTATATTTCGAATATTTAAGGAAAAATAAGAATTCAAATGGGAATTTAACAATAAATAAATAAATAAAATTAGTCTTATCATTACAATAACTAAAATAAATAAAATATATAATATAAATAAGTTTGTTTTTTTTTTTTATTTATATTTTCCCCAAGAACTAAAGGTGAATATGTAAATTTTATGTTCTTGGTAATTGTCTTTTTCAAAACATACATGTACTTGTATTGTTTTCCAAACTCGACTGCATAATCAAAATTAAAATAAATATACCCTCAATGAATTTTATATAATAATAATAATATTAATATTATTATTATTATGAGAAATTCAACAAGGCAATTATAAAATCAATTATAATATTTTTGTTGGCCACTAGGCAATAGGAAAAGTGGTGGGCTTGTTTCCTTCTTTCTATCCTCATTCCTTCTAGAAATAGACCAATTTTAATAAAATAAAATAAAGTAAAATAAACAATATATATATTATTTTTTAAAAAATAAAGAAATAATTATACACCTTTTGTGGAGCAATTCAAAGACTCCAATTATTGATGTTATTTTAGCATTCATGTCTTAAAATCATTTGACATTGATGCTGCAACATAACACAAATTCCATTCATAAGTTAATTATTTGGTTACAATTATTTTATGTATACACAATAAGTTAATTATTTGGATTTTAAAAATAAATTTTAAAAACGGTAATGTACATTAATTTTATTTATATTTAAAATTAAACATCATTAAATAAATTTAAGCATAATTAGATTACATTTTAAAATAATAATTTAATTTATAAATAATCATAAACATTTTAATTTAATTTAGATTTAAAGTTGGTTATGTTTTGATTTGAATTTTTGGAATTTTTATTTGTGGTTTAAATAGGTTCATATATATATATATATATATATATATCAATGAACCATTTAAACTGAATATATTGTTGAATTAAATTTGAAATTAAATTTAAGCACACACTTAATGGTTAGTCAAATTTGAATAACTAAATTAGTTGAATGCAAATAAACTAAAATAAGTATCTCCAATTAGAATACCAAAAGTCATATGTATACATATGTTCCAAAATACTAAAAATAAAATTTTATAATACATATGTTCCAAAATCATTAATACTACGAATACACTGTTATCCATAGTAAAATTTTGCATTTAAAATCATATAATTCTCCAAAATTATTTAATTCCTATTCATATTATGTAATAAATAGGGAAAACAATTTTTCAATTTTCCAAATGCTCCAAAAATCATTATCAAACATGCTTTCTAGACTTGTTCAAACGGTTCAAATCTTCAATTTCAATTTTTTTTTTTTTAAAAAATTAAACTGAAACCGACATTCCTAATCATAATTTCGATTTATGTTTATTGGTTTTTATTTTTATTTTTATTTTGATTATGAAGGCTCTTGTTCGAACACCATAAGTTTTATTTATTTATTTATTTTGTTTTTATTTTCAATCTTAATAATTTTTTTTTATTTTATCATTAAATTTTAATTTTTTATATATAATAAATAGTTCAAACTATCGATTCAAATACAAAATATATATATATATAAATATAAAAAGTCTAATTTGGCAATTTGAGCTGCCAGTTTGTTTGAACCAAAACCGCCCGTTTGAATGGACCGGCGGTTCAAATCGTTTAGTGTCTTTTATTTAGTACAAATAAACAAATAAATAAATAAATTGACAAACTCACGGTTGGTTCAATAAATACACAAATCAAAATTGAACTGTGAAAATTTTGGTTTTGATTCAATTTTTTGACGTTATTGAACCAGAACTACGAGTTTATAAACTACTAAATTGAACATAATAGACAAGTTATTGTTTCACTTCATATAATTTAGATAATTTTCTACATTGTGTATTATAATATCTAATTTATAGGATCAATTTGCAGCCATTTAATTCTAATGACAAATGTTGTAGAATCCACGTAGAGTCACGAAAATAATATATAAAATATAGGGAAACTATTCTTTTTAAATTCAATGTCAGAATCCACCATATAATATAGACATAATCTTTCTTGCATTCAACTTCAAAAGATAATCTTAATTGATATTTTCTTTCATCTTCAATATTCTAAAATAGATTTACATTAAAAATATCGCAATAGAGTATTTCAAAACTCAAAGGATGAGAAGTCAATCTAAATTTCTATTGTCACGAGGTACAATTAGTGAATTTTGAAGGAATATATATATATATATAAAGGGATGTATTGATCTACATTTGTAGTAAGAAAAAAATAACATAGAAGCCTCACAAAAAGCTACCCAACATGAAATTGATTCAAAGTGTTCCCCTTCAAAATGAGGTATAATCTGTAGGCTGAATGCCTCAATATAGTGTTCTAAAATCAGTGTTGGAAGGAGGATTAGTAGTGGATTGTTGCAAGCTGATACAAGTACAATTAGACCGTACTTGACAGCTCCTAGCTCCAATTCTCACTAGAACATCTTTTGTGCGATTCTATTATAAATGAAATTTTATTTAAATGCATGAAAAATATGGTATATATTTATGAAAAATAATTTTTATATAATGAAAGGATCACATCTGATTTACTTAATTTCAGAGAAAATTGAGCCTCATAGAACATATTCAAATAAAAATTTCATCACCAATGTTATGTTTATGTATGTTCTGTATTGTGTGTAGGACTATATTTTGGAAGGATGGTTCAATGATTTTTTATGAAACGTTTGGAATTCCTTTTTTAGTCTATAAATTAAGTAATTGCTAAAAGATCAAGTTAGAACCGTACAACAGACACTTTCATAAAAAAAAAAAAAATCTCTTCAATTTACCACCAAAGAAATAGTTATAGCATGTTTGATCAAGCATGTATATAGTTGGATGTTGAACTCTATATATTTAACATAAATTTAGTTAAAAACCCTTCAAATTTTCTAGACTTAAATGTGAATGACCTTCGAGCAAACTCTTGTTAATCAAATTGTGAGACATCTTTCTTTTAGGAGGAAAATTTCAGATTCGATCCTAGGTGGGCATGTGTGTGAGTAAAAAATTTGAATGACCTTAGATGATTTAGAGCAATCCAAAGCATTCAAACAAAAAAAGCATGCTACACACTTAGATGAACTAGTGAATGCAATTATATTATCATTTGAAGAATGATCATCTGACCAATTTAATATAGTTTTTCTTAGCCTCCAAAATTGTATGGTAGAAATTATGAAGAGTAAAGAATACAACAATTATAAAATTTCACACTTGAAAAAAGATGCACTACTACCGAACAATCTTAATTTTGATGTTGAACTAGTCACATAATGCTTGACATACTCATAGATCAATGAAAAGATGAATATATATATATATATATATATTGCTACTATCAGCTGAATTTGGCATACAAGTCCAACATACAATTATTTTCACTTTTTAAGAACAACACTAGGATGAATTACTTATAATGTCTCTTTTTGTGATGTAATTAAAAGTAGAAAGGATTAAGCGCACCAACCATGCACACATGTTACATAATTAGTTGTGTTTTGGTTAATTTTTTTATAAAACAACTAGTATTACGCACACATGCTATATTATTAGGCATCTGCTTTAGGCTACCTTTTGTAAACATATATTTTATCAAAATCTTTATATAATTTATGAACATTATTGTCACATGAATCTATACCACCATCACACAATAGGCAAACTAAATTAAGTTAAACTAATTAAGTAGTATGTATAACATAATACAAGCATATATGTACAACAAGACATTCCAATCTAGTTTAGCATGAGATGTAAAAGCCTAACTTTTAAATATTTTCAAATTTGCATAATTCTTTGATACATATAAAAGTACTTGCAAAATATGATGAATGTATTATAACCGTGACTTCCAAACCTCACAGCTATCAATAAAAATTGATAGTATCCCGAGGACTATGATTAAAGGACAAATTACGTGACCTAAGTTTGAAAAGATTTTTTTTTTTTTTTTTGCATCTAATTTAGTATGAAATAATATTTAAACAATTAGGTGTGCATAACCTATATTACAGACCGATATGCAATAGTATTAAAGTTAGTATGCAACAATATTGAAATATATATTGTAGCAGAATTAATATGCAATAATATTGAAACTAATATTGTAGTTGAATATATGGCTAAATTACAAATCAATATACAACATTAATAAAACTGATTATAAACGATATCACAAACCAATATTGTAATATAATCTAATGTGCAAACTAACAACAATAATACTAATATACAACTAATCAAATATGCATCAATATTCAATTATAATATAACAATAATTAAACTGTCGAGGATAAATCAATTTGGACTAAAGTACTCAAACAACTAATAGGAAAGAATTGACTATACAAATTAAAACAAGACAACAAAAATAAAAAAAATGGATAGATTTTACATTGCGGCAAAAAGCAAGAAAGATGCATATTTAACAAGACGGAATGATAGAATAATACTACGGAGACAAGATGAATCCGGAGGAGATGACAGTTCTAGATTAAAAGAGAAAAAGATGCAAATCAAATGTAGTTGTAGGTAAAAAAAACTAAATTTGGATTTTAGATAAATATATTAGGGTTATTTTCGATATTTAGATCTCAAATCTTGATTATTAAATAATATCTTTGTTTGTATTAACAAAATATTAAAATTTGTTACCAAGATTATATGACTATCTAATTTAGGAAGTTGAATAGTTTTTTAATTTAAATATAATTATAAAATATTTTTTTTTAAAGATTATTATTTATGTACCGAAGATTGGATCTCTTTACATTGTTAGTAGAATAGAATGACGTGTCGGTTTGTAATACATCATTTATCTAATCACTATTCAAATATGTTTGATGTAATTACTGTAAACTCAGATCCAACATCTCAATACAAGTTATTATAATTTTTTATTTTCATTTATACAATTCACCTTTTTTTTTTCTCCTTATTTTTCCTTTATTTTTCTCTAATTTCTCTACTATAAAACGTCTTGCACTGCATTTGCTACGAATTAAGGATTTAATTACTCTAAATCTTTTAAAAAGAAGCTATTTGATTATCATACAATTGAAAATTTTCAACCAGCAGTAACAATTACTATTCTACTTCTTATGAACTAATGATATACATATTTGAATATAAATAATGTTGTTCATTTTTTGGTTGATCGAATTTGAAACATTATGACTTCAAATTACAATGGTTCGTGGATTTTCTATTCAAATATCCTAAATTGTAAATAGATGAATGATGTCAAAGATTTAGGGAAATATATAGTTTGTCTTTTGTTTGTAGGCCTAAAAGTTTACCATATTATAATTCATTATTGTGTTTTTTCACACTTCTATTGGTAGGACATTTATCATGAACATGCTATTCATGAACTTTTCGATACTAATTGTTTTGACATACTACAAAGTTCTTTGAAGATACTACAATTAAAGACTAAAGTTCCACAATAATTTATCTTGATTTAAAAAATCAAACAATGAGACTCGGATAACAATCGCAAACTCTATAAAAAATAAAATTGTATATTGAAAATCATAATAAAAATCTTAATGAAAAACTAAATCAATATTAGTATAATTTTGTTGACTAGGCTTGTAATGAAAGTAGTATTACAATTCATATATCCTATATTTTATAATATGCTAATTTTATTTTAATTTTTTCAATTTGGCTATATATATCAATTGAGTATCAATATTGTATAAATATAGGTTATATATATATTTATATATTATAAAGTGTTTTGCATTATATTAAACATTTTAAAATATTATATAGAAATTTTGAACAAGTATATTAATATTAATAATTGTATTTGCAAATAGAAATTGAACTTGAATAATTATCCTTAAAAACTTGAAATACATTAAAAGTATTGACACAACTTTAATGAAATATATATGCAATTTGGTGGCCAAAGTTAAAGCAGCTTGTTTAGTAAGTTAGAATTTCATTACATTAATTATTTTGTGAAATTTTTATGACATTCTATTTTACCAATAGAAAATTTTTATTAAATTCACTTAAAATATTCAAAACAACTATATTACAACACGTTTAAATAATCTTGTTAATGAATACAAGAACTTAATTCTAAAGATCAAATGTCAACACTAAAAACCAAATGGAAAGATGGTTAAGATAGTCCATGATTTTTGTTCTTAAGGTGAGTGTATAATCATAATAGCTAGTTGTGCATATTGATTACATGACTATTAGTTATTTTAAAAAAGAAATTAATTACTTTTATTCTCTAGGTCCACTAAATTATCCACTATCACTTTCATGTATCACTTCAATGAGATTCAATCAATACAACATGAGTTGAGTGAGACCAAAACCGAAATGGAGAATATAGTTTGACATTCAATCTCTCGTAATTTTGTATCTCATCTCCATAGAACCTTTTAAACTTTTGAGTTTAAGTAATGTTTGTAGAATTAATGCAGATGGACAAACAATTTAAAGTTATGCCTTTGTTGCGAAATTTAGAAAATTTTTAAAATATATATATATATAGTACAAAAATTCGGTGATCCAGTTCGATCAGAATGATTTATGTATCGGAGCGGTCAATTCAGATATTTGCACTAGTAATTTCAGGGTACAATTTACAAAGAGAATAAATAAAGTATATATAAAAGTGTAAATCAAACCTAGCACCTAGCCTAAAATAGGCCAACCGTTGAAAATAGACTATGACCTAGCTGATACAAATCAAGTCAAGCTCGAATTTGGACTTCACAATACATCAATCTCCTATGTCAAGTCCAAATACTCTCTATTTTACATTCCAACTTCAACTAGTCACTACACAACCGTCAAAGCTCATTTTTCACTCATCGAGACCAATTGAGGTGGAACACAACTAAATTTATCTAAAATTACCACCTTAATTAACATGTATGCTGGATTTTTCGATTATTGTTTACATTTCTTATGTTATAAAATTTATTTCTCCTAAATTATAGGTTTCTCCCAAATAAACTAGTTTTTGAGTATTAAACAATTTATCTACATGATGTTCATTGATGTGTTTTGACTTAACAAGCAATATGCATTATATTGATGTGTTTGTTTAGGGGATTGGATTTTAAATTTACTATTCATTCTATTTTTTTTTCCAAAAATATCAAATCAAACATCTATTTTTCATTTTTTTATATTATAATAAAAATCAATTTTACATTCAAAACATCACATCAACACCTATTTATATCACATCATACAACTATTCAAATTCAAAATTTTTACTATTCAAATCCCAACTCAAAATCCAAAGCCCGAAACAAATAGACCCTGTATAAACATTACTATGAAAACTTCACATCTATTAACAAATAATAAAAATATAAATCCACTGTAACTTAAAAATATACTATATTTTATTTATCAAATGAGAAAACAGGTTTGGCAGTATTTATGGGTCCCAAAGAGGTATTAATAAATCTTATAAAAATGATAAATTTGACAATAGTTAAACTTTACAATATTATATAGTCTGATTTTCATAATGAGATGTCTCGATTAGGGTAAGCCTGTCGATAAAATAATAAAATCATATTCATGTGACAATCTAGATTATATGACATTTATAAAATACTTTTCAATTATGGCATGGATTCTAAAGATATATGGTCATTGTTGTCAGATTACACTGTGAATCCATACCCCTTATTCGTCCACCCCAAATTAGATATCAATTTCTTAAGGCATTGAAATTGGATGACACTTGGTTGCCCCATCAGCCTACACATATCATTAAATACCGTTTCCGATATATATATATATATATATATTTATTTTATACACATAATCTCTATTACAATATATAGTTGCATTTCTCCAACAAAACCATTATAAAAGGGTTGATCTATTAAACACCTCACATCCCTAAACCTTACATACCATTTCTTCTTCTACAACATAGTCTATTGTGTGTAGTCTTTGAGTAGTTGTAAGTAACATTCCCCTTATATAATTTGTTCTTTCTTTATTTCCGAAATATATGATCAATATTATCAAATTCACTAGTTGTATGTACCTTATTTTTAGTTTAGTTGATGTCCCTTCGCATATTAGGAGATTAAGTAGCTCTCTATAATCACCCAAGTCTCCCATAATCCAGTACAAACTCCTTCCTTAATAGATGACTATAACTTCATCGGAATTTTTATATAGCTTATTATTAGATTTTAAATAAGGACATAATATCTTAGTGTGATTAAAAAAACTACATATATGTATACATATCCAATCTAAAAATTTGTACAAGCTTGCGGAAAAGCTTTTGTAATGAAATCATGCCCCAAAAATATACTCCGACATATCAATTATATATTCGTCATTGCATACATGATCTATCCCTTTACATAAAATTTACAATTTTGCTTAAAAAAATCTCTTGTTCTAAAGAGTGTTTCCATGGAGTTAAAAGAAAGGTTTTTGACAGTTGGAAGGATCTAAATGATAATGATCGAAAATTGTACAAATGCAACTGTACTATCATTTTAATAGACTCAAAATTCCGTTAAAATTTGTGGCGTATCGAACTTTCTTGAAAATTTGAGACAATTCTATTCTCGGCTAATCATGATATTTTGTGCCTCGTGAAACATTTTTTGGCACTCAGAGACATCTCGAGACAAACTCACATCCTTGATAACCTTCCGAGACAAGTATGTATTCATATAATGTCATGAAATACTTTTCAAGAAAATAAAATAAAAAAAATAGGTGTAGATTTTAATATTTTTAGATAAAAATTGTACTTTTTATATTTATAATTAAAGATATTGTACATCATTATAAATTAAAATTAATATAAAAATAGAATAATAGACACAATTTATTTTTAAAATTAGTTTTTTTTTTTATCTTTTTTAGGGCTTGGGGTTCAACTCCCCCAAGCCCCTTGTTCGTTCCATCCCTGATTGTTCATAAGAGTTCGATGAAAATTCATATTCTAATTTTATTTTATTTTAGACAAATATACAATAATATATTGCCACGAAAGGAATTTCGAAATGATGATCGAGACAAATTATGTTAGAGATATCTCAAACAGTGATTGAAACTTTATCTTGAAGAGTGGTTCCATAACATAATTATAATATTGTCTCAGCAATTTGAATGCAAAAATTAAAATTATTAAATGCATACACTCAGAAAAGATTAAAGTCCAAAATCACAGAAAAGATCAAAGTCCAAAAGAAACATCTTAAAAATACCAAAAGACAAGGAGACACGACACATACACCCATATATTATTATTCTTCTTATTATCATGATATCTTCTATGGCTGTCTGACTCTATTCTCTTGTCTTCTGTATCATTATTATTATTATTATTATTAAAATAAGAAATGAAAACAGGAGAAGAAATTCCAAGAAGCAGTTTGAGTGAGTGTATGGGCCACTTTACAAAACCCTAATTTTCTCAATGTTGTAATCATTACAATAAACCCCACCCCCACACCATTATATATATAGTATTACACAAAACAGACTTGACATTACATCTTTGTTGGGTGTTGAGAGAGAGAGAGAGAGAGCAATGGTGGAATATGAGAATAATAGTAATAATAATGCTTCTCACTACCACTTTTTTCTTCATCTTCTTCTTCCTCTTTTTCAATTGTTGCCATTAATGGAGGAAGCTGGTGCAGGAATGAGTCAGTCGTGTATGAAATGACGGATTTACCCTTGCCAAAACCCTAATATTTTGCTTAATTAGGAGGGTGAAGAAGGCACACAAATGGGAGCCAGGCAATTATTCTTTCTGTTTTTTGCATTCTCTCTCAGCCAATGCCCCTTTTAATTTCTATTTCTAAGTTTTCTCTTCTTTCCATACTTCTTCTCAATTATTATTATAAATATTATTACTGATTAATTACATTAGATTAGATTAATTAGCAGAGAGGCTAGCTTAGCTTCTTGAATTTCGATTGGTGCTCACCATGGAGAGTTATATATATACTCAAATATTGTATTCAAAGAGCTAATTAATCAAGGCTCTTCTTCAATTAAATTACTCTATAATTTTGCACTAACAAGCTTACTCATGATATATATATATATATATATATATGTATGTGTATGTAATTCCTGAAAGTTAAACATTTCATCGATATGTTCTAATTTGGTGTACTGTTAAATTCAATTCATTTATTTGCCATCATTCTCTTTTGCATTATTATAAGATAAGTTGTTTGATATATACATATAGATCAGTTAATCAAGGTATGTTTTTTTTTTTTTTTTTTTTTTTTTTTCTTTAAGAGATTTTATCCGTGTTGATTTGATAAATAATAAATATTATAATATAAAAATGTATTAAATTTAAATTTTTAAAATTAATAATAATATGATATGAATATAAATTTATATTATGTCTATATGTATATTTTAAATCTTTTATTTATTTATATTATGAAACATTTTATTCTCTATAACTATTATAAATATCAAATAAATAAATATTGGGGTTATTGCACATCGTGTCCCTTGTTATGTTTTAATTTTTTTTTTTTCAAAAAAATGTTGTCAAAAAAGCTGCACATTAATAAATTTTTATATAATATTAAACAATTATTTTAATTAAATATTTTACTATTCAAAATGTAAATTATAACTTCACAAAAAATTTATTGTAATTTTAATTGTTTCCTCTAATTGAAATTGTTACCTTAAATTCCACAAAATAGTTACGTTTTGTAATTTTATTTTATTTTTTTCCAAAAAGATTAACTTCAAATATCAATTTTTAATTGAAAGTATTTTTATCAAATAATTATTAAAAAACAAATAGAAAAATATATATTTATATACATATATACAAGAAAACAAACAAACTATTTATATATTATCTGAATTAAAAAAATAAACAAAATAAGGAAGCCTGCAGAAAGTGAGGCTTAATTAATTAATTAATTTGTTACATATATGTTGTCTGATTGTTTTTAATTATACTGAATATTTTTCATATATATATATATATATTGTATACATAATTTAATATGATATTTTATAAAATTAAATAATATATTATTTTTTAAAAAAATATGCAAGGATTGTATAATAATATATTCTATAATATTATATGTACTTTTCAATTTGTTCAATATGACAATATATATTGATGGTTAAATAATTTGTTTCTTTAGAATTTTGTATTTTGTATTTTTTTTATTTAGTACTTTAAGTAAAATAATCAATTGAATGTAATATTTTAAATAAAAAATCGGTGTTATATGTTAAATTTTTTTTAATAAAATTAAGAAATCAAATTTTAAAGTTCTTTTTAAAAAATCTTAACCTAAATAAACCTTAAGGACAACAGGAAGAATCCAACCACAAGCTGCTCTTTCTATGATTCCTCTTTGTAATAATGAATACTCAAATAAATACTCCATTTCACTACAAAAAAATTGAAATTTAGCTAAAAAAAAATTATAGCAAAATATAATAATTCATAGCAAAAATATATTTGCGACAAAATGAGTTTCGTCGTTTATACCACGTTAGTAAAAGTCTTTAGTGACGAATATGACTTTCATTAACAAAAACTAATTTTTTTGCAATGAAAGTTATGAAAAAATATATAGCTATAAAAATATGATTTCGCAGCTAAAGTTCTTTTGTTATAAAATTAAAATTCATAACAAAAGAGTTTCAGTAACAAAATATATATGATTTTTTTAGCCAAATGGTTTTAACTACGAAAAATAATTTTATAGCTAAAACTTTTTTCTATGAAAATAGAATTTTCTAGCAAAAATATTTTTGCGACGAAATTAATTTTATAATACATAATTTATTTTTAGCGATGAAATTATGTTGTTAAATAACATGTTTTAACTACAAAATATTTTATAGTTAAAAATATTGTAGCTAATTAGATACTTTTTGTAGTGTTTTAAATCAATTTTAAACTAAAACTAAATAAACTTGGTGAAAAAAATTAAATAACTCACAAACTACAAAACTTATATTAAACCTCGAGATCGAACAAAACTCATTAAACACATGTTTGTCTATTTAATATCTATTATCATAAATTCTTTTTAGTTTACCTTAGAAACTCAAAACGCGTTGTATGAAAAAAAGTAGAATTCCACGAATGAGTAAAGACAAAATTAAACGATGATAATAGGTATTGGCTTTGTATTATCAAAGGACTTAATAATTAATTAATTGACATATATAGGTCTGGTGGTGTAGAAGTTGAACTTGTGACCGTAAGGTCATGGATTCAAACCCCCGATGGCATCAATATTTACGTGAACATTTACACCAAAAAATAAGGTAAAAAATATTATTAGTTGGCCGATTCATCAAAGGATACACCGTTAGTGACACTGCGGCTTAGGAGGCTTGCGGTGAGTTTATATCCTTCTTTGTTGATAAATTTTTTGTCTTTAATCTTCTTATCATTGTGTCGCAATTCGGATTTGGAAGTTTATATTTATCCCACATTTACTCAGCTTTCGCAAAGGTTGTATATCGTATTGTGTATAGATTCTAAAGTACCATTTTTCCTGAGCTCTAACAAATCTTTTTGAGGGTGCACAAACATTTTCTTCATTTCTTTATTGGCGATTCTACTGTCAAAGCATATCCAGTCTCAATTCTAAACTATGTTATCAAACATATTTCTTGATATAATACGAACAAAAAAAAAAAAAAACAAACAAACAAACAAGACTTTCATTAAGAACGTAAACAAAGCTCACCATAAAACAAAAATGGAAAATGAATTCTCAACACCCGCAGAAGCGTTCACATATCATACATAAACCTATACATATTATATACTCCCTCCATTCCGGAACTAAATATACATTTGTTTTTTGCACGTAGTTTTAGAAATATTAGTATTATATTAGGATATAGTAGGAATAAAGTAAAAATGACTAAAATAACCTTATTAGTATGTGTGATATAAAGGTAATAGCATTTGTGTAATATATTGTAAGTTGTAAGGGTATTTGTAATGTTAGGTAGATAGTACATTTACTAAAAAAAAATGAAATTGATACTTTGTTATGGGACGGACTAAAATGGAAAAATAGATACTTTGTTATGGGAGGGAGGGAGTAATATTTATACTTTCTCTCTCCATATATACATACATAAACCTACACATATTATATATGTTTGTTTTGATAGGTTTGGGAAAATTTTGATTTGAGTTTGATATTAAAATAATGTATGATGGGATGTTTTGTCATAAAAAAGAATGTATTTTTTTCGAAAAAAGTAGAGTCCAAATAGTAAAAATCTGAGGTTTGGTGCTAAATAAACAAACCCTGATTGGAATTGGCCGATCGTAGCTTACATGGAAGCCCGAATTGGATTGATCAAGATTACCAATTTTGCCAAGATTGTTGAGTGTGTATGCACAAAATAATTATAATACAAGAACAAAAAAAAAAAAAAAAAATGAAACAAGAAATGCGATTGAAGTCCTTGATCAGTCATTTCTTGAAAAGGGTCGAAATTGCTATGACCGATCTACAGAATGTGAAAGACCAAATTCAAGAGGATTGACCGATCGAGGCCAATAAAGAAGTTTGTTTGAGAAGGTAATTGATCGGCTTGAAGAATGAACGATTGGATAGGCCGATCTCTTAGGCTACTCATATGACTAAACTGGAAAAACGAATGAATAACCAATTTTAGCAGATTAGTTTTATTCTTTTTTTATTATTTCTATTGTTGATATTATCACTATTATTGTTCTTATGAAAATAATATGCCAAAGAGTGCATTGTTCCATTACTTGTGCAGTATCTCATTTCACAATTTTAGGAAGATCGAAGTAAAGATGTCAATTTAGAAAATGCACAATCTGAAATATTGCTCAATCGGAAAATTGGTTGCTTTTTTTGGTCTTTTCGTTATGCTCCAAGAATAATATATATATATATATATATATACCTTAACTGTTATCACACTAATAGTTCTCAGTTTGAATATTCAGACAACAAAGTAATTCAATTGCTTTGTTCTCATATTGAATATTCGGACAACAAATGCAATTTAGTTAAACTGTAGTTGGGACAATTCATCAGTTTAGTCCAATTGCAATTCGGTCAATCATTTGTCAGTTCATTACTCTCCATCACTTCATTTGACTACTCTAAAATTCGTTTTAACTTAATCATCAAAATGCTTACACAACATCGATTCATATCAAAAAAAATTTACATTAGAAATTGCTCGAGCAGCGTTACGCCGCCTATGAACACTAGTGTATATATATATATATATATATAGATAACAATAGAAGTGACTCAATGTGGAGGAAACCATATATTGAGAGTGGGAATTAAAAGAATGAATTAATCACAATAAAACGAGAAATAAGAGAAGATTTCAATTAAGTAAGAATCCGTAAATAAATATAGTCATATTTACTTAAAGATTTTTTATTTTTAATAATGACGTAAATGTATTTTTTTATGGGACCCCAATAATATATTTTTAAATAAAATTATAAAAAGTTAAATAGTAAAAAAATAACAAATAACAAATAAACTCACACAAGTTTTCAATTTCAGTTTATGTGAACATATAAAAAATGAAATTAAAGAAAGAAAAATCATTTATTTCTAAATTTTGAGTTCATAAATAGAGTTATTTCTATTTTCCTGTCCAAGCTAATTATGCCATTTTCTTTGGGGACAAAATTAAAAAATAATAATAATAATGATCTTTTAGTATAAAAGTGAACTAGGTAAACACAAACTATGAATATTATAAGAAATTTATTAATAAATTAATAAAAAAAATGATGAAATAAGTAAAAATAATGACAAATTATTAGTATTTATTAAAAATAGGGGTAATAAATTTGTTAATGAATAAAGTCACTTACTATAAATGAATTATACATAAATTTAATGGACAATTAAAAAAAAAATTGATATAATTAATAAAGTAAATAAATCGAACTTGATTCTATTAGTGCACTTGGATTCGAATCTCCGAATTAGTTGAAGATATTGAGGTATTTAAGTATAGATACAACCCCCTGAGAAAATCATCAGGTTTTCACTGTCATATAAAAAGTGATTGATGATGCATCTAAACCTAGGATAACAACCTTAATATATTATCCCTTATAATTCAATGGCATTATCACATAATTAATAATTTATTAAATTTCTGCACATATGAGATCCGTATTTACTACGTAAATTTTAAAGCCTAATAAATTTAATAGATCACTTAGTAGGCTTAATCATATAGTTCAAATAATTTACATTTAACATACAATTAAAATTTAATCAAACAATATTTTATTTGGGTAAATGTATACTGCACAGGCCCGGCCTTGGGCCAGGGCGAAAGGGGCCTTCGCCCAGGGCCCAAAGTGCAAAAGGGTTCATCAGCATGTAGATATATATATATATGAGATGTTTTAAAAAATATGTATATATATATGAGATGTTTTAAAAAATAAAAATAAATAATAAATTTATAATTGAAAAAAAAGTCAAAAGACAGTGTGGCGTGCAATAATAGTGGTAGTTTCTATGTAATCTCTATGGAAATTTTAAAAGGAAGTTGCAGTGTTGCTCTCTGCAATGAAGAGTTCTTTTAGATCGTTTTTAACTCTTTTTTATTTTATAAATTTCTTTTAAATTATATGTCAATTTTCTTATTTCTTTCATTCTTTCTCTTTCTCTGTTCTCTGTTCTCTGTTCTCCGTCTTCATCCTGCATCCATTCATCTTCACACTGTGATTTTTTGTTTCTCCAATCTACAATTTTTTATAAGATTATTTTTTTTGTTCTACAGAGTACAGAATAACAAAGTCAATGTTAGATTTTATTGTTTTAAAATTCTAATAGTGTATATTTTTGTTAATGTTTATTATTTGATTTTTTAATATTTATTATTTTCTCTATTGCAGGTACAAGATAAAGAAAAAAAAAAAGAAGAAAATTCAAATTCTAAATCTCTCGGAATATTTTTTTCGTACAATCAAGGTAACGACTAACAAGGTTTAATTTTTTTTTTTATTTTAGGGATTAAACTCTTTTATTATTTTATTATGTTTTTAATTGTCTTAATATATATTATTGTTTCATTTATATGTCTAATTTTTAGAACCTTTAAATTTTGAAATTTTATATCTTTTTTACCAATTATGTATATTATTTATTATTTTTCAATGTAGGTATCAAGGAACACACAATAAAAATTGGCAGTAAAGCAAAAAATAGGAAAATTCATCGGGTAGTGTTGTTCTTTTATTGTTTTATTTATATTTATCAATTTTTTAAAATGCTATCTAAAAAATATTTATCAGGAAGTGAAAAAAGAAAAAAAAAAAAAAAAAAAAAAAAAGAACAAGCTTTAGATAATTTTTTCAATAAGAATATAGGTTATTCTACGAGTTTTGATGAATTAAATGATGATTTTATTGAACATTCTAAATTTATTGAAAATTTAAATAATGAAAATATTGTCGATATTGATATTATCAATAATAATAAGAATAATAGTACTAGTAGTAGTAGTAATGATAATAATAATAATAATAATAATAATAATAATAATAATAATAATAATAATAATAAAACAGGATTAGAAATTGATGATAGTGATATTTTTTATTTAGATATTTATAATCCTAAAAAATTGGGATAATCTGGATAGTATACAAAAAAATATTTTAATTGAAAATGGATTTAGAAGAGAATTAAGTCTTACTTTTCCTTTAGATAAGACTTCCAGACATTTTTCATATGTCCATTACTCTAGAAAATTAAATAATGGAGAAACTAGTTATAGAAAATGGTTAGTTTATTCTAAACATGTAGATAAAATATATTGTTTTTGTTGTAAAATGTTTAAGAAAAATAATAGTAAATATTTGTTGGCAAATGATGGATTTAAAGATTGGAAACATTTAGCCGAAAGACTTAAACAACATGAAAATAGTATTGAACATATAACATATATGAATACTTGGAATGAATTAAAAATAAGATTAAATAAAAATCAAACAATTGATAAAGATATTCAAAAAGAAATTACAAAAGAAAAGAAACGTTGGAGACAAGTTTTAATTAGAATAATTTATGTTGTAAAATGTCTTTCTAAACATAATTTAGCTTTTCGATGTTCGAATGAAAAACTTTATCAAAACAGTAATGGTAATTTTTTAGGAATAATTGAAATGATTGTTGAATTTGATATAGTTATGCAAGATCATATTAGGCGTATTCAAAATAATGAAATTCATTATCATTATCTTGGTCACAAAATTCAAAATGAATTAATTTCTTTATTGGCTCATTGATAAAAATATATTATTATATATTTTCTAGAAATAAATTATAAGATTTAATTAATGTTTTGGATAGATTCATACTCACTTTTGGCATGTATTGATTTGTACGAGGTAATTGAGCGATTCACGTCCATGCCATATTTTCTATCAAAGAATTTTGGAAAGACTTGAATTAAGCACCAATGGTAAGAAAGAGGTGGATTACGGAATTAAAGCTTGATTATTGGCATCGTGATTAATAAGGAGCAATTAAGGGAGTGATTGAGGACCCGGTCATCTATAAAAGGGTGGCCAAGACATTGGATGTGGAATCACAATTCATACTCACTTTTTATAGTCTAAGTGGAGGATTGAGAAGACCGTTTAGAGAGGAAGCACTTTTGGATGATCATCAAGTTTATTGTTTTATTTATTTATTTATAAGTATGAGTAGTTAAATTCCTAGTCTAGTCCAAGGTTGAACGTAGATTTTGGATTGGGATTTGTGAGATTGTGTTATGAGTTAATTTGAATCTTGTTTAAGTAAATTGATATTTGTGTGATTTCTGTGATTCATGTCTGCAATTGTTTTATTTAATCTTTTATCGTGGCCGGATCTTAGATTGGTTTAGCAATTGTATGTCAATTGAACATTTACACCCGTAATTGTGTATGTGTTTCATAAAGTGGTAAATAGGTTAACAAGCTTAGCCTAGGAATCGCATGATCAAATAATTTAATCTTTTCGTAATTGATTAAATATTTGAATTGGGTTTTTCTCATGCTATTTTCAATTGGAGAAATTAATTTATGGTCGTACCTAAATTATTTCTTTGATTAGGGGTGCGGTTAATCGGTCGTACCATTGCCGCCAATAAAGTAAAGAAAAATTGGGTGTTATGATCGTATCTAATGCCTATAACCAATTTATCAGTTGAATAACAAGATTATTTAAAATCAATGATCGAATCTTTAATCCAGTTTCTTATTCACTCCTTGGGCTAGAAGTTAATCTCTTTGAAATGTATTAGAAGTTCAATTATAAAATTATTAAAGAGTCAAAATATTTTTCAATAATTCTAGATTGTACCCCGGATATTAGTCACCAAGAACAAATGACTTTAATTGTGCGTTGTATAGATATGTCAAGTAGTAAAATTAAAATCGAAGAATACTTTTTACAATTTTTGCAAGTAGAAGAACAAGTGGTTTAGGACTTTTTAAAGAATTGAAAAATGCAATCGAATACCTTGATCTTAAGGGTTCAAGGTTCTACGAATGATTTTACCTGATAACTTAATGTCACCGATTGAAATTCTTGAATTTATTAGAGCGGCTGATTGTTATCCTAATGTTTCCATAGCCTATCGCATTTTATTAACTGTACCAGTAACAGTAGCATCAACCGAAAGAAGTTTTTCAAATTTAAAATTATTAAAAACTTATTTAAGATCGTGTATGTCTCAAGAACGATTAAATGGTTTAGCTATGTTGTGTATTGAAAAAGAAATGTTAGAAAAAATTAATATTGATACTATTATCAATGAATTTTCATCTAAAAATGCTAGAAGAAATTATTTTATTTAATTATTTATATTTTTATTATTAAAAAAATTATTGTGATATATTTTAAGGGCCCATAATTTGAATTTCGCCCCAGCCTATGGAAACCACATGCACCCTGAGAGACTTCCTAATGGGTCACCCATCCTCAAATTAATTTAGGACAAACACGCTTAACTTTAGAGTTCTTGTAGTAGAGCTTCCGAAAAAGAATGTTCACATTGTTAACATGAATAGTCTATTCAATCTATTTAACCTATACTCGATCTCAGATGTCTGTCACCGGCTCATCCATGGTAATTGGCCTAACTCCGGGGTATCACACAACCATTTACTAATTAAGATGATCCGCAATCATGAAAGTTGTAGGAACATGTTCAATAATTAATTCATTATATGAAATCACACAATTAAGTAAATATCAATTATTAGTATGAAATAAGGTACTAGTTTTAATAGATTTCGAATTCTAGAGGAGACTACAACTTTATATCGGAATGAAAAATAATAATCGAATTTGTCCAAAATAAACATTGAAATTAAATTCCGTCTAAAAGACGGTACCAAAAAAGTTTCATCCAAGTCCAATTAATAACCCGTACTCAATAATAATCCAAAATTGTCAATGGCTTCAACTTTAACTTTATTGTCATCACCCACATAGATATATCTTTCACAATTAATTGATTTTCTGCGATAGAGACAATTTTGCATGAACACACCGATGCGAGATGTTGCACTACACCACTTATTCACCCACAGACGTATCTTTAATTTCAGAACAAATTAAATTACTGAATTTTCAGGCATAGTACCCCTAAAGATTTATGAATGCTATTCTTAATGATCATCGGACATAGGAGATTACACCTATTCCACTTCTCAAATAATGGTTTTTCATCAGCAGCGCTTTCCGCCATAAGAGGGGTGAGTTGGTTATTCTTAATATCAACTCAAGATTCAATCAATTCAAATGAATTAATATTGATTTTTTCGGTGCTCAAAGTTATCCCCACACAATGTTGGAACTGGGTTAATGTACACATAAATACCAACAAACCATAATGAAACTCAAGAATAATGCAATCTCATAATAAAACGTTAAGTGCAACATCAATAATCAATCTTTCAATTAATAACATTGATTGCTAACAGTCATATTGTTGCAATAATCTTATACGAATAATAAGTAATGTAAAATTATAAACCTCTCTTTGGATTGATTCACTATTCACATAAGTTAAAGTCATATAATCATTCCATACATATTATTGCAGATGTATATTTTATTATGCCAATACCGACTACCTTTGGGCCAAAAAATAATCACATAAATTAAAATTCACATATAAAACACTTACATTATCAAATAAGAATTGCATATAAGAAATTTTACTTTGACAATTTCAAATACTTAATTTTCACTGTCAATACGCATCAAACATTATAATTGAATTTTCAATTTCTTTGTGCTCAATGCATATGAGTCCAATTTTATAAAAATAAAGAATTTTTAAACAACTGAATTCACCATACATGAATTTAAAAATAAACTAGCAATCTCATCACAAGTTATTGAACAACATCAATAATCGTCTTTGGAGAAATTAATAACTCACTAGTGATAAATTTATTTTAACAATTAAATATTGGCAATAAAGAAGTATATCAAACAATATTTCATCTTTGTACACATCTATTATTCACACACAAGTAATCAAATTAGCATCACCACACTTAATATCACCAAGCATGCATGTCATTTCTTAATCACTGACTTTCCTTTGTGTCAATCAAAAGTCTTATAAGTCACAGACAACCTGGCAATAATATATAAAATAAATTGATTTACACAATAGAGATTGCTTTGACAATGTGTTGCTTTAATCAATTCATAAAATATATCATACTCAATCCGTCCCTTAACAATTTATCCATTTTTTTATTTTGGTCTGTCTTGTAATAAAGTATGCATTTCTTCTTTTTAGTAACTGTACTTTATACTGACATTAAAAATACAGCTTACAATATATTACACAAATATCATTACATTTATATCACACAATAATAATAAGATTATTTTAGTATTTTCGACTTTATTCATACCACACCCTAATATAGTATTAATATTTTTAAAACTCCATGCAAAAAGCAAACAGATAAATAGATAAGAGACAAAGAAAGTATTATTTATTACTAATTAAATTTACATTAAAATAACTATGATTCCAATACATATGAAAACTATAACAATGACAGCTAATTTCGAACTTATTAAAATAATCAAGTAATCCAACAACACAATCAATTACATTAACACGAATTAGCATAAATCAATTACTAGGCATATGAATATATTAATGCAAATCAAAACAAACATCAATTTATCTAATTGCAAGAAGTTAGCTTCAAAAACATACATCAATTGGTGGAACTAAAAATAATGTCTTTCTCGACACTACCGATTTTGATGAAACAAATAAATTAATCTAATCGTGATGCCAAAATCGGTGCAGAGATTAGAATATATCCATTGATTCCAAAATAAATAAATAAATATAAGCCAACGTCTAGATATTATTTAATTTAATTTGCATGTACATTTATACTAGTTGCATCCATCTAATAATTTATTAAAGAATCAATTAATCATGCAACGCCCAATCATGTCTTTAGTTGGAATATCACACGGATTGAGAATTGAATATAACATTTCAAATCAGCTTCGTATATGATTCTATGATTACTCATAATGATAAATAAACAAAGACACACGCAGATCTGTATGCGTCAAGAACGGAGGGCGACTTCAAGAACAGAGATGCAATAATTCATGTATGATTAAATTCATATATAATTTTGATCAATCAATCTAATAAAATATCTCGATAATTCACTACAAAAAAATATCAATTTTGTAACAAGATTTTTTCGTTGTTAAATCCACTTTTTCCGTTACTAATGATATTAGAGACGAAATTTGAGATTGAATTACGTTAACTTTAGAAACGGAATTCCGTTACAAATATACTATTTTTTTTTTTTTTTATAGTGATTTAACGAAAGGCTCTTAACCAATTGTTGGAATTTATTAGGAATTTAGTCTACGACGCAACCCCTCCTGAGAAAAGTTACCGTTACTCCTACGATGAGATATGAAAAGTAATGAATATTGCGCACAACTTTAATATATTATCCTTTATAATTAATTAGTTTCATCACTCAATTGATAATTTATCGAATTTATGCACATAGGAGACCCACACTTATTATATAAATTTTAAAGCCTACTAAATTTAATAGATCATTTAATAGACTTAAATAACCTAAATAGATTTTTTAATCTAACATCTAACACCTTCCATCTTCTATCTTTTCATGGTTTTAATCCGTTCGAATGTCGATATGGTTAGACACCTGATTATATATATAGTCTACTTCACCCGTTCAATTGTTTTAGTTTTATTCTTTCTCCCTTTGTACAAGGGTTCCAAATTTGACTATTTTTTTATATTATATTTTGTAAGAATGTCATATTATTCTTTCTATTCAAACCTTATATTATACATATCCTAAGTTTACCTTAATTCATGTTATCTTGCTCAGTTGACTTTCTATAATCAAAATCTACTCTACTTGAGGTTTTTGGTACTCCCGTTTATCATCAATCACATTGTGGAAGTCATCATCCTCATCGAGATTTTTATTATCTTGTCTTTGTATAAGTTCAGGTCTTTCTGTAAAGCAAATATTAATATATAGTGGTGACAAGTGAATACTAAGGAATTGCAAAGTTTGAAGAAAACTCATAAATGAAAATTGGTTGATCTACATCTCAGACAAAACATATATTGGCTTCAAATGGATCTTCAAGATCAAAACGTACTTTGATGACTTTATTAAGTACTATAATGTTTGGTTTGTCGCAAAATGCAAAATGCTATTCACAAGAATATGCCATTACTTCTTTAGGGATACTTTCCTGACTTATTCTTGTTCGATGTTTAATTGTTATTGAAACTGTTTGTAAATGGTACTTTTTAAAATTGGTTATTAAAAATTGCTTGAAAATGATGTATAATTTTTCTCAAGAATAAGCATATTTTTCCAATATGTGTAAGTTAAAAGCATCTTGTATGGCTTGAAACAAGCATTACATACCTAGTTTATCAAATTCAACTCTAGTTTTCTTTAGTTCAATTTCATTATGAATCGGTACAAATTCTATTTTATTTATCCAAAAAAATTCTTAAAAATATATATTAAAATTAAAAATATTTTTTATTTATTCCACATAATTTGTCTAGTTTTTTTCATTTCAGTTGGTTGTCTGTTCTACGTATTTTATCACTTGCTATTTTGAGAAATAATTATACATTTTAAGTACAATTTAAATTTCATAATGTATAATTTTCTTAATTTTAATCAAATTAATTAGTTATATTAATTTTAATATATAACTATTTGTATTATAGTATCATTATTTTTACTAATATATGTTTTAATTATTTATTAATTATATCATTTTCTAAAATCTCTTATCTAAGGTATACCTGCCAAAATATGTAAGACTATGGGAGTAATATAAACAAATTTCTACTTCTCTATTCAACAATAAATAGGAATAGTAATTAGTAAATACTCCATCCATCACACCTAGTGTGTCCCAATTGTTGTTTAGGTTCATCTCATATTTTATGTTATTTTTCTAAATAATTACACAATTTAACTTCATTTCAAAAATTTTAACTTTTAATTAAACTAATTAGTTATTTTAATTTAATTATTTGTATTATAAAATAATTATTTTAACTAATATATTCTTAATATTAAGTATATATTATTTCTTTCTGTTCCGTCACAAGTTTTCTTTTTTTTTATCCGTCTCATAAAAGATAATTCATTTTTATTTTCAGTAAATTTATTTACTTTAAACATATTTAAATTTATTTATTTTAAACATATTTAACAAATATAAATTAATTAAATTAAATTAATGACCTCTTACACATGAGATCCACTCAAAATCCTTTATTTTTATTTCTCTTAATAAACAAATATTTTTATTATTTTTAATTATTTTTAATAATACATTTCTTAATTACTTACTAATTACATAGTACCTAACACTCGATGCCCAGCTAAAATAGACAAATTAGATGGGACGAAAGTAGTATAAAATTTTATTATTTATTAAATGATATTTATATTATATATATATTATTGAAATATAATACTAAAAATATTTAAAATAGTAATAATAATATTCATATAAAAAAATAATAAAATAATATCATAAATTATTATTAAAATTTTACAAATTTATACTATTTAAAATATCATCTTTCCAACCAAATAGATCATCTGATCCGATATCCCGACACGGTAGTAGAAATGAAGAGAGTATGAATAAAGGACATCTGTCACCAGTCTTTGTTGATGTGTGGACTACAGTACAATCAGCACAACATCTTTGAATTTTAGGGCTCCAAATTTTAATGAATTCGTTGAAATCAATCTCAACTTGCAACCAAATCCTTTTGACTGCTTTTCTTTAATTTCTGTACATCCTCAGACTAATTAATAATGTCCTTTTCGCCCCGTTTCTGTCCAATGATTAGGCATGGTTGGTCTACATCGCCTCTTACTTTGATGTTTCAAACTATTTTAATGCTCACTTTTCATTTGTTTTTATTATTTATTTTTAAATATATATTTAATGATTTTTTTTATAAAATATTATATTCATTAATTACCTAAAGTATATTTACTTCTGGGTTTTTTATTTTGATTTTACTATTTCAATTTTTTTATTCCTATAAGAATATCAAATCAAATATTTATTGTTTATTTACTATATTACACTGAAATTTTATTTTAAATTTAAAATATCACGTCAATGCATATTTATATCATATTAAATAACTATTTTAATTTAAAATTTTACTGTTCAAAATCAAAACCAAAAATCAAAATCTTACAAGTAAACACACATCTATATATTTGATTTTTTTTTATTTTTTTTTTTTTGAGGTATTAAGAATTTTGATTTTTTTTAATAAAATGAATGAAATAAGATTCGAAGGAAATTTTAAATGCGACATAAGATATTTAGTTTAAAACAAATTTAAAATATATTCCTTCATTTCACCTAAAATTTATATTTTATTGTTTTGGTTTTTATCAGTCAAATGTACACATAATTACCATATTGAATTATCTATAAGAGGAATCCTGGATTGGTAGCCCTAAATGGAAGTTAGGGTTGAATCGAACTGGATAAATAATTTTTGTGTGTTAATATTAGAATTGTAAACGAGCCGAACTTGTCATGTTTGAGCTCGTTTCGTTAAGCAATTTTTTTGTTTGTATTCGGCTCGACTCGGCTCGTTAAGAGAAATTTTATTTTTTATTTATTTAATTTTTTTTAAAAAAATTAAATTTAGTTAATAATAATTATAATTTTTATTAATAAATTCGGAAAAAAGATAAAATGAAATATAATATTTATAAAGAAAAAAATACTTATTAAATATAAAATTATTAATTTAATTTTTATAATAAATACTATCGAACGTTTGCGAATAAGCTCGAGCTCGTTTATGAACATAATGAGCCAAAATTTATGTTCATGTTCAGCCCGTTTAGCTTAACGAACGGGCTTTTAGCGAGCCGAACTTAGCTGAACTCGCGAACTATTTGTTTATTTTACAGCTCTAGTTAGTATATATATATATCTACCGAAATTAATTTCGTAATTATCCACATGAGATTGTGTACTTATGATAATTTTATTTTATTTTATTTCTCAATACATTCTTTTATCAAAATTTACGAAGTTTTTTATATTTATAATAAACAAATATTAATGTGATACTTTAAATATAAATTTATTTTTTATTATAAAATAATAAATATTTGATTTGATATTGTTATAAAAATTAAATTAGTGAGAAAAATTTGAGTTTCAAACCCAAAAAAAATAAACATAAAAATAACACGATAAACAATAAGAAAAGTCAAAATATAGTGAGACATATACGGGAAAATTGAGAAGAGAAAATCAATAGTAAAAAATTTTATACCCAACTTTTTTTAATATATACAGAATCACCAATTTTACAAATATTTTCATTTCCCTCCAAATATTTGGAAGATTATTTGTGTTAATTGAATCTATGGCTACTTTGCTATAACAGCAAACCTCCGATTACAGTTAAAAGAAAATGCAAATCTATTTGTTCATCAAACAAAGTGATTTAACATCGTTTCAACCAAATATTTTGTCAATTACCTTTGTGTATGTTTTTCATTCATTATTTTTATATTATCTACACAATTTCTATACTTATATAATGTTATTAAAAATATGAACGGAAACGAAGATTTTATTGTCGAAATCGAGTAAAAATATTGAACTAGATTTAGTTTTTGAAGGCTCAGCCTCAAACCAAACTCGGAATCACAAAATCGACACAAACACATAAACTAGCAACTATACAAATGAACACCGGCCCAAAACTCACAAAACAAAGACAAAAGGAATCTCCACAGAGCGTAGCAAGGCATACAACAACACCTCAAGTCTATCAAGTTGAACGAGCCCCTTGCGACTACGAACAACAAAAACAGAGGGTAAACGTGCCAAGGAAGCTCCATACAGAAGTAGGAGAAAGACACTACCGTAGAACCGCCGGAAAGTCGCTGGAAAAGTTGCGTGAGAGTGAGAGTGAGAGAGACTACAAAGAAGGTGAGTCTAGAGAGAGGAAGTATAAGAGTGTATTATGAATGTGCCCCCCTCTCACTCCATATATATATATACTTAGGTCAAACAGAATCGGATGGCCAAGATTAAATCCCTAGATCGGACGGCAAGCGCTTCTTCTCACAAAGAGACTCGAATCTCAACCGGGTCAGGGTCGCGGGCTCGGGTCGTGGGTTTCAGACGTGGGTCATAGCCAATGTGTTATTTGGGATGCTAAGTGAGTGTGTATTGTGTTTTAAGATTGGGGTGGATCCAAAGGACAAAAAATTCAACAAATCCTCCACTTGATTTTTCGTCGGAGTGGCTGAGCTACATTATCGCCTATACGTATACCTGCATAAAAGAAAAACAATTTTCCACGTCCAAAATAAGGTGGAGATTTGTTATATATTTTGGCCGGTGATTACTGAGGCCTATTACACACACAATCGACCCGACCCAATTTGAAGTCCGGATCCGGCGACCTGCTACCCGACCCAGATCTTTGAGAGACTGTCGGATCGCAGCTTGATTCAAGCTGCTTGGCTTTGAACCGGGCTGGACCGTTCTCTCTAAACCGGTCTGATCTGATTCTTATATATATATATATGCTTGAACCGGTTCATTCAGGAGTGACACAGAACATAAGAGATCCTCTTCTCACTCGATTCGCGATTCTCTCAAGCCCTAGCGCCGATGCGTTCTAATCGATCTTTGCTTGCGTTCTTCGGTGAATCTGTTCGGCGATTTGAAAAGTTCTCATTGCCATTCGACTCGCGCCTTCCCCTTGGAGTTTCTACGGTTTGGTTTGCTCGATTTATGCTTTATTGTTGTTCGCGGTGTAACTTGTCTGCGATGTAGTTTTAGGCTTAATTTCGGCAATATTTCCTTAGATTGAGTTTTGGTTTAGTGTGTTTGTTGTGTTTCCCTAGTGAGTCATGTCTTGGATGTGTGTTTGATGTCGGTAGGTTTGATACTAGGGTAAACTGAGTCCGAACTGCTGCTTCCATAATAAATCGAAATTTTCTTTAAGTTTTGTTCGATATTGATTTGATTTAAAGAGAATATAGCGTTGTTGATCTTGGATTAGTAATAACATATAAAATAAAGTAATAATAATATTTCTTCAAATATTTTCACAAAACAAACACACCCTAAATATTTTATGTAATAATTTATCAAAACAAATATATAATAAGATGTTTTTATATATATACATATATATAAAATAATGTTAGATTAATAGTGCAAAAAACTTCTAAAGTATGTATTCCATTCGTTTCAAAATAGTTGATGTGTTTGGTTAATGATACATTGCTAATTGAGTGTCGTAAATTAAATTTAATTATAGTATATTATGATATTATTATTTATTTTTTTACGTGATATTATTTATTATTTATTTATTTATTATTTATTATTATTAATATATATTATTAAAAAATTGAAATATATGTTTAGATATTTTAAATACTATATTTTAATAAAATATATAATAAAAATAAATAAATAGAATATTTATTCATGATTAACATTACCTAATTTAATGAAAATTTAATGAGTTTTAAATGTAAATAAAATTATTTATTTATTGATGAGATGAATAAAAGTAAAGAAGTTCTAAATGAATTTTACATTTAATAAGAAATTTAAAATTAAATTAAATTGACTTATATTTATTAAATGAGATATATATAATTCAAATAATAATAAAAAAAAAAAGACTAACTTGCACCAAAATTCATTTGTGGTTTCATAAAATTGCCTCAATTCCCGTATACTTTTAAAACTGCGTCAAACTCTCTCGTTGTTTCATAAACTTTGCGTTTAATCCCATCGGCGGTTTTTATTTAACGGTATTTCACCTAAATGTGCTCAAACTGCGAATAAATTTTAGAATCTTAATTTCTAAACCTTTAAAATTGCAAATATATTTATTTTTCTTATATTTAGCCTAAAAAAAATAAAAATAAACTCTTGAAACTTGAGAAAAATAATTATTTTTTTAGTATATTTACTATTTTTTTAAGCTAAATATAAGAAAAATATAATTTTAGGGGTTAGAGATTGAGATGCTAAAATTTATTCGCAATTTGAGCGCATTTAGATCAAATACCGTTAAATAAGAACCGTTGAGGGAATTAGACGCAAAATTTGTGAAACAACGAGGGAGTTTAACGCAATTTTAAAAATATAGGGAATTTGGCGTAATTTTTGAAATCACAAATAGATTTGATACAATTTCGCCTAAAAAATAAAAATAAAAAATTCTAAGTTTCATTTAAATCTTCTGTTCAAAATTAGTTAGGCAAACGTCATAGCTTAGCTAGGCATTGGAATCAATTAATTTTTATTTTTACATATATTATTTTCATTTAAATAATCCCCAAATAATCAATGAAATAGACTATATGCAGGCAGTAGTTGATCATCATACCAACAACCTATCTACAAAATTTTAAATAATAAAATAAATAAAAAAAAATTACTATTGACGTAGACATTTTTGTTTGGTTAAATTTGTCACAAGCTGATGAAGGATTCTGTCAATCTAACTAATAAATTTTTATTTCTGTTTTGGATGGTTTCAATCATTATCTTCCACAGGGAGTTAATAATAATAATATAAATAAATAATATATACAGAACACGTTAAAAATAGAAACGTGACACCGATAGGAAATAATTGAAGGGTATGTGAGGCATTTCTTAAATTGAAATTCAAGGAGCAATTTTTTAAAAAGTAAAATAAATTAATTAATATTTGCCAAAAAGGATAATATCCTATCTTAGGTAAAATATTATATTGGTTGAGGCAATAAATTATTGAGCCAAATTATTAAATAAAATAAATAAATAAAATCTGATAATCATAACATATTTTCAACAAATAATTTATTATATAGTTTGCTTGTAATTTTGAAGCTAATATTTATGTCATATTTCAAAGTATTAAATAATGGAAAGAGGGTCGTTGTAAGGTATCAGACTATCAGTTGGCTGTCAATATATTTATATAAATAATAAATTCGAACTATTTGAGAGTGTTATGCTTTGATTTTTATATTTAATATATACACTTATTATACTTCCGCCGTCCCACACTATAACAGTCTTATTTATCATTTTTATCTATTTTAAAATAATAATATTATTTTGTATTACCATAAATTATTCATATTTTTTCATTATTATTACACAAATATCGTTACTTTTTACACTAATACACTCACAAAAACAAAAAAAAAAATCATTTAATCATATCTTTACTGACTATCAATATGATATCAATATTCTTTAAATATCGTGCCCAACACAAATAAGATCATAATTTTAGGACGAGGAAGTATCTATATATATATATATAATCAAAACTTTAACTACTAATCATATAACGTATATTACACACCCATATGTATATAACTACAATACAATTAAAGGAAAATTGTAAAAAATTATCATGTATGTGTATTCAATTACTACTGTTATCTTTTAATTATCATTATAGTAAAATAGTAAAATATATCTTGTATGTATCACAATTTCGTTATTTGTGATTTCACTTAATGTATATTGTAACAAAATATAGTTTGCGCGTATCGCAATTTTGCTAAACATATAATGTCACAATTTCACTAAAAATATATTGTATATGTCACAATTCACTAAAAATATATTATACACGTTTTATATTATTCATTATTATATTAGGTGTCATTCAATAACAGTAGCGCCCGGATTTAAAAAATTGTGAAATTCTCGCGAGATCAATATACTGAAATAATAAAGTTGTGACACTTACATAATGTATTTTACTATATCGAATGTCGGATGTGACACTTACATAATGTATTTTACTATATCGAATGTCGGATGTGCAGAATGACCGTCTCACCTAAATACTCGATCTGTTAGAAAAACACAACCATTAATTATTTATTCGTAAATGAGAGTTTCCAACAATAAAAATTAAAAGATAAATATGATAATGAAGCATATCTATAAAATACTTTTTTACAATTTTTTCACACAATTCATACAAAATCTTAAATTTATATAAATAATAAATACTTAAGAGGATTTCTCCGTTAGACTACATTCTTATACGAGACACATGCAATTATAAACAAACAATACATGTCTTTATTACACGGTATTGTTATAGACAACACATTGTACATGTTAATATAATATAAATATAACTCATAAATTAACAACACATGCTATAGTCACATACAAAATAAACAACAGTTGATTTTAGCACATGACATACTCTTATACAACACATATGTAATTATAAACAAACAATGCATGTCTTTATTACATAACATGTGTTGTATGTAATAAAAACATGTGCTATTTATATATATATATATTATGGGGACTGATTTGAAAAATCAGCACAATGCTAAATTTTCCAAATCAGCACCGTAATTATTCTCAGATTTTTATTAACACGATTTGATTCTAAGTTAAACAATAAATTTACAAAAAAATTATATTTATATTAATGTAAAAATATTATATATATATATATAATATACTTCTCCATCCCAATTCAATATATTATTTTTATTATTTTCTTATGTTTTACTCAAAAAATTTTATTTTCTATTATAACAAAAATAATCAATATACAAATCCCAAAATATCTCAAGTTTACAAAAATATTTGTTTATTTATACTTGCAATGACAAAAATATCAAAATTATTTTATACACTTTTACTAACTAATAAAATACTATTTCTTCATCCAAGCTTATGCCTACTTTCTATTTTTATTTTTTTTGTTATCCAAAAATATTACTTCATCTATCATTCAAATTTATTCTCACTTTCCGTTTTTGTTTGTCATCTAAATCTATTCTCGTTTCCGTTTTTAGTAAAACAAAAATACCACTTTTCTACTTTTTTTTTACTCAAAAAAGTAAAAATTTCTTTTTTTTTATCTATTTTTTTAAAATCTGTGTCCGGTTAAATAAGCATACAATTGGATGACGGAGGGAGTATATTTTTCTTCCAAGTAAAAAAAATATCAAATTTTATAATTTTTTTTATTACAATAAAAAGAAAATATTTTTATTTTTATTTATTTTTCTTGGAGTATATTTTAAAAAATAAAAAAGAAATAAAGAGAGAGAGAGAGAGGAGAAAAGAAAACTTACAATACAAAAACGTGTAAATTCATTCTAAAAGTGATTAGTGTGAACAAACACTTTGCCATACAAAGTTTGATTCATTTCACACTTTGGTGACTTTTAAATTTCACCAAAACCCTCACTTTTATTCCTTTTGCTTTGCTTACAAACTTTCACAATAATTAAATATTTTGACTCACTCACTGAGATTGTCTGATTACTACAACCAACAAACCTCTACAAATTCCACTAAAAGCAATTCCGTGTGTGTGTTTATTCACACATGATTTTTCCATCTCTTTTGTTCTTGCCTAAATTCATATGGGATTCTTTAATTGCCATTTGTTTGGGGTATTGGATTCCTATATAAAAGACTTTATGAATTGTCCTAGTAAAATATCCTTAAATCCATTTTTTGGGCAATAAATCTAAGAGGTATTGAGGACAGAATCATTGACAAATCCAATTCCATTTCTAGATAAGTACCATTCTTGAAATTAACCTTTGTTGGACTATTCTTGGGGACTCCCGGGTGTCCAAATCCCCCTCACACTAGAATCCGGTTAAGAATTAAGATCCATATGGGACTTGTGATCCCAGGAGTCGCCAAGAATCACACCCAAGAACCCATGTGGTTTTTACAGAAAATTCATGATCACAATCTCAATGTTTGACTAATTGACTCAACCCATTTTTATCTAAATCACACTGAAATAATTAGGACTAATTGAAGTCAATAAAAATACAAGGTTTGTTTAGATACGGGGTTTTTTAAAATCTAAAAATTTGAAAAAAAACAAAAAATTACTATTTGATTTTATATTTTATCAAAAGAAAATATATTTGATGTTATATTTTCTAAAAAAATAAATATAGTATCAAATAAATGAAAATATACTAAGTAAAAAAAAAAAAAAAAAAACGTATAACCTCGCTCACACACTCCTATGCTTCACTTATGTAGTGCCAAAATCAAATAATGAGACGTCACCTGCCCCACTAGTTTCCAACCATTAATAAATGTCCCTTTTCCAACTAGCCCATAAAAAATTTGACCCCAAATTCTAAATTGAACAAATAAAATAAATAAATAAAAATAAAATCTCCTTTTTTTTTTTTTTTTTTTAAGCTTTGTAATAAAACTACTCGTCTTCTCTTCCTCACTCAAAATCAATCTCCCAAATATGATTTGTCAGAAGCTCCAATTCCGGCTTCTGATAATCGCGATTTTAATTTTGTGTTTCACGCTTTTAACGGATGCCTCCGCCAGAGACGCTGCGATTCTTGTCCGGGTCAAAACCGGGCACCTCCGCGACCCGGCCGGAGTCCTCGACGGTTGGGTCGTCTCGGACCGGAACGCGCCCTGCAACTGGACCGGAATCCAATGCGACGCCGACCGGCACGACGTCGTTTCGATTAACCTCTCCGGATTTAACGTCTCCGGCGACTTCCCGGCGGACTTCTGCCGGATTTCGTCGCTGCGAAGCCTCGACGTCTCGTCCAACAACCTCGGCGGTGAAATCTCCTCCGATTCGATGTCTCCCTGCTCTCATCTGCTCTACCTCAACCTTTCCATCAACAATTTCGTCGGAAACTTGCCTGATTTTCCGGTGCCGTTTGTTAACTTGACTGTTTTGGATTTTTCGTTCAATAACTTTTCCGGCGACATTCCGGCCAGTTTTGCAGGCTTCCAAAAGCTTGAGTTTTTATCTCTGGGTTCAAATCTGCTTAACGGATCTATCCCTGAGTTTCTCTCCAATTTGACGGAGTTAACTCAGTTGGTACTCGCCGTTAATCCGTTCCAGCTCAGTCCGCTGCCGGCGACGATCGGACGGCTGAGGAAGCTCGAGTATTTGGTGTGTTCATACGCGAATCTCGCCGGAGAAATCCCCGACTCCATCGGAGATCTTGCTTCGCTTAAAAGCCTCGACGTCGCCGGCAACAGTCTCACCGGAAAACTCCCTGGAAGCATCGGGAAGCTGAAAAACGTGGAGCAAATTGAACTGTATGGGAACCAAATCTCCGGCGAATTGCCCGACGCATTTTCCGGTCTCACCTCGCTACTCCGATTCGATGCTTCGCAGAACAATCTCGCCGGAAAAATTCCTCGTAGTCTGACTGCTCTGCCTCTCCAATCTCTGCATCTCAACGACAATTCATTGGAAGGCGATATTCCCGAGATTATAGCCCTAAATCCCAATCTTACAGAGCTGAGGCTGTTCAACAACAATCTCACAGGTACTCTGCCCCAATTTTTGGGTATGAACTCCGATTTGGTTGAAATCGACGTTTCCGGCAACGATCTGGAAGGCGAATTGCCTCAGAATTTGTGCTACCGGAAAAAGCTCGAGTTTCTGATTCTGTTTCGGAATAGATTTTCCGGCGGACTGCCGGAGTCGTACGGCGAATGCAGCAGCATAACGTATATACGTATTCAGCAAAACGAACTCACCGGAAACGTGCCGGAAGGTCTATGGGGACTCGCCGGAATTCAGCACATGGAGTTCACCGACAACCGTCTGGAAGGTTCGATTCCGCCGCGAATATCAACGGCGGAAGGCTTAGAACAGCTCCTCATCTCCGGCAACAAATTTTCCGGCAACTTACCGGCGGAAATCTGCCGTCTGCAAGAACTCAAGAAGCTTGATCTCAGCCATAACCAGATTTCCGGCAATCTGCCGGCGTGCATCACTCAGCTCACCAAATTGCAGGAAGTTCATCTCCAGGGGAACAAATTCAATGGAGAAATCCCCAAAACCGTTTCCCCATGGACAGAACTAACGCAGCTGGATTTATCCAGCAATCAGTTCTCCGGCGCCATTCCGGCCGAGCTCGGCGATTTGCAGGTCCTAACATTCCTGGATCTCTCCAACAACCTCCTCTCCGGCGAAATTCCATCGAAGCTAACCAAATTGAAGTTCAACGAATTCAACGTATCCAACAACAACCTCCATGGAAGAATCCCAGCCGGCTTCGACACCAAGTTCTTCCTCTCAAGCCTCACCGGCAACCCCGGCCTGTGCAGCTCCGATCTCCGGCCAATTCCTCCATGCTCCCGTTCGAAGCCCGTAAACATCGTCCTCATCGTCGTTCTATCAACCTTAGCATCGATCCTCGTTGTGCTACTCCTCTGGCTCCTCGTAAAAACAAAGAAGCTCATCCGCTTCAAATCCCATCCGCCATGGAAGATCACAGCCTTCCAGAAGGTCAGCTTCGACGAAGAGGAAGTCCTCTCCGCCTTAACCGATCGGAACCTGATTGGTTCCGGCGGGTCGGGGCGTGTCTACCGTGTCAGGCTAAAGAACGGTCAGACGGTAGCTGTGAAAAGGCTGTGGGAGCCGAAGGGGTTATCGGAATCGGAGACTGTGTTCTTGTCGGAGGTTGACACGTTGGGTCGAATCCGTCACAGCAATATCGTGAAACTGTTGTTCAGCTGCATCGGCGACGATGTTAAGGTTTTGGTGTACGATTACATGGAGAACGGAAGTTTGGGCGACGTATTGTACGGCGAGAAAGGCGGGGAGGTCTTGGACTGGTCGAGCCGGTTCAAGATTGCCGTCGGGGCTGCGCAAGGGCTCGCGTATCTGCACCACGATTGCGTGCCTCCGATCGTTCACCGAGACGTGAAATCGAACAACATTTTGCTCGACGACGAGTTCCGGGCGAAGGTCGCAGATTTCGGCCTCGCCAAGATGCTCAATCGCAGCTCGACGGAGAGCGATCCCGTCATGTCCCGTGTAGCCGGGTCGTACGGCTACATTGCTCCGGGTAAAAAAACGTTTGCACAGATATTTTCGAAACTTTTAAGACTATTCATCTACAGTAAAAAAAAAATAATTTTTGTCTAAAGGGAGTTTATTTCTTACAATTTTTTAACTTATTTGCGCAGAGTATGGATACACAATGAAAGTTACAGAGAAGAGCGACGTATACAGCTACGGGGTGGTGTTGTTGGAACTAATCACGGGTAAAATCCCGAACGATCCATCGTTTGGGGAGAATAAAGATATTGTTAAGTGGGTGACGGAGATCGCATTATCATGGCCCGAACACGGCGGCGCCGGGAGCGTGGACAATGCCCGGTTGGAACAAGTGTTGGACCCTCGACTTGATAGGTGTACCGTAGAGTACGGTGAGGTAGAGAAGCTTCTGAATGTGGCCTTGTCGTGTACAACGGATTTGCCGACAAGTCGGCCTTCGATGAGGAGGGTTGTCGAGCTTCTTAAAGATCTTTCCTCTCCACGGCCCAAATAAGAATTGGAGTGAAGATTAAAGACCATATGAGTTTTTGCGTAGTCTGTATTGAAAATTAGAGTATAGACAATACATGTTTGTTATAAAAAGTTTGGTTTAATTAGGATGTTAAGGTTGAGAATTTATCAGTACTATGCTGTTATTGGAATCGGTATATAAAAATACTATAGATAATATATATAAATATGATAGACAATATATCTTGTATAAAGTATTTGTATGTACTTTTAGTTTTATTTTCAAAAATTCTGTAATTTTGTGAGTGATTAGGCTAAAGCTTCGATTTTCGGAAGATTTTGTGATTTCTTGAGCTATTTTTGGTTGTGCCGGAGCCAAGGTAGTATCCCATTGTCTCTTTTGTAATTTGAGGGTGCCGCGGTGGCTGAGTTTCGAACATTTTTACGATTCTGCATTATTTTTTTTGGGTTCAATTCAATAAGAGTTTTAAGTTTTTTTTTTTTTTTTTGGTTCAATTCAATAAGAGTTTTAAGTTTGATGACTGTGTTATTATCTTTTTATTTTTTATATATATATTTTTTGGTTTAATTTAAATGTGGTAAAAACTAACACGACGGTTCGACACGAATACAATAATAAATAATTAGGTTTTGGTCAAAAATTTTAATCCAATTATGTACCTTGGTTGACATGAACCTGATAGGATAATAAACGAGTTGGGTTAGAGTTGAGACTCTCAATTCGAATCTGACACAACAACTCGATTATAATATATTAATATTAATTAGTATATTTATTATATATATAAAATAATTATAATTTAGTAATTAGTCCACACATTAATTTAAATTAAATTCAATTTTTAAATAATTCAATATAATTCATTATACACAAAACCAACAAAAACTAACCGAAGACAGACAAAAATATTTGAATTTGAATTAAAGATTTCGACTTAATCATCTAATAGATTAACACTGGTCAACACGAACCCGATACGATAATAAATTGGTCAATACGAACTCGACACGATAATAAACAAATCAAGTTTGGGTTGAACTATTTAATCCGTTTAAAATATTCACGACACGAATTTACTCATTGTTTAATTCAATAAGAGTTTTAAGTTTAAATGTTGTTTGATGGTTTCATATTTCAAATTTTGTATCAAAACACAACAAATACAAACTTTGCATTATTAATTTATATTTCATCTATTGTCTGTCTCTATTTAAGATATTGTGTTCTTTATGTTTTTAAATGAATATTTATAATAGTTTAATATAGTTATATGATAATGATAGATTAATGATTTTGTTCTCTTCCTAATGGAATCCCCGCGGATAAGGATTTAAATGAATCATATTATTGTCATTATACTTAACATTAAAAATATTCTTATATATGTATAATTTTTGTTCAAATGTCATTCTATTAGTCTTATAAGATACTAATTAAAGTATTTTTGTAGATATATTTTTAATTTGTATTATATTTTCATATAATAATTAATATTCAAATATCAACCGGCTATTGAGTAGGACAAAAATGAAACAAATCTTGAATCAGCCATTTGAATAATATTTGTCAAAACTGTATTTCAAAAATCCAAACCAAATAAGTTAAAAACTAGTTCAAATCGAACACAAACACCGCTTCAAATTCGAAACAAATCGAATATCAAATCAAACAGAGAGACGATCAATTTCACAAATATCAAAGCAAAAAATTGTAGTATTCAATTGAGTTGGATTCGTATTCAACCCTAGCTAGAAATGCATGCAATAATATCCATATTTCTTGTGACTTGATTGATTCATGCATACAAAAACTCAACACAACATCATAACAACACAATAGACAGATTACATTTTTACTCATAGCAAATGTTAATTCCAACTCCAAATATCATCAGTTCAGTGAAAGACATGAATCATAACAAGCAGCTATTCGGAAGCTAATAAATAGTTTGGAGTTACCGGTTACTCAATCTCCGCTAGCACAGCCTCCGCAGCCACAGTGTACGCATTCGATAACCTTTTCTTCTCGAAGATGCTTGGGGACTCGGCAGACACATGTGGTTTGGAAATTATGGTCTCGTGGTTGCATGCACCTTAAGCAGCAGAGCCGTTCATAACCAGGCTGCAAATCAAGTCAAGTATTATCCGTAAGAAGTTGCTTTGTCATCATCAGTTGGACACGACACGACCAAATAAAGCACAAAATGCACATTGTTATGTCACAAGACTTAATTAAAGAAACAATTCTTGCTAAAAATAACCGAATTTTGTTTCTATTATCGGTCCATATTCAACCTATGCATCGAGATTTTGTTATTGGACACACATAACACTAACTCTGAGGAATGAGCCGTCAATAAATTTGAGATAATGCTAAGATATAAAACATTCACACCACGATTCTTCATCTTTAAAAGAACCTTCAATAACCAAATTAAAATACCTTCTTCCATTTAGCAATTAAATTCCGATCAGCATGTCCCTGGTCCAAGCAGAACTCAAATAATTCCTTCGAAATTTCCTTCCTCTTATAGTAAAGGTCGAAGATGTATCGGCTCCGTTGATGGGCTATTTTGAATATAGGCCATAACGCCTCGCATTTTCTTTTACCATCGTGTGGATCAAGCTCAGCTGCCACCAAGAACAGAAGATCAAATGAATCAGTATCCATCACTGTGTGTTTGTTTCGAGTATCTAGAAATACTTAAAATGGCGAAAACACATCATATAAATATAAATAGTGACTGCAATGGTATATGAACATAAACCTTCTCTCATCTTTCCCTGAAGTTCAAGTAGAGTTGGTTCAATCAGCTCCCATCCTTCCGGGTACTTAACCCTGTTCGTCTTCACTTTAGGCATGATTTTCAAACTGAAATAAACATCGATAAAATCGAGTGTAATCAGCAACTTTAGCATTGAAACTTAATATTTCCATACATCACAATATCAACACTATCATATCCATTTTGTTCTTATATCTACCATCAGGCACTGAGGATGCTTTAATTTCTATATAACATACTTATCATTGAAAGGAAGGCACCATTCCTCAACGCGCAACCTACGTAGTTCCTAAGTCTAATTTGGTAAGGAACAAAACTTCGATTCAATCAGACATCATGAAGAGAGCAAAAATTATTGGAATTTGATCTAATGAACAAAGGAGATTGATTATCTTGCTTCAAGAAAAATTACAACACAATTAATTAGTTGTCTCTACCTGAAATCACAAACCCTAACAAATAATGAAGAGTAGAAATTAGATACACACTAGGTTCGGCTAAATTTATTATGTTATCCAATATTCGCTCCTTAAATCGACATCGCCATGAAATATGAAAGAAGAAGCAGAGGCGTGTGCTTACCCTACGTATTTTGCAAAGCAAATTAGCCATAGGTTGAGCTCAGGAACAATTTTATCCGATTACACAAGGGAGAGATTCCCCTAAAAAATTAAACCCCTAATTTTTTTTTTTCAGTTCTACCGATTTGTGAAAGTGATCGTCGGTTTGAGAATACCTGGAGGGGAGCAAGCAAGTCTCGAGGGCACCGGCGGCGGGGATCGGGACAGCAATGGAGATGGAGTATTGCCGGTGTGGACGAATGGTTCGCCTCAAATAGAATTTTGGCTCCTGTTCGAGGAGCTTCCCAACTTTCTCGAATCGGGTCCCGACCCGACCCGACCCGACAGACCCGATGCCAGACTAGATATGCCCGGCCGGTTCGACAACAAACCGGAATTGAAATCGAAAATTTCACAATCCAATTTCGATTCCAACTTTCCAATATTCAGTTTTATTATAAGTATATATTTTATTTTTCTTTTAATTTGGGATAATTTGAAAGAAAAGGATTTTAATAATTTTTTTATTTAATTATTTATTATATCTTTTAATATTTTTATAAAATTTTTATAAAAGTTTCAAGTTTTAATATTTATTTATTTTATATTTAACTATATTAAATGAATAATAACATATAATTTGCATATATCATATATTTTCAATCAAACTTTTTAGTAAGTTTTATTATAATATTTTTTAAAAATAGTTATATAAAGTAGTATATAATAATATTTATAATTAAAAAAATTGAATAAACAATGTTTGGATTTAATTTTAATAATTAATTCAATCAAATAAATATGTTTAAATTAACATAAATTATTAGAATTAATTTTTATAATTGATTTAGTTTATATATAAAAAATTTATTTTATCTATTGTTATTTGTATTTAAAATTACTATTTTTCTGATTTCAATAAATATTTATATGTATGGTCTAAAATAAATTATATTAACCCAATTTAAATATATTTTGAAATATTTTAATTAATTTTAATAAAATTTATTATATAAATAAGTATATAATTATAATTATATTTATAATAAAAATATTTAAATAAACAAAGTTCATTGATTTAATTTTAAATAATTTGATTTACTTTAATAATTAGTTTAATTTATATAACTAAATTTGAATTAAAAATAGTACTAACTCTTTATTATATATTTGGTTTGATTTATGTTATATTGTTACTATTTATATGTAAAATTATTGTTTATTCATATTTATGAGTTTATTAAATATTTAGCTAGTGTAAGATGAAATAAATTATTAGTAACATAGTCCCTCGAGTAGCCGTTTTTTTTTTTTTTATTTTTTATTTAATGACGTGGGAATTTTTTCTTTTTTTGGATGACGTGGGATCCGCAATCGCTGCCTGAAGATGCGCATTGGGGGTATGTTTGTTTGAGGGATTTTATGGGATTTTTACTATTCCCACATAATTTTTCTTCTAAAAATATCAAATCAAACACCTATTTTTCATTTTTTATATTATATTAAAAATCAATTTACAAACACACCTTAGGTAAATTCCCGGCCGAACCTAATACCCTGCAAACCAGGCCCAACGGGAAAGTCACACTAAATTCATAACGTCACGGTCACAAATCCAACTTCTACACCACCATGTCATCCCTTACAATTGTGTTATATATTTTTTATTTGTTTATCCTATTAGTTTTCATCGAAACTGATTTGTATTTTTTTATATATTTCTTTCATATTTTGATGTTATAGTAGAAATTTTTTTATTAATTATATTACTAACGGATATTATTACGGAGAGAAAAAGAAAAAACCTATATATCTCACGATTGTTATATATATTTTCCTCCAAATTTTTTTTTTCTCCTCCTCCTATTCTGTTTTTATATTTCGTCCGGTTGAATTCATTTACTTATATATATATATATTATAATAATTTAAAAATTATCTAATTTATTATTATTATTATATTAGAAATAGTGTTACTAATAAAATACTCCATCCGTCCCAAAAATATAGTCCTATTGTGTTGGACACGAGATTTAAAAAATATTGATATTATATTGGTAGTAGGTAAAATATCAAGATAAATGAATTTTTTGCACTTGTGATTATATTAGTGTAAAAAGTAGTGACAATTGTGTAATAATAGTTAAAAAGTAGGAATAGTTTTATAGTGATATGGTTATTTATGGAAATGAGACTATTGTTTTGAGACGGACAAAAGTGGTAAGCAAGACTATTGTATCGGGACGGAGGGAGTATTTTATATTCATCTTTCTAAATTCGTTTTTAATTATATATTTTATTTAATATGAAATAAAATTTATTTGTAGTGTTATTTTATAAACATAACAATTTATCATGTATTAATAAAATACATACCAAAAAATAATTTATTCTTCTCAATTAGTCAGCACCTATCACGAATTTGTTTTTTGATATCCTCCAAAAGGCCTCATTCTAGTGGAGTTCACTCGGGACTTATAAGGTGTGAAATTTTCTTCACAACTTCCGATGTGGGATTTGGGTTTGCACCACAATAGATTTCACGGTCATTATTTTACTTCGCACACAACCATGTCATCCCTTACGGGACTACAACCTATTTTTATTTGATTGTATAAAAAGAGAGAGTGAATTTATTTTGTAATATACCGAGTATAAATAATTTTATGGTTATTTGTAAAATAAAATGTTATTTCTTATAAATTTTGTATTCTTTGTAAATTATTTATATTAATTTAACTATATTTATTTATTTAAAAATAATAATTTTACTAGTGATACGTTCTTTATTTTATATTCACATTATTATTTATATTACTTTATAGGAATGTTCAATTTTCTTAGTTCCTAGTGTTTAACTTTTAGATTTGATTTGTTTGGCATATGTGATATTATAATAACTTTTTTTTAGTTTGTCTGACTATTTTATCTTGACTAATCGCTCACTTTTTAGGTATAGTATTTTATTTACAAAAATTTTTAATCCAATAAATTTATTAAACTCCATTATGTTCATGCAATAAATATATAATCTTTGACAAACTTTTGAATGAAATTACATTTATGAAAATATATAGTATACATTTTATTATTATTATTTTTAATTATTTTGCTTTTTATTATTTTTCACTTGTAGATGGAAAGTAGAATTATAAGATGGTTTGATATTCATCGACGAGCTTTAGTGCATGTTGCATATTTTATTGCATAATATCAATTCATTAGAATGAGAAACTAGAAGAGAATTATTATAGTTTAAGCTCGGAGCGAAAAAGAATACGTGAAGGAATAATGAAGCGAATTAGTAATTGTAAAACTAAGTAGGAATGTTATAAGAATTGGTCTTCTAACTTTCATATCATTGTGTCAATGTTAGAAATATATAATGGATTGGTCAAGTGTGAAAGAACAAGTTGCAAAAACTATTGATATATTAATCCACAATGTTAAAATCCGTAAAATTAATTTCTAGTTTCGTCACTCTAATGAGACGATTAGTCATTATCTCCATCAAGTGCTGAGAGCCAGTGGCGGACCTAGGATTATATTCGAGGGGTGCTAATTTTGAAATTTATAAAATAATATATTTTATTTATAAATATTTATTTGTTATCCAAAAAACTTATCATTCTAATTATTATATTTTGAAGAAAATAAATACAAATAACGAACTACAACAATAATAATAGTTATACACTGTATTATAAATACTCCCTCTGTCCCATAACAAAGTATCCATTTTTCCATTTTAGTCCGTCCCATAATAAAGTATCTATTTCTTTTTTTAGCAACTGTACTATCTACCTAACATTACAAATACCCTTACAACTTACAATATATTACACAAATGTCATTACCTTTATATCACACATACTAATAAGGTTATTTTAGTCATTTCTACTATGTGCAAAAAGCAAATGCATATATAGTTTCGGGATGGACGGAGTATTTCTTTTTATTCAGACAAGATATACAATTTTTTAGTATTTTTTTATTTATCCATTTTCTCTATATTACATATATTTAAATAAAAAATACATAAAATTTAAATAAGTAAAAAAAAAAAGACTGGGGTGGTGTGAGGAGGGGGGCTGCAGCGCACTCTGGCCCCCACCTCGGTCCGCCCCTGCTGAGAGCTATCATTGAGCTAGAAGAAATTTTTTCTACAACCTAATGGCTCAATTACACATTCGGCAGTCTCTAGAAACAATAATTTTTTCTCTGACTCTGAGGTAGTAATACTTAATATGTAATTATAAAACTTAAACATGGTAAATAAAATATGTTTGATGGCAATGATCATACTCTAGTAAGTGAAAGTGATGAAGCAGCTTTGGGTAGGCTTGTAAAAGATATTGTAGCTAACCAAATGTGGCTGGATTACGATCTTGATCTAACTTATTTTGTTGACTTATTTTTATGTTAGTATAATTATTTAGAATGAACCATGTTATCTAAAAGACAATCATTAACTAATTTAAATAATTAAATTATACATATCGATCTAAACATAAAATTCCTATTGTAATAAAATTATGCTTAAATCAAATCAAATCAACGAAAGAAAAATACAATAATAAAATTAACCTCCGTCCATTGCTATTGAATTATAGCGTTCCAAATTCGAATTCTCAATCTCCTTCTTTTAAAATTTAATGAATTGAACTTCAAAACAATGTTGTCAAACATTTATCTCATAAATCGATAATGTATTTTTAATTCAGAGAGAGTGAGTTCAGTAACCCTATGAGAAGATTTTATAATAGAAAAAAAAAATCATCCATCACGGTTTTTTTTTTTTTTTTATAATAAAATCTTCTCATACAGGTTACTGAACCCTCTTTGAATTAATAATATAACATTTATCTATGAGAGCAAAGGTTTGACAACATTCTCATGGAGATCAATTCATTGGTTTGTTGAAGAAGGAGATTGGGAGTTCAGATTCAGCATGGAAGTTAATGTTATTATTGTATTTTGTTTTCGTTGATTTGATTCGATTTAAGCATGATTAATTGCAATAGAAATTTTATATTTAAATTAGTTGATGATTGTCTTTTAGATAACATAGTTGTATTTAAATAATTATATCAACATAAAAATAAGTCAACCAAATAAGTAAGATAATACACAATAAATTACTAAATAAAAAGAGTTCAATGTCTCGAATACAACTAAAAAGACCAAAAAATTTATAAAAAAAAAATGAAAAAAAAAAAAGAAGTTGCATATTCCTCATCTTTGTTATTCATCTAGATAAAGAACATAATCTAGCTATAGCATCTCTTATAAGTCTACATGAGCGTTTCATCACTTTCACTTCCTAAAGTATAATCATTGCCATCAAATACATTTTGATTATCAAGTTCAGAATCTACTTCGGCTATAAGATCTTCATTAGGATCCATGGTTATAAGGTAATTCTGAAGAATGCAACATGCAATAATGATTTGTTTTTGTGCTTTAATTCGATTTTATATTGAAAAATCTTTTCTAAGATGATATCGAAGAGTAAGGTCAGAACACATTCTAATACATATATGTATTTCATCTATAGCACCCATACAATTCTGACATTATTTTTATTAATATATTATTAAAAATTCAAAATTTACCATTTTTAAATTTTATAATTACATATTACGAATTGTTACCTTAAAATAGAAAAAAAAAAAACTACTAATTTTAGAGTCTTTGGGAAGGAATAGTTGAGTCATTTGATTGTACATGAAATTATAAAAAATTCAAAAATAAAAAATAATAAAGATGATAAAAATATAAAATACTCCATCTGTCCCAAACAACATGGACATTTGGGATGTATATGACAATTAAAGAATAATAGTATTATATTGATAATAAATATAAAAGTGTTTCTAAAAGATCAAAATGCCCCTACTTTATGTAATTATTGTGAAAATATGAAGATAATTTTGTAAAAAAATGGAAAACTAGTTATTAAAAAAAACTATTATTTTGGGACGAACGAAAATGACAAAATAAAACTATTGTTTTAAGACGGAAGGAGTATACTGGAGAGAGATGAGACCGGTTATATAATAAAGGGGGCAGATGCAAGTTTTTTCTTTCAATAGCCGGCCAAATGACTACAGCATATTACCCAAAGGGTAATGACTGCGGGTTCCTATGTTATCAAAAATAAATAAATAGAATAAAATAAAAAAATAAAAAAGCCTTTCACTATAGTGAATCTTCCATTACAAAGATCGATGGAGCAATCAACAAAACAAAGTCCATTCAGCATGCTTAATGAAGTTTCCCCACTATTTTTATATTTTATTAATAAAAAAAATCAAAATCAATCGGGAGACTTAGAATCCTCTGTCCCTGTTAAAATAATTATATGATATAATAAAAATAATTATATATTACAATTAAGATAACTAAATAATTTTATTAAAACAAAAAAATATAAATTATGAAGGTTAAAATATGATTAAAATGTATAATTATATTGAAAAAAAAGAAATACAAATTATGTGTATAAGCTCAAAATAGAAAGAATGGACAAATTATATGGGACAGAATAAGTATATGAAATTACTAAGCTAACAACAACAAAAATAAAAGTTGCGAAGAAATTTACTTAAAAGGTGGGTATACCATGAAGCCATTTTCCACATAGCCACATTTGGGATCTATTTTTTTTGTCTTCTTTTAACCAATGTGCCAATAGTTCTTTCAAATTCTCCCTAATTTTTCAAATTAACCCGCATTATTATGCAAATCATACTTCATTTTCAATGAATCTATCAAACAATAGAAAGTAAAAACAAAAGCTTAGGGGGAAAAAGAAATATTTCCATTCATGTCAATTATCATCAATTTAATACAAAAGCTTCTAAATCCAACATATGTAACAGAACCGACACATTACCCAACCACAACAAATACACAACAGAAACTTTCTTTTCAAAAGTGAAAAATTGGAATATACATATATTAAGCATAAGCAAAAATTATTTCGCGAATAAAAAATTATTACACTTATGTGTGCATACCTATATTTCATAACTCACAAAGAGCACCGGAGAATGTCAAGATCCGTTGGGTACATCTCAGCGTAAAAGCATTGAGGTGTGTGTGTCTAAGTGCACTGACAAACTCCCAAGTCTTGTATTCAACCGAGAACCAAGCAGTAATACTTGCCTGAAGAAACATAATGAGTCATATGATGCAGATAAAAACATGAGATATGCTAGCTAAGATAGTTCTTTCTTCTTCGTCTCCTAAAATGAATCCTGTCTCAACAAAGAATAAGAGGGTCACAAATGATGGAGATAAATATAAGCCTTACACTGAGTAATAAAACAAATGGTTATTATCATAAGACAACCTCATCCGGAAACCAAATAAAATAATGACATTTGATAGATAAATAATCAAAGTTAATCGGTTCAAAATCTGATAAATGATTTACTTCCTCACTTTCGCCATCTCACAACTATTCTTGTATGAATATCCTTAATATTCTTCTTCTTATTTTTTGTCATTTCGATTCATAGTATAAAATCTACATTTATCAATAATGAATATAATATTTCTTCTGTCATCTAATTATGTACTCAACAGAATTAGATGCGGAAGAGTATTATATTGTAAAATCTAAATATCCAAACCCATATTATTCAATTTAAAAAGATTGTACCGCTAGAAGCCGCTACGTCACTTTTGTGTAAAAACGGAATTGTAAAGCGGTGGTACCGACAGACTGCTGCTCCGTACCTCTACACCGCTATTAACAAGCTATTGACAACTATGACTACATCAAACAATTACTCAAATTCAAAAGTTTCCTTATTCAAAATACAAAGTCAAAATCCAAACCCCAATCAAACACACAAATAAAGGAATGCAGAACAATGTGAAAGTAATTACCTGCTCTATGCAATCAAAAGCAACTACACACTGTTATACCATATATTTAGTCGAAGATTAGAAAATAAAAGTAACACCAACCAACTAGAGCAGCTTAAATTAAATAAAAATAATAATACGAGTGAATCAAATGAAATTGTGTTACAGATAAATTAAAGTTCAAAAGCACAATGTAATAAAGCAATGAGGACTGAATATTCAACTCGCAGGCTTAGAACCTTCTACTGAAACCCTTATTCTTGAAAATGATAAATTTCTGACAAAAAATGAACCACCTCTTTCAAATAATTTCATTGGATTATGGACTTCTGCAGGCCATCTATGCACCGTAGATAATATTTGTGGCAATCCATACACCATCATCATGCAAAGCCAAGTTGCAATGTAAGCCATTCTTCAGTACATTCTAATACACTTGCTCTTGTTGCCAAATCTGTCAAATACAACTAAAAGCACATAAACAAGAGTGCGCTTCTAGATGAAATAAAATGGCAAAATGGAGGGGCTACATATATGTCATTGCACTTGTGATGTAGAGATGGATCAACATAAGGATCTCTTCCACGACTATAAACATGACTAAATGTATGAGCGCTGGCAAGTGCCCAGACAAAGTTAGTGTGCACAACATAGAAATGAATGCATTGCTACTGAGCAAGATCCCACAACCTATAGGTTTTGTAAAAAAAATACACTCATAATTGAAATCCCAATCAGATCAACAACATACATATATTGATTGGTAGGCATAGCTGAACACATTTAATAGCATTACCAGTTAGGTTGACAACAAAGAATAGGACTTCAAATGAATTTGCATTGCAGGAAAAAAATATATGGAATTGATGATTCTAGAAAAAAAAACATTAAATTTTCTCCACAGCAACAATGGCAAGAATCAACAAAAATTAGATGCCACAAGCGCAAGCTTAGCTAAGCTTTCTTACAATTGGTTGAGCAATCTCTACTTACATTAACATGCTATTGAAACAGGAAAAGGGTGGAGTTAGCTGTTCATTATGCAGTATGGTTCACAAACTAAAACCTCCAAGTTACAAAATACTAACCAAGCAGCCAGCTTCATCATAACCAGAGTAAAATATGAATATGTGAGCATATGCATTGCTGCTATCCACTTTTCCACTACCTTCTGTAACTACAGTTGTGTTCCCAAGCTGAACTGCAAAAAATTGTTGATAGTAACATAATCTCCAACATAATCTTGTTTCATGAAGGCCCAACATGTTAAATAGATGCAACCTAAACCAGACACATTAAGGGTCTCAATCACAAAAACAAACTCACAATTAAAATTAAAAACTAAAAAACTTACCACAAACAAATCTGGCAAGAGTAGAGGTTTTACCTTCTCCCTAACTTTTCCTTGATGTTCTTAACTTTCTCCTGTAGTTTCTTCAATTTCATATTCACCCTCATTCATTTTTCCTGCCATGTGGACAATAAAATCTAGTGCCCTCCCTCACTAAAAGTGCAAAATGATCGTATCCTGGCAAATAAACAAAGCAAGGTACACTGTACACCCGAAATAACTCATGACAGAACAAGATGAGTGTTTAGAAATTCCGCCTTAACATACCTCAGACTGAGCTCCTTCTATGAATATCCACGATCTAAAATTGCGCATTACATATTGACTATAATCCTTTACTACCTCATAATAATATCAGAGGTCGAAATTCCTTTCAGTTCTTTTAGTCTCTTTAAATCTGCCTGCAGCTTTGACCTACATGAGATGTAAGTAACACGTGGTTATCAGGTAGAAAGAACGCATGAAAGGAAAGATCATCAGCATACATAAAAACAAAATGCAGGTACTGTAGATAGAATTTCAGAATTCCACATTTCCAAATTCATAAACGTCATTTGCAGTTCACTTGCATCAGCATAGCTGTGAGATGAAAATTACATCAAACAAGCAGAATAACGACAAGATAATACAAATATACAGCTCAACCAACAAAATCAAACTTAGGGCAATGATTTGTGCACCTTGAAATAACTCAAACATGCTAAAATCTTTTATACTTATTTCAGTCTATCCACTACTTTTATGCTTAACCTTTTTTTCCTTTTATCCTTAAGCAACTTGGCTCTTCTACATAGTATGATGCAAAATTTTACTTTAAGCTAAAATACTCGAAAGACTAAGAAATCCAAGATGTGTGTTTCAAACCATGTTGATAGATTAAAAGAGTTAAGAAGAAAACAAACCAATCTCTCCAGCCAGAGCCACAGCCGTAATCGCAAAATGATCAGAGAATACCAACTGGCCCCTTGTGTTATTCTGCTCTTGAATATATTGCGCTTATTAAATAAATTAAAACAGAAAATATACTCTAATGAGCCATCACTATGCCTAAGTAATTTAGACCCATCTTAGATCGACTAGTGTAAACCCATAATGGTGGCGTCTTAGGAATTTCACTATCAATTCCCTCATGCTCCAAAACAGCCTTGTCCTCAAGGTGGAAGGTGGGGAATTGCACACGCAACTCTTTCATGTCGACCCAGGTTGCATCATCTGACGAGAGGCCGCACCATTGCACCAAAACTTGGTCTGTCCCAGTAGTCGCTGACGCTTTTTGGCACAAGTTTAACCGGTTCATATAAAGTAGAATCTGTGACCACAAGAGATAGTGGCAGTTTAGGCTCGACCCAATGGTTGCCAACAGTGCATTTCAATTAAGAAACATGGAAAATAGGGTGTATGCGGCTGGAAGTCAAGAGTTGAAGCTCATATGCTGCAGTGCCAATGCATGGCAATACCTTAAAAGGTCCATAGAAACGTGCCAATAGTTTGTGGTGACAATTGGATCGAAGGGAACTCTGTCCGTAGGGATAAAGCTAAAGAAAAACCAAATCACCAACCTGGAATGTAACTTCGCGATGGTGAATGTTTGCATGGCGCTGCATCCAAAACTGGTTCGTCTAGATTATGGCGAAGGTACAGCAACATAGTATCTCGGCCCCCAAGTAATTCAGCCACCGAACAACGTGCGAGTCACTGGGAAGGTATCAAAGAACGGTGGGAGTGGTCTATCATAAACCACCTCAAACAGAGAAATTTTAGACCCTGTTATACAAACACTCAGCCTAAGGAAGGTACCCTGCCCATCTTCGGGGTTGTTCAGTAGCAAAGCAATGAAGATAAGCCTCCAAGAACCGATTGAGAACCTTCATTTGCCCATCCGTTTCTAGGTGATAAGAAGTAGTAAAACTGAAAACGAGTTCCTTGCAGCTTCCAAAAAGTACTACGGAACACAGAGTCTTTACCAAAAACAATATAATGTAGATGTCGCCTGCTTGACGGGCACTCAAGGGGACTTGAAATGCCATAAAATGTGCATACTTCAATAGCAGTCCACCACCACCAATATATCAGAATATCCTATGGACTTAGGCAAGCCAGCAATGAAATCCATCGACACATCTTCCTAAATGGCACTTCAAATTGGAAACGGTTGGAGAAGTCCTGCTGGAGAGGTAATCTCATACTTCCCCTTCAGGAAAACAATGCAACCGGAAAGTGGAAACATAATTGCGAACCATCTTATCCATATGTCGCCAAAATACATTCACGGCTAGTTTGTAATAGGTACAGTAAACACCATAATGCCCCGTTCCTTTGACACATGAAACTTCTCAAAACTAGACGACCACAATACAAGAGCAGGCCGTTGACATATTTATACCCCATGAGCGTGGCGTTACCATTCCTAAGGCGATTGATAATGGCCAAAAGGGCAATGTCATTTTACTACTCAGATTTCACATCCTCATATCCCAACCACGTAGGTATGGTTATGGCAAGCAATGCACCGTCAGTACCTTGTTGGGTTACGAGTCACGGCCAAATTAATATTTTTTTATTTATATTGTATGTAAAATGGGTACCTGAGTAACTTGAGTTCTCTATGTTTGCTAAGCTGAATTAATGATACGTTTTGATAAAAGGGTTTCTAACTGTGGTGGTCCGTGCAAACAGTAAAACACCAACCAGTCAAAAATGGATGCCAACCTTATACCTCAAATCTCGCTCATAGGCTGATTGAGTCAATGTACGATGCGGTAGTGCTTTGCTCCAATTCCAACCACTTATGCATCACTTTCTACGACAAAAGGTTGCTCAAAGTTCGGCCAACTTTAGAGCTTCCGTAAGTGCGACCTTCAAGGCCTGAAAAGTCCGTTGAGCTTCAAGGTTCTAAAGTAACTTAAACCTTTCTGATTTCTTGAGTAATATAGTCAAAGACACAAATCCTTCTGTATGAAGTGTCTGTAGTACCTTGTAAGGCCCAGAAATCCACGCACATCTTGGAAAATTTGGGGTTTGGGCCAAGCAAAAACAACATATATCTAGATTAGCCCAATCCCCTGATCCCTTGAGCCCAACCCAACCTAGGTTAGCCCAGCCGCAACTTAGGTTAGCCCAAACTTACTTTAGAGTTGACCGAAAGTGAAGCATCTACACTTGCCCCATCAAAAAGATTCCAAAATAAAAGCTAAATCAAATGATCCAGATAAGAAATATGATTTTTGGCTGGATTTCCAAAATATAGATTTGGTATAATGCTCGCTCCGTCACAAGCAAATACAAACGGGAATAAAACAACTAAAACAACACTCGCTGACAATTCTAAAAACGTAGAAAAATGGTAGAAAGGCAGTCCAAAATATTGGTAGTGATGTGAATGTTTAAAGTGCAAGACCATGATTATCGCACAAATCTGTTGCTTGTCCAAGTTTGGAAACCTTGAGCAAGAAAAGCATTCACAATCAATTCTCAATTTTCCACCAATGTCGTCACAAGGTAGAAAAGAAAGTTAGTCAGTTGCTTCAATAGTTCGAAGAATCCTGGAAGTTATTGAGGAAAGGCAAAACAAAGATAGTAATGACACACAAAAAAAAAAAGTTAGAAGCTTGTACAAAGAACAAAAAGGAGATTGAAAATTTTCATGAACATATTGCCGGTTTTTTTTTTATGAAAATAGCATACCATTTAATGTTGCAAAATCTCAAAGCTTTGAGGTTAAGATTGAGTCAGCGGGACAAATGAGACCTAGTGTATTAGGTCTATGCTACCAAAAATTACGGGTTACTCTTTTGGAAAAAACTGTAAAAAATACACAACAGACACTAAAGAAAAAATATGTTATTGCTTGGAAGCAACAAGGTTGTTCTCTTATGGCCTACGAGAGGACGGATCAAATAAGGCTTTGATTAATTTCCTCGTCAATAGCCTAGCAAATACATTTTTTTTGGAGTCAATCGATACATCAAATAAGGCACAAGTAGCTTCATTGTTAGCGGATATACTTTAGGCTAAGATTGAAAACATTGACAAAGAATATATAGTTCAAGCAGTAACCGACAATGAGGCTAATTTCAAGGCAGCAGTGTATATCCACATTATATTGGACTTCTTTAGCTCACTAAAAGAGGGTGACATTTGATTAATTTCCTCGTCAATAGCCCAAAACATATATTTTTTTAGTCAATTGATGCATCAAATCAAGCTCAAGTTGCATCATTACTAGCGTATTTACTTCATACAAAAATTGAAGAAATTGACAAAAAATACGTGGTTCAAGTAGTAACCGACAATGGTGCTAATTTCAAGGCAACAGGTAAATTATTAGAGCAGCGCATACCCATTTTATATTGGACTCCTTGTGCAACTCATTGCATTAATCTTATGTTAGAAGACATCGGGAAATTGTCTGTCTTCCAGGCAAAGATCGACTATGCAAGAAGAGATACTAATTACATCTATAAGCACGTAAGGCTCCTTAACTCGATGTGGGAGAAGACATACGGCAGAGATCTTGTGAGGCCTGGGCCTATCCGGTTTGCTAGCAAAGATTGGACTACTTTGAATTGGCAAATTGAAAAGCTCCTGGTGACCGTGGCTTTTTCAACTACGATGATGACAATGGAGAGATGTTTGAATGACTACAACTATGGAATGAATTAGACGGGGAGAGAAAAAAATAAAGATAATGGACAAGAAAATGAAAAAGATGGAGAAAGAAATTAAAAATTTTAAGAGAGCTTTCATCGTGTTTTTTTTTTCATTGTTGTGATTTATATGTTTTGTTAGTTGTTGCGGTGAAGCTTTGTAATATCGCTTGATGTCATGGTATTATTGTGCTTTGTTTTCTTAATATGCGGTTCGATTTTGGAGGATAAGAACTTAATATGTGATAGGTTCTTCTATTTCAGATTCTATGAATTGTCTGTAATATATTCTAGGAAAAATATTACATATATTGAAGCTATGAATTTTCTTTATGAATCTCGATGAATTTTGGGGTATTTGGATGTCGTAGTAGCATAATATATAATTATGACTCTACTTTCTATTAGTTTGGGTATGTCTCTCTTAGCTCTATTATTTTTGTAATAGAATTGATCTAACTTAAAGAAATAGTGAATTTAATTGATCTTTTTGATTATTTGTTAGATTTTAGGGACAATACTTATTTTAACAAAATTATTTGTTAAATTCCATGGATAACAAGAAGTATTTTTAACATTCCATTGGAAGCTGTCTTCCAATGGATTCAACAACCATGCCATACCAAGCATGATAATTTTTCAAGAAATGCAAATTATAAGAATCTATGGATACTTTAATAATAAATTTCCACGGCATTCATGTCGCAACAAGAATCATAGGGGTATTAAAGCGAAAATTATACAAGAAAGTTTGAGTGGTCTTGCAATAATTTATTTGAGCCTATACATTTTACAAAATTCTACAATATAAAACTACTAAGAAAACATAACAAATTCTTAAGTGCTGTCGGTCGGAAAAATTATTACAGCACAACATGATTTCAGAATAGTATCATCAAAATTGTAACCCGAAAATCAAGAACATGTGTCAGACTTATAGAAGCTACATTGATAAACAACAATAAATGCCATAACATAATGATATTTTTATTTTTTTTTGTGGTTACACAACCAAATGCAAAATAACAGTTTTAAATTATCCGGATGTTTATCCATTCTTTGAGCAACGGTACCAGCACTTTGAACCTACATTCATACAGTAATAAAAAATAAATGAAAATAAGAGAAATTAGTCTATTACAACAAACCAAATTTTTTATGAGAAATACCTCAAGTAAAGAAGTAAAATTCATAGGATTTAGTGCCGGTATCTAAAAAAAATATAACATTACAAAATATCATTAATGCAATGATATGCAAATTAATTTTAAAATAAAAGAAACTGTCGAGATGTTTGATCAAGCTCCAACACAATGTCATACAACTAAGAATATGCCTTAGACGACTGCACAACAAGGTCAAGTAAGATTTTTCAATTGTGAAATCAAATTTAAAAAAAAAAAAAAAAAAAAAAAGCTAGAAACGACTCCATAAAATATTTAGTAATTGAAAAAATTACCTGTTACCAAGGAATTTGACCTCTTTGAACCATAATGCCATATGACCGAGGATATATATTATTCATCAGTAACTGCATAATAAATAATATTCTTAGATAAGTTATTAATAAGTTAAATATATTTTTATATAAACCACAAAAATTACCTTTTGCACAGGAATTTGACTTGGCTATAACACAATACTATACGGATGAATATACGAATGATGCATCATCGACTGCATGACAGAAATATATTTGAATACTTTAAGTTTAAGTACCAACTGTGGAATGATATATTGAATGAATATTTCGGAGTTGAAAAATAAACCTGTTGCCAAGGGATTTGATCAAACTATAACACAATGTCATGTGGTTGAAGGTAAGTCTCGTTCACGAATGACTACAAAATAGACAATATCATCAAGTAATCCTTCGACAATAAAATTTATTTAAACAATAATAATAGGGTAGCAATGATCTCTCGAATAACACCTCATTTCTACGTCTTGTAGGTTGTTTTTTCCTTCTCGAGTTTTTTTCCAATCCATTTGGCCTTTTACCCAAACGAATTCTTGTTTTATTCTGTATCTCTTTAACAAGGACATCGTCTTCTTTACTTGCATTCAATTCTGGATCCTCGCAATGCAATCCCTCGCAAACCACTTTATTATTTTGTAACTGTTTATTCATCTTCTCACTGGCGTTTATGAAAATATTTTTTATTAACTCGTATGTTTCTTTACCCTCGGAAGCTCTTGTAACCAATTTACTAAAGAACATACTCAAATCCTTATATCGGATGCTTAACTGTTTCTTAGGGTCATCGGTTTCTTATTCGGCGAAAACCATTCCATCATGTGAATCTTCAGTTTTTGCGCCATTCGTCCACCTCTTCATTATATATCGCTCGGAAACCCTCATAATATTATTCGTTATAAGAACTTTTAGTCCATGTGAGCATAATATCCCGAAAAAATCAAATTTCTTACGACTACATGAAATGGTCTCATGAGATGAGTTGTATGTAACAACATGAGTCATTGATTTTCCAAAATAATTGACCTGATATTCTGTAAAAGTGTCATATGCGTGACTAACAACGCCGACACAATCATAGGTTTTGCACAACTCCTGTTGAAAAATCTTAAACACTTATGGGGTATACAAACTTATAGGATCCTTGAACAATAAACACGGCATAGTTAGAACAGGTGCACTGGTACTTGCCTTGAAGTCAGCGTTCAGTTGTTCGTAATGCCGAGATTCCAACAAACTCTCAAACTTTTCAAAAAAAGATCGCAAACTGTTGTAATACCCTCGAAGTTGGGCCGGTGCTAGGTCAACTCCCGTGGATGAGCCGGTGTCAGAACATCCAAGGTTGAATATAAGTTAAATAGATTGAAGAAACTACTCATGTCAACAATATGCATATTTTTTTTTTGAGCCCTAATTATTATATTGACACCGAGGATTCCTCACGGAGGCATTGTTGAAATAAACTCGTCTACCCAGATTATAAATTTACAACAGAATCGAACTACAATTGTATTTTTATTTAATTGTGAAATATATTAATATAAATATTAAGATATTCTTATATTATATAATAATTAATACTATAGAAATTTATATATAAATACTTCATCTATCGTAAACAAACAACTTTTTTTTTTTTTTTTAATGAAATTCAAATACAAAATCTAACTGTTTTTTTTCTTGTAGTTATTTCTTAAACTAATTCAAACACGCCTAAATCATCAATAAACATATTATGGATTGCAAACAAAAGAAACCAAGTGTATTATGAGATAATGATATGTACCATATGAATTAATGTAAGTTTATATATTATATTAATATAAGTCTTATGTTATTTATTGGAAAAATAAAATATCTCTCTTTTTTATATATACTTAGTACTCATGATTAGTGTCTAGGCCAATCATATTATTTTCAGCGCACTAAGTCGTGGTATGATTTAAACAGTAATTTTAAATTTTATAATTTTAAAATAGTAAAAAATTATAAATTTAAACCATTGACCAATATCTTAAATCTAGAATTATTAAAATAATTTTAAGTTACAGTGTAAATTGTAGTAGGAAAAAAAATAGAAAGAAAATAATATAAAAAAAGTGCAAAAAATAGAATAAAATAAAATAAAACAAAATAAAGAAAGGTATTGGATATAAATTATCACCAAAAGCGTGTCCCGTGAATTTAGGATGAAGAAAACGCAACGGTTGGACTGTACGTGACAATTATGTGTTTGGATACAACAAATACGATTTTATTTTTTTTAATATATTTTGCTAACAAAATAAATTAAAAATAAAATTCATCAATATACATATATATATATATATATTTTGCAAATTTTTCCAATGTTGAGACAACACATTCAATATGTGTGGACATCACATATACATTACTCATGATTTACAATAATGTAATACAAATACAATAAATGAATTAACAACAAATGACCTACTATTATTGATTTCAGCGGCCAGTACATAAGACATTTTAAATTATATAACACATATAACATATATTATTATTGACATCAGTCCGTGAAATATGAAATATTTTAATACGATACAGACTGTTGTGTTAGTTGAAAATATGTGCTCTTTGACTATTTTTTATATGTTGATTAGAACTAATCATCATAATAACTCTCTGTATATTGTTTGGTTAAATGGATGTCGCATTATTGAGTATATCTTTTGATGGATTAATTTCATATCTATTGTTTGTTCTGAAATTCGATATTTGGCTTAAAATTTTTTATTGGGAGAATTGATGGGTTTTGTGTGATTCGATATAAATTTTCAATTGTATACGATAAATTTAAGGGAAAAATAACATAAATTGATCAAAGAATAAACAACGGTACTTAATTATAATCGATTATTAATCGAATTATATTATTTCTACCAAACAAAATAAGAAAATTTGCAAGAAAATAAAAGGAGATAAAATGATAGATTGTTGATGGATGTGGTTGCCCACACTATCAATCTTTTCCTCCTTCTTCTTCTTCTTCTTCTTTTTTTTTTTTTTTTTTAAACGTCTTCATCAAGTTTTGCATTAACCTTCCCCATTATTCATAATCCTCCATAATTGTTTTATAACACCTCTTTAATTGGCAATCTCAAAGATTTTTTTAATGATAAAATTTTGTATGAAAACCTCCATGTATTTTATTTAATTCAATTATTTCAATAAACACCAAAACCCCATTTAGTAAGTAACAAAAACTGCCTATTTTTTCCACCGTCATTTGAATTTTAACATTCCAATTGTCTCTATAGTCCCTGTCGAGAAAACGAGTTTCAACTATCAACCGAAAAAAATCAAAATCAACATCGGCCGTCCGATTCCTTATTCAGCAGACCATCGTGCGGACAGCCAAGCGAGTCCACCACATCTTCCCTGCTCCATCCCGCACTCAATAATCTCTCCGACAGCACCGTCATCCTCCTCGCCACATGTCCTTCATCCAACGGCCCATCGCATCCGCCATCGCGCTCATCGCAGCCGTCCATCATCACCATCTCCCGCACCTCCTCCTCCCTCCACCCCCCTTCCCTCAACCGCCAACACACCTCCTCCAAACAACCCCCCAATTCCCCATCCCACCACCCGCGCGTCTCCTCACGCGCCGCCTTGTTTCCCCCTCTCTCCGCCACTTCCGTCCAGAACTCTATCCGACGCGCCTCCGTCGCCGCCCACGCCGGCGAGCTCAACCAATTCAACGATGGCGCCGGCCGCCTCAAAACCTCCTCTCCGCCGCCGCCGGAGATTCCGAACTCCGATCTCTGGAAAAACCTCCCGACATCGAAACTCCACAGGCGGACGTCGCCGCCGCGGACGTAGAACACCGGATTCCCCGCCGCGCGCGGCGTCGCCGGAATGTAGAAGCTCCGGTAAATCGGAACGAGAGGCGGCGCAATTCTCAGGCGGTCCTCCGCCAATCTGACGGCGCGTTCGTCGCACTCCGGCCGGTCGCCCCAAATTCCGGTCCAGAATCGGTTTCTAGAAACTTCCATGCAGATTCCCCGGACCGGCAGAGCCGTGAGAATCTCGAGCTGCTGTCTGGACGACGACCGCCAGTTGGGGAATCCCGGCGCGACGGGAAGGCCTTCTCGGAGGATGGCGCGGAGGTCCGGCGGGAATGTGAAACCGTAAGCCGCCTCCGCGGCGGCGAATTCGGATTCCGATAGGCCCGCCGCCACCGGAATATCGGTGGCGCGGAGATGGTGGATCAAATTCTTGGCATAGGCGGCGTAGGAAAAGCAGATTCTTGATGGTCGTGGAGTCGGGAAATTGACATCCTCCGGCCGGCGGCGGCGGCGGCGGCGGTGGCGGTCTTCTATTGTTATCGTCATTGGGGTATACGTACAGATACGTATACGTATATTTTGGCAGTGATCAAAACGAGTTGATCGAGTGAGAAGGCGAGGTGGGAGGTTTGATTTGGTAGGAAGTGCCGGGAGTTTAAGACCGTGTGGATTGATGGTGTGTGGTTTTTCGGGTGGAGCTGTGGTCCTGGGTCTGTATAAGAGTTTTTGAGATAAGGAAGTAAACTAACTGTTTGACTTGGCCAAATTGACTTCTTATTGTCTGAAAAGTCCTTGGAAAATGACTCATGAGAAAATTGTGGCGAAATCGTTTTTGTGAAATGAATGTGTCTTTTAGGATTTTGATAAAATATTTTAAATATAAAATTAAAATTTTAATATAATATAATAAATAAAAATAAATATTTGATTTGATATATTTTGTAATTTTTTTTTTTTAAAGAGTAAAATTAAGACTAAAATTTCACTTACAAACACATTTTATCAAATGCTTTTGTATCATATCGCGAGTAAAAATAAAAATGTGATGTTTTGGCTCTGTTTCTCGAAGACAAGAATAATACTAAGTAATGTCAAAAAAAAATATATTTATTTATTTATTTATAAATATATTTTTTTAGTGGACAAGAACAATACTAAGTAATGTCAAAAAAATTTGAATCTATCATACTACAGTACCTACGGTATCACTAAATCATTTCTTACAAATATTCTGAGAAATATATAAATATATTACCAAGATGTGACAAAATTTTGAATATATTGAATGTATAAATAATTATACATATTTATAAATACGTGCAATATTAAAATATATAAATTAAAGGGTGTAAAAATTTTTTTTACTATAAATAAAAATGTTTACTTTTATGAACAAATTAGAAAGACATACTAAAATATATAAATTAAAGGGTGTAAGAATTATTTTTTACTATAAATAAATATATAGTTTTATGAACAAATTAGAAAAACATAGATAGATTTGGTGGACTAGACAATATTATTTTATATTAATCTAAAAATTGGTCCACGGTGTAATTAAAAATAATTTTATTGTAAAAAATATTCTTGTATATTAAATTATAGTTTTTTGTCTTTTATTTATTTTTGTTGGCTGGGTTGACAAAATATTTATACAGAACTGTGCTAGACTGCTTAACCGAATCGAATTTTTAATTAATCAAGCAAATTTGATTCAAATACAAATAATGTATATTTAATATTTGTTCGATTCAATTCCAATTTGATTTTTAATATTTTTTCAGTTCATTTAATATAGTTATGTTACTCTTTAAACTTTAATATTATACAGTATTATATTATATAAATTATTAGTAATAATATTTATAATTACAATAAAGCAAATATACTAATCTACATCTCTCCGTCCACCAATTTCGAACACTAATTTTTTTGCTCTTTATTTTATTATATTCGGCTCTTTGTGCACAATACAACTGGACAAGTCGTCCATTCTCCGCGTTATGCAACAACACATAATTATTCAATAGGAACGACATGTTTGATATACATATGTATGGATTGTAACGGCAATATTGCTTTGAATATTTTATGAATTTTATATCTGTCGATTTTAGTGAAATAATAATATATTTTGTTAAAAGAATATAATCAAGAATTAATATAAAAGTGTAGAGTTTTTTTTTTTTTTTTTTTCATATTACGAAGTAAGTTATTTATTTTGAATATTTTATGATTTGGATATTTCTCAATTTTAGTGTAATGGTAATATACATCATGTTATTGAATTCTCCTGTTAGAAAAAAACTTTGTTAAAAGAAGATTAATTTGTCAATATTTGTTTGTATTTGGTTACGTTTGGATATTTGCAAATAATATAAATATTCTCAATTAGCCAAAAATTTGGTTAATCAAAATTCTTGGTTAGAATACGCAGTCCCCTTTCTGTTCCTGAGGTTTCATAGGCCCAGGGTCGTAATTAAAATTATGAACTCCAAACGTAAAATATATCACAATATTTTTTTAACAGTAAAAAAATATAAATAATTAAATAAAATAAATTATATTAACATTTTTAGATGCAAATTCATCGATAATAGTATCAATATTAATTTTTTTAACATTTTTTTTTTCAATATATAAATAATCAAACCATTTCGTCGTTCTTGAGACATACATGATCTTAAATAAGTTCTTAATACTTTTAATTTTAAAAAACTTCTTTTGATTGATGCTACTGGTACAATAAATAAAATACGATAAGTTATAGAAACATTAAGATAACCACTCCCAGAAATATATAGATTTGTCTCGGAAAAATTATCTCGAAATCTATATAGATACGAGACAATTAATTGAATACTCTCAAAAATTGTCTCGAAACTTCTGCCGTGGTGGCCGTTTCATTGTGACAATAGGGAAAGTCACGGAATTGCGAGACAAATTGTCTCGTCCAATTAATTGAGAGAATATCGTGACAATAGATTGTCTAAAAAGTATTCACAAATGCCACTGAGACTATATATTGTCTCGAACACGTGACAACTTTCGAGACTATAGTTTATCTCAAATAACTGTGATACTTTTCGAGACTACATTTTGATTCGAACAGCTGTGACATTTTTTAGTTTATATTTTGTCTCTTGAGACTATATTTTGTCTTGAACGGTAGTGACAATTTTCAAAACTATGCTTTGTCTCAAAAGACCATGACGATATCCGAAACTGTATTATATCTCTAAAAGTCATCGCAATATCCGAGACTATACGTTGTCTCGTATAACCATGACAATAATAGAGATCGTATACAATGTTTTATCTCAAAATAATTCATAACAATATTTGATACTGTGTACTAATATTGTATCTCAAAATAATTGTACCAATATCCGATATTAAAGTTTGTACAATCTAATGAAAAATTAAATTAATTATTTTGGTTAGTTCAATCCTTATAATATTTTCATCTCATATACAAAATACGAATATTTACAGAAACAATTAATTGACTAATCCAAATAAAATTAAACTGACAGACAGACCTTTAATCCAATTTTAAAAAAATTAAAGACGAACAAAATAAAATTCCAATAGAAACAATTTTGACACTTTCTTCTAAGTGTTTGTTTGGGGATTGGATTTTAAATATACTATTCATCCGATTTTTTTCCCCCAAAAACATCCAATCAAACACCTATTTTTCATTTTTTATATTATATTAAAAATCAAATTTACATTCAAAACATCACATCAATACTTAGGGGACGATATGTTCTCAACACGCCCCCTCAGGTGCAAGTGGGTCTGCGAAACTCCGTCTCACCTAAAAGCTCGAACTTGTTAGGGAAACTAAGCCATTAGTTACATATCCCGCAAACGGGAGTTCTCAACACTGCCGATTTCAGGCTGCAACCAACTCTGGGGACATATTCTAACAACGAGTTCTTCTCCGATTTTCTTCCCCTTCGACAACCGCAGCAGTATGATCAAGATGGTCCACCAGGATTGTTAGGGAGAGAAAAGTGGATGGTGAAAAATAAATTACGTGTAGAATAAGTAGGGTGAATGAATGTGAATATGTATGCAAATAAATAGGAATGTGCAAAATAATTGAGTGAAAAAACTCTAGGCTGAAATTATGCATCTTTTTTATTTTGTATATTATGTATTTTAAATTTAAATTTGAATTATGGATAAATATATTTAATTAAAAAACTATTAGATAATTTTATTTACACTTGATTCATTAAATTTTATCATGTTGACTAATCAAATAGAATAAATTTGTTCACCTTCTTTTGTATAAATTAGTGTATATAAAATATTATACATAAAATTGTAATATTTAAAAATAATAATATAAAACAATAATAGTATTTATAATTAAATTTACACTACAAGTATATAATTAAAATTAAAGAATTGACAAAAAAAAAAAAAAATCGCACCAAAGCTGCAGCTATTATAAATAAATGGAATGAAATTAGTCATGATTTTAATCCGCGACATGAATCAAAATAAAATTGGTTGACGCCACATTCGGCATAAAAAAAATATTTTTCGCAACTTATTTAGAGACAATTTAAATTTCTGAAAATTTTGGATGATTTATTTCGAGACAACTTTTATTCTCGGAACATATTGTGTGATTCGTTTCAAGCCAACATATACTCTCGGATTACTTTTGTGACTCATTTTGAGATAATTCTTGTTTCCGGAATATTTTTTGCGACTTATCTCAAGATAATTCACTCTCGAAATATTTTGCGTAACTTATTTAGCGACAATGTGAGATAACATATACTCTCAAATTACTTTTGTAACTCATTTCGAGACAATTTATACTCTCGGTATATTTTTCTTAATTTATTTCGAGACAATTCAAATATCGAAATATTTTTTGTGACTTACTTTGAGAGAATTTTAATCTTGAAACATATTTTGTAACTAGTTTCGAGACAACATATATTCACGGATTATTTTCGTTACTTGCTTGGAGACAATTCATACTCTCGAAATATTTTTCATAATTTATTTGAGACAATTTAAATTCTTTGAATACTTTTCGTAATTTATTTCGAGACAATTTATTCTCTCAGAGATGTTTCGAGACAAATATGCAATAATACTTTGTCACAAAAGAACTTTCGAGATTATGGTTGAGAAAAATTGTCATAGTGATGTCTCAAACCATGATTGAAACTCTAATTTGTCTAAAAAAAAGATTCATTGACACATAATTATCTCGGAACTTGTTAACAATCAGCAGCTTTAGTAAATTTAAGAATTTTTGGCGACATTAACTTATTAGGTAAAATTATTTGCAAAATTTTAAATTCAGCAATCATTTCTTATAGATCAATATCAGAAATATTATTATGAGAAAAATAGTTGATAAAGCAGTACAAAATTCTCGTAACTCTTTATTGTTTCAATATTTTAATTGTTTTGAATTAAACAAAAAATCAAATATACTACTACCTCCGTGCGACTCTAAGAGTCTCATTTATTTTTTGCGTATTGATATTTCAATATTAATTATTATATCAAAACATAATACAAATTAAGAAAAAATTACAAAAATACTTCAATTAGTGTCTTATAATACTAATAGAAGGACATTTGTACAAAAATTATACCAATATAAAGATATTTTTAATGTTAAGTATAATGACGTAAAAGATAAATATGACCCTTACAGGCGGACGGATGGAATATTAAATAGTTTCAATTGCATAAATGTATCATTTAATGAATTAATTGTCATATCTACTACAACTAAAAAATAATTAATTTTAAAATTTTCTTCTTATGATTGTATTGTTCATTTTTATCACTATCAACAATTTTTTTTAATACGACGTTTAGTTGGAAATATGCATTCGATATCCATAATTAGAATAATTTTGTTTACAACATGCATACTATAACAAAATCTTTCATTTCTATATTTTTCAAAAAAATAATAAAGCATTTTCTGTTTGTTTCATAGCCATGTTAATACTGACAAATTTATATTGTAATTTTTTACTCACACTATTAATAACATAGTATAAAATATCATACCAAATAATAATACCAAGTAAAAATTCATAATTCAAGTAAACCAATCAAACTTTTAACTTCACATTTTGATTTAGCATCATCGCGTGAATTAATCAAATATAACAAAGTTAATCTAATTTAAGGAGTTTGAAATCTAACATCATTTAACATTTTTAATTATATTTTCCTAACAAGTGTTTGACAAAGATTTTAAAGTAAAATGTAAAATATTATCGATAATTTTTTTTCATCTTTTTTGTCGACCTTGAAAATAATGTATATACGTTGCACAATTACAAAAGATGATACTGGCTTTGTACAAGAATGTGTCATATTACAAAGTGTAAAATTAAGACTATAAAAAGCACATGATAAGGATTTATATCAAGCAATCCTTTTTGAACTCTTTGGTGTTTACCTTCCATATTAGATTAATTATCATAACATTGACCCCTTTATATTATCAATATGAAGATCAAGGTATTCAATTGCATTTTTTAATTCATAAAGTTCCAAACCACTTGTATCTTCTACTTGCAAAAAATTGTAAAAAATATTTTTGATTTTAATTTTACTACTTGACATATCTATACAACGCACAGTTAAAGTTATTAGTTCTTGGTGACTAATATCCGGGGTATAATATAGAATTATTGAAAAATATTTTGACTATTTAATAATTTTAAAATTAAGACTATAAAAAGCACATGATAAGGATTTATATCAAGCAATCCTTTTTGAACTCTTTGGTGTTTACCTTCCATATTAGATTAATTATCATAACATTGACCCCTTTATATTATCAATATGAAGATCAAGGTATTCAATTGCATTTTTTAATTCATAAAGTTCCAAACCACTTGTATCTTCTACTTGCAAAAAATTGTAAAAAATATTTTTGATTTTAATTTTACTACTTGACATATCTATACAACACACAGTTAAAGTTATTTGTTCTTGGTGACTAATATCCGGGGTACAATATAGAATTATTGAAAAATATTTTGACTATTTAATAATTTTAAAATTGAACTTTTAACACTATAAGTCAATAAATAAATTAATTCATTTTGAATTTTGTGATCAAGATAATGATAGTTAATTTCATTATTTTAAATACATATAATATGATCTTGTATAACTATATCAAGTTCGACAATCATTTACATTATTCCTAAGAAATTACAATTACTGTTATGATAAAATTTTTCATTCGAACCTCGAAAAGCTACATTATGTTTAGAAATACATTTTACAACATAAATTGATCTCATTGAAACTTGTCTTCAACGTTTTTTTTTTTTTTTTGTAATTTCTTTTTAATATCTTTATCAATGACTTGATTTTTATTTAATCTTATTTTTAATTCATTCCAATTCATATATGTTATATGTTCAATAATAATTTTATGTTATTTAAGTCTTTCGGCTAGATATTTTCAATCTTTAAGTCCATCATTTGCCAATAAATGTTTACTGTTATTTTTTTTTAACATTCTACAATAAAAACAATATTTTTTATCTACATATTTAGAGTAAACTAATAATTTTCTATCACTAATTTCTCCATTATTTAACTTTCTAAAGTAATGAAAATATAAAAAGTATTTGAAATCTTATCTAATGGGAAAGTAAGATAAAATTCCCTTCAATAGAAAAGAAATCGGAGATAATCAAAATGTGAATTTTCTTTCTTTTTTCATATCTATACCTGCATTAAAAAAAAAAACAACAAATAATAAATATTAAAAATCAAATAATAAATATTAACAAAAATATACACTATTAAAAAATTTAAAATACTAAAATCCAACCTTCATTATGTACTCTGTAGAACAAAATCAAAGAAAACTTGTATTGTATGGTGTTATAAAATTTGAAGTTTTGAATTTTGTTTTTGATGTAAAAAATAAAATTGATAAATGAATTATCAGCTATAGGTAAATAGATAAAAAATAATCCAAAATTACAGATAACACAACAAAGATCACGATGTTAAGATACATGTACGAGAATAAAGAAGAAAATTAGGTAAAGTAGAGATAAAGAAAATTAAGGAATCGGAGATTTATAAATAAAAGAGATTAGGAAACGGTCAAAAGAAAAATAAATAAATAAATAAACACAAAAATCTTTAATGCAATGCCGAATTTTTATTTAAGACAGAGACAAAGAGTCTCTTTGACTTTTTTAAATTATAAATTTTTAATTTATTTTTATATTTTTAAAAAAGCCCAATATATATATATAATATATATCTACAAAATGGGCCTCTTCTAATTTTGGGCTTGGGCAAGGGTTCCTTTCGCCCTGGCCTAGTGCTGGGTCTAAAAATACGGTTCATTATTTGGAATATTTGTTCGATTTGGTTCGAATATCAAATACTTTTATATTTACAAATATTCGAACTCTGTCCACTTTTTTCACTGGTAAAATATATCTTACACATATGCAAAAGTTGCCATTTTTAAACTCCGATCGTGCCTCATGTTCACACGACGACTATTCAACGTGTTCTCATGTAGGAAAGCCATGCAACATTCTTTGATTGATGATAAAATGAAAAAAATAAATACAAATATATAATATTACATGTAACTAAAATTGCAATTAAATTCTTGTGTTAAATTGCAATTTAAAATTCAACCTATGAATTATATTGCAATTTAACACATGAATTAAATTGCAACTTCAACAACAAAAGCCCTAAATTTATCGACTAGGGTAACTTTCAAGTTGTTTGCGTGTGCATTTGGTGATTCTTTTAAGCTAGGGGACACTATCTCGGTCTTTATCTTAAAAAGTTCAAAATATTATAATAATGGCGTAGAAGGAACAAACGAAGCTTCGATCCTTTTTTTTTTTTTTTATCTTGCCGATGATATGAGCAACATTGGGAAAAACGGAAAATGCATGATAGAAGAGAAAGCATCGATTTTGTACCGCATCTTTTATATGATGAGTATTTTTATCTATAGTTGTATAAAATATTCTTGTTGTGGGGCACAATTGTTGGAAAGATCCCAAGCGAAAATGGATAGTTTGTTGTTTCGATTCGAACCATAGTCCTACATTTGTAATATTGTATTGTGCACATTGGTCCACCGTTCATTAATTCTGTCACTTTGCTACAATTTTGGTCCCTCCACTTTAATTTCAACTATTGTATGCTACTATAATTTTATAATGATTCAAGTTGTTTATTTATTGTAGTTTTTGTCTTATGCAGAACTCGAAAGCACACATTTGAAAACATACTTAAATTTCGATGGAGCCTTGTACCACTCTCCAAGTGCAAAGTACCTTGGGGAATCCATGAAGAAATTAAATTTCCTATTAGCAGGGACAAGGACTAAGAACTTGATAGAGTTGTTTGAAGCAAATGCATGAATTAATGTTCCAGAGTATAGTAAGTATTACACTTGATTTGGTAACAAATTTAAGCTATTAGTAGAAGATTTGATATTTATATAGATCATCTAGGTAGTAGTGCACTTGATTTGGATAAGGATGATAATGGTGAGGCAGTGACTTTACAATGGGTAGTGGAAGTCATGAAAGTGACGATGACATGTTTGAACATTTTGTAGATTTGGATGGTTATGATCTTGGGGATAATTATATTCTTGAAAGTGGGGAGACAATGTTCGGAGCGGAAGAATATGATAACTATGCAAGGATGACTGGTGGTGAGGGTGCACTACAAAAAAAATCCTAAATTGCCACGGAATATTATTACGGAATACAATCTATTGCAAAAGTGCGACAAAATTTGCCAAGTAAATAAGAGATAGTCGCAATTGTGATATGTTGTGATGGAATATTGCAAGAAAATTGACATGTCACAAAAATTCTATAAATTATACGAGAAATATTATCTTACCTTGCAAAATTGCAACGGAAATAACAAGAGATTAACTCTATTGCAGATTTCCATAAATTAATTACAAAATTACTATGGAAATAGCAATAGATAAAATCAGTAGCAGAATTTCAAAAATTTCATAAGGAATCTTATATTCCGTTGCAAAATTGGGATGGGATTATCAACAAATTAAATCCATTGCAAATTTTCCAAAATTTAATAATATTATTAATTAATTAATTTTTAATTAACTATAATTAATAATAATATTATGTTAATTAATTATACTAATTATTCCAATTCTTACTCACCCACCCACAGCGGCTTTCGAACCATTATTTTCAATTTTCACCTGAGCGCGGAAGTTGTGGGAAACAACCACGTTTGCCGTAGCCGCTTCGATCGGCTCTCAAAGCTCAATCGATCATCAGCTTTGCTTGCCGTCGCCGCTTCGAGGTAACAAAAATGACCGGAGGCTGGCAATCCTCACCTGTGAGGTTCAATTTTCACCTGAGCGCGGAAGTTGTGGGAAACAACCACGTTTGCGTCCTGCGCGGCCGAGGCACAGGGGTACAGCTTAATCGCCTCAGCGTCGGGTGTTTATCTAGAGCACTCCCCGCCTTCATAAGCGCTATTGATGCCAAGGATGGTGAGGAATCCAAGGATGAACGAGTATTTTATCTATGCCTCAATTTTCACTAATTTTGATTGATAGATTGGTGAATTGTGAAGGGGTTTATATAGGGTTGATTCGGAGAGTTTGGGGATAACTGGAAATCCATTATAAATTGGCAGTGGGGTGAGCAAAAATCCATAATTTTTGATTTTATATAGTCTTTAGGATCTAGTGCAACACTTGGACATTAAAACTGAAATTCTCGAGCTAAGTGTCGATTTGTTGTGGAAATGTGACGCTGAATGTGTTGTTCGGTGCAATCATTGTTGTTTTATCTTCCATTGTGTTGTTAATTGAATGACATGGTTGTTTAGTTTTCTTTCAAAGTTAATTGCAAATGCCAGATGTTGTTGTTGCTTTGCGTTTGTACTTTCATTCAACTATCTTTATTATTTGCTTTGCAATTATTTCATCTTTTGTGGACATTGTATTTAACATAGAGATCACCATGCTCATAATCTGCCTACACCGGTCAGCTGTTCGTTTTTGCTTTCAAGGATGAGTTATGTTATATATGCCAAATTTCTTAGATAAATTATCATAATAATGAAAATGATTCTGTACTTTTTATATTTGATTGCAGCATGACCTCTATGGACCCTGGCTTTGTAACTATGCATCATTCACTCTCCAGTGGTTGGTCCGTACAAAGTTCTCTTAGCGAAGTTGAAACACAAGGAGAGATGCTGCAAATTCTCTCAGCCCATGCATGCAGAGGTATCTGCTGCAGCATCTAATATGGTCAGTCAATATCCAAGTTTATCCAAAAGGTTCATATATATATATATATTTATCCCGATGGAATTAATGAAGTTATAATGGAATGGAGCCATATGCTATATTTGGAGCTTGTGTTATAACTTTTTCGTGTATTTTAATTTGGTAGGCAAATTTAAAGAGTAGTGGATTAAGTTATGGAACACATCTGAGCCGTTTTGGAATGGAGTCATCTGCTACATTTGGAGCTAATGTTCTTGAATGTCAGTTCTTCCGATTTGCAAGATTAAATATATTGAATTATGTTGGTAAATAGACTTCTCATTTCTTGCAGGCTACTACTTCCAGAAATTTGTCACAAGATCAACATTGTTTTGTCTAATTCAAATTCGCTACAAAGAATGGTATATCTGATGATAAAAGAGCTTTCTCCTTCTACAGATAAAGTATCTTCGCACATCTTGTACCTCTGAATTCTTCAATTCCCTACTACAGGTGAAGAATCAAATCTTATATTTGACTTTACAGGTTATAACTGTCACTAGCTCCCTTATGAAGGACATGAATAACTGCATTGATATGTATCAAAGAAATGCTATTGGTGTACTTTTCCGAATTACTGATGAAACACTTTTGAACCAAATGGAGAGATACCTAAAACAGGCTATAGTTTACAAAAGTTATGTTGTTTACAGTGCTACCCTTGTGAGTGGTATTCATCTGCTACAGGTACTCCTTATTTTTGGATAAATGCTTTTTTTTTAGTTGGAGGGAATATGTCATGTTAATACTACTACAATTTTTGGAACAGACAAATCCAGAGATAGTCAAAAGATGGAGTAATGAAGTACAAGAAGCAGTTCAGTCTAGAGTTGAACTTGTACAATTCCACACTTGCCTTGCTTCATCAGGTAAAATGTTTTGTTGCTCGATAGTTATATTCAGATGACTTATAACTATATTCCACTTTTATTTGCTTATTTTATTGTCTTTCTAGAGATACCCATTCTTAGAAACTTTAAACATAGTAGTATAGAGAAGCAGATTTGCATTATGCTAGCATTGTTCTGAATATGAGGAGTTATTTTTTACTGATCATTTTTGCCAATGTAAGGGGTTTTTGCCAATGTAAGGGGCTAAGGGCAGCGATTTTCAGATGCATTTAAGTATTGATCATCCAACACCCCGAAATTGTTTGTTATTAGGATTTATGGATGTAGATGTTGAGTTATATTACTATAATATAACCAAATTATCATTTAATTCGTTGTCTCTTTTAATAAATTGTTTTCATTCTTAATTGTCAGAATTTGATTTCAATCTCATCATACCATCTTAATATTTAATCTTGAAGATTTCTTAAAAATATTTGATAATTTTAAGCACAAAATTGAATATGATTGGAATTGTAAATGTTGTAGTTGAATAGTGCAACAAACACCTTAAAAATAATAATTTAATCATTTTAAATGAGTAGTTAAGTATTATGAATAGCACATGCAGTATGATTTATCATTTGACTTATTCTACAAAATTATGTTTAGATATTATTATGCATTGAAAAAATAATATTGCTTCTCATAAAAAATAAATAAATTCAAACAAAAATGTGAAAAAATTATTATAATATCATATCAATTATGAGTTTTTCTTTCATTTTTTTGAGTGCTTGTACATTGAAATATTGCTTATATAGAATTTCTATTATTAATAAATAATTAAAAAATTCAAGTCTTTGGATAGAATTTTCTATATGCAATATTAATATATTTTTATTTTTTGCTATATATATTTATAATGATATTTTAATGATGCAGTGAGTTACAAATATGGAGAACCAACAAATCATATACAATTTGATCTTGCTCATTATAGAGCAATTACGGCGTATGAGAGCACCATTCATTTATAGGTTCGATCCCAATTCAGATGGTGGCAGTGCTCCAATATCATGATGTTTTATTATTATATGCTTTTTATAGTTATGACTTTAGTTGTTTTTTATGATATTATGGCGGATGAAAACAGATTTATACATTTGTCTGGTATTTATTACTTATGGTACTGATACTAAATACATTATACTATAGTGTATTAGACACTTTTTAGGTTTAAAAATTCTATATTATTTTAGTTAGTTCTTGTGTCTTTGATGAGAGATATTAATCAAATAATTAAATTGGATTGATTTTGGAGGATTGAATATATATTTTTCATATAGGTTTTGGAAAAATCGAAAAAAAAAATGAGCAGAAACAAATTGAATAAATGGTCTGCTATAGAAATTGCGACGGAATTAGCAATACTTATATTTCCTCGTAATTTTTTTATTTATTTGTGACATAATTTGCAACATATATAAATCTTGAAAAATGTGTTGCAAAAAATTACAACAGAATCGACAACAATTATATTTTCTTGCAATGCAAAATGTTGCAACGGAAATGACAGTCATTAATTACGTGGCAATTTTCTGTGACGGAAATCTTAGTTGTCACATTGGATTACTACAATAATATTTACTACAATTTTCAGTTGGATGCAAATTCCGTTATAATTGAAAATTGTGACGGAATTTTTGTTAGTTGTGACAAAATTTTTCGGTAGTAATTTGTAATTTGTTTTGTAGTGGTGGGGGTGAATGAAATGAATGTCCAGATTTAGATGATTATGATATAGGCCAATACATAGTTAATGAAATTGTTGGTTATTAGGCAATGAATTTTGATGATAGTGTAAGAGGGAATATGCAACAAGAAACATGTTGAATGGATGTTAGAAATGAATAATTAGGGACTGAAAATGATACAATATAAGATAATATAATAATTGAAAGTGACGGAAAATGGGACGAGTTAGTTGAATTTGAATATGAGATAACTGTGTGCAAGCAGCGCGTAACCATGAATTCTATGAAGTCTAATCCATCCAGTATATATGCTTCAAAGTTTGAAATAAGGATAGCCTTCTTAACGGGAGAACGTTGTCGTCAGGTCCAAAGATCTAAATTTTGAGTGAAGATCAATGCATTTAAAGTGAAGGACGATACTAGTTTCCAAATAAATATATTGCACCATAATCATTCTTCATCATGCCTTTCATCCTATAATGTTGCAGATATATTTTTTTTTTTGTTTTAAATTGCAAATATTAGGACTTCTTGATTAAGTGAAAAGTTTGCTCACAAGTTTATATATGATTCAAAACAAAATTACGGGATTCTAGGAAGGAGAAAATGAGAGACTTAAATGTGAGTGTGTAAAACGGTCAAACCTATAAGGCAAAGAGAAGTGCTCTGGAACAGATCGGTGGTCATCTTGTGTACTAATACACTCGTCTTTAGGATTATGCACATGAGTTAAATGATGAAAGGCATGATGAAGAATGATTAGGGTGCAATACATTTATTTGGAAACTAGTCTCGTCCTTCACTTTAAATGCATTGATCTTTACTCAAATTTTGGATCTTTGCACCTAATGACAACCTACTCTTGTCGATTTTTGTAAAAGCCACGTTCATTCTCTCTACAATTGCATATGACTAAACTGCTCTGTTTAACTCACCCCCGTTAAGAAGACCATCCCTATTTCAAACTTTGAAACATATACATTGGATGGATTAGACTTTATAAAATTCATGGTTACGCCCCGCTTACGCACAGTTCTCTTATATTCAAATTTCAACTAACTCGTCCCATTTTCCATCACTTTCAATTATTATATTCTCTTCCATTGTATCATTTTCATCATTCTCAATATATATGATTCAAAACAAAAAAGTACAGGATTCTAGGAATGAGATAATGAGAGACGTAAATGTGAGTGTGTAGAACGGTCAAACCTATAGGGCAAAGAGAAGTGCTTTGGAACATATCGGTATACAACCGTCTTTAGGATTATGCACATGAGTTAAGAAAGACTAATCCAAAGACTATTGTTCTGTTGGGTGTTGAACATGACAATGATGAATCTGTGTTTGACCGATTTTATGTGTGCTTTGGTTCTTTAAAAGAGGGTTTTGGTGTTGGATGCAGACACATAATTGGTGTGAATGGATGCCAACCTGAAGAGGACATATGCCAGTGTGTTGTTTACCGCCGTTGGATTGATCCAAATAACAACATGTTTCCAATTGCATTTTTTGTAGTGAGTAGAGAGGCTGACGAAAATTGAAGATGGTTCTTGACATTGCTAAAGAGATTTAAGGATTGAGGATGACAAGGATATTACTTTCATGTTTGATAAATAGAAGAATCTAATACAAGTTTTTGATCATGTATTCTCACATTATGATTATAAATTCTTTGTAAGATTCTTACCTGGAAGGGGGGGCTAAAGGGTGTTGGCCCTCTCATTCATCTATTTTTTTTTTTTTTTGTATCTAATTTTTAAATTTTGAGTAATGGTCACCCTTATTAATTTAATAAAAAATTATTATAACAAATTTATTTTAAAATATTGTTTAGTTTTGATCAAAATATTAAAAATATATTTTTTTTATAAAAAAATTATATCAAAATACTATTTAAATTAAAATTTAAATAAAAAATTCAATCTTAAATAAAAACCAAACAAACATTCTTATTAGTCTTTTATTGATATTATATTATTTGTTTTATAAAATATAATGTAGTATTAATATATAATATATAATAATTTATTTATTAAAAGTTTACTTAATAAAATAAACAAATAGGCCAGCCCAACAGACCAACCCGTTCTTTTTCTTTTTTGTTTCTTTTTTCCAAGGACACGGGACACCGGGCGATATCCTGCTGGAAGTTCTCCGTCATTCAATAAATTGTTGCTGTGTTTTCGTTATATTCGAGCTGTGCCAAATTTTAGAGACATTATTTATTGATTTTCTCTCACAATCTGTCATTCAAAACTTCAGGTGCAATTTTCAACTTTTAAGGATTAAGAAAAATATATGTATATATATATTTTAAAATTATCCGAATGGACAATTTGAGCATCAAACAAGTGGTTTAAAGTGGTGATTTAGAATTTCCTAAAAATTGCAACAAATTTCAAAGGTTCAAAGTTTGGTTTCTTGTTTGATTTAGTTTAGTTGAAAATGGTACAAATTTAGATTAATTTATTGCTTCTCATGTTATATTTTCTAAAATTATACAAATATGTTTATTTTTTCATTTGTTTATGGTCAAGTCCATTTTCATATGAGGTTGAGCCCAAGATTATTTCAAAAGGTGATAGCCTCTGTATTCTTAACAAAAGAATTCCAAATTTACATTAATTTACATTAATTTAATATAGTAACATGTCCCATATAGATAATAAAAAAAATTAGAATGAAACTTCAAATCAATATAGTTTTTATTTATCCAATCAAATTTGTTTGATACATTTCTAATTAATATTGTAAAAATATAATATATATTCACACGTAATGTACTTCTTTCATCCCAATTGAAAGTAAAATTTTTAATATTTTTGTCCGTCTCATTAAAAATACAGTATCAATTTTCTATCATAGCAAACACATGCATACACTCGTACCAAAAATACTCTTTAATGTATATATAAATTATAAATATACAATTTCACGTACAATTAATTTATATATAAAATATAAAGAATAAAATTTTCAAAATTAAATTATACACTTTTACTAACTAATAAAATATTATTATTTCTTACTCCGCCATAAAATCTCAAATGAATATTGAGACAAAATGAGTATATTTTATCCATTCAAATAATTAATAATTAAATATAAAATATTATTATTTATATAACTGATATGTTTCTTTATAACTAATACCATATCCTTGCGGTAAAAGTAGTCCATTTGGTCCAACAAGAAAATAAAAAAGAAAAAAGTTTATTGAAAAAGTAAAATGATAGTTATGAGTATTTTTGAAAATTAATTAGTAATAAATACTAACGAAGAGAGATAATATAATAAAAAAAATGACAATTATAGTAAATAAATGTTGTACAAAAAATAATAGTTTGATGTTAAAAATTTAATTTTATCAAAATTAGTAATTAACTGAATTTATCTTACGGACCAGAAAGAAAAATAGGTAAATTTGGAGGATAAAGAAAATATAAAAATACCTCAAACTCAATATACAAAACAAAAACATCAAATATTGTTGTTCAATATTTAGGCTCTTTTAAAAATAAACCCTTGAACTTTTGAAGTTTTGAAAAAAATTAAATAGTGAAAAATTAAAGTTTGTTTACATGAGCCGGTTTATTTTATGAAATAATTTGAAGGAATATTTTTTTAAAGTAACATATAAAAAATTTATATAACTAATATAAAAATAGTGAATATTTGTGATATATTAATTTTTTTGAAAAAATATGTGATTATTTTTACAAAATAAACACACTCAATTTTGAAGACTGTTAATTTTTAAAAGATACTTATTATATTAAATACCTTTTTGGTCATAAAATGTTCGGTCTTGTACATTTTTGGACAAATTAATTTTTTTTATATATATAATATGAGAAATTATGTAAAAAATGTAAAATATACTTAATCTTCCGTCACACCTATCATGTCCACATTGTCATTTCTATCGGTCCCACATTTCATGTCAATTTTTTAAAAAAAAAATATTATACACCTTAATATCATTTTAAATTTTAATTAAACTAATTAGTTATCTTTAATCTTAATTTATAATTATTTATATAATAGAATAATTATTTTCACTAATACATTCCTAATTATTTATTAATTATACTTATTTATAATTTTGGTGTCTACGGTAATCCGGACATGCAATATTACGTTGAATATTTAATTTTTTTGAAGAGTATTTATTTATTTATTTATTTTTACTTTTGTAAAAAGTATGTTTGATATTATTATTATTATTATTATTTTTGTGATCTTAATTTACCCATTGGCTTAGGCGAATAAAGCCTTAATCAAATATAACTTTTTAGATTTTAAAATTTTTAAAAGTATTAGTATTTGATATGATATTTTTAAAAGAATTATTGCAGAGATGAAAATGTACACAAAATTTAAAAATATCTGTGTTAACATATAGTCTTAATTTTTTAATTTTATATTAATATAAAATCAAAGCATACCTATTATTGTAGAATTTCTATATGTTCATAAGGAAACATTTGTAACCAAATTAAAATTAATTAATTTACTGAGTAAATCATCATTGTTGAAGTGGTTTCCGATATTCAAGGAAAAAATAAAATAATAATAATTTTATAATATTATTTTAGTTCATTTTTGTTTCCAAATATAATTCCCATAATGTTGCAGTAGGACTGAGATTGCAGCATACGTAAAAAAATGGCCACGGCTATTGTGAGAACCGGCCTTCGATCAGCTCTTCGCGGCGGCGCATCCTCTCCACGCGCTTCCACATTTTTGAAACGATCCTTCGCTTCTTCTGCTCATCAGGATGAAGCTGGTAAGACGTGAATTCTCTCGATTCTGAAATATATATCGATCGGACATTGTTGAAATGAAAAGATCGTTTATCTGATCTAATTTGTATTAATTATTCTCTGTTCGTATCAATGGCATTTCAGATTCATATCCGTTATGGAATTCTATCAATTTCGCTATGCAATTCGTGATTTGATTGTTGAAATTGTTTTTGGGCTTTGGTGCAATGCAGCCGAAGCTTCAAAATGGCAGAAGATAACTTTCGCTGGAATGGCGACGTGCGCCGTTTTCTCTTTCGTTGTCCTGTCCAAAGGCCATCCGCATCACGAAACACCTCCGGTGAGAACCAGACCTGAGATCTGATAGAATCCCTAATTCCGTATTCTCAATTAATTTGGGAATTTTATTCGTTAGATGAAGATGAGGGGCTTTTTATTGTGATAGAATCCCTATCTAGATTTAATTTGGGAATTCAATTTGTTAGATGAAGATGAGGATAGTTCACTATCCCCTGCATTGATATGGAAATTGGAAAATGAATGAATATCAATGACAGGATTTGAATTTTCATTGCTGATAATGATGTATTCAATTTCATGTTGCAGTCATACCACTATTTGCACATTCGCAACAAGGAATTCCCATGGGGTATGCTACCTTAATTCCATTGATCTTCTTCTTCTTGCTCATGATATTGATGAGGATTTACAGCAATTATACATTGAATGTGCCTATACTTTAGTAGTATTTGTAATTTATTTACCTGCAATTGAAAGCTAAGATCATCTCATATGTATCTTATAATTTGGTGCCAAGATTCAATCCCTCTCGTGCTATATGCTCTGCTAAGATCATCTCATATGTATCTTATAATTTGGCACTAAGATTCGATCTCTCTCGTGCTATATGCTCTGCTAAGATCATCTCATATGCATCTTATAATTTGGTGCCAAGATTTGATCTCTCTCGTGCTATATGCTCCGCCAAGATCATCTCATATGTATCTTATAATTTGGTGCCAAGATTCAATCTCTCTGGTGCTATGTGCTCTGCTAAGATCAACTCATATGTATCTTATAATTTGGTGCCAAGATTCGCTCTCTCTCATGTTATACGCTCTGCTACTTAAGTCTTTGGCAAGTATGAACTCATAAGAAATTTACGTAACATTTTCCAATTATGTTGACATCAATGCTTGCACAAAATCCTCCAAAGAATGGTTGTCAGGGAAATATTGCTTCTACATCCTATCTAATATTCTGTATTTCAAGAACTGCTACTGATAGACCAATGATTAACCATTACCGTTTGCATTTACAGGTCCAGATGGTCTTTTTGAGAGTAAGAATCATTGATATGATTCTCAATGTTTCAATCATAAGTGAATAATCGGTTGCGCCACAACCAGCCTGCCTTCCAAGGGAGTCCAGACAGGTCTAATGAAAGTTTTCATTCCATCGACAACTATGGTAGCTAGAACAACTATTGTTTTTGGATCAATGGTAGTTAAATTCTTCTCATTGACTTGCTTCAGAATAAAACTCTAAATTATCTGTTCCAATGATTCTTTGTTGAGCTTTTCTTTTATTCTTTTATTCATTACATTACATTACATAAATTTGTAGACAATGGAATCCCAATAGTTGTTATACCACCCGTTATCATAAATTTTCTTTTCTTGTTTTTTTATTATTTAACTTATCGGGATATTTTAGTGGAGAGGAATTTGCAAATGAGCTGAGGTTGAAGTAGAGTTGGAGTTCTTGAAACTCAATAACTTCTACAATAATTTCAGCCCTATATATACATATAAATATATATATGTATATGTATGTGTGTGAATTTTTCAAATTTTATTTGAAGGTTAGATGAATATGATTTCCTAATAAAATAATTCTGTTTTTTTTTTTTTTTTTTTTTTTTTTTTTTTTTTTTTTTTTACGTGAGAATCTGCAATCGCTATATATTTTTTTTTTTTCTCATTTCGTGTGAATTCTAGAAGATAAGAAACAGAGTGTGGCTGATGTTCTTCTCCCTTGTATTTGCCTCGGTTTTTTGGTGTGGTTTTTAATTCTAATTTAGTAGATTACCAATACTTGATACTAGAGCGTTGTTTCGTATTATGTCCAAATATTTATGATTGGAAGACATGGCTCTATAGCTCAAGCAAAAGAGAGCGGTGGTGTGCCGTACCAGTGTCCTATGCTAACGTCTTCGCATTACACCTCTTGGGCAATCCGAATGGAAGCTATTTTAGACGCATAGGGATTATGGGAGTCCGTCAAACCACCGCACGACAAGGGGGTCGACACGAAGAAATGTAAAATAACAAGGGCTTTCATTTTTCAAGGGTTACCAAGGACGTTCTACTACAAGTGGCCAAGAAGAAGACGGCAAGAGAAATGTGTGATTCATTGAAGTTGCGTTACCTTGGGGCTATCGAGTACAGAGGGCTCGATTACGCACACTGAAAAATGAGTTTGAGGCTCTTCGGATGAAGAATAGGAAAGTATCGATGAATTCACCGGAAAATTGAGTGGGATGATGTCCAAATTCAACAACTTTGGGGCGATGCTTGAGGATAGTCTTTTGGTGCGAAATTGCTCGATTCAGTCCCCGACAAATATTTAAAGTTGGTATCCTCGATTCAGCAATATTAAGATATTGACTCCATGCCGTTCGATGAGGCTTCCAGTAGATTGAAGACATGTGAAGATAGATTACGACTCCGAAGTGGTAATGGAGTGCTGAAACCAGCCTACTACTGACCAAAACTGAAAGCAAGCAAGTTCACAAGGCTGCATGAGGATCGTTGGGAGGACGAGGACGCGGATAAGAAACACATTAAGTGTTTCAATTTTGAAAAATACGGTCATTATGCATCCGAATGCAAACCACCAAAGGAGAAATGAGACCAAAGCAAATTTTCTTGAAACAAAAGAGGAAGAACCGGCTTTGTTACTTAGCGTCTACGGAGAGGAAAAAAATAAGTCAGTTCTATTGAACGAGAAGAATGTATGTCCTAGTGCAAGGACTGATGAATGAATTTTTAAAGATTCATGATGATTTTGGTGGTCTAATATGAGGTGGAATGATCGAGAAATTGATTGTATAAGATTGCACTCCAGACTTTTCAACATGTTTGTGTAATAGCAAATCTCGATAACAAAGCATGGATGTGGCATGGTCGATTTGGTCATGTGAATTTTCTTATGATCGAGTGGATGGTTCGAAATGAATTAGTTCATAGTGTTCCCCATTATACAACATCCTACAAAAGTTTGCGGGGATGTATGGTCGTAAAATAATCGAGACATCCGTTCCCAAAAGAAGCTCAATGGCGGACAAGTCGACCTCTTGAATTGGTTCATGGTGATCTATGTGGTCCGATATCTTCCTCAACGGTGTCACGTAAACATTACTTTATATTAATAGTTGATTATTTCAGTCGTTACATGTGGATTTTTCATGCTGAAATCAAGGATAAAACCTTTGCCAATTTTACGAAATTCAAAGTTAAAATTGAGAAAGACACATCGATGAAGCTGAAAGGATTGCGAACTGATTGTGGGGGGAGATTCACCTGGGGGAGATTCACCTCTAAAAGATTTAAAGAGTTTTGTGAGCAGAAAGGAATTCAGAGGCAACTTACAAACAAAATGGTGTGGTAGAACGTTGTAATAGAACCATTCTTGAAGTTACGAGGTCGTTATTACAAACAATGAATATGCCGGATGTAATGCGGGGTGAAGCTATCCGGAATGCTATCTACATACTCAACCGTATTCCAACTAAAAGAGTGAAATGGATGACGTCATATGAAGGTTTAAAATGATTTAAACCAACATTTGAGCACCTAAAGGTGTTTGGGTGTATTGGGTATGTAAAAAAGTTGACTAATCAGGTTTTGAAACTCAGCAATCCGGCACTCCAATGATTTATTTGGGTCTTGAATCGAGTTCTAAAGCCTACGGAATGTTGAACCCAAGTGAGAAGAAGATGGTGGTTGCTCGTATGAAAAAAATGAAGTTGGGCCCAATCATACACGAAAGAGGTTGATACAAATTAAATGTGGGTTGACGATTTTTTCAATCATATCCCAGAAGAAAAAGTACCAGCTGACACCAACATCAGTCTGAACCTCATGTTGAGCATGCTAATGAAAATTCTGTAGCAGCTCCTTCGAGCGAACACAGTGCAGAAAATGTAGATCCCTCAACGTATGAACACACCTCTATTAAAGGCTTTCAAAATCTCACCGATATTTACAATGAGATAGAGCACATGGAAGCGGAATCCGATGAATTGATGTTTATAGGTGATGAGCCTACAACATTCACAGAGGTTGTTAGTGTTCCATCTTGGCGGAAAGCAATGAAAGAGAAATTGTGTTCGATTGAAAAGAATCATACTTGAAAGCTTACAACTCTTTCACCTGGGGACAACCCTTGAAAGCTTACAAATATTTGAGCTTTAAAAAGTATTCACAAGAGCAAGCGGTGTATAAGTTTCATTGTTCCAACACAACTCTGATAGTTGACATATATGTGGATGATTTAATTGTCATCGGATCAAGTGAAGACCAAGTAGCTCGGTTCAAAGGAAAAATACAACAAGTGTTTGAGATGAGTGACTTGGGGCTGCTGACTTACTACTTGGGCATAGACGTGCGGCAAAGTGAGAAAGACATCAAGATAAGTCAAACCGGGTATGTAAAGCGAATTCTATAAGCAGCTGGAATGTAGGACTATAACCCAACAAAGTCCTATTGAAGGATGAGGAAGGAACACTTGTGTATGCAACAAATTATCACCAACTCATTGGCCATGTTCGATACTTGACTCATACAAGACCAGGCCTTGCTTACTCTGTTGGGGTTGCTAGTCGATATGTGAGCAATCCAAAAGAAAGTCATCTGAAGGCAATGAAATAGATATTTCGATACTTAAAAGTTATAGTGCAATATGGTTTGGCATACACAAGAGAGGGGGTAGGCTACAGTGCAACAACTGCGGAATAGATTTGGATGATTGAAAGGGCACAACCGGAACAATGTTTTACTTCTCGAATAATCCAAATACATGGTTATCTAAAAAAATAATACATTGTGGCTCTATCTTCTTGTGAAGCAGAGTTTATGACAAGCCGTTGTCAAGCCGTATAGTTAAGGTATCTTTTGAAAGACTTAACCGGATAGGAAAGCTCGAGAGTAAGGCTGTTTGTTGATAATAAATTAGCAATAGCGCTAATAAAAAAATCCGGTATTTCATGGTAAAAGCAAACACATTAATACAAAGTATCATTTCATAAGTGAATGTATTGAAAAGAATATCATAAGCATGGAGCATGTTAGTGGAGAAGAGCAACGAGCCGACATATTGACCAAAGCATTACCATGAGTCAAGTATATCAAGATGATAAATCTATTAGGATTGAAGAATCTTGACGAAAAAAATCAAAATTGATTGAGAAAAAATGATAAAATAATTATGGGTTAAAAGTAGTTCAGTTTGGTGATTGATGGTGTGAGTAATTGAGAAATATCGAGGATATTTGAATGTGTGAACGTGTTATTCAGTTACAAGCAATTTTTTGTTTTGCATTAAGTGTATCATGTCTTTATGTATTGATTTTCTTTTCTCATTTCTTGTGAATTCCAAAGTATAAGAAACAGAGTGAGGCAGCTGTTTTTCTTTCTTGTATACCAATATTTGAATTTCATTTTCAAATATATATATATATATAATAAAGGGTTGAAAGAAAGCTGCACAAGTGTTTGCAGGGTGCAGCACAGAAAGAAAATGGCTTGAGAGAAATGTAGAGGACAAAAGAAAGATGAAAATTGGATGAATGAGTGAATGGGTGTGTTTGGGATTTGTATTGAAAGTTGGAAAGTACATTTTGTTCCCTGACACACAAAATTTCATACCTTTAGCCCAACACTGCATCTGCATGCAACAACAAATTCACTGCTTCATATATATGACATATCACACCTCACCTGCATACCAATATATATATCTTTATATTTATATTTATGCCTTGTCATTTTGTCAAATTATTTTAGAGCTGTTACATTTAAATTTTGTAATAGATAGATCCGAAAGTGACGAAAGCTGCAGGCAGCAAAGAACACATGCCATATGCAGAGACTGCATGGAAACTCGCAGGACAGGAAAAGGAACTTCTTTATTATAAAATTTATATGTATATAACATAACATAATAACACTGTAGAGACTGATTCCGAGGAAAGGTGATGGAGATGTGCCTTTAATTTGTCTTCAACTGCTCGCTCAAACTCAAAACACTTTTAGATGTGAACAAGAACCAAATTTATTAATCAATTATTACTATTATTATTATTAATATAAAAGAGGAATCAGACCAGAGAATCCTTTTCCTTTTTTTTCTCCCTCCCCCCCCCCCCCCCCCCCTCTCTCTCTCTACTCTCTCTCTTGTAATAAGTCTGTCTGTCTCAGCTTTTTACCATCTCCCTCTCTCCCTCTCTCTCTCTTCAGTTCTTGAAAACATTCTTTTCACTCTGGATTTTAGGATAATGTCTGCAGAAATTACAAGAACGCTAGCTTCCCAGTTGCACTGTTGATGTTCCCCTCATTAGATGCATATATATTTCTAATGCTGTAATATATATATATATATATGTAAATATATATATTTTAAGAGTTAGTTTAATATGCAGTGGTGTTTTTCAATATACATAAATAAAGTTAGCAGTTGTCGATTCGTATTTTCGGGTTGGTAAGGGGTAATAAAAAAGTTGTCATCTCAGATCCGATATTTGACTCGTAACTCTAGGCCAAAATATGATACAAACTTAACACGAAAAAGACCGAAAATTTAATAAAATAAATTAAATTTACCTAAAAAGATAAATTTTTAATTTAATTTTTATATTATTGTATATTTAATACTCCCTCTATCCCGGCCCAAATAGGTCCTTTTGAATTTTATAATAGATTAAAAAATAATACTCCCACAATCTCAAATATTTTGTCCGCTTTACTATAAATACGAGAATTTATGAAGAGTATAATTAGTAAATAATTAAAAATATATTAGTGAAAATAATTATCATATAATAAAAATAATTATAGATTAAAATTAAGAAAACCGATTAAAGAAGATTTTAAACTAAAATTTTTTAAATAAGATTAAAGTATATAATTATTTTCCAAAAATGGAAAGTGACAAAATAAGTTAAACGGATGGAAATGGAAAGGTGGACATGAGAAGGGGGACGGAAGGAGTAATATTTTTATTAGTCAGTGGAAATGTACAGATGTTTGGACATTTTTGCCCTTTGACTTTATATAAAAAGTAATTGTAGGTGTACGGTTGTTTGTAATTTAGGTAAAAGTTCAGACTATTTTAATATTGGTGTATGCGTACTTTTACTAACGAAATGAATATTTTTTAGTGAGACAAACAACGGTAAAAATAGTACTTTGAGTTGGAACGGAAGGAGTACAATATAAATATTATAAATTAAAATAATAATAATAAATAATTTCAGCTCAACCTGAAGCCCGACTTGATTTTTATATTCCCCGAACTTGGTGGCCATATCATTAGCGTCTCACTTGTCATATCATAGGAAATATTGTATTCAATTGTTGGTACTGGATACGAAATTCAGGGTCTTTAATGAATATTGCCGGAGAGATCTTTGTATTGTGTAGAATTCACTTTCCGAATACAATATTTCGACTCTTCCTTACATCGGATTATACGAAATTTATATTAAGATAATACAAAAATTTGATTCTTGATTTTTGGCAATAAAATTGATTGAAAAAGAAATAAGGTGAAGGACTGTAAATCTGCAGGAATGTGTTGTACATGAGAATTGTCTTGTCTATTTTCTTATTATATTAATTGAATTAGAAAAAGCAAAATGGGGTTAAGAAATCAAACTCAAGTCTATTGGCAATGATACTTAAGTCATCCCCAAGTACATTCTATCTCAGTGTCATTTCACATTAGATCCGTATAATAAATTATATTTAAACACACAAACACATCATAAGTTAGAGAAAGAATACGCCTAAAATTCCAACAATAAAAATATATTTTACTATTACTTTTTATTGTTCAAACACAAAATATCATTTTTTTTTATTTTTTTAAGTAAGAATTAACTCTGCTACATATCTCCCGTTTATACTTATTTATATAAATATTCTTTCAATAATTTTATATAAGGGTAAAATAGTTTTTACATACAAAATCATCATCAACTATCATTCGAATATAACATTTATTAGATTCCGTGCAGAAAATAAATGAATAATTATAAAGTTGACGGATGGAGTATTACAAGAATAAAATTAAAAATATGATTAATCTATGTCAAAAAATTTGTTCACCCAAACTTAAAATAGCTATATGATTCCTAAAATATTATCACCCCTGTCCTCCAATTGCGTGCTTAAATATTGCTCATAAATTTTAACATTTTTTTTTTGTCTTTTATATTAAAAAAATATAAAATAATTATATACTTTTTTGCTAGAAAATAAAAAAAAAAAGAATATTTTTTCATGAAAATCCCAAAAAAATGAGTATATATTTGAACGACGGAGGGACTATTAACTCATTCCGAATAAAAAAAATATCAATTTATTCAATGTTTTTTCTGTTAAAGTCAAAGGTATCTATCTTTTTTTTTTAAGTAAAAATATCTCAAAATACTCCTTGTTTGATTGTCCTAATTTTTTTAATCCAATTAATGCCAAGAGTAAGAAAGTCTTTATACTACTATATGATTCTAGATATTTGTAAAATATTAATATATCTATCTGTTTGTAAAAGTCAAATAAGAATATTTGATTCGGACGAACAGAATATAATATATAAAATACAAAATATATCACTCACATTTAATAATTTAAAAATACAAAATATCATATATATTTATATAATTTTTTCCTTTGTATCTAAAATAAAAAATAATTTAAACTAAAGACAATAAATACACACACCTTTTTCATATAATTATATATAGTTTCTATTTCAATTAATATTATTTCACTTGTCTCAAGTAAAATGTCAATTATTTTCATTTCGCTCCGTTCACTATAATTTGTAATTTTATTTTTTAAAAAATAATTATACACTTTTTATACGCCTACTAAATTTATGTGTCTACAATAAAATAGATACTTTATATGGGATGAAAGAAATATTTTATTTAATTAATAAGAACTTATGTAATGTAATTTATTTATTTAAATGTGTAGTTATAATGGTTGGTATGCAAATTTTAATTGTATGTATTGATGATCCACAGACAAAACTAACGACCAATCTATTGCCTTAAAGTCTACAATTTTGCACATAATGCTTAATTAGAGGTCTGATATGTTAAACTATGAAAAACTCCAAGATGGGACAAATTTTTTATTTGCATCCAAATGAAAGGTAAAAAATGAAAGAATGGAAAATACTCAAACACTTCACCAAAATTGGTAACATTTGACTCTCTCCTTCTTCCTATGCCATTTTGGTGGATGTAGATATGTCAAATTCATCCCATATGGATTGATGTATTTTATAGGATGTATCTAAACACATTTGATCTTTTTGGAGTTAATGGTTTTCGATTTTTAATTGAGTAAGAGAAGACATGTATATTATATATATACATGCGTCCTATGATTGTTTTGGTCAAACTTTTCATTACTCGTTGAGAAAAAATCAATGTATTTTCATGAGCATTATGTGAGATGAGAGTTAAATACCTGCAAAGTTTATTTCACTTTGTGAAAACTGATATTTTATGATAAATAGATTGAATCATTCTTCTAATTAGGGGGGGGGGCGGGGGGGGGGGGGTTTCTCATTTCTTTTGAGAAATTTTTGTGTGAGATTAGACGATGTTTTGAGTAGAAAAATCACAGAAGATTTTTGTCTAACACATTGGGTCTGAGCTGGTTGAAGCTGCTGCAAATTTCAAGCCAAAAATAATATTTTAAAAGAATTGTTGTTGTGTACTATGTCGACAAACAACTGGAGTGTTTGTTTGGTGGAAAGAAGTTCCAAGGTGAGTTGAAAGAAAAAAATATGACAGACTACCTACACCTTTATCCCATCTCAGAACACATCCAGTGGAGGTGGAGGCCAAAGCATATGTATGTGGTAGGAAAACTTATAAATTAGATTATATGTGAGGCTGGAGTTTTATGAAGTTTGTATAAGAAATTTTTTGAATTTTGTTTCTATTTTACTCTAGATCATCTTTGGGTTGGTACACCCAGGCATAAGCTAATTGAGGGCAAAATTGGATCAATAAATACTAGTGTCCTGTTTGTTTCACTTCATTTTGCATATAGACTTTTTGATCTTGTTGTTGTTCAAATCTCAAGTAGATAATATTATTTAAACACAATAAACATTCTGTGTTTGCACTCTATTTTATTGTATAGTTCAAAAGCGTTCCGAATTGAAATTTAAAGTGTTGAAATACACCTAATGAGATCATAAATAATAATTTAAAACTATATATTAAATGGGTGAAGTAAGGCTATATTTTTCCATACATATTTTCTAATTTTTATTATATAAATTTCATGGTTCAAATATATATTCTTTTGGCTTTAATTCAATATGGTATTTATTATTATTATTATTATTATTATTATTATTATTATTATTATTATTATTTCAGTTTAGTTAAAAAAATATTGCCCCCGTTCTTTAACAAGATATTTATTTGTCTTTTACGTCATTATACTTAACATAAAAAAAATATTATTATATTTGTATAATATTTTATACAAATGTTATTACATTACATTTGTATTATACAATGCAAATTAAAGTATTTTTATTTATTTTTTCTCTTAATTTGTAGTACATATGAATATAATATTAATATTTAAAGTTTAATATCCAAAAAATAAATGAGCACATAGTTACGGGATAGAGAGAGTATATTTTTTTCTATTATAATAAAAATAATTTATATATAGCATCATATCTATTTTTCTATCATTAATAAATAAATATTTTTAGCTACTTTTAAAATTGTTTATTTTTTAATAAAATTATTTAATATTAATCATAGATAAATGTTTATATTTAATAATTTATTTATATTGTTGGTATGAAATTTTGTTTGATGTATCGGAGATCCGCGGAATATTCAAGACAACCAACCAGTGAAATGCGTGGCTGCTAAATTGTCCACGTTGGCTGCTGACGTGGAATGTTTTTCCACATATTTTTTATTTAGAAAAAACCTTTTTGAGAAGTAAAAAGACAGCTCATATCCTGCATATTTCAGAGGCAAAAAGTACATGAGAACTTGTGCAAGTATAGATACGGAAAGTCAAAAAGAGATATATATATATATATAAAAAAAAAAAGGAAGGAAAACTCAGTCCGCTTTGGGGTCCGCAGACAAATCGGACGACAAGTCAGCTGTCTGCAGGACTGCAATGTGGCTGAGGATCTTTCTTCAAGGACTGATGCATTGGACGTTGTAAACATAAAAATGGGATCAAGATGAGACAAATCTTGTATTTCAGATACACTACAACAAAAGACAAAATGAAATATTCCCCAAAAGTTGCATGCAAATGGAAGTAAAATTTGGATGGAGAATAAAGTCCCTCACCTCTTTAGGTACTCTTGACTTTCCTCTCTTCCTAGGTCATTAATAAGGAATTGGACATGTCATTTCATCCGTTCCCATAATATATGTCTTAAGGACATCTCCAAATATTTTTTGATCTTTTGTAAGCCTGTTGTGTTGATATTTGATTGACCAAATGGAGCCTTGTTTATGATATATATACATGTTTTATTTAATCTTTTCATCATTCAATGAGAGAGAAATTAGGAGTGAGTTTTGTGAGCTTAGAGCTAGAAACTTAGAGAATTTCTTCTCATCAGTTTTTACTTATGAAAAGCTGAAATCTCATGGTGTAATAAATTGAGTCATACTTTTTGTCGAGGGGAAGTGTATTCTTTTATTTTGAGGGATTTTCGTTGTGTGGTTAAGTCATGTTTTGAATAGAAAAATCTGGGAAGATTTTATCTACAACTTGGATCTCAACCTATTCGAAGTTGCTGGAGATATTATATTATAAAAATTTTATTTTTTAAAAAATGATACTCATATTTTATATATTTTTATTGAGGTATAACTTTTTTAATATTTAAGTATATATTTTGAAGTTTTAATTATATATATTAATTCTTATTTTAAAGCTACTAACAACATTACTCACATAAAAAAAATAAAAAATAAAAAATCATAATCCAATATTATTATTGTATCAATAATCAAATGTGCCGAATGAAACACAGTGGAGTGGATGAAGTATTTTATAGAAGTATTTTATAATAGTCGCTCCGTCCCGTGTTAACGTTTATATATTTTTTTTTATTTTCGTATGCTCTGCGTTAATGTATATATTTCTTTTTACATATACTCCTATTTTACTATCATATTATTATTTTATACAAAACAATAAAAATAAAATTATCTATAAGGGTATGTTTTTTTAAACAAAATTTTCCAAATTTTACTATTTGAACTATCTGCCTTTCTGAAAAAAAAAAAAAAATTATCTAAAAAAATATTCCATCAAATATTATTTTAATACCAAACTCAAATCAATTTTTTCTAAACTCTATAATAAAAATACAGCGGAAATAGTATATGCAATTAAGAATAGTGTTTAAAAAAAAAAAAAAAACGAACAAACCAACAACCCTAATTCATTTTCATTGTTAAAGGAGAAAAGGGAACATAGAAATATGAAGTAGAAGTGATGTAGAGATCTCTTCAGTGGATGAAAAGCTTTATTAATAAAGATGGAAATTGTCAATGAAATGTCCCATCATCATCTGTTTCTCCTTCCTAACCAAATTAAATAAATAAATACATTGAAAGCCATAAGTTTAGAGCTAACAAAATGTTTATTTCACTAAAGAAATTAGCATAAAAATAATCCATTTCCAGTAATATCAATAGTACTCTTAGGCTTCATAAAAAAAAAATATAATAATAATAATAATAATAATAGTCAGGGCTATAATGGTAAATTACTTATTTATCTTGCGTAATGACAGTATGTCTTAATTTTTTGAGAGATGAATGAAAGATTTGACATAAAGGTGACACCACACATTCACCTGCTGCTGTTCAGACACAAATCCGTCCATGCACTATATACGATACAAATATCTCTGTCTGTAAAAACTAAAACTAGAAATAGAATATCACTTTTACCGTCTGTAAATTTTACCAAACTCTTACAAATTGGTTTAAATTTAAAGTAAAAGCTAATTACCGGTCGTTGTTGATTCCCCGTTCAGAAATGGCGACAAATTCGTCGTTAATTAAGCCCATAGATACAAAGACATATATATATATATAGATATAAAATATGATTTAATTAGGTCCTAAGCTAATTAATTAAGGGTTGAAGATAAGATTTCCACATTTACATTTCCAGCTCATGGGCTTGTAGTTGGAGGTGCCATCCCCTCTGGCGTACGCCGCCGCCCACGCGCCGCCGCCGCCGCCGTTTTGGTTTGTCTGCGGAACCTGGATGGCTTCGCAGTGGCGGCAGGCGGCGCAGCGCCCGTCGCAGCGCGGCGGCCGTGACCCTATCTGAGCCCGCAGCTGCATCGTCGTCTTCTCCTCGCCCACCCCCACCCCCACCCCCCTCTGCATCATAAGACAATATCGTAGATTGAGAGGAGTATAAATATATGGATAATTAATTAATTAATTAATTAATTAATTAAAAAATTACCTTTGCATTGATAATAAAATGTTTGTGGTGGGATGTTTGCAATAATCTTCTGCCTGAAAATGGAGGTTAAGATAGATATAGGTTTAACAACTAATAATAATAATAAGTAACAGTAGTACCTTGTAAAACAGCAAACACTAGTCTCAACCGGGAGGAAGAAGAAGATGAATTATTATTATTATTATTATTATTATTACAAGAAGAAGAAAGTGCAGAAGAAGGAAGAAGAAGCATAAAAGAAAATGTTATTAGAATGGCAAAGCAGCAGCAGCAGCAGCAGCTCGTCATACCCCTTTCATTAGACCTCCCCAACCTCATTTCAATATATATATATATATATATATGTATGTATATTTATATGTAATCAATTACTACATAATACAGGGCAGATGAGATAGATGGATAGGTTGGGTAGGGTAGGGTAGGGTAGTTCCCACGTACCCTTTAGCTGGCTAGCTAGAGAAGATAAGAGAAAGTAAAATGGAGTTGTATGTAAGAAAAACAGAGACACGCAGGCAGCCAACATAAAGTGGGAGTAGAAGAAGAAGAAGTAGTAGTAGTAGTAGTAGTTGTGGCAATCTGGTTATAATCAAGAGATGATCCCCTATTCTCCTCAAATAAAATTAATACTATCAATTGATATATATATATATATATATATGTATATATGTATATATCTATGGACTGCTGTTAGCTTTGCTATGCTTCTACCCAATTGGAAGAGAGGGAAATAAAGTTTAAAAAAAAAAAAAAAAATACTATCGTAATTTGTCCTTATTTTTCTATTTTCGTCCGTCCTATATAATTTGTTATTTTTTTAAAAAAAATTGATTATACACATTAATTATATTTTAAAATTTTAATTTTAATTTTTTTAATCTTAATCTCAATCTATAATTATTTTTAGTATATAATAATTATTTTTACTAATATATTTCTTAATTACTTATAAATTATACCTTATACTCCTTTCAGTCCATTTTAAAGGGATCTTCTGAGATTTTGTAACAAATAAAAAAATGTATTTAATTAGTTAGCAAAAGTGTGTAAAATATTTTGATATTTTTGTAAAATAATTGTATATGTAATAATATGTTTGTAATTTAAGTAAAAGTTAAAAGGTATTTTAATATTAATATATAATTATTTTTTATAAAATAGAAAAATAATACTTTGACGTTAGATGAACGAAAATAGTAAAAAAATTACTTTGAATTGAGACGAAAGAAATATAAAATATTTACGTGGTTCATCAAATTTATGTCTTTTTTTTTTATTGCTCATAAAAATATGTATTTTTCATTTATACCAAATAATTCTACACACTTCTTCCTTTATACTATCAATATTATACTCTCTTCGACTCAAAAATATCATTTTTTTTATTTTAATAAAAATAATTATATATTAATATCGAAATAATCTTAAATTTTATTTAAATTACACATATACTATTATATTAATTTATACATAAAATCAAAAAAACAAAAATGTCAAACTTCTTACACACTTTCACTACCTAATACACCTCGTTCCACCTTTTGTGTTAGGTTTACCGTAGATAAGAAAATTTAGATAAATTATCATTAATAAGTAATTAAAAATTATAGTAGTAAAAAGAATTATTGTATAATAAAACTAATTATAGATTAAGATTAAAATAATTAAATAGTATAATTAAGATTAAAAATATATAGATTATAAAATTTAAGATATGATTAATCATATATAATTATATTTCCTAAAAAAATGACAAATAAGACCAGACGTACAAAAATAGAAATAGAGGACGAAAAAAGTGGGAATGAGATAATAAATTATTATTATTTCTGAATCTACTCCAATACTCCAAAAATATTACTTATTTACAAAAATATTAGAAACTATTTACACACTCAATCTATCAAAAAATTTCTTCAACTTTATTAACTTATTCGTATATTTCCTGAAAAAATTCACTTTATGTCACAATTCGTTAATATAATATTGTATTATTATTTATTCAAATTTGTACCTAATTCAAATAAGTATTCCTTCCGTTCTATTTCATTTATCTTCATTTTTTCTCGTCTCACTTCAATTGATGCATTTTTATTTTTGGTAAAGTTTATTAAATCTAAACATACTTAACAAAAATAAATTAAGTTAATTAATATTATAATATATGATATCACACATCATATGAAATCCACTCAAAATCTCTTTATGTTTATCTCTCCTCAATAAACAAATATTTTTTATCTACATTTAAAACTCCTCATTTTTATAAATTAATTTAAAACAAATATTTATATTATTTAAAATTTTATTCTTTACAAAATAATATTCATATTGCATATATTTTATTAACATATAATATTTAAATACATATTTCAAATTTATTTAAATTATATATTAATTCATTTTTAAAATTACTACTCCTCCGTCCCATAAAATTTGTTCACTTTATTGTAGACACGAGAATTTAAGAAAGATATAGTCCTTCCGTCCCAACTAATATGTCCTATTTAGCTCAGACACGGAGTTTTATATATTGTATAATTAGTAAGTGATTAAAAAGTGTATTAGTGAAAATAATTATAATTTAATAAAAATAATTATATATTAAGATTAAGATGACTAAATAGTTTAATTTAAATAAAAGAAATTATGAATTTTACAATGTGATTAAAGTGTATAATTATATTTCCCAAAAAAAAAAGGACAAATAATGTGAGATGGCCGAAAATAGAAAGAATTGATAAATTAAGTAGGACGGATGAAGTAATTAGTAACTAATTAAGAAGTGTATTAGTAAAAATAATTATAGTATAATAAAAATAATTATACATTAAAATTAAGATGACTGAATAATTTTATTAAGATAAAAAAAATTATAAATTATGAAATTTAAAATATAGTTAAAGTGTATAATTATATTTTCAAAAAAAAAAGAGAAATTATGTGGAACAAATAGAAATAGAAAATATTAACATTTTATGTGAGGCGGAGAGAGTAATATTACTCATATAAAAATATAATAAAATAATATCATATCTCACTATTATTAATAATAATCATCTTTATATTAAATAACGTGCCAAAAATAAAATTAGACATGTCAAATAGGATAGATGGAATATATATATATGTTATATTTAGATATTTCTTTAATATTCAATTTTAAATTTAGTAGATTTATATTTATATTTGGTCTTATCCATATATAAGATTACTTAGATTTGAGTCTATCGAGTCTTGTTTGTATTGCTTATATATAGACCCATTTTATTTTGATGATCAAATACAATCTCATTATTTTTCCCCCAAAATGTCTAACATGGTATCAGACCACGGTTTTCCAAAACAGAAACCCTAACCGCGGCCGCCACTTTTCGTCGCCCACCGCCGCGCTTCGGTCGACTCCGCCCAGACCATCAAATCGCTGCCTCGTCCATGGTCGACCACTGAAGTTTCGCCACCAACGACCGCGCGTGAAGGCGTGTCCGGCCATCCTCCGCCGCCGTTTTCTGGCCGTCACGTCCTGTCTTGATTTTCTAGGTCTTGGTGTTGTTGATTTTGTCATCATAATTTATTTTTCTTTTTGCGACTATTACCGGTTGGATTGTTCAATTTACTTTATTTATTTGGATCTTGATTATGTGATTCATATATTTTTCTTTGTTTTTATTATGGAACGTATGAACGTTCATTCCCCTATTACTACTATCTTGTCCAGCGATAATTATGATCTATTATGGCAGTAAGCTATGACTGAGAAATTACAGGCTTGGGATAAGACTCACACTTGGGATTTAGTGGATTTGCTCTCTAGTAAGGCCCCTATTGGGTGTAAGTGGATTTTTAAAATCAAGACACACTCTGATGGTTCGATTGAACGCTACAAGGCTCGTCTGGTGGCCAAAGGTTATTCCCAAGAGTATGGAGTTGAATTTTAGGAGACCTTTGCTCCCGTTGCTCGTCTCACTACTATTCGTTGTCTTTTTGTTATTGTTGATGTTCGTCAGTGGTCCCTTCTTCAATTAGATATCAAGCATGCATTTCTATATAACACATTTTCTGAAGAAGCTAATATGACCCACCTCCAGGTTTCTTGTCTTTTGGAAAAGTTTGTTGCTTACGCTACGCTTTATATAAGTTGAAGCAGACCCATCGGGCTTGGTATGCCAAATTTAGCGCTGCACTGTTAGAATTTGGTTTTACTACATGTGCTTACGACCCTGGTTTGTTTCTTTGTCGTTCTTCATCTGGGATAGTTATACTCTTGCTTTATATTGATAATATGATTATCACGAAAGATGATGCGTCTGGTATTTCTGATCTACAGGCATATCTTAGCCAGCAGTTTGAGATGAAGAGCTTGGGTCCCCTTCTTTACTTTTTGAGGCTTGAAGTCTCTGATATTCCCGATGATTCCTTTCTGTCCCAAGCTAAGTATGCCTCCGATCTTCTTGCTCGAGCTGGTCTCATGACTGTCAGGTAGCCTCCACACCACTTGCCTACGATGTTCGACTTACCCCTCATGATAACTCTCTTCTTGATGATCCTATCCGCTACCGTCAGCTTGTTGGAAGCTTGATCTACTTGATTATCAGTCGACCAGATAGCGCTCATGCAATTCATATTGTGAGTCAGTTTATGGCCTCTCCGAGGACCTCTCACCACTCTGTCGTCTTACATATTATTCGTTATGTAAAAGGTACTCTTCTGCATGACTTACACTTCTCCTTTCACTTGTCCTTGATTCTCAGTGGTTACCCTGATGCTGATTGGGTTGGTGATTCCACTTATCGTTGTTCGACCACTGGTTTCTGTTTTTTCATGGGTGATTCTCTCATTTCTTGGCGTAGCAAAAAACAGACTTTAGTTTCTTGCTCGAGTTCCGAGTCAGAGTATCGTGCTCTTTCTGACTCTACTTCAAAACTTTTATGGCTTCGACGACTACTCACTAATCTTGATGCCCCTTAGCCATCTTCTACGACTCTTCACTGCGGTAGTCAAAGTGCTATGAAGATGACCAATAATAATATCTTCCATGAGCGCACCAATCATATTGAGTTTGACTGTCACTTCATTTGACAGCATGTTCTCAATGAGAGAGTTCATCTCGTTCCAATATCCTCTGCAGATCAGACAGTAAATATCTTCACTAAATCTCTTCTTTCAGGTCGGTTCCGATTACTCTTGGATAAACTCAAGTTGGTCTTTACTCTCTTATCTTGAGTTTGAGAGGGGATGTTAGATTTAGATATTTCTTTAATATTCGGTTTTAAATTTGATAAATTTATATTTGGTTTTATCAATAAATAAGAAGATTTTAATTTATCGAGTTCATTTTGTATTTTTTATCCAATGGCCTTTAATTATGATGATCAAATACAATCTTATTATATTTTTTCAAAATTTCTAACAATATACTTGGTGAACCGAAGAAATAATATAATATATATATATATATATTTATAATTGATCATACGTGTCCATACGGGGCCTATGCATGTGCATTTTACCTCTTCAATGTTTTATATAGTGCGCACGTAAACATTAGTTGAAAATGTATATATATTTCTTCAATTCCATTCAAATATATAAGTTTTGTTTTTTCAATAATTTTTTTCTGATAGATTATCAATATACATAATATATTTTATTATTTTATATTATTTACACAATATTTTATACTTTACATATAAAAATACATACCTCAACCAATATATAATAATACAAACAAACCCACAGTACATATATAATAGGCAAAATAGCATAAAATTTCTCTGTGATTTCCCGAATTTTCTGAAAATCTCCTCTAGTTTTAAAATTCTATATTACCTACTTGTGGTTTCGAAAATGTTGCAAAAAATACCCCCACCGTTAGTATTTAACGGCAATTGTACTGCATGCGCCATTAATGCGTGTATTCTTGAAAATTCACTTAATATAAGAAAGAAAATTACAAAATTACCCTTCATTCTCTCTTTCATCCTCCTCAACCTTTCTGTCATGGTTGTTCTCTCCTGCTCTAAATCGCTTTCTTTTTCTTCGATAAAAGTTCGGTAAGAATAGGGCAGCAGAGGCGCACCTCCGCAATAATGAGAGTCGACAGTTCCTAAATCTTTGCAATAAACAGTGGATTGGAGTGGGGTGAGCTCGAATAAGGAAAAATAGTAAGAGAATCAATCTAATCTGTAATCCTCAGATTGAAGTTGTTATTTGAGAAAGTGACGAAAGGAAAATGTCTGAAATATTAAGAAATGTGGTGTTGGTAATGGCGGATAAGAACGACGGAGCATATATGAATATTTTTCTTTTTTTTTTTCTTGTACAATAAATATATTTTCTGTGTGTAAAATCACTTATTTATGTATGAATCATATATTTTTTTCAAGATTCCTCAATTAGACAATTTTTTTGGTTTAAGCTTCAAAATTCCCAAATTTCAAGTGGCAAGGGTTTTAATCGATTTATGAATCTAACAAACATAATAAATCACTAATCGCCTAAACTGAAATGAATCTTCACAGAAGTGGAAAAAAAATAGAGAAAAAGAAAGAAGAAAAAAGAAGAAAAAAGAAGAACAGTAGGCAGACAGGGGAAGAAGAAATAAGAGATGGAAGAAGAATACGGATGTACGTGTGTATATTTATGTGTAGAAAAACAGAAGAAATAGAGATTTAAAAAAAAAACGGAGAAGAAAAAAAGAAAGAAGAAGAAAGCAGGTGGAGCGGATCTCTGTGTATATATGTATGTATGTATGAGAAAAATAATGGTCAAAGATAGAATCAGTGGTCAAAAGTAATAAATATAGGATATAACAGTCCAAAAAGTAAAAAATTAAAGCCGTTAGTCCAATTTTGAAGGCAGGGGCGAGTATGCAATATTTTATAAATCACGAGTAAGTTTTATGCAATTTTAAAATCAGAAGGGGTTTTCAGCGAATTCGAAAAACTACGGGGAAATTTTTTGTTATTTTGCCTATATAATAATATTGAAAAATACATTTGTGACCCAACAAATTGTTTTCCTTTTTCAAATTTTAACTTTGACATATAAAGAAGAGCAGAAAATGAAAGACATTCACTGCGTACTCTAAACACCATAATACATATTTAGATTTAAATTTAAAATATATATATATATATATATATAAGAACGTTATTTTTAAAGAATATTTTTATATTTTTCTCTCCTCTTTTCTGAAAAGAGAGGAGAGATAAAGTATATGTTTTTTATTTTATTATATATTTGTTATTAATATAAATTATAATATTATGCAAAATTATAGTTTCGTATTTTCTATTTTTAAAATTAATAATAATATTAAACATAATTAATTTAATTTAATTATTTATTAATTATATTTTAAAATAAAATCTATATTAATTAAAAAAATTTAAATATTATATTACTGTAATATTTTTTTTTTATTAAATATTCCTCCGTCCCATAATAAAGTATCCATTTTTTCATTTTAGTCTGTCCAATAACAAAATATTCATTTCCTTTTTTAGTAATTGTATTATCTAACTAACGTTACAAATACCCTTACAACTTACAATATATTACACAAATGCCATTACTTTTATATCACACATATTTATTTTAGTCATTTTTACTTTATTCTTACTATATCTCAATATAATACTAATATTTCTAAAATTACGTGTAAAAAATAAATGAATATTACTTATGGACGAGGGAGTATAAAATATTTAATGTATAGAAGATATAATTTAAATATATAATATATAAATTTTGTATTAAGTGAAAGAAGGACAAATTTTAAAACTTTTATTTTGAGTGCTACAATGTGAGGAAAGAATTGGATGAATTTTTTTATGAGTTTTTAAATTGATGTGGTAGAGAAAGAGAAAATATAACAACGATTCTTATATAATTTGCATTGTACATGATCTAACAGATAAAAAAAAACTATTTTGCCATTGTGAATGTAGTTTAATTTAAATTAAAAAAATAGTAGTATTTGTATAATAATAATAATAATAATAATAATAAATGTGGTATATTTGATTATAATGATATAATTATTTATGTTAATGAGACTTTGTTTTAAGATGGACATAAATGACAAAACAAACAAAATTTTCTATGACAGGGGATTATTATTTTATACTCTTTCCATCATGCAAAAATGTGTTCAATTAGTCCTGTAAAGGATGACACAATGATGTGTGGAGTGAACTTGTGACCGTGAAATATTTGGCTCAAATATAGAGTGAACACATTCATTGACTCTAGTCTAATAAAAGCTCCCTCGGTCCATCACCAATTTAACCATTTTTTATTTTACTCTGTCTAATCTCAATGTACAAAAAGTAAATAATTATATTTGCGGGAGATATAAAAGAGTATAATTTTTGGAAAAATGGAAAGCTCAACTCCACATGACCCACCAAGACGAAGAAATAAATAAACTCCAATTCCAAATAGGGAGAGCCAATGGCACCTCGTCCACCGAGCCTCTCTCTCTCACACACATACATATACATTTACATATATACATATATAAGAAGCTAGCTAGGCCCCCACCGGCCGGCCCCCCTAAGGCTGGCTGCAGATCGACTCTATCGCAGACAACTAGAAGACACACGCACAGACAGACAGAGACAGATAATTTAGCTGAAGATAAAAAGTGAAAATGAAGATGGCGATGAATACTGATGAACCCACCGAAATATTTCCATCCACCTATACTCTCTTCTTTTTTTGATTTATTTTTTAATTTTTGTGTAAAAATGGCCGAATTGAATTGATGTAGTGGATTCATTTGTAATCTTGAGTTATGAATTTTAGTCCAGTTTTGAAAATTATTAATTTTGTTTAAAAATATATTTATCTTATACACATTAAAAAAATAATTTTACAGGATTCATATTCCTGCAAATTTTTGTAATTTTATAATATATAATAGGATCGACTTTGGATGGAGACGAAAAGAACGTCTAGATCCAATACAAAATAGGAGTTTATTATATATATATATATAATTTATTTGATACTATATGTTAAGTGTTATGAGGTAATCTTGGTGGTATATTGGTGGTTTTGTAATTAAGAGTGTATAGGTTCAAATTTTATATTTATTTTTTATTTTTTGGATCTTTTGAAGTCAAGACCGACTGAATTAATAATATATAATGATATATATTTTCATTTTGTTATGTACCTTTACTCTCTCTTTAATCAGTTGGGATCGGCTGTCTCATTTTTTCCGATGTTCTCTGTCCCATGCAATAAGAGTGAGACATGTGACATTTATTGTACTTTTTTTTTATTTGACAAAATCAAATATATATTTATAAAATAATCCTTATATTTCAACTAAATCCAAACCCTAATTTCAATTTTTGATATCTCACTTCGATATTTCAGAACCAACTCTGCTCCCCCTTCGTCTTCTCCAACATCGTTTGCGTCGCCACAACGTTGCCGCCGGCGGAAACTATTTTCGCCGCCGATATTGTTTTCGTCCAACTTTAGCTCGGCTCGTCCATCCGTCATTCTTCCCGTTCTCCCATTCGATTCGGTAATTTCTTTATAATTTGGATATTTTTTGTTTTTTGATTTGTATGAAATCTTTTGCATATAATAATGGTTTAACCTTCGATTTACAGTTTTTGTGTGTTCCCAACTTCGTCTTCTCTCCATTCATCCTCAACGATTTTTACCAGCAATTTACAATAAGATGTTATTTTGAGTCTTATTTAGGCGTGTCCATGGATGTACAATGGATATTCTATGAATGTGAATGTATGCCTATGTTTATTTTTGCAGTGGTATTGTTTACTGTTATTATAATGATTTAACTTGTAAAGATAAAATGTTGAATGTTAGATATTATCTAAACAGGTTTGTGGAATTTAAGTAAAAAAAAAAAAAACCTACAAATGAAGCTAAATTATTAAGCTTTCTAGAAAAATAAATGTTAGTATTAATGTTAGTATTTTGTTTGTAGTTTGGCGGATTATATTGAGTATATAAGTTAATATGTTCATTTGTTGCATTTGCTGCTTTAATTCATTGCAATTAAATTGGAAGAAATGCAATTTTTTTTCCAAATAGTTGTGGCTACATTGTTAGTGTGTGTGTTAGGAACATATAAGGCAATAAATATTTTTATTTATTTTAGAAATTAATATTTATTTTCTTGTCTTTTTGTTGAATCATTGAAATTATAACTTTTAGTGTTAGCGTGTATAGGACAAAGAACAAGCTGACAATCAAGAGATAATATGGAATGAGTTTAAGCAACTCTTTAATTTAGCTATATGTTTCTTAAGGTTATACATATTCAATAAATTTCTAGAAATGAAGTTATTTCCTTATCTACTATAATGCTTCAAAGTATTCTCATTCTCTCAAATATCACAGACGTGGAAAGTTCATGTTTCGACACTTCTCAAACTCATTATCCTAGAAGTATGACATCTTCATCGATCGGTTCATTCAATTTGGGGAAAGTTTGTTCATGCGGCACTTCTGTTCAAGCATGGACATCACGAGCAAAGCTAACAAAAGATTTTCATGATGTGCGAATGATTTGGATATTGTCATTGCTTGTTCTTATTGTAGTTGTAGTTTAGATATTTAATTAGATTATTGGAGTGAAGCTTTTGTAATATTGTTGAGGTAGAGTATTATCGTGGTTTTTTTTTTTTTTATGTATGCAGTGCGATTCTAATGTAGTGTGTTTTTTTTTATTCATCCCTGGTGTACGGATATTGGTCACTTCTTTGAGATTGAACCTCAATTCATACAATATTTATAAAAAAAAATAAAAAAAAATCAATGAAAATACAATTATTTAATCTACTAACAGTAATGTTGCTAGGCTTGTGTTTTGAGAAATACCTTAATTAAATCTTTGAAATTCATGAAAGAAGTCGAACCGGTATTGAAATTGTATGTTTGGGGAGGAATTAAGTGATTGAATCTACGTTAAAAACAAGAAAAAAAAATAAAACAAAACAAAACAAAACAAAAAACAAAAGTTATACAAAATTACAACATCATGCCAATAAATCAATAATAGGTAAATAGTAATAATAGTAATAATAAATTTAGAATTTAAAAAAAAAAAAAAACCTGTTGCCGTGAGATTTGATCCGACTGTAACACAATGCCACGTGGTTGAATATAAACCTCATTCATGCCTGTCTGCAAAATATAAAACAGTAATTAGTTAGCACTTGTCAATGAACGTAATCTAAATAGAAAAATGGAAGAAAAAAGGCGTGTTGATGAGAAAATTGATTTTCTTGTAACACAAATCCATGTGGTTGAAGGTACGCCTCAGTCATTATTGACTACAAAATGAATAATAACTTTAAATAAAATTTGAACAAGAAAAATATATATATAGTATTAATATCAATGATATGATAAAAAAAAATCAATATGAAAAAAAAATAATAATTGTTGCCCATGATTTGATCACGTTGTAACACAAAGCCATGTGTTTGAAAAAATATCTTCTTCACTGTAAGATAAACTTTGAACAAATAACATCTATTTAATAATCAGTAAATGGTAAGTATTTGTGTTTCAGCTAATACCTCACTTGTATTTGTAGGTTGTTTTTTCTTCTTGATTTCTTTTCCAAACCGCTTTTAGGTCTTTTACCCGAACGAATTCTTTATTTTTTTTTTATCCCTTTAACATGGACATCGCCTTCTCTGCTCAAAGCAGGTTGAGTGTGTAGATTCAATTCGACATCTTCGCAACGCAATTCCTCACAATCAACTTTTTTGTTCAGTAACTGTTCATTGACCCTTTCAGTTGCCTTTATAAATAAATCTTTCACAAACTCATACATTTCTTTACTTTCTGATGCTCTTGTAACTAATTTATTCGAGAACATACTCAAATTCTTATATCGGATACTTAAATCTTTATTCGGGTCATCTGTGTTGTGTTCAGATAAAATCATCCCATTATGCGAACCCCCTACTCTTGCACCCTTTGTTCATCTCTTAATTATGTATCGATCAGGAACCCTCAAGATATTATTTTTCGTAAGAATTTTAAGTCCATGACAACATTGTATCCCGACAAACTCAAATTTCTTACAACTACAACAAACAGTATCATAAGACGAGTTTTATATAACAACATGATTCTTTGATCTTCCAAGATAACTGACTTGATATTTTGTAATAGTCTAATGGGTATTACTAACAACTCCAATACAATCATAAGTCTTACCCAATTCATGTTGTAAAATGTTGAACACTTCCGGGGTGTACAAGCTTGCAGCATGCTTCAATATCTGAACTGACATAGATAAAACTAGAGTGCTAGTACTTGCTTTGAAATCAGCTTTCAATTGTTCATAACGGCGTGATTCAACCAAATTTTCAAACCTTTCAAAAAATTGACGCAAGTTATTCTTATGGCTGACATACTTCTTGATGACACTGTTGATACTCTCATTGCGCTGTGTCGTAGTAATATCAACACAAAAAAACTGACGACCGTACACTAACACCCATTTTTCTTTAATTTTAAATAATATCTTCAACCAATCATTTCCCATCAAATCATATTTTTTCAACATCTCATTCCATCTCTCCAAAAAATCATCATCTTCCTCAAAGTCATATATTCACTTATTGAAGTCATGACCAAAGCTTCTATGTTCAAAAAAAAATAAAGCTCAAATGTATTGTGACATTCTGATAGATATGTCAAATACATAACATAAAACATTGAACAAAAATTAAAAAAAAAATTATATCAACCCAAAATATACAATATTTTCTAAAACATAACACAATAGTTTGACACCATTAAGATATATGTGTGGAATAACTAACCTGTAGTGGGTCTCAGGCCATGTTGAAGCTAATGCATTTGCCATAGCATGATCTTGATCAGTCAAAATTGTAATAGGCTTTTTTTCATACATTGTGCTAGCAAAAGTGTGAAATAACCACTCAAAGGAGGGAATAATCTCGTCATATAAAAGTGTTCCGCCAAAAATTATTGTTTGCTTATGATTATTAACACCAACAAACAAGGCCACCGGACAATTTTCTCTAAATTTTCTATATGTAGTATCGAAACTTACTACATCACCGAAATCAACATAATCGGCTTTCATCTTGCCATCAACCCAAAAAATATTTGTAATCAAGCCATCCTTGTCCACTTGAATCGAATAAGAAAAATTTGGATATCTATTTTGCATTACTTGTAAATATTCTAACACTCATCCCGTATCTCCAACATCCATGTACTTTGTTCTTTTAGATCGCAAGTAATTTTTAACATCATGCCCGATGAATCCTAAACTATCTCGGCCTCCTGCTTCTTTAACCATGAGATCGTGTGAGAATTTTGGAGCAAGTCCCACACATTCAGCCAGATCAATCTGTGCAGCATGAGCATCATCTATGAGAAAAATGAGATTTTTTAGGACTGGTCAAATAATGAGTATGTTCCGCCACAAACTTAGATATTTGATATCTCGTGTCATCTCTCAAACAAATTTTCATCATAGCCTTGCATCCAAATCTTGTTATAACTCGTGGATTTTTCACATTAGTATTTCTTTTATCTTCTCCCCTTTGACCTTCGGCACTACAATGAAATTGCCTATCAATTATATTTCCATTTTGATCTTTATGAAATCTATGTTTTTTAATGCCAATGCCTACTTTCTTGGCATAAGATAAATAGAACTGATATGCATCTTCTTCCGAATTAAATTTCATTCCAATTTAAGAGTTTCCTCTAAAGTGGCCGGAGGATCATTCGGCTTAACTGTTTGTATTGGATTTCCACCATCATTTCCAATGTTATCTTCCATATTCATAAACTCTAATCAACGAGACGTTGATTTATTCATCGTTAAAGCATTTGCTTCATTAGAATAAGACAGAACTACAATGTCTACAATAAGGAAATTCAAAAAAAAAAAAATTGAATTAAAATATTGATAAAAATATTGTACAAGTAAATAACTTAGGGGAAAAAAAATAAGTGAGGATATATTTTCGCAATATTATCTTTGAAGTTTAAAAAAAAAAAAAAAAATCTTTTCTAAAATTGTTACCGATATGCAAGAGAGGAATAAGGAGAAGAGGATGTTGAGAACACGCCAAAACCATAATCGGAGGTTAAACTATTATTATATGCAAAACATTCCATACAAATCAAATATATATATATATATATATTAAAGAAATTACCGAATCGAAGGAGAGAACGGGAAGAACGACGGATGGACATTGGGCGAAAACAATATCGGTGAAAAGAGTTCCCAGCGGCAAAGCAAACGATGCCGGAGAAGATGAAGGGGGAGCAGAGTTAGTTCTGAAATATCGAAGTGAGAGATTAGAAATTGAAATTAGAATTTGGGTTTAGTTGAAATATAAGGATTATTATGTAAATATATATTTGATTTTGTCAAATAAAAAAAAGAAAAAAAAAAGTACAATAAATGCCGCATGTCTCACTCTTATTGCACAGGACAAAAGACATTGAAAAAAAATGGGACAAATTATTTAAGAACAATTGTGTTATTTTATTAATTTTTTTGTTTTAAAAATACACATGGGATGGTGATTGGTCGAGGAGAGACACAGTACATTGGGTAAAGTAACTGAACCCACGTGTGTATATATATATATATATGTTTTGTATGTATAATTATAATTTAACTTCGAAAATTTCTACTTGTGAGCCAATTTTCATATTGGACCTGATTACGCTAAGTATGGACACTTTATTGGCTTTGAAGCAATTCTAATTGAAAATTTCAAGTTGTAAATTAAATTGAAATATTTATTTTACACTAATTCTATCATTCAAATATATTGTCATTTTTTTTTTGCTATAAAAATATCTTCAATTTTCTATTTAGTATTATTATTATTATTATTATTTTGTACTATAAAGAACAAAAATATATATATATCTGTTTTAAAATGTGTCCAAAAATATGAATGCCCATTTAAATGATGAAAGTTTATAAGTTTTAAATAAAAGTAAAGTTATTAGTAAAATAGGTTTTCAATATATATTGTTATAAATGTTTTGATTAGTATCATATGTGTCATTTTTATAGCCATATAGTATTTTATGAGGTGACTCACCATATTATTAATGGTCTATAAATAGGCATTGTGAAATGAAATCAATAATAGAACAATTTACTCAATTTTCTATCACTGCATTCGGATCTCTCCATATACACATACATATTTTTATATGCCTTTGGTTGTATATATACATTATTGTGTATGGGAATGAAAGGAAAAAAATATTATTCTATAAAACAAATAATATGGTATCAGAGCAAGACTCGGGCATTTTCTCCCTCCTGCCACCGTGCTTATGTTTTTCTGTTGTCCAGCCGCCACAGGTCAAGACCGCCGTCACCATGACATCCGCATTGTCGATACCGCCAAGCCCCACGAATTTTGCAGCCATCGGCAGTGCATTCCGCCTTGTTGCTTTGTCCATTTCTCCGGCGTCAGCAATCGACCACACATAAGGGCATGTCCGGCCACCTCTAGCGGCCGTTGACAACATCCTCCTACTTCTATTTCCAGCAGCATCGTGTGGTCTGATTTTTATTTCACCAGTATTTTATTTAATTGTTTGTTGTATGTAGGTTGCTCTGTTTTGAGATCTGATTTGCTCACTTTTTTAAAAAATATTTTGGAACTTTTTATTCTTATTTTCGAATTTGTTATGGAGCGCATGGAGGAATCTCTCCCATATTACTATTGTTAATCAGAAGACAATTATGATCTTTGGATTGACTCAATGAAGAGCTTTATGACTAGAAATGTACTATGGCATATTGGTATGGGGGATTCCATTGCACCTCTCAAGCATTTTGTTAAACTTGATAATCCTCTATTGTGTTTATTGCAATTGCTACCATTCGTGGGCGGTCATTCCTTCATTTGGATGTCAAAAATACTTTCTTGTATGGGGATTTGACCGAGATGTCTACATGAGCCCAACTCCAGGTACTAAGACTTCTGATGAGGTTCATAAATTACATCGGGCTCTCTATAGTTGAAACAAGTACCTCGCACCTGGTTTGCTAAGTTGAGTCCGTATGACTTTTCTCCTAGTACTCATGACTCAACTTTATTTATCTGTTGGAATTCTTCTAGAATTATTATTTTGTTATTGTATGTTGATGATATAATCGTCACTAGGGACGGCATTTTTGGTATTTCTGATTTGTAGATACATCTTTGTTAGCATTTCGAGATAAAAAGTCATCATCTTTGATATTTTTTAGCGGGCTTAAGATTTATAACACCTCTGATGGCTTGTTCTTATCTCAAGCCAAGTTTGCATTTAATCTTAACTCTCGTGTTAGCCTATCATCACCTCCACACCTCTTGAGCTCAATTGTCACATGATCATCTCCAGAATACTCTCTTCTCCGTGATCTGAATTTTTATAGCCAGCTGGTTGGATCATTGATTTATCTCATAGTATCTCGTTTTGACATAGCCCATGCCATATATATCATTAGTTAATTTATGGTTACTCCGCGGACTGAGTATTATTCTACAGTGCTCTATATTCTTTGTTATGTGAAGGGTATGTTTCTTAATGATCTATACTTTTTAGCTCAGTTATCATTGGTTCTTGAGGGCTACTCTGATGTAGATTGGGAAAATAATCCTACCTACTACTAGTTTTTATTTTTTTCTGGGGGGATTCTCTAGTTTCTTAGAATAGTAAAACACAGAAAATCATCACTACGTCTTGTTCTCAGTCTGAGTATCGTGCTCTCATTGATTCTACATCCAAAATTTTGTGGCTTCGCTAACTATTGTCTACCCTTGGTGCCTCACAACCCTCTTCTACTATTCACTGCGGCAGTCAGAGTGTCATACAAATTTTGCATAATGTCTTTTTCGACAAGCGCATAAAGTACATTGAGATCAATTGTTATTTTGTGAGACATGTGGTTGCTAAGACAGTTCTGTTACTTATGATCCCCATTAAAGTTCAACCGACGGATCTCTTCATCAAATCTCTCTTCCAAGTCGTTTCCAAACTCCCTTAGGCAAACTCAAGTTGATGTCTATGGTACCATCTTTAGTTTGGGAATGTTAATATATATATGTTTGTATATATTTATTTTATTGCATATTTGTATATAAAATGTCATATTTGCTTACATAAAATTATTATGAATATTATTGGGGACTTACGTTTGCACATATATAAATTAATGGTTATGTTTTCCTAATAGTTTGAGCTTTTAGATGAGACGATTATTCAGCATCTGACATAGTATCAGAGTCTTGTACAAGTTTCGGTGATTTTTTTTGTCGCCGATTAAATTGGTTTGGTCATGACTTTCTTGGTTGGGGATATTGATTTAATGCAATAGGTCATCTCTTTTACAAGAAAAAACTTTACTTTAATAATTTTATATTATATATCAGTTGTTAAGAATTAATTTTGACATTTTGCTTCATGATGAAGCTAAAGATGGAAAAATTCAACACAAAATTAATTATGCGACAATATATTAAAATTGTAATGGAAGTGGGTTCTCCCTCTATATATTTATATATAGAGAGAGAAGGGTTTCAATAGTTTAATGAGGTTGTAACCATTAATATTATACATGTAAATTATACAAATTAATTATATTTGATTTCATACTGTGGTCCCAAATTATATATATAAGGGTTTAGATAGTTCTGAGTGAGTGACTGAGAATCTGCAATCATATTAAACAAATCCTATTCTTACATTATGAATGTACTTGAGATTGTAACCATTATACATATAATTCGTACAAATTATTTATATTTAATTTTATAGTATATATGGTCCTAACATTTTTATATATAGATCATATTCAACAAATGCTATTGCGACATTATGAATTTTCCCTTTCAAGGAACTTAGTGTGATTGCAACCATTTCAAATGTAATTCGTACAAATTGACTGTATCTCATTCATAGTGTAGTTCAAAATTATATATATATATATATATATATAGAGAGAGAGAGAGAGAGAGAGTGAAAACAATGATAATAGTAATTCCATGGAGCAGGTTGGACCTGAAGGATTTGGATCAAGAAACCCGCTAAGTTGGAGATGTGATTGCAACAATGATGATAGTTATAGTGGCTGCAGTGAAGAGGCGGAGACGATTCGATTCTCTACGGATTAGATTCTTTTTCTGAAGAGAACACTGAAGATTTTCAATCTAAGGAGACTGATTCGGAGGATATATCTGATTATGATTCCACGGATCCAGCTGCATGGTACATTCCTACACGATCCCTGACTCGGAGGACCATAGCCATGTCCGTAAAAGTAATGCTCATTGTGCCGGGAAAGAAATATTACGGCATGTAGTGAATCACGACACTGAGAATGAAAGGGAACTTATGCCAAGAGCCAGAAGTTGAGGGTATATTTAGGATCCCTAACAAGGAGAATCAATACCTTTTGAGTGCACCACTGTATCACGGGCTAACTTCAATCCATTGAGTTGTTCAGTGTGTGCCTTTGTAACTCAATTCCGCGGCTACTATGGCAGGTTTTATACTTAGCTAAACACCCACAAAAGTATAAGAACTTGAAAAGAGAGAAAGTGGAGAAAAACTTTGTATTGCAAATAAACTTGGTTGAATGTAAAAATAAGGGTGGAGGTCTTTTTATAGGTCAAGGACCCCATCGACAATGTTCCAGAATATCCGAGAATGTACAACTAGTTATGCATCATGTACAACCATCTATGATGTTCCATAGTCTTCTAAAGTATTCTATAGTATTCCACAATATTCTACCTTGTTCTAGAGATATTCCGAAATATTCTTTAGCCTAGAGTCCTCTACAAAATTTGAGTGAATTCACATGTATGCCCCTGGAAGGTTCTAGACATTAATAAATGTCATCTCAAGACTCATTTCCGTCACCAGTGGTGACTACCCAACTACAACTAACATATCATCTTACTTTAATATTAAGATGAAGTGATAGCTGATAAGAATTATAATGGACAGGAACTCATCTTCTACTATTTGACTCACCTATTTATAATGGACAGGAACTCATCTTCTACTATTTGACTCACCTATTTATAATGGACCGGAACTCATCTTCTACTATTTGACTCACCTATTATTATTTAACAATATGTTTGATATAATCTTTCAACTTCTAACATCAATTATGAGACGTCAAAGCACATTATTTAACTATTTTAATTTTCTTACATTATGTTAGAATAGCAAGAATCCATTATTACTATTTTTGAATTGCATAAGTTGTAAAATATGATTATGCTATCTTTACTATCCATAAGATTTGATTTCTACTTGTTTGGATAGTCTTTTAAGGATTACCTGATACTATACACAATAGAGATAACTGATTTAGTATGAATTATTTGATTAGCTATTTGAACGTCAAATGGATGAGATGTAAGAATGATAACTTAGGCAAGTCAATATTATTCATAATGTACTATTAATGTGTTGAAATAATGCTATCGATGTACATGTTGACTTAAATGGTTTTATAGTGCCGATCAAACATAATTTTTAATGTATTAATTTAAAATATTAAAATCATATTGACTAATATATACTAATATGTTAGCCGGGATATTGTCATAGTTTTGATCAAACAAAATATATAAGTGATTAATTAAAATATCAAATTGACTTATATATTTTTGGGTAGACTGTTTTTTTTAGTCCCGTAACTGACCCCTTATCACGTAACCTCCGGCGAGCCACGCGGGCGTCTCCGGCGCCGGAGGACTAAAACAGCAAAAATTCTTCACTTATGGGACTAGTTTGCGACAGGCTCTACTTACGGGACTAAAATGATAAGAGAGTCCAATTATACTACTAAAAAAACAGTTTACCCTATATTTTTATAGTGCTAACCAAACAAAATATATAATGCCAGTAATTAAGATATTAAACTGTATCGAGTGATATGTGTACTAATGTACTAGCCTTATATTTTTAAGATAAAGTTTATTGGAATCCCAACGGATGTGATTCTCTTTCCGAATGTACCATGGTCGTACATTCACTCTTTGCATTGCATAGATCTATAGTAAGTTATGCTCATGCATTGATTTGTATACTTGAATAATTCAATGATTATTTTAATTTTTTCTGCATTCAAATATAGTTTTGAATAAAATGAGGCAAGTTTATTTCATTAATTATCATCGCCCTAATTACATACTCATTACAATGTTATTATAATCTTTCAAAAGCTATTCGAGAGTATAACAAAATAATTTAAATTCAACCAAGGTAGGTTTATTTCATTAATGGCATGAATCATTTCTTTGTTTTAAGGGGAAAATATTTTTTAGTATTGTATGTGACCCATATATCATTTTAAGACTATAATTAGATCTTGTATTGGATTAATCCCACAAGTAAAAAAATTTGGCAGAAATAGTCCTCAGGCACCGGAGTTCCTGACGTGGCATTATCGTGACTAAACCTTGTATTCGATTAGTCTCATAAATCGAATAACATTTGAGAATTATTTTAGGACCATAACTAAACCTTGTATTCGATTAGTCTCTTCACTAAAAAATTTTGTAGAAATAATCTTCAAACATCGTCCACGTGTCACCTGTATAATCTCTAGCATGCCACGACAACAACACTGGCGCCTGAGGACCATTTATGCTAAATGTGTTAGTTGTGGGATTAATCTCATATAGGATCTAGTTATGGTCCTAAAATTATAAGAGAAGCCATGAACGAGACTAAAAATAATAGTCTACCATTCTTTTAATAGAATTTAAAATTTGTTTTCAAGATATTATAGAGAAAATTATAAAAAAAAAAAAAATATTCCATATATACGCCTTATTATCAAGCTTCGCCATTATAGTACATTGATCGCGTGTAAATTTCACATCTTGCCAAATCCACATGTTGTTGCCATTGAATGACACGTGGCACAATATTTGATTATATAAAATATGCACACGATATTTTTAACAAAAATTGTGACATATATAAGATATTTTTAACAAAGTCGTGATATGTGCAAGATATATTTTCCTATGGTGTGGATGAAGTGCAAGTCACGGCAACTCAAGCAGAGTTGTGACAGGTGAATGATATATTTTGCATGGATAACAATTAAAAAATAAGAGTGATAATTAAGCATTCGTATCGAATATCTTTTCAATTTTCTCTTTAATGGAGTATAACAAACAGAGGATTCATTATAATTTGCAGCTAGGCAGACTCCATTTCAAATATATTGAAGTTGTTTAAAATGCCTAAAAACTCATTAAGATTTCAATACTCATTCTTATAAATTCATACATCCATGCATTACATTTATTCATACATTTATGGATTACATTCATACATTGACTTTAAATGTGTATTCATCCATTTATTTATTTATTTATTTTTGCATGAGTCACTACAAAAAAACTGGTTTGTTATAGCAGGCAAACTGACCGTAACAATAAATTCGTCACAATAAGATGTTGTCTATTCAAAAAGTTTTAATGTTGGTCAACCTTTTTTTTTTTTTTTTGTTTCGATTAGTTATTTGTAACAACTACAAATAGGACGGAATTTCATGCTATATATATTTGTTACGCAATTTAACCCGTAACATAAAGAGTAATATTATAATTATTAAAAAAAGAAGAAAATTTTATATTAAATTATTATAAAATTTAAAATAAAAGTTATTTATTTTGATAAATTATCCGTAATATTTACATATAATACAAAATATGATTGTATATTTATTTGCTATGCAACTCAAGTCGTAACTAAAGATCAATATTATATTTATAATATTGCAATTAAAGAAACTATATAAATATATTTAAAGAAATCAAAAATAAAATAAATTAGAATAAAAATTGAAAAACGCGTTAACGCTTCTACCATAAATATCAAAAAATATACAAGAAATGAGTTAGACAAATTCACATCTCGCCTCATATTATCCCAAATTGATTTTCTATCCACAGACGGTGCTCTTCGCTTCGAGGTAGGCAAAGAACGACCGTGCACTACCTTCCCTCGCCGGCGTCGGTTGGACGGTTATTGTTCTCCGAGTTATTGGCGGTGTGAATTTCCAAGCCGCGACCCTATGCTAAAAAAAAAAGGTTAACAAGAGATAAAAACCTAGGTATTCTATTGTGTATTTAACGTCCACTTCTTTTTTTAAGGGATTCAGCCAGACTATTTTGTGTATATACATGGGGAACAAGATGTTTCACAGTAATCCCAATTGACATACAATAATCATCAAATGTATGTGTTAAGTACTCTCCAGCATTATTTAAACGCATTTTCTTTATCGGTGATCTGAAAATTGTGTTCACAAGTTAATTATTTGTACAAGTAGTTTAGCAAAAGCTAGATTGCGAGTAGATAACACAAATATGTGTGACTATCGCACTGACGCGTCAAGTAGTACCATAAAGTACTTAAATGGTCCACATGGTGGATCTATAGGTCCACAAATATCACCCTGAATTCTTTCTAATAAAATTTGGGATTCAATTCTAATCTTTGTTGGAGATGACCTGATTATTAACTTTCATTGGGAACAGATAGCACAAACAAATTCATTCGGAGAAAATCTTTTTCAATGAGTAGCCATTTGAATTTTCAACAATTCGCTTTAGCATTACAGTGCCAGGATGCTCAAGTTGATCATGTCAAGCTTTAAATTCGCTAGTAGTTATCTGGTCTACTAGATGATATGTTTTAATGGCACAGACTTTTGAATAATATAAGCCGCAAGAAAATAATGACAATTTTTATTTCACAATCCTTTTTTCATTCACAATCTCAATTATCAAGAGATGCTCATTTTCTGTCTCATTCAATGTTTCAATGCGATACCATTTTCTTTTCGAATATCACTGAAGGTCAGTAAATTCCTTCGAGCTTTGCTCAAGAACAAGACATTTCCAATTGCCATTTTGGTCCCTTTAGGGAGAAATACAGTAGCTTTCCCTGAGTCTTGAATCATTTTTTATCGTACCACTATAGTAACAATGGTGGTCTTTGCTAGCACTATCGATAATGCATGTATTGTCATCGGCTCCAAAATATTTAGCATTCATATCTTTGCAAAAAGGTAAAAATAATAAAAGATATGTATTAGTAACATAATCAAAATAGACTTATATTATGGGGTATTACAAAAGAGGGGGAGGGGGGCAGAAAACATCAAAATAATAAAAAGAGATACAACACCATTTCGTCATTTAACATCATCGGCTATATCAAGAAGATCATCAGCATCCAAGTGCGTGATATTTTTATTAAGCACATCATCAAATGTGTCATCATGGGCAGCGTAATTTGTTTCAGCGGCAACTCTTTTCTACCTTTCTTTTGAGGCCTGAAACAATTTTCAAACGACTGGTTGTGCGATAAACATGGGCCCAATGACTTTTGATTCTTCATCGTTGTCTTTATTTCTCCCGGTGTTAAACCTCTATTGAGGTCTATATGGTCTTCTATCATTGTAACGCCGATTCGGCACATATCAAGGTATGTTTTGATAATTGTTGTGACTGTATAAGTTAGCACGGCCTTGCCCGCAATTTTGATTTTGATCACGATTCAGAAGCTCGAGAATTGAATGAAGAAGTTACATTCATGTTGCAAGATACAGAGAATATCAATGAAGATGATGACACCAATACTATATAAATGGGCTATCAAGAACTTATTGAAAACTATGAGGTAATAGTTGTTTAGTAGAAAGTTTTTATATTCCAAAATGAACAACTCAAACGATATGTTGCTCGATTGGAAGCCAAAATTAAAATTTTAACTAAGTTTGATGAGAAGCTTACTGCAATAAATGATGAATTTTCTAAAATATATAAAAAGCTACTTTAAACCTCACAGAAAAAAATCTGAATTTGAAAAAGAAAAACAAGAAACTTTTGGATGAAAACAACTTCTACAGACAATGACCAAACTGCGTGTACTGCAAGAATTCAAGGCACAATGCAAATCATTGTGTTCAAGAATCAAATGAAGTTATATATGAATCTGAACCTAATATTGAAGTCAAAATGGCTACTAACAATCAGAATTTTGTAAAAGGATGGAGTCTAAAGTTAATAAATATTATCTCACAGATACTATTTTTGACAGCTCACGAGATGAGAGAATTACAAAAGCTAAAAATCCACAAATTTTTCTTTTCGAACGCATACAAACCTGAAGAAAATCTAAGCTGCTTTGATAGATTGGATGCATCAGCTGATGGAAGTCCTAAGGTGATGTTGAAAGTGGAAAGCTATGAGAGCTGATCCGGTGGGAGATGAAGATATTGAAGTCATATGTAATCTACTGAAATTAAGTAATGCAATTGATGTGAAGTTTTTTAGTACTGAATCAATGGAATCCATGAGTGACATATTGGAGAATTCATTCTGGAAGCTTGTTTTGATAAGGCTGATGTTTCCCAAAGGAAGGATGGTGGTAGTTGGCCTTAGTTGTTATATTTAGGGGTGAGCAAAATATTCGAAATTCGAAAATCCGATTCAAACTAAACCGAAATTTAAAATTTGGTTCGGATTTTTCGAATTTTCGAATTGGTTCGGATTGAATTTTTGACAAATTTCGGATTTTCGGATCGGTATACTTAAAATTCGAACCAATCCGAAATCTGAAATATAACATTTTAATATATTTTTTATTATATATATTTAATATTTTATTAGAAAATATTATATTTTAATATAAAAAACTCAAAATTATTAATTATATTTTAATATATTTACTTTTATATATTATATATATTTAATATTATAAAATAATAATAAAATATAAAAGAAATTTACAAATTAAATAAATAATTAAAAATATTTAGAATTTCGGATTTTTTGTTTTGGTTCAAATTATTTAGTTTGAATTTTGGATTTTCGGATTTCGAATTCCGGCTATTTCGGTTCGGTTTGAATTGATTTTTTCAAAAATTTCGGATTTTCGGATAGGTTCAGATTTGGCAAAATCCGAACCAAAAATCCGAATGCTCACCTCTAGTTGTATTTTATGTTCTTCCGTTTCTATGCTTGGTTAAGGGAGGGAGTTTTGTCCTAAAAACTACTAGAATACATATATTTTATGGTATTTTTTATCATTTTACTTTAGGTTGGTAAACATAATTAAAGACTTATATGGATTAATTAAAAAAATAAGTAGAAACCAAAAGTAGAAGCAGAAGTCAAAAGTAAAAAACAGAAGTAAAAATAGAAGATTTTATATTTGAATGAATCATTATTAAAGCAGTTTTTTATAAATAAATAAAAAAAAATGTTTGGATATAATCAAGTTGAAAGTTCTTTTAAATTGTCAAAATTACCAAATAAGACATAGTTATGTAAAATTTTATGAGAAAATTATATTTAAAAATTCTGCATTATCTACCTTAATTGAACACATATTTATTAAATTTTATGCCTAGATTATATTTTAAAATGTAATTTAATTAAAAATAAAAAAACATAATTAACTTTGAGTAAATTTTAAATTACTCTAAAAATTATTTTAAAACTTTATAAATTCGAGTATTTTAAAATATTAAATTATATACTATATAATTAAACTATATAAATGTTTTTAAAATGTAATATCTCAATTATATTTTTAAATTTTAATTTAAAGAATATATATAAATTAATAATTAAAATACAATATAATTAAATTCTAATTTGAATATAATATATAAATTAATTATTTTATTTTTATTTAAATTAATATAATATAATTTTATTATTATTATTGTTATTATTATTATTATGAATGATATAATAGTAATTTAGGTTGTAAAATTATTTTTACTTTCTTCCGAAGCACCCCTGAGATATTTTACAAAAAAACTATTTTTGGAATTCAAAAGTTACTTTCATTTTTTACCAAAAGCCAATACAAATAGCAATAAATATATATATATATATATATTTTTTTAAGAAGAAGAAGCTTAAAATATTTTACAAAAGCCAATTCAAACGGGCCTAAAAAAAAAAAAGAGCTGAATGTTAAAAGTGAATTATATTTTCTAGATTTTCATTAATATTGTTAGGAAGTGATTTGATTATTCGAATTAGTCCATTTAACATGAGTCTAAGTGAAAGGCCCATATAGAAAGTAGTCCAAGTTATCATATGATTGTGACCTAGAAGCAAGTTGTCGAGATGAAACTTTTGATCCCCAACCTATGAGTAGGTATTATGGAAGGGCACCTAATCAGTGAGAATGTAAGAAATATTGAGCGATAGTTGAATAATTGAATTTTTTTCAAAAAAGCTTTTGAACTAATGATTTTATATTTGAAAAAGTTCATCCAATCGAAAATAATGGTTGAATAGTGATCTAACCGTATTGTCCGAGTGCAGATTGGACTACGGGGCAAACTGCAATGTTTATTGAAGATCAGCTTGAGTTTTGAAAATGGATCGAAATTTATTTTATTCAATCTTCTAAAGTGGTGACTCAAATAACGGGCTTAATAGGCATCCCTAGAGGGAGAGTTTACAATGCATGGGTACGGATTTAATTGTGTATTTTTGTCTTAGAATTAGTCATTGTAGAAATTGATTACGAAACAAACTACAATGCTTATTGAAGATCAGTTTGAGTCTTGAAAATAGATCGAAATTTATTTTATTCAATTTTTTGAAGTGGTGAATCGAATAACACAGAGCAGGGGGCTTAACAGGCATCCCTAGAGGGAGAGTTTACAATGCATGGGTACGAATTTAATTGTGTATTTTTGTCTTAGAATTAGTCATTGTAAAAATTGATTATGAGGCAAACTACAATGCTTATTGAAGATCAGTTTGAGTTTTGAAAATAAATCAAAATTTATTTTATTCAATTTTCTGAAGTGGTGACTCGAATAACACAGAGCAAGGGACTTAACAGGCATCCCTAGGGGAGAGTTTACAATGCATGGGTACGAATTTAATTGTGTATTCTTGTCTTAGAATTAGTCATTGTAGAAATTGATTACGAGGCAAACTACAATGTTTATTAAAGATCAGTTTGAGCCTTGAAAATAGATCGAAATTTATTTTATTCAATCTTCTGAAGTGGCGACTCGAGTAACACATAGCAGGGGGCTTGATAGGCATCCTAGAGGGAGAGTTTACAATGCATGGGTACGGACTTAATTGTGTATTTTTATCTTAGAATTAGTCATTGTAGAAATTGATTACGAGGCAAACTACAATGCTTATTGAAGATCAGTTTGAGTCTTAAAAATAGATCGAAATTTATTTTATTCAATTTTTTGAAGTGGTGACTCGAGTAACACTGAGCAGGGGGATAGGCATCCCTAGAGAGAAAGTTTACAATGCATGGGTACGGATTTAATTGTGTACTTTTGTTTTAGAATTAGTCATTATATAAATTGATTTGAAATATGTTGTTGTAATTGTCTACAAAATTTTTAGGGATTAAGTTTTTGTTGAAACCTCTTAGAGAGTCAGACATAAACCAAGTTAGAGGCTATATTGGGTTAATAATTTATGTGTGCTTTATTTGTGTGGGTCTAGTGTGTTTTAGTTGTTTGATGTTTTGCTGAATAATAGAGTTTACTATTCAAATTTCAAAATTTTTATTATTTAAATTTCAACTCAAAATTCAAAACCCCCAAACACCTTAAGTGAATCTGTTTGGGCAATGATATGGTGTTATTAATTGTTTGTTGTACCATCGAAAAGTTTGGGGCTAACAATAGTAATATTTCATGTGTCTACAAAATTTATTTTTATTTTTCTTTTCCGTTTATCGTTAAATTACCTTATTATTATATTTGGAAAATTAAAAAAAATCAGTATTTAATTATTGACAACGGTTAGGATGTTGATTCGATCAAATCAGCAAACTAACCTAAAGTAATTTTGCAAATCATCACACAACACATAATATATTATTAAGTTAGCACATTACCCTAAAATAATTAACAAATTATCATAAGACGGATAGCATATATTGTATTATATAATGTGTTATATATTATAGTAATATTTATTATTTTCTTTATAGACATTTGCTGATCAAACTAAATTACTATTGTATTGAATCATAATATATTTTGTTGAAATCAAGATATGTTTTGCTACATAAAATTATATAATGTGTTATTTAAATATGTGCTACATATTACATCAGTATTTGCTATTTTTTATAGCTATTTGCTAATTAAGTCAATATTTATTACTTTTCATTCAATATTTATTTACAATAAATGTCAATATTTATTAATAAAATATTTATTTTTCTTAATTGTCGTGCCAAATCCAAATAGATAAATACGGTTCGCAGATGGAATAATAATAATAATAACAATAATAATAATAAAATTATTATTAATATTTATTTATTAAAAAAATAGTCAGATTTTGTGTGCATTCAATCATAAAACTATCATGAATGTTTTGTTTGATATTTATACATCAATCATAAATCATTTTATAAATATTATATCACATATCATTACATACGTACATAATTTAATTGCTTTGTTTCTTTTCAAATTTAAATTAAATTAACTATAAATGTAAACTAGAATTTCAGTCGGATATATAAATCAGTCATTTTCCTTCATCGCATTAAAGTATTATTGATCTTTAAATAAAATATTAATATTATCCATGAAAATAAAATTAAAAAAAAAAATATTATATATATATATCAATTGCAAAAAATAAATAAAAGTTTGTACTCGAGAACATTAGATCTCGATTGCGTGTCACTTAACTTCTTTGTCAAATTCGCTAAGTTAAGAAAAAATTAGCAACGAGCGCAACTAAGACTACGACAGTCACCATGAGAACTCGAATTAATCAATCGTATAAATATTTACTAGTTCGGAAATTTTCTTTTCTTTTATTTTGTCGCTTTTCCAAATAAATTGATCGCAAAATCTTCTTTGATTTTGTGTATGATCACAAAAATTGAAAAGGACACTAAACTTTATCTTTTGCTAAAGGTAAGCCATATATGTAATTGTCCCTTCCTCTTTCCATCACTCAATTTTTCATATTTAGTTAGAATATTTAGATAAGATTTTTTGAGAAGTAAATGTGTAACTATCTAGATATAAACTAGAATAACTAAATGAAATAAATAAATAAGAGAATTTTCATTGCATAATAATAATATTTCTGTTATGATTTCTATTCAATTTTTTACTGTTTTATATTTCATATTTTCCAAAAATATATATATATTTTTTATAAAAATAAAAATATCAAATTAAATATTATTTAAATAAAAAAAAAATTAAAATTTCAAAGCCAATTCAAACCTCCAAGAAGAAAATTGTAGAAGACATGGCATGTGTATTTTCTTAGTATTTTTTTTAATTCAATATCTTGTTTTTTTTTTTTCAAAATGTTTATTTTTAATATTTGTTTTTCATCCAATGCATCAAATTCAATAATAATTTCATTTAAAAAAAAAAAATCAAATGTGAACACACTGTAAGGTCGTCATTTTTTTTGTATAAATAAAAATATTATGAATATGATGTTTATATAAAATATATATATTCTCTCCTCAGATATTTAAGCATATATATTTAATGAAAATAAAAAATAATTGATAATTTTGTGTTTTTAATATGAAAAAATACATATACAAAAATCATATAATTTTTACTAAAAATCAAAAGAAAGAAAATATATTTTCATAACAACTCAAAAACAAAAAAAAGAAACACAAATTTGAATTTAAATTTAAATGAAAGATTATACAATATATTATATATATACAAATTTTCCTTAACTTCATTAATGATGAATTCCTCCAGAAGTGGATGGATTGATTTTTAATATCTTTATTTAATATATATATATACATATATTTTTTTCATGATATAATCATATAAGTATATATTTAAATAGTTGGCACAATCATCATCGCATAAAAAGCAATAGATTACACGTAATTGTAATGCCAAAAAATAAAAAATAAAAAATAAAAATAGAAAAGGAATTGATAGTTTTGTGATAATGAGGATGGGACAAGTCGAAGAGATGATTGGTGGGCTTTTCAGGGAGCTTCTGCGAAAGTCCCTAAACTAGCCAGGGAGCTTCTGCGAAAGTCCCTAAACTAGCCAAACACAATCGAGCTTGTCATATTGAGCTCGGCTCTTTAAAGACTTGAACTCGACTCGTATTCATTCGTTAAAATATACGAATTGAAATTTTTGTTTGATCTTAACTTATTTAGCAAATTTTATATTCGTGTTCGATTTGATTCGGCTCATTAAAAAAAAAAAAAAAAATTATTAATTCAGTTAATAATAATTATAATTTTTATTAATAAATTTAGAATAAGAAATAAAATGAAATATAATATTTATAAAGATATATACTTATTAAATATAAAATTATTAATTTAATTTTTCTAATAAATATTGTTGAATATTCGCGAACAAACTTGAGCTCATTTGTGAGCATAAAAATCCAAAATTTATGTTCGTGTTCGGTACGTTTAATATAACAAACGAGCTCTTAACGAGATCAACAAAGCAAACCAAGCCAAGTTCGCGAACTGTCCATTTGTTTTCCAGTTCTAACTTCAACTTCAGTTTGTTTGGTCCAATGCTCCTTGCGGCATCTTATCTTTCACCCTGCAGGTTTTATGGAATGTCACACCAGTCTACACTTGTGTATTTTTTTTTTTTTTTTCCAAAACGAGATTAAGTCATACGTAATTCTACAATCTTTTATAAAACGTAGTCGAAAAACTAAAATAAATCTAAAAAGACTACGTACTAGTCTATCAGAATACTCTAAACACTAACTTATAGTTAGAGTTGAATCGAGCCTAACTTGTCATTTTTTAGGTCAGCTTGTTAAGGATTCGAACTCGACTCGTCTTCGTTTGTTAAGAGATACAAGCTGAAATTTTTGTTTGATCTCGGCATGTTCAATGATTTTTACATTAAAAGATTTTTTATTATTTGATTAGTTATTTTTTGAAATTATAAGGTTCTATTTATAAAAATATTTTTGAAAATTTAGGCATTATTTATCAACAATAAATTATTTTTTAAAATATCAAATCATATAGTATTTTTTTATTGTCGTAAAATATCACATCAAATATCAATTTGTTTATTTTTACAACTATATTAAAAAAAAAAAAATCTAAACCGAGCTTATACTTTGGGAAAATAATTTATAGTCTCTTTATAAATAATAATAATCAATTTTTATTTTATTGAAAAGTTTTGATCAATATTTGTGTTCTTTAAAATAAAATTAATCAAATCCAGTACCAGTTACTACAAAAAATTAACCCAGGTGTGGTAAGTTTCGGGGTGGCTGAGTAAGAAGGCACCTAGGAATGCCGACCGTAAATTCCGTCTAGGCGTGGAGAACTAGAGATTGTCCAAACCTGGGAATTGGTATAGAAAATAATTCCGATGTAGAATCGAATGAATAATAGTTTTGAGATGCAATCCAAAAAGACAATAGAGATGCGGATTTTTAAGGTGTGTTTTGGATTAGAACCGAAAACAACATTGGGTGCATGGATGTTTTGCAGTAGAATCTGAAACAAATAGTAGTCCAAGGTAGAATCCAGAACAAACAGGAGTTCCGATTTAGAATTTGGAAGAGGGGCCTAGGCATGGGAAGTAATAAAGATACGTTTCAAGATAGAATCTAGAACAAATAGTGGTCTTGGGGTAGAATACATAATAGAACTATTGTGTTTTTGTTCAAATCCAATCATAACCAATTATGACTTGTTTCTACTCCTATCATGTGAGTGACTCGCGAGCCGATATAAGTGTTGACCCGACCCGTAGATCCAATTTTCCTCAAGGTCCAATCTAAATCATTTATACTAGGATTGTAATTTTTGAAAAATATGGAGTGATAATGAGGAAGCAAGAAGAAGTCGAGTAAAAAAAGACCTCTTCACGCAGAGCGAAATACGATTAATATTACTCCAGTGTACATATATCACTTCCAAAGGTAAAATGACTTAAATCATCTCGAAGCAGCACCACAAGCAAGTGGTCTGACGAATAGGAAGATAGTAGGATAATCGACAAAGGAATTAGAGGAGAAAATCTCGGGATGAGAGTGTATAAGTTTATGTGTGTATTGGCCTTAGGGTTAGAGTTGTGTCTATTTATAAGCTCTCCGCATAACAAACTTTTGGGGAATTCGCTCTAGATATGGTGTATCACCCATATTTAGAATCATATATATTATGATATGATATCAAGAGTCACATCTCATAAGATATGATCTCAAATTTGGATATGAAAATCAATTTTAACATATGACTTATCCGTTTGGTATGGATAGAGTTTTTTTAAATATCTCTATCTGACCCATGAGCTCATCGACTCGGTCTGACGCCTGATCCGAATTCTTAACTCGGTTCGGCAAATAATTATGTAACATGGATAATCATATTATCTCATCTATTTCTCACTCACCATAATTCAATTTTGAGAATAGGCTAAATATTTAATCATTATTTGAGTTCCTGAATTCTAAAAACGATAATTCCTACAATCCTCTTCATGAGTGAAAATATCTGATGCTAAGGTTGTAAGGGCACAAGTCTCCTCAAATAGATGTTATCGCATAGGGAAAAGTAGCTTTTGGCTTTGAAACTTCTTTTTTCGACATTTTCAGGTATATTGGCAGCCTAGTGAACTTCGTCTTGAACTATTCCGCCATAGTGTACACCTAGACAACGTTATAATAAATAACAACACATTTGTCTACACAAGTGCTTCAATTGAAACGGCTCTCTTTTCTCACTTGTATAGGTGATCTCCCAAGAGTATCCTTCCGTATTCTACCTATGATCGGTAGGGAGTCATAAAATTCTTAATGCTTAACCTTTATAACTGACATGAAAGTTAACACTCGTTGCTTGTTTTTTTCTTTCATGAGGAATGGTGGAAGGCGTGTCTTCCAAGTATTGCAATGTGAACTTTTGTAACTTGATTTTTCTATTGAACCAAGTTTGTAGGAACTTCACTCATCATAGTTTGGTGTCCATTACATTCATTCTTACGTGTGGTTTTTCAAACCCATTCCTCCGAGCAACTTCATAAATTGATATTGATTTAACCCTTTAGTTAGTGGATCTGCTAGGTTATCCTTAGACTTCATGTAATCTAATAAAATTACCCCTCATGAGATCAATTTTCGCATAGTATTATATTGAGGATGTATGTGTTGTGACTTACAATTGTACATGACATTCTTTCTCCTTCCAATAGCCGCAAGGCTATCACAGTGTATCATTATTCTGGGCACAGGTTTCTTCCAGCATAGAATCTTCTGTAATAGTTTTTTAAGTCATTTTCTCCTACATTGTCCAAGGCAATAAACTAAGATTCTATGGAGGATCGGGCTACACATGTCTGCTTAGTTGATTTCTACGACACAACAACTCCTCCGATTGTGAACACATATCCACTCGTGGAAAATGAGTCACTTCGATCCGATATTCAATTGTCATTATAGTATCCTTCAAGCATTGAAGGATATTTCGAAGAACATAGCCCATATTTTTTAGTATATTTTAGATACATCAAACTTTTACAATAGCTGTCTATGATCCTTACTTGGATCACTAGTGTATCTACTCAGTTTGCTTATTGGGTACGCAAGATCAAGGTGAGTACAGTTCGTTAGGAACATAATACCCCTAATTATCCTTGTGTATTCGTTTTGAGTTATAGGATCAACTTGATTTTTGCTAAACTTCTCGATTAGGTCAAGCGGGATTTTCGTTGTTAGTCCATCATTGGCGCCAAACTTAGTCAATATTTTTTACACATAATAGGATTTTGTCAGGATGATTTTGGGCATCTGATTATCTTGATCCCGATGATCACATCGGCCAACTCAAGATCTTTCATGTCGAAATTTCTTTTCAACATTTTTTTCGTCCAAACAATAAATCTTTGATCATATCTCCTAATCAGCATATCGTCTACATAGAGGCAGACCAACGCAAAGCTGATGGAATCTCTTTTGTAATAAACACATTTATCACACTCAATTTAATAATATTCGGCGTTTGCTTAAGTCCATATAGAGACTTTACGAATTTGCATACCTTACCCTCTTGGTCAGGTACTACAAATCCTTTGGGTTATTTCATATAGATATCTTCCTCTAGGTCATCATTCAAGAATGTTTTCATAACATCCATCTGATGAATCTCTACATTGTGCAGGGCAACAATCTCGAAAAACACCCTGATTGAGATGATCCTAGACATGGGAGAATATCTGTCAAAGAAGTTACCTCCCGCATTTTGACTAAAGCTCTTAACAACTAATCACGCTTTAAACTTCTCGACCGAGTCATCGGTTTTGTCTTTTCTTTTTCAGATCCACTTGCATCCTAGGGACTTGTTGCTCTTTAGGAGAAATGGTCAAGCCCAAGTGCGATTTCATATGATCGAATCAATTTCGTCGTTTATTGTTTCTGTCAGAATTCAGCATCTGGCCCTGACAATGCTTCTTTCATTATCCCTGGCTCATCATCCAACATATAAATTATGTAATCCGGACCAAAGTTCTTGGATATTTTCATCCTCTAACTACATCTCGGTTCTTCTTCGAGAAATCAAATATAGTAATCTCTTGTGTTCTCTACCGAGAACATTCAGAAATGCCGTCCTTATTTTTATAAGGGAGTACATCTTCAAATAAAGTCTCATTTCTTGATTTCATCACCGTACGTTCACTTATGTCAGAGACTTTTACTTGTGAACAAAAAAATAGTTCGTGCTTCCTGTAAAAATAATAGTCTATGAGTACACAGTTAACCATCTTTAGACCGATGGTATCTTTCCTTGGCAGAGGTATTTCTACCCTAGCCAGACATTCCCCACACTTTGGGGTATTTCTTAGAAATCTCATAGTCTTTATATAAATAAAAAGGATTTACATCCTTACCTTTTAGGGAAATTTAATTAACAATTTAACTTGTTGTCGATACGGCTCCCCCTCGCGTGCCATAATGCACTTGTAAGGAACGATATTCTTATTTTTGAGGGAAATTATAATTTTCTCATCAATTCGTCTTCCCCCCACATGACCTAAGCAATTGATAGAAGGCTTAAGAATTTTCAACAACAATTAAGGAATCATATCCTTATGTTTATAGGAATTACTTGGCGTCAATAGGCTTTCCCTCACATGTTCTTAGATAATTCAAAACTTATCAGTAAGACATTTATTATGTTTTTCAACGTTAAGTCTTTTTCACTCATAAGTTTGGGAACTAGGTTGTTTGTTCTGACAACCTTTGGGCTCTTTTTTTTTGCCCTCATCAGCCTTAGTCAGGCTCTCCTCTTCTTTGAGGAGTTGTCTTACTCCGCTAAGTTGGCCTAGAGTTAACGACCTTCGATTTTGAACTCTCCTCTTGATTGTCATCTTCAATCCGGAGTTTGACAACCAGACCCTTAAATAACATATTCTTTCACTTGAGTTTTGAGGTAGTTCTTAAGGTTCTCCATGATTGAAGCAACTTTTTCAATAACTACTGTCAAATTAAAGGCATCAGAAACAACGTCCTCTCGGTTTGTACATCATGTACCAAGAGTTAAAACTCTTGTCCTTTTTCTACGACCGAGTGTTTGTCCACCATATGGTACAATAGGTTTCTTGATACGGCATATCTCTTGGTACTTGCATTCTCAATTTTATTTTTTCTTTCATTGGTATTCTTTACATATCGATATACAGAGTACAATGAATAATAGAGACCATTCAAAATAAAATAAATACAAAAATAAATTTTATTGTCTCCATCGATCGTATTCAGCTTCTCTAGAAAGAATGACATTTTCTTAAAATGATAGTGACTTCTCCAGAGAACCACTCTTATGCATCTCTCCAAAAATTCACAAATCGAAAGCAACAACAGACAACTTCAATTGGTCATTATGCACCTAACAATTAACTATAGCTACCAAAATTTCATAATGCTAACAAAATAACCTAAAAGACATATCAAAAAAAAAAAAAAATCAAGGAACCAACAAATATTTTCAAGAAATTAAATAAGAAAATTCAAGAAAATCACAATCAATTGCAAACACTTTATGTAATTATCAAAAAAAGATATATAGCCAATCGACTCAGACTTTTAACATGTTATCAACAATTTCACAAGGAATATATACTAAGAAATTTAAGAGATAAGAGTTTAGCATTTTACCCATAGATAGAATCTTATTAAACTTGAACAATAAAATTTATTTCAATTTCGCAATCGATTAACCTCTCATGCTATGAAATCATTGTTGTGTTTCCATTCCAGGATCTGGTTTTTCAAACAATACCTTGTAAATACAAAGTTTATACGAGTTAGTGAGTGAAAACAGAAAAACTCAAATTATTGATATCGAATCAAAAGTGAAATATATTATCTAAAGTCTAAATATTAAAATTAAGAAAATATACAAGCAATCTTAATAGAAATTAAGGCACAAGAAAACTTTCTTGTTCATGTTTGTTTTTAATCGATAGAGAAAAATTTGGTCATTCATCCAATCATCAAACCAAGTATGCCGATGACAATGCACAGGAACCCACAACTGAGTTCTGTAATTTTTGGGTAGAGGTAGGGACGTCTGATCAAAAATCCCACCATTAGATTGAAAAAAATATGAGTCTTTAACACTCTTTAAACTTTATGTTTGACAGATAATGAAGCAGAAATCATTGTTTTTCTGAGGCTCTGCAGACTTTGACAAAAATTCTCTTTTTTTTTTTTTGGTCTTCCGTTAGAGGAGAAGCTGGTGTTGCGGCGGCTCCGGCGCTGGCGGCAGTGATGGAGACATCTTCGGCGATGGCAGCAGCGACGGCTTTGGAGGTCTCAGTAGCAAAGAGGCTATTCATAAATAAATATGGTTCATTATCACATTTATTCACTTTGCTAATGTTGGAAAATATAAGGCAATAATAAGGAAGCAAGAAGGACGTTGTGTCGAGGAAGACCTCTTCACGTAAAGTAAAATACGGCCGGTTGTGCTCCGATATACCCATATCACTCTCAAATGTAAAATAACTTATATTCTCTCAAAGCAGCACCACAAGCAAGAGGCCTAACGAACAGGGAAAGAATAAGATAATCAGTAGAGGAATGAGATGAGAGAATCTCGGGATCAGAGTGTTTAGGCTTATGTGTGTATTGACCTTAGGGTTATGGTTATGCCTGTTTTATAAGCTCTACACATAACAAACTTTTGGGGCATTATCTTTAGATATGGTGTATCACTCATATATGGAATCAGTAGTCGAATATCATATGATATGATTTTAAATTTTGATATGAAAATCAATTTTAAGATACGAATTTTTGATTTGATATGGATAGAGCTTTTTTGGATTTCTCTATCCGACCCGTGAGCTCACCGACTTGGTCTGTCGCCCAATTCAAATTCATAACTCAGTTCGGTACATGATTATGTGACATACTTAATTATATTATCTCATTTATTTTTCACTCACCATAATTAGATTTTGAAAATAGGTTTAACATTTAATCATCATTTTATTTTTTGAATTTTCAAAACAAGAATTCCTACAATAATCTCAACCGTCCGTTTGTGTACATATATATATGGATGCCCTTCATTTTTGACATGTATGTTGCATCATTCTTTCTCTCTCAAGAAATCTCTCACTCGTGTCTTTCCTCTCCAATTTTTTGTATATTTATGTCGAGTGTTTTTGGAGATTTTTCACCGTGATTGTGTTAAAATGTTGTTATGTGGAACATTGGTGAGTGTTTGGTAAAGTTTTTACCATTCAATTCTTACAAACTGTGTTGTTCATTTTTCGTGCGTCTAGGCTCGTCTCTTTGAGTAGAAGTTAGGGTCACCGGAGTATTCATTGGCCGGCGCCAGAGTTGTTCGTTATTATTTCGATCTCTTCTTCATTAATAATGGCTGACCTTCGAAGTTTCTTAAAGGTGTATAAGAGCATTAAAATTAAATCGAAAATGTGAAAGTTTTTTATGTGTTCTTCAGCTAGTTTTATACAAATTATATTTTGTTCTTAAATTTTTTGGACAAGAATGGTTCGATTAGCCAACATTTCTTTTATGTATATGTTTCTTGTAAGATTCCATTCGGATTGAAATTTTCTTCAAGTAAAATTCCAGTTTGAAGGAAGATTAATTGTTTTGATTTCTTTTATATAGTTCTCTTTTTGCAAAAAAATATATATTGTGAACAAATTTCTTTAAATATGTTCCGTTGTTTTTCTTCTGTTTTTTTGGATTCTGGAATTTTCTCCTTTTTTTTCTTGTTTTTAAATTTTTTTGAAAAGATTAATTAAAAATGTTAATATTTTAAAAATTGTAAAGAACAATGTGTTTTTTTTTTTTAGAAACAAAAGTTTCTCGTTAACTTTAAAATTTTTTATTCAAAATCGAAGATTTTTAGAAATGAATTTATATCTTTCAACTGTTTGAACTAGCATGTGTGGTTTTAAGAAAGATTAACCACAAAATCGAACTACTTGTAAAAGACTTAATTTCTTGTCTTCACGTAATATACGTGTCTTTACATGAGTTTTTTTTAACCAAATGTGATTTAGTTACTATTGACTGCAGATTATAAATTTGATTATGTGATATTTGATTGATGTGCTTTAATTTTTACAATAATTGACTGCTGATTATAGTCATATGTTGAAACTATATAAATATTCCTATTGTAACTTATTTGGTGTGGTTTCAAAATTGTCTCATGTAAGTGTGTGAAAATTTGTTTGAATTTATATTTTATTTACATGAACATTTTTTTGAGTGCAAGAACTTTGGATCTGTCTCTCCAGCCGAGAGTGTCTGCACAGTGAACTCGGCTGGTTCGGTTTGATGGGGCAACGGCTGACATGTTTTTTTTTTTTTTTTTATTTAAATTATAAATATAAATTAAAAATTTTATAATATGTATAATTTAATAAAATATATATAATATATAGTATGTTATTTTGTAGATAATAAATTTTTTTATAATACAGATAAATAAAAATTTAGAAACACATATATATAGATATAATATAAATTTATAATTAAATTATACAAATTAATATTAAATATTCATAACAATCAAATCAATACACATCAAACTCAAACCAAATCTAAATACAAAAAAAAATATATCAAAATTCAAAATCAACTCAAAATTCAATTAAAAATCAAATTCAAATCCAAATTTCTGAAGACACATGTTGTGTGTTTACTTGTCAAGTTTTACACCTGATTTTACTATTCTAATTTTTTTTTTCTCCAAAAATATCAAATCAAACACTCAATTTTTATTTATTTTATTACATTAAAATCTAATTTTACATTCAAAACATCACATCAACATATATTTATATCACATCAAACAACTATTTCAATTCAAAATTTTACAATTTAAAATCAAAACCTAAAACTAAAACTTCAGCCAAACAGACGTTGAAGGGTCCCACAAATGATCCAATGTTGGACTTTTGCTATGACCAATTATGATAACGTGTCCACCAAGATTGTACTTTTCCTGCCCACAAATCTGGACCGTTGATCCAAGCTATGATGCCGAACTCCCCCTTTTGTTAATTTAGAATGAATAATGGGTTTTTTTAGGTTTATTTTGAATTTCTTACGAAGTTGTTAATTATATTTATGATTAAAATTATATAACTTTTTTTTAATATAAATATATAAAATATTTTGTATTTTATTTATTGAGTCAAATTTCTCATGTTAATTAAAGTACTTCATTTGTCCCTTAACAATTTATTTATTTTTTTATTTTAATCCGTCTCATAACAAAATATTTATTTATTTTTTTTAGTAATTGTACTATCTACCTGACATTATAAATACCCTTCTAATTTACAATATATTACAAAAATGTCATTACATTTATATTATACAATATTAACAGGGTTAATTTAGTCTTTTATCTTTATTTATACTTTATCCCAATATAATACTAATATTTTTAAAACTCTGTGCAAAAAGCAAATAAATATATAAATATGGAACGAAGTAGTATATTACAATATATTATTTTTATTTAAAACTAATATTTTTGTGTAAATATGAATTTAATTATACAAAATTATATAAATTAAAGTTATAAGTGCATTAAATAGTCTTTTTTTAATAAAATAAAGAATTAAATAATTTGTTAATTTTTCATTTTATAATTTTCTAAAGATAAAATATTATATAATTTTTAAAAACTTATAAAATATAATATACAATATAAAATATAAATAATGGAGTATATAATTATAAAAAATCAACAAAATACACCCAAAAAAAAATAATAAAATGTATAAAATATTATTCTCTATAATAATTTTACAATTCCATCTTACTTTCCACTAAAAACATCTAAACTTATAAATACAAAACGATCATTAACACAATAAATAGAAATTTGTTTTTTATTCTAAAATAATTAATTGAAATGCTCTTCAATATTAATAAACACATTACTATGATTTTTTTAAGGTGAATAATTATTGTCTACAATACTTTGTATTAAAAAAAAAAAAAAAAAAGTACTCTCCTCCTCAAGAGAAGTATCTTATTGAGAGTTGGCACGAGAATTAAGGAATAATAGTATTTAATTGAAAGTGAGTATAAAGTAGAATGTAAATGACTAAAATGCCCTTACTTTTTTAAGGATTTTTAGAATAATAATTAGGGATAGTATGAAAAAGTATGAATAATTTTGTTATAAAGTGGGGACTACGGCTACTAAATAAGGAAACAAGACAATTGTTTGAGACGGACGAAAATGGAAAAACAAGACAAATCTTTTGGAACGGAGGGAGTAATATTTTTTTTCAAAATAATAATATATTAAATAATAAAATTATACTTCATTCGTTCCATATCTATATATCCATTTATTTTTTATAGGAAATTTTAGAAATATTAGTATTATATTGGAATAAAGTAGAAATAAAAATAAAAAGACTAAATTAACCCTATTAGTATTGTATGATACGAAGATAATGACATTTGTGTCATATATTGTAAATTAGAAGGGTATTTGTAATGTTAGGTAGATGGTACAATTACTAAAAAAAAAAAAAATTTAAATACTTTGTTATGAGATGAACCAAAATAAAAAAAATGAATAAATTATTAAGTGATAGACCGAGTACAAACTAAACCATGAAAGATTATACAACATATAATTTGGGATGGTCAATTCTTGGCTCCTCAGGGCAGTCAAAAGTTAAGATATGCATCCTAATAAAAATAATATATATTGGGAATTTATATATTGACCATTAATCGTTCATAATAGGAGCCTAAAGATACACATCATTTGACTTGTATGCTTCAAAAAACAAATAAATAAATGGAATAATTCAATAGAGTGCGTCAGCCCCTTCCCATGTAGATGTGTTTTTTTTTTTTTTTTTTTTTTAATTTGATTTGGAAATTTTTTGTTTGGATTTGATATTAAATTAAAAAGGTAAACTATTTTTTTTGTCCCGTAAGTGGACCTCCTTATCATTTTAGTCCCGTAAGTGGAGCATGTCGCAAATTTGTTCCATAAGTAAAAAAATTTCGTTGTTTTAGTCCTCTAGCGCCGGAGATGTCCGCATGGCTCGCCGGAGGTGACATGTCGGCCAGGTGTCGCTGACCTGGCGGACACGTGGATTTTTTTTTATTTTTTTATTATTTTAATTTTTTTTAAAACTTATTTTTAATTTATTTTAAATTTTATTTGTAATTTTTTATTTTTTTATTTGTTACAATTATAAAAAAATAAAAAAAAATTTAAAAAAAATGAAAAAATAAAATAAATCCACGTGTCCGCCAGGTGTCGCTGACCTGGCGGGACACCTGGCGGACACGTCACCTCCGGCGAACCACGCGAGCGTCTCCGGCGCCGGAGGACTAAAACAGCAAAAATTTTTCACTTATGGGACTAGTTTGCGACAGGCTCCACTTACAGGACTAAAATGATAAAGAGGTCCAGTTACAGGACTAAAAAAACAGTTTACCCCAATTAAAATTATGTATCATGACACGTTTTATTAGAGAAAAAAATTATACTCATTTTGTTTAGTTGGAAAGGTGGCGTTTGCTTTTTGCACGTAGATTTTTGAATATTAATATTATATTGGATTGTAGTAAAAATGACAAAAATACTCCTATCAGTATGGTGTAATATAAAAGTAATGACATTTGTGTAATATATTGTCAGTTGAAATAGTATTTATTATGTTAAGTAGGTAGTACAATTACTAAATTAAGAAAATGGTAACCTTTATTTTAGGACGGATGAAAATGAAAAATGATAACCTTTCAATTAGACGGAGAGAGTAATTCTTTTCGAAAAAACATAGAATTCAAATATTAAAAATTTGAGATTTGAATTATAAAAAAACATCCGTCACATCTCATTTAATATTTTTATTTTCGCAAGTGCAAAAAATAAATATCTTTATAAAAATATAAGGGCATGTTTGTTTGTGGGTTTTAATTTTTGAGTTTTGATTTTTTTTTTTATAGTAAAAAGTTGAATTTGAATAGTTGTTTAATGTGATATAAATAAAAATTGATGTGATGTTTTGAATATAAAATAAATTTATAGTATAATATAAAAAAAAATTGTTTGATGTAATATTTTTTAAGAGAAAAAAGAATTTAAATAGTAAAAATTTATGGTAAAATCCACAAAAAAAAATACAACCAAAATATTTTAATATATATTATACTCCCTGCGTCCCATATACCATGTCCATGTTACCGTTTCTGTCCGTCCCACATACCATGTCACTTTCCTTTTTTGAAAAATGATCACACACTTTAATCTTATTTTAAACTTTTTAATTTTATTTTTTTAAAATTTTAATTAAACTAATTAGTATTAATCTTAATTTATAATTATTTATATTATTGGATAATTATTTTCACTAATACATTCTTAATTATCTACTAGTTACACTCCTTCTAAAATACCGTATTTATAGTGTAGCAGACAAAGTGTAGCAGACAAGGTACATAGGACGAATGGAGTAGTTATTATAATGAAAAATAAATACCTTTGAATATAGCAAACCAAAATGATAAAAAAATAAATACATTAAGATAAAATAAATATATATATATATATATATATAACATAGCAAAAATGTGCACTCTATTTACGAACACATAAGATTACAGTTTGTTTGGACAAAAATATTTTGAGATATTTTAAGTTTTAAAATTTTCAAAAGGAATAAAAAAAATAGGGTAAACTGTTTTTTTAGTTCCGTAATTGGACCCTCTTATCATTTTAGTCTCGTAAGTGGAATCTGTCGCAAACTAGTCCCATAAGTGAAAAATTTTCGTTGTTTTAGTCCTCCAGTGCCGGAGATGCCCGCGTGGCTCGCCGAAGGTGACATGTCCTCCAGGTGTCGATGACGTGGCGGACACGTGGATTTTTTTATTTTTTATTTTTTTTTAATTTTTTTTAAAACTTATTTTTAATTTATTTTTAATTTTATTTGTATTTTTTTTATTTTTTTATTTGGTCTAATTAAAAAAATTAGAAAAATTAAAAAATAAAAGAAAAAATAATAAATCCACGTGTCCGCCAGGTGTCGTTGACCTGGCGGACACGTCACGTCCGGCGAGCCACGCGGGCGTCTCCGGCGTCGAAGGACTAAAATAGCGAAATTTTTTTACTTATGGGACTAGTTTGCGACAGACTCCACTTACAGGACTAAAATGATAATGAGATCCAGTTATAGGACTAAAAAAACAATTAATATTGTTGTAACTAATGCAATAGTCTTATTAAGTTTAAAAAATACGGCACGTATAACGTTAGATCACAATAAGTATTTATAAAAATATTTTAAAAAAAATAGATAATAATATAATCTTTTTCTTTTTTAGAGTAAAAAGAAACTAGAAAAACTTATATTTTTTTTACTGAAAAAAAAAAGAATAAACTTAGATGACATAAAAAAAAAAAAGTAAAAATAAATTTAAATGACAGACAAATTTCAGATATCTTGTATAATGAAATTAATTGTATTTTGTATTATATAAATTATTGTAATATATTGTTAATTTATTTATTACTATATTTATATTATGTATTACTACATTCGTCTCATATAATTTATTTCTATTTTTTATTTTTGTCTGTCTCACATAATTTATACACTTTAATTACGTTTGAAAAGTTATATTTTATATTTTTTTAATTTTAATTTATAATTATTTTTATTAATATATTTCTTAGTGTAAAGTAATATGTCCAAATTAAATAGAACGGATGGAGTAACACTTTGTAATGCTAGTTACATTATATACTACCAACAAAGATAATTAATTTTTTCAGTTTCTTTTATTCAATTAATTTACTATGCGATTTTATCGAGTTTATATATTCAACTATTATTTAAAACAATCAAAATTAAAATTTAAAAATATATATATAAAAATATTTTTTATGATAGAAAAAAAAAAGAAAAACGAATATAAATTTGTATTTATTTAGTATTTCTAATTTAATATATTTTTATATTAGGTATAAAAAAATGGTAATATAAAAAATAATTATTTATAAGCTAATACAATATATATTATATACGAGTACATTATATGAGTATACATATTTAATTTTTTTTATTAATAATACTCTCTCCGTCCCAGATACCATGTCCACGTTGCCGTTTCTGTCTGTCCCGCATTCCATGTCATTTTCATTTTTTTGAAAAATGATTACACACTTTAATCTCATTTTTTTAAACTTTTTAATTTATTTTTTTTAAAATTTTAATTAGACTAATTAGTTATCTTAATCTTAATTTATAATTATTTATATTATAGGATAATTATTTTTACTAATACATTTTTAATTATCTACTAATTATACCTCTACTAAAATACCATGTCTACAGTGTAACAGACACCGTATATGGAACAGAGAGAGTAATATTTTTAAATAAAATATTGGATTTAATTTTTTTAAAATATTATTTTAATTTAATATTTTATAAAATAAAATAAATAATTTAAATTTAACTTTGAAATTACAGAAAAGAAATCCACCCTTCAATGTCGAAGGGAGTATAAAAGAATATTCGAAAACTACAATGTAAGGTAGTAATTGCGTAGATATGATTGATGTAATAATATGTGTGGGACCCAACCTTCCTCCTGTGTCCTCAACCTGTTTAAAATCATGTTGATGTATAATTGGTTTGGTGGATAAGATAGATAGATAGATAAGATAGATGGGATCTAACGTAATTATACACTATTTGTCTCACATAATTATTAATTATTTTTTATTTTTGGCCATTTCGGCATAATTTGTAATTTTTTTTAAAAATATAATTATATATTTTAATTATATTTTAAAATTTTAAATTTTATAATTTTTTTAATTTTAATTAAACTACTCTCTCAATCATAGATAATATGAGCCTATTACCGTAAATACGAGAATTTATCTAAATTATAATTAGTAAATAATTAAGAAATGTATTAGTAAAAATAATTACTCCCTCCGTCCCAGATATCGTGTCTGCTACACTGTAAATACGGTATTTTAGGAGGGGTGTAATTAGTAGATAATTAAGAATGTATTAGTGAAAATAATTATCATATAATATAAATAATTATAAATTAAGATTAAGATAAATAATTAGCTTAATTAAAATTAAAAAAATAAAATTTAAAAATTTAAAATGAGATTAAAGTGTGTAATCATTTTCCAAAAAAGAAAAATGAACAGAAACGGCAACGTGGACATGATATCTGGGACGGAGGGAGTATTATATAGTAAAAATAATTATAAATTAAATTTAAAATAATTAAATTGTTTAATTAAAATTAAAAAAAAATTAAATTAATTTTAAAATATAATTAAAGTGTAATAGTGTATAATCAATTTTTTTTTAAAAAAAATAAAACATTATGTGGAATAGACAAAAATAAAAAATAAAAACAAATTATATGAGACGAACGTAATATTTAATTATCTAAATCCTAATTTATAATTATTTTTACTATACAATAATTATTTTTTACTAATATATTTTTAATTAATTAATAATTATATTTTACCTTAATTCTATGAGCCTATGTTACATGGGACGACGTGAGTACAATCTAAGGTTGTAAGAAGGGAGACACGCGGACGTCACGTGGGGGCGTGATCCACTGGTCCCCAAAAAGTAAGGCCAATCTCGCACGTCCCTTTACTCCCTCCCATTCCATCCCATCCCTTTTGTCCTCATACTTTCTACGGTTGAAACCCTACGAAATTTCTCCAATTCCTTCCTTAATCAACACGATTCTTCCAAATTATAATGGATTTCACGAATAAATCGCTACTCTCACTAACTGTACCATTTGGAAAACACGCTTTCATAATTACAAATACCGACAAACAAAATAAAAATATATATATGTATTGAAATTGCTAAAATACAAGTACGTACGTGTACATAAAAACAAATAAACAATACTTTCTTCACTATATATAATCCACAAGTAACAATTTACACCCATCTCATCAAAACCCCTCAAAAAAATAAAATAAAATAAAAAAGAACACATAATTAATTAGTAATAACCTAATTAAATAAAATCTCCCCTAGTTAATCAATTTCTTGCACTCATATACGTTTCCCCCTTAACCGAATAAAAACACGGTTGTGGGGCCCGCGACAGCTCATAATAGACACTGTAATAATTCACATATATTTTTTATATCTATTATGTGTGTTTATATTTTAAATAAATATATATATATTTTTTTTCCTAAATTAATTAACACGCCGCCGACGGCTTGGCGAAGGGATTGTAGAAGTGCGGCTTGGGAGCCATCGTAAAAGCTGAGCTCTTAGCCGCGCCGTCGTTGGCGGCGCCGAGCCGTTCGCACGACGGGCACATGGAGAGAGTCGGCGCCGGGAGCTGCATGTAGAGCGGCTTGGCTAACTTCAGCGCCCTCAGCTCCTGCAGCTCTCTCTGCAAACGGCGGTTCTCGTCCGTTAGAGTCTCGCAGCATTTTTTTAAGTACTCGCAGTCTAACTCCGTTTGTTTCAGTTTAGTCCTGTCCACCAATAATACCAACTGTCAATACTTTAGATGTATAACAATATCAAGAAAACTGACTGTTCAACTAATTCCCACTGTAAAATTTTTTTAAATAAATAAATCTGTAGGTGGAAACGTGTTCGCAACGATTGAATTTGATTTTAATATATAAAAAAAATAGAAATGAATCCATTTTGGATAAGATAATGCGAACCCAGAATCTCGAAAAAGAATTAATTTCGGAATATTCTTTTATATATATATATATATATATATAAATTGCATATTATTCACCTGGCTCTTCTGTTCTGAAACCACACTTCAACCTGACGTGGCCTGAGCTTCAGCTCTCTTGCCAAGTCCTGCTTTTGTTTCTGATTAAAAAATAACAAAAACAATATAATCAGTAATGAATCGATACGAATCAATAGATGTAAGAAAAGTTTTTTTGATTTAATTAATTGATTAATTACAGGATTGAGAGTGCTGTGGTTTTTGAAGCAATCCTCGAGGAGAGCAGACTGAGCCTTTGTGAGTCGAAGCTTTTTGCGAGCGTTGGATCCGTCGTCGTCTTCGTCGCTGCCGGTGTCTCTCTCTCTCTCTATCTCTCTCTCTCTCTTGACGCTAACGTTGTTGGAGAACGAGGAGGCGGCGCTGTGGTCTTGTCCGGCGCCGTACAGTTGGTCGGATTGGGCGCCGGCGATGATCTGATGAGCCTTTTTGAATGGACGGCTCAGATCGAAGGATTCGGCGGAGAGGGCGAGGGTAAGGGACGGCTGGGATGGCTTGCCGACGTCGGAGGACTGGTGGTGCTGTTTGGGTGATTTGTGTCCGAGGAGGGACGGCGGCGGCGGCGGCGATGAAAGCCCTAATCCTAAGGCGAGACCTGTGTGGCAGAAATCGTCGTCGTCAAATCCCATCTATGACTGTTGATTCAAGATCGATCGATCGGAGGGAATTTTGATTGATGGATCGGAGTGATTAATTGTGTGAGAATGAAAAGGGTTTGGTTATGTGCGTGGTGGGAGACAATTTATCAATTTCATTTTGCTGGGTGGGTGGGTGGGTGTGGGGTAGGGTAGGGTATGCATGTATATATATATAAATATATAATAAGGCATAATTGCTCGTAATTAAACTACCGTGATTTTGAAAGTTATGTTGGGTGTGTTTGATTAGGGATTTCGATTTTGATATGAGATTTAAATGTTAAAAATTTTGAATTTGAATAATAGTGTTATCTGATATAAATAAGTAATTTTTTTTAATATATAATTAATTTTTAATATAATATAAAAATAAAATATAAATATTTAATTTAATATTTTTTTTTAAAAAAAATTAATAAATAATGAAAATTTGAAAAAATATAACACTTCCTCCGTCCCAAAAAGAAGTATCCATTTGTTTTTTGCACATAGTTTTAGAAATATTAGTATTATATTAGGATATAGTAGGAATAAAGTATAAATGACTAAAATAACTTTGTTAATATATGTGATATAAAGGTAATGACATTTGTGTAATATATTGTAAGTTGTAAGGGTATTTGTAATGTTAGGTAGATAGTACATTTACTAAAAAAAGAAATGGATACTTTGTTATGGGACGGACTAAAATAAAAAAATAAATACTTTGTTATAGGACGGAGTAAATAAAATGATACATCCTATAATGTATTTAGAAGTTAAAATTGAAGTCAGAAAAATAGCGATTGAACTAAAATATGACTTTGTTAGGGTCACAAGGGGCAACGATCGTTTATTAGAGTTTTGACTTATATTTTTATATATACTTTGTTTATTTTCTTTGTATTTAAAAGAAAAAATATTTGGAATGAATGCTCAGACATAGACATAGATCATCTTAATCAAATTGAGTCAAAAAAATCTTTATATTTTGATGTGCTTTCCTAATTGTTTTTTAATTTTTGATTTTCGCAACATCATATACATTATTCTTCGTTATTCTAAAATTTTTGGAGATTTTGTACACTATTTTAATTTATAAAGTGAATAATAAAAACTTTTAAAATCACAGATATATTATTATAAGCAAGTTTACCTATAAAATTATTACCATTTTAAATGTGCTGTTGTTATATTTTAACAAATGATTTATTGGTTAATTTTTAATATTATCAAATGATTATATTTGGTAATTTATTCAAATCTTCGTAAAATATATCCTATAATAATTATTAAGTTGCGATTTGTGCAATTACTGGGTTAAACAATAATAATATTGATTACTATTTAACTGAGGATTAAAATAGTGATTACTATTTTAAAATGATAGAGATAAATTTCAAAACTAACTGCTTTCTTATTCAAATCTATTTTCACTTTTTTTTTGTTGTCATCTAAATTTATTATCATTTTACCAAAAAAAAAAGTAAAAATTTCTATTTTTATATATTTTTCTTAAAATTCGTGTCTGATCAAATGAGCACACAATTGAATGACGGAGAGAGTAGGAAAATTCAGTAAAAAAAAAGAAAGAGAATGAAAACTGATTAAGACATAATACGAACTATATTGGATGAAACCAATGACAACTTTGGTAATGTTTTATTTAGATTTTGGTATAAATATTACTTCCTCCGTCCCAATTTTATGTCCAGTTTATTATAACTATGAGAATTTAGGTAAATTATAATAATTAATTAGTAATTAAGAAGTGTATCAATAAAAATAATTATTGTATAATTAAATTAATTATAGATTAAGATTACTAAACAATATAATTAAAAAAAATTTAAAAAAATTAAAAATTATAAAATTTAAAATATGATTGAAATGTATAATTATATTTCATAAAAAAAAAAAGAATAAATAAGGTACGAAAGACAAATAGAAATAGTTGACTAAAAAGATAAGACGGGTATCATTTTATTGAAGCCTGTGATTTATCTTTTTGAAATAAAAAATTTGATTTAAAATAGTACAAACCAAATAACCTTTTCAATTTAATTTCCCTCTATCTATTTTTCCATTTTAGTCCGTCCCATAACAAAGTATTCATTTCTTTTTTTTAGTAACTGTGCTATGTACCTAACATTACAAATATCCTTGCAACTTACAATATATTACACAAATGTCATTACCTTTATATCACACATACTAATAAGGTTATTTTAGTCATTTCTACTTTATTCCTACTATATCCCAGTATAATAATAAATATTTCTAAAACTACGTGAAAAAAACAAATGGATACTTAGTTCCGGGTCAGAGGGAGTATTACTAATGTAAAGTTTCATCTTTACACAAAAATATCACAATCAATATTTATTTTTTTATTGAAAAGATTGTATAAAATAATTATTTTTGTTAATATTTATATCTTTATTATGTCCAAATAATAAACACTTTCAAAATAAAACATTTTATTCAATAATGTTTAATAACCTAAATTAACATTTTTTTTTTATTAATGAACAATAATTTTCTCTTTAACTATAGTATATATTAAATTAAAAATTATTTAATTATTAAAATTATGGGGGTGTTCTCTTGTATTTTATTTTTGCATTTTAATTTCAATATATTAAGCCAGTAAAAATAGTTGCTTTAAAGATTGGGTCGAATTTTTGTTGTTTTCAAAAAAAAAAGTAAACGTCTATTTCTAATAAAAAAATTGAATATTTTCTTTCATAAATATTAATATTAAATTATTATTATTATATAAATTCAAACTATTCACACAAATCTAAACCAAACAAATCCTTACATAAATAATAATAAAAAAATAGCGTAATTAAATATCAACACATACAATTCAATTCCGGAATGAAACCACTAACACTTATATGTGTGTAATAATTAAAGTAGAATAATTCAGTTGGGAATAGAATTTAGGTGGAGAAATGATGAAAAGCATCACATACACACAAAAATATTAATTTTAAAATAATTTATATATATAAAAAAAAAATTAATTTTCTATTATTTAAATTTATGTATAATTCATATTTCAAATGAATTCTTTGAAATTTTGTACTAGATTAAAAAATAATATTCATTTCATCTGGTACGAAGGTCACACTTACATTCTGCTTCATTGTACTTAACATTAAAAATATTATTATATTTGTATAAGTTTTTGTAAAAATTTCCTTATATTAATATAATAAGAAACTAATGAAAATATTTTTGTATTTTTTTTTTAAAATCTTATACTACGTTTTGATATAATAATTAATATTCAAATATCAATACGCAAAAAGTAAATGAGACCCTTAGAACCGGACAGAGTAATATTATTTTATTAATTAATTAAAGTGTATAAGAGATGTTGATATTTTTGTTATTTTATTTTATGTATAAATGAATTTTATGTGTAATGATATTTTTATAATTTAGGTAAAAAAAAATTAAGAGTGTTTTGATATTAATGTATCATTAATTTTTACAAAATAATAATAATAATAATATTTCAAATTAAGATGAACGAATATAATAAAATTAGTACTTTGAATTGATACGAAGAAAATATCAATTTTTTATTATAAAAAAAAAATTGTATTTTTATTATTATTATTTTTAGTATGTGCACAATTAAAAATAAAAATAAATATTGATAAAAATAAATATTTTTATAAAAAAAATAAATAATAATTTATCTCATTAACTTATTATGAAATGATACAAGGAGGGGAGGGACACAGTCACACGCATCTGTCCGTGTCCTACACATACATTAGTTGACCACTTGAGCCACAATTACAGTTACGTCCCCTTCTTTGGGGCTCCCGGGACTCCCACACCAGACGGATATCGATGCTCCTGGTTGCCAAGATTGACGGTCCAGATTGATTGGGTGTCGTGGGTGTGTGGAACGTTCAAGAATGAATTGAACAGTTACCTCCAATTATTATGACCAACAACGAGGAAACCACCCCGTGGGTCCCATCAGACACAATTCAGGATGAACACGTGGAATCACATGGGAATGGGGAACACCCAACACACACTGCTACTTACGTCTGTTATTTTTTATTTACGTCTTTAAATGTTAATTTCTTCCGGCTCTAAAGCTCTAATTTATTTTTTTATACATATTGATATTTGAATATTAATTATTATATTAAAATATAATATAAATTAAAAAATAGTTATAAAAATATTTATATTAGTATGTTATAATACTAATAAAATGACATTTGTACAAAAAAATATATATATAAATATAAAAATATTTTTAATATTAAATAAAATAATGTAAAATATAAACGTGATCCTTAGAAGAGGATGAAAGGAATATAAATATTTAAATTTTATTTTTTTTAAAATAATAAATAATTGAGTATTAAGTGTGATATATATATATATTTGTTTTAAAAAATTATTATCAATAAATATTACACCTTTCGTAATGTAAAAATAAATTCATTATATTTGGACATAAATTTTAATTTGAGATGTACTTTTTATTTTTGTATAATAATAATAAAATGAAAATAATTAAAAAAGGACATAATACTTCCTCCGTTATCATCAAAATCTATTTTTATTTGTTATCCAAATTTATTCTAGTTTTTATTTTTAGTACAAAAATACCATTTTTTTTATCAAAAAAAATAAAAATTTCTATTTTTACATATTTTTCTTCTTAAAATCTATGTCAAGTCAAATAAACATACAATTGGACAACCGAGAGAGTAATTTTTTACTTCTTAAAAAAATATGCTTATTTACAATAACCAAATAAAAAGTACTTTTTTTTTTCATTCCACATAAAGTATCATTTTTTTTCCCTAAAAAAAATATGATTATACACTTTAATCACATTAAAAATTTTATAATTCATAATTTCCTCAATCTTAATTAAACTGCGTATTTATCTTAACATTTAATTATTGTTATTATATAATAATTATTTTTACTAATATACTTTTTAATTATTTACTAATTATAAATCACCTAAATTCTCATCTATCGCAACATAAACATTTTAATTGGGACAGAAGAGTAAGTATTTAAATGAAAAATGAAATATTAAAAGTTGGAAATATATATACGACTTTATTTATTTATTTATTCTCTATAAAAATTTGTTTTTAAAATACTATATATATTTTTACATAAAATATCAAATTTAAGTTCTGTTTAGATATATGTTTTTGAAGGACTTTTTTTTTTTGATAATAATAAAATAATTGAGTATTTGATTTAATATTTTACATTTGTCTCATCTTATTTGTCTATTATTTTATTTATGTATATTTCACTTTACTTGTTTTTTTTTTAAAAAAAATTATACATTTTAATCATATTTTAATTTTATAATCATTAATTTTTTAATTTTAATTAAATTAATTAATTATCATAATTCTAATATATAATTATTTATATTATATAATAATTATTTTTAATATTACACTTCTTAATTACTAATTATATTTTATCTAAATTTTATATCTACAGTAAACTGAACATATAAAGTGCGACGGAGAGTAATATTTTACTAAAAAAATATAAAAATTTAATTTATTTTTTTAATTAATTATTATAGAAAAATGGTAATAAAATTTTAAAAAATATATATATATATAAATGAACAATAATTATTTTTATCTTAAAATAATAATAATAATAATAATAATAATAATAATAAAATACAAAAAGAGCATACCTGCCAAAACGATTAGAACCTTTTGTTCCTTAATTAGGGCAAATTTCTTATCTTCTTTTTCATCCAGTTTTTTAAGGCTCTCCTGCTCCTAATATTTTTTATTCTTTATTATAAAATTTTATTGTATTACATTTAACATTATCACTATTTTTAAATAGAACCGGCAAAAATAGAGAGAGTTTGAATTTTTGTTTTGAATCCAATACAAAAGATATTTGTGGTTGAGCCTAGAGAATAGGTCTGAAATTTTTCGGTCCGGATTTGCCTGGCACACCAATAAATCAGGTTGTGTTCGAACCTATGAAAATCGAGGCATGCTCGGGCCCGGCCTGATTTATTAAAAGTATTATTTGAAATTTATTTATTTTTTATATGTATATTAACTAATAAAGTAATAACAAAAATTGAGATATTACTTGATGGTAAAGTTTCTAACTTATATATATTTGGTTGTGAGTTGCCTGGTTTAAAATCGAGCCGTGTCTGTTTCGCACACCTCATAACTGGTTGGGTTGAGCCGCATAAAAATTTGAGTCGGCCCGAATTGCCACCTCTACTTCAAAATTTGTTAAATAATTCGATATATTAAATTGGGACCAAACATGTGTGTTGGATTTTTGTTTTGATCGCAAATTAATACTATTCATCCCGATCCCAATAAAAATATACTCCCTTCGTCCCTGTCAAGATGACCCTTTTAGTTAGGAATATGATATTTTAGGTAGTGTAAATTAATAAGTTATTAATAATAAGTTCTGCTATTATTTTATTATTTTTATATTAGTAATGTATTCATATTTTAAATATTTTTAGCATTATAATTCAATATAATATATACAATATGAATATTATTTATTTAATAATAATTAACTTAAAACTAATTTTATATAAAATAAAGAGTTTTAATCAAGAGCTCAATCTACCGAAGCTCAATCTATATATCTGCTTTATCAATGCGATCTCTCATATATATAGTAGAAAGGAATTCATTCATATCATAGCTCGAGTCATGTGTCAGTGTATTCAACGACCCAAGAACCTGATAATAATGCATACCCTCATTGGCCTGTATCGATACTGCAAATAATCTAAAGCTTCTTGGCAGTGTCCATGCAGCAAAGTTGAATATTAATGGACTTGGAAGAGACATTTCGAATCTAGTAAGAATAATGCGATTCTTACTATCCCACTCATTCAAGGCATTCCGATATCCATGAGCTCCTTATCGGTGAGGGGCACCACAGAGGTAACAGCAGGAGCAACTGGTGCAGTAAAGTTGCCAATAACATAGCGCCATAATTTTTTACCAATCAATTTTTATTTTTATTTTAATGAATTCAGCCCACAAATCATAATAATCACCAGAAAGAAGGATAGTAATGTCGGAAGCGTCCACATCATCCATATTAAAAACCATATTATGAAGTAAGAAGATAAAAAATAGTATAGGGCGCAAAAAAAAGTGCAGAAAATCAGGCTGAGCAAGTCAACCTAGTAACAATCGCAAAATAAATTTAAATCAAATGGCAAACTGACCATAGCAAGACGTCGGAAATCAAAGTAGGAGGCGGCGGCCGGAAACCGCCGGACGCGCCCTCACGTGCGGCGGGAAGGCGGAGGCGTTGGGAGGAGCCCGACGCCAAGTTGGAGGCGCATGAGGTCGCCACACACCGGCATTGGTGGTGAAACTTCGGTGGCCTGCCGGTCTCGATGAGGTGGGGGCGGAGGTGGTGGCGGTGGATGGTGAAACGAGGCGGCGGCGCTATTGGGGCAAAATAAATCATAAATTGGTTCTGATACCATGTTGGAATATATGCTAAAAATATAAATTGTATTATTAATAAAAAAGAGAGTTACAATATTTATATATAAGTATATATGTGAGCTCCAAATAACAATATACAAAATTTACTAACAAAATATAGGTAAAAATATTTGGTTATTGAGGAGAGAGATAAAAATAAAGAATTTTGAATGAGTCTTACTTGCAAGAGGTTAGAAATTTAATTAAATTGATTTATATTTGTTAAATATGTTTAAGATGAATAAATTTACTAAAAATAAAAAAGAATCGTAGACCGACAGAAAAGTAAAAAATGTCATATGTCACGGGACGAAAAATGTATTATTTTATATCATAAAATATTATTTAAACCAAAGCTTAAATCACAAACACAATTTCAAATTAAAATAAAATAGAGTTCAATACAACATAACAAAATAGTTCCTCATAGAGTACGTAGTATTTGTTCATATAATTATTTTTTACTGATATGATTATAATAAATATTATTAAAAATATAATATATATATTATATATAACATATATTTTATTCACTAAAAATAATAATTCAAATAAATATTATTTATATTATCGATACAATTTTTTCATAAATAATATAACAAACACGTTCGATTAAAAAAAACAAAACAAACAGCGTGTTTCTTTTGCATTATTTTTCATTTTTATTATATTTGTATGTTTTTTTAATTAGCACAATTTTCAATGAATATTATAAAAAATAATATATATATATATATATGTAGATTCTTACATAGCATATAATATACATATTCTATTTATTTATATAAAAATAATAATTTATAATAAAATATTATTTTTTATATTATGAATATAATAATTCTTTATACTTAACACACTAAAAAAAATACATTTACTCAAAAACAAAAAAATGAACACTACCTATGAAATACTCCGATTCCTCAAAAACAATATGTTGTTTCAATTATTTCACATAATATTATATCAAATTAATAATCCGATTTTAAGAGAGTGTATTTATTTAACATTGAAAAATCATCCAAGATTGATATGTAGAGTAAGAAAATGTACTTTCGTATTTTTTTTTATTATAAAAAAAAAAATAGTAATTATTTTTATCTATTTTTATTAAAATTCATATAAAACTACATGGGCATATTTTTTACGATGAAGGAAGTATATTTAAACACAACCTAAATTTTTCTAAAAATATCAACTTATATATATATATATATATATATTTTTTTATTATTTTAATTGCATGGCAAAAATATGAATGGAGAAGCTTTCCATTTTTACAAAATACTACTACCACCGCCTCTGTTATTCAAATCTATATTCACTTTCTTTTTTGGGTTGTCATCGAAAAATATTCTTATTTTATTTTTAAGTAAAAAATTATTTCATTTTTGTACTGTTTTTTACTATAAAAAATTAAAAATTATTACTCACTTTTATTAAAAATACGTATCCGGTCAAATGAGCACACATTTGCATGACGGAGGGAGTAGTATATATATGCACTAGCTATTGTGACCCAAGTCTAATCTTTGTGTTCTTGATTATTGGGGGCATCACCTTTTGATCTTGTCTATATGTTTGCCTACGCCACTCACTTTCATTAATAATTGGTCAAACTTATGTCCAAACATTGGATATCAATTAATATACATACATATGAGATCATATATATAATTTTGTTTTGTGACACTATGTTATGTATTATCAATTGTTAGGGAATGAAAATTTGAAAGATATTATTATAAATCCTAATTTTGATTTCTTACAAAATTGGGATTAATGAATTTGTTAGGCAAATTCTGTCTCCTTGTCGGGTCGATTTTTTGTTGATGGATATTTGATATCCTATTTTCTCAAAGAATATTTGAGAGTTCACACTGATTTTTATCTTCATTTTTTTTTTTTGATTTTTTTAAAAAACTAAGTGCTTTTTTTTATTTTTTATTTTTGGGTCTTCTAATTTTAATATTTTTGAGATTAAAATAATGATTGAATGTGATATTTTAAATTAAAAATGAGCAACGAATATAATATTTTAAAAACTGTTGATATATATATATATATATTATATATATATTTATGTATATAGTCTCATCCACAATGCATGTCTATATATAACGATGTAATCTTAATTAATTTTTGAGAAATTCAGTTTATTCCGATTATTTTAATATAATAGGAGAGCCAATATGAATATTATGTATATAAGTACCATTTATAGTTAGAATAGGGGTAAGGAGGAAATAGTGAATGAGAGTATACATGACAATATTGGAATAGATTGAAAGAAATAGTGAATGAGAGTATACATGACAATATTGGAATAGATAGAAAAACTTTCAAATCCTGAAGCGTGGGAGGTTGTTATGAAAGAGGTACTAGATTAAGCAGGTCTTCAAGTATTTCAAGGCTAAAGTTGCTGCCACCAGACCGAGACGGCCGAGTAGGACAATATTGTATAGTATGTCTAAAAATATGACAACAATGACACTCCAGTTTAGAGTAATGACCGAAGTCCCGACATTGCTTACAATATATTTGACGACTCTGAGTAGTGTTCTGGGTGATGATAGCTAGAGCAGCATCAAGCGGAGCACCCTTGGCTAGGTGAAGAGGAGTTTCTTCAAATAAAATCTCCTGAACGGCGGCATCCAATGTAGGGAGTGTGTTTCAATGTAATAGGGAGGCAGAAACTGTTTCATAATCTGGACGAAGGGCATAAAAATCTAAATAAGGCGTAAATGATCAGGACTCATTTCAATATGATCTAAATGATGCAAAATAGGTTGCACCAGAGCAATAAAGTTGTTGACATATTGGCCCGGTTCCTTTTTCAGATCATGAATTGTATTTCAGAGCTGATAATAATGTGTCAAACTAATAGCATAGAAACAGACTGCTAGAAATCCCAAACCGCCCTAGTAATTTCAAATTGGACAAATTGAACATGTATTACCAGAGTGGATGTATTGCACAACCAATTAAGAATCTAATGATTCTTGCTGTCACAATCATCAAATTTCTCAATATACGATTCGACAGCTTTAGGGTCAACCTCATGTTCTCCTGTACGAAGAGGAGGAACATGAGCAACTACATCCCCTGTACTAATCCACCACAACTTTCTGCATATTAAAAATATTTTCATTGATTGCGCCCACAGAGTGTAATTATCCCACGGACAGAAGCCAAATTAAGCTCAAAACGAGAAAAATAACTCGATCACATAATAGTACTCAGGTGGAAAAATTAATCATACAATCATATAGGAAATTAATTTCTGCGAATGACGGTTTAAAATTCTCCAGCGACCGCCGCCGCCGCATGCGTTGGTGAGGCGTCCGACAACAAAATTTTATCAGAGACATGTGAGTCGTGCACGTGCCACCGTTGGCCAAGAGTTCTCGGGTGTCAGTGCACCTTGCGGCAGGGCACCCGGTGGTGGCGGCGGTGATGGTCGGAGATGAAGAAAAAGTGAGATCAGAGACGGGTAGTGTTTTCAATTATTCCAATAAAAATAAATATCATCTCTATCCCAGGCAAATGTACCTTCTTTGATTTTTTATTTTTTTTAGATTAAGAAATAATGATAATTATTAATTATTACAAGTATGTAAAATGATTTTGATTTTGATTTTTTCTTTTAATCTTTTTACTTTATACATAGTTAGGGATATTTTTGCATTAATGTGATTACTTTTACTATAATATAAAAAAAATATTGAATAGAATAAACGAAAATGATAAAAATAGTTTACCAAGACATTTTGTAAAATAATTTGTTTTTTAAAAAAAATTTAAATTCATTTAAAGTCCATTTTGTAAAGTCTGTAAGCCCTAAACCCTAAACCCATACCGGTTAGATATAATTGTAATTTTTAAAAACACTGAACGCATGGAATTTTATTTTTAAAAATTTAAATTTATTTATTTTGTCTTTCTTTTTTGTAAAAATTAAAAAAAATTAAATTTAAAAATTAAAAAGTAAAAATAAAAATCCATGTGTCTGCCGGGTGTCGTTGACCGGCAGACACTTGTCTTCTGGCGAGCCACGGGGGTCTAAAGCAGGCATCTTCTGCATCGGATGACTAAAATTGTGAAAATTTTTTAGTTACAAGACTAATTTGTGATAAACTCCAATTACGAGACTAAAATGATAATAACATGTAATTACCGGAAAAAAATTAATTTACCTTATTATTATTATTCATTATTATTATTATTATTCAATATGTAGGAGTTGAGATTGTACCTCCACACACTTTTGATTATTATTATTATTATTATTATTATTATTATTAAGAAATCAATCGTTGTATTCTAATGAGATATAATTGTAATTTGTGCTTCATGCACGCCTCAATCTTGATTTTGTCTATAAAATTATAATTTTTTCTTTTTTCACACTTCTATCTTTTTCTAGCCACCCGATCCATTAAGGGTGTGTTCGGTTGAGAGATTTGGTCCAAATCTCACTATTTATCCAAAATTTTTCCCCCAAAAACATCAAATCAAACACCTATTTTTTATTTTTTATATTATACTAAAAATCAATTTTACATTCAAAACATCACATCATCACCTATTTATATCACATCATACAACTATTCAAATTCAAAATTTTTACTATTCAAATCCCAACTCAAAATCCAAACCCTCAAACAAACACACCCTAAAGCTATATATATATATATATATCAATTAATAAACACACATACCCACACAAAATAATAGTATAAGCCCACAAATAATGTGTGAACAAGTTATTGTCTTGGAGATATGGGGCAAGATTTTTATTACATATGCAATCAACACTATTTCTAATAAAAACTACACTACACACACGTCTTACACACTCAATCTAGTCGGCAAGGCAACTTTTGTTATTGCAAACCAACATCACATGTATTGTCTCTTACACTAAGTTTGTTCGATCGAATCCGATCAATGGGTCCTCATGTACTGATTTCTTTCCTTATTATCGGGTCCATTCGCAAGAAAGAGACAGCCGAGCGAGACCCCATCCTGCATTCGCTAATCACAGCAGCTCGACTCGTCACAATGTCCCGAGTTTGCCTAAAAAGGTCGTTTTCTTACATGCAAAATATAACATACAGATATAGAATGTCGATCTTCATGTTTCTGTTTAGACAAGAGTTTTGAAAGTTTTTTGAGTTTCGAAAATAATAAAAAATTAATAAAAGATAAATATTCTGTTGAGATATTTTAGATTCAGTTTTAGATTTAGTAGTTTTATATTTAAATTTGAATCTGTCTTGTATTGCCTATATATAGATTGTTTATTTTGATGATCAATAAGATAATCTTATTTTTTTCCGCCAAATTTTCTAACATATTCAATATAATATATATATATTTTTTATCAAAAAATACTGTTTATAAATAGTGATCAAAAGTTTCAAAAGTGTATATAAAAGATAGCTATAGTTATTATTATTATTATTATTATTATTTTAAGTCCTATATGTACAACGGCCAATATATATAGAAAGGTTCACAATGCTTTCATTTGATTTTCTCTTCTTTAAATATGATATATTAAGAATACATTATAATTTAACATTTTTTTTTAAGAAAAAAAAAAAAAAAAACAACTTATAAGAAATACACGACAAAGGTTTATTTCTAAACTTTTAAATTGAATCATCCCTGGAAAGAAATACAAAAAAATATAAAAAATCCCACAACATATATGATCAAGATTGATTTCTTGTCTTTATAAATATTTGCTATATACCATATTAATATGCATTATTTTCTTTATAAATATTTGTTGATTAGATCAGAGTAGCACTATATTATCCCGTAAGGGATGACCTGGTGGTGTAGGGGTTGGACTTGTGACCGTGAGGTCATGGGTTCAAATATATGACGCTTAAGGTCACCTGCCACACATGGTTCGCCTAGTGTGACTTTCCCGCCGGGCTTGGTTCGCAAAATATTAGCTTCGGCCGGGGGTTTATCCAGTGCGCACTTTTGGATGGTGGCTATATTATGTATTATATATTGTGCTATATATAATTATATAATGTGCTATCAAAATATGTGCTAGTATTATACTCCTCATTCCCACATAAATTGTCCACATTTTCTATTTCGGTTCGTTCTACGTAATTTATTCTTTTCTTTTTTGGAAATATAATTATACGTTTTAATCAAATTTTAATTTCATAATTTATAATTTTCTTAGTTTTAATTAAATTATTTAATTACCTTAATCTTAATTTAATATTATTTTTATGATATAATAATTCTTTTTACTAATGTACTTCTTAATTACTTACTAATTATATTTTACCTAAATTCTCATATATAAAGTAACTCGGACAATTTATCTGAAACGAATAGAGTATTAATATGTAATACTTTTATTTATAAACGCATGCTAATCAGGTCAAATCAATACGTACTGTATAATTATATAAAAAATATATGTTATATATTATATTAATATATTTTAATTTATTTATAAATATATGCTGATTTAATACAAATAGCATCATATTAATTTGATCCAATCAACGCGATATAATATATATATATAAAGTTGATGGGGCCTACTCTTACTTATCTATTCATTTTGCAAACAAAATCAATAATGCATTGTCGGCTGATGAATTAAATTAAAGTTAGTTAGGTCCAACTATTCTACTCTATCTATGACTGTTAATCATGGCTTAATTTAAGGTTGTAATTATAAATAGTTCTTTGTGCACTTTTTTCTTTTATTTTTATTTTTATTTTTATTTTTGATATTTTTATTTTGTTTTTAGATTTTTCGAGTTTTTCTCGACCATTCACTATTGCACACCTTCTCCAATATTCATAAATAAAATATCATTCCTTTTTTCTTTTTTTCTTTTATTATTATTTAAAAATTCAAGGGAGCATGTAAATAGTTTGTTTGAAGGATTTTGGTGGATTTCCACTATTCATCCAATTTTTTCCCCCCAAAAACATCAAATCAAACACCTATTTTTCATTTTCTATATTATACTAAAAATCAATTTTACATTCAAAACATCACATCAAACCCTATTTATATCACATCATACAACTATTCAAATTCAAAATTTTTACTATTTAAATCCCAACTCAAAATCCAAACCTCCAAACAAACACACCCTTAGAGAATGTTTTGAAATTTTGAGTTGATTTCTAAATAGTAAAAAGTCGAATAAAAGTGAATATTGATTATGATATAAAATAATATTTAATGTAATATATTTTAAAGAAAAAAAAATTATACTTTAATTTAATATTTTGAATAATTATGTATTTGATATATAATCCTTTTAAATAGAACTGGTGATGAATAGTATATAAATAAATTTAAAGACAAATAAAAACTTGTAACAAAAAGCAAATCTCTAGAAGCTATTCATTTTTTTCATATGATCAAGTATTTGTGAATGAATGATAGTAGTAAGTACTACTATACATATAAGTAGATGGAGTTACAATAGATAAAAAATTCAATTTCAACTTCTTTTTTAGTTCATTATTATTATTATTATTAATTTTTTTTAAATAATAATTTTAATGTGATATTTTATGAGATCAAATAATATATTTTATAAGAAATTGTACAAATCACAATTGAGGCGTGTCTCGCCCGGCTCTGATGGGAATAAGACGAGTTTGGGTTAAAATTTTTATAGCGGACAGAGTTATGAGTTTTGAAATTCTAAATTCAATCGCGGGTTCAGGACGGGTTATGAGTATGATAAAAACTGTGTCCCAAATCCGGCCTTGACCCGAATCCGTTTAATTTAATAATTATAAAAATTAACATTATGTATTTATATAATAATTTATACTATTATCTAAATTTATAAATTTATATTTTATCATTTTTATTTGAATTTTTTTACAATTTTTAACTGTGTTATATGTTTCAATTTACTAATTTAATTCAATTCATTATTATTCTATTATTTATTCATATATCAATGTCACTCCAATTGAAAATATATTACTATTTTTACTTTTGAAATTTTTAAAATTTAGAATAGTTAATATTTAAATCTGAATAAAATGAATATATATATATATGTATATATATATGTATATATATATATATTACCAGATAAAACAATTTTTTCAAATTGGTCCGAACCCGACGGGTTCAAAACGGGACAGGACGGAGTCGGGGTACGGCAGGTTCTTGTGCCTATAATTTTCTGGCAACGTGGGTTCTGAAACTTCCAAAATCTGTTCCGAACCTGTTATCAATATTGTGATAGTTGAGTAATAAAACATAATTTCTTCGTTACAATTCAAAGTACTCCCTCTCCCCATCTCTAAGGGTTTCATTTACCTTTTGCGTCATTGTACTTAACATTAAAAATATCCCTATACTTTTATAATTTTTTGTATAAATATCCTTCTATTAGTATTATAAGACACTAATAAAAATATTTTTTCTTAATTTGTATTACATTTTGATATAATAATTAATATTCAAAGATCAACACGTAAAAAATAAATGGGATCCTTAGAGCCGGACGGAGGTTGTACCATTTTTGTTTGTCTCATTTCAAAGTATCTATTTTCTATTTTAGAAAAAGTAATCATACATTGATATCAAAATACTCTTTATTTTTACTTAAATTACAAACATATCATTACACATACAATTACTTTATACAAAAAGTCAATGTGCAAAAATTTCAAAATCTCTTTTTATATATTTTCAGTAATCAATAAAATACTACTACTATTATTTCTTAATCTATTATAAAATTCCAAAACACCTCTTTCAAATTAAAAGGAACGGATGAAATATTTATTAAGTAAACACAAACACAAACCCTCGTTATTTGTCATGTAATGATAATTTTATATATTTATTAAAATAAATGAATTACTTTTCACAAAATTATATTTAAATTTCTAATTAAATACAAATCAAATTTGAAGTTAAGTTAGATTATAAGGGTCAAAGCTACCTAATCTTTGAGCTAAAATTGATTTGTTTGGTGTATCATTCGAATCCACTTGCCGCTTTTGTAATGCTACAAATTAGTATAAGCACATTAAATTATACTACATCCGTCCAGATATTTTGTCCGTTTTATTGTAGACACGAGAATTTAAGAGGATATAGTTAGTATATAATTAAAAATATATTAATGAAAATAATTATTTTATAATAAAAATAATTATAAATTAAGATTAAGATAACTGATCAGTATAATTAAAATTAAAAAAATTACAAATTAAATTTATTAAAATAAAATTAAAATGTATAATTCTTTTTCCAAAAAATAAAAAATGACAAAATAATTGAGACAGACGAAAGGAGATGCGGTAAGGAGGGAGTAGTATATGTTTGTATATATACTTAATTTTAAAATTTATCTATTGAGGAGATGGGCCCAAACAACGAATTACCGACAATATCATCAACTAAGTTTTTCAAAAACCAAATTAAGATGCAAATATATACATATATGGAAAGTAACACATACTTTTGTTTTAATTTCGTCATTCAAAGTGATGATTAATAATACTGTGTCGAATATTCAAATTTATATTATTTTTTTTATTAATAATAATAATAATAATTTTTTTTTTCAATAAAAGAATCATAGTCTATTTGCCGGAACTTTTTATGTCACTATACTCGATAGTATTTTAATATAAAAGTGAGGGAGGTATTGAGAGTATTACCCCTTCCGCCCCATAACTATATTCTGGGTTGTGTTTGACACGAGATTTAAGGAATATTGATATTATATTGGTAGTGGGTAAAAAGTACGGATAAAAGACTTTTTTCCCCAGTGTATTAGTGCAAAAAGTAGTGACAATTGTGTAATAATAATGAAAAAGTAAGGGTAGTTTTATAGTGATATGATTATTTATAAAAATGAGACTATTTTTTTGGGACAGACAAAAATGATAAACAAGACTATTGTATTGAAAATTTTATTAAAAAGTAAATATAAAAATGATGGGGTAAATAGAATAAATAGTAACAAATTAGTTATTATTTTATTAAAAAAATCAATAAAATTGTAAATAGATAAAATTATTTATATAAATAGATTATATATAAATTTAGCTTAACAATATATATAAGAAGCTATCATAATTATTTCAACAAATGGAGTATTATTATTATTATTATTATTTTTTATAAATTTTTAATTATAAAAAGTAAAATATAAAATAACAAAAAGTATATATTCACGTAAAATCTATGTCCAAAATTTTGACCATAAATTTAAATGAATAATAGAGTTTCCACGTCTAGCTTTGCTTAAGTAGAAAGTTAATTAATGGGGTGGGTGGGTGGGTGGGTGGGTGCGTGGGTGTTCCCATACCCATAAAAATATTAGGCCACGCATTTAATTCAACTAATCATGGCTAAGTTTAAGGATGCAATAAATAATATATAGTATTATTTTTAATATCTAAAGTTAGTATTTTACATAATTAAAGTCACTTCCTCCTTATTAATAATTTGGTGTGATTTTGGAGGCTATTACATATTTTATAGTATTTCCTATATAATTTATTCGATAATCACATCTTGTACACACCTCACACATGGTTCGTCTAGTATGACTTGCCTATCGGGCTTAGTTTGCAGGGTATTAGGTTCAACCGGGGATTTACCCAGTGCGCATTTTCTTGGATAGCGATTGCAGGTTTCCACATCATCACAAAAAAAAAAAAAAAGTTTTGTTTCTCTCAATTTTAATTTTCATTTATTTACCACGCAGTCATTTCAAATTTTCTATAAAAATATACTCTCTCTCCCAATGAAAGAATGTCGTTTACTTTTTGCACGTAGATTTTTTTTAATAGTGGTATTATATTAGATTGTAGTAAAAAAACAAAAATACCCCTCGTAATGACATTTGTGTAATATATTGTAAGTTGGAAGGGTATTTATTATGTTAGTATATAGTACAATTATTACATTAAAAAATAGTTACTTTCATTTTGGGACAGACAAATAGAAAATGACAACTTTTGAATGAGACGGAGGAAGTATTTGATTTATCTATTTAATTTTTATATATGTATTTTGAAATATTAGTATTTAATATGCACGTGATGCTCTCTTCATTCCACATACACTATAATATTTTTTTATTTTGATTTATCTTACTTTTCAATATTTTCAAAATAAAAAATAATTAACTACACTTTATTCCATCACATCATTCAAACAAAAAAATCCTCGGATCACATAATTATCAATTTATTCTACTTACACTATCTAGTACTAATTCAATTTGTTCACTTTATATACCAAAACATAACATTCAAACTAATTTAAATCAAAATCTAAAAAGCAAAAAAACTACTTCCACCGTCCCGTCACAGATGACCGTATTTTTTTTTTTGGTACGTCTCACAAAAGATGACCTTTTTCCAGTTTTGGTAAGTTTATCAATCTTAAATATACTTATTAAATTTCTAACATCTTACACGTAGGACTCACTCAAAATCTCTTTGTTTCTATCTATTTCCTCAATTAACAAATATTTTTATCTACTTTTAAAACTCCTCATTTTTTATAAAACTAGTTTATGGTAATGATAAATAAATAAATATATATTTTTATTCATTTGTATTATATAAAATTTTATTATCTAGAAAATAATATTCATATTGCATATATTTTATTAAAATATAATTCTAAAGATATTTAAAATACCACCAACACTATACATATAAAAAATAATAAAATATATTCATAATTTATTATTAATAACTTAATAATCTACGCTACCTAAAATACCGTGTCCCTAACAAAATAATTCATATTTCACAGGATGGAGGGAGTACTAAACTAATATTCCCTCCGTCCCACACAATTTGTCCCTATTTTCTATTTTCGTCCGTCCTACATAACTTATTATTTCTATTTTTGAAAATATAATTATGCACTTTAATCGTATTTTAAATTTTAAATTTTTCTTAATTTTAATTAAACTTTTTACTTATATTAATCTTAATTTATAATTATTTTTACTAAATAATAATTATTTTTATTAATATACTTCTTAATTACTTACTAATTATATTTTACTTAAATTTCCGTATCTAGCAGTAATACACCCATATTAGATGGGACGGAGTAAACCACACAAATCAGCACAAATTAAAAGACACTAATTAGCATGTATATGTACCATATTCCTTAAACTAATCATGGCTATTTTTAAGGATGCAATAATATATATATATATATATAATATACAATAAAATATACACTTAGGTCGTATATGTACCAAATTATTGGTAGACCCTTGTCGTGCGTACGTGTTATGTGTATATATAAATATAAATATAAATATAAATATAAGTATAAATATTTATATGTTTGTATGTATGTATGAATAGTAATAGCCATAGCAATAGCAATAGCAGGTGTCACATATCCAATCATGTGATGGCACATTAGTGTGATGTCAGTGTGTACATAATCAAATAAAATAAAATAAAAAAGATTTTATTTTTATTTTTAATAAAATGGTTGAAGCCATCAAGTGACGATACTGTTTTCAATTGGCACACATGTAATCTTACATTATAATATCTATATATAATCAATAGCCAATTATATATTTTATGCATACTTTTAACAAGTATCAAACCTGGTGATCAATATTTTATTATTTTCGTCTTTTGGATAGGGGTAAGGGTAAGGGTAGGGGTAGGGGTAGGGGGGGTAGGGGTAGGGGTAGGGTCGTTTATTAATTGGAGGCATGGACTGATGGAAAAAGCAGTCCCCTTAATGCCGAGCATGTAATAAAATTAGTTATATATATACACAATAGGCTGTTGATTTGGTCAGATTAATATTGTGTTATTAAATTAAATTACTAGATTAATTTGAAATAATTAGCAAATTATTGCAAAATTGAGAGCATATTATCAAATTAACGAATTAATTAAAAATAATTAATAAATCATTACAAGACATATATTGTGTTATAAATAAATATGTATTGTGTTAGTTATATTTCGTATTGAATTCAACATATATTTAGATACATGTAATTATATAATGTGTTATGTTATATATTGTATTAATATTTGTTACGTGGGTTATGTATTATATTGTGTTGTATAATCTATTGATGTATTGTGTTAAAATCAAAATATATTGTATTTGAATCAAAATTATATTTTTCTACACTTATTTATATAATTTTTTATTAAAATATTTGCTATATACCATATTAATATATGTTATTATTTTTTTTTTTTATAAATATTTGTTGATTAGATCAAGATAGCACTATATTGTCCTATAAGGGATGACCTGAGGTTGGACTTGTATTCGTGATGTCATAAATTCAAACCTCCGACGCCTTAGGTCACCTGCCACACATGATTCGTTTAGTATGACTTGTCTGTCGGGTCTAGTATTCTCTCCGTCCAAATTCAATATATATATATATATATTTTATAATTAAAAAATAATAATATTTAATTAGTATAATATAATATTGATATCTTTGCTCTTATAAGTACAAAAAAAAAGAGAGAATATTTTGTAAAAATTAGAAATATTTTTATATTTATATATATATTACTCACTATAATAAAAAATAAATACATTTGAATAGGACGTACGAAATAATAAAAGAAGTATACTAAGTTGCAACTGGGGAGTATATTGCTATTGTAATTGCAATTTAGTACTCCTTCTATCCGAAAAAATTATATCAATTGATTTCTTTGTAAAATTAAAAAGAAAATAATAGTATAATTTTTCAGGATAAAGGGAATACATATTTAAAAGATAGAAAATATAGATGTTTTAAAATTAAAAATAGAACAACTCAATGTGTAAGGATGTGCTGTGTAAAATTATTTTAGAATAATTGCAAATAGATTATATTCATAATGAAGATAGAGACGGAGGCTATAAATATGCATGACATAGATTCAAATAATAATAACTTAATTTAATGAATATGGCTAAATAATACTGATATAATCTAGATATAGAAATTTAATTTAACCAACAAACTAAATCACTAAAATATTTCAACATCATCTCAATTCATGTGGTGTTGCAGAAACAATTTGAGTTTGCAAAAAAAAATCGAAGATGACGTAGATCACAATTGTCCACCGTGTCAGAGTAAGCAATACTTTCAACTAAACTAGAGTAAAAAATGATGAGACTTTCAACATAGTCGGAAACGATGAGACTCTCACTGGAGTTGAAAACGATGGGACACTCAACAAAATCGAAAACAACATGACTCTTAATACAGTCGAAAATATGATTATTTACTGAATCATGATAAATTAAGTCAAAAATATGATTTTTTACTGAATCTTGATAAATTAAGTCAAAAATATGATTTTTTACTTAATCATGATAAATGATCAAAAGCCAAACTTGAAAGCAAAATAAATTAATGAAAAATAAATTTGACAGGCGAACAATTGCAAACGAATCAGAAGTGGGAGAAATAGTAACGACCTTGGTGTTGATTTTTGTGGAAAGAAAATAGAGTTTTAGGTCATGAGATCATAAGTTTAAACCTGACGTTCCAGGTTCACCTGCCACACATGATTCACCTAGTGTGACTTGTCTTGTCGGGCCTAGTTTGCAGGGTATTAGGTTCGGCCGAAGGTTTACCACATGCGTATTTTCGAATCGCGACTGCGAGTTCTTACGTTATCAAAATTTTTTTTTTAAAAAAAAATAGTTTTTTTAAATAGATTCAAAATTAAAGATAGAAAAAGTAGCAACTATAGACAAAATCTCACAATTTAGAGATTTTTAAATACATTGTAGGTTGAATGTATTCAAAGAAATGCTGTTAGTAGTTTGTACCTACTCCAGAAGAAAAATAACTCTGGCCGTATGAGAATTAATTTTTGAAGACCCTTAAGTACTATTTATAATGAAAATAAAGAGCCTATAAATAGACATGACATAAATTAAATTAACTCAAATATTAACAATATATTCTAATGAATATGATCAAATAATAACAACATAATCAAAATAATAGAAATTTAATCTAAACTGTTGAGATATTTTAGATACTCAATTTTAGATTTAGTAGATTTATATCCAGATTTGATCTTATTCATAGATTAGATTACTTAGATTTGAATCTATCGAGTCTGTTTTGTATTGCCTATATATAGACTCCTTATTTTGATGATCAATAACACAATCTCATTATTTTTCCCCAAAATTTCTAACATAGTATCAGAGTCTATTTTTCTCATGCCGTAGATATAGCCTACAAACCCGTGTTTTTCCGAGTACATTCAACCTGGATTGTACCCGGAGGTCTTGTGATTTTGAGATTATGACTTTGCAAGTTATATTTTTGCAAATTTGTCTCGTCTCGTCTCCGATCTGCTATCTGTCCGCTGCTTGTCTGTTGCCTGTGTGCAATCTAAAATCTTCGCTGCTTGTTTGTTGCCTGCGAGCGATTTGAAACGATCTACCATATGTCTGTTGTCTGTCTGTTGCTGCATGAGATCTGCCATCTGTCGTTGCCTGTTTGTTGCTGCGTGCAATCTGCCATCTGTCGTGTCTGTCTGTTGCCTGCATGCGATCTGCCATCTTTGGTTGCTTATTTGTTGCTGGAAATCTGTCTATGATCTTCCATATGTCCATTGTTTGTCTGTTGTCTGCGTGCGATTTGATCTGTCCGATGTTTGCAATTTGTCTGTTTTCGGCTCCGGTGGTCATATGGTTTTCGGCTCTGGTGGAGAGTCATCTCGTTTTTTTAGCTCCAGTGGAGTCATCTCGTTTTTTAGCTCCAGTGGAGTCATCTCGTTTTTTGCTCCGGTGGAGCGTCATCTCGGTTTTTTGCTCCGATGGAGTCATCTCGTTTTCGGCTCCAGTGGAGTCGTGTCGTTTTCGGCTCCGGTGGAGTCATGTTGTTTTCGGATCCGGTAAAGTTATCTCGTTTCTTGCTCATGTGGAGAGTCATCTCGTTTTCGGCTCCGGTGGAGTCATCTCATTTTCGACGACTCCGGTGGAGTCATCTCATTTTCGGCTCAGGTGGAGTTCTGTCGTTTTCGGCTCCGATGGAGTCATGTTTCGGCTCCGGTGGAGTCATCTCATTTTCGGCTCGTTTTCGGGAGAGTCATCTCGTGTTCGGTTTTAGTGGAGTCATGTCATTTTCGGCTCCGGTGGAGTCATATCGTTTTCGGCTCCGGTGGAGAAATCTCGTTTTTTGCTCCGGTGGAGAGTCATCTCATTTTCGACTCCGGTGGAGTCATCTCATTTTTTTTCTCCGGTGGGTGAAGAGTCAAATGCTAATTTTATTTATGTTTTCTTTTTGTGTTTATATTCAAATGGCTCATCAAACTCAAGTTGGTTTTTGTTATACCACTTGAGTTTGAGGGGATGTTGAAACATTTTAGATACTCAGTTTTAGATTTAGTAAATTTATATTTAGATTTGATCTTATCCATAGATTATATTACTTAGATTTGAATCTATCGAGTCTGTTTTGTATTGACTATATATAAACTCTTTATTTTGATAATCAATAACACAATCTCATTATTTTCCTTCAAAATTTTTAACATAAACAATAAGCTAAATCAATAAAATATTTCAATATGTTGGTTGACTATATAGTTTATATTCTATATATTATATATTTGAGGTTAGTGAAGAATTTATTAATTTACAAAATTTTGGAGATCTTTTATTTTTTAGTTTTATGTATATAGTATATTTTTATATTTTTCACTAATCCTTTAAGTGGGTTAGTAAGTTTACAGTTTTACCAATTTTCGTCTATTTTTTATGATATGATATTTTACAGTTTTATGATAGTTTTTATGTTTGTTTGATAATTTTTATTTTTAAATCTTATTTTTAAAGCTTTAATTGTATTTTCACTCTATTTTTGTTTTAGGCTCTTATGTAGTTTACGTTTATTCGATTTAAAGATCAGCTGTCCTATTGTTGAGGGAGACTATCACATAGATGTCAGAATTTGTTTGCTAGATTCTACTATTGCTAGAAACATCTCTTTATCGTCGACAAAAGTTAACTTGACTATAAATATTTTCCGATTATACTTTTCTTTCTGCTTTCTAGTATGTAAAAATATTATACTATGATATTTTTTATATTTTGCATTGTCTAATTTATTTTTTCAAGTATTTCTTTTATTGGTAAATTTAGGGTGTGTTTGTTTGAAGAATTTTGGAGGATTTCCACTATTCATCCAATTTTTTCCCCCCAAAAACATCAAATCAAACACCTATTTTTCATTTTTTATATTATACTAAAAATCAATTTTACATTCAAAACATCACATCAAACCCTATTTATATCACATCATACAACTATTCAAATTCAAAATTTTTACTATTCAAATCCCAATCCAAAATCCAAACCCTTAGTATTTATTATGATTAATTTCAAAATTATTCAAATTTATTTTATAGGATTATTCTTATATTAGCTTTTTTCTCTCATGAATTTTTGGATGTTACCACTTTTAGGTAGATATTTAATCATGATAAGTATTAAAATATAAAATGACTTTGTAACTTAATTTTATAAATAAGTTTCTTCTGCTTTCTATTGTATACAAATCATTTAGGGCCTGTTTGGCAATTAGTTGATAGTTGTTAGCTGTTAGCTGATTCAATTAGCTGATAGTTGTTAGCTTATTCAATTAGTTTGTTTGACTAGTTGATTCGATTAGCTGTTTGTATTAAAATGTTTGGTAAAATAACTGCTTGATATTAATTGTTTATACGTAAAATGACAATTGAGGACATTTCTATTTTATTTTTGTTTATAATATATTCAATTATGTTCTTTTGAGTTTAGAATGTGTAAAATTTTTTGTTATTAGTTATTGAAAATTGTAAAAATGTTATAAAAGTATTTATTTTTATTACAGTTAGATTTAAAAAAAAAATATTTTAATTAAAATATATAAATAGTTTTTTCTATTGAAAATGATGTAAAATATAAAATAATAATTTTTTCGTGTATATATTTATTATGTTAGTTATCGATTAGTTTATTATATTTTTAGTTTTCAATAAATTTAATTTATTTTAATTTATTTTTAGTATAAAATTTATATAATGTAATTTTAATATAAAAATAAATTATTAATATTTATATTTTCTATTTTATGTTGATCTTAATAAATTTATATATTTTACAATTAAAATAATTTTTATATAAAAATTAATTATTTTAAATTTATAAAAGTAAAACTATATTATAATAAAATATTCTAATATAATTAATAAATAATCAAAATATATTTATTTGTGTAAAATGCATAATAAATTTTTAAGGGCATATAAAGAATAAAAGTTTTTTTTTTACGGAAAAACCTATTTCAAAACTCAGAAATTAGCTTTTTGGTTCCTAAAAGTTATTCCAAAAAGCTAATTTACCAAACACCTAAATTAGCTTTTTGACCGGTCAAATAGCTAAAAGTTGTTCAATAAGCTAAAAGCTCTTCAAAGAGCTATTTGTCAAACACCCCTTAATATGATATTTTTTATATTTGGCAGTATGATATTTTTTATATTTGGCAGAGTCTAATTTATATGCAATTTAAAGTTAGGTTGCCTATAAATATTTTTTTGTACTTTTCTTTTCATTTTTTTACTGTACATAAATAATTTAATACCATATTTTTATTATGTAGGTACTAGTGTACTCACCCGTCCGTTGCACGGTTTGTGTAAATTAATAAATTTCAGACAATTTTTAAAATTCTACCTATGAAAGTATAAATATATAAACATGTTCATTGAAAATTTGAATGTACTCCGTTGTTAATAATACACTATTTTTTTTATTATTATATTTAAGAGACATATAAACTTAAACTGTGAAAATTAGTAAATATAAAGTAATATAGATTAATATATATAACATATATTTCTATTCTTGTAAAATATTCTAATATGATGATTCACAATAAAAAAAAAATAATTTAAAATTATTTGTGTAATTATTTTAAGTACATGCTCGTATTATTATATTTTATATTCATATTTTGCATTGAACATACTTAAAAATTTTATATATGAAATATAAATATGATAGATAAAATTATTTTATATATCAATGTAAATTATAATATATAATATTTATGAAAAATTAATATGCATTGATGTTATAATGAATTTCTTTTTTTAGTAAATTAATTTATTTTAATATTAATAAAATATATCAAATATAGTAAAAAAATCTTTATCTATAATAGTACGTATAATAAAAATATTTAAATTTCATTTGTTATGACAAAAAATATTTTAATTTATTAATTGATTTATACAATATATTTTTTAATTAAAATATAATATAATACTGAAAATAAACACTAGATAAATATATTAGAATAAATTAATATATAATAAAAATAAAAATATTAAATAGATGACAATATATATTGAGAAATAATAAAATAAATATTTAAATTAATACAAATATATGATTAGTTAAATATATATTAATTTTTTTTAAAAAAAAATATGAATATATAATCCTTATATAACTTTTGTATATTTAAAAAATCATGTCTACAAAATTAAAATAAATAAAAATAAGAATAAAAAATACTTATCAATTATATAAAAAAAAGTATAAATAAAATTTTTTAAAATATATTATTCATGAAACCCACAACATTCTCATACATTTATGTATATATTTATGTATAAATAAATTATATATATGCATATATATGATTGTTAAAAAATATTTAATATGATAAATACAATTAAATCGTAATTTACAATTATAAGGGATTTAAAGAATGTTCTTATGAATCGAAATTATTATAAAAAATACAATCTATAAATAATATATCTTTAGAAAAAATAAAAATAATATTAATGAACATCAAATGAAGTGTAAAAATATACATATGAAAAATAAAAAATAAAAATATTCATGCTTAGAAGCAATTATGAAAATAAAACAGATTTTTTTTAATGATTACATAAAAAAACACTATAATCAACAAAAAAAAAAAAAAATTAAAAACAAAAATAAAATATTGTATACATTTTCTATAAAGTTGAGTTTTAAAGTATAAAAGTGCTACTAATAAAATATATATATATACACACAACAACAAGTAAAAAAAAGCTCGAAAATATAAACAGATTAGTATATTTGCTATTAATATATTTTTTTTCCATTAATTGATATATTTAATATGAATTTCTTCTCCATAGTCGAACAATAGATGTTGGTCTAATGTAAAAAATAATAATATCATAAAATATTAAAAATTAAATATAAAAATTGTAAAAATTTCATAATTACATTCCAAAAAATATTCATCCAAATCAAAGTAAATTACAAAAGAAAAAATATAAAATAATAAATTAGGGAAAATAAATAAATAAAGAAGATAGAGTAGATTATGGTATTTGACGATGATGGAAAAAAATTATAATTCAAAATTAATTTATTAAAATCATAAAATACTATAAAAAAAATTTTAAATAATTTTATCCAAAATTAAAATAAATAATATAGATAAAAAAATAAAAATAAAAATAAAGAAAATAGATACTTGTAATAAGACTATTATATTTTCCTTTATCTATATACATTTATACATAGATGGTAATTGTGAAGAAAATATATATAAATAGATACAACTTAGCTAGTGAAAAAAAAAAAAAAAATCAAATACAGAGACATAAACAAACAAATTTTTATAAATACATGACGTAGAAACAAAATGCAAATATATAATAACAAATATTTTTACATTGAGACAAATTATTTTTCTTTCGCAAATTATTTAATAAAAAAAATTATATATTTAACTCAAAAATACCTCCACCATTCCTTTTTTTTTTACTACATTCTTAAATAATTAATAATAATAATATTACTATTTCTAAATACATAAACCCCCAAACAAACAAAAAACATAACCAGAGCCTTAGTAAAAAACAGAAAATTGAAGGCATATATATATATATTGACGGAACAGCAGTAAAAGTCCAGGGGCAAAATCGATATATATATTTTTTATCAATTCAATGATGTTGTTTTTTATTCATAGTACACTCTGGCAAAAAAAAAAAAAAAAAAAAAAGGAAATTTTTTAAATGTTTTAGAAAATATTTCAACAAAATTACATAAAATTTAATACTTTTTTATTATAAAAAATAAAATTTAAAGATTAAATGTATAAATCAATAAACGGATAAAATTTTTATGATTTTTTACATTACAAAATAAAAAAAAATAGAAGGAGAATATTATTATAAAATACATAATTTTATTATTTTTTACATAAAAAATACATATATTTTGAGGACTGGGGGATCACTTGACCCCCAAGCCCCATGTAGTTCCGCC